>NW_022681456.1:2395555-3705555 GCF_009764315.1 Trachypithecus francoisi
AACTCATCAGTGAACGAGAGAACCTGTAAGATGTTGTATTGAACTCATCAGTGAACGAGGTAACCTGTAAGATGTTGTCTTAGTCCACTTTGTGCTGTTAGAACAGAATACCTGAGGCTGAGCAATTTATCAAGAATAGAAACTTGTTTCTCACAGTTCTGGAGGCTGAAAATCAAGATCAGAATGCTGGCATCGGACAAGGGCTTTCTTGCTGTGTCCTCACGTGGCAGAAGATGAAAGGGCAAGAGAGAGTGAACCCACTCCTAAAAACCCCAGGTTACAGAGGCACTAATCCATTTATGTGGGTGGAGCTCCCATGACCCAAACACCTCCAAAGGCCCCACCTCCTGACAATGTTGTGCTGGGGGTTACATTTGCAACACATGAATCTGGGGAGACAGATTCAGACCATAGCAGATGTCAAGGCTGGTTCGAAGGACAATGTGAAGAACAAAGGCGTGCTGACATGAATTTGATAATCGATGCAAACTTGGGTAACATCCTACAGGACAATAAGGTATAATACTTGGGATCAGCTTTCCTTAGGCATGGGCATCAATTGCATCTATAGTGAACAACATTGATTACATCACCATAGAGGAAGCTTTGTGTTGTTCTCAGATAAGAATCATGAGCACTGCTGCATTCTCTACATGACCTTCTATTCTACAGTTGTAAAATAGTTCAGTCAATACAAAGCCAACCTCAGAGGCACACTTAGGAGTTTGTTTTTGCCTAATTTTAAGTTTTAAATATTTTTTATCACAGATATAACATTGAATCCATAGTGAAGTTATTCACTTTTTAATGACCTATTTTTCTAATAATTAAATCAACAAGGGAATCTCCTTTGGGTGCCAATCAATCTCTAAACTTTCCAAACTCCTTGTTTGAAAAACGAAAAGGCAGAAGTGGGCCTCAAGCACAACGCCTTCAACTGGCTGTACAAGCTAGCTGCAGTTTGATGATACTGTTTTATTTACTTTACTATGTTGTTATGGTGACCTTTTATTAATGGCAATGGATATATTAGATTTCCATTTTTGGTTGAGATATGAGGCTTCCTTTAAAACACATTTAAGTAAAAAAGAAAAGTGAGTCAATGTGTTTAATTAAGCCAAAAGTATTCAAATGATGAATGGTATAGATGGGAAGAATAGAAGGTCATGGGAAATTTACGGTGATCACTGAAGCTTGGGAAAAACCCAATCTGATGAGCACTCACTGCCCCTTCGCATGTCAGGTCTAAGATCTAATACGCTAGAGGGAAGTGAGGAAACCCAGAAAGAAGAAGATGAGTGTTTACTGAGCATCTACTCCGTGCCAGGTCCCGCCCACTGTGCTTGTCTCCCTGACTGTCTTTTAACTCTCATCTTCTTACAAATAGTTGAAACTTAATAGCCATTATTACCTTACATTTAACAAAATATATGCATATTTTTTTATTTTCTCCCTCTCCACTAAGAAAAACCTCAGAGAAAGAATTTCTCCAGGGTCAAGCATCCAGCCAAGCATTCCATTAGAGAATGGCAGTGCTGGAATCCCCACCTGTTATCTGGCTTCAAGACTCTTTTGCACTGCCTCCCAGCCCTGCTCCCTGGGGAGTTGTGGAGAATTCCCAGGGTGAAGAAAGAACCTGAGGGTAGAGCCTCCTTTTTTCATTTTTTCTTTTTCTTTTTCTTTTTTTTGTTTTTTTGAGATGGTCTTGCTCTGTCACCCAGGCTTGGAGTGCAGTGGTACAATCTTGGCTCACTGCAGCCTTAACATCCCAGGTTCAAGCAATCTTTCCCCCTCAGCCTCCAGAGTAGCTGGGACTACAGGCATGTACCATCATGCCTGGCTAATTTTTGTGTTTTTAGTAGAGATGGGATTTCATCATGTTGGCCAGGCTGGTCTCAAACTCCTGACTTCAGGTGATCCACCTGCCTCGGCCTGCCAAAGTGCTAGGATTGCAGGCATGAGCCACTGTGCCCGGCCTCATTTTTGCTTTCTTTTTACATAAATGGAAAGCACATGGTAGGTCATAAGGAGCTGGAAGGGCTGGGGTTCCAGTGAGTATCTGCCCCGGCAGTGCGGCAGCAGACAGGGGAAGGGTGGGAGGTCATCTGAGCTGGTAGAGTGAGAACAAATATAAATTTCAGGGGGGGATCCACAAGGGAGCCCATGTCTTTGGTGCCACACAAATGCAGTAAGAGCCATGGACACACGAATACCAGGGAGTGTTTAGAAAGTCCTACGGGGAGAACACACACAGAGAAAACAGGAGACTAGGCACTGTGGGTTCTTGGGAAAGAGCTGATTTTAGTTGAAAAAGCAGAGGAAACCCCAGACATTGCATGGCTTTATGCTTTAGCCCCACCACCCTCAGAAGTCTTCTGTCTCCAGGGTGTCATTGGTGCCTCAAGTTCTACTCGGGGCAGACCCCAAGGTTCTTCCCACCCGTGCGAGCCACCCATCAGGGTCAACTGAGAGATCAACAGAGTCACTTACAGCTGAGGGGAATTGTTCTGGGCGTTGTTGGTTAGTAAACAGAAGAGCAAAAGGGGAGAAGAAGATGGTGTACAGGGGTTGAGCATCTCTAGCTGAAGAAGGCGAGGCATAGAGGTGTCTTACCACCAGGAACGGATCCGAGTCATTCAACACCAAAATACGTATTTGAATCATGGCACCAAAATGTTCCTGGTGGTGATTTCGTGTCCGTGGGGGTCTGCAGCAGTCTCAATTCTTGCCTCCTCAGAAGAAAGAATTCGACTGAGTGGCATAAGGCAGAAAGAGAGATCGAAGCCAGTTTCAGAACAGGAGTGAAAGTTTATTAAAAGGCGTTTGAACATGAATGAAAGGAAGGAAAGGATACTTGGGGAAGGACCAAGTAGGCATCTTGAAAGGCAAGTCCTTTTTATTTTTCTTTTTTTTTCTTTCATTTTTTAAACCCCTTCCTAGAGTCACTGGAATAAGGAGCTTGTCCCAGACCCCAAGAGTAGGTTCTTGGATGTCGGGTGAGAAACAATTCCAGGTGACTGGCAGAGTATAGTAAAGTTAAAATTGTTTATTAGAGACCACTCAGTTACAGAGTAGGGCGTCCTCCAAGAGCAAGAGAAGGAACGTGCACACCTTAAATATGATTCTTGTTTATATAGGTTAACAGAGCTAAGAAGAGAGGTCTTTTGTGCTTTATTACAGAGGCTGTTGATCAGCTTCTGACAGGCTATTAGTGTTGTTTTCCTTTGTTACTACTGATTTCAGCAAGGATTTACGAATGTACTATTAACCTTAAATCAAAACCTACTATTAAACTAAGAATGCTTTTTTGTTCTTAAAATATTAAGACATTGCCATAAAGTTCTGTGTATTTAGTTAGCATCACTAATTTGTTCCCTCAACCATAAACATCTTGTGCCCAAAAGTGCCCACCCCCTGGGAGTATAACCCTGCAGGCATGGCTATATCCCACATTTATGAAAGGCAGACTCACTCTGATGAGGACACCCCTGACACTAGTGTTTGATCCTAAGGGCAGGATGCCCCAAGCTGATCACGGAGCGGTAGTGCTGCTGGTGTTGCCTGCAGACAAGCCTGGGTGCCCCTCCTGTACCTGGCCTTGCCTACTGGGCCAGGTGGATTCATACCCAGGTAGGATCCAGGCTGAGGGTGGAGTTGAAATGAAGCCATCTGTTTGTGGATCACCGAGCACCAGCAGTCCATCCTCCTATTTTTGTGTTCTTTTGGTAGTGGGGAGGAATGGATGGAGAGTTGCAGTGTCCTGCTGGGAGGGAGGTGCAGGGGTCATAGGAGGTTGGGCCCATCCTGCATATCATTCTTGGGCTGTCCTGAGCACTCACCCTTTCTGTCTGCTGGGTGAGGGAGCCATCCCTGCAGCACTCCTCCTCCCAACCCTGCCCCACATCTGAGAGCCCTTTGCCCCTAGGGATTTGAGGGCCAAAGGGCCCAAGCCACCTCCTAGGTTTTTCTTCCCCTTCCCTTCCCTCCCTCCAATCCTCTCCTATTTCCTCTTCTCCCCCCAATTCTTTCACTCCCTTCGTCTTTCCTTCTCTTCTTCCCTTTGTTCTTTCCGCTTTCTTTCCCCTCTCTTTCCAAGCTTCCATCAGCAATATGTGATAATTTCATTTGTTTTACATCTCACTACTGGCATGTGATAGTGATAATGGTGGTGGCGCTAGGGATGGTGATGGTAATGATTTTGGTGATGATGATGGCAAGGATTATGGTGATGGTGATGATGGTGATAATGCTGATGGTGATGATGATAGTAATGATGATGATGGTGATGATGGTGATAGTGATGATAATGGTGATGATGATAGTAATGATGATGGTGATGATGATTGTGATAATAAGGATAGTGACGGTGATGATGATGGTGATGATGATTATGATGGTGATGGTGAAGATGGTGATAATGGTGATGGTGGTGGTGATGATGACAATGGTGATGGTGATGATGATGGTGATGATATGATAATGCTGATGATGGTGTTGGTGATGATGGTGATGGTGATTGTGGTGGTGGTGGTGATAATGGTGGTGATGGTGGAGGTGGTGATGACAATGGTGATAATGATGGTGGTGATGATGTTAATCTGAAACTAGCATTGTAAGGCCTGAAGCTTATGCAAGTTGGTGACCTCTTTAAGAAATACTACCTGGGCTTGAACCCTTGCTGCCCACTGTGTCTCTGCCTGAATCACTTCCACTTTTCCTTGTCCAACAGTCAGAGTTAACAATGTTAATAGTTCTCCTTTATGGAGTGAGGATTAAATGTGGTCATGGTCAGCATGTTCAATAGTGCAAATAGTAAACACTTGATGGGTGCTTTCTGTTTTCGACCTGACTCTGAGGTCTCCTCTATCGTACATACACTTATTATTTTATTCCATGATGAAGCTCACATAACATAAATTAACAATGTTATTAACTACTCGAAAGTGTGCAATTCAGTGGCATTTAGTGCATTCCCAATGGCATGCAGCTACCATTTTTGTCTAGCTTCAAAACACATTCATCACATCAGAAACAAACCCTGTTGCCATTAGTAGTCACTCTCCATTTCCTCCCCACATGAATCCACTTTCTGCCTCTGTGGATTTGCCTCTTCTGTACATTTCTGGCCATACAGTATGTGGCCTTACATGCCTGCCTTCTTTCCCTTGGTGCGGTGCTTGCAAGCTCCATCAATGTTGGAACCTGGGTCAGGGCTTCATCCCTTTTGATGGCTGAATGACTTCAAGCTGCTCCCACTCTACTAGCACACCACGACATCATGAACACAATGACATCATCAACACCATGACATAATCAGCACCGCATCATCAACACCGCTACATCATCAGCACCATGACATCAACACCGTGAAATCAACACCACATCATTAACACCGTGATGTCAACACTACAACACCGTCAAAACCACAACACCATCAACACCAAGATCATCAGTAACACTGTGGCATCATCAACACTGCATCATTAATACCACGACATCACCAACACCATGACATCATCAACACCATGACATCATCAACACCATGACATAATCAGCACCGCATCATTAACACCACTATATCATCAGCGCCATGACATCATCAACACCGTGAAATCAACACCACATCATTAACACCATGACGCCAACACTACAACACCATCAAAACCACAACACCATCAACACCAAGATCATCAGTAACACTGTGGCATCATCAACACTGCATCATTAACACCACAACATCACCAACACCATGACATCATCAACACCATGACATCAACACTGAATTATTAACACCATGACATCATCAACACCATGACACCATTAACACCATGACACCATCAACACCATGACATGAACACCTCAACATCATCAACACCATGACATCATTAACACATCAACACCACATCATCAACACCATGACATTGCCATGACATCATCACCACATCATCAACACCATCAACACTATGACATCATCAGCACCACAACATCAACACCACATCATTAACATGACATCATTAAGACCACATCATTAACACCATGACACTATCAACACCATGACATCAACACAGTGACATGAACACCATAACACAGTGACATGAACACCACATCATCAACACCACATCATCAACACCTCAGCATCAACACCTCAACATCATCAAGACCATGGTATCATCACCACCACATCAGTAACACCATGACACTATCAACACAATGACATTAACACAGTGACATCATCAACACATGACACTTTCAACACCATGACATGATCAACACAACATCATCAACATGACATCAACACCATGGAACCATTAACACTATATCATCAATACCATAGCAACACAACATCATGAAGACCATGACATCACAATCACCATGACATCATAAATACTGTGACATCATCAACACCACAACATCAGCACCATGGCATCACCAACACTATGACATCATCAACACTGCAACATCAACACCATCACATCATGAACACTGTGACAACATCAACACAGTAACATCATCAATTCCCTGACATCATCCACTCCATGACATCATCAACACCGTAACATCAACACCATGACATCATCAACACCATGACATCAGCACCATGACATCATCAAACCCATGACATCCTTAGCCACAATGACATCATCCACACTGCATCATCGACACTGCATCATCTCCACTGCATCATTAACACCATGACATCAGCACCATGACATCATCAACACCATGACATCAAGACCATGACATCATCAAACCATGCCATCAATACAGCAATGCAGTGACATCATCAGCACAACATCACGACATCATCAACACCATGCCATCATCAATGCCATGACATCATCAACACTATGACATAAACATAACATCAGGACCATGACATAATCAACACTGCATCATTAACACCATGACACTATCAACACCATGACATCATCAACACAACATCAAGACCGTGACATCATCAACACTGCATCATTAACACCATGACACTGTCAACACCATGACGTCATCAACACAACATCAAGACCATGACATCATCAGCACTGCATCATTAACACCATGACACTGTCAACACCTTGACATCATCAAGACCATGACATCATCAAAACCATGTCATCAACAATGCATCATTAATACCACAACATCAACACCATGACATCATTAACACCATGACAGCAACACCACACCAACACCATGACATCAACACTGTGACATCATTAACACCGTGGCATCATCAATACAGTGACATCATCAACACATCAAGACCATGACATCATCAATACCATGCCATCAATACCATGACATCAACACTACAACATCATCAACACCATGACACCATCAACACATCAAGACCAGGACATCATTAACACCATGACATCATCAATACCGTGACATCAAGAACAATGCATCATTAACACCACATCAACATCATGACATGAACACTGTGACATCAACACCATCACATCCACACCGTGACATCAACACCATGACATTACCACCACCACAACATCATTAACACCACGACATCATCACTAACACTATGACATCATCAACATGATATTATCAACATCATGATATCAACACCATGTCATTAACACCACATCAGCACCATGACATCATGAACACCATGACATCATCAACACCATGGCATAATCAACACTGCATTACTAACACCACAACATCATCAACACCACGTCATTAACACCATGACACTACCAACACCACATCAACAGCAACGTCATCAACAGCATGACATCATCAACACCACCTCAACACCACAACATCATTAACACCATGACATCAACAACACACCATCAGCACCACAAACTCATCAGCACCATGACATAATTAACACGACATCATCAACATCATGACATCATCAATTTCAACACCACGACATCAACACAGAAGACTCCTGTGAGCAAATGCAGAGTTGCGGCTTCTCCCCACCATCAAGTGAGCAACAGTCCTATAGCAGACACCAACAGGGGCGGTCCTCCAATTCCATTCTGACCCCTCTACCTAGAGACAGTGTCTGATCACACAGGGTGAGGGCTCAGTTCCTAAGACCCCACCCCCCCATCGCAATTCCAGACATGAACTGCAAATCTGGGCCTTCTGACAAATTCTTGATGTTGGGGTTCCCATAACCCCCTTTTTGGGTTTGATTAATTTGCTAGAGTGGCTCACAGGACTCAGGGAAACATGCTTCCTGGTTTATTATAAGTAATATTGCGAAGAATACATATGAAGAGATGCACAGGCGAGGTGCGGGGAAGGGGCGCGGAGCTGCCATGCCCTCCCTGGGCAGCCCCTCCAGGAGCCTCCGCATGCCCAGCTTTCTGAAAGCTCCCTGAACCCTGTCCTCTTGGGCCTTTGATGGAGACATCATTGGACAGGAATGATTGACAATCATGTAGAAATGCGACTGGACAAACAGGATGTGGTGTAAACCCAGCAGGGCTTGTCTGTCCAGATTCTTCTTCTTCTTCTTTTTTTTTTTTTTTTGAGATGGAGCCTCACTTTTTCACCCAGGCTGGAGTGCAGTGGTGCAATCTCGGCTCACTGCAACCCCTGCCTCCCAGGTTCAAGCCATTCTCCTGGCTCAGCACCCCCAGCAGCTGGGATTACAGGTGCCCGCCACCATGCCCGACTAATTTTTGTATTTTTAGTACAGTTGGCTTTTGCCATGTTGGCCAGGCTGGCCTCGAACTGACTTCAGGTGATCCATCCGCCTTGGCCTCCCACAGTGCTGGGATTATAGGCGTGAGCCACCGTGCCCGGCCCAGACTCTTCTCAGCTTCTCGGCAGCATTTCTCCCTCCAGGTGATGGGGCAGAACCTGGCCTGGAATGAGGATCTTCTGACCCACAGTCAGGTTAGGGTCTTGAGATTCTGCTTCCTGAGGCCTGCTTTGAAATTGCCCCAATGTGATAACAAAAGGCCATGACCAGGGCTGTGTGAGTTACGAGGCAGGAGCTGTGGATGAAAACGCACACATTTATTCCATGGTGAAGCTCACATAACATAAGTTAACAATCTTAACTACTCCAAAGCAGACAGTTCAGTGGCATTTAGTGCACTGTGGATGGAAATGCAGGGGAGTCGATTGCCCTGCCACTCGCTCTGAGCCTCTGAGGGGTGACAGCCACACCCTTTGGCATTGAACTCTACATCCTTTGGGTCTGTCAGCACCTTTCCAGCAATTCCTTGTGTCAAGCATGTGGGATTCACTTGCTCTTAAAATGAATGGTTAACTGTGCCTGGGTTGGTACAACTTGGTGCTGTGTGACCCCAGCTATCCTCGGCCCTCCTCACACCCCCACCTTGGCCAATACCCACCTGGATTTCTCTCTGGTCCTCTAAGCTGCCGAGCTTGTCCCCACTGCAGGGCCTCCAGCCCGGCGTGCTCTGCCCTCGGAGCTCTGCGTGCTACTTCTTCTTACAATTTTGGATCTTGCTCAGATGGTACCTCCTTGGGGCAATCTTCCCCAACCACCTCCCTGGGCACTCCCTGCCACAAATGTCCCCACTGCACTTATGCTGTGGGGAATTCTCGATCTACTTCCTTGTTCACCCTCACTGGTCCCCCCAAGAAAGCTCCAGGAGGGAGGCGCTGGTTCTGTGTATCCACCTGTGCTGGGGCCAGCACTCCAGGCAGAGCTGTGGTGGAAGGAAGTGGCCCGAGACACCCTGATCTCATCTTTTGGTTTCTGCGTGTTTCCTCCTCATAGACCTGCACCAGCGAACAGGGAACTCACAACCAGGGGGTGGGCACTAAAATAAAGACAAAGTGAGACAGAAACTTCTGCTCCTGCCCCGCGGCTGTCCCCAGTGCTCAGCGGCGGGGCCGTGGCTGCCCGTGGTCGCAGCGCGGAACTTGCCTCACAGGATGTTGTGCAGGGCAGCCTGGACCCCACCATGGAGGGTTAGCCTCCTGTCCCTGGGGGCCCTCAAATGCCTGCAGAGGGCTGATTCTGCACAGCTGTCCAGGGGTTGATGCAGGCGTCCAGGCGCGGGAAACGGTGACTGGATGGAGCAACCACTCTCCAGCCTTGTCCTAGCAGACAGCACCATCTGCTGGGCCCTGGGTTTGTGTCTGCAGCCGGATGGGCTCTAGCGGGGTTCTGCCCAATCTAGCAATTTGAGGTGGCATATCTACACCAACAACCACCTGCTGTTTGCCAAATGCCATGCCAGGCAGGTGGTCAGCAGCATGGATGAGGCCACCTGCTCATGGCCTGCACTGAGCTGTGTGTGGAGAGGGACCTGTGAGACCTGGGTGCTGCTTGTGGTGCAGGCCCAACCAGTCTCAGGGAGGGGCGTCTGCTGCTCCGAGGCCTCGGGGGGATGCCCACCCATCAATGGACACCCACGTGTGGGGCGAGCGCCCACCACAGTGCCCACCTCCAGACAAACATCGCTGCCTTCCTGCAGCTCCGTTCCAGGCAGGGGAGCACAGATGAGATGTGGTGGGCGGAAGAGGTTTTTTCAGGTTGTGTTAGACAGTGTGGAGGAAGTCAACGGGGTGCCATGGACAGTGCCTGGGCGTGATGGGCAGATTAGGGACTGCACGCCGGAGTCAGTCACGGGAGGGGAATGGCACCACTGTCCCAGAAACAGCAAAAACGAGTCCACGCGTGGCACTGATGGGACCTCAGAGGAGACAAAAGGAGGTGGCTCTTGGTGGTGCGGTGAGGGGAGGAGGCTAGGAGGGAGGTGGAAGCTTGGGCAGGGCCTGTTGGGCTTTAAATTCTATTTCAAGCGCCATGGGAAGCTGTCGCCAGGCTTTAGGCAGCGCAATGACAGGATCCGATTGAGGCTTTCTGTGTTGCTAGCAAAGGAATCCAACATTCCTGACATGGGTGAATGGAGAGAAAAGTGATGGGCCTGTTTCTAGAGGTCGAGGTTAAGGGACTCCCATGGATGGGACGCATCCTGGGACCAGCAAAGTGGGAAGCAGTCGCCTCGCCCAAGCCTGCAGGGACCAGAGAAGGAGTGGTCCCCGGAGGCCCACAGAGTAGGGCCGAGGACAGGGGAGGACACGAGGGGCTGCCGAGGGAGTAGGAGGTGCAGCTGCCCTCAGATCTGGCCTGCAGGGGTGGAGCAGGAAACGACAAGCACCCACCTCTTCTCCTGGGGGTGGTGGAGCCAGGGCATCGCATCCACGGGATCCTCTTGGGGTGGAGGGCAGACCTGGAGGGGCAGACACACGCTCGGCTTCCAGAAAACCTTGACTCCAAGAAGTCACACTGAGAGATACCCCCGTCGCTGGAGAGATCTCCTTTCTGATACAACCACTTTATTCCCTTATCTCTGGGGTGTCTGGGGGGTGACTCCGTCCCTCTAAAGGGAATCAGCATGAACTGGGAGGGGGTGTTGGACCCAGGAGACTTTCACTGCAATAACCACATCTTCCCTTGTCCTTTCAGCCTTCTTCAGTGGGACCCACTTCCCTGCCCTACACCGAAAGGGGGTGGCTCACAAGTATTTGTAGATAAGGAACCTCTGCCAATGTGGTCCCAGGCAATGAGCTGAGCTCTCAGTGTCACTTTCCACTTCACTCCCCTCTAAGCTGCACCTTGCTCTGGGCTGAGGCTTTAGCAGGGGCCGGACCAGGGTCCTCTGTCAGCTTTCTGCTCAGCCCCTCACAGGCTGGTTGTGGTTTTGCTCCCCACAGCAGGCAATACTGGGGCCGGGGAAGAGAGGTAAAGAGACAGGGCTGGGCTCGCTCGGCAGGGCTGCAGTGGTTGTGTGGGTTGTGGTGGTTGGCTTTAGGCATCAGCTTGGCTAGGTCATGTCACCCAATTATGTAAACACACATGAATCTCAGTGCTCCCGGGAAGGTATTCTGTAGACATGGTGGATGTGTCCCACCACCTGACTGTTGGTAAGGATGATTGCCCTCCGCAGCGTGAGTGGGCCTCACCCAGTCAGCTGAAGGAAGGAGACATTCTGCCCCAAGACTTTAGCCTCAGCCTCAGCCTGGGTTTCCAGCCCGTTGGTCTGTCCTGCAGATTTCAGACTTGACAGCTTCCAATCACATGAGCCAATCGTAAAAAGACATCTCATATCTGGATCCACATCTACATTTGTATACCCACATCCATACATATATCCATGAATACTTCCATATCCATACCTCCATCCATGTCCATGCCTCCATCCACATCCATGCCTACATGTACATACATATCTACATCTGTATCCATGCCTACATCCACATCTGTGCCTGTGTCTGCATCCATGCCTACGTCTACATCCTATCTACACCCACATCCATATCTACACCCTCATCCATATCTACACCCTCATCCACATCTACACCCACATCCATAGCTACACCCACATCCATGCCTACGCTCACATCCACACCCACACCCACATCCATATCTATATCCACATCCATATCTACACCCACATCCATATCTACACCCTCATCCACATCTACACCCACATTCATAGCTACACCCACATCCATGCCTACACTCACATCCACACCCACACCCACATCCATATCTATATCCACATCTATATCTACACCCAGATTCATATCTACACCCTCATCCACATCTACACCCACATTCATAGCTTCACCCACATCCATGCCTACACTCACATCCATACCCACACCCACATCCATATCTATATCCACATCTATATCTACACCCACATCCATATCTACACCCACATCCATATCTACACCCTCATCCACATCTACACCCACATCCACATCTACGCCCTCATCCATAGCTACACCTACATCCATATCTACACCCACATCCATGTCTACACTCACATCCACATCCACACCCACAGCCACATCCATATCTATATCCACATCCACATCTACACCCACATCCACATCTACACTCACATCCATGCCTACACTCACATCCACACCCACACTCACATCCATATCTATATCCACATCTATATCTACACCCACATCCATATCTACACCCACATCCATATCTACACCCTCATCCACATCTACACCGCATCCACATCTATACCCGCATCCGTATCTACACTCACATCCATGCCTACACTCACATCCACACCCACACCCATATCTATATCCACATCCATATCTACACCCACATTCATATCTATACCCACATCCATATCTACACCCACACCCATATCTATATCCACATCCATATCTACACCCACATTCATATCTATACCCACATCCATATCTACACCCACACCCATATCTATATCCACATCCATATCTACACCCACATTCATATCTACACCCTCATCCATATCTACACCCATGTTCATATCTACGCCCTCATCCATATCTATACCCACATCCATGCTTACACCCACATCCACATCTACACCCTCATCTGTATCTACACCCTTATCCATATCTACATCCACATCCATATCTATACTCTCATCCATATCTACATCCACATCCATATCTCACCCTTATCCATACCTCCATCCACATCCATGCCTACATCTGTATCCATATCTACAGCCACATCCATATCTACACCCACATCCATTTCCAAGTCCGTATCTATATCTATACCCATAGTCACTTCTGTATGTATACACATATCCATTTCCATATCTGTATCTATATTCATAGCCATATCTGTATCTATACCTATATGTACCTCCATACCTATATTCATATTTACATCCAAATTTATTTCTGTAGCCACATCTGTATCTATATCTGTATTCATATCCATATCTGTATCTATACCCATATCCATGTCCATATCCATATCTATGCCTAAATCTGTACCCATATCTGTATCCATATCCATCTAGACCCATATTCGTATCTGTATCTATACCCATATTCATGTCCATATCCATACCTCTCTCTATATCAATATCCATATCCATATTCATCCATTCCCATGCTCATGTGCACTTCCACATCTACCTGTGTCCTGTTATTCTGCTTTCCTGGGGACCCCTGGCTGAAACAGGAGGCTTCTGTTGAACTCACTGGATGTAGCAAATAAAGAAAGGTTTTTCTTGTTCTGAGGTCTTTGGTGACCCCTACTGGTCCCCTCTGTCGGTGGTTTCCTTGACCGTGGGATGCTGCCCTCTCTGCAGCGTCAGCCTCTACTGGTTCTTGAAGAGAAGCAGCAGGCCAGCCCCACCCATCTAGATTCATATGTGGGGGCAGATCTCTCGGTCATGTGTCTCTCAGGTGCTAGCACCACAGCATGGAGTTATCTAAGTCGTCATCTCAGAGCAGGAACTCACTCATCACCAAGGGGAGTGTGAGTGCCAGGCCATTCATGAGGAATCCACCCCATGATCCAACACCCCCCATCAGGCCCCACCCCTAACACTGGGGACCACATTTCAACATGAGATTTGGAGGGAACACACATCAAAACCACATCACCACACAGTTGTGATGAGATATAAAATCTATCATGGCAAAGGCAAAAAATGAAAAGAAATGAAGTTGAGTTTAACAATCAGTGGTAAGTGGCAGTTATAACCGCCGTGTCTTCCGTGTCATAGTGGAACACTGAGGCACGGGGCAGCTTCCCATCACCTTACCTTTGATGATGGTACTTCTTTTTTTTTTTTTTGAGACGGAGTCTCGCTCTGTCGCCCAGGCTGGACTGCAGTGGCCGGATCTCAGCTCACTGCAAGCTCCGCCTCCTGGGTTCACGCCATTCTCCTGCCTCAGCCTCCCGAGTAGCTGGGACTACAGGCGCCCGCCACCTCGCCCGGCTAGTTTTTTGTATTTTTTAGTAGAGACGGGGTTTCACCGTGTTAGCCAGGATGGTCTCGATCTCCTGACCTCGTGATCCGCCCGTCTCGGCCTCCCAAAGTGCTGGGATTACAGGCTTGAGCCACCGCGCCCGGCCAATGATGGTACTTCTTAGCTTTCTTCTTGGGGCCTCTATCTCCCCATTTGTAAGCAGAATATTGATGTGCTAGTTCCTGCAGTCCTCCCAGGCTGCCATGCGAGGCTGCTGACTGGAATCGCAGAGGGGCCGGAGCTGACCGTCTCCAGAAGGACCCGCCCAAGTGGGAAATGACAGACTCCCCACCTTGTCATCTCCTCCTCCAGAGTGGACGTTTGGAGACTCCACCGCACATGTGGGGATTGTGCTTGTTGACCTCGTAGTTCCCTCTGAAGAGGGTGTTTGGGTCTCAATAGAGGCCCAGTTGCTGCCCAGGGAAATAAGAAATCCTATAACATCCATAGCTTATATAGCATAAAAACTCAAAGAAGGGCTGGGTGTCCTGGCTCACTCCTGTAATCCTAGCACTTTGGGAGGCCGAGGCAGGCAGATCGCAAGGTCAGGAGATCGAGACCAGCCTGACCAACGTGGTGAAACACCGTCTCTGCTAAAAGTACAAAAATTAGCTGGGCATGGTGGGCGCCTATAGCCCCAGCTACTTGGGAGGCTGAGGCAGGAAAATCGCTTGAACCCGGGAGGCAGAGGTTGCAGTGAGCCGAGATTGCACCACTGCACTCCAGCCTGGCAACAGAGCGAGACTCGTCTCAAAACAAAATGAAACAAACAAAAACTCCAAAAGACTCAAGTCCATATGTTTATTTGACAACTATTGCCCTTTTGGGGGGTACAAAGGGAGCAGGAGGTCTTCAGCGCTGCTGAGGCAGAATTGGCACCATTTACTCAAAGCTTACTGCTTCCTGAGCTCTTGTCTGTTAAATGTTCCTAGATGGTTCTAGCCTATGAAATTCATCTTAGTTTGATTCAATTTTCCTGCCTCAGCCTCCTGAGGCATAGATATAGATATAGATATGGATATGGACATAGATATAGGTATAGATACAGATATGGATATGAATACAGATATAGATACAGATGTGGCTATGGAAATAAATTTGGATGTAAATATGAATATAGGTATGGAGGTACATATAGGTATAGATACATTCATGACCAAATGAACTATTTTGGGGAGAGAGAAATTGCCTTTTCTGGTGAATAACAAGTTAGTGGATCCTTGGAGGCCAATCCAAGGCCTGTTAGGAACAAATCCAGCCTTTGCAAGGATTATTGCAAAACCTGGCATTTCTATCGAAAAATCAAACTGGGCTTGCTGCTGACCTGACCATGTGTGTTGAGACCACAGTCCTCCGTCTTACTTGGGTCATGTTGACTCATACATTGGTAGTTTGGAACCCACTTTGTCCATGGAGATGGTGTTGGTGGTGGAAAACAAAGCATGGATAATTAAAAACAAAACTTCTGAAGTTACTGTCTGAGTTTTAATTTACCTTTGAGCCAACTTTTAAAACCAGTCTCCCTAATAAATGAGGGAGGGTAAGGGGTGAAGAGGAGGGAGACATCCCAGCAGCAGGTTAGGTGCCAGAAGGAAGCTGTCCTGGGGTTAAATGCTGGCCAAGGCTATTACTGAAATGGGTAACTCACATTCAGATGGTGGAGTCTGGCTGCATTTAGTGAGCTCTTGCATGTGTATATTTTTGTGCCATATACTGGACTTTCTTAAGGTATTTGATGCACTTCATGTAGTGGTTCTGAGCAGGAGAGCCTGCAGCTGGACTGCTGCCATTTAAATTCAGTGTCTGCCACTCACTAGCTGTGTGGCCTAGCACTGGGCTTGGGGTGAGGGGAGTGAGGTGCCAGGGGCAGTGCATGTACAGGCGGACCCCTCAGCAGGGTGCCTTCTTAAATTCTGGGCCAAGGCGCCTCACTTGCCTCCTCACAATCCCAACCCTGGAGTGACCCAGAGCCTTGTTTAGCTCTATACCTCAGTCTCTTCATCTGTGAAAGAGGGGTGACTGTGACATACACCCCATGGTGTTGCACTGTTGGGGATAGCTGAATTAAAATACTGGAGGTATTTAGGACAGCTCCTGGCACGGCAGGCATTGGGTGAGCATCAGCTGTCACTCAACACACACCAAGGCTGCTTTCTCAAGGGCAGGAAGCAGGGGACCTTGCTTTTCCTTTTGGTGGTCCTGGAGTTTCTATGCACGTGCTGCTTGGAAGCTACTGACTTTCAACATCAAGCTCCTGCTGCACCCATTTTCTGGGGCTGGCCTGGTGCTTGGGAGCCTCATTCTTGCTTGCCAGAGTCTCCCTGCTGGACTGGCCACTGGCTAGGCTAGAGGAGGCTGCAAGGATGAGTGGGAGGGAGGAGCTATTGCCCTGCTTCCCTCTGGTTCCTGCTTTACTTCCTGTTCCTGCCTCACTTCCTGCTCCTGCTGTACTTCCTATTCCTGCCTCATTTCCTGCGCCTGCTTTCCTTTCTGTTCCTACCTCACTTCCTGCTTCTGCTTTACTTCCTGTTCCTGCCTCCTTTTCTGCTCCTGCTTTCCTTTCTGTTCCTGCCTCACTTCCTGCTTCTGCTTTACTTCCTGTTCCTGCCTCATTTCCTGCTCCTACTTCCTTTTCCCCCTTTTGTTTCTGCTCCTGCTTTACTTCCTGTTCCTGTTGTGCTTCCTGCTCTGCTTTCCTTTCCCAGTTTACTTCCTGCTCCTTTGCTTCCTGCTCCTGCCTCACTTTCTGTTCATTGCCTTCCAGCTTCTGGTTTACTTCCTGTTCCTGCCTCACTTCCTGCTCATTTGGTTCCTGCTTCTGCTTCTTGTTCCTGCCTCACTTCCAGCTCCTGCTTTACTTCCTGCTCCTTTGCTTCCTATTCCTGCTTTACTTCCTGCTCCTTTGCTTCCTGTTCCTGCTTCACTTCCGATTCCTACTTTGCTTCCTGCTTCTGCTTGGCTTCCAGTCTTGCCCTTCAGCTTCCACTCCTCGTTCTGCTCCTGCACTGCTGCCCCACAGCGTGACTTCCTGTTGGTGGCAGGCGGGCTTGACCTTAGGACTTTGCACCCGGAATTGGGAAATGGGCGGAAAGCGGGGACTCTGTGGCTGTGGGAATGTGGGGATGCCAGGAGCCTCCTACCGTGCTGGTGGGAGTGAAAAATGGTGCAGTCACTTTGGAAAACTATTTGGCCGCTTCTTAAAGAGTTCAACAGAGTCATACCATGTGACCCAGCAGTTCTCCTCCTAAGTATTGAACTGGGAGAATGAAAAATGTACCTTCACACAAAGGCTTTCTACAGATGTTCCTCCTAGCATTATTCCTAATTACTATAGAAACTTCAAACAGCCCGAATGCCCATCCGCAGGTGCCCACCTGAGCAAGTGTGGCCCATGTGCCCAGGGACTCACTGGCCCGCCATCAGAGGCTATGCGCTGCAACTTCCCACCACGGCAGGCATGGCCTTCGAGAGAGTGCATGACATGGAAGAAGCCAGATGACACTGCAAGACTTCATGGGTAGGAAATTTCTGGGAGAGGCAAAATGGTAGAGAAAAAAGTAGATCCGTGGTTCCCTGAGGATGGGGGTGGAGATTGACTGCCAGGGGTACAGGGAAGCTTTCTGGACTGATGTGGCTGTCTTAGAACTGGGTTTTGGTGATGGTTGCTTAATTATACATTTACTAAAAGTCACCCAATGCCATCTTTACCATGGGTCAACTATATGTTCATTATAATCCTATAAAAGCTGCTTTTAATATAGTCAGTGTCCGAATATTTAAGGTGATGGATATCCCAGTTGCACTGATTTGATCTTTATAAATGATATGAATGAAATGATCACATGATCCCCCTGCATATATACACCTGTTATGTATCAGTTTAAAAAAAATAAAGTTAAAAATAAACAGTGCCTGACCAACATGGTGAAACCCCGTCTCTACTAAAAATAGAAAAATTAGCCGGGCGTGGTGGCATACACCTGTAATCCCAGTATTCAGGAGGCTGAGGCAGGAGAATTGCTTGAAGCCAGGAGTCGTAGATTACAGTGAGCTGAGAACGCACCACTGCACTCCAGCCTGGGAGACAGAGCAAGACTCCGTCTCAAAGAAAAAAACAAAAAACAGTGATTGTCCCCTTGCTCTGTGAAGGACTTGGGACTGGGACCTGCCCTCTCGCGGGCGTTTGGGGCATTCTCTGCATTCCCTCCGGCGGCTTGCAGAGCATGGGGTGAGCAGCAGAGAGTTCTCTGCCACAACTCCCAGGAGAAGCTTGTGCCCAGCTGTGGATGCACAGCTCTGTCTCTGTGGCAACTGTTTTCTTAAAAACCTTGGGTCAATAGAATCTGTGTCAATCAAATCCCATTTTCTCCTTGACCTGCGTGACCCCTTAAGAGCTGTGTGCTGAAGAGCGGCCTCTAGGACTTAAGGCCTGGAAAGATCCGCACACAATGGCACCTGTAGGGCATTGCTCCGGGGCATCCCTGCTGAGAGTGCTTTTGTGAGATGGAGACCATTCAGGCCCCGTGGAGGATCCCAGACAGCAGGGGGCTCTGGTGGTCAATGGATGGGATGAGCCCGTGGGCCTGTGCTTTCCTGCACAAGGGCCTCCTGAGGAGAGGACTCTGGGGAGTTTCCCACAATGCCCAGCGGCTCTGAGTAATCCTCCTGGGATGGGACAGAGGGAGCACATCGAAGGGAATTTGTAGATAACCGTGGCAGGGACAAACGGCTCAGCAGCTGGCTTGTCTCGAAGTGCTGTGGCAGTCTGAGCTCTGGTGGAATCCCAAGATTAAAAAAATAATAATAATAAGAAGAAAACAGGCTGGGCGTGGTGGCTCAGGCCTGTAATCCCAGCACTTTGGGAGGCCAAGACGGACGGATTGCCTGAGGTCAGGAGTTCAAGACTGGCCTGGCTAACATAGGGAAAACCTTGTCTCTACTAAAAATACAAAAATTAGCTGGGCGTGGTGGTGGGCGCCTATAATCCCAGCTGCTCAGGAGGCTGAGGTAGGAGAATCGCTTGAACCCAGGAGGTGGAGGTTGCAGTGAGCCAAGATCGCGTCACTGTACTCCAGCCTGGGAGACAGAGCGATACTCCATCTCTTAATAAATAAAGGAATGAATGAATGAATGAATGCATGCAAACCCATTGCACTAAAAGAATGTAACAATGCCCTGACAGTCATGTTCTCGCCAAGGCTCCCTTGATAAGACGAGGCTGGCCAGGTAGTGAAAGGGTTTAGACCTGGTTGGAACATGACTGTGTCTAGATGAAATGGGGGTTATTTTACCCTCAGGCCACTGTGGCATCCACATGCCTGCTCTGAGGTGGCGGGACACGGTTCAGTGACCGGCTGCACTGAGAGTGGGTTGGGAGGACTGAAGGTCTGGAAGCTGTGAGGATAATGATGCCACCAGCTTTGATCTTGTTAAATGTGAGATGCTGCTCAGACATGTTGGGGAAAGGGCTGTGGCCAGCTTTCACTATGGTGTGGACAGAGAAGGGGTTTGAGCTGGAGACAGACAGGAAAGTTATCAGAGGGAAGTGACGGCCGACCACCTGAGAGAGGTTTCATTTCCCGGAGGATGCAAATTTACATATATTTAAAAAAAGAGCTAAGGGCAAGACCCTGTAAAAACAATCCAAAAATCAGTCAAAGAAGACAGATCTAGCTAAAAAGGCGGAGAAATCCACATGGCCAGAGAGTAAAGAAATGAAACAATGCATTGAAAGCAGCTCTTCCCATCAACCATTTTTATGGCAATTTTGAAACATCTGAAAAGGGGGAAAGAATTGTTCTGTAACACAGACGAACCCCCATCTGGATTCTGCAGTTAGCATTTAGCAGCATCCATCGTATCACCGTCACTCTCCATCCGGGAATCCATCGTGTTATTCTTTGACCAAAAGCAGCTTTTAAAATTCTAAAACTGAATTTTAGACTCAATTCTAACTTTCAGTTGCACAATTGAAAGTTGTGTCAGCATCCTCAAGTCCCTTCCACTCCACAGGGTAATATTTAGATCAAATCTTCCTAATGGCAAATGGCCTAGAAGCTGGCGCTGCTCACAAATAATCTCATTTCAAGAGAGCACCTGTGAACTCAGGGTAACAAAATCTGTCCAGCTGCACAGGTGACTGAAAAAGCATGCCAACCCTTCGTTATGTGAACGGAAGATACCTTGGGCCTCTTCAAGCTGGGACCACGCAGGGCAAACCTGCCTCCCGTTCTAGTCAAAGTCATCCCTCTGCTCAGAGATAGATGCATATTCTGGCTGCCTCTTTTGGAAGGCCTATCAGAAACTCAAAAGAATGCAACCATCTGTCTCTCACGTACTTGTGACCAGAAGCCCCCAGTGGGGGGCCTTGTTTTGAGCTATCTCTGCTTTTCTGGAAGGAGCTAATGTACTTCCTACACATATTGATTGATGTCTCACGTTTCCCTAAAATGTATAAAACCAAGCTGTTTTTATTAAAACCAAAGTGGTCGGGCACATGTCATCAGGACTTCCCGAGGCTGTCTCACGGGTGGATCCTCAACCTTGGCGAAATAAACTTTGTAAATTAACTGAGACCTGTCTCTAGTTTTCGGGGTTCACAGATAGTTAACCACAGGACAATTGAGGTAGCCAACACGCGTGTGTGTGCAAGGCGCTATTCTCAGCGCTGTTCACGGATTCCCTTATTTCAGGCTCACACAAACCTATGCAAACCAAAAATAGAATTCTAAGGCCCCCAGCCATCTGAATGGGCCCTTTCTCTTGGCTAAGGGCATTCCAAACTGAACCTGAAAAACTAGTTCAGGGCATGATGGAAAGGGCAGGTCGGTCACGCCTCATTTTCCTGTCCTACTTTTTTTTTGAGATGGAGTCTAGCTCTGTCACCCAGGCTGGTGCAATCTGGACTCACTGCAACCTCTGACTCCTGGGTTCAAGTGATTCATGTGGCCTCTGCCTCCCAGATAGCTGGGATTACAGGCACGCATGACCATGCCTGGCTAAATTTTGTATTTTTAGTAGAGACGGGGTTTCACCATGTTGGCCAGGCTGGTCTCAAATTCCTGACCTCAAGTGATCCTCCTGCCTCAGCCTTCTGAAGTGCTGGGATTACAGGGGTGAGCTACTTTGCCTGGCTTTCCTCTCTTTCCTTTTGGAACTCAGGAGAAGCTGACCAGCATTTAACATCAACGTAGACCCTGAGTCTGGAAAGAAACATTTACAGTCTATTCTCTCTGAAGTCGGCTACCTGGAGGCCTCATCGGCATCATGAAACCTGCTCTCCCCGACCCGTTACTGTAACCCAGACATTTCTTTCTATTGATAATAATGCTTTCAACCTGTGAACCTAGAAAATCTGAGACAGATCTCACTTAATTTAGAAAGTTTACTTTGCTAATGTTGAGGACGTGCCCGTGACCCAGCCTCAGGAGTCCTGACGACACGTGCCCAAGGTGGTCGGGCACAGCTTGGTTTTACACATTTTAGGGAGACATGAGACATCAATCACTATATGTAGGAAGTACACTGGTTCTGTCTGAAAAGGCGGGACAACTGGAAGCAAAGGCAGGAGGACGCTGGAGGGGGCTTCCAGGTCACTGGTAGGTGAGACACAAACGGTTGCATTCTTTGGAGTTTCTGATGAGCTTTGCCAATGGAGGCAGATCAGATATGCATCTGTCTCAGTGAGCAGAGGGATGACTTTGAATAGAATGGGAGACAGGTTTGCCCTCAGCAGTTCCCAGCTTGAGTTTTTTTCAGTGATTTTGGGGGCCCAAGATATTTTCCTTTCATAAACCAGTTGCTAATCAGAAAATTTTAAATTTACATTTGATCTGGAAGTCCCACCCCTGCGTTGAGTTGTCCCACCCTTGCAGATGGAACCAATGTAAATCTTACATGTATTCGATGGAGGTCTCATGTCTCCCTTAATATGCATAAAAGGAGGCTGCGCCCCGACCACCTGAGGCACATGTTTTCAGGGCCTCCTGAGGGCTGTGTCACCGGGTCATGGTCATTCATATTTGGCTCAGAATAAACTTCGAGTATTTGACAGAGTCCGACTCTTCACTGATACCCGTGGGGCATCAGCACTCTCATCGCTCTGTTTTATGGATGAAGAAACTGAGGCCCAGAGAGTTTAGGTGACCTGTCCGGGGTCCCACAGGTGGTCAGGGACCATGCTGGGATTTCACCAGAGCCCAGATCTCTGGCACCTGTCAGCATCCTGTGTTGCCTCCCAGACAAAGCAAAGAGGTGCCATTTAAAACCCTCCAAGTTAGCCGTGATCTGTAAAAAAGGATGATGCTTCCTGCTGGCGGGGATGCAGCGAGAGAGGCCTGCCCATGGGAATGTAAATCGGTACATCCTGGAAGGCTGTTTGGCAACTCAGGAGCCATGAAATGTGTGTGTCATTGATCCAGGCATTGGGTTCCCAGGAATAAATTGCCATGAAACAATGCAAGAGGTGCAGCCAATGTCCTATCCAGGGGTATTCACCAGAGAATTTGACGAGTGAAGCACCAAGCAGCAGAAGATGCATATCGTATACGTTATGAAATGCTCCTGTAATAGCAATGTTCACAGGTCACGATTTAAAGAAAAGTGTATATGATGAGAAAGTGTTTACTCCGTAGAACACATCAGGTTACAAAACAGAATTTAGGAAAACAAAATAAAATCACAATCATCTTCGCCTACTGTTATATGTGTATACAAATACACATAATAAGTATAATGTATGTGTAGTCCATAAAATAATAACATCAAATACATTGGAAAGGTAGGTACCAAAAATACCAGCAACGGTTATTCCAAAGAAGGGCTTTTTGGGGTGGACTTGACATTTTGCTTTTTTCTACAAGGGGCATGCATTACTTAGGAATCCAAAGGCCATCCTTCCGTTCTCATAGTGGTAGTCACAGAAGAGACTGAAGTCAGCTCAGACGCTTCCCTGTTTTATTCCGGGTGCAGAGGCATCTAGGGAGACGGAAAGCTGTCAGTAGGTGGCACCAGAGGGTGGCGGTTGTCTCAGGCTGCGTCGCGGCTGGTGCGAGCCAGCCTGGCCCTGAAGTGAAGTCCCTGGTTCTCTGCCATCTCATGCGCAACTGGTGATTTTGCAATTTCTGCATCTGTGTGGGGCCTGGCTCCCCTGTGGCTGGAGGCCTGCATGGAGCAGGGGGCATGCCAAGCTGGATAGTGACCAATTACTACCATCGAGGGCATCTAAGCACACCTTGGGCTCTATAAAGCGCAGCCAGAGCCAAGATGCTGCCCTTAAAAATCAGATCATCTCAGGCGGGTGTGAAGCAAAGTGAAAACAGGAAAATGCAAGGAGCGGAGAAGCTGTTGGTGGAGAGAGAAACAGCGGAGAGTGCTGCCAGGAGTCTTGTGCCGCTTTTTCCTCTGAGGGGACAGAGAGGCTGGGAGAGTAGAGAGCTGACCCTGTTGGTCTAGATCTAAATCTAGAGTAAATCTAGAGTGAAAATAGCAACCCTGAGGACACGGATACTCTAGGTCAGTGTAGTAATTGAGAGACCTAGACCTGGGACACAGAAGCCAGAGATGTATGGATTCAGGCTCTCAGAAAAAATGGAGTTAGTTTCTCCCTCCATTAATGAGACTAGATAAACCCAGCTCAGCTAAATCTTTCTTTCTTTTTTTTTTAGCTGTTGCCAGGCTGGAGTGTAGTGGTACGATCTCGGTTCGCTGCAATCTCTGCCTCCCAGGTTCAAGCGATTCCCTTGCCTCAGCCTCCCAAATAGCTGGGATTACAGGCGCATGGCACCACACCCCGCTAATTTTTGTATTTTAGTAGAGACAGGGTTTCACCCTGTTGGCCAGGATGCTCTCCATCTCCTGACCTCGTGATCTGCCTGCCTCGGCCTCCCAAAGTGCTGGGACTACAGGCATGAGCCACAGTGCCTGGCCAGCTAAGCTAAATTCCAAAAGTGTTTGTTGACTGCCTTGGAAATGATCGTAACGATGGTATAGTAATTGTAAATGATGGATAGTAATTACAATTTCCACCAACATTTATGGAAACCTTACTGTGTTAA
Source organism: Trachypithecus francoisi (assembly GCF_009764315.1). NCBI lineage: Eukaryota > Metazoa > Chordata > Mammalia > Primates > Cercopithecidae > Trachypithecus > Trachypithecus francoisi. The sequence continues at coordinate 2,420,365 of NW_022681456.1, forward strand.
GTGCTTCACATGGGTTATTGCGTTTAAGCCCCACCATGGTCTAGCAGGTGGATATGACTGCTATCATCCCTGAATTACACATGAGGGCACTGAAGCTTAAAGAGGTGAAACTTCCAAGGTCACCAGTGGCTAGGTCGTACTGCACACTTAATAGGAGACAAGGAGAATCAGTCAGGATAGGGCAGGTTATGCTGCTGTAACAAACAAGTTGAAAACCTCAGTGGTTGAAAAAGATGTTTATTTCTCAATCATGTTATATGTCCATTATATGTCATCAGGAGGGCTCTGCTCGTTGTCGTTCCTAGGGGTCTGGGTGGAAGGAAGCTCTGTGTGAAAGCATTTTTCCATGTTGGTAGAGACAAGGAGAAGAGACCATGGTAAACCACACAGGGACTCCTAGAGCACCTCACCTGAAGTGACGTGCATGCCAGTGACTGTTCACAGCATGTTGGCTGCAGCAGGTCACATGGCTCTGCTTGGGTCAGTAGAGGGGGATGGGCATGAACATGTTCCTCTTGCAAGAAAGGGAACCCAGTATTTGGTTTTCTTATTCTCCATAGCAGGGGTCCCCACTCTGGGCCCCAGAGCGGTGCCATTAGGAACCGCACCTCATGGCAGGAGGTGAGTGGTGGGCGAGCATGACCCCCTGAGCTCTGCCTCCTGTCAGGTCAGCAGCAGCATTCGATTCTCATAGGAGCTGAAACCCGGTTGTGAATTGTGCATACAAGGGATCTAGGTTGCCTGCTCCTTATGAGAATCCAATGCCTGATGATCTGAGGTGGAACTCCTCCCCGCCTCCGTCTGTGGGAAGAATTGTCTTCCACAGAACTGGTCTCTGGTGCCAAAAGTTTGGGGACTGCTGCTCTATGGCTCCTATTAGTGTGCATTTGTTTGGAAAATGTAGATTATTTTATGTGATTTTATAACACACTCAGGCACTATTATTATTTTTGTTTTATGCAAGAGAAAACAGAGTTTCTGCAGCATACCCTAGCTCACACAGCTACTAAGTGGAGCATGCACGATTCAACCTTAGCTCTCTTCCAGTCCTGAACCCCAGCTCTTCAAAAACAGTCATATCCCACAGGGGAGTCTCAGTAAGTACATTCCAGGAAGAGTATCCTTCTTAGTTTATAAAATAAGATTTGGTGGGACTGTAAACTGGTTCAACCATTGTGGAAAACAGTGTGGCGATTCCTCAAGGATCTAGAACTAGAAATACCATTTGACCCAGCCATCCCATTACTGGGTATATACCCAAAGAATTATAAATCATACTGCTATAAAGACACATGCACATGTATGTTTACTGTGGCACTATTCACAATAGCCAAGACTTGGAATCAACCCAAATGTGCATCAGTGACAGACTGGATTAAGAAAATGTGGCACATATACACCATGGAATACTATGCAGCCATATAAAAGGATGAGTTCGTGTCCTTTGTAGGGACATGGATGTAGCTGGAAACCATCATTCTCAGCAAACTATCACAAGAACAGAAAACCAAACACCGCATGTTCTCACTCATAGGTGGGAATTGAACAATGAGATCACTTGGACACAGGAAGGGGAACATCACACACTGGGGCCTGTCGTGGGGAGGGGGAGGGGAGGGATAGCATTAGGAGGTGTACCTAATGTAAATGACGAGTTAATGGGTGCAGCACACCAACATGGCACATGTATGCATATGGAACAAACCTGCACATTGTGCACATGTACCTTAGAACTTAAAGTATAAAAAAAAATTCAAATAGCATAAATAAATAAAATAAAATAAGATTTGGTATTAAATATTTGGTATCTAAATATTGCATTTAAATATTTGTATATATTTAAATACAATTTAAACATTACATTTAAATATTTGTATATATTTCAATATAATTTAAATATTGCATTTAAATATTTGTGTATATATTGTTCCGTTATTTAAATATTGTACATGATATATATGTTATTCATGTGTGTATATGTGCATAAGCATGAACATATATGCACATACACATATATGTATATATAGCATATACAATATTGAGTATTTTATATATATATGATATACATATATCACTTCTCAGGAATGTATTTAAAGAGAAAATGTAAATTTTGGGTCCATAAGTTCAACACAATATTTTAAACAAAATGATAAGTAGACAACATCTCAAATCACACTCAGCGTGCAGTGGGTAGAGCCTCGAAATCTTGTGTAGATATTTTGAAAAGGTTGCCCAGTGTCAGCAAAAGGACCGGGCATCTCACTGGGCATCTCAGACGTGCTGGCACTAAGGGAGAAATCCTGGAGCTACCGCATTCAAAACGATGGTTTGTAACAATTATGTGAGTTGCTCGATTGCCGGGGGGTCATGTTCTGAGATTTCTACCTGCCAACACAACAACGCGTTCTGTATATTTAGGCTCGTACTGGTTTTCAGTTATGTTTTAGGAAATTGGGTGGGACGTTTGGGTTTATGTGTAGCATGTAATAGCTTAGTAATAGAAAGAAACTAGGATTCTGGAGAGGACTTTGACAAAGAACTTCTTATATTTTGGGAAGAAATTGTTGAGGTATTAAATGAAAGATGAATAGTGGAATCAAGTCTATGGTACAGTTGAAAAATACTACAAATTCTTGAGTCCCTGACATCAAGACATAGAACAGGAAATAAGACCTACGCACCTGTCTGTGTGTGCACAGGTATGCATGTGTGTGCGCATATGCTTATGTTCAGATGGAGGTTGTCCGTCTGAACTTAAAAAATAAGGACTAATCAAAATATCCTCCAGGGACTCTAAGAAATAACCAAGATAGGGATTGGGGTGGCCTAAGAGACTCTGTTATGCACACTGTGGTAATAAACCTGTGACCAGCACATTGCTATGTTAATTCACACTTGTAGACACGTTGGCGATGCATACGGATGTTTAGTCTATGGAAGACGCTGGGGAAATCTCCTGTGTGAAGCATAAGACCCCTAGTATTATCATAAAATGATTTTTCTTCTTTCCAATTATACTGGGCTTTTTGGAGTCATAATCTCTTAACCTGAATGATTATCTTTCAGTGGTAGAATTTTCGATCTTTGAGCAACAGGTTGTTGCATGAGATGTATTTACACCCAGATTTCATCCTGGCCCTTGACTGGTACCATTCTTTCCTTAGCTGCTTCTGCGCCGAGAGTCTTATCAGACTCTCTCATTCCAGTGTTGTGTGTTTTAGATGCTGTTGTTTCTGGATCATACATTAAGCAGTAAGCACGACATTGGCGGTTTTCTGTGCCCCTTCCTGAGGTGGGCTGGAGAGGATCTGTTCCTGGAACTAGATTTCCTTTCTGGGTCTGTTGACAAACGAATCTCACACACAGCTTCTCTGCTGGCATGAGCATTTGCTACTTCCCATGGAGTCCAGGGTTCATAGCTTTTCTGGGCATGAACCCTATGATCCATCAGCTGACTGGACAAACAGACCAGGCGGAAGAGGCACTCGCAAAGTCAGAAGCATGTGCACGAGCTGCTGAGTGGCCCAGAAGGTGGGCTGGAGCAGCTTGGCGCTTAGTCACCAGTCTCATGGAGACCCTCACTGGTGTTTTAATAAAAACATCCTTCCTGCTGGGCTCACCTCTTAAACACATCAGCAGCATCTCCGTAGCTAAGCAGATATGGAGGGCGCTGACTCTGGGAAGGAGGGGAAGAGTGGTCAGCCTCATGCAGAACCTTCCCTCAGTGGGAGTGTCACCTGAATTAGGGCCTAAGAGCTACTCATATTTTAACTGAAAATTACCTTGTGGGAAGAAGGACAGGAAGAAACCCTAAGAAAATATAATGCGGTCTATTTTACCACAACTATATCTGAAGCCTAGGATGAAAAGGAAGAAAATTGTTACATTTGTTTAAAAGGAGTTTGAACAAAGCAATAGAATACACAGCTAACAATGGCTTAACAAATAGGGCTTTGTTTTTCTCACATGAGGAGGAGTTTGAATATGTTCAACTGAGAGTAAGGATTCCATGCATCAAGGATACCTGGCTGTCATTCTTGTGATTCTCTGGGCCTTTTCCTCGTGGTTGAAGGATGGCTGCCACAGCTCCAGCCATCACATCTGAATTCAGAATGGGAAGTAGGAGAATGAGGAATGAGGGATAACACTAGTTTCATCTGTTTCTTCTTATAAGGAAAGCCAACACTTTCCCAGAACTCTCTCCTCTCTATGCCCATCAGATTTCTGCTTAGAGCTCGTTACACTCGGCCAGAAAAGTGTAACACAGCTACCTGTTGCTCCAGCAGAATCAGGGTTCGCTGCCACCCTGAATTAATCAGTATATTTCTGTTTATATAGGAAAAGGGGTGAATGGATATCAGAAAGCATTAGCAGTATCTGTCCCATTAGGAGTACTGAGTTTTGCCTAATGACTTTCTCCTCTTCTGTTTAGCAGAACTGTTCACCCTGTACCTCCCCAGGGAGAGGGTGACACCCTCCGCAAGGGTTCTCTCCACCAAATCCAAAGGTCATCAGTGCCACAGAGAATCCCAGCCCCTCCAACAGGTGCACAGGGATGCCAGGCTGGACAGACACCCAGAAATCAGTCCACTGGAGGTGAACAGTGAGGGCCCGGGATGGGGTCGGTGTTCAGGCAGCTCAGAGTAAATGCCCTTTGCATTACTGACCTGTAGATAAATGAACCTGGAGAGCATGGCCCCCAGGAATGACACAAAGAAAAGAGCTTTCTCTGTCTTTGGGATGATTTAGACAGTTTTCTACTGCATTAAAAAACTTTTATTATTTTGATATAATTTAATGCAGAAAAGCAGCAAGAATAGTGTAAATAACTCCTTCAAACCTTTATCCAGAATCATTAAACTGTTTATATTTTGCCCCAATTTTTTTATCATTGGTTGCTATCTATCTTATCTATCTATCTATCTATCTATCTATCTATCTATCTCTATTAATCATCTGTCATCTGTATATCTATTAATCATCTATCAATCAATTGATCATCTGTTATCTATCATCTGGCTGTCTATTATCTATAATCTACCTATCACCTATCTATCACCTACCTATCACCTATCTATTACCTATCAATTATCTATCTATCCATCTTCTATCTATCATCTCTCTATCATCTGTTATCCATACAGAGAGAGGGAGAAGAGAGGGAAATAGATGAGAGAGATTTTCCCCCAGAATTATCTATTGGAAAGTATATTCAGATATCTTACCCTTTATCCTTAATATTTCAGTGTGTTTTTTCTAAAAACAAGGAGATTCTCTTATACCACCACAATACAAAGTTCAAAATCTGAAAATCTAATACAGATACGATACTATGGTCTAATCTGCAGTCCCTATTCTCATTTGATCAATTGCCCCAATAGCTTCCTAATGGCTACTTTGTTTCCCAGTCCAGAGGCCAAGTTAGGATCTCACGCTGCACGTGTTGGCCACATGTTCCAGTCTCCTTCCATCTGGAGCAGTCCCTGTTTCTCTGACATGATTGAAGAGTACAGCCAGTTACTCTGCAGGCCGTCCCTAAGTTTGGGCTTGCTTGGTGTTTCGTCATGATTTGGTATAGTTGTGTGTTCTTGGCAGGCCCATGGTATGTAGATAAGTTACTACGGAAGTGACGTACTGGCCTCAGTATCCCTATCAGGACACGCAGGACTTTGGTTAGTCCTGCTGCTGGTGATGTTGACTTTGGTCGCCTGGTTCAGGTAGTGTCTGTTGTAGATTTTCCACTCTGAGGCTACTGGTTTCCCCTTTGTAATTAATAAATAGTTCGTGGGGAGATGCTTTGAAGCTGTGTAAATGTCTGGAATCTTGCCCATATATTAGAGGTGCAGCCCCATAACTTTTTTTTTTTTTTTTTTTACCAGGAGGGATATCTAAAGTTTAGAAATCTGTGATCATTCCTGCCAGTAGAGGTATCCTAAATATATGTATATGATCAAAAAGTTTGGAAAAAACTTTGACCAAAACCAAACAAAACATTTGACCAGGGAACAGCAAATGTTTTCTGTAAAGAATGAGACAGTAAATATTTTAGGTGCAGCTGGTCTTATAGTCTCTGTCACAACTAGTTAACTTTGCCATGAGAGTGTAGAAGCTGCCATGGAGAACATGTAAGCAATTAACTGTGGCAGTGTTCCATTAAAACTTTATTTATAAAAACAAGTGGTGGGCCAGAATTGGTTCATGGGCCATAGTCTGCTGTCTGCACCTCATGCCACAGTCAACTTGTTTGACCCTGAAAACTCAGAATTCCCCCTTAGGGGTCATATTTCTACTCTCTAGCATCTGACCTGGAAGCTTTAGGGTCTTAATTGCTGGCACATAAATTTGCAGTGAAGGAATCAAATGGTGCAGCAGCCCTGTTGTATGATCTCAAGGGTGCTGACATCAACTGGGCTTAGAACGGCCCAGTCCCCCTTGCCTGTGTCAGGAGGTTTGCCTCTAGAAACTTGTATTAGTCTTTTCTCATGCTGCTGATAAAGACATACTCGAGACTGGGTAATTTACAAAGGAAAGAGGTTTAATGGACTCATAGTTCCACATGGCTGGGGAGGCCTCACAGTCATTGCAGAAGGCAAGGAGAAGCCAAGGCACGTCCCACATGGTGGCAGGCAAGACAGAATGAGAGCCCAGTGAAGGGGAAACCCCTTAGGAAAGGCCAGATCTCAGGAGACTCGTTCACTCCCACAGGAACAGTGTGGGGGAGACCGTGCCAATGAGTCGGTTATCTCCGTTAGCCCCAATGAGTCGGTTATCCCCGTTATCCTGAATGAGTCGGTTATCCCCGTTATCCTGAATGAGTCGGTTATCCCCGTTATCCTGAATGAGTCAGTTATCTCCATTATCCTGAATGAGTCGGTTATCTCCATTATCCTGAATGAGTCGGTTATCCCCGTTATCCCCAATGAGTCAGTTATCTCCGTTATCCCGAATGAGTCGGTTATCTCCGTTAGCCCCAATGAGTCGGTTATCCCCGTTATCCTGAATGAGTTGATTATCCCCGTTATCCCGAATGAGTCGGTTATCTCCGTTAGCCCCAATGAGTCAGTTATCTCCGTTATCCCGAATGAGTCGGTTATCTCCGTTATCTCCCACTGGGTCCCTTCCCACATTCCTCCCATGTGGGAATTGTGGGAGCTACAATTCAAGATGAGATTTGGGTGGGGCACAGCCAAACTATATCAAAATTATTACGAAGAAGGACCTCAACCCACAGCTGACACACATGGGTTGTGTGTGGCTTGTACAGTTTTAAATTAATCTGAATTATTTTTGGTAGGCTTGGGCGCTCCAGTTCCCACGAGCCCCACTCCCTGCTTCTGCCTCCCTCCTCCCCACTTCTATGGGTTCTGCTTGACCGTGAGATGATGTTTCTTTTCCATCCCTTTGTGAGGTCTTGACAATTCAGGAACCATTTTCTAGAATTCCTTTATCTTGCAGCCATAGGATGCTAAATCCCAGAAGGAAAATTCACCAAATGAGGATGTTTATATTCAGTGCCTCCATTAGCCGCACTCCAAGAAGAGAAACTTCATCACTGTAAGGCGCACTCCAGGGAACACAGTGCTTCAGAAGGATGTGGCTCTTCGCTTAATTTGTTTCGCTCTGTCTGGTTGTGCAGATGGGGCAACATAACCTGGATCGGTCAGGAGAATTCTGGATCAAAGTATTGCACCCAGAGCTGGTTCTTGGTGGCACAAGAGCCCAGGGTTTCTAGTCCCAGGGTGTTTTGGGCGGGTACCAGCAAGTCGGCAGCTGAGGGGAATGAATGTTCTAGACTTGGGGGTTGGCTGGAGACAATCTGTTAGTTTATTTTCTCAGAGAGGGAGGTTTGTGGGCGATTCTCACAGTGGGACTGGATTGAGATGGTTGACCTTCTGTGTGACAGCTGCCACACAGGCTCGACCAGCAGTGGGGTTCTTGCTCTTGGATTTCCAGCCAAGGAGGCAGGGGTGTAAGCCAGTGAAACGCGCAACGTGAAGGTGTCCGGGACTGGTGGAAACATGCAGCGTAAGCACACTTAGGAGCGTATCTGGGGAGTCGTATATATGTGGACTCCCTTAGAATCTATCGGGGAAGGACGTGGGGGTGCTGGAGACCCACATCTCGAGCCATCTCTGTGTATTCTGTTTTTTTTTCCTTTGCACAGAGGATCGATACTTATTTTAAAAAGTTGAAGTGGATGTTTCATGCTCATGTTTTACAGCCCTGATTTTGGGGTTTTGGAAATAGTCCAGCAAAAGTTTGCCTGATTCCATTAAAAAATCCAAATACAGACTGTCTTATTGCAAGAGAACCTTCTCTTCACCAGAGTGCTGGGAGCACCCAGACTGTGGAGGGGACCCTCTTAGGGGGAAAGGCCATCTGGAGTCACTGAGCTAAAGCAGCTCAGTGTCGGGTGGAACCAAGTGTCCCCAAAGGGCCCTCTCCTGGGCTTCCTCCTGTGGGGGCCCCTCTGCAGGGATGGGGTCACTGGCTGCCTCTTGCACCCAGCTTTCCCTCTCATGCTGTATCTGTGGTCTGTCCCTATGCCTGGCAGGTGTCACTGACTTTAGGTTGTGTGAGTTGGTGCTCACACACTCACACCCTCCCAGGGTGGGAGGGATAAACAAGCAGGTATAGCCAGATGGGGGATGCTGGGGTGGGCAGGGGACCCAAGGGCCCAAGGACAGTGGGCACCCCCTGCCCAGAGGCTGCCAACTGCTGGCCTGAGGGCAGAGGGCCAGTGTTACTAGATCTGGTTTTTCAAGAGAAGTCAGAAATCTAGAACTGGATATGCAACCCCCAGGTTTTTAAATCTTGCCATCGGCCGGACGAGGTGGCTCAAGCCTGTAATCCCAGCACTTTGGGAGGCTGAGTTGGGTGGACCACGAGGTCAGGAGATCGAGACCATCCTGGCTAACACGGTGAAACCCCATCTCTACTAAAAATACAAAAAACTAGCCAGGCGAGGTGGTGGGCGCCTGTAGTCCCAGCTACTCGGGAAGCTGAGGCAGGAAAATGGCTTGAACCGAGAGGTGCAGCTTGCAGTGAGCTGAGATCCGGCCACTGCACTCCAGCCTGGGCGACAGAGTGAGACTCTGTCTCAAAAAAATAAAAAAAAATAAAATAAAATAAAATAAATCTTGCCATCAAATTCAGTTTAAAGATTGGGTGGACCAAACGTATGCAGGCTTGGTTCCACCTCAGGCTGCGGGTTGACTTGTGGAATCAGTTCAAGGGCACTGTACAGTCATAGTTATCCTGGAGGACGTGTTAGTCTCTGGGTTTGCTGAATAATCCAGGTGTGCCAGTTAGGACTGCACACAGCTGCTTCAACAGGCGAAAATAATAGTGGCTTAGACATAGACATTTACTCCTTTCTCATGTAACAGAAATCCAGGGCTGAGGTGGACAGATCATTTGAGGCGAGGAGTTCAAGACGAGCCTGGGCCACAGGGTGAAAGCTTGTCTTTACAAAAAATACAAACATTAGCTGGGCACAGTGGTACACACTTGTAAACCCAGCTACTTGGGAGGCTGAGGCAGGAGAATCGCTTGAGCCTGGGAGGTGGAGGCTGCAGTGAACCAAGATCATGTCATTGCACTCTAGTGTGGGCAACCAGAGTAAAACCTTGTGGAAAAAAAAAAAAAATTCCAGAAGCTCATTTGGCAGCTCCAAGGGGATCAGGGACTGAGCTTTTATCTTTTTGCTCTATGATCCTCGTGTGAGGACTCCATTCTTAAGGTGACCTCATAGGCCAGTATGGTGGCTGAAGCTCCAGCCATCACATCCACATTCCAGGTGGTGGAACAGAGGAAGGGGAAATGGGACAAGAATGCCCCTCCCAGAGGGGCCTACCTTTAAGCAGCCTTTCCTGCAGTTTGACACACAATCTCCTCTTATACTCATTGGCTGGATTTAGATGTGCAGGAACTTAATTAAGGAACTTAATTTTTATTCTGGACAGCAATGTGGCCAGCTAAAAATCAGAGTTCTATTACTGGAGATGATTAGAAGAGTAAATATTATGTGGATAAAGAAAATGTGGTACACATACACCATGGAATACTATGCAGCCATAAAAAAGGATGAGTTCATGTCCTTTGCAGGGACATGGATGAAGCTGGAAACCATCATTCTCAGCAAACTAACACAAGAACAGAAAACCAAACACCGCATGTTCTCACTCATAAGTGGGAGCTGATCAATGAGAACACATGGATACAGGGGAACATCACACACTGAGGCCTGTTGGGGGGTGAGGGGATGGGGGAGGGAGAGCATTAAGAGAAATACCTAATGTAGATGACGGGTTGATAGGTGCAGTAAACCCCCATGGCACGTGTATACCTATGTACCTGAACGTTCTGCACATGTATTCCAGAACTTAAAGTGTAACAAAATTTTTTTTAAAGGTAAATATTATCTAGCATCTAACTTTTATTTTTAGAAAAGGAATTCTTCACTTAGGCGATCTCATGGGGGAGGTCAGAGGGAGGAAACTGGACCAGTTTGAGCGTGACTCTCTCCTGCCTCGGGTCTGAACTTTCCTGCAGTGACCACCCTTCTTCCCGGGTCATAAGGAATTCTAAAAACAACAAGCAGACTGACAAAAATGACGATGGTGATGGCGCGGAACTTACCTACAGCCTCCGCCTGCCATCTCCCGCTTCTCCCCAGGTCTCAGTGCAGATGCCTCCTGCCTCCTGCCCAGGGCGACTTCCTGATCCTTGGAGTGGCTGAGGACCCCTGTTCTGTGTTCCCACAACTGACAGCACTTTTCCTTCGTGCACCTTGCTGCAGTTTGCAGTGACAGCTTCTGCGACTACAGCACTGATGCCGGTCCCTCCCCAAGGGCAGGCCTGAGCCCATTCTGTTCACCATTGTGTCCCAGTGCAGGAGCCAGCACGTAGGGGCCACACAGCAAAGAACTGCTGAGTGAATGAGTTACCACAGGACCCGCTATAAAAGTAAAGGGAACTATAAGACCAGATGGTATGCAAAATAAACAGTAAAACCAGAGAACTAAGAGAGCTAAAATCATGTAAGTATAAAAATTTAATAGCTCAAGAACTAGATATCAAGGTAACTCTTTTTAAGATAAGGAAAGCTAAAGGTGGGAGTCAGTAGCGGAAGAACAAAAGGAGGGAATAAAATAGTTAAAACAGGGGCAGTAGAGAGATGGCTGGCTCCAGCTCTGATGTGTAGGAAGTCTGGAAGCCATCATTTACTTAGAGCAAGAAACAGCTGAACAAGCTCAGAACCCGGGGATATCCTCGGCCCCCTCAGGGAGCAGATGGTGGATGAGCCACCACCCCGAAATCTGGAAGGACAGGTGAATGCAGGCCTGAGGCAGAAGCCGTGGAAACCTGGAATGAGTGGGGGAGGCTGGGAACACCCCAGTGGTGACTTTGCTGAGTTCTGGAGGTTGAGTGTGGAAGCTTGAGAGTGAGAAACCCTGGGGCCATCTCCCTAGGGGTCTGTCACACTCTTGTGGTTCAAACCTCCAGGAAGCCTACAGGTTTTCACAAGTGAAGATCCAAGAAAGATCCCTGTTGGCTCTGCAAGGGGGAGCAGAAGAGTCATCCTTGTGGAATCTGCCCAGCGCGTTCTCCCCCACACAGGCTTGCTCCAAGGCCTGCCCGGGCTGGGGAGGCACTTCTTCCACCCCAGCCCCCTTTAGCCTTCCTGTCTCACCCAAGGGGAAAAGAAAAGCTACGTCACTGGAGGAACACTTGCGAAGGTCGTAGCCCCTAAAAACGGAGACTCCATCGTGGGACGACCGGATGCTTTCCTTCCCCCACACCTCACTGCCACACACACAGGGCTCCGGTGCCATAACCCTGGGTTCCAGCTGAAAGGGCTGCAAGACGTGGACACTCCCCGCGGAGGAGGATTTAGAGAAGCCCCAGGTCAACAGGGGAGACATCAGCAGGGACATTAGAGGAACCAGAAGCGTCTGGCACCCGCAGCTGCAGCAACCAGTCAGCACAGCACAGCCCAGCCATGTGGTTCACCTCGGTCCTGTTACCTGGCACGGCATGTCTGGTCTCCACAAAAAATTTTACAGGCAAAGCCTGTAAAAAGGGAAGAGAAAAATACAGAGACAAAGTAACCATCAGAGCCAGACTTAAAGATGACACAGATGTTGGAATTATCATAGAAGGATTTAAAATGACTACGATGAATGTGTGAAGGGCTGTAATGGAAAAAGTGGACAACGTGTAAGAACAGATGGGTAAATGTGGCTGCAGGCGCAGAGTTTCACGTGTGCAGGATAAATACGTTCTGGAGATTGAATGGGCGGCTTGATGATTGTGTTTAATAATACCGTATTGCAGACTTAAAACCTGCTCAAAGAGCAGATCTGAAATGTTCTCATCACACACAAACACCAAAAGGTAACCGTGTGTGGTGCTGGCTATGTTAGTTAGCTTGATAGTGGTAATCATTTCACAGTGTGTAGGTAGAGCAAAACATCACATTGTAACACCTTAAATAGATACGATTTTTATTTGTCAATTATACCTCAATAAACTTGGGGAAAAAAGAATAGATGGGTAGGTAGAAAAATGAAAATGCCGTCAAAGAAAATGCTAGAAACGAAAATCACTGAAACAAAAATGGTGAAAGCCTTTCCCGGACTCCTGGGTACATCGGGCATGGCCCAGGCGAGTCAGTGAACTTCAAAGTGGGTCGGTAGAAGCTTCCCAAACTGACATGAGAAAAGCACAATTGGAAAACAAACAGCAAGACAAGTCAAATCAAAACAGCGTTCAACAACAATATCAAAACCTGTCATATATGTGTAGTTGGAATATTAGAAGGAAAAGAGATTAGAGCAGAATAAATATTTCAAGTAATAAAGGCTGAGAAATTTCTGAAGTTAATGTCAGAACCAAACCAAAGATCCTGGAAGCTCAGAGAACACCAAGTGGGAAATATACCAACAGACATGGCATAGTCACGCTGCGGAAAACCAGCTGAGAGAGCCTTGGGAGCAGTCGGGGAAATCACCTGACTTGTGCAGGAACAGGGATAAGAATTCCAGGGGAATTGTCACCAGAAACCACATACGCAAGAAGAGAGAGGAGTGAGACATTTAAAGTGTCAGGGAAACACACACACATGCATACACCTGTGCACACCCACGCGCACACACACCTACACGCACATGCACGCACACGCGTGTGCGCACACACACACACAAACACGTGCACACACACCACAACCTAGACACACACACACCACAACCTAGACACACCCCCAACCTAGACACACACACACCACAACCTAGACACACACACCAACCTAGACACACACACCACAACCTAGACACACACACACCCCAACCTAGAATTCTATATCCACCAAAATTATCCTTCAAAAATGAAGGAGAAACAAAGACTTTGACAAACAAAAACAGAGTGAACCAGGGAAATGAAAATTAAAACCACAGTGAGGTATCACCTGATGGCCATTCTTTAATGACCATTAAGCAAATGGCCATTTAATAATAGCCATCATTAAAAAGCCAAAAAACAATAGACGTTGGTGTAGCTGTGGTGAAAAAGGAGCAGGTGTACACTGTTGGTGGGAATGTACATGAGTTCCACCTCTATGGAAAACAGCATGCAGATTCTTTAAAGAACTGGAAGACGGTCCCATTATTGGATCTGGCAGTCCCACTACTGGGTGCACAAAGGAAGTCATTGTATGAAAAAGACACACACACAGAGCTGTATGTTTATTGCAGCCCAGTTCACAATGGCAAAGATATGGAGGCAACCCAAGTGCCCGTCGGCTGATGAGTGGACGGAGAGAATGTGGGGTGTCCCGTCGGCTGATGAGCGGACGGAGAGAATGTGGTGTGTACACACCATGGAATACTTCCCAAACTCAACTGTAGAAAAGAATGACAGAATTTCTTTCGTTTTTCGCAGCAGCTTGGATGGAGTGGGAGGCCATTCTTCTAAGTGAAGTAACTCAGGAATGAAAACAAGGAGCAGGTGTTCTCACTTATAAGTGGGTGCTGAGCTCTGGGTGTGCAAAGGTTGACAGAGTGATAGAACGGACACTGGCAACTCAGGAAGGGGGAGGCCTTGCAGGGGGGAGGAAAAACTACTCGTTGGGTACAATGTACACTACTTGGATGACAGGTGTGCTACGATCTCAGACTTCACCGCTATACAATTCATCCATGTAACCCAAAACCACTTGTACCTTGAAAGCTATAGAGATAAAAAATATATATGTATAAAAACAGAGAGAATTCACCACCACCAGACCTGCCCTGCAAGAAACATTAAAAGAAGTTCTTGCGGGAAAAGAAAGTATTATCAGAAACTCAGATTACAGAAACAAGAGTGTTGGGGAAGGAATACGAGGTGGTAAAGTATTTTATTTTTCTTACTCTTAATTGATCTAGAATATAATGTCTTGCTTAGCATCATAATAGCAATAACGTGTTGGGTGATTATAGATTCTGGAGAACTGAAATAAACAGCCATCTCACAAGGAATAGGAAACAGAAACCAGGATGCCCCGCCGCAGAGTCTGCACTCACACGGGCTGGAGCGGTGTTTTTCCAAGATGGGCTTAGTTCTGGTGAAGGTCTATTGAGAACTCCAGCACAGGCACTGGAAAGATTTCAAAAATGTATATAAGTGAAGGTCTAAGAGAGAAATCATATCAAACACTCACCCAAAACCAATAGGGGCAGAAAAAAGGATATGAAGAAAAAAGTATGAACAACACTATGTCCACAAACATGAGAATTTTTCTCTTTTCTTTTTTCTTTTTGAGATGGAATCTCACTCTGTCACCAGGTTGGAGTGCAGTGGCACGATCTTGGCTCACTACAACCTCCGCCTTCCAGGTTCAAGCGATTCTGTTGCCTCAGCCTCCCGAGTAGCTGGGACTACAGGCATGCGCCACCACGCCCAGCTAATTTTTATAGTTTTAGTAGAGACGGGGTTTCACCATGTGGGCCAGGATAGTCTCGATTTCCTGACCTCAGGTGATCAACCCACCTCAGCCTCCCTAAGTGCTGGGATTACAGGCGTGAGCTACCATGCCCAGCCAAATATGAGAATTTAAATGAAATGGATCAATTATTTGATAGACACAATCTACTAAAACTCTCTCAGGAGAAACAGGTGATCTAGATAGTCCCATACCTATTAAAGAAACACAGTGAACACTTAATAAGTGTGCAAAACAAGCACGGCCCAGGTGGCTACAGCCAACATCATAATTAGTGGTAAGAAATTGGACATTTTCCCTCTAAGATTGGGGACAGGGCAGGGATGTCCCCTCTTACCTGTTCAACTTTGTACTGCAAGTCCCGGGTAGTGCAGTAAGATGAGAAAAGGAAGTAGGAGATGTACAGATTGGGACAGAAGGAATGAAACTATCTTTATTTTTATTCATTTATTTTTTTGAGATGAAGTCTTACTCTGTCGTCCAGGCTGGAGTGCAGTGGCGTGATCTCGGCTCACTGCAACCTCCATCTCCTGGGTTCAAGTGATTCTCCTGCCTCAGCCTCTCCAGTAACTGGGACTACAGGTGTGTTCCACCACGCCTGGCTAATTTTTGTATTTTTTTTGTTTTGTTTTGTTTTTTGTTTGTTTTTTTTTTTAGTAGAGATGGGGTTTCACCATGTTGCCCAGGCTGGTCTCGAACTCCTGACCTCAAGTGATCCACCTGCCTCAACCTCCCAAAGTGCTGGGGTTACAGGCATGAGCCACCACACCTGGCCTCAAGAAATTTTTAAGCACAAAGTACAGTGAAGGCCGGATGTAGTGTGCCAGATCTCTAGTGCACACTCACCCAGTGTGCTGAGACTTTACACCGTTGATCCACAGCTCCCCGCGCTCCCTCCCCAGCCCCCGGCAGCCACCACTCCTCTCTCTGCTTCTATGAGGCGTCTGACAGTTTCAGAGTCCTTACTTAAGTGGAATCATACAAGATTTATCCTTCTGAGACTGGCTTGTTCCACTGGTGCAATGTTAAGGTCCACATCATGTTGCACAGCTGACGTCATTTGAAAGGCTGCGTAGTATTCCACAATGTGGATCGTGGACCATGTCTGGTGTATCCATTCATTTGTTGATGGACGTGACAGTTGTTTCCACACCTTGGCTATTGCAAACAGTGCTGCGTGAAGTCCACATTCTGTCCATGGAAGTCTTGCAGGGTGGGGAAGAGGGCAGTAGTGGGAAGTGTGTGCAGAAAGCAGGAGGTGGTCATTGTGAGCAGCGCACCTGGGCTGAGATGCACTGGGAAGAGGACATTGTGTGAGGCATTTGCAACAGCCCAGCCTCTTGTAACAGCCAGGTGGCCCCTACCTGGCCGATAGCTATTGATCACGAAGCCAGCGGTGTCCTTAGCCCGGAGTACTGTGCAAACAACCAAAGCTTGCTCAGAAAAGACTGGACAGTTTGACAAATAACTCAGACATTGACTACGGACGTCACTGGGGGGATTCTGCCATGAGTCCCTGTGAAGGGATGGGCCAATATCCTCACCACAGACTGGACACCAAACCCCACCTGGCCTGGTCTGTCTTCCTCTGACATTGTTGAAGATAGACTGCTGCTCCTTCCACACAGCGCCATCTTGTCCCCTCACAGTTTTCTGAGATCAGAATCATTATTTGCTGAAGATCCTGATTTAGGAACATTCTAGATTATCTCTCGGGATGGCCTCATCCATGGTGTTGTGGGGGCTGCTTTCTCCAGGAAGCCCTCTTGCTTCCTGCTTTATCTAGGCCCTTTGGGAGGGGTTTGATCGCCCATGGCTCTTGGGACAGGGTCCTGTGTGTTCCCTGTATTCAGTCTGAAGAAACCTCCATCCATCATCTTTGTCACTTTAAACCGAACGTTGCATACCGGAGACCTACGCACAGGAGAAATAATCGGAAGATGTCACATAAACATACAAATCTCCAATTTGTCTTAAAGACTCAGAAGATTCCTTTCTTGGGTGGCGACCCCCGTGGTGGCCCGGAGCAGGTCAGTGACTGTGTGCTCTTGAGTCCACCCCCTTCACTTCCTACTCTGCTCCCTACACCCCCAGGCTCCCTTGCTGGGTGGCCGCAGGGAGGATCCATGCAGGAAGCCATGGATCTCCAGAGACTGGTGAGTGGGGCAGAGAAGGGCCAGGGCATTTCTCCTGCTGTCTCTGCTCAGAGCACCACTTATGCCTGTGGATCTCCTGTGGCCCCAGCTTTCCCTGGACAGCACCTTCTTCTGTGGCCCCAGCTCCCCCTGGACAGCACCTTCTTCTGTGGCGCCAGCTCCCCCTGGACAGCACCTTCTTCTGTGGCCCCAGCTCCCCCTGGACAGCACCTTCTTCTGTGGCCCCAGCTCTCCCTGGACAGCACCTTCTTCTGTGGCCCCAGCTCCCCCTCGACAGCACCTTCTTCTGTGGCCCCAGCTCCCCCTGGACAGCACCTTCTTCTGTGGCCCCAGCTTCTGGGGAGCAGCCCTGTCCTGGGCTCTCCCTACCCCCCCAGCCTATGGTGGTGGCTTCATGCTGTGGTCTCTGGGGTGCCTCTCTCTCATGGCTGAGTTGTGTCTCCCCAAATCTATACATTGAAGTCCTAACTCCTAGCACCTTAGCATGTGGCTGTATTTGGAGACAGGGTCTTTGAAGAGGTGATTAAATTAAAATAAGGTCATGAGGGCTGGCTCTGACCCAATAGGGCCAGTGTTCTTCTAAAGAAGAGATTAGGACACAGACATGCATGGAGGGATGAGGACGCAGGGAGAATCCGCCGTCTGTAAGCCGAGGAGAGAGGCCTCCAGAGGAACCAGCCCTGCTAACACCTTGATCCAGGACTTCCAGCCTCCAGAGCTGTGAGATAATATGCCTCTATTGTTTAAGCCACGCGTCTGCTGTATTTTGTTATGGCAGCCTGGACAAGCTCATATACTCACCGTCCTCTGTTTGGCAATGGGTATCAAGTTCCTCCTATTAAACTACCTAGTGTTTTCTTATTACTTTTATTATAGTAGAAGTAAGAGAAAGTGAAATATCTTCAATCCTATGTGTCTATCAAAAGCCGGAAGATTCGAGACCCCTGGGGGACACATGTCTTTTGCTCGGTGTTGACTCTTCCATGTGACCTGCTGGGTCCCTGGTCAGCATCTGACTTTGCAAACCCTGATGTAAGCTTTCTACTGTTCTGCTAAAGGAGTATGAAGAAAGATGAGTGCTTTTTATTTAAGTTTATTGGGTTTCCTGATGAGTTGGGTAAACTGATGCTGGTTTCATCGCTGGGGCCTTCTCTGTAATTGGTAGGACACAACAGTTTTGAAATTTCCATACCAACGGAAAAAAAGTCAAAAACATCTCTACTGCTCCTTGTTCATGAACATGGGTCCCCTCTGCTTTTAGGTGAAATATTCTCTTCTTTGTTTTTTCACGTAATCAAGGAGATGAAACAAATCAGAGCCATCTAAGGCCGTCAGAAATATCTCCAACCAATCTCTCTCAGGGCTTACCTGTGCTTCACTGTGCTGGGCTTCAAGCCATTCTTTTTATAAATTTTTGGAGAAATTCCAAAGTCTGTAAACAGCTCTTACCTTGTTCTTAAAGGGACTGAAGAAAAACACACACACTCTAAGCAGAAGGAAGATAAAATAAGAGAAACTGCGTCTTGGGGACTTTTGGGCTTGACGTGATGTCTTTGTAGATGTGAGCACAGGGGCTGAGCCTGATGAAGCGCCAGGCACGTGGGTTCTAAGCAGCTTTTTGCACCTCTGGGGAAGTGTATTAAGAGTGATGCGTCGAAACAGCCAGTGGCCAGCGTGTGCCCCTGCCCCTTCCCAGGTTCCTTCTCTGCAGGGCAGCTGCCTTCTTGTTGGCTGTTACCAAATGATTTCATCCCTGAGCCAATGGAGAATTGTGTTGTTTGACTTTGCGCTCTGCTGGGATGACTGTTAGA
This sequence comes from Trachypithecus francoisi, assembly GCF_009764315.1. NCBI lineage: Eukaryota > Metazoa > Chordata > Mammalia > Primates > Cercopithecidae > Trachypithecus > Trachypithecus francoisi. The sequence continues at coordinate 2,439,315 of NW_022681456.1, forward strand.
GCCAGCTTTTAAAAACAGCAGACACCAGGCCACGTTGCTCTGTCCAGATCCCTCCAATGACTCTTCTCTTGCTCACAGTGAAGCCAGAGTTCTTGCAGCATCTAAAAGCCACATCATCTGGCTTCCCTCCCTTCCTCCCTCCTTTCTTCCCTCCTTTCTTCCTTCCTTGTAATCCAGCCATGCTGGCCTCTGTAATTCCTCAAACACGCTGTACATCTCCTCTTGGGGCCTGTGTCCTCACCGTTCCCTCCACCAGGCACACGTTCCTTGTGCACACTGGCTCCCTCATTCCCCAGATCACTCCCTCCACGGCCACCTTCCCAGGCCCTCCTGGGGCACCCCAGGCCCATCTCTCCCCAGACCCCTGTTTCTTAGCACTAATTGTAACTGCCTTGCTAGTATTGATTGGTATTTGTTTACTGTTTGCCTTTCTGTCCTGAGCACAGAGGCTTGGTGAGAGTAGGGGTCCTATCAGTGTCTCTGCTGAACTCTGAGCGCCACGGGCAGTGCACGGCACAGAGTCAATGCTTGGAAAGATGTCCTGATGGAATGACCCCATCTTTTAAGTAGAGAGGCCAGGCAGCTCCCCATGTCAGCCCTGAGGCACGGGAAGCCCTGCTGTCCTGCATCTACTCGCAGGCTGACCAACCTGGGTGGGAAGAATGCCTGCAGGCAGTGTCAGCATGGGGAACCTCCTCTACTCCAGCCAGAGTCCACAGCACGAGAACCTTCTCCACTCCAGCCACAGCGGTCGGCCTGTCTCTCCCCCTTTCTTCCTGTCTTTCTTTCTTCTTCTTCCACTTCTGCTCCTCTTTCTCCTCCTCCTCCTCCTCCCCCTCCCTACCCCTGTCACACCCACCCCTGCTGGAGGTGGAGGAAGACCTGTCCCACCTGCAGAGGGAGACCAGGTGTGCGCGGTGTGATGGGACGCACGCCCCGTTAGCATTGCCTGAACTGGGGGGTAAGTTGCCCAAGTAGCTGGGCCCAGTGGTTCAGGCTTTCTTACTGTGCCCTGAAGGACTGTGAGTTTCTGTTTTTCTTAGGTTTTGAAAGTAACCTTTATTTTTACAAAGTTAATGTATGTGTTATAGGAAACTGAAAAACACAAGAAGCAAGAGCGGAGTCACCCACAGCCACAGCAGTGTACGGTGGGACGTGGGACTGTGATTTTCTAGCACAGAAAGAGGTGCTGGGCAGCAGCCCCAGGACGTGGAGCCGTTGCTCAGACAGGCTCAGCAGGAGCTGCTTTGGCTGCTGGGAAAGGTGTCTCCGGGGGCAGTGTGAGTGCGAGTGTGTGAGTGCCAGTGTGTGTGAGTGCGAGTGTGTGTCCGTGCAAGTGTGTGACTGTGAGTGTGAGTACCAGTGTGAGTGCGAGTGTGAGTGCGGGTGTGTGAGTGGAAGTGTCAGTGCGAGTGTGTGAGTGCGAGTGTGTGTGTGAGTGCAACTGCGAGTGTGCCAGTGGGAGTGTGACGGTGAGTGTGTGAGTGCGAGTGAGTGTGAGTGCAAGTGTATGAGTGCAGGTGAGTGTGTGTGTGCGAGTGTGTGAGAGCGTGAGTGTGTGAATGCGAGTGCAAGTGTGTGAGTGTGAGTGCAAGTCCGAGTGTGAGTGTGAGTGCAAGTGTGTGAGCGAGTGTGTGATTGCGAGTGTGTGAGTGCGAGTGTGTGATTGTGAGTGTGTGAGTGCGAGTGTGAGTGTGAGTGCGAGTGTGTGAGTGTGAGTGCGAGTGTGCTCTCAAAAAAGTTATGTCATGTGCAATCAGAGATAATTTGACTTCCTCTTTTCCTGTTTGGATGCCCTTTCTTTCTCTTGCCTGATTACTTTGGCTAAGAATTCCAGTACTTTGTTGGATGGGAGTACTGAGAGAGGGTATCCTTGTGCTGGTTTGTCTTGTGCTGGTTTTCAAGGGGAATGCTTCCAGATTTTGCCCATTCAGTTTGATGTTGGCTGTGAGTTTGTCATAGATGGCTCTTATTATTTTGAGGTATGTTCCTTCAATACCTAGTTTATTGAGAGTTTTTAACATGAATGAATGTTGAATTTTATTGAAAGCCTTTTCTGTGTCTATTGAGATAATCACATGGTTTTTGCCTTTAGTTCTGTTTATGTGATGAATCATATTTACTGATTTGTGTATGTTGAAACAACCTTGCATCCCAGCGATGAAGTCTACTTGATCATGGTGGATTATCTTTTTGGTGTGCTGCTGGATTTGGTTTGCAAGTATTTGTTGAGGATTTTTGCATTGATGTTCATCAAGGATATTGGCCTAAAGTTTTCTTTTTTTGTTTCTGTTTCTGCCAGGTTTTGGCATCATGATGATGCTGTCCTCATAGAATGAGTTGGGGAAAAGTCCCTCCTGCTCAGTATTTTGGAATAGTTTCTGTAGGAATAGTAGCAGCTCTTCTTTGTACATCTAGTAGAATTTGGCTGTAAATCCATCAGGTCCTGGGCTTTTTTTTGGTTGGTTGGCTATTTATTACTGATTTAATAAATCAGAGCTCATTATTTGTCTGTTCAGGGAATCCATTTCTTCCTGTTTGAGTCTTGGGAGGTTGTATGTGTCCAGGAATTTATCCATCTCTTCTCAGTTTTCTAGTTTGTGTGCATAGAGGTGTTCATAGTAGTTTCTGATGATTATTTTTATTTCTGTGGGGTCAGTGGTAATATTTCCTTTGTCATTTATAATTGTATTTATTGCACCTTCTCTCTTCTTTTTTATTAGTCTAGCTAGTGTCCTATTTATCTTACTTATTTTTTCAAAAAACCAACTGCTGGATTAGTCGATCTTTTGAATGGTTTTCTTTGTGTCTTGATTTCCTTCAGTTCAGCTCTGATTTTTGTTATTTCTTGTCTTCTGCTAGCTTTGGGGTTGATTTGTTCTTGTTTCTCTAATTCTTTCAGTTGTGATGTTAGGTTGTTAATTTGAGATTTTTCTAACTTTTTGCTGTTATGAATACTTTAGTGCTATGAATTTCCCTCTTAACACTGCATTAGCTGTGTTCCCAACATTCTGGTATGTTGTATGTTTGTTTGCATTAGTTTCAAGTAACTTCTTGATTTCTGCCCTAATTTTATTATTTACCTGAAAGTGATTTCCATGTAATTGCATGGTTTTGAGCAATTTTTTTGGTCTTGACTTCTATTTTTATTTTGAAGTGATTTGAGAGTGTGTTTGGTATGACTTTGGTTCTTTTGAATTTGTTGAAGATTGTTTTATGTCCAATTATGTCATTGATATATGCCATGTGGCAATGAGAATAATGTGTATTCTGTTGTTTTGGGGTGGAGAGTTCTGTAGAGGTCTATCAGATCCATTTGGTCCAATGTTGAGTTCAGGTCCTGAATATCTTTGTTAGTTTTCTACCTTGATGGTCTGTCTAACACTGTCAGTAGAGTGTTGAAGTCTTCTACTATTATTGTATGGCAGTCTATGTCTCTTTGTAGGTCTCTAAGAACTTGCTTTATGGATCTGGGTGCTCCTGTGTTGGGTGCATATATACTTAGGATAGTCAGGTCTTCTTGTAGAATTAAACACTTTACCATTATGTAATGTTGCCTTTTTTATCTTTGTTGGTTTGAAGTAGGTTTTTCTGAAATTAGGATCACAACCATTGCTTTTTTCTGTTTTTAATTTGCTTGGTAGATTTTCCTCCATCCCTTTATTTTGAGCCTATGGGTGTCATTATGTGTGAGATAGGTTCCCTGAAGACAGCATACCATTGGGTCTTGCTTTTTTACACAACTTGCCGTTCTGTGCCTTTTAGGTGGGGCATGTAGCCCATGTACATTCAAGGTTAGTATTCATATGTGTGGATTCAATCCTGTCATTGTGTTGTTAGCCACTTATTATGCTGGCTTGTGTGTGGTTGCTTTATAGCAACACTTGTCTGTGTGTTTAAGTGTGTTTTTGTATCAGCTGGTAGTGGTCTTTCCTTTCTATAGTTAGTGCTCCTTTCAAGATCTCTTGTAAGGCAGGTCTGGTGGTAAATTCCCTCAACATCTGCTTATCTGAAGAGGATCTTATTTCTCCTTTGCTTATGAAGCTTAGTTTGGCTGGATATGAAAATCTTGGTTGAAGATTTTTTTTTTTCTTTTAAGAATGTTGGATATAGGCCCCCAATCTCTTCAGGCCTGTAGAGCTTCAGTTGAGGGGTCCACTGTTAGCCTGATGGCATTCCCTTTGTTGGTGACCTGCCCTTTCTCTCTAGCTGCCTAAAAAAAACATTTAAGCCTTCAATAATAACTTTAAAAAGCCAATTTTGATCATCATGCTAGAAGAAAGAGTTTTCTTTCTGTTCTCTCAAAGAAAACAAAATTATAAAATCATTGTCATCTGGAGAAGTAATCAAAGATTACACAGTCAAACAGTGTTAAAAACAAATATTACTCAAATATTATAAGGTGATAGGTAGCCCAATTACCCTGATTTTATTTTTATATTTACATGAATGCATCAAATTAGCACACATACCCCTAAATTATGTACATTTATCATATATCAATAAAAACAATATTATAGTAGAGTCTTAGGCAGTTAATTACAATAAATATATGCTATTTTTCTGGATTTTGTGATATTTATGGGATTTGTCAGCATTTTAAAATCTGGAATTTGTTGTGATTTACTTCCTTATTCTCGATAAATGATCATTTGTATATTTCGTATTGGTGTTCTCTGTGTTTTATTTTTCTTAACTAGGGCTCCCCACATTATATAAACTCCAGGCCCAACAAAATTGGACCCACAACTGAGTCTGAAATATGTGTTGCAAATATGTTATCTCAGTTGTAGCCAATCTTTTGGTTTTATTTGTGGCATTTTCCCACTGTGCAGAAGTTTACATTTCCATGTAATCAAATTTAATCAGCATTTCCTTTTCTTGTTCCTGGGTTTTCTTAGAAAGTCCTTCTTCATTTGACAATAATGAAAAAAATGCATAATTTTTCTAGAACATCTAATTTTTCTTTTATATGTTTAAATACTTGATCTGGAATTAACTTATGTTTAAGAACTTTCTCTCTTAATTATCCTGTATTCTGACCATTATTTATTGAATATTCTATATTTTCTTATTGATTATAAGTACTATTTTATCATATATTAAATTCTCATATGTAATTGGATTTGTTTATGGACCACCCAGTTTGTTCTATGGGTCTGTCCATGTACCGGGACAAAACAATTTTAATTATATATTTATAATACATTTTTAATGTCTGGTAAAACTAGTTTTCTTTCATTACTTTTTCTTGCCTTCAACAAAATGTCTGGGTTATACTTTTGGGCTTATATTTCCATACTAAGTTTAGAATCGGCTTCCAGAGGTCTGGAAAAAATCTTGCCTTTATGTTGATAGTAATCATATTAAATGTGAAGGTTGGTTTCAGGAGAATTTTATAAAATTTAAGGACCCTCTCCTAGTGTGGGGTTGGCTTTTCTTTTTGCTCAATTTTTCTTTTATTTTTTCTTCAGTTTTCTTCATATATATCTTACACATTTCTAGGCATGCCTTTCTTTTTGTATGCTATTATAAGTGGAATTTTTTCCCCTTCCATTATACTTTCTGATTATTGCTTTCATATAGGAAAGCTATTGATTTTTATATATTAGTTTTGTTCCTCCAGAATAATATGCAATAATATACAAATATATATTTGCTGGGAACCAAAAATAATATACTATTCTATCCAATTATGGAATATATGTAGAGCTCTCTTTTGAGACAGAGTCTTGCTCTGTCACCCAGGCTGGAGTACGGTGGTGTGATCATGGCTCACTGCGACCTTCACCTCCTGGGCTTAGGTGATCCTCCCACCTCAGCCCCCAAGTAGCTGGGACTACAGACATGAGCCATCACACCTGTCTAAGTTTTTGTATTTTTTGTAGAGACAGGCTTTTACCGTGTTGTCCAGGCTGGTCTCAAACTCCTGAACTCAAGTGGTCCTACCGCCTCAGCCTCCCAAAGTGTTGGGATTACAGGCATGAGCCACCATGCCAGACCTATTCTGTCCTCTCCTATGCAATTCTTATTTGTAACAGTTTTTCTGCGATTGGTTCATCTGGATTTCCAAGTAGATCATCATATCATCTCCAATACTGCCTAGTTTTTAGACCTTTCTGACTACCCCGCTACTTGTAAACAGGGCAGGTTTTTCCGAGAGATGTTCCTCGCTGAGTGGTGCACTTATGGTGAACACCCAACTTCAAAGGCTACTTGAAAGGATTTAGGGGGCTGCACTTAGCCACCGGCCTTGGAATTGGCCTCATAGAAAACTTGCTGTGCTTTGTGAAAGCTCGGGCCCGTAGAGGCGCTGATGTTCAGTGTCAGCACAGACCTATTATTAGCTGTTCAGGGACAGGAGATTCCACTTTAATGCTGAGCCTTCAGAACTACGTTGCAAACAAAATGACTGGCATTTTCTCAGGCAGCAGTTCGAAGTGGAAACGGCCCAGTTGTGCTGTCTCCGTACGTAGGGCTGCAAAACTCTGTGAATGGCAGTTATGCAGCTTTGCGTCTGACACTTCCTGACATCTGGCAAACACTCATTCCATCCAGGACCAGATAAAACAAATGGTGCCTTATTCACAGGAGTCTAACAGCCTAACAGAGCCAGTGAGTAACAACGCCTTTGTGTGGCCTGTGTCTGGCCCAGAGGTAGCAGGTTGCCTGTAACAAGCCCTGGAGGAGGTCAGCACTTCTGATTCCGTCACCGAAACTGGTCCCCACCACGGCAGCTCACTTTTCAGAACCAGCCAGCTCCTTCCTGCTGGGTTGAACATGTCCTCATTCTTCACAGGCACAGAATGGCTTTATCTGGATTGTTAGTTACCTAAGAGCACACCTATGAAAGTCTCTGCTTTGTTACATTTTTTCAGTATTTTATGAACAAAATTTACCTAATTTTTGTGAAGTTAGAACATGACACCAAGAAACGGAATCCTGCATTAGTTTTCTTTTCTTTCCTTTTTTCTTTTTCTTTTTTTTTTGTTTTGATGCAGGGTCTCACTCTATCCCCCAGGCTGGGGTGCAGTGGAGCAGTCACAGCTCATTGCAGCTTTGACCCCCCTGGGCTCGAGCGATCCTCCCACCTCAGCCTCCTGAGTAGCGGGGACCACAGGCATGCACTGCCATGCCCAGCTAAGTTTTGTATTTTTTGTAAAGATGGGGTCTCACTATGTTGCCCAGGCTGGTCTAGAACTCCTAGGCTCAAGTGATCCTCCCACTCTGGCCTCCCAAAGTGCTGGGACTACAGGCATGAGCCACTGCGCCTAGCCCTGCATTCTGTTTCTGATTTGACCATGTGTCTCTTGGCAGCTACAGTCAACTCTGGTCTCAAGTTGTCCAGTCGACACAGTAGGCTCCTCATGCCAAGACCCATGACGAGCCCCACACACGTGAGATGCCGCAGACGACAGTGCAGTCATGACAGACTCGGCGGGGCTGGCGCAGGCAGCAATGGCCCTGTATGGGGCCCAGCATCTCTGAATGGAAACATTTTTTGCAGCTTATTTGTTTTAGAACCTTGGTTTTTCGGCCTATATGATCCATGGCATTCCTTAAAAATTAATTTCCTCTCTGCTGAGAAAATAGAGGTGGAGAGTTATTTTCATGCCACCAAATGACCTTGTAAAAGAGTGAGTCCTTTCTAAAGGGGAATAGCTTTATTTCCTTCTGTCAAATATTTCATTTACTGCCCAGAAGAGCCTCGTGAAGTAGATATTATGTGATAAGCAGACACGATCATTTTACAGATGTGGGAAAAGACTGACCTGCTCCAGGCCACACAGATGGAGTCAGGAAGGTGCAGACTGGGCCAGTGGGGTCCAATGCACAGGCGCTTTGTACGGTCTTGTCATATGTTTTTATGGAGGTAAAGTTCACATCACATAAAATTAACCATTTTAAAGTGAACAACGCAGCAGCATTTAATACATTCACCGTCTTGTGCAGCTGCCACCTCTCTCTTGTTCCAAAGCATTCTCACCACCCCAAAAGGAAACCCCACTCCACTAAGGAGTCACTCCTCATCTCCCCTCCTCCTAGCCCTTAGCAAACACCAGTCTCCTTTCTGTCTCTATGAATTTGCCTATTTGGGGTATTTCATAAAAATGGGCTCGTATGATAGATGGGCTTTGTGTCTGGCTTCTTTCCCCGGCATGGTGCTGTCAAGGTCCATCCATGTGATAGCATGAATCAGTACTTCATTCCTTTTTCCTGGCTGAATAATATTCCATTGTATGGATATGGCACATTTTGTTTGCCCATTCATCCATTGATGGGCACTTGCATCATTTCCACCCTTTGCCTGTTGAGAGCAGCGCAGCTATGAACATGTGTGTGTAAGTATCTGGTAACCAGTTCCTTCCATGATTTTCTGCAGTCTTGCAGTTTCTGTGACCTGATAACTCTGCTGCAGGGTGAAAAGGAATCATCTGTGGTTTGCCACCTACTCCTGGATACAGCACGTATCTCTTTGTTCCATGCACAGAGGCTGGGGCTACTCTACACAGGGCTTGAAGGAAGCCTCTAGTCTTGCAGGCAAATCCAGAGGCATATAATTCAAAAGCCTATCTGGGAGGCCAAAATGAATCCTGATTGGGAAAACTCGCTGGACCCGTCTGTCACAGTGTTGAAAAAGTTGTCTTGGGAAGAGGTTTCCTCTGGCTGTCTAGGTTTGAGACCATTGCAGTTCCTTTAAGATCACAAGCAAAAACCATGGTGATGGGAGGATGCTTTGGCTTTACTAAGGAGCCCATTTTTAAAAAACTTGTAAAGTGAGTCTAATTGGAGAAGCAGCAGAAAGCACCTCAGGAGAAGTCCTTCCTTTTTGTACAAAGGATTGGTGGTGAGCCCTTCCTTGGACTTCCTGTGTCCTACACTTGAGTCTTGTCCCTGCACAGGGCCATCATTAGTAGGAGCCCTCAGAGCCTCAGTTAGGGTATGTGGAGCCCAAAATACCAAAGGGGTTTTCCTTTGCATGAGCTACCTGATTTAGCACCTTTCAAAAACAAGCATGGGATTTTTACCCAGGGAAGGAAGCACGTGTGTGAAGTCCAAGCATGTTTCCCAGGGTTTTTTCCCTCCTGCACCACCCGGTTGCTAGGTAGTGGGTGCATCTGTGCCACCACCTGAAGTTCTGTGGGAAGGGGGAACCCTTGGGGCCACTGGAGGCTTGTGGTGGGGAGGGGAGCCAGACAGGATAGCAAAGACCCAGGCAGCTTGAGTAGCTCCTCTTCATCACTTAATTCTGAGGGTGTTTGGGTTTCCGAGCTTCCTGGAGTAGAGCCCAGGGCAGCTTTCACCTTGATGTGCTGATTGGTTGCCTGTCAGTTGCAGGAGTCCCCCGGCCTCCTGCAGGGAAGATCTTGTGCTGTTTTCCCAGGGATTGAGGGAAAAGCACCAACCTCAAGCCTTGTGTGGCTGAGAGCTGTTTGCCTCCATCTCTGTCCGAGCTTTTCACCACATCTCTGTGAAAGAGAAACTGGCAGTGAGGGGTATAGCCATCTTGGTGTGTGTGTGTGTGCGTGCACGTGTGTGTGCATGTGTATTTGTGTGCATGTGTGTGTGCGTGCGTTCAAACACTGACGTTTCATAGGCTCTGGTTACTGCTGCATGGCGGATGATCCTCTCTCTCTCTCTCTCTCTCTCTCGCTCTCTCTCCCTCCCGCTCGACCTGCTTGCCTGCCTGCAGAAAACTAATGAATCATGTCTAGCTGAACGCAAGCAGTGCAGACACACCAATGCCCTGCAATGTTGACTGGGCGCCGCCTCTGCCTGCCTCTCGCTAACTGTCTCTCCCTCTGCTGCTCCCTCCATCCCTCTCTCCCTCTCCCCCCCTCCTCCCTCCCTCCCTCTCTCCCTCTCCCCCTCCTCCCTCCCTCCCTCTCGCCCCCAGTTTGTAATCTGACACAGTACACTGCAGTTGTCTCCGGGTGAACCTCCGGAGGCTTGGCACAGCTCGCTTCTAAAGGTAGGCTGAGATTTATTTTTTTTCTCCTAAAAATAGCTTCCCGTCTCCCCTCGCCTTTCTACACCTGAGCTGCAGCGGCGATGATCACAGGGGGTTAGCTGGAAACTCTTTGCCCAGACAAAGTTTATTTTGCAGCGGATGGAGAATGCCCTTCAGCGTGGGGTCCAGGGACGCTGGGTGCGGGGAGCAGCGGCTCGCCCTGCTGGCATCTTGGTGCTGCCTGGAATTCAGGATCGTCTCGGAAGGGAAGGGCTGACCGACTTCTTCCTGGGTGCCGGGTGTCAGCTGCAGGGGTGCTGTGGCTCTGTCATGGCCCCCACCCCAGGCGTTTCAGAAAAGCCCCTCCAGGCAAAGTTTGGCACCCGATGGACACAGTCCCGTTCGCCTAGGGAGTGCGCCCTGGGCGTCTCAGACAGCAGCGGCTCAGGCCTGGACTTGTCTTCTTGGGGGCGGGGTGGAGTGGGGAAGGGGCTGTGGGACAAACACATCAGAGTCCCCAGCTCGGCTCAGGTGCAAATGCACAAAGCCAGCAGGCTGCACCCAGGAATCTGTCAATTCACGTCCCGTGGACTGACTTGAATAATGTGTTTGTCAAAACAGATGTTCCCTGGCAAAGTGTGTGCGTGCGTGTGTCTGTGTGACCAGTGTGTGCGGGCTGCTGGCTGGGGGCAGACTCTCCTAGTGGAAACCGTATTTCACTGGGAAAGGCAGGGTGTACGGGACCACCTGCCCAGGAGCTTAGGTCTGGGTAGGTCCAGGTGGGGGCCCGGACATCTGTCAGCAGAGGCCTCGGTGGAAGCAGCCTCCCTCCTGTCCCCGGGGAGTGCACGCTGGCTGAGTCGGGACGGCTGGCTGAGGCCGGGGTCAGGGCTGGCTGGAGGGAGGGCGGGAGGACTGCTTCACCTCCCAGCCTGGTCACTAGCCCCAGGGGAGGCAGGGGTGCTGGCTCCATGCCTGCGTGGCCGCTGGGTCCCTGCAGGTGCTTAGGGTGAGCGAGGAGGGAGGGAAGGGGGCCCTGTCCAGCCCTGTATTTCTCTCACGGAGGTGCCCTGAAGGAGACTCTGCTCACGAGGGCGAAAACCCCACTTCATCCAGGGAAGGAGAAATGTCACAGATGGAGCAGGCCTGAGAGGAGAGAGAGCAGCTCCCTCTGAAAATGGAAGATCGGTGGGAAGAGGAGATGTCTGGGCTCCCGGGCCCTGTGGCAGGCCAGGCTGCTGGCAGCCTTGTCGGGCTCCGAGCAGGAGCGGGCAGGGGAGGGGAGCTGGTGTGCAGGCTCACTCACTCATTTTCTAAGGGGAACAGTGGGGGAAGGCTCTAAAAATCACCACCTCCCCCATGCACATGGCCCCTCCCTGGCTCCCTCCCAGCCTTGCTGGGCTGTCCCGGGATTAGCTTCAGACTCAGCCCCCGCTGGGCTGTGGGGTCTTGGCTTGTTGTGCGAGACATGATCCCAAGCTCCCAGTGGGATGGGCAGGGTCTGACCGACTCCGGAGGTTCCTCGGGGGGGCGTGGTGAAGGGAAGGCAGGCGGGCGCCCCTTCTGCAGTGGGGGGTGGTGGGGCGTGAGTGGGGTCGAGGGCTGTGCCCTGGCCATATGGCAGCTGCCGGGCCCAGCGTGGAGCCTTCCAGGTTGTTTCAGGGAAGGCGCTGGCGGCCGCTATTCCCCATGCCCCTTCCGAGAGGATGGCAAACTGGGTCAGGGAGAGGGTGGCACTGCCCACGTGCCCGGGAGACAGGAAGATGCTGGCGCTGTGGGGGCCGCTCCCCACTCAGGAGGCAGGCGCCACGCAGCCCTTCCCGGGGCATAGCAGCTGGCCTCCCCCATGCTGCAAGCCCGGCAGAGAAACCCAAGCCTGCAGAGTCCGGGGGTGGGCGTGCGTGGTGCGGAAGCTTCCCAGGTGAGGCCAGCGCGCAGCCGGACTGAGAGCTCCTAGCCATGAAGATGAAAAGACAAGGTGGGCCCTACACTGTGGCTTTCAGTTTCATCTCTTTGGTCCCTTGCGCTGTTGGCGCCTGGAAGAGACCAGCATGTACTCGGGGCGGGAGGAGAGGCAGGACCTGGCTCTTCCCTGAGCTTGCTTCACTTTCCATTTCAAATCCACCCCCTGCCACATTTGTATTTTTGGAGTCCGGTTGAAGTTTTAATTGGAGCAGTGATTCTCACACGTTGGTGAGCGCTGGCATCCTAGCGGGTAGGTTAAGGGGCTACAAGTCTCAGATCCTCTGATCCAGCAGGCCTGGGGCGGGGCCGGGAATCTGCATTCCCACACAGTCCCAGGGGAGGTGGAGGCATCCAGGGACTTCACTTTGAGAATCCTTGAATACAGCGTGACCAGGGGTGCTTTACGCACCTCTGGGACATGCCCTCAGCTCTCTGCTGGCCTTTGGCTGAGGTCATACCTGAAGCCGAGTGCACCTCATAGGTTGGTCTAGACCCGCGAGCGCTAAACCTCAGGGACCAGAGGGCCTCGCCCGCCCGGGAACTTCCTTTGTGTCCAGGAGTCTCCTTAGGGCACAGCAGTGAGCATCTGTCCCAGGTGGGCGGATACTCGATGGCTGAATGTTTCCGTGTTTCCCACGTCTGCCTGAAGGTTTGGAATCTGTGTGGTGTGGGGAACCTGGGGGAGAACCGGGTCGGCTGTGCTGGTCTGTTGTTGATCAACTAGAGCTGCTGATTCCAGAAAACTCTGTTCTTCACTTGCCTCATCCCTTGTAGATAGTGGTAGTGCATGGCTTCTTTCCTCAGTTTCTCTTTTGACTTTCACCCATTTGAAAAGCTGACTGGTCACCTGTGGGGTGGGAGGAGGCCTGCAACCAGCTGAGGGCACCTGTGTCTCTTGTTGGTGATGCTGGTGCCACCAACCTTGGGTGCAAAGGTTTCCCTGAACCATACTCCTCAGTCCTCCCTCCCTCCTCCTTCCCTCCTCCTTCCCTCCTCCTTCCCTCCTCCTTCCCTCCTCCTTCCTCCTCCTTCCCTCCTCCTTCCCTCCTCCTTCCCTCCCTCCCTCCTTTCCTTCCTTCCTTCCTTCTTTCCTTCCTTCCTTCTTTCCTTCCTTCCTTCTCTCACTCTTTTGTTCTTTTCTTTCAGTCTCTATCCCTTCTTCCCTTTCTCTCCTTTTCTCTCCCTCTTTGTTTTTTCCTTCCCTTTCTCTCTCTCTCCTTCCCTCCCTCCCTCCCTTGCTCCTCCTCTCCCTCTCTCAGTCTCTCTCTCTGACCCTCCCCTCCTTGTGTCCACCACTGGGCCACGCTCCTGTGTGGATCCATCTTTCCTTGAAGAAAATCTCCCAGGTCACGCCCTGGATGACGGCATTTCAGTCAAGGAAGACCACGCATACTGTGGTGGCCATGTGCGATTAGAACAGACCTGAAAGATCCCTATCCCAGTGTGGCTGTTGCAGCAGCTCAGCTTGAAGCTTTACTCTCACGTGTTGAGTGACGATGGTGTGGGTGAGCCCACCGTACTGCCTGGCATGTGAACGTCCAGCACATACGGTCATGCACAGACATGATACTTGATGATAATAAATGACTGTGATACTGGCTTATGGATTTACTGTAACTTTTATCATGATTTTAGAATGTATTCTTCTACTTACTAAACAAAAGTGAGCTGTGGAACAGCCTTCAGCAAGTCCTTCAGGAGGGATCCGGAAGCAGGCACGGCCATCGTGGGAGGCGACCGCACCCCGTGCGTTATTGCCCTGGAAACCTCCCAGTGGGACAGGAACGTGCAGGTGGAAGGCGGTGATGTTACGATGCTGGCCCCGGGGAGGCCTAGGCAAATGTGTGTGTTTGTGTCTTAGCTTTTAACAACAAAGTTTAAAAAGCAAACAAGCAGAGAGAATCAAATAGGGAAAAGTGAATAGATGAGGATATAAGAAACTATTTTTGTACAGCTGTACACTGTGTGTTTTAAGCGAAGTATTATTACAAAAGAGTCCAACAGGTAAAAAATTAAGAATTGTATAAGGCAACGAAGTAAGCTGAGGGCAGTTATGGAAGAAAGAATAATATTTTTGTATAAATTTAGCATAGTCTAAGTGTGCAGCCTTTATAGGGTCTACAGACATGTACGGGAATGCCTGGGCCTCATATCCACTCCTCACTCACTCAGTCATCCACCCAGAGCCACTTCCAGTCCCACAAGTTCCATTCATGCTAAGTGCCCTATGCAGGTGCACCATGCTTTAGCTTTTAGATCTTACTTCTGCTGCCTCTCTTCTATGATTAGATGCACAAGTACTCACCATTGTGCGGCAGTGGGGACTCAGTATAGTCACGGGCTGCATAGCTGTGAAACCAGGAGTAATGGGCTTGCCCATCGAGCCAGGGCATGGAGGAGGCTGTGCCGCCTGGGTGTGTGTGCAGGCACACTGCGTATGAGGTGCGCTCAGTGACGAAATCACCTGATGAGGCATTTCTCCGAACGCATTCCTGTTGTTAAGCAAGGCGTGACTGCATTTATCTTTGAACAAGCCAGTCATACTGTACTAGGGCTTGTGGGGTTAAAAGTGTTAATTTATGAGGTGGGTCCCTGAAAAGTAACATTTGATCTAAATCTATTTTAACTTTCTCGTGGTTATTTTCATAAGTATGAGAAGCAAATGTATCTGTAATGATAAACCTTCACACAATATAAACTTTAAGTCCAAATGACGTCCTAAGTAAATTTCTCCAAATAGCATCTTCAAAAAATGGAGAAAAAAAACACACAAAAAACAGCACACTCGTTTTAAAAGCCCAGAATAATCTTGATACAAAACCCTAGTGAGGACATCGAAAGGAAGAACATATACTGGCCAAACCCTCATGGTCACAGAAACCACATTCTAAGTCAAATATTAGTAAATTAGAAAATGGAATCCAGCAAAACGTGAAAAGGGTAATAGACATGTCTTAATTTTTACCTGGACCGGGAGCCTCAGAAAATGGAGGAAGTTGGGGCTTCCCTGGATTTGTGAGAGGCTGGATAGCTTCTTTTTTCTTTCTTTTGAGACAGAGTCTCTGTCACCCAGGCTGGAGTGCAGTCACATGATCTCGGCTCACTGCAGCCTCTGCCTCCTAGGCTCAAGTGATTCTCCTGCCTCAGCCTCCCAAGTAGCTAGGATTACAGGCGTGCGCCACCATGCCTGGCTAATTTTTGTATTTTTAATAGAGATGGGGTTTCGCCATGTTGACCAGGCTGGTCTCGAACTTCTGACCTCAGGCGATTTGCCCTCCTTGGCCTCCCAAAATGCTAGGATTACAGGCATGAGCCACTGTGCCTGGTCAGATAGCCTCTTCCTAATGCTCACCTACACAAGAAAGGGGGGTGGCCATCGGGGCTCCGTGGGGACATATGTGTGAAGTGTGGGGTCTGTGAGGATTAGGAGCAGTGGGGCTTGTGAAGTAGCAGGTAGAGCAGGGAGGCCTGAAGACGTCCTTCTGGGATATTCTCATTTGTTGGTGTTTTGTGGTCTGTTGTTAGTAGGTGCTGAATAAGCACTTGCTGGAAAGACCCAGTGTGGGAGATGGGGGGGCTCTCTCCTTGGCCTGGCTGCGTGGACAGGTCCTTCCTGTTGGCGCTGAGCCTGGGGCAGGGGAGGTACAGCGCCTGCCACTTCTTTATCTGTGTGGGCCGCAGGAAGGTGGGGCATGACCCATTCATTCAGCAAACCTTGAAGCACCTGCTAAATACCGACTCCCATTTTAGGTGAGCAGTGAGCAAGCTAGAGGAGGGTGCTGCCCTCATGGGGATAGGATGCTCGTGTGTGTGTGCGTGTGCACGTGTGTATGTGTATGTGTGTGTGTGCGTGTGCACGTGTGTATGTGTGTATGTGCGCGTGTGTGTGCGTGTGTATGTGTGTGTGTGCATGTGCACGTGTGTATGTGTGCGTATGTGTGTGCGTGTGTGAGACAATGGGCAAGTGAATGAATAATCGCTACACCAGAGACAGCCAGCCTGATGGAGTGCGCAGCAGAGGGTTCCAACGGCTGACGTTAGAGGCCGTGCCTGGGTGATCTGGGAGGGCTTCAAGAGGAGGTGGCGTGGAAACTGAGACAGGACCCTGAGAAGGAGCCAGAGGTGCAGACACCTGGGAGAGGGGTTCAGGCCCCTAGGGCGGAGGGAGGAATGGATGTGCGAGCTGCTCGGTGGCTTTGATTCTCATCGGCGTGTGCAGAAAGAGCTCCTTGGGTGTTTCTGGAGCGGCTGGGATCACAGGGGCTGCAGCCAACCCCTCTCCTGGAGACCCTCAGTGTTGCCTGTGAGGTCCCAGGGAAACCCGGAAACCGTGGGGCGGTGGTGTGCTTTGTCATTTCCGTTCGTGCGGCGTTGGTCATGGTGTCCCTTTGGCTGGAAGGCTCCCCCTGCGCCTCCTATGCCTCTTCCCGCGTTCCTTCCCCTGCCTCCCTTCTGCCCCGTGCTACCAAAAAGAAAGCCCATGTGGCCATTTTGGCAGGAGGGGCCTCCTGAGGGGGCCTGGGGTGCGCTGGTGTGTGTCCCTCGCATCACACACTCCTGGTGCCACACCCAGTGTGTGCCTGCGATGGGAATGTCAGGAACCGGCCGCTGGTTTGGGTGGGAAGGAGGGTTTTCCTCAAGGCATTCTTCATGCTTGTGACCGACGTGGTTTCCGAGACCAGAAACACGCCCCCATCACGCTGCCCCTGCGCCGCCTTAGACAGAGATACTGGGACGGGGGCAACAGCCTTGTTTCTGGCTCTTCCTTCCCTCTCCCTGAGAGGGGAGCCCCAGAATCTTGGGAAACGATGCCTCGACTCAGCTCCAGGTCTGTAAAGGGCTCCGTGTTCAGGGGCTGAGGGCTCGAGCTGCGTGTTGACTCCTTAGCCTAGAGCTGCCCTGCGGGCCGCAGGTGCTAGAGCTCTGCTGTTGGGCGTCACGCCCAGAGACCTGCCCCGGCCCCAGCTGCGGTGTGGGTTCTGTGTCTTCAGCCTGGTGTCCAGAGAGCGGCTGAGACCCGGCTGGGGCTCAATAAGTGTCTCTGAAGGAAGGGTGGATGCAGCTAATGGTAGGTGGGGTCCCGGGAGGGCTAGTGCCTCTGTCTAGACAGTTCCCCAGCTTCCTTCCCGCTTGTCCCCAAGCCCACCAGCCCTGGCGACTGCCTCCCACATCGTGGCTTCTGGATCGTGAGAATTAAAGATGGGAACTTGTGTCAATAGCTTTTCCAGCTCAAATGCGGCAATGCATCGGACTGCTGAGGCTGGCACGTGCTGGGTGCCTTCCTCGGTTACATGTGTGACACAGCCCTTCTGCAGCAGGCCCTGTTGCTCTTGTAGACCCATTTTTACAGAGGAGACAATAGTTTTTGAGAGATGGAGGGACTCTGAAGATCACACAGCTGGGGAGGGATGGGCCCAGTTTCAAACCCGATCTGCCTCATCACGAAGCTGAGCTGGGACTGCAGCACTGCATGGCCTGCGAGATCCCAAAGAAGCTGGGGTGGAGCCCGTCCTGGACCAGATGCAATCCCAGGGAGCTCCGGAACACACCTGTGTCCAGGGCCCACACGAGCCTCTTAGAGAAGATGCAATGAGTTGGGGCGCAGGTATAATGGTATTTTTAAAGCAGCTTTATTTCATTTATTTGTTCTTTGGAGACAGGGTCTCACTCTGTCACCCAGGCTGGAGTGCAGTGACATAATCCTGGCTCACTGCAGCCTCGACCTACAGGCTCAGGTGATCCTCCCACCTCAGCGTCCTGAGTAGCTGGGACTGCAGGCGTGTGTCACCATGCCTGGCTAATTTTTTATATTTTGTAGAGACAAGGTCTCGCTATGAGACCAGGCTGGTCTCAAACTCCTGGACTCAAGTGATCCTCCTGCCTCAGCCTCCCGAAGTGCTGGGATTATAGGCATGAGCCACCGTGCCCAGCTTTAAGACAGCTTTACTGAGATATAACTTACCTACCATCCAATTTATCCATCTAAAGTACAAGCCAGGGGTTGTCAGTATATTCAGAATTGTGCAACCATCACTGTCGTGAAAGTTAGAACATTTTCATCACCTCAAAAAGAAACCACACCCCATTAAGCAGCCAGCCTCCTCTCTCCCCTCCACCCAGCCCTGGCAACTGCAAATCTGCTGTGTCTATAGATGTCCTGCTGTGGACGTCTTATGTGAACAGAATCATACCACACATGTTCCTCTGTGCCCGGCTTCTTTCCCCCAGCACAGCATGGTCAAGGTTCACCCGTGTTGTGGCATGTGTCAGAGCGTCATCCCTTTTTATGGCTGAACAATATTCCGCTGTGTGGATGGACCACATGATTACCCACAGGCATCAGTACTTTCTAAAAGGCCTGAGATTATTGTAAATACAGTCATGTGTAATGTGTATAGTCTCTCTCTCTCTTTCTCTCTCTCTGTCTCTCTCCCTCTCTCTCAATACCCGCTTTCTTGGCTAAGCATTTTCTTTGCCAAACATGTCTTCTTCCCAGCCTCTATCTAGCTGTTCCCTACATTTGATCCACTAATATCCACCACTTTCCCTTCACATCCTGAATCTGAGTTCTTCTTGCTCTGGCCGCCTCGGTCCCCTTGGCCAGAGACCCCTGGTCTCGTCCCTGGGCCACTGCCTCAGCGACCCCCCCAGGCCTCCTGTGTCCACCTCTGTCTGCAGGTTACTCTCACACAGCAGCCAGAGGGCTCCTGTGGGAAATGACTCAGACCACGCACACTCTTGGAAGCTTCCGATTGCATTTATTCTCACTTACAGCAAGCACAAGGGCCTCCCTACAGCCACAGGCCCGCCTGATCTTCCTCCTTCATGTCTTTGTCTGGAAGGCTCTTCTCCCAACTACTCACTCATCATGTTGTTCAGGGCTCTGCTCAAAGGTCACCGCCTCTGAGAAGCCTGCCATGACAGCAGCCATCTGCCCCTCTTGTCCTATCCCCCGTTCTGTTTCTTGCTATGCCTCCCTCCCTCCCCACGGGAGGACTCCTGGGCGTGGGCGGGACCTTGTTCCCTGCTCCTCCCGGCTGCCTCCCTTCAGGTGGGTCCCGTTCATGAGGGCACGAATCCTCTGGGTACCTACGCCAGCATCTGCGGCCGGGCACGGCTGGCATTTGGAAGTGCTGAGTGTGTCTGCATCTTCCCAGGTTGTTCTGTGACCCCACCACCGTTCCCGCTCTCAGGCCTGGGTGTCCCCTGGGCCACTGTCCTGTCTATACCCGGCCTGCTTCAGTTATCAAGCCCGGGCCCTGCTCAAGAACAGGAAAGAGCATCTTGTCCCTTGAGGACATATTCAGTTACTTGATGTTTTCTTGGTCATTTCAGGATTTTGCAGAGTTAATTTAGGATTTTTCTGTCTTCCATGGGGTAGGGCTGGGCAGGTCGGTCTCTCCACAGAGGCACAGGCTAGACCTGGGGTAGGTCGGTCTCTCCGCAGAGGCACAGGCTAGACCTGGGGCAGGTCGGTCTCTCCGCAGAGGCACAGGCTAGACCTGGGGCAGGTCGGTCTCTCCGCAGAGGCACAGGCTAGACCTGGGGCAGGTCGGTCTCTCCGCAGAGGCACAGGCTAGACCTGGGGCAGGTCGGTCTCTCCGCAGAGGCACAGGCTAGACCTGGGGCAGGTCGGTCTCTCCGCAGAGGCACAGGCTAGACCTGGGGCAGGTCGGTCTCTCCGCAGAGGCACAGGCTAGACCTGGGGCAGGTCGGTCTCTCCGCAGAGGCACAAGCTAGACCTGGCGGAGCCTGCGGGAAATGCCCTTTCTCCATTCATCTGCAGAATGAGCCTGCAGCATTTGGGACCACTGGCGGCTGCCGAATCCCTCCATGATAATTTTGGTGATGAGTCTGTTTGGAGGCAACAGCAGGAGCCATGAAAACAACAGCCGGCCTCGCTGAATCCTCACTGTACCCCCAGACCCGTTCTGCAGGCTTCCCACCAGCTAGCTCATTTCATTGTCAAAAGGCACCAACACCCGGAACGGTTAAGTCACTTGCCCAAATCATTATGGCTCATGAGTGGAGCAGCCAAGATTTACTGGGCACTTTGGCCAGAGCGCCTGTCCCTGGACACTACGCCACGCTGCCATGGGGCGTGCGGACCTGCTTGTGCCCCATGGCATCTCTGCGGGGAGCTGCTCCGTGAACGTGTCCCTCGGAAGCAGCCTTCAGTGGTGGAATTAGCCACAGTCACAGGGCAGACTCTGGAGCTAGGTTGGCAGGCTCAGATCTCTGTTCTGCTACTTTGGCTATGTGACCATAGGCTCTCTTCTGAACCTCTCTGGGCTTTCATTTTCTTCTTCTTCTTCTTTTTTTTTTTGAGACGGAGTCTCGCTCTGTCGCCCGGCTGGAGTGCAGTGGCCGGATCTCAGCTCACTGCAAGCTCCGCCTCCCGGTTTATGCCATTCTCCTGCCTCAGCCTCCCGAGTAGCTGGGACTACAGGCGCCCGCCACCTCGCCCGGCTAGTTTTTGTATTTTTAGTAGAGACAGGGTTTCACTGTGTTAGCCAGGATGGTCTCGATCTCCTGACCTCGTGATCCGCCCGTCTTGGCCTCCCAAAGTGCTGGGATGACAGGCTTGAGCCACCGCGCCCGGCCTGGGCTTTTATTTTCTTATCCATAAAATACAGGTAACAACAGCATCCATCTTCTCCTCGAAAGATTGTTATTGACGGCGTTCGCCGGGGAAGCGTGTTTAGTATCTCCCGACACTCAATAAAGGTTGGCAAATTGCCCTTATTTTCATTCAGATGGGGACTGCAGAAGGGGTGTTTTGATGATTAAATGACTTCACTGGCCTAGAGTATTTAGAACAGGGCCTGGTATAGTGTGAGGGTTCAACAGACATTAGCTATCATGATTCCTGCTATTATTATTAAACTCCAAACAGACCAATCATTAGCATGTGAATGGAATTAGTAGAATAATACCAATAGTCCCAGAAACGGGTCCTCTGAAGTTTGTGCGCCCAGATTTCTTGCAGATGCTTCTGCAGTGTATTTATTTTTCCTTTCTCATGAGCAGAGCTATCTAAAGGGTGTGCGAAGTGAGCTGGTCAGGGCAGGAGGGAGAGACTTTTGCACAGAGTGACCATCAGCATTTTTGTGGCCCCACGGGGATGGGGAAGAGAATGGCTCCTGCCTCCGTTGGTCCCAGCCACACCTGGCGGCCTCACTGGTGGGCGTTTGCCTTGGGGCACTGGGCCTGCCCTGTCTGGGCTGGGACATTTTTGCAGGCTGGGCGCCTGTGGTCCTGCAGCTGTTCGCCCTGCCATACCCAGCGTGCTCCAGCATCACAGAAGGAGAGAAAGAGCAGGAAAGCGGTGTGCAGGGGGAGAGGCGTGAGAACCACAGAGAAACACAGCAAACGCCTGTGCCGAGTTTTTCATTAGTGAGGAGCTGGTCAGGAAGAGCCTTTTACAGGGAACCATGTGGGCTCCGGTGTGGGCCTAGGACAACTGCGTCCCTTCCCTGCCAGCCTCTCCCGCAGAAGGCTTCTGTGGCTCACAGTCACGGACATGACAGATGGGGAAACGGAGCCTCCTTTTCCCCAGAGGTGAAAGATGCATTAGGAAGCACGGGGTAGTGGTGCGGCCGCCAGGACCCTGGTCTCCATTGCGTGGTGACTGGCGGGGAGGCTCCGGGCGGCTTCATGAGCCTGTCTAGTCTTGGTCTCTGCTTTTCACAAGTGGGAATATTAACATCTCATCGGTTCTCCTGGGCTTTGGTTATGCAGGCATCTTCTTTTTTTTTTTTTTTCTGAGGCGGAGTCTCGCTCTGTCGCCCAGGCTGGAGTGCAGTGACCGGATCTCAGCTCACTACAAGCTCCGCCTCCCGGGTTTACGCCTTTCTCCTGCCTCAGCCTCCAGAGTAGCTGGGACTACAGGCGCCCGCCACCTTGCCCGGCTAATTTTTTGTATTTTTAGTAGAGATGGGGTTTCACCGTGTTAGCCAGGATGGTCTCGATCTCCTGACCTCGTGATCCGCCCGTCTCGGCCTCCCAAAGTGCTGGGATTACAGGCTTGAGCCACCGCGCCCGGCCATGCAGGCATCTTCTCCCTAACTCATGCATCCTTGAGTGTCACTGATTTGTGAAAAACTCAGTTTCAGGCATCCATGTGACTCTGAAGGCGGAACTAGAGCAATGCGGCCGCAGAGAGGAGCCCCTGGAGGCAGCTGGTGCTGGCAGAGGCAGGGACCCTCGTGCAGCTTTGGAGGGAGCTGGTCTTGCCACCCGGGCTTCTGGGCTTCCGGTCTCTAGATCTATGAGACAATAGATGTGTGTTGTTTTGAGCCTCCCAGTTTGTTGTCATTTGTCATGGCAGCCCAGGAAACCAACACAGGAGGGTATCACTGTCCCCACCATCATGGAGACGAAGACTTGGACGCACAGAGAGGTGAAGCAGCTAGCCCAAGATTGCACAGCTAGAGAGCAGCGACGCCAGGACCTGAACCGGTGAACCCGGTGGTGGCGCCCCTGGGCCTGGGCCCATCTTGCAGGTGCTCACTGGCCGGTAGTCTACGCTTTGGGAAATGGACCTGTGGAGGTGATGCTGGCAGGACAAGGGGTTGTGAGTCCATGGAGGGAACACCTTTGGAAAGTGGGTTAGAAAATGCAGAGTGCCACTTAATTAATTTGAGATTTAAAAACTTCCCTTTAGAAGCCATTTACTTTCGTTTATTATTATTATTATTATTACTACTACTACTACTACTACTACTTTTGAGACAGAGTCTGGCTCTGTCACCCAGGCTGGAGTGCAGTGGCACGATCTCGTCTAACTGCAACCTCTGCCTCCTGGGTTCAAGTGATTCTCTTGCCTCAGCCTCCCAAGTAGCTGGGAGTACAGGCATGTGCCACCATACCCAGCTAATTTTTGTATTTTTAGTAGAGATGGGGTTTTGTCATTTTGGCCAGGCTGGTCTCAAACTCCTGACCTCAGGCGATCCTGCCTCCCGGGGTGGTCAGGCCCCAGACCTCTGTGCTGCGTTCAGGTTCAGGTTCAGGCTCAGGCTCAGGGTTCCCTCCGAGCTTCTAGATCTCTCTGTCTTTCTCTCTCTCTCTCAATCTCTCTCTGTATTTCCTAAGCTGTTCGATTGTGGGTGCTGTTTTTCTTTCTTCTCCCCTAGGAAATGCCGTTTCAAACGCACCCCCAATATACTACACAGGACAGTTGCTGAATCTTATTTAAGACGTGGAGAAGCCGCCTGACCCCAGGGGAGGCTGTGCGGCGGGTGATTGTAGACTGCTAATCAGGGTTAGGCAGTGGCCCCCAGTCACGTGAGGGCTAAAGCGCCCGGATCCAATTACAGGATCTGATGGAGCCCACGCCAGGGCCCGGCCCTCAGACTGCGGCTCAGCCCTGGTGGTTGCAGCGGGCAAGGGATTGGGGAGCGCAGGCGGGTGGCAGAGGAGCGCCCATGCTATGCTTTTAAGAAACAGTGGAAGGCCGGGCGCAGTGGCTCAAGCCTGTAATCCCAGCACTTTGGGAGGCCGAGACGGGTGGATCACGAGGTCAGGAGATCGAGACCATCCTGGTTAACACAGTGAAACCCCATCTCTACTAAAAAATACAAAAAACTAGCCGGGCGAGGTGGCAGGCGCCTGTAATCCCAGCTACTCGGGAGGCTGAGGCAGGAGAATGGTGTAAACCCGGGAGGCGGAGCTTGCAGTGAGCTGAGGTCCGGCCACTGCACTCCAGCCTGGGCGACAGAGCGAGACTCCGTCTCAAAAAAAAAAAAAAAAAAAAAAAAGAAACAGTGATCGTTTGAAAATACAGCACTCTTCTCATCACAGTTCTAACACAAGGTAATTTTCAAACGCTGATGTTAGGTGGTGATTTTCTTATTAGTGAATTCGGGATTCTTGGGCAGGCTTCATAATAAGTGCAGGGACCCGAAAATGTCCAGGGCGGAGGGGGAGCCCGCCTGGAGGTTAATCGGGGGTGCACAAGGCCAACACCAGGCGTCAACTGTCAACCAGGAGGGTGACTTTCCTGGTTAATTGGCTGCCCCGGTGCTAGGAGGCTGGACCACTTTGGCAACTGCAATTATCTCGGCTCCAAGGCAAAGAATCCCACCCCTGGCCCTCTGCAGTGACCCGGTGACCTGGAGGCATTACAGGAAAATCCTATTCTAATGAGTTTCTCCGGGCATCTGAAGGGCAGCAGCATTTTTCTGAAATGAATAAATTGCCGGGAATCACAGTCTCATTGTCTTGGCCCAGGAGGAAAGAAGTTGATGCTCTCAACCCCTGTCGAGGCAGGTCCTGGCTGAGCACCCGGGATGGTTGATTTCATGGAATTTCCATACAGCCCTATGATTAACTCCAGTTTTATGGATGAGAAAAGAGAGGCCCCAAGAAATTAAGTAACTTGTCCAAAGGCGCACAATTTGTAACTGGGTTTGGGGGGGGCCCTCAATCTGGTCGGGATCATGATTCCAGGGCCTCTATCCTCACCGCTGGGCCATGGTTCTTACTGGAAGAAATTAATACTAACAAAACAGGAAGGGCTTGTACACAGGCTGTCTTGCTCTCACACACACCATTCCTGTTTTCTTCTCCATCTTACATGTGGCTCTTACTTTCCTTTTTTTTTTTTTTGAGACAGAGTCTCGCTCTGTTGCCCAGGCTGGAGTGCAATGGCATGATCTCGGCTCACTGCAGCCTTTGCCTCCAGGGTTCAAGGGATTCTTCTGCTTCAGCCTCCCGAGTAGCTGGGATTACGGGCATGTGCCAACACACTCAGCTAATTTTGTATTTTTAGTAAAGACGGGGTTTCTCCATGTTGATCAAGCTCGTCTCCAACTCCCGACCTCAGGTGATCTGCCCACCTCGGCCTCCCAAAGTGCTGGGATTATAGGCGTGAGCCACCGTGCCCAGCCCCACATGTGGTTATTTCATTGCTGTTGGTGGTGGTGGCAATTTGGAGATTTATCCAAAATCATTGCTAAGGATTTGGCTCGACAGAAGCTTAGATTTTCCTCCCCCGCTGTAATGCAAACAGCTAGGACCCTTGTTGTTTAGGAAGAGCATGTGTTTTGTGGGCTGGAATCATCCTCGTCCTGGATTATTGACTGAAATTGGCTGGCCCCAGGGAGCAACATCCACACGGGGCCTCTTGCATGCCACATTATGTTTTGGGAGGCCTTGTGCCTGCAGTCCCTTCCCTAGAACAGCATCAGCATGAGGCTGTCTTTTGTGCCGCATTATGTTTTGGGAGGCCTTGTGCCTGCAGTCCCTTCCCTAGAACAGCATCAGCATGAGGCTGTCTTTTGTGCTGCATTATGTTTGGGAGGCCTTGTGCCTGTAGTGCCTTCCCTAGAGCATCTGCTCCTTCTAGAACATACGTGTGTGGGCCGCACATACCTCCAGCGGGCTGAAGGACGCGCTATGGGAAAGGGTGGGCCATGGCAACCCTGATCCCGGCTCCTTGGTTTTAAGGCAGGTTGTCAGGTGTAACCTGTTTCGCCCACTGAGTTCCAGGATGTGTTATTAAAAGACGTATTTGGCCCAAAGATCTTGAAGAAAAACCATGAATTTTGCGGCTTCCCACACTGTCAAGCAGGAGTGACTTGTGTCCCATGGCTTCGAGGGGGCTCAAGTCAGCACGAGGTGCTGTGGTCGGTCTCACAGTCTCACAGCTTCCTTGCTCAGAAACCTTCCCCTGGCAACGTGCCCAGCAAGGCACTTTTCACCCCACGTTCAGACGCGGGCCTGACTGTGGAGGTTTCCTGTGCCCGACTCCCCTGGGCTACTCTCCGTCCCTGAGTGTGATATGGTGACCTGCTGACTATCAGCATTCTTTGTTCTTTGGAACCCTTGTGTGTTCAGGGATTGTAAACTCCAATACAAGCAGTTTCTTGTGTGATGCAAGCTGAGTGTAAGGCAGAAGGTGCCATGTAGCTTTTACGTCTTCCAACCACAACACCTGCTGGCTCTGTATTTATAGAACACTCAGGCCTTCCCAGGCAGCTCGGCAAAGGTGTCCACCCCGCTGTGTTAGGGGGGCTTACAGCGCGAGGGTCCTGGCTCAGCTCCCACCTGCTGAGGGGCTCTTCTGCTTCCCTTCTAACCCCGTGGGCGTGGCTCAGAGTGGCTCCCTGTCTACAGCTGAACCCAGTGGCCTCCAACTGCAATGCCATCCTGCCCATCCTTCGAAATCCCACGGAAACTTCGTATTTGTGTTTTAGCCCTACCCAGTGTTTACATGGTATTCTAGAGACCTGTGTGCTCTTCTTGTCTGTCCTAGGAGACTACTTGCTAAAAGTCAGGGCCATGTTACATGTGGCACACACTCCATGCTCAGTGCAGGAGGTACTTGTACACAGTGGTGCTTACAAAGTGTACACAGTGGGTGCTCACAAAGTGTGCACTGTGGGCATTCACCAAGTGTATGCAGTGGGCGCTCACAAAGTGTGCACTGTGGACATTCACCAAGTGTATGCAGTGGGCGCTCACAAAGTGTGCACTGTGGGCATTCACAAAGTGTATGCAGTGGGTGCTCACAAAGTGTGCACGTCACAAAATGTGCACAGGAGGTGCTCGCAAGGTGCTTGTTGTGTGATGGAACATTTGGAATTTGTTGGGGGGTTGGATCCATTTCCTGCAGCTGCCATAATAACTGAGGATGAACTGGAGAGGCTTAAAACAACAGAAATCTCTTCCCTCGAGTTCTGAAGGCGAAAGTCTGAGATTCAGGCGCCAGCCGGGCTGTGCTCCTTCCAGAGGCTGCAGGGTGGGATCTTTCCTGCCTCTCCCAGTGTCTGGTGGCTCCAGGGATTCCTTGGCAGTGGCCACGTCCCTCCCACCTCTGCCTCTGTCTCCACATGGCCTTCTTCTGTGGCTCTGTGTGGGCTTCTCCACCTCCCAAAGGACACTCTCATTGGACTGAGGGCCCCCGACTCAGTATGATCCCATCTGAATTCCTACCTTAAGAACTGCATCTGGCCGGGCGCGGTGGCTCAAGCCTGTAATCCCAGCACTTTGGGAGGCCCAGACGGGCGGATCACGAGGTCAGGAGATCGAGACCATCCTGGCTAACACCGTGAAACCCCGTCTCTACTAAAAAAAATACAAAAAACTAGCCGGGCGAGGTGGCGGGCGCCTGTAGTCCCAGCTACTCGGGAGGCTGAGGCAGGAGAATGGAGTAAACCCGGGAGGCAGAGCTTGCAGTGAGCTGAGATCCGGCCACTGCACTCCAGCCTGGGGGACACAGTGAGACTCTGCCTCAAAAAAAAAAAAAAAAAAGAACTGCATCTGCAAAACCTACTTCTGAGTGAGGTCACATTCTGAGGTCTCGAGTGAACGTGATCCCTGGGGACATTCCTCAGCCCACTGCCGTGGTTGACCGTCTTGACCATCTTGCAGACCCTTGCGGGGTGTGGCTGGTGTCTTAGAGATTCCTCAACTCCAGGCATCTTTCTGGGGAACCGATGAAGGGAGAAAATAACCTTGGCTGATGCGGGCCTGGGGCCGTGTGGGTCTTTGTAGAAATGGCCTGCCCATTTGAGATTGAGAGAAAATGAACTAAAAACCACACCAACTGGAAGACCATCAAATGTTTTCTGGCTAGTAAATGTTTTCAGGAAGCATTTTCCTCAGTTGGGTGACTGGGGAGGGACCATGGCTGCCCCTTAGGGGTAGCAGATGGTCATTTGTGGGCTGAGAGCCACCCACACACCTTCTATTTGGCCTATGTAGAATTAGGAAAAAATGGTTAAAATTGGCTACTAGCATTTTAAAAATTGGGATATTTTAATATAAAACCTGTATTTTTTTTTTTTTGTTTGTTTTAAGACGGAGTTTTACACCATCACCCAGGCTGGAGTGCAGAGGCGTGATCTTGGCTCACTGCAACTTCCACCTCCCAGGTTCAAGTGATTCTCCTGCCTCAGCCTCCTGAGTAGCTGGGATTACAGGCACCTGCCACCACAGCTTACTAATTTTTGTATTTTTAGTAGAGATGGGATTTCACCATGTTGGCCAGGCTGGTCTTGAACTCCTGACCTCGAGAGATCCACCCACCTCAGCCTCCCAAAGTGCTGGATTACAGGTGTGAGCCACTGTGCCCAGTCTAAAACGTACATTTCTAGCATCTTTTGTAAACCGCACCCAATGGAATTTTGTGGGACTGTGTCATGCTTGTCCCTTCCCAATGGGTCATGTGAAGGAGCAGGAGGAGAGGCAGAGACCGGGACATTTGGAGCGGTGGCAGGGACGGACGGCCTTCTGATGTGAGTAAGTTAAAGACAGTGTTTCAGTCAGTATGGAGGTGGGTTCTGTGGCTGTAACGAGACTCAAAGGAAGGGGCTTCACTAGGTCACGGTTGCACCCCTCTGGCTCCGTGGCCCACGCCTTCTCGCTTGAAGGTCTTTATCTCTGGGGCTGTTACTCTGCTGTCTCCTGGTTCCCTCCCTTCCACCCCCCCGTCCTTCTTCACTGTCTCCTTCATGGCCCCTCCCAGGAAGAAGGTCCTCACAGCGCGGCTCTCAACTTTCTCCTCTTTTCCAGGCTGTCCCTCTCCACGCCTGTGACTGCAAGTTAGCTATCGAAGATGGCTCAGATCCCTGCTCCAAATGCCCCCTAAATATTAAGCATGGTTCCAGCTGCTTCCTAGACAACTTTTCTTTGATTCTTGCATTTCCTGCAAGTTCAGCACATCCCAAACGGAGCTCACTGTCTCTTCACCAACACTCGCCCTTCTTTCCACTTTTATTTTATTTTATTTTATTTTAAAGAGATGGGGTCTTGCTTTGTGGCCCAGGCTGGAATGTAGCAGTGCAATCATAGCTCATTGCTGCCTTTACTTCCTGGGCTCGGGCGATCCTCCAGCCTCAGCCTCTGGAGTAGCTGGGACCACAGGTGGGCACCACTGTGCCTGGCTAATTTCCCTTCTGTGTTCTTGATGAAGGTTGATGGCACCACATCCAATTTAGGAAGGACAAGAAACTTTGCAGAATATTCCTCCCTGAACTTCTATCTCCAATCAGTTGCCAAGCCCTGCCAATTCTACCACAATTACTATGATTTTTTTAAAAGAGGCCAGGTCTCCCTCTGCACCCAGGCTGGAGAGCAGTGGTACAATCATAGCTCACTGCAGCTTTGAACTCCTGGGCTCAAGCAATTCTCTCACCTCAGCCTCGCGAGTAGCTGGGACCACAGGCGTCCACCACCATACCTGGCTATTTTGTAGGGATATTTTGTAGAGACAGGGTCTTGCTATGTTGCTCAGGCTGGTCCTGAGCTCCTGGCCTCGAGCAATTCTCCTGCCTTCACCTCCCAGAGCATTGGGATTACAGACGTGAGCCTCTGCACCTGGCCACATCAGTACTTCTTGAGTTCTCTATTATTTCTGCGGTCTTAGTTCAGGATGGCTATCGCTGGGTTTTGTGTCTCCGGAGGTAACTGCAGTTGGGTACTCTTCATTCATTCCATCCTGTGTGTTCATTATAAATATGAACCTGATCACACCATCTTCTTATCTGACACCCTTTGGAGGCTCTTCTTCATTGCCTACAAAATAAAATCCCCTGTTTTCAGCCTGGCAGGCGAGGCACTCCTCCCCACCTTACAGCCCCCGTTCACCTCTCCCTTTAGTCATGTGAGATGATTTATAGCTTTCAAAACATGCTCGGCTGCTTCCTGCCTCTGTGCTTTTGCAGAAGCTATTCCCATTGCCCTGAATGCTGTCTTTTCTCTGACCAGATACGGTGCTTCCCAAACTGGGACTCCAAAGAGAGGTTTAAGTGACTTCTCCAACATCGCTGAACAACGTGGCATCACAGAACAGCACATTTACTTCCTTTTAATTCCCCTTACTCCTTCTGACTAAATCCAGGAGAAAGTCTCAGTTTGGTGTTAGTTGGACTTTATATTTCTAATTCTTGCTAATCACCTTTGTTAAACCTCATTTGTTAAATGATCAATGTTCACAATGATCGCTTTATGAACCTGTGGCTCAAAACGCTGAGTCAGCTCAGTTATCTAGCTAGAAATTCATATCCTTCTTCTGCTTTATAAAACAATCTATATTAATTGTTACTTTACATTTAAGGCTGATGATGTTGGCTTTCATTTTGTGGTGGTGATCTATAAATTTAAACCTTACTCAGGTTTAACGTCAGTAGTTTAAAGAAAATTATTAGATCAAACTTGAGGGATGCAGATGACACATATTGAAGGTAGCCTCTGAATGACTGATGTATAGAAAAACCAGATCACCAAACACATCCCCCAGACTCCCATCAGCGGCCTCTTCTTTTCAGGAACTGAGTCTGTCTCTGCCCTCCCCAGGCAGCTGCATTTTGCAGGCGTCTTCTGCACTCCCAGTAAGGTTTTACGTGTACCCATGTTAAGCCCTTATCATGTACCTGTCCTTGTGGACACGTCAGCCTTGCTGGCTGGGACGTAAGCATGGAGGGCGGGGTTGTGTCCATGCATCGCTGGTACCTTCTACAGCTCCTGGAATTTAGTAGGTGATCAGTTGCTCAAGGAGCATCTCCCCTTGGTGACTCAATGCACATCAGAAATGCACCTGTCCAAAATCATATACTTGCAATTTCTTCCTGCCATAAATGTTCTTCGTTTCCTCCTCCAGTGTTCTTTGTTTTTGTAAATGCCAACTTATTTCATCTAGCTGATTGAGTCTAAAGCCTTGGGGTCATCTGTGACTTCTCTTCAAGCCTATATCCAAACCATACCACATCTGGACATCTCTAAACTTTCAACATACCTAACCTCTTCTTTCTACCTCCCCTGCTAGCTCCTTAGTCCAGACCAGCCTGCCTGTCACCTAGGCAGCCATCCTAGCCTCTGCTGGTCCCCCGGCCTCCAGTCTTATCAATCGATGGTTGGTTCCCATGCAGAAATGGGGGCTGATCTTTTTGAAACAAATTAGGTCATGTCACTCTGTTGCTTAAAACCTTCCAGCGGTTTTCCTGCCCGCTTGGAATGAGGTTCCTGCCTGGACCCCCCACTCTCACCGTGTACCACCCTCCCTCCCAGGTTGGTCTTGAACTCCTGGACTCAAGCAAATCTCCCATTTCAGCCTCCCAGAGTGGTGGGATTACAGGTGGGAGCCAGCATGCCTGGCCTTGAATAGTTTTTTTAAATGTCGAGTGTTTAACAAGGTTGTATGGAGAGTAGCACCTTTCCATCCTGTCAGCGTAGCTCTGAGATGGTGTGTCACTTACTTGGAGATCAAGCTGAAGTCTGAGTGTGGGTTTGGTGAGATGGGAGGCTGAGGCCACATGGTCCTCCTGGCTCGCGTGGGAGCAGATGCGGCTGGAAACTAACAGAGCGAACAGGAACTCAGGCTCAGAGGAAGAGGGGCCCTGTGGTCTTGTTATGACCAGGGAAGGCTCCAGCCAGGGTATAGCATGTGGGCCAGACCTGGTGGCACTTGGATTATAAAAAAGAAAACCTCAGACAGCTAAGTGGAGATGAAATGCTCCCTATTTCTGGAGTGAACAGATGCTCCAGAGCCTAGTGGAAGGACAGATACTGTGTTCACGAGAGTGGACATTTGTGTTCATAATGGGAGTGACACTGACGGGAAACTGATCTGTTGTGGGATCTCGCTTATCCTCAGTCTGGCCTGGAATAACTTTCTGGCTCAGGCGCTGGGTTCTGTTTGTGTAATCGTCTGGTTAGTGTTTGCTGATCACGGACTATGTGCTAGGCCCTGTGTTAAGAATAAGGGCTAAGAACATGGCTGTCCACGTGTCCAACATGGCTTCTTCCCTTTCTTTGTGTGCCCTCTCCAGGGCCATCGTGAGCGGCCATCCCACCCTATCTTTGTAATCACTTTTGTCAATGTCTGCTACCTCCTGTGTGGCAAGCAGGACAACTGCAAGGAACGTTGCTGCAGTGGGGACTAAGTCAGTCCAGGGGAGCACCATCCATGCAGAGAAGAAGAATGAGCGGAATTCTCTATGGGAGGGCTGCAAGAAGGAGCCTTCCAGGCGAGGGAGTGGTCCCAAGAAGGCCTTGGGGAGGAGTGCGGATAGCCCGGCACGCTGGAGCGTGATGGGAAAGAGAGAGCACACAGGGAGGTTGGCGATGAGGCAGGGTGAGATCGTGAGCAGCAGTGAGGACTCTGGACTTTATCCTGAAGGTCATGGGTAGCCTCTGAAGTCCTTTATGTAGAATCACATGGTTGAGGCCGGGCGCTGTGGCTCACGCCTGTAATCCCAACACTTTGGGAGGCCGGGGCGGGTGGATCACGAGGTCAGGAGATCAAGACCATCCTGGCTAACACGATGAAAACCCGTCTCTACTAAAAATACAAAAAAATTAGCCAGGCGTGGTGGCGGGCGCCTGTAGTCCCAGCTTCTAGGGAGGCTGAGGAAGGAGAATGGCGTGAACCTGGGAGGCAGCAGAGCTTGCAGTGAGTGGAGATCGCGCCACTACACTCCAGCCTGGGCGACAGAGCGATACTACGTCTCAAAAAAAAAAAAAAAGAATCACATGGTTGAATATCCACTTTCAGATCATTTTTCTGCCTCCTAGGTAGGGAGGGAACTACAGAGGCCATGACTACTGGTGACTGACTGAATGAAGGAAACTGCTGAGTTGCTGTGAAAGCCAAGGTTTTGGGCTGGTTCCCCTGGTTGAGGGCAGTGGCCTTGCAGTGACTCCTCCTCCTCCGAGGGTTTTGCTTGAGGGTTCTGGTTTGTGCAGCCTCTTGGCAGGGGTGGGGCCTGCGCACAGCTGGCATTCACCACCCCCTTCTGGTCCACAGGTCCTCATGCCTGGGATAAATGTCCTGGACATCTCACTTGGGATTATGCTCAGTTACGCAATGCCTCAAACGAGAAGGGTTTATATTCTCATGGCATGGAAGTTCGGATGCAGGAATCCCAGAACTTCCTGGAGTGTGGGCTCCACTGCATCCTTAGGGACCTGGGCTCCCTCTGGCTTACTGCTCTGCCATCTGGATGACAACAATGCTGTCTTAATACTCTCAAGACAGCTGGTGGAGCTCCAGCCAGCACACCTGCATTCCAGGCAGGAAGCAGGGGAGCGGTCATGGACGAGGGGCAAGAGAAAGTAAGTGACAGCTGAATCATCTGCAATTGAAGGGCCTTCTTGGGGACAATGCCATTCAGTGACTTCCACTTACACCCACTTTTTCCGCAACACCACTGGTTGGAGCTGTCACGTGCCACCGTAGTCTGCACCAGAACCTGGGAAGTGTAGCTATTTAACTATTTCCATGACCACCTCCAGAGACTTGGGTTCTGTTAGAAAGGAGAATGCCAAAATGCATATGGGGTGGGCCCCAGTGATCTTCAAAGCACCTGCTCTCCTCTCCCAGTGGACATTTACTTTCTGGCCTGAGAGCCTTTCTTGCGGTGGGCGTAGAAGTGGATTCTGCGCACAACTGCTGGACATCACTGGCTTTGGGGGTTACCAGTTCTTAATGGAAGTGGTCTGAGAAGTAACCATCCTTTGTGTGCTTGCCCTAACAATCCTCAAGGCGACTCCGCCCCTGCCACAGGCGTATTAGGCTAGCACGGGATTGTCTGCAAGTGTGTGTACACCCAGACTTTCCCCAATTGCCTAAATTATCTTCAAAAATGGAGTGACAGATGGCCCTGTGCCTTTTATTCACATTGCATTCATTCATTCTTTCTTTCAGTCAATTGAATCATTACATGACCATGGCATGGAGTATGGAGTCATATCACAGGGACCTCATGGGCACAGTGGGGAGACAGACGAGTGTTTCCTGAGAAATACTCCCATAGGAGTATGGGGCCAGCTGGAGGGCCATGGGAGAAGCTTCTGTGTTCAAATTGTGTCTTAGGTACTTCGTCATGGAGCAATCTTCACTCTCAGTTTTCTTGTCTGTAAAATGGAGACGATGCAAGTTCCTCACTTGTAAGTGTGTGTGCCATTCTATTCCCTAACTCTCACCTGTTTCATTCCATCCCATTCCAGCCATTCAATCCCATCTGTCTACCCTACCCTACCCTACCCTATCCTACCCTACCCTATCCTATCCTATCCTATCCTATCCTATCCTATCCCATCCCATCCCACCCATCCCATCCTACCTCTCTGTTCTATTTGATTCCATTCTACTCATTCCATCTCTCTATTCTATTCTATCCTATCATATCCCATCCCATTCCACCCATTCCATTGCACCCCATCCCATTCCATGTTTTGTTTTTAAAGATCATGCTATGCCCCACTAAATTAAATCCAATGCAGCAGGACCTGCGGCTTGGGTAACTCTTTTTAAGAATGCGCTTTTGGCATTCCTGGGGAAAGAGGGTTTGGGGTGGGCTAGGAGTCAGGAGAGAGGAGAGGAGGCTGCCTCAGTCTTGGCTGGAGGGAGACCGTGAGGGTCTCGGTGAGACTGATTGTTGTGAATTGGGGCAGGGTGCCTTTAATGGTTTTTAATTAAAATTTAATAACTAAAGAGGAGAACAAAAGACTCATCAAATCATTCTTCATTCTTGGTTGCTCAACACCAGGCAATTAAGATGCTTCGTTATAAACAAGCAGTGGGAGGAGAGGGAAGGGGGAGAGGATGGAGTCAATGAGGCATGAATAGGCTTCTGCTGCAGACCCGCCCTGACCACACGGCCCTGTGGGGCCCCCCATGTGCAGGTGAAGGTGCCATCTCAGGGGGACTCTTCTTCTGTCCCAAGAATGCTGAGGTATCACTCCAGAGGCAGGAGTCAAACCCAGGCCTCTTGTCTCCCAGTGTGGTGAGTTCATCCCTTCCTGGCACGTTCAGCTGCACACCAGCTCTGCAGACGCCCCCTCCAATTCCCTTTCTAGTCATGTGATTACAACAAATAGGATCTCCTTTTTCACGGTAGCAGCATCCAGGGCAGTTTCCCTTAGAGCCCTCGCAGCACCCGCGGACCACATCTCAGACTGTATCTGCTTCTCCTCGTTCCAGAAACCCACCCCCCTGCCATGTTCCAGGCCCAGCTCTAACCACTCCGGGCCTCTGCAAGGAAAGCACAGTCCACGCCCTCAGGAAACCTCTATTTTCCTGCTAATTTCTACTTGAAGATTATAATTTTGTACGTCATCTGAACTGGGGGTGCTGGCACCCCCACCCCCGTGTGCTGCCACCATCTGCATGAGTGCCTTCCCTTCTGGGATGCTTTTCTCCCCCAAGAGCTGGGTGGGGCTCCCTGTGGTACCCACTTCTTTGTTTTGAGACAGAGTCTTGCTCTTTTGTCCAGGCTGGAGTGCAGTGGCGCATCTCTGCTCACTGCAGCCTTCACCTCCTGGGATCGGGTGATCTTCCCATCTGAGCCTCCCGAGTAGCTGGGATTCCAGGTGTGTGCCATCACGTTTGACTAATTTTTGTATTTTTTTTTGGAGACATGGGGCCTCACTGTGTTGCCCAGGCTGGTCTCAAACTTTTGGGCTCAAGTGATCCACCTACCTCAGCCTCCCAAAGTGCTGTGATGACAGGTGTGAGCCACCACACACAGCCTGTGTACCTACTTCTTAAGTGAAAGGGGCATTCCTGGGTAGAAGGGGCTGCAGCCGCCTGCCTGTTCCTGGCCTCTTTGTGAGCACACGTTCCTTGGGTCAGTTCTGCTGGGCCTTCACTGTCTCCCAGGAAGCCGTTGCTGTGGTCAGCGTTGCAGGTGGTGGAGTCACAGGCTTCCTTCAGGTCTGGTGTGGAGTTCCTGTGGGAAAACAAGGGCAGCGGAGAGGCTTGAGCCCCTGTTCCTGGAGGCGTTCGAGATTTCTCCCTTTACATCTCATTCCGCTCTGTCGAGACAGGGCTGGCAGCTCCTTTGAGGAACTGACTTCCGAGGAAAGAGAAACCTATTTGCTCCTCTCCCTCCTCCCCCAACAAGAAACATGCTGTTTAACGTTCTTCCCTGTGAGCCATTGTGAGTTACAGGGCATCTCACTGGAGAGCGAGAGGAAGGCATCCCTCACCAGGCTTCCCTGTGGGCCCGTCGGGTTCTCTCTGCACCTCAGAAGTAATATTTGAGTCCCAGGCTTCAAGCTCCTGATGTGTGAAATCATATTCCACCCAGAGAAAAAACTCAGCCCTTTTGTGATTTTCCTCAGTGTTTGGAGCTTCCCGTGGGAGTATGTGCCCTGCTGCAGTTGGTGGACTCACTGCTAGCCCTAAAGATTATGCTAAAATAGTACAGTTATTGCAATCAGGACCACTGGTTGCAAGCAACAGAAAATCCCTCTCCCACTGGAATTAGCCAAAAGGGGATGCATGGACCGGAGTAAATGAAAAATCTAGAATACAGCAGACATCAGGTGTGGCTTGATTCAGGGCTCAAATCATGTTTCCAAAAACCCCGTGTTTCTTCTTCTTTCTGCATTCTGAAAGGGGCCCTTGCCTCATGGTGGCAAGACGGCTGTCCGAACTGTTAGAGCCGCATTCTCTCAGGTTCTCGGGCAGCAGGAAAGAGCACCGGTTTCCGTGGCAGGCAGATCCCTAGCAGTGCCCAGCAAGATTCCATGCCCCAATCTCTGGAGCCTGTGGATGGGATAAGGTCTCTCTCTGCATCCATGGTCCCCACCCCCAGGGCATGGTGGGCCCTGAGAAAGGGAGGCCGCCTGGAAGAACCTGCCTAATCCCTAGAGCCTGCACAAGCCGAGAACTTTCTCTGTCAGGTGGCAGAAGGGAGAGGTAGAGAAGCAGAGGCAGCAGGAGGACTTGACCTGCTGTTGCTGACTTTGAAGACAGAGGTGAGGACTGGAAGGCACTGCCTGTTATTGAGAGGGCCTGGCAGCACCAGCGGGACACAGGGCCTCAGCCCTGCAATTGTGATGCATTGAACTCCTCACAGCCTGAGTGCACTGAGAACAGGTTCTCCCCTCACTCCTGAGCCTCCGGTCAACAGCCTGCCTGGCCAGCATCTTGAATTCAGCCTCACAAGACCCTGAGCAGAGCGCCTGGCTGAGCCTGCCCAGACGTCTGGCCCACAGAGCTGTGAGCTAACATGTGGGGCTGTTTAAGCCGCCGTCTGTGATCATTTGGTATGACGCGTAGAAAACAAATAGAGCCTCTCTCTTGAGTCCTCCACTCGCAGGCAGGATTTACAGTGATTGGCTCCACTGGTTCCGTGTATCTCTGTGTCCATCAGCACTTGGGATGCAGTCTCGAAGTGTTGATGGGCACGTCCCCCTCCCCAGCTAAGCCTTGGGATCAGAGGCAGCTCCTCCACCTGTTCTCACGTCCAGGAGAAAATCGTACTGCACCGGAGAGAGGGCCCGGGGCCCAGTCGTGCTGCTGCTGATCCTGGATCATCCTTTTCCTTGGGCCTGCAGTTTGCTTATGCGTCAGGTCTAATGAAAGAGAAGGGGATGTCGTTACTTATTTAAATTAATTAATTTTTGAGATGGGATTTCGCTCTTGTTGCCTAAGCTGGAGTGCAATGGAGCAATCTTGGCTCACTGTAACCTCCTCCTCCCAGGTTCAAGCAATTCTCCTGCCTCAGCCTCCTAAGTAGCTGGAATTACAGGCATGTGCCACCACGCCCAGCTAATTGTTATATTTTTGGTAGAGACGGGTTTTCACCATGTTGGCCAGGCTGGTCTCAAACTCCTGACCTCAGGTGATCCACACGCCTCAGGATTACAGGTGTGAGCCACCGTGCCCAGCCCAAGACGCGGGAGCCCCTCACGTTTGGTGCGGCTGTGTCGGCATGGAGGGGTGTGGGTGGGAGAAAATTGGTCTCGAGGATCTATCTGGTGTATCAATCAGTGTTTCTGTAACTGCAGGTCATAGCCCATTAGGGAGCCATGAAATCAATTTTGTGGGCTCTAACAAGCGCGTTTCAAAAATGAAAAGGGACAAGGGATATCAGCGCACTCTGGGCAGTTCTCTGCTGCCTGCAACCGACCTTCGCTCTGGTTCCGTGGGGCTCGCGAGGTGGGCTGCCTCGGGCAACGCCTGGCCTGTGTTTCAGCCTGTGTTTCGCAGAGTTTAGACTTGGTTCAAGACATTTCAGCTGAGCAGTTGGAATTGGGGGCCAGAGGGAGACAGTGGTGGTGGAGGTGGTTCTGTGTCTCTGTAAGAGCCCTGAGGGGGTCATGTGGCCTCTGTTTTGGGGTCTTTAGAATGTGGAGTTTTAGTGTCCCCCTGCCTGTACCTGTCACCTGCCCCTGGGCACCAAGTAAGGCCAGCACACACTCCTGCTGCAGGGCTGGGAGAATGCCCGCTGGCCATGCTCAGGGTCCTAAGGGTCACCCAGGGTAACTGATGGGGGAAACCAATGGGGGGGTGAAAACGACTCATGCTTGGGGGAGCTCTCGGTCACATGGCTGCCCCCACGGAGGGACAGTGGTGTGTATGTTCGCTCAATGTGAATGACTTCTCTTTCTCTTTCATTAGACCTGATACATAAGCAAACGTATGTGTTATCCAATGGCCCCAGAGTGCTACAGAGTGTTCTAGAGTGTTCCCGTGGCTCCCTGAGACCGGGAGCAAGCTTGGGAGGCCAGTGAGGCTGGAAAGGCTGGAGATGAGGAGAGGAGTTCGGAAACAGCAGGAGGGCCTGCTGGGTGCCCACGGTGCAGAGCTGGGCATGTGTTGCCTGCGCCACCGAGGCCGCTGAGAAGCCACCACGCGACTGTTCACAAAGTCAAGCTGCATGAACGGTGCAGGCTAGGCTGGGAGCCGAGGGGCCGTGCTTGGGATGGCACCAGAGCCTGGTCACCGAGTGCGTCATTTTGTAAGCTATCCGGTGACTTCTATGATGTGCCTCTCTTTCCCACCGTACGAATTTTAACAATAGTTGATCTGAGCTGTTGGCCAAGATTGTCAGATCTTTGGGCTCATTTCACTGGGTCTCATGGCAATAATTTTCTGAAATCGCAGATTGCTTTGAGCGCTATTTTAATTCATCTGTGGATACATGTTGGGAAGTAATTGCCAGCATTTATCATGCTGCTGCAAGCTCATTTCCTGAGGCACGTGCCCGAAGCACACTCTATGTTCAATGAATGTTTGCAAATCAATGAATTAAAAATAAGCCATTATTATACTTTCTTAGTAAAAGCCCATATATTCTTCCATATGTGAATATGGGTAGAAAGAGGTCTGAAAGTGTATATGCTCCAGATGATGGGAGTTTCTTCATTTTAAAGCATTTTCTTTCTTACCTTTCTGTACTGCTTAAATGATTTTCCATTCTGAAAGCACAACTTGTATTTATTCGTCTACTTTGTTCAATGCCCAGTCACCTAGAAGCTTTACCCAAATAAACAAACATCTAGGAAAATATACATCACAGAACCACGCAGAACAAAGGCACGGAGACCACCTTTCATTCATCTCCTTTGTTTAGTTTTCGTTTAGTTTATAAAAAGAATTATACACTGAAATGTGCAGAGACCGCCACCCAGATGTGTCGGGGGTGTGGGCGACTGGTTAACCTCCTATACCACATCTTTTTTTGAGACGGAGTCTCGCTCTGTCGCCCAGGCTGGAGTGCAGTGGCGTGATCTCAGCTCACTGCAAGCTCCGCCTCCCGGGTTGACGCCATTCTCCTGCCTCAGCCTCCCGAGTAGCTGGGACTACAGGCGCCCGCCACCACGCCCGGCTAGTTTTTTGTATGTTTTATTAGAGACGGGGTTTCACCGTGTTTGCCAGGATGGTCTCGATCTCCTGACCTCGTGATCCGCCCATCTCGGCCTCCCAAAGTGCTGGGATTACAGGCTTGAGCCACCGCGCCCGGCCCTATACCACATCTTAAAGGTGAATTAAAACGCGAGGCATCTCTGAAATAGTTATGCAATACAATAGGGCCATCGATCTCTTCAACATGATTTACTTATAAATCTTTTGGGGACAAATATTCTGCTTATCGTTAGGGATACTCATATCCCAAAGAGGCACTTGGATGTGACCAGCCATACTTGCCACGTCCGATCCTGCCTTTTGAACATGGCTTTGGCGGATGGGCCTCCCATTCATAAAGTATCAGGAGGTAGACGAGGTTTTAGCAGCAGGATCGGGGCGCTGACCTGAAAAAAGCTATAATGACATTTTCACTTTAACAAGGTAAGATAATGAAACGATTAGCTGAAAAGAAAATGTAGTCTGTCCACGTGATTTTATCTGGAAGCGGGTCTGTAATCTTTGCGCTTTGCAGCCTGTGCAGATGCTTCCCAGCGAGCGCGAGGTACCCGCCAGCAAATGGCTTGGTGCAAATAGCCGCCTGTGTCTTGCGCTGTTCTCTCCCCACTTCCTTCCCGGCTCCGTATCGGCCTCTTCCTCCCCGCAGAGCGTCCCCTTCTCGCCTCGACACCTTTTCCAGTTCACACCCCTTCCTCCTCCGGCCCCACAGCCATCTGTGCCCCAGGCCCCCGACGGCGCTGGCAGGTGCAGCTCACGCCTGTCGAGGGAGTTGGAAGCCGCGGCCTGGCTCCTGCGGGTGCGGAGGCCTGAGTGCTAAACGCCCTGGCCTGTGCGCGTGGCCCGGGGCCAGCACGGCTGTGCCCGCGTTTGCTTCACCATCAAGTCCTGATCTTGGCAGACTTGGCTCCTCTCCTGGCACAGCGATGGGCTGTAATCTCAGCAGTGATTTAAATTTATCAGCCTCGACTTTCAGCCACCAGGGCCAGCAGCACAATGTGACTCCGGTGTGCGAGGCCTGTGTTTGAATGTCTGGTATGGGACTAAGGGGACTAGGTGCCGAGTTTCTGTCTGCGCCACGCTTCGCAGCTCTGATGCGCTTTCCTGGGGAGGGTTTGAGCAATCTGACAGCCCGGGGGCGCCGGCGCCGGGTCTGTGCTGCTGCACCTCGCAGAGGGGAATGAAGCCTGGCAGAGGCGTTTCGTAACCCATTGTCCTCCTGAGGGACCATAGCTTGATGATGAGGCCCAGAGGCAATCCTGGACTCCAGAAGCAGGGGCTTTATTCTAACTGATCCCTATGGGGGCAGAAAGGGGCAATGGCAACGTGGGGAGGGTTCTGGCGTGACTCTGCCAGTCTCCAGGGCCAGACAGCCTGGGTTTTCCTTTTCAGGGGAGGAGAAAATCAGCTAGGATGAGCTGGTGCAGTGTGCGGTGTGAGGCGCTGGAGCGATGGTGGCAAGGACCAGACAGCATATGAGAGAAAGTCCTGCCTTGGGTGCATCTGCTCCCAGGAAGGGATGCTGGGGACCTTCTGGGGCTCATGCTTTGGGGGCGGGCCTGGGGGAAGGAGAGGAGCTTAAAGAAAGTTTGGCTTATGCACATTTTGTTCTGGTCCACCAGTGGACATGCAGTTCAGCTCATCTCTGAGAAAGCAAAGGCTGAGATTTTGGAGAGGCTGTGTCTGGCTTTGTCACAGGTAAACAGAGCAGAACATCTGTGAATCTCATCCAAGGCCTGAGGGGAAGGGGGTCTCTTTGGAGTGATCTCCTTTTAGAACATAAAGAGTTGCAGGACTGCTTTAACCTGTGCCGTTCAAAGGCTCAGAAGCAGGAGGTCCAGTGACTCCAGCACTGCCATGAGCCATGGTGGCTGTGCAGCTCCCTTCCTGCCTGGGCTCTTTGCAAATGAGGCTTTTCAGTGGCTGCCGGCCCACTCGGTCTTCAAGGGGCAGAGATTTTGAATCCAAATGCTCAGAGGGCCAGGTGGATGACATCACAGGGCGAAGGCACCTGCCCAGTTGTCTTCTTCACTTCTCCAAAGGGACATACTGCCTCTGATTGTTCTGGAATCATGCGGTCTTCCTGGTTCCATTTTTAACATCTGGTTTTCAATTTTATGTATTTATTTAATAGCTTTTATCGTGCATATTTAAGATCTACAACACGATGTTATGAGATTCATATATAAAGGGTTACTGTAGTAAAACAAAGGAACATCTCCACCATCTGGAGACTGAGATATAAAAATGCACTTTCTTCTTAATCCTATCATGACTGTGTTATTATTAATGAAGCAGAGTGGGGCTAGAGAGAGGTGGCAGCAGACATTGTCCCCGGCGTCGGGGAGATAAGAGAGGGTGGCTGCCACTTAGGAGGGTTTCAGGAGCTCCTTAGTTTTCAAGAGAAACCAAAAAGTTTGTTTTCTGGATTTATCTTATAAGTTTTAAATGTGGATGATGAACATTTTTGTCAACTCGTGTTGACAAAAATGTTACTAGAAAGGGGTCCCAATCCAGACCCCAGAGAGGGTTCTTGGATCTCCTACAAGAAAGAATTCAGGGTGAGTCTGCAGTGCAAAGTGAAAGCAAGTTTATTAAGAAGTAAAGTGGTGAAAGAACAGCCACTCCATAGATAGAGCAGGGCGTTACAGAAAGTAAGAGGAGGAACGCGTCCGCCCTAAGTATAATACTCGTATATATATGGGATAAAAAAAAGATCATGGAGAGATATGCTGTGCTGCAAGGGTTTGTGATAAAGGATTAATTTTCTTAATTACTATATTTTGCAAGAATCGATATTATGATCTTTAAAGCAAAATTAGGAATGTTTCTGTTCTCAAGATTTCGGGATATTAGGAGACTCCTAAGTCCGGGTCTTTTTAGTAAATGTTATCAATCTGTTCCTTAACCGTAAACATCTAGAGGCTAGGAACACCTCCCCTCTTAAAAATGCAGCCCAGCAGTCCCCAGCCTCATCTTTCCCAGCCCTCACTCAAGATAGAGTTGCTGTGGTTCAAACGCCCTTGACAAAAAGAGTGAAACTCTGTAACATATTTGAAGAGATTTATTCTGAGTCAAACATGAGTGACCATGACCCGTGACACAGCCCCCAGGAGTCCTAAGAACATGTGCCCAAGGCGGTTGGGGCACAGCTTGGTTTTATACATTTTTGGGAGACATGGGACATCAATCCAATGCATGTAAGAGGTACGTTGATTTGGTGCAACTCGAAGCATGAGTGGGGGCTTCCAGGTGACAGGTAGATTTAAACATTGTCTGATTGGCAGTTGGTTGAAAGAGTTTATCTGAAGACCTGGAATCAATAGGAAGGAGTGTCTGGGTTCAGATAAGGGG
Organism: Trachypithecus francoisi; assembly: GCF_009764315.1. NCBI lineage: Eukaryota > Metazoa > Chordata > Mammalia > Primates > Cercopithecidae > Trachypithecus > Trachypithecus francoisi. The sequence goes on from NW_022681456.1 coordinate 2,482,187, forward strand.
TTGTGGAGGCCAAGGTTCTTTTTTTTTTTTTTTTTTTTTTTTGAGACGGAGTCTCGCTCTGTCGCCCAGGCTGGAGTGCAGTGGCCGGATCTCAGCTCACTGCAAGCTCCGCCTCCCGGGTTTACGCCATTCTCTCGCCTCAGCCTCCCGAGTAGCTGGGACTACAGGCGCCCGCCATCTCGCCCGGCTAATTTTTTGTATTTTTTTAGTAGAGACGGGGTTTCACCGTGTTAGCCAGGATGGTCTCGATCTCCTGACCTCGTGATCCGCCCGTCTCGGCCTCCCAAAGTGCTGGGATTACAGGCTTGAGCCACCGCGCCCGGCCAGGCCAAGGTTCTTATGGTGCAGATGCAGCCTCCAGGCAGTAGGCTTCAGAGAGAATAGATTATAAATGTTTCTTATCAGACTTACAAAGGTGCCAAACTCTTAGCTGATTCTCTCCTGGATATGGACAAAGTCATGGAGAGGGAAGGGGATTCTCTACAGAAAGAATTCAGGGCGAGTCTGTAAGGTGAAACAAATGTATTAGGAAAGTAAAGGAATAAAGAATGGCTATTCCATAGGCAGGACAACCCCGAGGGCTGCTGGTTGCCTATTTTTATGGTTATTTCTTAATTACATGCTAAACAAGGGGTGGATTATTCATACCTCCCCTTTCTAGACCATATAGGGTAACCTCCTGACGTTGCCATGGCATTTGTAAACTGTCGTAGTGCTGGTGGGAGTGTGGCAATGAGGATGATCAGAGGTCACTCTCGTGGCCATCTTGGTTTTGGTGGGATTCGGCTGGCTTCTTTATTGCAACTGTTTTATCAGCAAGGTTTTTATGACGTGTGTCTTGTGTCAACCTCCTATCTCATCCTGTGACTTAGAACGCCTTCACCGTCTGGGAATGCAGCCCAGTAGGTCTCAGCCTCATCTTCACCAGCCCATATTCAAGATGGAGTTGCTCTGGTTCACACGCCTCTAACAACACCACTAGAGAATTCATTTCCTAGTTCATTAATTCCAGTGATCAGAGCTGGGGGCCTTCACAACCGGAATGCATCCTCTGGCAGCTCTAGAGGCCAGAAGCCCAAGGCTGGGGTGTCGGCAGAGCTGCCTTCCCCCTGGAGGCTCTGTGGGGAGTCTGGCTCCCTGTGTTCCCTGGCTGTCCTCGGCATCCTTGGGCTCATGGCCACATCACTGCGACCTCTGGTTCCACTGCCATCCGTGTGAGCTTTCCCCTGGGTCTGTGTGTGTCCTTTTCTACCTCTTATGTGGACACTCTCATCAGATGGAGGTTCCACCCCGACCCCGCTGGATCTCATCTCTGTCCTTACCTGCATTATATCTGCACAAATGGGGTCCTGTGGGTTTTTGGGGAAGACACTGTTCAACTGCTACAACCTCACCTTAAAGATGAAAGAATGAGACATGGTGCGTCTCCAACATAATTAGACAATAAAATAAGTCCATCAGCTTCTAGAAGCATGATTTACTTATAAATCTTTTTGGCACAAATGTTTTGCTCATAGCTCGGGGTACTCGTATCTGAAAAAAATACTTGGATGTGAACAATCTTATTCGAAATTTCAGATTCCTGTGGAGGGCTCCTTCCCTTTTGAGCATGGCTTTGGCCAGTGGGTCTCTTCTTCATCAATTATCACCAGGAGCAGAAATCTGGGAAGCAGAGACTGGGCGCTGCCTCCTAATGCCTGAGTGACTGGACCCGTTCCTCACAGCTTGTTGTCACAAAGTGACATAAGGAAATTGATCGTCTGCCCACCACTGCACGCACTCTGTGTCTTACATGTTTTGAATATTTTGGAAGATCGAGTTTTACAGCATACAGCTATTTTTAAAAATATGGCTTTTTAGCATTCAGCAATGGCAACTTTTATTAAACACCCCTGGTGCGCCGCGCATGATGTGAACTTAAGTTACTCACATCCATAAGCTGTGCTGGTGTTAGTCAGGTTAATGTCAGCTGCAGCAAAAATCCAGGAACTCTGGGGACTCACCACAGACCATTCATTTCCCCCTTATAGGGAGGTGCAATGGTTGGTGAGTGGCTTCCTCCACGTGGTCACTCAGGAACCCAGGTTTCTTCCATCTTGGAGCTGGCTGTGCTCCAGAGCCCCAGAGGCTCCAGCAACCAGCTGTCAGTGGGGAAGGGAGAGCAGACGAGGCTCTCTGATTTGGAAAGATGTGTCCCTTGGTGGTGGGGGAAGGGAGAGTGGACGAGGCTCTCTGGCTGGGAAAGGAGATGGATCCCTTGGCTTGGGTCACATCCCCTCACTGGGATAAGGGACAAGGGCTAGGAAGGTGTCCCTGGGTGAGCCACCACCCAGCAGCAATGCCACGCGATGGAGGTGGGGCCCCACCTTTACGAGGGATAGTGAGATCTATCTTTGCCACATGTATGCATAAGAAATACTTGCATGGCTGGGCACGGTGGCTCATCCTTGTAATCCCAGCATTTTGGGAGGCTGAGGTGGGTGGATCGCTTGAGGTCAGGACTTCGAGACTAGTATGGCCAATGTGGTGATACCCTGTACCTACTAAAAATACAAAAATGAGCCGGGCATGGTGGTGAACCCCTATAATACCAGCTGCTTAGGAGGCTGAGGCAGAAGGATCACTGGAACCCAGAAGGTGGGTTGTAGTGAGCTAAGATCATGCCATTGCATTCCAGCCTGGGCGACAGAGAGAGACTCATCTCAAAAAAAAAAAAAAAAAAAAGAAAGAAAAAGCAAAAGAAATACTCACATGAGGTTATCATGTGAGGGATGGATAAAGAGTTATCATGTCTTAATTACCAAGGCTGGCAATTAATTTACACGACCTTAGTTCATCTTAAAGTGTTGCTTAAACTTGGCTTATTAACGTGAAATATGAGATTAATTTAAAAAAAATCAACAAAAAGTAGAATAGAGGTTACCAGGGAATAGGGGAGGGAGGAAGGGGGAGTTATTGCTTAATGGGCCTAGAAATTCTGTTTAGAGTGATAGAAAATTCTGGAACTAGAGACAGGTGATGGATATATGGATGTATATGTGGATGTACTTAATGCTACTAAGGTGTTCACTTAAAATGGTTTACATCTTATGTTATATTTTATTATTTATTAATTAAATAATAATAAATATTTACAATTACAAATATTTGTAAAAAGTACATGCATTTTTTTCTTTTTTCTTTCTTTCTTTTTTTAGGGATAGGGTCTCATTGTATTGCCTGAGCTGTTCTTGAACTCCTGACCTCAAGTGATCCTCCCACCTTGACCTCCCAAAGTACTGGGGTTACAGGCATGAGCCACTGCTAATCATAGTCCTTGCGAATAACACTTGATAAGTATGGGAAGCTACTGTTACAGAATTTGTTAATTGTTGTTCCTTTTTTGAAATATTCAGTTTTGGGGCTTGAGATTTCTCTCACCTCTGGTGTCCTGATACCAATTCTTAATTATCAGGAAAGCCTGCATGGAGAATGCCCTGTAGATGCTACAGAGATGAGTATTCTCTGCATCAGCTGAGATTTCTCCAGGGTTCAGCTATGGAGACAGATTTAAAAACATACTTCAAAAGTTAATCTATCACACAACAAAATCCGTATAGCACGAAATGAAGTGTGGCGGGAACTGTCCTCCTCCCACCCCCGTCTCCTCTGAGCCCAGGCCTCTCAGCCTCAGCAGTGCTGCCACAGGGCCAGGCTGCCCTTGTCATGGGGCTGTTCCAGGCTGTTCCGTGCACGGTAGGACATTCAGCAATGTTCCTGGCCCCCACCCACCAGATGCTGGGAGCAGCCCTGGCCACTCCCCAGTTGCAATAACTGAAATGCCCCCAGACATTGCCAAATGTCTCCTGTGTGTATGGGTGGGTGGGGGCAAAATTGCCCCTCCCTGAGAGCCCCGGTCCTAGAAGCAGGCAGTGATGTAGGTGTCTTGTGTTATTTGAGCTAGAGCCTTTGCATGTCCAAGTGAGCGTGTGTATCTGTGTATCTGAGTGTGTGTTCCCACACGGCCGAAACCCACAAGTGCTGCTTGACTGTGCCCACTGCTCTGCTTTTCTCACTGAACAACATGACACCATCCGTGTGCTCACAGCTCCGGCCCCTCCTTTCAAAGGCACCCATGGTACTGTGTGCTATGGACCGGTACACTGGAGCTTTCTCAACCTTGCTCTTACAAGCCAAGTCATCCTCAACGGCATTTCATGCTTGTGTTAGAATCCTTGTAGGATAAGTTCCTGGAAGAGAATCTGTAGGGTCCTGGGGTATGTGCATTTTTAGTTTTGGGAGACTTTTACTGATAACTTTGCAAAGAAGTTGGACTAGTTTTCTCTCCAACCAATAATGCATGAGAGCTCCTGTTTGCATACAAAGCGTATTGCCTGCGTAGTCACACTTGCCTGTCCTTCCCATGGTGGGTGAAAACACTGCCTGTGTGATCACACTCACAGGTCCTTCCCGTGGTGGGTGAGCGCACTCCCTGCGTGATCACACTCACAGATCCTTCCCGTGGCCGGTGAACACACTGCCTGCGTGTTCACACTCACGGATCCTTCCCGCGGCAGGTGAACACACTCCCTGCGTGATCACACTCACGGATCCTTCCCGCGGCGGGTGAACACCCTGCCTGCGTGATCACACTCATGGATCCTTCCCGCGGCGGGTGAACACATTCCCTGCGTGATCACACTCACGGATCCTTCCCGCGGCGGGTGAACACACTGCCTGCGTGATCACACTCACGGGTCCTTCCCGCGATGGTGAACACAGGGACATTTATCTTTACATTTTTTATTTCTTTGAGAGAAGTTTGGCTTGTCTTTCTCATATTTAAAAGCCACTTACGTTATTTTTTCAGAAAACATGGATTTGAGGGGAGGGTAAAGTATTTTTGTACAGAGTGTTTATTTTTTAAGCCCGGTATCCATAGAGAAAAGGGTATACACATCACAGTCATCTGAGCTGCTAGATTCTCACCAGGCGAATGCGCCCGCACCAGCACCATCAGACAGAGCCAGGACACCTCAGGACCTCGGGAGCTCTCACGCCCCGTCCATCACCTCCCCAGCGAGGGAAGCCACCGCCTTGACCTCTAACACCAAGGATTAACTTTCTTGTGCAAACGTGAATGTTTAAAAAAGCGATTATGAGATTAGTGGTTTCTCCAGGAAAAGAGGTCGTTTCCTGGTAATGAATGAGTTGTGGGTTATGTCCCGCCCCGTGGACAAATGGTTCTCTAGACACAAATGCACAGGACCAGTGACCTTTGGTCATGCCGGGCTCTCTACTGGATAAAGGGGAATGAGTCAAATCCAGTGAACTGGAATCCCAGCCTTCCTGATGATAAACGCAGGGTTTCCTAATTGTACAGCAGAGGCACGTGTTCATTAGTTTGCATTACCTAAAAAAAGCCACATGCACAATTTATCATTCTTCTAGATTCTATAGCCCTTCTTTTTTTTTTTTTTGGTTGTTATTGGGAAATGATCAGGTTAGTTTTTTTAAATTTACATTTAAGTAAAATTAATATAACATAAAGTTAGGTATTTTAAAGTATCGAATTCAGTAGTCTTTAGTGTACTCACAATGTTGTGCAAACATCACCAGAGTCTAGTTCCAAGGTATTTTCATCACTTCCAAAGCAAACTGTGTCCTCACTGGTGGCCACACCCCATCCCCTATCCCAGCCCCCACTGACCACGGGTCTACGTTCTGCCTGTGTGGATTTTCCTGCACATTCTGGACATTTTACAGAAATGCAACCCTAGGCCGGGCATGGTGACTCACTCCTATAATCCTAGCGCTTTGGGAGGCCAAGGAGGGCTGGATCACCTGAGGACAGGAGTTCGAGACCAGCCTGGCCAAGATAGTGAAACCCTGTCTACTAAAAATGTAAAAATTAGCTGGGCGTGGTCGTGGGCGCCTGTAGTTTCAGCCACTTGGGAGGCCGAGGCAGGAGAATCGCTTGAACCCGGGAGGCGGAGGCTGCAGTGAGCTGAGATCATGCCACTGAACTCCATCCTGGGAGACAGAGTGAGACTCCATCTCAAAAAGAAAAAAAAAAAAGCAAGCCTGCAGCATGTGGCCTTCGTGCCCGGCTGCTTTGACTGGGCGTTGTGTTTCCAAGGTTCACCCACTCTGTACCTTGAGTGGGCACTTCACCCCTTTGGTAGCTGCGGAATATTCTGTGGTACAGCTGCACCACGCTCTGCTCGTCCACTCATCCGCTGATGGATGCTTCGGTTCTATCAGCCTCGGGCTCCTGGGGACATGTTGCCGTGAACACGTGTGCCGGGGCTCGTTCTCCTATTGTGTTTCCTGTTGGCATTGTCGCTGCTCCCCCAGCCTTCTTAGACAGTGTGGGTGGCACCAGACCCTCTGCTCTCAGGAGGCCTGTGTCTGGCTCTAATCCAGGCAGAGGGAAGAGTTGTCCAGGGTCACAGAAGCTGCACCCAGGTTTATTTGTGGGAGGGACTTCGATAAGGAAAGAATTGGGTTCTTCCCCATCCAGTCCCCCTCAGGCAATCCAGAACAGTCCTTAGTTCTTCCAAGAAGAAGGGGAGAGCAAGAGAAAAGGTGCCTGCTTTAGGTGCTGAGCACGGTGGGCACAGAGAGGAGGGGGAGGGAGGGAGGTGGAGGGGGGGGTGTCTTCTGCGGGGCCTTCAGGCCAAGGCAAGGATGCGTCTGGGTGTGATGGAGAAATGGTAACAAGGTGTGACGTGATCTGATTTATGCTTTAAAATGAACATCGCTCTGAATGCTGCATAAAGAATGATTTTGGGGGACAGTGGCAGAAACTGCCGCAGGGGTCCAGGCTGGCTCAGGGAAGCACACAGTCCTAGTGGGACCCTGATGGACAGTTCACAAAGGCTTGGCCCCACCCCAGAGGGACCCTGATGGACAGTTCACAAAGGCTTGGCCCTGCCCCAGAGGGACCCTGATGGACAGTTCACAAAGGCTTGGCCCCGCCCCAGAGGGACCCTGATGGGCAGTTCACAAAGGCTTGGCCCCACCCCAGAGGGACCCTGATGGACAGTTCACAAAGGCTTGACCCCGCCCCAGAGGGACCCTGATGGACAGTTCACAAAGGCTTGGCCCCACCCCAGAGGGATCCTGATGGGCAGTGCACAAAGGCTTGGCCCCGCCCCAGAGGGACCCTGATGGACAGTTCACAAAGGCTTGGCCCCGCCCCAGAGGGACCCTGATGGACAGTTCACAAAGGCTTGACCCTGCCCCAGAGGGACCCTGATGGACAGTTCACAAAGGCTTGACCCCGCCCCAGAGGGACCCTGATGGACAGTTCACAAAGGCTTGACCCCACCCCAGATTGGTTTTGTATTAACAAATAGTTCACACCTGTGCTAAAGGTTATCATTTTTTGTTTGTTTGTTTTGAGACTGTGTTTCTCTCTGTCTCCCAGGGTGGAGTTCAGTGGCATGATCTCGGCTCACTGCAGCCTCTGCCTCCTGGGTTCAAGCAATTCTCCTGCCTCAGCCTCCTGAGTAGCTGGGATTACAAGTGCCCGCCACCATGCCCAGCTAATTTTTGTATTTTTGGCAGAGGTGGGGTTTCGTCATGTTGGCCAGGCTGGTCTTGAACTCCTGACCTCAGGTGATCCGCCCACCTTGGCCTCCCAAAGTGCTGGGATTACAGCCATGAGCCACTGCACCCGGCCCTAAAGATAGCCTTAATCGAAGACGCTCACTCACCATCCCAGCGTGCTAACGTGACTGGTCACTTGTGTGCACTCCCAGTGCCTCTCCGTGTGCCTTTGTGGTGATGTAATCACAAATGCTTCGCTGTTTGTGGGGGGCTGCCATGCTCCTCACAGGAGGCTGAGCAGTGTCCCTGGCCTCTACCCACCAGATGCCAACAGCACCCTCACCCTAGTCGTGACAACCAAAAATGTCTCCAGGCATCACCTGCTGTCCCCTGGGGGTCACGATCACCTCCTGATTGAAAACCCCTAATCTAGATGATGTTCTGAAACTCACATTTGTGGAGGTAGAGTTTACACAGGTGCCTTTCGAGGTGCACACTGCAGTGGGTGCTGAGAAATGCATGCAGCTGTGTAACCCACAATCATCAAGCCATAGGCCTTTTCCCGTCACCCCTAAGAGTTCCCTTCTGTCCCCTGGCAGGCATTTCCCTCCCCTCACCCTGACCCCAGCAGCCCCCACCTGTCCCTGCTGCAGTTCTGCCTCTCCCTGCATGCCACACGTGTGGGATCAGCAGGAAGCCTGTGGCTCTGGACTCCTTTCTTCTCATGGTACGTTTGAGACTCATCCATGATTTGGGCTGTGTCATGGTTTGCTCCTTTTCATGACTAATATTCCACTGTATGGATGTGCCACTGTGTGTGTGTGTGTGTGTGTGTGTGTGTGTGTTTTGAGACGGACTCTTGCTCTGTTGCCCAGGCTGGAGTGCAGTGGCACGATCTCGGCTCACTGCAACCTCCGCCTCCCGGGTTCCCGCCATTCTCCTGCCTCAGCCTCCCGAGTAGCTGGGACTACAGGCGCCCACCACCTCACCCGGCTAATTTTTGTATTTTTAGTAGAGGTGGGGTTTCACCATGTTGGCCAGGATGGTCTCGATCTCTGGAACTCGTGATCTGCCTGCCTTGGCCTCCCAAAGTGCTGGGATTACAGGCGTGAGCCACCGTGTCTGGCCCACTGTGTGTGTGTGTGTGTGTGTTTTTTAATCCAGCCTCCACTGAGGGACGTTTGGATTTTTTCCAATTGTTGACAGTTAAGAATAAAGCCCCTAAAAAAATTCACCTGCAGGTTTTTGTGTGAACATGTGTGTGTCCCAGTTCATCAATGCTGCTGTGGCAAAACGCCGTAGACGGGGTGGCTGATAAACGGCAGGCATTGATTGCCCACAGTGCTGGTGGCCGGAAAGTCCAGGATCAAGACGTCGGCAGGTCCGGTGTCTGATGAGAGCCACATCCTGCTTCACAGATGGAGCCTTCAAGGCTGTGTCCTCACACGGCGGCAGTTGGGAGCTCTGGGATCTTCAGCCCCTTATGGTGCACTAATGCCATCATGAGGGCCCACCCTGGAGCTCTCATCGCCTCTTACAACTCCCCACCTGCTGATACCACCACCTTAGGGGCTTAGAATGGCAGCCTGTGAAGTTTAGACGGGGGTCCCACATTCAGACCATGGCAATGCGTTTCCATGTATTTTGGGTAAATACCCAAGTAGGATTTCTGGGTCATAAGAAACCGCCCAGCTGTTTAATCAACTGGCTGTACCATGAACCTCCAGACTTTATATCAGAGTGCTGTAATTGTATCAAAGTCACATGGATTTTTTCTTTGTATAAAACTGAAACCGATCTGATTGGTGTGGCTCTCAAAGAGCAGTTTCAGGGGAAACCTAGGATTCTCTTCAGACACCCAGAGCTTAGGGTGGACAGCCTGGGGGCCTGGGGGTGGACGGAAGGGAGTGGGGATGGGGGTGGACGGAAGGGAGTAGAGATGGGGGTGGATGGAAGGGAGTGGGGATGGGGGTGGACGGAAGGGAGTGGGGATGGGGGTGGACGGAAGGGGGTGGGGATGGGGGTGGACGGAAGGGGGTGGGGATCGGGGTGGACGGAAGAGGGTGGGGATGGGGGTGGATGGAAGGGGGTGGGGATGGGGGTGGACGCAAGAGGGTGGGGATGGGGGTGGACGGAAGGGGGTGGGCCTGGGGGTGGACGGAAGGGGGTGGGCCTGTGGGTGGACGGAAGGGGGTGGGCATGGGGGTGGACGGAAGGCGCTGGGCATGGGGGTGGACGGAAGGGGGTGGGGATGGGGTGGACGGAGGGGGGTGGGGATGGGGTGGACGGAGGGGGGTGGGGATGGAGTGGACGGAAGGGGGTGGGGATGGGGGCAGACGGAGGGGGGTGGGGATGGGGGTGGACGGAAGGGGGTGGGGATGGGGGTGGACGGAAGGGGGTGGGGATGGGGGTAGACGGAAGGAGGTGGGGATGGGGCTGGACAGAAGGGAGTAGGGACAGGAAGGAGGCCTGGGCATTTTAGGAGCAGGGGCTCTGTTGGAGAAGGGGGGCAGGAACCCAGCAGGGAGAGGTTTTGCTTCTGTGTGGAGCAGGCGGGCGGGTGGTAGGTCAGGCAGAGCTGGGGCGGCGGAGCCTGTTGGCACAGACACGAATGAGGACAAGCGCTGGGTTGGGAGGCTGGCTCCATGGGGTGCTCTGTGGAGCAGGGTGAGGAGAGAGGGAGGCCTGGTGGTTCGCCTTAGGTAGAAGCGTGAGACACCTGTTGTTCCCGAAGGCCTGTCTCAGCAGAGGCCGTGGCTCTGTCAACCAGGGCTTGCGTCCATTCCTTCAACCACTGCTTGGTGGCCAACAGGTGGTGCTTCAGGACAACTCGGGTCCGAGCCCCGGCTCTGCCCTTTTGTAGTTTATGTCTTTGGATCAGTGATGTTCTCTTTGACACGAATGGGTGGGAACATCTGTAAAAAGCTCACTCCACGCCCCTCTATAGATGAGCAGACAAACAAAACAGGAATGTGTTCCATCCACATGACGGAATCTGATTCAGCCGTGAAAAGGAATGGAGCCTGACACACGCCAGTACACGGATGAAACTTGTGGACACGCTGTGTGGAAGAGGCTGGACCTGGAAGGCCTCACGTTGCAGCATCCCACGTACACGACCCGTCCTGAGCAGGCAAACCCACACGGGCAGAAAACAGGCTGACGGGTGCAGGGGCGGGGGCGGGGAATGGGGAGTGGCCGGTCATGGCTATGGGGTTTCAGTTTGGGGTGATAAGAAGGTTTTGGAGCTGGGCAATGGTGATGGTCACACAACATTGTGAAGCCACTCCATGCCACCATATTGTACACTTTAAAATGGTAAAAGTGGTCAATTTCAGGTTGTGTGCATTTCACCCTAATTTTAAAATAACCCATGTGAGGGGTAATGGATCACGTCAGGGATGGTACAGGGGTGTTGGTGCATATGCCACTGTGTCCCTGGCTCACCCAATTATGCAGAACTGTGCAGGTGTCCAGGTGCACACAGATGTCACCACACTGCCCAGGTGCACACAGATGTCACCACACTGCCATCCTGCTCTGTCCCCCAGGAAGCAGCCCTGATTTGCACAACTGCGTCCTCACCCCCTCTGGTTCTGTGTGAGTCCATTCTCACACTGCTGTAAAGAACTACCTGAGACTGGGTAATTCCTAAAGAAAAGAGGTTTAATTGGCTCATGGTTCCACCAGCTGTATGGGAAGCATGGCTGGGGGGACCTCAGGAAACTTTGGATCATGGCGGAAGGTGAAGGGGATGCAGGCATGTCTTACATGGCTGGAGCAGGAGAGAGAAAAGTGAAGGAGGGGGCGCCAAACACTTAGAGAAAAAGTGAAGGAGGAAAGGAGGAGGTGCCGCACACATTTTTTTTTATTTTTTAAATTTTAGACAGAGTCTCACTCTGTCGCCCAGGCTGGAGTGCAGTGGCACGATCTTGGCTCACTGCAGCCTCTGACTCCCAGGTTCAAGTGATTCTCCTGCCTCAGCCTCCTGAGTAGCTGGGATTACAGTGGGTGCCACCATGCCCAGCTAATTAAAAAAATATTTTTTTTTGTGTTTTTAATAGAGATGGGGTTTCACCATGTTGGCCAGGCTGGTCTCAAACTCCTGACCTCAGGTGGGCCGCCTGCCTCGGCCTTCCAAAGTGCTAGGATTACAGGCATGAGCCACTGCGCCTGGCCCAGTGCTATACACTTTTAAACAACCAGCTCTCACAGTAACTCATGATCATGAGAAGAGCACCAAAAGGGAAATCCACCCCCATGAACCAGGCCCCACTTCCAACACTGGGGAATACAACTCGACATGAGATTTGGGCCGGAACACAGACCCAAACTCTCTGAGGTTCCACGAATGCAGTTCCAGTTCTACTGCAATGACCTGTCACCCAGGCTTGAAGCAGGATTTCGGACAGGCCTTGGTCCCTGAGTAGCACGCCCACCTGGCCTTCTTCCCGAAGCTCCGGGGGCCTCTGAGCTGTGGTGCTTCTCCAGCCTCTGGAGGTCAGTAGCTGGTGAGCCACGGGGATTTATTCTGGCATAGCTGAGTCATCACAAGGTTCTTTAGTGCCTCAGCATCCCTCACTGCAGCTTGAGGTTTGGTTTTGGGGGTACCGACCATTTGCTGAGGGTTTTGCCAAATAGGCTTTTAGCCTCTTTGTACCAGCAACAGGTTGATGGGGTGGCAGCCCCCGGGAAATCTGACGGCCAGTCCCAGATCCAGGATCAGGTCGGCAGATGAGCCAGCCCCGAGTTGAGCTGTCCGGTGAGGGACCCACCTCCTCTGCCTGTGCAGTTCCTGCCATTTACTAGGAACCTAAACGGGCAGTGATGTGTGGATGTTCTAACAGCTTAGCCCAAGTCATGGTCCTCCCGGAAGGGCGGGAGCAGGCACTGGTGATTCTCCCATCCTCAAGTGGGAACTCTTTCTTTGCAGAATCTCTGTCCTTTTTCTGAGACAGATTGTTCTTTCTTGGGGCTTCCTTTGTTTCCTGGGAGCCGCACAAATCCCCGAGAAGGAAATGACTTGAGGTGGCTTCCTGAGGAATGAAGGGATTTGGGCAAAGGAAAGTGTGAAGGTCACAAAGCGTGGATCTAAATGCTAGGATAAGGCCTGCAGATGCTGTGTTTTCAATTTTGAATCGGTGGCTAATGTTAAGAGCCCAAAGCGCAAAACTTTCCTATCATAACCTGAATTTCTGACAGTTGTCTTGAAAAAAGACATGAGAGGCCCCGGTGGCACCCACTCTGTTTCTGAGCGGCTGCAATCAGCTTGTAGAGGGGAGCAGTGGTTCTTCAGTTCCGCAACGCTCCTACCTGCCTGCCTGCCAGGCTGGTCTCTGCAACCCCCCGTGGAGGTTTTCCTGTTAAAATCTTGAGTTCTGGTTCTGGCTTAGCTGGCAGCTTGCCCATGTGCTGCCTCAAGATCGCATCTGCAAATAGAGATACTGTGAGACCATTCCTCTCTGCAAAAGGAGCTACTGTTCTGGGAGACGCAAGGTCCTAAGTAGATTTGGAAGCACTTGGGAGAGTTAAAGAGGCCTCACGAAATGGAAGGTTTGGTTCATAATTATGTGAGCATGAGCTGTATCCACCGTACTGACGTGAAGTGGTGTTTAGCCACCCTCAAACTTGCTGATGGAAAACGATCTCTTATTTCCATAAATAATCCTGCCAAGCAAGTGATTTAATTGATTTAATGAGTCGTATTGTGAGATGCAGACCTGGCCAAGAGCACATATTTATCTTTGTCTCCATCTGTGGAAATTTCCTTAGAATTAGAGCAGAGCATTTTTAGTGAGAGATCTGAGGGTTTAAACGGGAATTATCTTAGAACTCTCAGAGCACTGATGAGACTTGGAGGCACGTTCCGAGTCGTCCATCCGACACGCATCTGTGGAGTTTTCAGCTTCCACTGGAGGTGGGAAATGTAAGAATGTGCCCCTTTTCCACTCTGAAACCGTATCATATCATCTCAAATTATGCCCAGGAACACGTACACAAATATGCTGGCCCATTGACCATAACATCATGTGATTCATTTGACAATAAATAATTTTCTTCTAAGTGGCATGAAAATAATTTTTTTGGGTGCCTAACTTCTCATCTACCAGTATATTTCTTTTCTTTTTTTTTTTTTTTTTTTTTTTTTTTTTGAGACGGAGTCTCGCGCTGTCACCCAGGCTGGAGTGCTGTGGCCGGATCTCAGCTCACTGCAAGCTCCGCCTCCCGGGTTCACGCCATTCTCCTGCCTCAGCCTCCCGAGTAGCTGGGACTACAGGCGCCGCCACCTCGCCCGGCTAGTTTTTTGTAGTTTTTAGTAGAGACGGGGTTTCACCGTGTTAGTCAGGATGGTCTCGATCTCCTGACCTCGTGATCCGCCCGTCTCGGCCTCCCAAAGTGCTAGGATTACAGGCTTGAGCCACCGCGCCCGGCCTTCATCTACCAGTATATTTCAATATTGTATCATTTTCACATGCACTTGGAGAAGGCCGTTTCCGGCAATCATTAAACCCACTCATTAAACCAGCAGTTCTCAACCGGATGATTTTGCCCCCAGGGACTTTGGCAATGTCTGGAGAAGTTTTTGGTGATCACAGCTGGGGTGGGGATGGGGACAAGCTGCTGGCCTCTGGTTGGTAGAAGCCAGGGGTGCTGCAAAACATCCTTCGATGCCCAGGAAAACCCTGTGCAACAAGTGAGGCAGCCCACAGCTTCAATAGTGTTGAGACTGAGCAGCCCTGGCTTGAACAAATTTTTGGGGTGGGGAGGTTCATGTTCAGAGGCACCCATCTAGGCACTGAGGATAGACTGGTGACTAGGAGAAGGTCCTGTTCTCACGTAGCTTAAATCCCAGTGGTGGCGTAGAGGAGCCAGACAGTCAATAATGAGAACATTCTAGTACGTGCAATAAGGAAAATTAATCAGAGAAACATGGTAGAGATGATGGAGGGAAAGATGCAAGTCAGAGTTGTTAGGGATGTCCTCTTGGGTGAGGAAACAGCAGTCAGGAATGATGGCATCTGAAAGTGAGGTGGTGTAAACAAGTGGGGCTTCATTTCTCACTTGATCAAAAGTCTGGAAGTGGGCAGCTGTGACATTGGATCAGGGTCACGGTCTCTTGTTTCATTTTTTTTCCCCCTCAAGGTCACAAAATGGTTGCTGTAGCTCCAGGCACCGCATCTGTGCTCATGGTTGGAAAAATGGCACCAGCCCCATCTAGCCCCTTCTACTTTTCTGTCTTATCAGAAAAGTAGAAGCCTTCCTGGACTGTGTGGGGGCTCACACTTATAATCCCAGCACTTTGGCAGGCTGAGGCAGGCAGCTCACCTGAGGTCAGGAGTTTAAGACCAGCCTGGCCAACATGGTGAAACCCCATCTCTACTAAAAATACAAACAAATTAGACAGGCATAGTGGCGGGTGCCTGTAATCCCAGCCACTCAGGAGGCTGAGGGAGGAGAATCGCTTGAACCTGGGAGGCAGAGGTTGCAGTGAGCTGAGATCGCGCCACCGTACTCCAGCCAGGGCCACAGAGAGGGACTCCATCTCAAAAAAAAAAAAAAAGAAAAAAAAAGGAAAGAAAAGTCATCCTAAAGTTTCTTTAACAGACTTCTCATGAGGTGGTAGGCAGAATTTTTGCCCCATGGATAACCATAGCTGCAAGGAAGGGTGGGACAGGGAGCATTTCTCCTTTCCAGCCTCTAGTGGAAATGGGCGTGAGAGAAGGGTGCTGGGAATGGGTGTTGGGTTGGCGGCTTCATGGTGCTGAACAAGTGTAAACTTTATGTTGAGACCTCAATATATGTAAAGTCGGCTAAGGAGCTGACCGTGGAACACCTGGGGGAAGGGTGTTCCTCAGTTGGAGGGAGCTGCACATACCAAGGCCTTGGGCCCAGAGCTAGGAGAGAGAGCAGGGCTGGTGTGTTCATGAGAACCCACATGACCGCTGCCTTCTAGTTTCCCGAGGCAAAATGCTCACATGCTGGTGGCTACCGGGAAGATCTGCTTCTCCAAGCCTCCTTAGAACCTCCATGAGTAAGAAATCACCATAAATACAGAGTCCTAAAACTTCAGTTCTGGAGATCAGAAGTCTGAGGTCCTGGGGCCGAGATGACGCTGTTGGCAGGGCTGTGCTCCCTCTGAGAGCTCAAGGGAGGGCCCTTTCCTTGCCTCTCCCAGCCGTAGGCATTCCTGGGCTCCTGGTTGTATCACTCCAGTGTCCGCCCCCGGGGTCACATTACCCGCTCCTCTTCTGTCTGTGTGTCTGTTTGCTGCTCTGTGGGTCTTTTACAAAAACAGCAGTAGTTGGATTCAGGGCCCACCTGTGTAATCCAGGATGCTCTCCCCATCTCAAGATCCCTAATTTAATTATATCTGCAAAGCTTTTTTTCCCAAATAAGGCAACATGCATAGGTTCTGTGGAAAAAGGCCTAAACGTGTCTTACTAAGCCCCAGCCTTCAACCCACCACAGATCCCAAGTACGTGCACTTGAAGACGGTACTTGCTACTTCTTGGGTGGTTTTTACCGTCAGCGGCTTCAGTGCTTAGAGAGAAGAATCCTGGCAAACTCAGAAAGGGTATTCTGACCACAGGCACTAGGAAAGACCTCCTGCGTTCCTGGTGTGTTCATCTGTTCTCCCACTGCGATGAAGACATACCCAAGACCAGGTAATTTATAAAGGATGTAGGCTGAATTGGCTCACAGTTCCACATGGCTGGGGAGGCCTCAGGAAACTTACAGTCATGGCGGAAGGTGAAGGGGAAGCAAGCTTTACCTTCTCACAGGGTGGCAGGAGAGAGAAGAGTGAGGAATGAAAGGGGAAGAGCGCCTTATAAAACCACCAGATCTCATGAGAACTTCCTCACTCTCACGAGAACATCATGAAGGAAACCACCCCATGGTCCAGTCACCTCCCACCTCATCCCTCCCTGGACATGTGGGGATTATGGGGATTACAATACAAGATGGGATTTGGGTGGGGACACAGAGCCCAACCATATCATCTAGTGATTCTTCCCTTGGGTCTTATCTTGTTAGTACAAGCTACTATTCCAGTTTTTAGCCTATTTATCGCATAATTATCAAGCATGTGCTATTTGCAAGCTGTGCTGTGAACACTTCCCCACCAGCCCGGGCATGAATCCTGCCGCTTCAGCCACGTCTCTCTCACCACATTTTCGTGTCCCCTCTCACCCCTGTGCCGTGGTTTGGGCTGTTCCCTGTGCAGAATTCTCTTCCCACTGGTCTCTGTAAGATACATGGATGACTTTGGTTAAGGATAGGTCAAGGCAGATGTCTGGCCAGAGTGACTCAGTGAGTTTGGCACGCAGGCACACCACACCTCCACATGTTATATAACCTGTTTGTTTAAGTTCATACTTGGCTCTGAGCCACTATTGTTTGCGAAAGGTATAATTGCCCGGCCAACGCTGTACAGGGGCTCTTGGGGCTTGGCTTGGCTCAACTTGGCTTAACATGGCAGGTGCACTGGCACCCGGAGAAAAAGAGAGAGAGAGAACCAGAGCTGTCCATCTTGCAGAGGGACAGAGGGGAGCCAGGGCATAGCTCGGCATGGCATGGCATGGCACGGCACAGCTTGTGCTTGTGCCCAGAGAGAGAAAGAGTTAAGCTGCTAACCCTGAAGGCAGGGGAGAGCCTTCCATGCAGCTGCTTGTGGGAGCCACCGGCTCAAGCAGCCGAGACTGGGCAGAAGGTGTAAAGAGCCAGTGTGAGAAAGCCGTTAATGAGAGCTACTGCGGAATAAAACCATTTCACCTGCCTCTGGCCCCCCGTGTTCTCATCTACCCACTCCCCTCGGACCTCAGACCTCTCAGCATAGGCTGGACTCGGACCCTGGGATCTGACCACCACCATTGTTCTCATCCCACACATGCCGCCTCCTTTGCCTTTGCAGCTCCTCAGGTGCAGGAGGTGTGCAGGCTGCCCGCCGTTTCTTCTGTGCACTCTGCAGCCATTCTGTGCAGCCTCCCGGCCCAGGTCCATATCTCTCTGAGCCACGGGCCCTGTATCCATAAAATGAGGACATTAAGGCTGTCCTGCCATACAGGCTGTTTGTGGGGGCTGAGTAGGGCCCTGGGTCAGGACCCTGTATGTCGGAAGCACTAAAATGTTATCGAGTGTTCTTACCGTCACCTTCGCTTTGAACTTGGTCTCAATGCAATTCTGACATTCGTTCCTCAGCAAGGTCAGGTTTCACAGGTTAAGGGCATGGTGCCCCTGAGGCCCCCACACTGCAGACACCAGTTACAAGCTCCAGGAAGGTGGTTTCAGGGATTTCAGAGGTTTCAGACCGCTTGTGCTTTTGAACAACTGGCTGCAAACCTGAGGAATTCCCACGACCCCTTCAGGTTTGAAAATTCCGAAGAATGGCTCAGGGAACTCAGGAAAGTGCTATGCTTATTACAGTTTTGTTATAAAGGACACAAGTGAAGAGACACACAAGGCCAGGTCTGAGGGAGGGTCCCAAAAGTGGAGCTTCCATATCCTCAGGACATAGCATCACCCCCATCTGTCACTGGCAAGGAAGCTCCTTGAGCCTCGGTGGCCAGCATTCTTACTGGGGCTTCATTCCCTGGGTGTGACTGGTGGGAGTCACCGCCAGGTGATCGAACTCCAGCTCCAGCCCCCGCCCTCCCTGGGGGTCGGGCTGATATCACCTGGCTTCAAGCCCCAAACCTCGAATCATGAGGTCCACCTTTCCTTCACGACCAGCCCCCGGCCTGCAGCTGTGTAGGGAGGGGCTCAGCATGATCCCCTGACCAGGGGTCCTGGCTGGAAGGAAGCAGGGTGGTGGCGGTTTCCTCGCTGCTGGAAGCTTCATCCCTTTCCCTGAACCCACAGCGCCTGTCCCGCATTGCTTTCCTCCCGTGCCGCTTCATCCTTCTCTCTTCTCACAAGGGTGGGCTTCCAGATTTTGCTAGCCCGTGGAAACATCACTGTCTTTTTTATTCCTGTATCCTGTGACAACTCTGTAAACAATTCCTCCATTCAGTACTCTTCAAATTATCCAGTTTAAGTGAGCCATCTGTTTCCAGCTGGGGCAGGAAACTGTCAAGTCTCTTTTCTCCCCTGAAAGACAGGAATGTTGTTTCTCTCTTTTCCCTCCCTCCTTCCCACCTTCCTTCCCTCCTCTCTCCTTCCTTCCCTCCCTCACTCCTTTTTTCTCCTATCCTCCCTCCCTCATTTTTTCCTCCCTCCCTCCCTCCCTCCCTCCTTCCTTTTCTCCCTTCTTCTCTTCCTCCTCCCTCCCTCCTCCTTCCTTTTCTCCCTTCTTCTCTTCCTCCCTCCCTCCCTCCTTCCTTTTCTCCCTTCTTCTCTTCCTCCCTCCCTCCCTCCCTCCCTTCTTCCTTTTCTCCCTTCTTCTCTTCCTCCCTCCCTCCCTTCCTCCCTCCTTCTCTTCTTCTTTCTCTCCCTCCCTCTCTTCCTCCTTTCCTTCCTCCCTCCATCCCTCCCTTCTTCCTCTCTCCCTCCCTCTCTCCTCCCCTCCTTCCCCACTCCTTCCCTTCTCCCTTCCTCCTCATTCCCTTGTCTCTCCCTCTTTCCTCCATCCCTCCCCTCCCTCCTTCCTTTGGTAAACATATTGACTGATCTCCATGTGCCAGGATCTGTGTTGGTTTGGGGGACAGTTACCACCTCTCCTCTGTAGGACACAGGATTGAACTCACAGCAGGGGATAGTGAAACTGGGGTTCACTGGGTGTGATTCACAATGGGTGTGATTCACAATTTGGTATCTTGGACTGAAACTTTGTCTTGCCAGGGAGTCCTGCCTTTAGCAATATCTGCAGTATTTTGAGCATTAGGATCAAGGAAGACAATACTGCTTGGTGCCCTTGAAGTGCAGAGTGGCTCATGAATGGCATTAGTGGGTAAACAGAGAGTGCTCCAGGGCTTCGTGACCTGTGCCAAGCCCCTTAGAAGCGAGGGGTGTGCCACGCCTTAGACTCTCTCTTTTCTTGCACACTTGCTGCTTCCATATCCCTTACAAAGTCCTGATAAAATAACAACTTGCCAGGTGTGCTTCTGTGTTCATTTGTTTTAAGCCCTTTAGTGTTAATTTTAGAAAGAAGGGGGAACCTTTCTGGTAGTTTTTAATTTTGCTATAATTTCACACTTACAAAAAAAATGTGCAGAGACCCCATACACCTCCCCTGAGGATCCCATCACTGCTGGCCTTGGATCCTGTTAGCTTTGTCTTTCTCTCTTTCCTACAAGTTGCTGTCAGATGATTCAGAAAAAGAGGGAGAGAGGATGAGGCAAATGGTATTTGAGAGTGAGTTGCAGATGTGATACTCCCTTCATCCCATATGTGTCCCAGCATGCATTTCCGAAGAATGGGAGCATTCTTTACAAAACCACAGGAAATAATCAAGAGGGGGAAGTGTAACATGGCTGCAGTATTGTGATGAGTCTGCAGCCGGATGGTCTGAGTTGCCCCATAAGGTCTTTTAGAGCTGTGCGTGTGTGTGTGTGTTTTTCTTGTCCAGGATCCAATCCAATACCATGTGCTACTTTTACTGGTGGTGTCCCGTCAATCCCCTTTAACCTGTATTGTTTCCTTGTCTTTCTTCCCTTGGATCGTTTTCGAAGAGTGCAGGACAATCGTTTTACAGAAGGTCCCTCACGGAGGGTTTGTCTGATATTTCCTCACAATTAGATTCTGGTGTTTTGTTTTTTTGTTTTGAGGCAGGGTCTTGCCCTGTTGCCCAGGCTGGAGTGCAGTGGTGTGATCTCGGCTCACTGTGGTGCGATCTCAGCTCAATTCAACCTCTGCCTCCTAGGTTCAAGTGATTCTCCTACCTCAGCCTCCCAAGTAGCTGTGACTACAGGTGCATGCCACCATGCCTGGCTAAATTTTGTATTTTTAGTAGAGATGAGATTTCACCACATTGCCCAGGTTGGTCTTGAACTCCTGAGCTCAAGTGATCCACCTGCCTCGGCCTCCCAAAGTGCTGGGATCACAGGTGTGAGCCACTGTGCCTGGCTGGGGTGTTGTGTTTTTTCGGGAATGTGCCTCCATCTCCAAGCATGGTATCAGGAAACACGTGATTTCAGGATGTCATGTTACTGGGGATGTCAACTTGATCACATGGTTGAGTTGCTCCCCTGTAAAATTCCCAGGGCCCCTCTTCACATAGCCAGGAGTTGTGGTAGGGTTTGGTGAGTGAGTGGAGACTCCGATTCCTCGTCAGACTCCAGCATGCTGCTCACACCTGCTGAGAGCGGCTCTGGTCCAGACCCCTCGCTGTTCCAGTTGATTGATTAGTACAAGGGGCAGTTTTCCAGTTGTCCCTCCAGCCTCTGTGAACGGGCCTTTCCTGCCCCGCCCCCCTTTATTTATGTTCATTTATATGAGTATGGACTGATGGATTCTTATTTTATTCCAAGGTTAAATTTATTGCCATTATTTTAAAGCTGAAGTTGAAAGACCGGCGGGAGCTCCTTCAAAGATGGTTCCGTGTCTTTTGGACACGGGACTGTCATTTCTGAGTCCCTCTTTACTTTCTACGAAATGAGATACTGTAGGATCAACCTGTACTTTCTCGGCCACACCTGTAGAGTTAGCCTCTTTCCGAAGGAGCCCTTGCTTCTCTGGGTGGCAAGTGATATTTAGAAATCAAGATCTGGGTGGGAGGAGTGCTCATGACAACCAGGGTATCACGACCTCCAGGTCCTACAGTCGACAGTGCCAGGATGGGGAGTGTGTGTGCATGCATGTGTGTGCGTGCGCATGTCTGTGCCTGTGCATGTGTGTGCCTGTGTGTATTTCTGTGTCTATTTCCAAATCTATGAATCTACTTATCTCTATTCAATGCTTTCAAATCCAGTTTAACCCCACATGTTTGATTCCAGTCTCTCTTTCTGTATTTCAACTCCCTCCTCGGGTTTTTATCTGAGAAACCTGGATTCTATTTTAGGCAACATACATATTTAGCTGCTTAATCCTAGGGGAAAAAACTTTACTAAGTAGTGTTCAGTATTTGTTCACACTTCTTTTTTTTTTTTTTTTTTTGAGCTTAGGGGTTACTATAGATATAATACACATATATACCTTTTTTTTTTGTCAATTAAAGCAATAGATTTTTTTTAAAAACCCACAATAGAGCCTGTAAATTGCTCCACAATGCTTCACAGAGATCTCACCTTCTCAGGTCCTGCACAGTTCCCCACCATAGGAAGGCAGTGCTTATTCAACCTGCCTCCTCAGTGTGAACATTTAGGCTGTTTCTGGTATTTCACAATTAACACGCCGGCATGGAATAACCTATGCATATGCATTTGCATATCATTAAAGGCCATTTTTATGTTGTCTTGAGGGTAAATTCCTAGAAGCGGGGTTGCTGGTCAGGAAGCCAGTGAACCCAAGCCTTCGTTAAAGGACCCAGAAGGAAGGTCCGTTCTGACTCCCACCCAGAGGTGTCTGGAGCACCCATGTCACACAGTGTTGCTAGGCTGGGCAACTTGCCAATTTGAGAGTCTCTCAGTGTAGTTTTCATTTGCATTTCTCTTGTTACAGGTGAAGTTGAACATCTTTTCATTTTTTGAGTGGCATTTTAATGTCTTTTTGGTGAATCATCTATTTATGTTTCTGGCACTTAGTACTTTTATACATCTAATTTTTATGCTTAGTTGTGTTTCTTCCTGTTTTCAATGGAAAGAAGGCAATTTTAAGAAATAAAAGCTTTCTGTCTGCTGCTGAACTTCTCTAGTTGAAATCACTACTTTATTCCTTGGCCAGGCATGTGGATTTGAATCCATGAAAGGCCAGAAATTCTGTCAACAGGTGCCTGGCCCCGTCCCAGCCTGTCCCAGGGCGCATGGACAGGACTATCTCCTCTCTGTCTTCAGGATGATCGACAGCAACTTCTGAGGGGGTGGAGCAGGAGGGGAGGAAGGCGACAGACACTTGACCTCGGACCATCAGTCATCCCAGCCCTCCCTCCACCCTGACTGTCATCCTCTTGACACTTGGCAAAAATAATCCAGCCGGCCCCTCCTGCCTGCAGAACCTGCTGGTTGAAGGTGGTAGAGCCAAACTTGGCCACACATGGGAACCACCTGGGATGGTTTAAAAATATCCAGGTGCCTTCTTTCCCACCCACAGATATTCTGGTTAATTATCCTATGGAACAGCTGGGACATCCAGATTCTTTTTTGTTAGACAGGGTCTTACTCTGTCATCCAGGCTGTAGTGTAGAGGCACGATCATAGCTCACTGAAGCTTCAGCCTTCGGGGCTCAAGCGATCCTCCCAGCTCAGCTTCCCAGGTAGCTGGGACCGTAGGAGTGCACCACCACACCCAGCTATTTTTTTCTTTGTGCGGTAGAGATGGGATCTTGCCATGTTGCCCAGGCTGTTGTCAAACTCCTGGGCTCAAGCAATCCTCCTGCTTTGGCCTCTTAAAGTGCTGGGGTTACAGGCGTGAATTACTGTGCCCGGCCTCCAGATTCTTAAAAGCTTCCCAGGTGGCTTGGTGCTGGAACTGGCTGGCCTAGGAGACAAGCAGGAAACTTGGCCAAGGAGGAGACGCGAGACTCGGATTGTGCAAGTCTCATGCACCCTTCACATTGGTGAGAATTGCCCCAGATTGGCCTCTCCCCAGAGCTTGACGGGTCAGCTACTAGCTGGATTGAGGGTGAAGTTTAGGGGATTTTTTGGAGGGGCCGAGAGAATCCAGGTCTTGTGTGATGAGCAGGAGTGAATGCACCCGGGAGGGAGTGCTCAGGGCAATGGAGTCCACATGGCCCATGCTGGGGCGTGGGGCCGGCTGCAGCCTGCAGAAGCTGGTGCAGCCCCAGGTGATTTCAGTTCTACACAGGTGAGATTCGGAGCTCCTAAGGGTCTTGCTCATGTGACATTTACTCACAGAAATAGTGCAGAGAAGAGGGAACACAGTCTAGACTTTCAGAGTTCTGGAACCTTCATTTCTACAATGGTGATCAGGAACAGATGCGTACTCATGAAGAGGCTACTCTGTGCAGGTGTGAGGCTCAGGTTTTCAATCTAGGTGGCTTCATTTTATCTTCACTGATGGTAGTTACTGCATCAGCTCTGACTCAGCAGTTACCAAAACTCTAACCCAAACTGTGCTTAAGCAGAGATGGGAATTTATTGGTGAGACTGACCTGTCAGAGGCTGGGCACTGATAGGGTCATTGCATGTAGTTATGTAAGCTTTATGCCACATCGGATGCCAACGCCTGCTACACACCACAGCACTGCAGATTTGCTCACCTCAGTAGACAGCGCTTAGCACCTCTTTTTAGATTGTGCAAAGGTAATGACCAGTAATGGTTTAGCAACTCAAATACTGTGTGTAGATCCTTGGTCTCTCTGCACTTCTCAGCCAATGGCTCACATGCTTCTGGGCTAGAGGGCCATGGAAAGGAGCCTCTTTGTATAACTCCCGCAACAATGCTGAGACTAGTTAATTACTAGTTAGTTACTAGCTCAGCTCACCTGCCTAGCCCTGAGCCAATCACTGTGCCCAGGAGGATGATACCCTCCAATTGGCTAAGGTGTGGTCACATGACTGACCCTAAGCACCAGGGGCACCCAGATCACCTGGACTCAATTGAGGAACAATAGATTAGTCCATAAGGAAAGCCAGGTGTCCTTGCCACCAAGAGGAGGCATGACTGCTGGAATACAGATTGCGAATGGCAGCTGTCCACCATGGCAGTTATTCTGGTTTTAAGATAAGAAAATTGAGAATCTGAGATATTATGTAATTTCTTTTGAGGCAAGGTCTTGTGTTGACCAGGCTGGGCTTGAACTCCTGGGCTCAAGTGATCCTCCTGTCTTGGCCTCCTAAAGTGCTGGGATTACAGGCATGAGCCACTGTGCTTGGCCAATTATGTCATTTTCAACCTCATGGGGCTTGTAGAAAGCAGGCGGGTGGTGTGTCTGAATACAAGTCTGCCTGGCCGTGATGCAGGCGGACTGTGTGACAACGCCAGCCGTGATACCCCAGAGCCCTGGTGTGCGCCGCCATGCGAAATTGCACATGGGTTTAACGGGCTCTGGCATCTTCACCTCAAATGCTCAATCGGAGAAGCAGGGTCCAGGGAAGGCCCCCACCTCACCCACCAAAGAGCTGAACCTGGGTTGGGGGCGCAGGCAGGGTGCCCCACTCCTGCAGCCTCCAACATGTGGCAGGAGAGCAGTTTCTGTCACGGGCCCCAGAGTTCGAGGCAGCTGGAGTCTGTGCTTACCACCCCAGAGACTGCAGCTCTTCCGACCCTGAGGCTCCAGCGTCTTCCAGATTTCCCCATATTCACGTCCCCATTTCAGGCCGTGCCTGTCTCCCCGTTTCCCGTCACACGGTTCCCACCAGAATCCTGCCCCTCCTCAGAGACCTCCGTCCTCCTCGGCCCATTGTTCACGTGGCACCTTGTATAAGAACAGTCACTGAGAGGAGATTCCCATGAGAGTCCAGAGAGGAGAAGGGTAGAGAATGAAGAGAAGAGGTTCCTGGCAAAATCTCTGAGCTTGTTTATTTATTCATTTTATTTTTTTGAGATAAGGTTGCCCTGTCGCCCAGGCTGGAGTGCAGCGATGTGATCATGGCTCACTGCAACCTCTGCCTCCCAGGCTCAGGTGATCCTCCCACCTCAGCCTCCTGAGTAGCTGGGACTACAGGCATGGACCACCATGCCCAGCTAATTTTTGTATTTTTTGTAGAGATGGGGTTTCGCCATGTTGCCCAGACTGGTCTCAAACTCCTGGCCTCCAGTGATCCACTGGCCTTGGCCTTCCAAAGTGTTGGGGTTATAGGCATGAGCCACTGAGCCCAGCCTTCCGGCATATTTACATCCCAGTTACCGAAGCCAAGACCTGTGGGAGGTGTTCATGCTTCCTGGAGGTCTCCCAGATGTTTTATGTCAGCACCTGCCCCCTTCCTGAATACATGGTGCAGCACCGTCCTGGCCCTCTACCTGTCTCGTAGACACAGGAGCCATGTATGGCCATCGAGCTCTGGAACCGTGGTTT
Organism: Trachypithecus francoisi; assembly: GCF_009764315.1. Taxonomy (NCBI): domain Eukaryota; kingdom Metazoa; phylum Chordata; class Mammalia; order Primates; family Cercopithecidae; genus Trachypithecus; species Trachypithecus francoisi. Next base: position 2,507,730 of record NW_022681456.1, read on the forward strand.
GACAGAACAGAAATGTGTCACGTTAAGATTTTCGAAGACGTAGTAAAAGAATGGGCTGGGCGTGGTGGCTCACGCATGTAATCACAGCACTTTGGGAGTCTGAGGCAGGCGGATTGCTTGAGCCTAAGAGGCAGAGGTTGCAATGAGCAGAGACTGTGCCACTGTACTCCAGCCACGGTGACAGAGTAAGACCCTGTGAGGGGAAAAAAAGAGAATGTAAAATAACATTAATAACTTTTTTTTTTTTTTGAGACAGAGTCTTACACTGTCACCCAGGCTGGAGTGCAGTGACAAGATCTTTCAGCTCACTGCAACCTCTGCCTCGTGGGTTCAAGCAATTCTCCTGCCTTGGCCTCCCAAGTAGCTGGAATTACAGGCACATGCCACCATGCCTGGCTAATTTTTGTATTTTTTAGTAGAGATGGGGTTTCACTATGTTGGCTAGGCTGGTCTCAAACTCCTGACCTCGGGTGATCCGCCCACCTTGGCCTCCCAAAGTGCTGGGATTATAGGCATGAGCCACCGTGCCTGGCCGGCATTAATAATTTTAATTATTAATTCATTCCATGTTGAAATGGTAATATTTTGGATATACTGAGTGAAATAAAATATGAAAATTATTTTTATCTGTTACTTTCCACTTCTTTTTTTTTTTTTTTTTGAGATGGAGTCTCGCTCTGTCGCCCGGGCTGGAGTGCAGTGGCCGGATCTCAGCTCACTGCAAGCTCCGCCTCCCAGGTTTACGCCATTCTCTCGCCTCAGCCTCCTGAGTAGCTGGGACTATAGGCGCCTGCCACCTCGCCCGGCTAGTTTTTTGTATTTTTAGTAGAGACGGGGTTTCACGGTGTTAGCCAGGATGGTCTCGATCTCCTGACCTCGTGATCCGCCCGTCTCGGCCTCCCAAAGTGCTGGGATTACAGGCTTGAGCCACTGCGCTGGGCCTAGTTTCCACTTTTTAAAGGTGGCTACTAGACAGTGTAAAGTTATTCAGGTGGCTGACACTGTGTTTCTCTTGGATAGCACTGGGTGAGACCACTCCTGACCTTGCTGTATACAGATCTTCAGTCTTTTCCACAAAGGGGGATGAAGATGATTTACGGGCAGTCCTTGTGCTGGCATGGTGGAGGAAGGGAGGTTGAGTGAGGTGAGGATGCCAGGAGCATAGCAGAGAGCCCAGAGTTTCAGCATTTTTTCTCACGTGTGCATTTGCATCTCCGCCTGGTCTATTGCCACCCACCTCCCTGTGCAAGACCATCACTCACATTCTTCCAGGATTCAGGACACAGCAACGAAGGCTCAGCGAATGTGGGCTGGTTGCAGGAGCGGAGTCCTCTCCTGCCCAGAACCCTGCTCAGGAGGGAGCTTGTTTTTTCTCATAGAATGGCCCCAGCCTTGCTCCTCTGTGGACTCAGGGCAACCGGAGGCTGCAGCTACCGCGCTTGCCTATAAATATTTAAGTGGCAGTTGAGCTTTCAGACCAAGCACATCAGTGGCCAAGATCAAGCTTTTTGACCTCTTGTCAATTGACTCAGTGAAATATGATGCTCCTGGTGTCCTTTTTTTCAAATTGTTGTCTGCCGTCTCCTTTTTTGTTCGTAGTTGGAATGACTGCATTTTCCCCAATGCAGCACAGAGACTGTGAGCGTTCGCATCGACTGCAAATACACGAGTGCAAATGATAGATTCGTGTCCTTGCCCACAAGATAGGTGTGTGTTGGCTGCTTCAGAGACGGCCTGACTGTGTGGAGTTTCGGGACCAGTGGCCACTAGACAGCAGCCAGCACAGGTGGTGTGTGTTAGTATTTGTTCAGGCTGGGCTCAGAGAACCCTTCATGTCAACACACGAGTCTGGCTTGTGCTGTTCCCTCCTCTGGGCTGACCTCCTCGCCTCAGGCTCCTGGAAGCCGTGGCCTTCGGGTCACAAAGCTGCTCTCCCGAGCTGGGGCATTCATTGCTAGTTAGTGCTGCTGTCTTTTAAGTACTGGGAAGGTGGGATGGAGTCGTGGAGAGAGGATGGGGGAGAAAACCCAAGCACCTGGGAGGCAGCATCACACTGGCTGAACTCTGCTCCTACACAAATGTGCGTGTGGAATACGGTTTGCCTTGTGTCCAGCTGTGCTTTCTCTGATTTTAAATATTCTCAGCCAGACCTCTTTAAAGCCAGATAAATAAAATACCAAAAGGGAAATGTAAAACACAGTGCGTTGGGTAGCTGCTTCAGTGTAACATCAGAGGTTGGGGATCGCACACTGAAACGAAAGAAGCTGTTTGAGTGGAAGGCGGGACCTGGAGCCTAGTGCGCTGGAGCTCCATCCTCCACCCTCACTGCCCGCCGACAGCACTTCTGCTGGTCAGTTCTCCCCTGTGCCCTGGACGGAGGTGCTGGTGGATGCCGCTGCATTGCTTAGACGACAGATCTTTCTCTCTGTCTTCGATCCCCCAAGCTCTATCAGTTTGGTTATGAGAATATCCAAACCACATCTGACCTTGTCTGAACTTAGAGCTTTTTCTTTCTCCTCCCGGGGCCTGCTTCCGGCTGGGAGCCTGCAGTGTGTGTAGGCGGGGCCGGGGGTGATCTGTGGTTTATTTCCTGGCTGTTATGAGCTGAACTGTGCCCCTCCTACCCCACAAAGGTGTTAAAGTCCTAACTCCCAGTACCTGTGAATGTGACCTTGTTTGCAAATAGGGTCTTTGCAGATGGGCCAAGCTAAGATGAGGACATGAGGATGTGCCCTCAGCCCATATGACTAGTGTCCCTAGAAGAGAGGGAAATTTGGCCACGTGTGGTGACACACACCTGTAATCTCAGCTGTGAGAGGCCAAGCTGGGAGGATTGCTTCAGCCCAGGAGTTTGAGATCAACTTGAACAACATAGCAAGACCTCATCTCTAGAAATAAAAATGTAAAAAAATAGTGGGCATGGTGGTGCACACCTATAGTCCCAGGTCTGTAGGAGACTGAGGCAGTGAGCTATGATTACACCAATGCACTCTTGCCTGGGTGACAGAGTGAGATGGGTTTAATTTTTTTTGACAGGGTGTCATTCTGTTGCCCAGGCTGGAGTGCAGTGCAGTGGTGCAATCTTGGCTCATTGCAGCCATCTCCTCCCAGGTTCAAACCATCCCCACACCTCAGCCTCCCAAGTAACTGGGACAACAGGCGTGCACCACCACACCCAGCTAATGAGACCTTGCTTTTTTTTTTTTTTAAATACATAAAATTAAAAAAGTTAATAACATAAAAATGTTAGAAAGGGGAAGTTTGGGCACAGAGATAGACAAACGCGGAGGGAAGATGGTGTGATGACCACCCACAAGCCGAGGAATGCCTGAGGCTGCCAGGAGTCACGGGGAGCCTGGGGCAGATTCTCCGGACAGCCTCAGAAAGAAACAGGCCTGCTGGGCTGCTTGATCTCAGACTTCCAGCCACCAGAGCTGAGAGAGGAAATTTCCGTTGTTTAAGTCACTTGGTTTGTGGCATTTTGTTTGCCTCAGGACACAAATGCACTAGCTTAGTCCCAGGACATGAAAGGGAAAGCTTCTCTCTGTATGACACTATCAGGAACTGGCCCAGCCCCACCAGGACAGGCAGAATTCCAGCCCCTGCCTGTCAGGCATCCCTGGAGATCCTACTTCCTCCTCCTCTTCCCTCCCCTTCCCTTTATGGGAGGGAAGGTACCTCCTCAGATGGCTCCCTTGTGTTTCTTGCCAGGGTCCCTCCACCCCTTTAAAGAACCATCTTCCATAGAACATTAGACAAACTGAGGCCTGCTGTCTTGCTCCTGGCCCTCCCGGGGCCCATACAGAAACCTCTGCTTATTCTGCTGGCAGAGCAGCTGGCCACGTCCCCTCTCCCCAACCTCCACCGTGTCCCTAGCCCCAAGCCTGCAGGCTGGCCTTGCTGGAACCCATGCTCTAAGGTGGACATGAGGAAGCTCCCTCCATCCCCCAGAAAGGCTGGATTCCAGAACAGCACTCCCACCAGCATCCTCCTTCCACGTCTGGCTCTCCCAGCATCTTCCCTCTTGTCCCCTCTGCCGTGGGCTGCGTGGTGCCTCCTCCCACATTCACGTCGCCTGTGCCTTGGCCTGAGCTGCTCTGTCTGAGGCCAACGTCCCTCCCTTTTCATCCTGGCTGGCTTCAAGGTGGTGCCTAAACAAGGGCAAATTTGAGGAGCTGAGGGAGAGCTGAAGTTGATGTGTGTGTGCACATAGGTGTCTGTGTGCACATATGTGTGCCTGTGTGTGCATGTATATACATATGCGTGCCTGTGTGTGTGTGTGAATGTTTGAGTAATTGAACTCTGTTCTCTCTGTGTAGTAACCACACATTTTTTTGTGTGTCTATGCAACACTTACAAACATAGATCATATTTTTAGTTCAGAAAGAAAATCTCAATAAATTCCCTAAAGTGGAAATCAGTGGTTTGGGGCCTGTTCTATGGCCCCAGAGCCTCCCTCCACTGATGGCATTTCTCTGACTCTCTGCCTTGCCCACCCTCCTTGGTCTTTTCCTCCCTCTCGTGTGTCCTCCTCGAGTCCTTTCTTCCTCCCTCCCATGGATATTTGAATAGTTACAACGCATCAGGCAAGAGAAATAAGGTCTTTACAGAGTTTGCATTCTCAAAGAGGGGCAGACAGTTGGTAAATAAGAAGGTAATTTCAGACAGCAGCAAGGGCAATGGAGAAAATAAAACAGGGAAGTAATGTTGGCTGGGGGTTGGGGGGTGATGTTACACGCAGATTCTCCTTCGCTGGAGAGGCCTTTGCTGCCCTGTCTAGGGCACATTCCTTTTTGTCCTCTGTCCAGCACCCCATTCTCTCCCTGTAGAGACCTTCCAGTGTGTCATTGGTGTGTTTTCTGCATCCAGATTGCTGGATTATGTTGATATGGTTTGGTTGTATGCCCCCCGCAAAATCTCATGTTGAAGTGTGATCCCAGTGTTGGCAGTGGGACCTGGTAGGAGGTGTTTGGGTCCTGGGAGCAGATCCCTCATGAATGGCTGGACACTATCCCCTGGGTGATGAGTGAGTTCTTGCTCAGTTAGTTCATGTGAAATCTGGTTGTTGAAAAGTGTGTGGCACATCTTCCCTGGCTTTCTTGCTGTTGCTCTCGCTGTGTGACATGCTGGCTCCTCTTTGCCTTCCTCCATGATTGGAAGCTTCCTGAGGTCTCACTAGGAGCAGATGCCTGCACCCTGTTTTCTGTATAGTCTGCAGAACCATGAGCCAATCAAGTCTGTTTTCCTTATAAATTACCCAGCCTCAGGTATTTCTTTATAGCAATGAAAAAATGGCCTACTATGGAAAATTGGTATAGAGGAGTGGGGCATTGCTATAAAGATACCTGAAAGTGTGGAAGCAGCTTTGGAACTGGGTAACAGGCAGAGGGTGGAAGAGTTTGGACAGGAAGATGAGGGATTATTCAGAACTTCTTGGAGACTGGTTAAATGGTTGTGACCAAATGCTGTTAGTGATTTGGACAGTGAAGTCCAGGCTGATGTGGTCTCAGCTGGAAATGAGAAAGGTAAGGGAACTGGAGTAAAAGTCACCCATATTATGCCTAAACAAAGAACTTGGCTGCATTGTATCTGTGTCCTAGGACTTTGTGGAAGCTTGAACTTAAGAGTGATAATCTAGGTAGATCTGGTGGAAGAAATTTCTAGGCAGCAAAGCTTTCAAGATGTGACCTGGCTGCTTCTCATAACCTGTGCTCAGATACAGAAGCAAAGAAATGACTTAAAGTTGGAACTTATATTTAAAAGGGAAGCAGAGCATAAAAGTTTCAGAAAGTCACAACCTAGCCATGTGGCAGAGAAGAAAAAAGCATTTTCAAAAGAGGAATCCAAGCGGGCTGCAGAGCGACTACTTGTTAGAGAAACTAGCATGACTAAAAAGGACCCAAGTGCTAATATCCAAGACAACAGGAAACAGGCCTCAAATGTATTTCGGAGGCCTTTTAGGCAGCTCCTCCCATCACAGCCCAGAGGCCTAGGAGGAAAGAATAGTTTCAGGGGCCAGGTCCAGGGCCCTGCTCCCCTGCACAGCTTCAGGACACTGCTCCCTGCATCCTGGGCACTCTGGTTCCAGCCTCAGCTCAAAGGGACCAGGGTATAGCTTGGGTCACAGTTCTGAGGGTGCAAGCCATTAGGCTTCGGGTCTTCCACATGTTGTTAAGCCTGCAGGTGCACAGAATGCAAGCATGAAGGAGGCTTGGCGGCTTCCACCTAGATTTCAGAAGATGTATGGGAAAGTCTGGGTTCCCAGCTAGAAGTCTGCCACAGGGGTAGAGCTCCCATAGAGAAGTTCCTCTAGGACAGTACTGAGGGGAACTGTGGGGTTGGAGCTCCCACACAGAGTCCCCACTGGGGCACTGCCTAGTGGAGTTGGTGAGAAGAGGGCCACCCTCCAGGCCCCAGAATGGTAGATTCACCAACGACGTGCATTCTGAGCCTGGAAAAGCCACTGGCACTGAACTCTAACCTGTGAGAGCAGCTGCAGGAGCTGTACCCTGCAAAACCACAGGAGCCTACCCTTTGCACCAGTGTGCCCAGATGTGGGGCATGGAGTCAATGACTTTTTTAGATTTAAGATTTAATGATTGCCCTGCTGTGTTTCAGAGTCGTATGGGCCTTGTTGCCCCTTTCTTTGGCCAATTTGTCACATTTGGAATGGGAGTCTTTACCCAATGCCTAGACCACCACTGTACCTTGGAAGTAAACGACTTGATTTTACAGGCTCATAGGTAGAAGGAACTTATCTCCAAATGAGACTTAGAGCTTGGGACTTGAGATGTGGGACTTCTGAGTTAAGACTTTGGGGGACTGTTGGGAAGGCATGATTGTATTTTGCAATATGAGAAGGACATGAGATCTGGGGGACCAGGGGCAGAATGATATGGTTGGGATACTGGCCCCCTCCAAATCTCATGTCAAAATGTAATCCTCAGTGTTGGGAAGGGGCCTTGTGGGAGGTGATTGGATCATGGAGGTGGATCCCTCATCAGTGGCTTAGCACCATTGTGAGTCCTCACTTGGTTAGTTCACATGAGATCTGATCGTTTAAAAGGGTAGCACCTCTCCCCTTGCTCTCTTGCTCCCATTCTTGCCACATGATGTGCTGGCTTCCCTTCGTATTCCACCATCATTGTACGTTCTGTGAGTTCAACATCACTGTAAGTTCACCAGAAGCAGGTGCCGGCACCACGCTTCCTGTGCACCCGACAGAACCGTGAGCCAATTAAACCTCTTTTCTTTAAAAAAACACCCAGCTTCAGGTATTTCTAGCAATGCAAAAACAATCTAACACATATGGCAAAACCTAAGAGCCTTGCAAGACCACCGAGATGCTCAGTACCCTCAAGGGAATGCAGACGTGGCCCAATACCATCCGTTAAGAAGTTGATAACAGAAACCCCCCACTCTGCAAATCTGACCACTGGACATAATGAACAAAAATGAGTGTTACAGATTAAAAAATTAGGGGACCAAAGAGAGAAACAAAACTACAAGTCATTTAGAAGTTAAGGGCAAGGACCTTACATTCTAAGGGTTGGCAAACTTTTTTGGAAAAAGGTCAGATGGTAAACATGTTCAGCTTTGCAGGCTAGACAGTCTTTGTGACAACAACTAATCTTTGCTGCCATATACTAAGGCAGCTGTAGGTACTATGTAAACAAGTGGTGTGGCTGTGTTCCAACAAAACTTTATTTGCAAAAACATGTGGTGGGCCAGATTTGGTCTAAAGGTTACATAGTTTCCTGGGTCCTGCTATATACCAATACATAAGGTTATGCCAAAGCTACACTCAGAGGAAACTATATAGCTTCAGATCCTCTTATACAAAGAAGAGTATTTAAAAACTCCAAATTAACCAAGCATTCAATGCCAGAAACTAGAAGACTAACAAGATAAAGTCAAGGCAGGAGGAAAGAGTAAATAAAGAGAAAAGCAGAACACAATGAATTAGCAGACAGCAGCAGAACCAGCAAACAACCTCAAAGCCTGGTGCTTTTCAAAACTTCTATAAAATAAAATGCTTTTAATTCCTAAACATGCTTTTATTTTAACATTAAAAAGCTTTCCAAAAGCTATAATATGATAACTGCTGAGACACAGGACTTCTTCAGTCTGTCAGCAAAGAGTAGAGCTGGTACGTAATCCTGCAGATAATTAAATTCCAAGCACAAATTCATAACATGAAATGTGTTAAATTCATGAATGTGCATCGCTAGAAATCTTTAACTTAAGAGTCTCACAAAGGGCTGGTTCTTTGGAAAGACACACAGAAATGAAAAGATTCAGCTCGCAGGGTGTTTCCAGATTCCGCCCAGGTGAAGTTTTGGTCTCTTCTGGTTCGCCGCTGCATTTTCCATTAGCCTGGGGACTGCCATGCTGGGACGGCTGTGCCGTGGGCAGACTCCAGGGCTGCCCGTGGTTTTCTCCTCTGTAAAGTGGGAATGACCATCTCACCTGCTTAATAGGGGAGTGGTGAGCATGACATGGCTTCGCACGTATGCATCACAGGCTCGGAACCCTGCCTTGCACATGGGAAGAACTCTGCGATGTTGACAGCCTCCTCCACGCCATCACCCTGTAATCGCAGTCCTTGTACTCCCCTCTAACAATGGGTGCTTTGGAACCTGTCTTTCAGAGCCCCCTGAGGTCTCCTCAGGCCGCCAGCAGGGCCCGCTGATCTCTCTCACTCCTGCCTCCAGGGCATGTGCCCTTGGACAATACTGAGTACCCTGCAGAATAAAATTGAAAAGTGCTGAGCTTTGTGGGACCCCGGATGTTGGTTTTTTTCAGAAAGCATCCCTGAGAAGCTTTGCTTGGAGGTAGAGATGCTTTAAGAAGCCAGACGTGGAGCCTCAGTCCTGACCCAGGCTGCAGCTCCTGACCCAGGCTGCAGCTCTTCATTCTCAACAGAAATAAGTGGCTCGGAAGCTTTCTCAGCCTCCGCCAAGCATCCTTCCTGTGACATTTACAAAGCAGTTTCTTTTTTTTAAAAAAAGAAAAAAAAACAAGGCTGTGTAAATTTTTGTTCAAGAAAACGCTGCTTGAAATCTCTCTGATATTTTCCTCCAAGGTCAGCAGGCTTGCATTTATTACCAGCGATTTTCTTTTAGGGCACAGGCCTAATTTAAATTATAAAAGCAAATTGCTTGTTTTGAGGGGAAAAATCTCTCCCCTGATGCTCCACTTTGCCCCCCCACCCCAGAAAACAATGATCGGTTAAGAAAACAACTCAGACTCTCCCTTGTTTACTGAGTTGGTGGAAAGGGGTCTTTAGACAGTTAGAATAAATCTGGGCTTGGACTGAGGTCAGTGTTTGTATTTGAAAGCACGGTTTTCAGAAGGCTTCCACGGCGGATTTCAAACGCCAAGACAGGAGCCTGCTCTGGGGACCCATTGGCTCATGTGTGCTGCTGGAGGGGACACAGACCCCCAGATGGGCAGGCCCCTGTGACTGGGTCACGCCCTGTGGGAGGGCTTCCCTGCTGAATCCACAGATAAAGAAAACGAGTGTTGTGAGATGCTTGCATTTAGCAAAGTGGTAGCAACGAGCAGAAGGCTGGCTGGAGTAGGAAGAGCACAGATGTGGTGTTAAGAGCAGTTCTATTTAGAGCCCCAGGCTGGGAGCTGGCAGCACGTTGCGGAAGGGTGCCCAGACATCCCCTGGAGGTTTTTAAGAATGGACCCGGCAGCTGGCTGCTGGGGAAGGTGGGCACGAGTCAGTCCCCAGGGACCACGCTGCACACGAAGGGCAGAAATGTACCCTTTGGACAGCTTGCAAGCTGCCCACCAAGCCCCTTTGGTGCTGGGGGCAAGGGAGCAGCTGCAATTTTCTGGGTAGACTGCCTCCTTGGTTGCCTGTGAGCCCCACTGCGTCTCCCCGAGGTTCACCCCACACCTGAGGGACAGGTCCTCAGGTTTGTTTTTTTTCAGCTTCAGCAATATACTCTACATATCCCTCATCTCTGAGAGTCTCATACTGGTTGTTCCTGTTGAATCTCCAACCTGCAGGCAAGGCTTGACTTTAGACTTTCCTGAGTCTATGGATTAAAGGGAGGCAGAGCGGCCTCTCCAGGGCTCGCAGAGTGTGAAGTGCTGGGGTCACCGAGTAGAGTACCCCCAGCACCCCCACATCTTCTTCTGGGGCTGGGGTAGCTGGACACCCCTCCCTGTTTGGGTGCTGTCTTGGTGAAACTGTGAGCAGGGGGCAGGGAGACCACATCCCTGATTTTCTCAGGACTGAGAGGATCTCCAGGGCTGAAACTGGGAAAACCCAGGCCTCCCAGTGTGAGTGAGTTGGGCCTTCTAGCATGGGGTATCCATTGTTTGGGGGTCTCCTATGTGGGCGACACTATCTCTCCAAGGAGGAGTCTGCTAGCCGTTCACCCCAGATTTTTTCCCCATTGCACAGAGTGGCTGTGGGAAGCCACTTCTCAGCAGAGGGGCACATTTCCCAGCAGCCCTTGGGTCTGGGTGGCCACATGGCTTGTTCTGGCCAATGGGAGAGTGGAGCCCTGAGTCGCGGGAAGGCGCTGCCCTTCTCAGTACCCCATTGGCTGGATGGGGTTGGGGAGTCAAGGAGGGAAGGGGCCTGGGTCTCTAAGTCACTGCATGGAGGGGAGCGGCCTCCAGCCAGAAGCACTCATCTCTCCTCTGAGGAAGAAAGAAATGTACGCTGCAGCAAACCCCGCATTCCAGCGCCTTACTTAATCTAGAGGCTGGCTTTGCAGTCACACACACACTCAGCATGGTTCTGCCCCTCCAGTAGCTCTCTTATCCACAGCTTCCTCCTGCCACCCCCTACCCACCTCCAACTGAGCCTATCGGCCACCATGAAGAGCAGGAAAAGCCAGGAGATCTGCGGCCGAAGGGCCGGAAAAGCCAGGAGATCTGCTCCCGTGCCTCCGAGTCCGGAGGTCATTGAGGATCATGGAATCCACATGAAAATGGCGTTCAAGGCCCACAGTATTTAACCCACAGTGCTTCAAAAATCACCATGTGTGATCCATTTCTTGGTGGCTCACGCCTGTAATCCCAGTACTTTGGGAGGCTGAGGCGGGGGGATCACCTGAGGTCAGGAGTTCGAGGCCAGCCTGACCAACATGGAGAAACCCCGTCTCCACTAAAAATACAAAATTGGCTGGGCGTGGTGGCGCATGCCTATAATCCCAGCTACTCGGGAGGCAGAGGAGGGAGAACAGCTTGAATCCGGGAGGCGGAGGTTGCGGTGAGCTGAGATCGTGCCACTGCACTCCAGCCTGGGCAACAAAAGCAAAACTCCATCTCAAAAAAAAAAAAAAAACCATACTAATCTTAGATAGTTTTAACTTTATGATTAATGGAATAATATACATTTATTATAGAAAAGATTTTAAAGCACAGAAAATAATTTAGAAAAACATATCTCATTAAAATCATCATGGATAACATCAGATATTTATAGCTTGAATTTGATTTTGCTGGAGGATTTAGAAAATGCATATAGATGCAATGTATTTTGAGGGGATATTATGAAGTTTTTGTTTTCTCCTTTATGCTTTTCAATTTTTTTTTTACAATGAATACCTTATGTGTGTAATTCTAAAAGACAAGATGATTCAGTCAGTCCATTATTATACTTTAAATACATTTACAAAGGTGGACTTTTTGGGTCAAAAAACCCATGTTTTTAGGGCATTTGATAAGTGAGAGTTTGTGTCTATTTCCTCTTCCATTAGTGGTGCACAAAGCAGGCTTTCCCCTTTCCCCTTGACAGCCATGAGAAACATTTTTTCGTCTTTAGTATTTACTGTTGAACATTTAGAAAAGAAAGACGTCAAAATTTAGGGACTCGTAATCTAGGGATGTATCTGCTTGGTGATGACCAGCACGTGACTCTTGTCATGCCCTTTTGCTTTCTGTACCATGTGAGGCGTGTGTCTGCACACGTGTGTTGGTGTGTGTGTGCACATGTGTGTGCATGTGTTATCCAACGGAGCTGGGGTCCAACTCACCCACTGCAGTCAGGCCAAACAGCCGCACCGAGGTTTGCAGTATGAGAAAGAGAGACATTCAGTGCAGGGCATCTAGCGGGGAGAACCCAGCAGCTCCTGGGGAAGACCCGGACTGCCGGATGGCTCAAAGGGGAGGGTCTTTAAAGGCAGGGAGGTAGAGGTTACTGGCAAAGTCACACACCAATACATGGAGGTTATGCGTTGGTTTGACCTAAAGGTGGGATCTCTGGACACAGGGGCTTACAAGTTGTAGGTATATGCAAAGATTTTCTGATTTGTAGATGGTTAGGAGGAGAAACTTTGTGTAAAAATTTGGGGTCGGCAGAAAAGAATGTTAGCTCCGGCTCATGGGTGTGACCTCCTCCAGCCCCCTCAGGAAGAAATTTAGAACAAAGAATGGTGCTCAGAGCTTAGTCCTTAGCTCCCCTGTAGCTAAGGTCTAGGTGCAGGTGAATCCATTTTGGTGGAGGTCTGGGTTTCTGAAAAACAACTCAGGGACAGATGTGATGATGCTTTAACTTCCAAAGGGAAGCAAACATCTCCTGACTCTAACTCCCTTGGCTCTTGTTTTAAGCTACTGTTACCTTCTTTTTTGTTGTTGGTGTTTTTGAGATGGAGTCTCGCTTTGGCACCTAGGCTGGAGTGCAGTGGCGCGATCTCAGCTCACTGCAGCCTCCACCCCCTGGGTTCAAGACAGTCTCCTGCCTCAGCCTCCCAAGTAGCTGGGATTACAGGTGCGCACCACCATGCCTGACTAATTTTTGTATTTTTATTAGAGACAGGGTTTCACCATATTGGCCAAGCTGGTCTTGAATACTATTACCTTTTTGCTTCTCAAGTTGCTTATTCACTTCCCTGGGCCAGTTAGGTGCCTGGAATTCCCCAAGAAGGAACCCAAGATTTTCCTTTATTTCCATGCTGAGGGGAGGAGGCTCACAGGCCCCTTAAGATGGGTCCCCACTCTGCCTCACATGCACACGTCTGTTCCATGAGAATCGCGTAGGCTAAGGCTGTGCCTCTAGGCCAGGAGATGGGGAGCGGGTGCAGCTGGCAAACACCGATGTGGCTCCTGGGCTGCTGGGCATCCTCACCCGCTGTCATGCCCATGGCGCCTGTGGGTCGTGGCTGCAGAGTCTGAACTGATGGGTTCTCAGGCCTGGTTCAGGGACTCTGTGTGTGAATCGTGCGACCTACAATAAATCATTCACCCCTGCAGACGGCTTTCTCTTGCCCTGTAGGAGGTGACCTCAAAGACGTTTTCCAGCTCTAGCTTTGTACGATTTTCAGTTTTCGATGGGGCTTGTCTTTTCCTGACAACGGGATACATGTAAAGCTCCCTGTACCTCCAGGATTGGTTGTCATTCTTCTTGTGGAGGTGCGCTTGTGACCTTGGATTGGGGCAAGAGAGCATCTGAAGACAGGACCTCGAGGAGGAAATGGGAGCAGAGGGTCATCAGGAACTGGAGGAAACCATCCCTTCTTCGGGAGTGAGGGAACAGGCTGTGGCACCACAGATTTCACTGCTTGGGTGAAATGCAAAGTGTTGTTCCCTGGGTTTTTTCTTTCTTTCTTTAAAAGCTTGGGAGTGCAAACAAAGCTATTAAGTGACTTAGTAATTGAAAAGAGCTTTAATGAATCTATTTAGTTAGGCAAGGAAGACTAAACTGGAAAGACTTGGTTTCAGATTTCTGTTGGTAAGTCATCTTTCAATTCAAAGAAAGTGCATCTCCAAGTGGCTTAAACATAAAAAGGATGTGTAGATGTAAATAACCTGAAAATCCAGCGATAAGGAAGAGATCAGGTATGGTTTGATCCAGAGACTTAATGTCATCAGCGAGGACTTTGTTTCTTCTCATCCTTCTCTCTGCTCTTTGGGCTAACGCCGACTCCTCTTGTAGCTGCAAAAATGGCTTTGACCTTGTCCCCCAGGCTATGTGCTTGCTCCAGTGGGATAGAGCATGACTTTCTCCAATCCTAAAGTTCACTTTGGACTGGCTTGAGTTCTCTGCCCATCCCGTGTCCTGACTGTAGGGGTGGAAGGTGCTGGCTGGTTAATCCAACATCACATCCAGCCAGCGTTGGGGAAGAGCAGTGAACTCCAGGGGCCTGGAGGGAGTGACTCCAATGTCTGCGGCATAGGAAATTCAATTCTGGTTTATTTCTCCTCTGGATAATAGAAGTTGGTTTTGGGGCAGTAGTGTGCTGGTAAAAGCTGTGATTCGTAGAGTCCAGCCTGGCCAGCATGGTGAAACCCATCTCTACTAAAAATGCAAAAATTTGCTGGGCGTGGTGGGACACACTGTAGTCCCAGCTACTTGGAGAGCTGAGGCGGGAGACTCTCTTGAACCTGGGAGGTGGACGGAGGCTGCAGTGAGCCAAGATTGTGTCACTGCGCTCCAGTCTGGGCAACAGAGTGAGACTGTCTCAAAAAAAAAAAAAGTTCTGGTTTGTAGTCTTTGCCTATTTCTGTGGTGTAAACACTCCAACCACAACTGATTTCCAACTACTTGTGACTTAACAGGTTGACAGTGTTCCTGCATATTTCACAGTTTGAGAGGCTAGGCGCTGGCTTCTGCACACAACTGGGAGAATGTCCTTGGTCATTGCCGCTGGCTGGTGCTGGTTAAGGGGCCTGTGTGGGGAAACCCAGTGGGCAACAGCCCTCGGAAGTCAGTCAGCATGTGAAGTCAGCCCGAGCTGTTGGGTGCTTCTCCCAGTGTCTCTGTGTCACGTTCTCAGCCCAGAGGATGTTATCAAATGCACTGAAGTAACACGGTGATTGTGGCCATACGTTCCCGAGGGCTCAGGGTCTCTCCTGTGGCTTTTCTGATGTCACTCCCTAGCCTTGCTGCCCCTGAAGTCTGACAGTGATTAGGATCACTTGGTTTTAAAATGTCTCCCATAATTCCTGGGCTTTATATGCAGACACTGGGCTTAGATACAGGTGTGCTACCTTGCACAAATTAATTTGCAGTTGGTGATAAGGTTCCTTGAAGTAAGGATACTTTTAATCTTCCCATCCCATTTATATAGATTCTTTGTAATGGTTAATCTTCCTAGACTGGATAATGAATTCGGCCACAGGTAGAGTCCAGATCAATGTGCGATTGTATTTTAAATGCAGCACGCGTCTCAGGGCTAGATCTTACCGTGCTCTTAACCAAGCTGACACGTGTCTGCCCTAATGGATTAAGAGCTGAGCGGCCCGTGAAAGCTAATTTGTCTAAAACCATGGGGCGGGACATGGCGTGTTTCCTCACAGCACCCTCTCTGCCTTCCAGTCTTGTAGCAAGTGCGTGTGTGTGAGTGAGTTCGAGGCCTTGTTATACAGTGTTAGTGAGTTTGAGGCCTTGTTAGGGAGTCTGCCTCTCCACTTCCTTTCCTTCATCTCAAAGGGAGAGGCTACAGGCCCCTGAATCCACAGTCTAGCTTTTCAGCCAGTGAGAGCAGAATCCTTCGTGTCCATTAGGACTATTGGTGAGCACTCTTTTGGGAGGGTGGCTGCCTGGTCTCCAGCTCCTGCCCCAGGGCCTTTGCATGTGCTGTGCCAGCTACCTGGAGTCTCTGTCTCTGTCTTCGTCTCTGTCTGAGCATGGCTGCCTCCTTTTCACTGCTCTAGGCTTTGCTCAGAGGACGCCTTTTCAGGGGGGGCCCACCTTGATCACACTCTCTAAAATCGCTGCTCCTCGCAGACCCCACTGCTTGCTCTCTGGTTTCCTTGTTCTGTTTTGCTATCGTGAGCTGAAACTGGCTGTTGTTCGTTTGCGTGTTTCTTGCCTCTGTTGCTCTATGGCCATGGGTGCTCCTCTGGGGCAGGACCTTACCCTTGCCCCTGTGTTATTCACTGACGCGTGTCCCACGCAGGTGTTCAATAAATGTGAGCAGAGGGACACGGAGCAGTGGTCCCCCCTCCGCAGAGTGCAGCCTGGGTGGGCTTCCTTTCCCTCCGCATGTGTATAATTTGTTTTCTTACCTGTAAAGCGGGAGACCTGTCCCTGACCTAGTGATTTCTTTCTTCTCCCCAGTTCCATGGGTCGCTCGCCCCTGATCTAGTGATTTCTGTAGGCACCAGCTCTCCTGTCCCTGGTCCCATAAGGGGCCTGTCCCTGACCCAGTGATTTCTATAGGGACTGACTTTCCTCTCTGTGGTTCCGTGGTCCTGGTCCCCAGGTTTGGGCTCTCCCTACCCTTTTTCCTCTCCTGTTGGTCACTTGTGGGACCCACCTCCCCTGACACAGGAGACATATGCTCCACACACATCACAGGACCTGCTGATGGGAGCTGGGAGCCGCTGCTGTGGCCTGTGCACCTGGGGCCAGGGCGAGTGTGAGCCCCCCGTGTTCCACAGCCAGGAGGCCTGCACGTCTTTGTGCAGGGGGAACTCTTGCCGGGGCTTAGCTCTCCTCTTAGAATGAAAGGTTGGCACTGGTTGGCAGGTGGCTGTTGCGGGGGCTTCGGGCTTCGTTTAAGGACAGCCAGCTGAACCAGGACCCCTGAGGCCGCTGTTGGAGAACCATTGCAGTTTAGAGAGGCAGGGATTTGTTGGAATGTGTCCAGTCCAAGACTCAGACTCAAGAGCAGGGAGGGATATAAATTCATGCCATTCTGGGGAAGGAATTGATGGCACTCCATGGAGGGAAGCAGATTCCTTCGTTCCAGCCCCTCTCTCAGTGAGTGGCAGTGTGGCCTGGCCGTGAGGCCACGCATCCCTTTCAGAGCCGGCCTGGTTCGGATCGTGGTACCTGTGACCTGCTGGTGTGAGTTTCAATGCGTAGCCTAGTTTTCTCATCCCCAAAGTGGAGATAATGATGGGACTTGACTTATAAGGTTGTTGCTATCAGGATTAAATGAGTGAATTTAAGCAAAACATCATGGACAGTGCCTGGTGCTTAGAAGAGGATAGATGCATGTTAGTTGATGTGGGTTGTCGAAGCAATAAAGGTTATTATTCCTAGTGGGATAGTCTGACTTGTAAGACTAAAACCAGCCTGGGCGTGGTGGCTCCTGCCTGTAATCCCAGCACTTTAGGAGGCCAAGGCAGGCAGATCACTTGAGGTCAGGAGTTCAAGACCAGCCTGACCAACATGGCAAAATCCCGTCTCTACTAAAAATACAAAAATTTGCCGGGTGTGGTGGCATGTGCCTGTAATTCCAGCTACTCAGGAGGCTGAGGCAGGAGAATCGCTTGAACCCAGGAGGTGGAGGTTGCAGTGAGCCAAGATTGCGCCATTGCACTCCAGCCTGGATGATAAGAGCAAAACTCCATCTCAAAAGAAAAGAAAAGAAAAGAAAAAGACTAAACCCAGAGTCCCAGCCAGAGCCAGGACCTCTCCCTGGAGTGTGGGGCATCCTTTGGGGTGTCCTGGAGGGGAAGCCATCTTCGCTTTCTGGTCTGCCTTTGATTCCCCCACCCCGTCCCCTGAGCCCCAAGTACCAATGCAAAGATTTTTCAGGCTCTTGTGGCAGGAGGCTGGGGGTACAGTGAGAAACATGGCTTTAGCACCAGAGACGTGGATTTGACTCTGGGCTCTGCTGGTTACAAAGTGTGTGACCTTAGACACAGCATTTGACCTCTGGTTGCCTCAGTTTTCTCATCTGTACAATGGGGATAGTGGCTTATCTATAGAGTCAGGTTGGGGATTAATGATGTACAGCACTAAGGTATGACCCCATCCTTGGATGGCCCTGGCCAGCTGTCATTGTCACCTATGGCTTTGAGGAGCCCAACCTGGTGCAGCCATGCTTGGCACCCCTTGCTGTGTTGGCCATTCTGTCCTCCTGGTTTACTCTCCAGCCATGCATAAGGGGTATGAGGTGCCCCGAGGCTGACTCATTTTCTGGAGTGCTCTCAGCACGGCCACCTCTTCCTTCCCCAGGACTCCAGGAACAACATAGGCGCAGTTTGTTTTTCTGTTTTGCACGGCAGTTAATTTCCAGGCACTAATGAGGGGCTCTCTGCCCATGAGGCTGATTAGCAGAGAAGAATTGAGGGCGGCAATTATGACGCAGAAGAAAGGCAAGACACTGCAGTCACGATCCTAAATCCAGCCTGTGATGCTGGGCTGAGTGTCCGTCAGTCACGATCCTAAATCCAGCCTGTGATGCTGGGCTGAGTGTCCGTCAGTCACGATCCTAAATCCAGCCTGTGAAACTGTGAAACGAAGGCTCCCTCCAGCCTTGGGAGACCGGGCCCTCATGGTGCAGTCAGGGCTCGTGATTTATTTTAGCTTTCTGTCCTTGAAATGGCAAACAGAAGAGGACTTGGGACCACCTGACCCTTCTGTGGTCTCGTAATGATGATGGCATGCCTTCCAGAGGCTACGCGTAGGGCACAGCACTGGCATTCCAAGGCGTGCATTAGAATCGGTTAAAAGGATGGCAAGACGGCGGTTTCTCCCGCCCACCCACAGAAGCAGCGCTGAGCGCGGGGACGGCTGTGATGCTGTCATTAGTTAGCTTTAATAGGGCCATGTCTGCCCTTTCTTTGGTTGACAGTGTTCCCCGTGGTTTCCTAGTATTAAAGTTATCAGTTTAATGTTTCCAAAGGCCCACTTAGGCTTTTCTTTCATATCTGAAAAGAGAATAATTTTTCCTTCGAAAACCTTGGTGGCCCAGAGCAGCTGCCTCTCTCCCTTTGGTCTGTACTGATCCTCTACCTTAGGGGGTGGCTCAGGAGGGGGCAGAGGTGAAGCCCGGTGGTTGTGTGTGGTCCCTGGGGCCAGATGCCCACGTCCAAATCCCCACGCCTCACCTTTGGAGCTGTAGGACCAGGAGGCGCCTGAAGCCCTCTGGGCCGTGGTGTCTCCCTCGTAACATGCACGGTTCATCACGGTACCTACCTCGTGGCCTCTTTCGGAGCTTCAGTGGACACTTTGAGTAAGAGGCTTTGAACCTTGCTTAGTACAGAGTAAGCTCTCAAAAGTTGGCCGCGATTACGGACACGAATAGTGTTAATAGTTAGCACTAAAACAGAAAATGAAATTCTGGACATAATTTTATTTTAGAAAATAGCATGATACACTGAACTTCAGTTTGAAAATAAAGAAGTAATTGGGCTAAAGATAAGCTTAATCTGTGATGGAAGGTTCTATACATAATTGTTCCAGGGCTTTTAGTGGGAGCAAAATTAATTTTCATGTAAGATGATTAAGCTGATGAAATTGCTCTTGAGCGGTAAGTGTGTTTAATTAAATGCAGGGTGTCGCTGAGCTCAGGTACACATTGTCCCCGGGGAGTGTCCTGTTCTCTGAGCTGTCTCCTTGAGCAGGAAGGGGGGTTCTAGGCTGTGGGTTTGTTCCCCATCTTCCTCGGTGGCTGAAATGTCTATGATCGAAAGTAACATCGTGAGATGCCCATTGTGCTGGGGTGGAGTGTACAGGCGTGACCTGTGCAGTCTGCAGTTATTCAAACCAACTAGAACTGACTAGAAAGCTAGCCAGGTCCCCACAGGGCTAGACTTCCTGGAACAGAAATGCCAGGAAGCTGAGGGCTCCCTCACATGCCAGGAATTTATGGAGTAATCCAAGCGTCTTAAGCTCTCTGGAATTATTTTATTGATTTACATCTCTGGAGAACGGAGCAGCCTGACTATGTTTCCTGGGGGAGGTTTTTATCTCGGCTTTCAATTTTCACCTGTTAATGTTCTGTCATTTGTAGCTAAGTGGAGACACAAGAAATCAAATATTTCATTCAACACTATAGTTAGGGTGCGGGTCTCATGAGCCAGGTGCCGTTCGGGGACTGGGGGTATAGCAGGGGATATGGTGGTCCCAGCCCCTGAGCTGCTCGGACTCATCTGAATGAGCCCAGCCTGCTGACCAGGAGGAAATCCGCTCACCCAGAATGGTGTAGACGCTTGCTGTGTACAAAAGAACAGCAATTAAAGGGGTGAGGTAACTTTTTGATCAGTTTTGAAAAAAATTTAATACTTATTTTTGTTTATTATTTTTTTTTTTGTGGCAGGGTCTTGTTCTATCTATTAGGCTGGAGTGCCTTGGCCTCCCAGAGTGCTGGGATTACAGGTGTGAGTCATTGCACCTGGCCAATAGATTTCTTTTTTTGTTTCTTTTTTTTTTTTAAAGACAGAGTTTTGCTGTTGTTGTCTAGGCTGGAGTGCAATGGTGTGATCTCAGCTCAATGCAACCTCTGCCTCCTGGGTTCAAATGATTCCCCTGACTCAGCCTTCCGAGTAGCTGAGATTACGGGTGCCCGCCACCATGCCTGGCTCATTTTTGTTTTTTTAGTAGAGTTGGGGTTTCACTATGTTGGCCAGGCTGATCTCGAACTCCTGACTTCAGGTGACCCACCCGCCTCGGCCTCCCAAAGTGCTGGGATTACAGGCATGAGCCACCGCGCCTGGCCAGACTTTTTTTAAAAGAGCAGTTTTAGGTTTACAGAAAAACTGATCAAAGGGTACAGGGAGTTCCCAAGCATCCCCTCTTCCTGACACCACAGTTTCCCCTGTTATTAGTGTGGTGCATTTGTTTCAGTTGATCCAATATTGATACTTTATTATTAACTAGAGTCTATAGTTTACACTAAGGTTTACTCCTTGTCTTGTGCCTTCTATGGCTTTTGACAGGTGTGTTTCTGTCATAGCATCAGACACAGTAGTTCCACTGCCCTAAAAATCCCTCCTGTTCTACCTGTTTTTCCCTTCCTCCCCTTACTCCTGGCAACCACTGATTTTTTTTTCTTTTCTTTTTTTTTTTTTAACTATTTCCATAGTTTTGCCTTTTCCACAATGTGCTGTAGTTCGTGGTCTCCAACCTTTTTGGCACCGGGGATCAGTTTCATGGAAGACAACGGATGGGGAGGGGAAAGGTTTCAGGATGAAACCTCAGATCACCAGGCATTAGATTCTCATGAGGAGCAGGCAGCCCAGATTCCTCCCATGCGCAGTTCATGGCAGGGTTTGTGCTCCTATGAGAATCTAATGCCTGATGATCTGACAGGAGGCAGAGCTCAGACAGTTGCTTGCTCACCCACCGTTCACCTCCTGCTGTACGGCCCGGTTCCTAACAGGCCACCCTTACCGGCCCGCGGCCCGGGGCTTCGGGACCCAGATAGAGTTGGAATCGTACAGTTTGTAGCCTCTTCAGACTGACTTCTTTCACTTAGTAATGTGCAGTGAAGGCTCCTCTATGTCTCTTTATGGCTTGATAACTTATTTTTTTAAAGTGTTGAGTTATTCCAGTATCTGGATGTACCATTCATTTGCCTATGAAAGACATCTTGGTTGCTCATGGGACTAATTCTAAGCTGAACCTAATCGGTGTCTATTCTCAAACAGGGTGGCTTTCATGTGTGTTCATCTGGGGAGACCCTGGAGAAATCAAGAAGGCAAGACATTGGCGATTTCTGTGCTCTGGACACCAATTTCATGACTCACAAGTTATTCATCCAATGCCTACTCATTCTAGCAACTAGACGTTGGTGATGCCACTATACCAAAGCAGCTAGGGGTGGATTCAGAGGACACTAGAACCCATGGTCATTAAGTTTGCATTACAAGAAGCCTGATCTTCTCAACTGTCTACACAGTCAACGCCAAAACATTGGCCAAAGTCCCTAAATAACTTATTTACCAAGCAGAATATTATCTTCTTAATAACCAAAGTTAGTAAAGCCAGTAGGACCCAGGGAATCTGCACATTCCTCCTCTCCTTTCCCATGAGCTGTACAGGAAGGTATCCCAAGCCAGGCCCGAAGGTTTCTGGATAAACAACAAATGGGGAAGAGGACACTGTTGCCGGAAGGACATTTACAGCAGGACATCGTGGCTCCCCCTCATTCTGTTAGGCATCAGGGTTGGTTCTAACCAAGTCCCACAAATCCCTTTGCTCCCGGCAGACAGTACAGGGGATATGTTGATCAATTCTTTATTTTCATTAATTTTAGGATTCCCTAACTGTTGACTCGAAACTTTGGTTCTAATCACATTATTCTTATTATATGTTCCCAGAGTTGGTTTACATTACTTTCACTTTAATGGGGGCTACTTCTTGGACTCACTAATTGCATGACTAATTATACTAAAGCATTGTGGATCCTCCAGTCCGATGTGCTGTCTCAGGCATGCATTCATTCATTCACTCGACATGTGTTGATCCAGTGTTTCCTGCGTTCCAGGCACTGCTCTAGGCTGGGAGGGGCCCCGTGGGCTGTGAGACCAACAAGGATTCTACTCCCAGGGGCCTCCCATTCTACTGGGGCAATTGGTGATAAGCATTTGAAATGGTGATGGGGTGGGGCGATGCGGTGGGGCTTTAGCCTCTCCTGAGAGGTGATCTGAGGACAGGATGAGGCAGCAGAGGCAGGAAAATAGGATGCAGCTCTGCAGAACATCTCAGCGCAAAGATCTGATGGCTATGAAGTGTGGAATTTTCTGTATATACTGCTATGAACACTTTCCCATTTTAACATTTGAATGCAATGTGGAGCCAAAGAGGTGGTACTGAACAGGCATGGCACACACACCTTCACGATTCTCTGCTGTTCCGTACCCAGAACAAGGTGACAAGACAGTGTCCCCACGACACTACTAGGTGTGTATTGGTTTGGGTTTTTACTAAAAGTGGCAGAAAATCTAATTACACTGACTTAATCCTAAAAGGGAATGTGTTGAAACACAAACAAAAAACCCAGCTGTAGGTACCAACTTCAGTTACGGCTTGATCCAGGGGCTCCAGTAATGCTGTGAGGTCTTGGTTTCTCCTCATAGCTCAGTGCTGCTCTCTGCAGTGCTGACTCCACACCCAAACTCTCTGTAATGCCAGGCTATCATTCCTACCTTGCTGGGCTCATGTCATGGAGCTGGCTGATGGGTTAGTGTTCACTCATTTCCCCACCCATTCATTTCTTCTATAGTGTGCGAGTATCTGGCACATATCCAACACTGGGCTAAGAGCTGTGTGGTTATTACCTCATCTAGTCCATTCAAGAAGCCCTTGGATTAGGTGATACTATTTTACCTACTTCACAGCTGAATCAGTTGAGGTTCAGTGAGGTCTAATGAACGTTCAAGGTGATTCAGCTGGTAAGAAGCGACGCTGGGGTCCTGGCACCTGCACAGAGCCAGCTGGTAAATAAGATAAATACAACCGCTCATCTCCACTTGGTCCTAGTTTTGTGAGGACCACCAATAGGTAGTTAGGAAATTAGGAATCGCTGGTGCTTGAGATCACCGGTAGGGAGGAAAGATTCCATGAGAACACAGATGAAGGGTCTTAGAGGGAGGGCTTCCTGGGCGAAGTGACATCTGCCTGAAAGACAATAGAGCCAGCCGTGTGTCGGGACAAGGAGGGTAGACCAGCCTCGCTGGGGGACAGCAAGTGTGAGGTCTGACCGAGAAAGGTCAAAGGCTCCGTTTGAGATCTTGGAAGGAGTAGTTCATCATAAAGTGTGGAAAGGGAGGGTGGTGGCGAGAGATGAACACTGAGGGCTTAGTGGAACCACGTCACGAGTGGCATAGTAACCTTCACTCTGAGGCTGGAAGGCAGAGGGACTTTAACAGGGGAGGGACAGAGATTTCCGTTTAGCAAGTCGGCTGTGCGGAGAAGACAGCAGGGGGTGGTGGAGTGGATGTAGGGCGTCCGGTGGGAGAATGCAGGAGAGTGAAGTCAGAAGCTGGAATGTAGAGCGGGCAAGGGTTGGAAGGACGTTAAGATGTGTGGGCATTCATCAGGTCACTTTCAGATGTTAGGTGGGACTGCACCCCTGGGCCCCATTTTTCCATCTGGGCCTGTGCATGATGCATGGAAACAGCAGCAGTTGCTAGAATGAGATAGCATTGGATGAATAACTTGTGAGTCACGAATTGGTGTCCAGAGCACAGAAATCGCCAATGTCTTGGGGTGCAGCATTCAATGCCAGCAGTATCCCCTCGAGCTTCTCCTTCCCGCCGATGTGTGGTGACCTGGGTGGTGGCCAGTCCGTCAGCCTGTGTCCCAGGTGGGGATGATTGGAGCAGAGCTGCAGACACAGGGCAGGTGCCGCCAAATGCACCCAGGTGATCTTAAGCCACTGTAATCAGAATTATTTGTAACCACAGCAGAGCCCAGCCTACCCTCACTGCTACATATGGGAAGGCAACAGAGAGGCTGAAGACTTCACTCCTTCGGCATCTCAGCAAGTGCTTCAGTAGCTCCTTTGGCCGGATGCTCTCCTGGGTTCTTAGAATACAATGAGCAGGGTCCCTCCCCTCCTGGAGCTGACTGTCTAATGGGGACAGAGGTAGGTCCAGGCACTGGCCCGCCTGGCTTATGGTTTTCCTACAGCAGTGACCATCAGCCCATGCAGTGGGTGTGGAGAAAATGAACTGCTGAGCTTCCTGAGGCTGGAACAAAGCAATCTGATGAAAGGCATGTGCTTAATTCTCAAGAAACAATGAACACAGGCATGAGCAGCAGCCGGGACGAGAACGGAGAGGGGGATGGGTTCCATCCTGTGTGGCCCCCTGGGGTAGGGGGAGCTGGGATCTGTCACCCAGCTGGGGTCTTCTCATCTCTGAATCTCAGCTCACTTTTTCTTGTGCTCTGGATTCTGTGATTTTAATTAATGTGCTGGAGACCCTGTTGTTATCGGAAACAGAAAATGATTTGTTTACAGGTAGAGTCAGCCAGGTGCGGTGGCTCAGGCCTGTAATCCCAGCACTTTGGGAAGCTGAAGTGGGTGGATTACTTGAGCTCAGGTGTTCGAGATCAGCCTGGGCAACACAGTGAGATCCCATCTCTCTAAAAAAAAATTTTATTTTTTAATTAGCCAGGCATGGTGGCGAGCACGGTAGCCTCAGCTACTTGGGAGGCTGAGGTGGGAGAATAGCTTGAGGCTGGGAGGTCAAGGCTGCAGTGAGCTGAGATTGTGCCACTGTGCTTCAGCTCAGGTGACAGAGTGAGACCATGTCTTAAAAAAAAAAAAAAGTCATCTTTAAAGAGAGGCAAGTTTCTTTGGATTGGATGCTGTGACCTGCTGGACCAAAGGCAGCATATGGCTTGTGGTGTGAGATGGATCAGGGCTCAAAGACCCCCAGTCAGAGACTTGGGGTGTGATTGTTAACCTGCCTGAAGCTAATCATTCATTTGCTCCAAGGGCTTTGATGAGGAGTTCGTGAGACACGGCGTAGAAAACATTAAACCTGAGCACTCCTGGTGCAGGTGAACTTTTCCCCCCGCTTCCTCACTCCACGTTTCTTGCTTCAGATTCCTTCCCAGCAATTCTGTCTCCTCTCTCCATGTATACAGCTCAAGAGAACAGGTGGCATTTCCCGCCTCCCCGTCTCCGCTCCCAAGGATATGTAATTCTGTGTCATGCAGCTCCAGGAGAGTTGATCTGGGGTGGGGAGATTCGGGGGGGAAGAGAGCGACTGAGGAAGGGAAGGTGGTGTCTTGTGACACAGCTCATTGTCGAAGGACAGGTTCCCAGTGGCTCTGCACACCGGGCGCTTGTTCCCCCTGTGACTCATTAAGACAGGCGTGCTGTGTGCCAGCGGCTCCCATTCGCAGATTGAATTACCATCCTATTCAGCTGACATAAAGCAGTTTCTGGCCGGCTCGGGCAGCCCATGAATAAGTAAATAGCCTTCCAGCCGGGTGCTGAGCACAAACATCTGAGGCTCAGAAAGGCTGGCGTCCACGGGGACAGGAAGGGGGGCTGGCGGGGACGCCTGGACCAGTCTGTCTGGTCCACTAGACTACTGATCTCCGGTGCCTTGTAAGTACCTGCTTTTGGGGCTGAGCAAAGAGCCCGATGGGTTAATGAGATACAGCTTAGACACAGATGGGAAATTGATCTCTTTCTAGGCTGTGGGCTGTAGAGCAAGGGCTGTTCTCTGGACTGAGAGGTGGGAAGAGGCGTTTCCAGACTCGGGGGATGGGAGGGTGGCGGGGGTTGTGATAACCCCTGGTTTCTAAGCCTTTGGGTCTTAATTGAGGCTCAAATCACGGTTACTACCCTGGGGTATTCCTTTCCAAATCTGTCCTCAGGCCCTGTGTCAGGCTAAAAAAGACCTTTGGTCCCGAGGGTCCGTTTGGGTAGGCTGTGGGCAGGACACTCAGGATAAGATGGGGCTCAGGAGGAAAGGCAAGGGTTGGGTGTTCCGTTATTTGTCCCTCCAACTTCCCTCCCTCGGGAATTCACTATTCTGGTGGAAACAGTTTGGTTTTGCTAGTTTAAGCATCACAGAACTGGCATTAGAAACAGCATGTATTCCAAGTCGTAAGGGGGAAATCTCAAGTGGAAATTCCTACTCTTTTTTCGATTTTTGTGCAGCATTTTCAACTCTTTGAGCTCAAATGATGAGATGAAGTTGAACACCCGTTAGAGAATGAATATAATCAGACAATGGATATAATTGTAGCATTTTAATTTCATGTAAGTCCGCTGTTAGTTGAAATATACAGCAAAAATGTGAGGGTGCTGACTCTGGCTTAAGACCTGGGGGGGTTCTTTTTTTTATGTGTTCTATGTAGCGAGGACCTTGTAGTAAACAGGTGAAATGAACTGCGTCTGTGCCTGACATTAAATAGTAAGAACGAGCTCCTCCCTCGTGGCAGAAGGCATAATCCTGTGCTCCATGATGAACATGTTTATGGGGCAGGGCAGGTGGCCGGTGTTTTCTGTTACCTGGCATTCGAGGGCAGCGGTAAAATGTACATCAATAAATCATTGTTTTTGTTTTCCTCTCTGCCTGAATGGCTCTGTTAATTAAAACTGTGTAAAGTGGTCTTCGAGCTCTGTACTCAATTTCACTTGGGCTGGTTAGGGTTGGTTATGCACAGCCCCACAAATCCTTTATCTTGCTGGACCACTTTTGAATGAATAATGATCATATTTCACCTGTAACCATACAGAGTAGTTTTTTTATGCCGTATAATCATTAGCAAGCTCTCCAGTCAACCTGGTGAGATGTTAAATGCATTGAGAAGCTGGGAACCATTGCACCACCTAAAATTTTTTCTTCTTTAACAGAACTAGAAAAAAAAAATGTACATCACTTGCAGATTATCGTGACTTCCTGTAATCTCGTTTTTTCATGTTATTCTCTGAGAGAACATGATTCCTTAGAGGAGAAGAATAGGATGTGTGTTGGTGGAGGTAAGGACTTGGTGGTTTGCATTAAAAGGAGGTAGTCAGCAATGATGACGACGTGCCTCTGCCTGCAGGGATCTCACAGGAGGTCTCTGCCTTGATTCCTTTGCATCCAGCCCATCTGATCATGGTTAGAAACATCTCCGTTTTATTGTTTGCTGAAATCGTCCCACAATGAAGTAGGTGGACCAGTGATGTTACATCAGATGACTTTAGAAGATGTATAGATTTTTTGAAATATTTTTATGTGATAGCTCTTTCATGTAGTTTAAAGAAAAGACATAGGCATATCAAATAAGTTAGCATGATAGTATAAGGTTTCCTTTGAGAAAGATTTGTAGAGAAAGACTTTAGTGAGTTCCCAAACTAGACACAAGCATGCTTTCTTTTGTGCTGCAACAGTATTTTTTAACTTGAAAGTGCACACATATAATAAGAAAAATCAAGTGTATAAAGATATATGAAAAAATTCTCGTGCTGTCTCTTCTTTCCGTATCCAGTCCCTCGAGCCCACTTTCAATACTTCTAGTGGTTTCTTCTTGAAGCTCTTAATACTAAAAATTGCCTATATTGTGACTTTTTTTTTGACTTACCAATTTTCCTAAGTAAAAAATATTAATAGCACTTTCTGGGGTGGTAGATAAGTGGTTCTCAAAGGGCTTTGAGTGGGCAGTTTTGCCTTTCAGGGTTGGTGTTGGGAGACACTTCTGTTTGTCATGATTCAGGGAAAGTGTGTGTGCTACTGGCCTCTGGTTGCTACTGGCCTCTGGTTGCTACTGGCAGGGATGCTGCTAACCACCTCATAGTGCACAGGACAGCCTGCACAAGGAAGAATTCTCTGCCCCAAATGTCACACTGCTGAGGTTGAGAAGCTCTGTGGTAAATGAAGATTTGGTTATCTTAGTTTTCCTCCCCCAATCTATACACATAGTTAAATTGCTACTTTAAGTGAATACTTAGTTGTTACATTGCTATTGTGTATATATTGTTAATGGTGGCACCAATTAGTGACTGTGATTACATTTCTTTTGTTGTATGGCTTTTTAGTTTTCCTGGAGTTATTAATAGCCTGGTTTTCAATTGTGCCATTTGCAATCCACATATTAAAAACTCTTCTCCAGTTCTTTCTGGTATCAAAAGCTTTTCTTGAGTCTCTCTTTTCTCTAGATTCTTTATTTCTAAAGCTCTCTGTTGTCTTGTTTCAAACCGATTGCTCTTGAGAGCTAAGGCTCAGCTGTCACCTTGGCATTCTTCTCTATCCCCGTTTAAGGTAGGATTTGTTGTTTTCTGGATTCTGTGGCTTTACCTTTTATCTTTTTGTTTCACTTGTTTTGCTGCAGCAGTCATTTCCTAAGAAAGAACACGCTGTGGAGGTACATTTTATGAGTCTTTGCATGTATGGTAATCTCTCTTCTCTAACCTCACACTTGACTGACAGCTTGTTTGGGTATAGAACCTTAAGTTGGAAATAATAGTCAATCAGAATTTTAAAGACATTCTGTTGGCTTCCAAGGTTGCTGCTGAGAAGTCTGAGGCTCTAACCCATTCTTTTCCTTTTTAAAATTCCACCTCTTCTTTCTAACGGTTATGGGAAGTATTTAGGGCCTTCTCTTTATCATTCACCTTCTCAAATCTCATGGTACTCTTTGCTTAGGTCTGTTTCATCTATGTTGCAGAGCACTCATGAGATCCTTAATCTAGAACATGTTCTTATGTTTTTCTGACAATTTTCAATTTATCGTGATTCTGGGCAGTTTAAAAACTCGAACAAAACAGAAGTAAAGGAATTTCTGATATTTTGGTTGTTTATGTCAACATGAAGGTCTACTGATATATATAGGATTTTTTGTATTTAAATATTTGGTGGCCCAGATGAGAATTCCCGAAGAGTTTATGCGTAGTATGCTTGTTGGTTTTTATATTAATTTTATTAATTAACTTGACCCATAATAACTCTTTCTGTAGTTGGCTGGGCATCAGTCAACTGATTGTTGTTATTCTTTCTGGAAACCTTACTGGTAAAAGTTAGACCTCCTGGATTGATAGTCTCTTTTTTTTCTTTAATATTTTCTAGCACTTTGGGAGATTTCTTTTATCATCCAAATCTGCCATTAAAATTTTTATTTCAGCAACTATCTTTTGCATTCACAGGAGTTATTTTTGTCCTTCATTGGCCTTTTTAGCATCTTGTTCTTGACTTTTACATGCTTTCTGAAGATACTTGTTAGACTTATTGCTTTTTTTATTTCCTTGTTTGGTTGCCTGGATGATCTCTCTGTCTTCTGGGTTTTATCGTTACGTTCTTTTACTCTTCCATGTTAGAGGTTTTTAAAATGAAGCTGTACCGCTTGGTTGACTGCTTTTGGAGCATAGTCTCGACAGGTTGGGGGAAGTCAGTGGTGAGCTCACTCCAGGCTAGCTGTGAGGGAGCGGAACACATTTTGTTGTAGAAGCTCCTAATGTCAAACACGGTCTTTGCTCTTGGATTGTAGTTTTCTACCAAAATATTTCCAGTCTCCTGCCTAGTTTGAGAGTGGTGTGGGGTAGCATCCACCTACCTGCTTAATGCATTGGATCTGGGGAGGGGTATCCACAGGCAGACTGTCTAATTTGTTTTCAATATAATGGCACTTGGCTATTATGACCTCTGCCTGCTGCATGTGAGTCCTGAGCTCCCTCATTAAATATCTCTAGAAAACAAACTTCAGTCTCCTGCCTAGATGTCTTTCCCTCACAGATCCCTTGCACAAAATTCTAAATGTTATTTCAGCTTGAACTAACATTATGCGTGCCTGTTCTGGTATTCCCTGTCAGACGGAGAGTCCTGGAAGGCCTTGATCTTACTCATGTTTGGGCCTAACAGCTGTCAGGAACTTTGCAGGCACTCAGAACATGTTTGCTAAATTGAAATAAATTGAATTTTGGCCATACAGATGGTTTTTCAGCTCCAAGTTCTAGGATAAAGCCTCACTTGCTTTTTATCCTTCCTTTCGCTTCTGCTGGTTCATATGGACACAGGATACTAGCAAGCTCTTTAATAAAACCTAAGTTAATTCAACTTATCATCTTATTTTGTGATTCTGAGCAGGTCAATAACTCTTTTTAACAAAATAGAAGTAAAGAAATTTCTGATATTTTGATTGTATATGTCGACATGAAGGTCTACTGATATATAGGAATTTTTGTTTTTGAATATTTGATGGCCAAGATGGGAATTCCTTAAGAGTTTACTCTGTGTAGCATGCTTGTTGGTTTTTATATTGATTTTTATTAATTAATTTGACCTATAATAACTCTTTCTGTCATCGGCTGGACATCAGTCTCGTCTTGATAATTAAGGATATGTTCAGTGCATGCCCAGATACTGACCTGTTCCCTCAATTCCGTCCCTTGCTATCATCTGTCTAACCTGGATAATTAGCCCTAAGTGCATTTCTCTTGGCAAATTCAGGAACTTGACAGTCTACTCAAGGAGTCATGAAAGCTTCGCGTCAATGGCTGTGTTGTATCGTTGCATTGTTCTATACCAGGAAATTTGGTTGAAGGGAAAGAAAAATCTCAGGCTGGGAGGACCATGAGTTCAGTTTCAAATTTGTCCTTCACTCAGCCCTCAGTGTTCTGAACTGGAAAATGGTAGCAGAATTCGTGCCTCTCCCTGGCTCTTAAGCATCAAGGAACGTGAAGGAGGCAGACAGACAAACTTGCAAGTCATTCTTTGGTGACAGAAGATTGTGTCTGCTTCTTCCTGCAGCTTGGAAATGACGCGCCACACCTGAAGCCTGCAGGTGCTGAGGCCACATTCGATCAGACCCAAGCTTTGGGAGACCCCTGGGGAAACTTCCCACTTCCTGTCCTGAGACCAGGAACTCAGCAGAGAAACTTTGTGGTAAGTCGTCCTTTCTTTTCTCAGAAGCAGTATTCCTCTGTGTCAGTTAGGAGCTGTGTCTGTTCTTTCACAGTTTGCTGATTTATTCGAGGCATGTTTATCGGGTGCCAGGTGTATGTCCCCTAGTTAAGAGGAAGGAGTGGTAAACAGAGCAGATGTGGTCCTTACCCTCACAGAGAGAGGAACATCATGGGGAACAGCTGTGCAAAGGCCCTGAGGCAAGAAAGAACTTGATGCCTGAAAATCTGGGTGTCTGGAGCACAGATGGGAGAGGTGGACAGGGCAGTTCATTCAGGACCTTAGGGCTGGCTGTGCTAGGGTATTGATTCTAAATCTGAAGAACAATGGCCAGAGAGTAGTGATTGATTTTAGGTGGAGAGTGACATGATCCAATTTTTATTTTAATAAGATCACTCCCAGTTCTGAATGGAGGTGGAGGTAAGCGTGGGAGTGAAGAGGATTAGGCAGCGACCATGTAGTCCACATGACTGGCAAGGGCGGCCTGCAGGCCTGCACCAGGATGGTAGTGGACGTGAGGGTCATTGGAGAGGCCCTGGATGTATCTGGGCAGCAGGACCTGCTAGCCATTGTGATAGACTGGGCTGAGAGGGAGTGTAAGGGGGTGACAAGAATGGCCTTCATATTTTTGGCCTGGGGCACATGGCGGAAGGGGAAGACCATTTCCTAAGATGAGAAAGACTGAGAGAGCAGTAGAAGTGTGGGGAGATTCATATCCAGGTTTGCGCTGAAGCCCAGTTTTGAGTTTGAGTTACCTGACTGACACCTAAATACAGGGAAAAATCCACAGTTTGACAGTCAGTTTCAGTGTTCAGGAGAGAACCCTAGGCTGGTTTCTTCATTCCTTGTGAAATGTTTGGTTTCAGATTTCCTGTGCAGAGGTGTGATCTGAACTCAGGGCAATAGTTCACCCCATGTAATCATGAGACAATCTTGGGTAGCAAGAATAACAGCTGCTGTTATCAAAGGTTTTCAACCCTGAAATGGCCGGCTCGGCACTGGTGGCACTGACTGTTCCACCTGCATTTGATCGTGCAGCAGAAGGTGAACCAGCTGGACCTTTGGTGCCCCTGCTTGGGCTTGGCAAATGAATCTGAGTCTCAGATTCCAGTAAGCATGGTCGTGGTGGAGAAGATGGTGATGATGCCGGCGGTAGTCCTGGTGACGTAGGAGATGGTGATGATGCTGGCGGTAGTTGTGATGATGGAGGAGATGGTGATGATGCTGGTGGTAGATGTGATCGAGGAGATGGTGATGCTGGTGTTAGTTGTGGTGGTGGAGGAAGTGGTGATGATTTTGGTGGTAGTCATGGTGATGGAGGAGATGGTGGTGATGCTGGTGGTAGTCGTGATGGAGGAGATGGTGATGATTTTGATAGTAGTCATGGTAATGGAGAAGATGGTGGTGATGCTGGCGGTAGTCATGGTGACAGAGGAGATATGATGCGGTAGTTGTGATGGAGGAGATGGTGATTTTGGTAGTAGTCATGGTGATGGAGAAGATGGTAGTGATGCTGGTGGTAGTCACGGTGATGGAGGAGATGTGATGTGGTAGTTGTGATGGAGGAGATGATGATTTTGGCAGTCATGGTGAGGGAGGATGGTGATGATTTTGGTGGCAGCTGTGGTGATGGAGGAGATGGTGTCGATGCTGGCGGTAGTTGTGGCAATGGAGGAGATGGTGTTGATGCCGGCGGTAGTTGTGGTGATGGAGGAGATGGTGGTGATGCCGGCAGTAGTTGTGGTGATGGAGGAGATGGTGTTGATGCCGGCGGTAGTTGTGGTGATGAAGGAAATGGTGATGATGTCAGTAGTCATGGTGATGGAGGACATGATGGTGATGCTGGTGGTAGTGATGCAGATGGAGGAGATGGTGATGATTTTGGTGGTGGTAGTTGTGGCAACAGAGGAGATGGTGATGATGCTAGCAGTAGTCGTGGCGACAGAGGAGCTAATGGTGATGCTGGCTGTAGTCGTCATGATAATGGTGGTAATGGATCTGGCCAGTATGTGTTCAGTAGACCTAAATCCACACTCAGTCCTCTGATTCCTATTTTATGCATTCATTTTCCATAGAAGAAGGCAGAGAAGGTCTGATGTGAAACTTAACTGTTTCCAATGCAGGATATACACTTGGCCATCATTTGTTTCTCATTACAATAGAACCACTAATCATCACTTAATAGTAAAGGCAGCCTCGTTGGAGGTGGGTCAGATTCCTGAAAAATATTTCAAAACCCTTTTGTTTTCATTTTTAACATAATGGTATCAGTTTCTTCAATGAATATAATTTATGACAATATCTTTATGCCCTAAAAAGACAAATCGTATCATGAAGAACACTTTCAAAGAGTGTGTTTCAACTGAGTGCTGTGGGTTATTATTTGTAATTTTTTCCAGTGCATTGATTACACTTGGCCTATGGGATGCAGAAGCCAATCTGTTATCCTAGGGATCACAAGCAGATTATTTTGAGGGCTTATTACTTTTTTGATATTTTTAAATTTTGGTCATTCTGGGGTTGGAAGCTCGAGTGGAGTGATGTATGTGTGTATGAGTCTTTCCTATATTTGGAATGAGCTGGTCTTTTTTTGATAGATTGTTGGCTGCTTGGAATTGCAGATGCATCATTAAGCTATTGCATTTAAATTTAGCTCTTGTTCTCACTCTAGAAGGGAATGGAATGTTTGAATTATTTCCCCATGAAGGGAGGGCAATTAGAAAATAGGTCCTCATGACTGTTTGAAGAGTGGGTCTAGTTCGTGAGTCTGAGATGGGCTGCACGTTTGACTTGGAAGAGGAGGCTCTCTGAGAGTAGCTCCAGTCTGGAGGAAGTTAGAGCTGCCTGAAGCACACCTCAGTGGCTGCTACATTTTAATCTCTCCAAAGGCAGCATTTCCTGTCTAAATCCACAATGACCATTCTCAACAGCTCCATCGTTTCCCTCCATCCAGACAGGTCTCAGCGCCCCTCTGTCAATAAAACATATTAAGATGTGTATTCACAGATACAAGTTGGAAAAGTTAACAACTTTCACAGGAGCTGAGTATGTGTGAGCAGGTTTAAAGTTATGCTCATTTAACTTGAACATGCCTAGCATAAAAAGATTAATGTTTAATGTAATAGATATCCTAATTACCCTGATTTGACTTTCACACATTATATGGGTGTATCAAAATATCACATGTACCTCAATAATATGTCCATCTGTTATGTATCAATTTAAGAAACCCAGATACATCAACTGGCGTGGTGGCTCACATCTGTAATCTCAGCACTTTGGGAGGCCAAGATGGGCGAATCACGAGGTCAGGAGATTGAGACCAGCCTGGCCAACATGGTGAAACCCCAGCTTTACTAAAAATAAAAAAGTTTGCTGGGCGTGGAGTTGTGCACCTGTAATCCCAACTACTCAGGAGGCTGAGGCAGGAGAATTGCTTGAACCCGGGAGGCAGAGGTTGCAGTGAGCTGAGATAGCGCCACTGCACTCCATTCTGGGCAACAGAGCAAGACTCTGTCTCAAAGAAACCCAAATATAATCCTAGTTAAAGTGAATTAAATCAGTACAGTAAAATAAAAAGCAAAATTATTTTACCTTGTCAGATTTGAAGGGCAGCAGATGCTCACCGAAAAAGTCACATCTCACAGAGATGTATAAAGTAAAACATTAAAGTCCCTTGATAAATATTTCCCGTTCCTAATTCCCATTGGCGATCATTATTAAGAGTCTGGTGTTTCTTTTCAGAATGCAGACCTTTCCCCATGCATCCACAAATATACACATACACACGTAATGTCTTGAGGTAAAACAGAGGCAGGTGCATCGACAAAAGTGGACGTGGATACACAATTCTATGTGTGCATGTCCAAGTACACACATAATCTGCTCTGCAACTTTTTTCATTACTTACATACTAAATTTATATATTTAATTTGTAAAATCTCATGTATCTTGACTCTTCTACCAAGCTAACCACTGTCATCAGTTTGGTCCTTCCAAACATACGTGAAACTCTATCCTAGAATTTTGTGTGTGCTTTAAACAAAACTATATTTTTCTGCAGATTCGTATTTTCCATTTCCAGAACATTTCTCAGAGACCTTTGCCTGTTATTTCCAATGAGTACATTGGCACCCAACCTCAGCCTTGTAAATTGCTGTGTATCACCCAGCAGTGTAGCTATACTGAGTGTCTCAGCCTGGGCTCTCCCAGAGCAAGCCCAAGGTAAGGATTCCAGTAAAAGTGACTCACGGGGAGGTGACCCCAGGAAATTTTGGGTATGGAAGTGAGACAGGGAAGGGCAGGAAGTCAGTAATGAGTGTGTGTTATCCAGCCAGTTGCTGCTGTGGGTGATGGGGGCTCAGTCCTGTATGGAACCTCTGGGAGATTTTGCAATGTACGCTGTGGGATTATTTGCTTGAGGGATGAGGGAGCTGGGGTATTGATCTACCAGTACTCTTCACTTGGCTGAGGCAGCCTTGCAGGTGCATGGAGGCTCCAGCATGTCTTGCTTGCCCTGCATGTAGGCCAGGCTTGGGTCTCAGCTAGACTGAGCCCCCAGGCACAGAAATGCAGGTGTTGGTGGTAACCAGGTTGGTGTGCAAGGAGTTGAGTGCTCAGAGGTTATGGGAGGCGGCTGATGCCCGCTGAAGGCACTTACTGCTATTGATGAACAATTGTGCACTATGTAGATGCACACATAGATGACAACAGTGAACTAACTGTGCCATAACCATGCCTTATTATCAGCACTACTGTAGGGAACACATTTGTCCATGCTCCCTGTGTACATTACTCTAGAATCTGTGCAAATGTGCTTCTACTTCAAGGGGTGGGGGCGAGGGGAGGGAGAGCGTTAGGGCAAATACCTAATGCATGTGGGGCTTAAAACCTAGATGACAGGCTGATAGGTGCAGCAAACCACCATGGCACATGTATACCTGTGTAACAAACCTGCACGTTCTGCACATGTATCCCAGAACTTAAAGTAAAATAAAAGTGCTTCTATTTGTATAAGTGTTGAAATATGTAGAAAAAGCTAAAGGGGAA
The DNA here is from genome assembly GCF_009764315.1 of Trachypithecus francoisi. Lineage (NCBI taxonomy): Eukaryota > Metazoa > Chordata > Mammalia > Primates > Cercopithecidae > Trachypithecus > Trachypithecus francoisi. The sequence goes on from NW_022681456.1 coordinate 2,543,775, forward strand.
TACGTGCCATGTGTTCATCATAATATGCTTTTTAAATTCAATAATGCAGTATGGAATTACCTCAGTCTTTAACAGTATTCAGTTGACTTTAGTTTTGTATATTTGTGTGTGTGTGTGTATCTAGTCCAGCAACCTGACTTTGTGCACTACAGATGCTTGGCCTATATTTGTTGAGACAAGAAACCACTGATACTAGAAGGAAATGGCCCCACCAGTGTCCCCGGATCTTCGTCCACGCCATCTGTTCTTTCATTTTCCCTGTTAGATAAGTCATGTTACTCCTACCTGCAGGGCTTGATAGGCAAGAACTGTTTACTTGATGCCATGAGCTCTGGGAACAGAGATTACATCTAAGCGTTGAGCAGGGTCAGAGAGAGAGAAATCTGGTCTTCTGTGCCTTTTGTGGATAATTTTGTGACTATCAGCCTAGTGGAGGCATTGCCTGAATCTGCCAACTAGCCCAATATTTCCAAGAGTGTTGTACAAGCAATAAAATAGACAAAAACAATCCACAAACCCTAGCTAGCTATGGTCATGTATTTATTGGAAAAAATATTAGGAAAAATATAACTAGTAGGCCAGGTGCACTGGCTCATTTCTGTAATCCCAGCCCTGTGGGAGGCAGAGGTGGGAGGACCACTGGAGTTCAGGAGTTTGGGGCCAGCCTGGGCAACAAAGTGAGACTCCGTCTCTATTATCAAATATATATTCATATATAAAAAATACTAGTGAATGATATGTACAATTAGCGAATAACTAGCGAATTTATATATAAAATAACTAGTGAATTAACCAACAGTTTTGTGTTAGTCATATATAGTTTCCTTTTTCAATATAATTACGTATGTAAAACACAAGCTCATTTAAAGACAGAGGGTCAGTTAGTAGTTGGCACAGAGATGGCAAAGCTTGTGATGTCTGGGGAATCTCAGTTCCCTGGAACCTCCGATGCAGCCTTGTGGGGCTTCACGGCTGCTCCAGCCACAGGCCGTGCCTGTTACCGAGGACCCAACCTGAAACAAACAGGCCTGCAAGTTCTCAGGGCTCCTTTTTGGTCAGGACCCCAAGACTAACTGTCTCGGCCTAATGTTATTTGTGCGGAAATGTCTAGTTAAAATGTCTTTTAATGTCATTACTCTTCATGACTAAAGCAATTATGTATTTTAAATTCCATTTGGTTGGTTTCATTTTGTTCTGTTATTATTTTTTGAAGTAGACAAGTCAACATGGAATGGGCTCTGTTTATATTGAAGTCTGAGCGCCAGTTACAGTCAAACGAGTCCTTAGTGCTGTCCTGGGCCTGTCGGGAAGCATGTGTGATGCTGGCCTGCTGGCCTCAGCACCGGGCTGGGTTCAGTGATGTCTCCAGGTTTACCTGCAAGGGCAGTAAAAGGGGAGAGTACAAATGTGTCTGGCAAGAGCTTTGGAAATGGCGAGGAAATAGTCACACTTCCAGCTATGGTACCCAGGTCTCGGTATCATCCATTTCACTCCTGCCTCTTGGTGAACTCGGGCCCTGGAATGTCGTTTACTTGCTCCTTTTGTTCTGCAGGACAGATGAGTGAGGCTGCTGATACAGCCGTGTGCTCAGGCCCTGGGGCTTGCTATGCCCCGTGGTATTCTATTATGTGTGTCGCGGTCTTCAGATTTTACATGACGGGGAACCAGCTCAAAGTAGCCTCAGCAAAAACGGGAGTTCTTGACTGGTGAAATTGAAGAGAGGAGATTCTAGCTTCAGGAGTGGCTGCATCCAGGAACTCTGCCGATGTTTTTGGGAATCTCCATCCTTTTCCTCTGTGTTGGTGTCAGTCTTTAATCAGTTCCTTAGTCATGCACTTGGAGTTCACAGGCCTGGCGCTGTTCCCACATTGTATTATCGTATCTACAGTTAGGCCCAAAAAGCCAGCAGCGCGGTGTACGACCATGGTGTGGGCCCCTGCTTTTCTCTTATGGGGAGGATCCACCTGGAGTCCATCACCCTAACCCTCACCTTTCACAAGACCCATCTCCAGAGCCTGGCCACCGAACTCAAGAGTTTCCAACTCACCTAAGGTCACTTTCCAAACGGGAATGACCAGCTCCTGGGGGCTGGTAAAAAAAAATGAACCCACCCTCACTAAGGGGTGACTTTGTATCCTTACAGAGGTGTGTGCATGTTTTCAGGCCTCCCCATTCAGCCAGATCTCAAGGCAGGTTGCTCGCCTGCCCCTGGCTAACATAACCATGCCAAGGACCGTTCACAGGGCTCACAGGGCTCAAGCCACACAGGTGCCCCAGGCCTGGAGTCTAGGTCTGCAGGTTCCCAGGTGCTCACCACTGCTGGGTGGGGTGGCTGACTGCGGGGCACAGAGGTAGGTCCGTTACTGGGTGAATGGTGTTCCCTGCAAAAAGAAGGTTGGAGGCCCAGACCCTCAAACTGTGATCTTACTTGGAGACGAGGTCTTTATAGAGGTGACCAGCTTAAAGTGAGGTCATTAGATTAGGTCTTAATCTACTGTGACTGGTGTCCTTCCAGACAGGGATTTGGATGCAGAGAATATTGGCAGGGATTGGGGTGATGCTTCTAGGAGCCACGGAATACCAAGAATGCCAGCCACCACAGAAGCTGGGGAGAGGCATGGGCAGAGCCTGGCGCCAGCCTGAGGAACCAGCCCTGCCGATACCCCGAGCTTGGGCGTCTGGCCCCTGGGGACTATGGGGCCGTGTGTGCCTGTTCTTCAAGCCTCCTGTCTTGTACTTTGTCACAGTGGCTGCAGGAAACTAACGTGAGGTCTCTGGTTGCAAGCAGCAGAACCTGGTGCTGGCCACCTAAAAGGGAAGGGGATTTGCTAGAAGGACCAATGGAGAGGGCCAGCGAAGCATCAGGGACCGGGAGCAGGCCTCAGGGAGGAGGAGAGCTGCAGGATGCCCCACCCAGGGTTGGGGGGATGGCGGGGGGAACAAGGGGATGGAGGGTTGGGGGGACGGGGGGACAGGGGGACGGAGGGACAAGCTCTGGCCGCTGGTTCTTTTTTGTCCTTGGTCCCTCTACTCACAATTTAAATTCAAGGGACTGATTGTTTAATTGGCAGCACTTGAGTCTCAGGCGCATCCCTTGGCTGGAGAGGATGAGGCACCGTGATTGTCCTCAGCAGACCACCTCCAGAGCAGAGCCAGGAAGCTCTGGCCAGAAGAGTGAGCCACTGCCTGGGAGGCCCTTTCCGACCCGTTGCTGCAGGGGTTTCTGGGAGCTTCTTTCTCTACATAAAGTCAAGTCTGCACACCACATATTGGTGGGCAGATTTCAGTGCAGCGCCGCACACCTGCTCCATGTGGGCCCTCTGTCTTCCCGGTGCAGAGCACCAAGGACAGCCTGTGTCTGCAGGGCCACCTCTTTGCTGACACAATTCAGTTACTGACCCTTCAGGTGCTTTGACAGGCTGTCCACCCCGGGCCTGTGCGGTCTCCAAGAGTAACCAGGCAACGGAAGCATTTGCCACTGATAGACATCCACAGAGAGCAGCCAACTCCCCAGTGCAAACGAAAGGGCTTCGGATTAGGAGAGAAGGTTGATAAGGGACTGTGAGCACAGCTAGAGCTTCCTCTTTAACCTGGGGCCATGGTGTCTGTGCGGTCCCCTTGACAACACACTGTGGCTAGATTAGAGATCCACATTGATCAGTCGCTGTGGAAAGAATAACACATGCGTGTGCATTTCCTGTTTTGTGTGAACATCTCCTAGACCCCTTACTACAGAACGGAGCCTTTTCAAAACCGCTACCTGATTTAGCATGGGTAACTCGCTTGCATCGTCTCCACTCTGGACACTGGAAAGTTTTAGATATCTTTGAATTTGAAGGGCCAGTTTCCCAAGGAGTAAAAAAATCAATAATAACATGATCAGTAAAGAGCATAATGATTTCAGTCCTGGAAGAGGTGAGGGAACGAAAGCTCTGATGGTGTTGCATAGCCCCCTCCACTGCCTGAAATCGTGTGCGTTTGCAGTTTATATGACCTGCTGTAATGTGGACTTCATTGAGGAAGGGATTTCACCTTTGCTCGCTCAGTATTCCCAGTACCTGGAAAGCTGCTCTGAAAATAGTGCAGAAGTTTGTTGAATACATAATTGGATAATTGAAGGAAGAAGTGGATTAATGAATACTAATATAATGGGAAAACATACTTCTTCAATTTTGCCTATTTGGTGCCATAATTTGAAGGTTGCTTGCTACAAAGTAAGGGGTGTATGTGTGTTTAACATAGAAAGTCCATCAGCAATAAAGCTGTTAACTGACTTTTGGCTTTTAGATAAAGACCCATTTGTGATGAAAGTCTGGGTAGAGGCCCAAATATTCATCCTCCCTTCCTCCCTCCATCCGTTCTTTCCTCTTTTCTTTCTAGGTGGGCTGAGGCTTGCACTATTAGCCAGATCCTTGTACAACTGGGTGCAGCTAAAATCTCTTCTCCCATCCTTTCCATGCACAGTCTCCCATTTACACTGCTTTATGTTGTTGAAATTTTGACTTTAAGATCATTTACACTACAAAGCTATAAAGATGTTTCCGTCTAGGCACTTTTACGGAGGTGTTTTGCCTGAATCACTTCCTGAGGAGCCTCCCAGCTGCCATCAGGATGCTTGTTCAGGTGTGGCTGTGAGCAGGAAGAGCCGCAGAGCTCCTGGGCGCCCACAGCACTAGGCAAAGAGGTGGCCACACTGGCCCCTGGATGTGGCAAACCTCATCCCTCCCCACCTGCTGAACACTGGGACGTTTCAGGGAGGGCGAGAAACCTCAGACTGAAGGGAACCTGATCTTTTTGTCTTTACCAAGACGAGGGGGTCAGGAGGATCCTGCTGTGGGGCTCCTTGGACTGGGGCCCATGGAGCGAGATGAAGATCCTACGAGATATCCCATGCTGTACATTGTCTTTAAAAAAGGATAATTAACACGTTTAACCTTCTAATCTGATGTTCTCTGGAAAGAACTTTTTGTGTTGACTTGATCAAATCAGGAGTGAACGTGATGAGAGGAAGGTGTTGAGTGCTGATCACATGCGATATGAACGATTATTTAGATAATACATTCATATTAGGCCTGGCATTGACGCACAGTTACGGGCAAGCAAACTGCTTTCTAGGGGACTGGAGAACATCATTAACTCTTCATCTGCAAAATTGCTTTGGGGATCCGTGACTCTTATGAGAGTTAGACTTTCTTTCTTTTTCTCCTTTTTTACATTTAAAAAATTTGTGTGTGTGTGTGTGTAAAGACGAGGTTTTGCTATGTGCCCAGGCTGGTCTCAAACTCCTGGGCTCAGGTGATCCTCCCACCTCAGCCTCCCAAGGTGCTGAGATTACAGGCGTGAGCCACCACACCCAGCCAAGTTAGATTTTTCTAAGAGTAAGGAGACCTGGCAATCTGAAAATCAACTGATGCAATCAACGTTTTCCAATGATTGGATAACATCTCCAAGTAGCCCAGACAACTGAGCGATTCCTGTTCTACCAAAATAATCTAATTTATGTGCGTTCTGTGAATTCAGAATTGGGGTGCATCTGCGGACCTTTGAGGACTGAAGTGCTGGGCTGCTTAGCGTCAGGTCAGAGATACTCAGTCCAAGGCCCTCTCTGTTACTTTCTGAAGCTTCAGCTGAAACAAGAAGCAGCCCACCTTTGCTAAAGGAAAGGCTTCCTCCAAGCCCTTCTCAATACCTCCTGCTAAGCAGCCTCTAGCAGTAACTAAAGCCAGTGTCAGGTGACACCTACTTGTCATTTCTGCCTGGAGCTGTAGCTGGCCTAGGCCCGTGGGGCCAGAGCATTTGATTGAACTCTCAGTTGGTGCCCCAGGGCAATGTGTGCTAGGAAAAAATGGAGTCTGGTGAAGGGAGATGGTGACTCACTCCTTCCAGTGAGGAGTGAAAGGAAATGTCAGCAGGAGTCAAGAGAGCAGGGATGACACCATTTGCATGAGGACAGACCTGGGTTCCAAGCCTGGTCCAGCAGCTCCCAGCTGCAGGGTGTGGGCCTGGGCTCTAGTTTAAACCTTTGTGTCCTTGTGTGCTGGACGGAGGTGGCAGCACTAACTCGGGGCCGGGGGTGGGGTGGCGGGGGTTGTTGGTGACAGTGAAACACAGAAGAGACTGGTAGGGTCTCAGCACCAAGCCTGGCCCACAGGAAGCTCTCAGAACATGAGGTGTAAGGCTGGGGGTCCTGGAAAAATGAGAGATGGGGTGGAACCTCTCATCAGTGGAACATGGGGGGCTCTGTAGAGGAAGGGGGCCCCTGCACCCCAACTTCAGGTCAGCAGCTGACGCCAAGGCCATGTTGCAGGGATCCACAGCCCACACAAGCAGTCCCCGAAAATCCTTCCTTTCTGCTCAGGCCTCTGGCAGAGCTCTCCAGACCTCTGTGCTGGAAACCAAAGTCACCCTCTGACTTCTTCCTGTGGTCCTGCTTGTGCCCGGCCAAGCTCTTTCCTGGCTGCCATATGGAGATGTAGAAGGAGCTCTCCTGTCACTAGGAGAGACTCCAGAACACTGTACTGACCCCATCTCTGGACATTCATGTCTTCCTGCCAGCCCTGGGCTCTGCCTTGATGAGCTGGGAAGGTGTGGGATTGGGAAGATGCCTTAACCTCTATCTCATTCATTGTCTCCTAGGACGGTGTCCTGCACATATGGGCACTCAGTAGACATGGGTGATGGGTTGGGCGGCTTTTTCTATGCCTCAGCTTCCTTAGGTCTTAAATGGGTTTAAATATAATCCTGCCTTGTAGAAGGTTTGAGGAGAAATCAGCAAGCCCTCAAGAAGGGATTCGCAACTGTGGTAGTGGCTCAGGTGATTCTGCACTGACCAGAGCCAGGAGCCCTGCTGAACATGGCAACAGTCAGAGAAGATGAGAGAATGAGAGAGAAATAGGGGAGGCAGAAATAAGGAGAGAAGAGGAGAAGGGAGCAAGACAGGGGAGGAAGAGAAAGAGACATGGGGGGAGAACAGATGGGGTGAGAAAGGAGAGGAGAGCGAGAAACCAGAGACAGAACGTGGCATGTGTCTAGTCGTCGTCTTCAGATGTCTAGGGATGAAAGGGGACACCGTGAACAGCTCCCCATTCGTCTGGTGGGAAACGTGCAGGCGGAACGTTGTGATCTGTAAGATGAGACATCCTTGCTCTTGGACACAGAGCCCAGCATGCAGGTTTAAGAATGCAAAAGGCTGGGGGTGTGTGCATCCAACTGCGTCACTCTTCTGCCAGGCAGGGAGACTGGTGCCTGCCAGAGGTGAGAAAGCAAACGCTGTTGTCCAGATCATGTCCCGTCCCGGAGCAGGAGGGTCAGGGAGGCATCTAAGGGGCGTACAGCGACTTCTCCACATAGCTTGTCTGGGTGGGCTTGGGGGGGCTTCCAAACATGATGGCAGAGGTTTGAAACCTGTGCCCACCACCACAGGAAAATACCTGTCACTGTTCATGAAAAATGGTGCTGTTTAAACTTAGTGGGCATTAGTTTTCTTAATTCTCCTCTCCTAATTCTTATACAGTATCACATTCCATAGCCCAGGTAAGCAATGCATGTCCCTCCACCCCTTTCTTCCTGTCTATAGTCAAAGACAAACACCTGCATCCCCACAGCTAGGCATTGGGGGGGTTGTTGGTTTATTAAAATGAGAATATAGACTAGGCCCAGTGGCTCACACCTGTAATCCCAGCACTTTGGGGAGGCTGCGGCAGGCGGATCACTTGAGGCCAGAAGTTCGAAACCAGCCTGGCCAACATGGTGAAAACCCATTTCTACTAAAAACACAAAAATTAGCCAGGTGTGGTGGCAGGCGCCTGTAATCTCAGCTACTCCGGAGGCTGAGATGGGAGAATTGCTTGAACGCGGGAGGTGGAGGTTGCAGCAAGCTGAGATCGCGCCACTGCACTCCAGCCTGGGTGACAGAGTGAGACTTCATCTCAAAAAAAAAAAAAACTATATATGTTTGTATGTATGTATATCATATATACATTATATGTAATTATATGTGCACATATACATATATGTATGTAATATATAACATATATTGTACATTATATATTGTGCTATTGTAATATATACTATATTGTATATAATATATACAATATAATATATGCATTATTATACATATATGCATGATGTCTATATAATTATATATGCATAATACACATACATATGTATATATACATAATATAGACATATACACATGTGTATATATGTATATGAAATGTACATGTGTATTTATGCACATACACACACAAATACACAGCATCTGCATGTTTCCTGCCAAACAGGGAGCTGCCCAGGCTGTCCATCTCATACCTACACATCTGAAGAGGACTGGACACACAAGTTATCAAAAATATGTATATAAATATTTTACAAAATGTTTTATAAAGTACATATAAAATACATGTATCATATATACATATTTTTATATATCTGTCTTATATACATATATATTTTTGTATACAGATATTCGATAACTTGTTTTACTCAAAAGTGCGTCATGAACGTTTTTCATGTCAACACATAGAATTCTAACTTGTGATTTTGCATTGCTTCATTGTAACCTGTGGCACGGATACACCATAATTTTATTTGACCACCATGAAAAGATGTCCCTATGCAGCCCGGCAAGATTTCCCCGTTTTCCTTTGCCTCGTCAGCACTATGCTAAAGATCTTCATGCACACATTCTTGTGTTTTTTATTCTATGGAATCTATTTCTGGGAATCTCTGGGTCAGAGTCTGTGTGCTTTTTAATTACACCTCTGAGAGACTGCTTCTCAGAAAGACTCCAAGAATCAACATTCCCACTGGTTCTGTGTGGAGCGGCCTGTTCCTTTTTCCTTACACCCCAGTGCTCACTGATGCTGTGCCTCAGTTTTTCCATATCTAACGTGTGAGGAGTGTAGTGTTGTTAGAGCACAGGGAATGTGGTCGGTTTGTTTACATTGCTCACTGAACGTCTTCTGAGGATAAGGGAGGTTGGGTACCATGTTGGTAATTAATCACTTGGTTTTTGCTGATTCCTGGGGGTGCTGCCCCAACTCACGTTAGTCCTTGGCTGTAAGTAACTTCTGTTTCTTTATTGTGCTCTTTAAGGAATGGGAGCAATGGCATTGATTTCTTCTGCTTCCAATCACATAGTATACGTGCAACTGTGTTACCAAGTCTGAAGTGCTGCAAAACAAAGTGTAGGCCAGCCTGTTGCGTCAGGTAGGACAGCGTTCAGCTGCAAGTAACGACAGAACCTGCTAACACTGCCCTGCAGAGACTGGCCTGGCTTTTCTCATGCAGAAAGTCAGAGGCCACCATTGCAGGGGTGGCATGAGGTCTGAAAGGACCCTGCCTCCCTCCCTCTCTGCTGTTGTTGGGGTCCTGTGGTGGCTGTTGCACCTTCTGGCATCGTGCCTGCATCCCAGGCGGGAAGAACGAGGGTTGTCTCTTAATGAGACTGAGTTGTGTTTTTTTTTTTTTTTTTTTTTTAACAGAGTCTCACTCTGTCGCCCAGGCTGGAGTGCAGTGGTATGATCTTGGCTCACTGCAGCCTCCGCCTCCCAGGTTCAAGTGATTCTCCTGCCTCAGCCTCCCAAGTAGCTGGGATCACAGGCGCCCAGCTAATTTTTGTATTTTTAGTAGAGATGGGGTTTCACCACGTTGGCCAGGATGGTCTCGATCTCCTAACCTTGTGATCCACCCTCCTCGGCCTCCCAAAGTGCTAGGATAACAGGCATGAGCCACTGTGCCAGGCCGAGACTGAATCTTAAGAAAGGGAGAAGTCTGTGCCAGGTGTTCCCTGCTTGCCTCCCAGATCCACCCTCTACCTCTTTCTGTGCTGTCCTCTGCCCGTGCGGTGGGGGGCTGGGCGCACTGGACTTCCTCACTCAGGTTCTCTTGCCCCATGGCTTCCAGGTGGCTTGGCCGATGAGGTCGCAGCAGGAGCCTGGAGATGGCGGCAGGGGTATCTGTGGGTTGCCCACTGGCCCTCCAGCGGGGAGGTTGCAGATCCCACAGTTGCAGTGTCCTCCGCCTTGCTGGCCTCTGCAACCTGCCAGCACTGCTGTCAACTCTCCCTTTGTCCCATCCCCTCCTTACTCACCAGGCATGGCCTTCGTTTTGTCCTGGATTCTGACAGATGCGACTCTCCAAAGGACATTCCTGAGGTCAAAAATGTCACCTAGTCATCCTTGCCAGCCGGGGAGCTGGGAAATGTATACCAAGGAAAGGCCAGGGAGAAACAGCTGGTGAGTGGTAACCCAGTGTCTAAGTAGCCTGGTGCAGGTGGTGACGATGGGGCACTGGAGACTAGGTGGAGGCTGTGTAATCATCAGGGGTTACCCGGGAGGTTCTGGACTTGGGGGAGGGTGGAGGGAAAAGAGACGCTGTTTCACCCATCCGGACTCCTATATTGCAAGTGACAGATCCCAGCTCAGCTCTGCGGGCTGTGTATCTTGCTTCACCCCGATGGGATCTAAGCCCAGAATAAGGTACCAGGGTCTGCATCCAGGGCAGCCTGCTGTGATGTCAGCATGGTTTGGTTACCAGGGAAGCCAATTGTTGAAGTCATAGAGCTGTGTTTGACAAGCTCCTCCCGGTTTCTCCCGGTTTTGCATTTACACTGTTTCCTCTGAAGTCCTCCCATCACGGTCTTCACCATCCTGTCAAGATGGTGTTTTAAAAATTATTTTAAAAAACACCATTTTTCCATAATGTGCTCTCTTAGCTTGGGTTGCTGTACAGAATACCCCAGACTGGGTGGTCCCAGGGGCTGGGCTGGGGACCCCCAAACCCAGGGTAGCTTTTCATTAACCCAGCAGCCAGGCCAAACTTTGTCTGGATTGGGCTTTGCACACAGCAGAGCAGCTCATGCACTGTAACCTTTCAACTCCTGGCCTGAGGGCTTGTCCAAGCCAAGTAAATATTCATACATGAGAGAGAAGGTGATGCTTTACGAAAAAGCCAAAAGCCAGATACCCTGGCCAACTGAAACACCCGGGGAGGTACTCGGCCCTCAGAAGGCCTGTTTTCACCGTGGAAGGTGAGGCTGATGGAGGGAACAGGTGGTGGCCTCTTCTCCAGTCTGGGCCGGACACAGGTCAATCCAAGCAGCTGCTGTCCTTGGAGGCCACCTCTCTGTCCCAGAGAGGTGACCTTGCGTAACTCTGAGCTGCGTTGTGTGACGTCCGAACACGTGCCCTGGCACGCTGTCCCTGGAGGACTCGGATCTGCTGCCCAGATCCCCGCAGGCCCTATGGGCTCTTCAGGGCAGAGACTCATGACTTCTTAACTATCCAGGACATGCTTCTCAGAGGATGCATTGCACCTGTTTCAGGCATGAGTCCTGTGGCCAGTTGGTTTTCCCCAACTTTCTACTTGCAGAGCAACTTCTTAGGCCTGGGGTCCTCTCTTGCAGGTGCCCTGCATGATGGAGAACTTTTTCAACCCCAGCCATTGTGTAACAGGCAGTGGGTGGACATGGGTTCTGTGTCCTGCTTGCCGGGCCTGAGCTGTTTGTCAGGTGTACAACTGAGAGCCTTGCAGACCAGAATCCAAGACTCCACAACACATGTGTGCTGGGGCCAGACGCGAGCTGTTGAAGGAGAAAGCAGTCAGTGTATTTAAAGGCAAAGGGCTTCCTAAATCGAGGCTGTGCGGGCCTCCCGGAGGTCCTAGCCCAGGCTACAGAGGTAAATCCTCTCTGCAGGAGATGCCTTGCCGCCAGCATGGTGGTGTCTGCTGCTTACGGTAGCCGACAGCCAGTGTCTTCCAGCCGAGGATCGGGGGCAGCAATGCGGGTAAACGAGGCGGCACTGGCTGCTCTGGCTTCTGTGGGAGTGGAAGACAAAAGGGGCCCAAATACCCCGCAATGTATTGTCTGATGGAGGCTGCAGCTCAGAGAGATCGTTTATGGGAGGGACGTCATCATCAGGGAGGAGACTTCGGCTCCTGGAGAGCCAGGCACTGAGTGCTTCCCCACTGTGGGGTCTGGGGGAAGTGGGGACAGAGCTCATGGGATGGGGGGGATGTACAGTTCCAGGAGACCTGGGGGCTCTGCATCCCTGTGGTGCTGGCAGCGACGCCTGGAGGCTGGAGCCCGTGTCAGTGGCCTGAGGCTGAGTTCAGGCTCTGCCTGCTTTGGGCGGTGTGGCCAAAGGCACAACACTCCTTTCTCCTGGCCTTTTTGAGGCCTCCTCTGTGAAATAAGGTGTTGGATGAGACTCCCCAGGGTGAAGGTGCCTGGGAGCTTTTCCTGCTAGAGCTTTAGAAATGAGGGAACTCGAAGGCAGAGTGGCCAGGGACTCACTGGGCAGCAACAGCCTCCAATGGATGCAAGCTTCTGAGACATTGCAGGTATTACTAGCGGGCAGGGACAGTGAATTTAAAGCAGGAAAATTACTTTTATGAGTCACAAAATGTTTGTTAGTCTCTTGTACATTGCTAGGACACATGACCTAGTTTTTACACTTTTGTTTTTATTTATCAAAGAGATAAGTGTTTATTAAATCTATTAAGTATTATACAAGCATGGAGAGGTTTTTAAAAAATTATCTGACTTTTGAGGCCACAGAGATGGCATAGACCCTCCCTTCAAAGTGTAGCTCTAAGCCCTGGAAGTGGAGCAAGACTTGATGAGGAGAGGACCCTGGAAGCTGAACTGCCAGAGGCTCCAGAACGGGAGGGACCGGGAGAAGCAGATTCCCCATTTTCCCCCCACAGAACGGGAGGGACCAGGAGGAGCAGGCTTCCCGTTTTCCCTTGTGTCAATTTGACTAGGTTGAGGGACACCCAGAGAGCTGGCCACACACTATATTTTGGGGTGCCTGTGAGGTCATTTCTGGAGAAGGTGAGCATTTGGATCAGTGGACTGAGTAAGGAATCTCACAAATGTGAGGGCATCCTCTGATCCATCGAGGGCCCAAGCAGGAAGAAAAGGCAGGGGAGAGGTAAATTTGCTCCCTTCTGGAGCTGGGACTTCTGTCTGTCCTGCCCGCAGATGCTGGAGCTCCTGGGTCTCGGGCCTCGACCAATCCCCATCCAGTGCCCTACCCCCAGTTCCCAGACCTGCAGCCATGGGCTGGGAGCAATACCGTCAGCTCCTCCTGTTCTCAAGCATGCAGTCTCAGACTGAATTCCCACCGTCAGCTTTCCTGGCTCTCCAGACGGCAGGTCATGGGACTCACTGGCCTCTGTAATCACATGAGGGAATTCCCCAAGTAAGTCTCTTCGTGCGTATAGATCCTGTCCTGTTCCTCCAAGAAACCCTGACGAACGACCCCGCTTCCATCCAACAGAAGAAAGTGACCCAGGCCCAACATTTCCTGACCCCGACCTCACCAGAGAAGGTCCCCCGGGTGGCTCAGTTCTCCTCTGGATGGATCAGGGTCCCTCTGACCATATCACCAAGGAGGGTTAATCAAGAGCCCTGCCAACATCAGTGTCAGGATTTCTTTCTTTCTTTTTTTTTTTTTTAATGGCTGAACAGCATTCTGTTGTGTAGAGAACATTTTCTACATTCATCCATTCATCCATCGATGCACACTTAGGTTGATTCCGCACCTTGGCTAGTGGGAATGGTGCTGTCTAAACGTGGGGGTGCAGACAGCTTTGCGACAGGCTCAGTTCATATGTGGGGGTGCAGACAGCTTTGCAACAGACTCAGTTCATTTCCTTTGGGTCGGTGCCAGTGGCATAGTGGGCTCATGGTCATTCCATTTTTGATTTTTTGAGGAACCTTCATACTGTTCTCTGACAACATGGATGAACCTGGAGGATGCTCCATTAAGTCATCAGCCAGGCACAGAAAGACAAATACTGAGTGACCTCACTCATACGTGGCAGCTAAGAAGTTGATCTCACAGAAGTAGAGAATGGAATGGTGGTTACCAGAGGCTGGGGTGCTAGGGGGCATGGGGAGATGCTGGTTAAAGGACGTGTAGTTACAGTTAGACGGGAGGGTGCATTTCAGGAGATCTACTGCACTGCAAGCTCACCATAGTTAATGATGATGTATTGGTAAAAAATGTTAAGGGAGTGGGTATTAAGTGCTCTCACCACAAAATAACTATGAAGTAATGCACTTGTTAATTAACTGGATTTAACCATTCCACAATGTACATATATGACAAAGCACCACGTGATACACAATAAAATCATACAAAACAGACCAGAGTCCTAAAGAGGAGTGGCCTGGGCAGTGCTCTGTCCCCACAGGGCCTGGGCCTCCCCTCCCCGGCAGAGATGAGGCGGGGATGCTTCTCCCCACTGCCCACTTCCCCCTAGGAGGAGGGTCCTAGCCTCACAGTTCCTGGCCTGGGGAAGCCTCTTCATCTCTGGGGAAGTGAGACTTCCCTCCTCCCCAATAGACACCAGCGTAGGCGATCAGACCTGCAAGAGGGACACGTAACCTGGACTGAAGGTCTCTTTGGCCCTGAGAACTTGAAACTTCCCTGAAGTGCCCAGAGAAACCAGCATAGGCAGAAGGCTACGTGCAATGCCCGTGGGCTGTGCATAGGGGGTGCTGTCTGCGACCCCCCTGCGGTGGTGCCGTCGGCCTTCCTGCCCAGCATCCTCTATTCCTGAGTGCCTTGGTTTCCCATTGTCCTGTTGTGTGTGGTTTGATTCAGCTGTGAGCTCAGAGAACTTGCCCATTCACAATAGAAACCAAAGCATATTCTAGCAGCTCTTTCCACTGGATATTCTTCCTTTTCCTGCCCTGGTTCCCAGGCAGGGGCTGAGGGGTTAGACATAGAAGGCTGACCGATTGGAAGCGTTCTCCTAGGATGCTGAATCTTTGAGTGAATCAAGGGAAAAAAAAAATCAACGTTTTGAGCATATTTACTTCAGTGGAAAGTTTCCCAGGTTGGGGGACAGGAACTTCTGGCAGGTCCTTTTGCAGGGGAACCCCTACCTTCTGCACCTGGCCCTCCAAGCCTCTGCCCCCGGAACATTCCCACGTCCTTCTGAGAGCTCCCCTTTTGGTGGAGTCATGGCCTTTGTTTCTGATGCTTGCACCCAACACAGAACCTAAGCGGCTGTAAAAGTGGACGCTTCTGCTTGGTCAGCGTGGAGAGAAAAGTGGGAGAAAAAGGAGATGGAACTTGAACCTGGGGGAATGAACCGTTTTCCAGGGCTCCCCTTACTGAGCGCTCTGAGCAGTTTCTGACCAATGTGGGCTCCTCTTTGCTGGGGAGTTAGATTTGTGTCTGACTCTTGGGCTGAGTGTGGAGAAACGGTCGCCGGTGAGGACGACTTAAGGAGGCGGTGTTTTCATGCCTGTCCCCGAGAAACTCCCAGGAGATGATCAAAGCACCGTGAATGAGAAGTGTGTTCCCACCGAGTGTGTGGAAACATGGTCCTGGGTGTGGAGACGTGACAGAAACCCTGTGAGCGAAACCCACAGGTGCACAAGTAGCCACGATTAGCCGGGGAACTGTGTGGTGAATTCAAGGAAATCTACCAAATGGAGGTACCATCTATTAAATATCATCTTAATCAGCCTGTTAAATTGTGATGTGAGCAGATGCGGTCATGGGTAGGGCCCTTTCTCCCCCAGAGGAAACGTCAGCAAACACTTAACGGGAATGTTCAGATGACCAGGTCTGTAGTAGAGTAAGTGCTCTGTCCAGGCTCATTACAGGATTTCAGCTGGGACTATTTACAGAAATTAAACGTGAAGAAGGGACACTTTCTACACCTCAGGCTCACTGGTAGGGCAAGCTGTGTTTGAAGAATTTGAACTGGGCCAGGTGATGGCTCACGCCTGTAATCTCAGCACTTTGGGAGGCCGAGGAGGGTAGATCATGAGGTCAGGAGTTTGAGACCAGCCTGGCTGAGATGGTGAAACCTGTCTCTACTAAAAATAGAAAAACTAGCCGGGTGTGGTGGCAGGTGCCTGTAATCCCAGCTACTTGGGAGGCTGAGGCAGGAGAATTACTTGACCCGGGAGGCAGAGGTTGCAATGAGCTGAGATCGCGCTACTGTGCTCCAGCCTGGGCGACAGAGCAAGACTTCGTCTTAAAAAAGAATTGGAACTGCTTGTTGTGGTGACTTGGACTGTTGTAGCCTTGAGAGATTTTGCTTTATTTTTGACTTCCAGTGAAAGCCAGGCTCCAGCACCAGGGCAGAATTCCTCGCACGGGTCATATTTAGAAGGTGAGGAGGAGGCTGGAGAGTGTCTCCAGTTCATGATCTCTACCGCTTGCTCCAATGGTTTACAGCTCACGAAGTGCAGACTTTCAGATGAGGTTTGGATGGAAGCCACTATGAGTTTTGCTATAAGTGGTGAATCCCAGGAGACACTCCACAGAATACCTTTTAGAACGTGTTGGCTCAGGTTCTGCCTCTTCAACCTGCACTTGTCCCCGCCTCTGCACTGCTGGTGCAGTGACAGCCACCTAAAGACCTGCCTCCTTGCGTGGAACTGGGGAGCTGCGTAGACATACGACTCCCTTCCCACGCGTCCTGCTTGTGCCTCTCTGCAAACCCCATGCTTCCTTTTTTATGGCCTAGCCCAGGCAGTTAGTGGTAGAATAATAGTGAGGGGGGCAATCCCAGGAATGCAGTGTTCTGACTGTGATTTTTAATTTGGGAGAACGTTTCTTCTTAGAAACATACAGACAAGAAAACACCTATGTATAATTCCCACCATATAGACTCTCAGGCAGGGCCAATCTTATTTTTAAATTTTCTACCATATTTATTTCCAGTTGTTGTTGTTCATACTTTCAAAAAGTTACACATTAACCTTTCATTAATTTTTTTTTTTTTTTGAGATAGAGTTTCACTCTGTCTCCCAGGCTGGAGTGCAATGGCACAGTCTCGGCTTACTGCAACCTCTGCCTCCTGGGTTCAGGCAATTCTCCTGCCTTAGCCTCCCAGGTAGCTGGGACTACAGGTTCCCGCCACCACGCCTGGCTAATTTTTTTTTTTTTTTTGTATTTTCAGTAGAGATGGGGTTTTACCATGTAGGTCAGGCTGGTTTTGAACTCCTGACCTCAAATGATCCGCCCACCTCAGCCTCCCAAAGTGCTGGGATTACAGGTGTGAGCCACTGTGCCTGGCCCATTTTTAGCTTTTACTTATGAAAAATTTAAAGCATACCTTGAAATGGCAAGAATAGCACAATGAACCCCCACACAGTGCACAGATGCAATCATCTCACAAAGTTGTCATATTTGCTGTCTGCCTGTCTATCATCATCTATTTTTTCACTGTATTATTTCAAAGTTGTAGATATTGTCACTTTATTACTAAATACTTTATCATGCATCATTAAAAATAAAATTATTTTCTGCATAACCACAATACCATTATCATACCTAAAAATTAACAGTAATTCCCCAATAGCATATGGTATTCAGCCCATATTCAAAATTTTTAGTTATCCCCAGAACATTTATACCTTGTTATTTTGATTGAACTCAGATCCAGCCATGCCTCATGTATGATATTGGCAGCCACGTCTTTTTAGTCTCTTTTAGTTGGAAGCATGGTTTCCCCGTGTGATTGATTTATTGAAGAGACCAGACCACCTTTAAAAATAAATCAGGCATTACAAGTAAAGTTCAATTCTTTGATTTATAGAATCTACTGTAACACCTACTCACCCTCCACTCCCAGAAGCATCCATTATATTATTAGGATAGTCTGTATCTTTCCATGTTTTAAAGCATACTTTCACAGTCCTGTGTCCTGAACAATGGGGACAAGTTCTGAGAAAGGCGTGCTGGTGATCTCGTCATGTGAACCCTGCAGTGCACTTGCACAAACCTACCTGGGGAGCCTACAGCACCCCAAGGCTGTGTGGTGGAGCCCATTGCTCCTGGGTTATACACCTGTTCAGGATGTGACTGTACTGGACCTTGCAGGCAACAGTAACATAATGGTAAATATGCATATATCTGAACATATCTAAACCTTGCGGAAAAGGCACAGTAACATGCAGTATAAAAGATAAGAAAAAGAGGCTGGGTGCAGTGGCTCACACCTGTAATCCCAGCACTTTGGGAGGTCAAGTCGGGTGGATCACAAGGTCAGGAGATTGAGACCATCCTGGATAACATGGTGAAACCCCTGTCTCTACTAAAAATACAAAAACAAAATTAGCCAGGCATGGTGGCAGGTGCCTGTAGTCCCAGCTACTCGGGACGCTGAGGCAGGAGAATGGCGTGAACCCGGGAGGCAGAGCTTGCAGTGAGCCGAGATCGTGCCACTGCACTCCAGCCTGGGCGGCAGAGCGAGACTCTGTCTCAAAAAAAGGATAAGAAAAGAGGCATCTGTATAGGCCACTCACCATGAATGGAGCTTGCAGGCCTGAAGTTGCTCTGGTGAGTAAGTGAGTGAGTGGGTGGAGAGTGACTGTGAAGGCGTAGGATGTTCCCGTGCACGACTGTAGGCTTTATGGACACTGAACACCCAGGCCGCTCTGAGTAGCCAAAGCCATTTTAAAAAAATCATTTTTCTTTCTTCAATAATCAACCTTAGCTTACTGTGATTTTTTTTGACTCTTGTAATAACACTTGTCTTGAAACACAGACATTACACAGCTACACAAAAATCCTTTATATCCTTATTCTATAAGATTTTTTCTATTTTAAAACATTTTAACATTTAACACTTTTAAAATGTCTTAAAACGAAGACACAAACGTACACATGAGCGTAGGGCTACCCAGTGTCAGGATCATCACATCACTGTCTTGTGCCTGCACGTCCTGTCCCACTGGAAGGTCTCCAGGGGCAAAGCACATGGAGCTGCCATCTCCTAGGGTGACAAGGTCTTCTTCTGGATACTTTCTGGAAGACCTGCCTGAGACTGTTTTACAGTTATTATTTTATAAGTAGGAGTACACTCTAATGAGAAAAGTATAGCATAGTGAAATGTCTAAACCAGTAACAGAGTTGCTTATGATCACCTATCAAGTATGATGAACTGTGCAGGATCATATGTGCTAGGCTTTTCTAGGACAGGCGGTGCAGTGGGTTTGTTTACAGCAGTGTCACCACACACGAGTCATGTGCTGTGCTACGATGTTACCTTGGCTGTAAAGTCACCAGGCTATAGGGCTACAGGGAGCTTTTACCTCTCTCCGAATCTTAATCTTATGGCACACCATGGCGTATGTGTCCCTCCTTGATGGAAATGTTGTTCATCAGCTCATGGCTGCAAGTGTAACTTATGCCTGTACTTACCCATCTGTCAGTCTCCATAAAAACATGATTTTATGTAAATTTTCTTCATAAATATCATACTGGGCACATGATTCTGCAGCTTCTATTTTGGATCTGCATTGTGTTTTGAGATGCATTGGGGCTGACGAATTTTCCTTTTCCATTTCTCTATTGGGTTTTTTCCACTCTTCCGTGATGCAGGTTCTTACACCTGCCTTTTGAGTACATGTGTGAGTCCGTTGAAGTTAATAGGGTTATGGAATGTGCTCACTTCTATTTCAACAGAGACTTCCCAGTGCTTCTAGCAGCTGGGCCAACTGACTGATGATCCTGCCAGCCTTGTACAGGTGAGCATGCTTCCCTGCCTTGCCATCACTGGGTATGGTGAGATTGGTAAAATGTGCACACCTGATGGGAGTTCATTGTTTAAATCTGCATATCCTGGATGGCTAGTGATGGCCATGTTTGCGTGTGCTCATTTGCCACTTGAGTTTATCTTTTGCTTGTCTTTTTATGAGTACTGTTTCTTGATGTATTTTGAATATGAAACATGGTGCCAGTTTTGGTTTTAAAATTACGAGATAGACAAGTGGAAATTGTATTGCTTTACTGAATAGTGCT
Organism: Trachypithecus francoisi; assembly: GCF_009764315.1. Lineage (NCBI taxonomy): Eukaryota > Metazoa > Chordata > Mammalia > Primates > Cercopithecidae > Trachypithecus > Trachypithecus francoisi. The sequence continues at coordinate 2,563,559 of NW_022681456.1, forward strand.
GCAACTGAAAACCTCATGTCTATACATGAGAAGTATGTTCTTCTCCCTTTCCAGGAGGGGGTGTTTAAATTACTCCTGATAGACCATTTGAAGGGTGAATTCCAGTTCTCATAGCTAAAAGGTATCATTGTAATAATTCAATTTTTGAGCTGCCAAAATAACACTTCTCTGTCTGTGCTAAAAGAACACCAAATCCCATTAACAATGGATACATGTTCTTAACGTTGTTGATTACAATATGGTACAACAGAACCACCGTTGGCGAATTCTTCCGTCATGCGACCGTCTACATCTGTTTGTTCAGTTCTTTAATGACTGTTCCTTACACATCAGACAATGATCAAAGTACACATTTGCTACCAAAAAAGTCAAGCAAAAGAAGTCAATGGCAGCCCTGCCAATGGCACACAAGGCGGGAGCCATCCCATGCTTATAGGAGTCTCTGGGGAAGCAGCCCCAGCGCTATCACACCACAGGTGACCCCGTTTCTGGGACATGTGCACACCATCCAAACTGTCCTTGGAAATTCAGGAAACCTCCCCCAGATGGAAGGAGGGCATTGAAGGACACATCCTCCTAACTCCAAAGGGTGTGTCTGGAGCACAACCAGCCCCACCTATGATGCTGAATGTCCCTTTGGGACCTCAGAGCTGAAATGATTAAGGTAGGTTAGGTGTGGAGAGAGATGGGCAGCAGAGTGCCCGTGTCGTCTTCTGCAAAATGTGGGTACCTACCTTAGGATTCCTCTGATTATCATGAGGGTTAATGGGTTAATGTTTGTCATATGCCTGGCACAAGTTAGCACTGTATAAATATTTCTTTTTTTTTTTTTTTTTGTATTTTTTAATAGAGACGAAGTTTTGCCATATTGGCCAGACTGGTTTTGAACTCCTGACCTCAGGTGATCCACCTGCCTTGGCCTCCAAAAGTGCTAGGATTACAGGTGTGAGCCACCGTGGCTGACCAAATATTTCTTTTCTTTTTTTGAGATGGAGTCTCGCTGTGTCGCCCAGGCGTGATCCCGGCTCACTGCAACCTCCGCTCCTCCAGGTTTAAGCAATTCTCTGCCTCAGCCTCCGGAGTAACTGGGGTTACAGGCACGTGCCACGATGCCTGGCTAATTTTTTTGTATTTTTAGTAGAGACGGGGTTTCACCATCTTGGCCAGGCTGGTCTTGAACTCTTGACCTTGTGATCCACCTGCCTCAGCCTCCCAAAGTGCTGGGATTACAGGCATGAGCCACCACGCCGGGCCCAAATATTTCTTAAAGAAAGAAAAATATCTGGAGACCTTTCTTGGCAGAGGCTGCGGGGGGTGTGATAAGGAGCTGTCTCTTTATTCCTTCTCATTGACATTCCGTTTAGTTAAAAGGTTTGCTGAAAGCTTCTACAGGGATTATGTCACACTTATGTGCATACTGAACATATATATAGTAGCTGCTCAATTAAATGTTTAATTAAATTAATGTGCTCCTCCAAATAGTGTCTTTCCCAGCAATAGGATCAAATTCTCCTGTCTTTTGAGATTTGAGACCGTGGAGCATGTCTTTGAAGAAGCAGATCAATAACCCTCTTCGTAGTTACATATGCACAAAGAACCTGGGATGAATTCAGAGTGACTTTGGAGATAAGCGTTCTATGTGTGCTGGAAGATAATTGCATTACAGAGCTCATAAACCTCTCCCCAAACACTGAGGTCTCTAGACTGGGCTAAATGATGCCTCGGAGCTCAGCACTACTGTAATAACAAACTTAATTAAGGCATCAAGCTGGAAGCCAGGCTGGGCAGTAAATTAATTTTTAATCCATGGGTGTAGCTGGCTTTCAACATGATGGATGTACCACAACCCAGAGGCTGCCAATCCAACGAGAAGTAAAAGATAATCACATTCGCCAGCTGGTTTGCTTTTTTCTTTTTTGGCCTGCCCACTTTGACCCCATCCCCAGGGTGGGTGAGCAGCCCGTGGCTTTTGGGCAGTTGATATGGTTTGTCTGATGTCACTCAGGTGAGAGCTCCGCCGGCCTGGACTAACGCGGTTTTAGCTTGTGATCTTGACTGCTGGTCGTCCTGGTTGGTTAAATCACATAGAGAATTAGCCTTGGCAGTAAGAGTGTTCACCAAATCCCGATTCACAAACATGCTTGCTCTCCTGACAAAGTGGATAAATGCCCACCGACAGTTGAGTGTGGACTTGCAGATGATGTGCAGTTAGGACCCTGGCAGGAAATGAAGGGTGCGCTCAGCTAGGGTTTGGAGATGGCTACAAGGGACAACTTACAGAGGTGTGGGCAGGTCAAGAGAACCAATAAGTAGTGATGCATACAGGGTCTAGCAACAGCAGGAAGCTGTTATCATCCCTAGACTTGAAGGGGAAGAAGCAGCTTGGTCATCCCTTGGAGCTTTCAGTTAAATGAGTTTTCAGATGAGCTACTGGGTATGGGGCTTGTGGCTGATTTCAGTCAGGAGCATTATGTCTTACAGACTAAGAGTATATATTGGTTTTAGGGTGAGGGGGCTTATCACAGGCCTGGGATGTGTTTGTGGGGAGAAGTTTATGGCGGTGCTGGAATGTCTCTGGGCAGAGGGGAGGTTATCTTGGGGCTGGCGTGTCTCTGGTCGGGGAGGGGTTTGGAACGTTTCTGGTCGGAGGTGTTTTATGGTCATGCTGACCTTAGCCATTAGGCTGATGCCCTTTGGATTTCGGTGGGTTTTGATCAAGGTGAGACTTAAAATGGCAGTACTTGTCCAAGATGGCAATGCTCCTGCTCTGTCAGTGCTGACAACATGTGCCCAAGGTGGTAGGGGCACAGATGGGTTTCATACATTTTAGGGAGACATGAAATATCCATCAATATGTGTAAGATGTACACTGGTTCAGTCCGGAAAGGTGGGACAACTCCAGACTAGAAAGTTGGAGGCAGAGTGGGGGCTGCAGGTCACAGGTAGGTAAGAGACAGTTTCTGATGAGCCTCTCCAAAGGAGGCGATTTGATATGCATTTCTCTCAGTGGGCAGAGGGGTGATGAATAGAACGAGGCAGGTTTGCCCTTAGTTCCCAGCTTGACTTTTCCCTTTAACTTAGTGATTTGGGGGCCCCAAGAACTATTTTCCTTTTATAATAGTTTCACTTGGGTGAAAAACATAGGGATGAAATGGCTGGATATAGGTAGGTGTGCATTTGACATTTGTAGAAACTGTAAAACTGTCAATATATACAAATATAACACATTTGAGTTAATTGCCAAATTATTTAAATGGTGGGTCCATTATATACTCCGATTAGCAGTGTATGAGAGTTCCAGTCATCTATATCCTTGCTAGCACTTGTATGCCCAGTGTTTTTCATTGTGGTTAGTTTAATGGGTAAGTCATGGTATTATGATATTTTGAGTTTTATTTGCACTTCCCGAGTGACTAATGCTATTGCTCATCTTTTCATGTGCTTATTTGCCATATGTCTTCTTGGGTGAAGTGTTTTTCAAATCAGTTTGCCCATTTGTTTAATTGGAGGGCTTGTTTTTTATTGAATATTGAAAATTCGTTGTATAATCTGCATACACAGTCAGATATATTATTTGCAAATGTCTTCTCCCAGTATGTTGCTTTTATTGTCCTTCTCTTAATGATGTCACTTAAAATGCAGAACCTTGTGCTTTTCATGACATCTAATTTACCAGTTTGTTCTGACAGAATGTACTTTGGTGTCAGATCTAAAACAACGTTGTTTAAAGTCACAAATTGATGCTCTATTTTGCGTTAATTTTTGCATATGATGCGAAGGATGTGTTGAAGTTCAGTTATTGCGTATGACTCTCCAATGTTTCCATCACCATTTTTGGAAAAGATAATTCTGTCTCCATCGAATTCTCTTTGCATCTTTGTTAAAAATCAGTCGTAACAGCGTGGTGGCTCACAACTGTAATCCCAGTGTTTTGGGAGCCCAAAGTGGGAGGATCGCCTGGGCCAGATGTTTGAGGCCAGCCTTGGTGACATAGACCCCATCAAAAATTCCAAAAGAAAATCAGTGGCTAATACATTTGTGGGTCTATTTATGGGATCTGTATTATTTTTCAGTGAACTATTTGTCTATCTGATGTCATTACCTTACTACTTGATTACTGTAGCTTTATAATAAGCCTTAAAATAATATTCTCCAATTTTTTTGGGGGGGTATATTTTATATCCTTTGCATTTTAATGTGAATCTTCAGGGTTAGCTTTTCAATTTCTACAAAAAAAAAAAAAGCATACTTGGATTTTGACTGGGTCATGTTAAATCTATAGATCAATTCTTTAAAAAATGACCTCTTAGGCTGGGCGCGGTGGCTCAAGCCTGTCATCCCAGCACTTTGGGAGGCCGAGACGGGCGGATCACAAGGTCAGGAGATCGAGACCATCCTGGCTAACACGGTGAAACCCCGTCTCTACTAAAAAATACAAAAAACTAGCCGGGCGAGGTGGCGGCGCCTGTAGTCCCAGCTACTCGGGAGGCTGAGGCAGGAGAATGGCGTGAACCCGGGAGGCGGAGCTTGTAGTGAGCTGAGATCCGGCCACTGCAGTCCAGCCTGGGCGACAGAGCGAGACTCCGCCTCAAAAAAAAAAAAAAAAGACCTCTTAACGATGTAGATTCTTCCAATCCACAAACGCAAGATATCTCTCCACTTATGTAGGTCGCCTTTCCTTTTTCTCAGGAATATTGTATAGTTTTCAGTTTGCAAGTCATTCATATCTTTTGTCAAATGTGCCTGTAGATATTTCATATTTTAAGGCTATTTTAATCTGTGTATGTTTTAAACTTTAACTTTTTGTTTGTTGCTAGTATATAGAGATACATTATTTTTTGTACGTTGATCTCCTTTTCTCCTACCTTGCCAAATCCATTTAATAGTTCTTTGTAGTTCTTTTGTCAATTCTGCTGGATTTTCCACCTATAGCCTATCTTGTCGTCCACAAATAAAGACCATTTGCCTCCTTCTTTTCCAGTCTGTAAATGCTGTCTATTTCTTATTCTTGTCATACTGCATTGGCTTAAACCTCCAGTAAAATTTTAAATAGAAGTGGTAAGGGTGACATCCTTGTCTTGTGTCCAACCTTAGGGAGAAGGTGGTCAATTTTTTACCTTAAGGTTGTTAATTGCAAGTGTTCCATAGACACTCCTTGTCCTGTGTCCAACCTTAGGGAGAAGGCGGTCAATTTTTTACCTTAAGGTTGTTAATTGCAAGTGTTCCATAAACACTCCTTGTCCTGTGTCCAACCTTAGGGAGAAGGCAGTCAATTTTTTACCTTAAGGTTGTTAATTGCAAGTGTTCCATAGACGCTCTTTATCTCATGGAGGAAGTTCCTTTCTCTTGTGTTGCGAGTGGTGTGATCAGTCATGGGTGGTGTCATTTCTCAGATACTTTCATGTGTGTGTCTAGTTAGAGATTCTTCTTTGTATAATAAATGACATTGGTTGATTTTTCAAATGTTAAAATAAACTTGCAATCCCGGGATAAACTCTATTTGGTTAAGATGGATTATCTTGACCAGGCGCGGTGGCTCATGCCTGTAATCCCAGCACTTTGGGAGGCTGAGGCGGGCAGATCTTGAAGTCAGGAGTTTGAGACCAGCCTGACAAACATGGTGAAACCCTGTCTCTACTAAAAATACAAAAATTAGCTGGGCATGGTGGTGGGTGCCTGTAATCCCAGCTACTCGAGAGGCTGAGGCAGGAGAATCACTTGAACTCAGGAGGTGGAGGTTGCAGTGAGCCGAGCTCATGCCACTGCACTACTCCAGCCTGGGTAACAGAGTGATACCCCGTCTCAAGAAAAAATAAGGGCTATCTTTTAAATATATTGTTGGATTTAGTTTTCTAAAATTGTGTTTATAATTTGTTTATGAGGCATAGTGACCTGCAATTTTGTTATAATGTCTTTGATTTTGGTATCAGGGTAACTAATGCTAGCCTCAAAGAATGAATTGGGTAGAATTCCTTTCCTTTGGTTTTTTGGAAGAGTTTGTGCAGAATTGGTATTATTTGGTCCATAAATAATTGTTAGAAATCCCCAGCAAAACTATCTGTGGAGTTTTCTTTGTATGAAGGCTTTAACTATACATTAAGACTCTTTAATAAACATGGAGCCACTGAAGTTATCTATTTCTTCTTGAGTGGACTCTGGGCATTTGTATCTTCTATGAAATTCATCCATTTAATGTAAGTTATTTTTGTAGAAATACTTAGTTCAGATATATCATTTGGTTATCTTTGAAAAACCTGACTGAAGAGAGCAGAGTGGTTGCATGGCCTTTCCCAATGGCACAGGAATATCCGTGGGGCTGTTAGGGGCTCTTAAAAATGTGTGTTCTTATTTCATTTAACAAGTGTTACTGAGCACTTTGTCCCATGCACGGCATTACGCGCTGTGACCATGGCAGAGAAGACAGAAAATCCTCTTTGCTGTGTATTCAGTGGCTCTAGGCTACAGCATTTTGTGTGCTTGTGAATTCACTCTACGGTTTTCCTACCTTGTGAGTGGGTGTCACTGACTATGGTGATGAGCCTCAGTTTCAGAGCCCTATAGCCAGGGTTCACATCCTGGTTTTGCAATTGATGGGCTATGTGGCCTTGGGCAAGGTTGTGTGAGCCTGGTTTCAATGCCTGTGAAATGGGAAGGTGGGGGTGGGTCATACTATCCCTTTCTGGGTTTTGTTAGCATCGTATGAGGAGATGAAAGTAACGCCCTTGGTGTAATGACGAGCACACAGTAAGTGCACAGTAAACGCAGGCTGTCGGCATTACTACCCATCGCTTCCTAATGAATGGGTTTCCATGTGTCTGTTTTCTGCCTTCCTGCCTACCTGCTTCCAGACAGTTGTGAGTTTAAGAACAAAATCAGCAGATTAGTTGGAACTGTGTGCACACTGAGGGTGAGTGGATGCAAAGGGAGGGTCTGAAATGGCCTCCTAGAAAGTAAACCGTGTGATATCAGGGACAATGGCTTTGCAACATCTGTGTTGGTTACCGGAAAGTCTTTCTAGTATACTTCTTGGCTAAAGCAGTATGTTCAGAAACTGCACAACAGATGTTCAAAAAGAGGAGGTATCATGGTATCAGTGTGAGATTTCTGTTTTGGAAAATGCCACCAATATCCACACTGGGTACGTTGAGTCCTTCTGCCTTTAAGCCCCTTGCACACTTGATTTCAGAAACTCAAGCTCTTGGTTCCTTAGCCGAACGCTGGCTGAAGGCATCATGCTGCATTCTCCCCTGCTCCCTGGCACAGGGCGTTTGCCCTGCTCAGCCCCAGGGTGCTGTCTTGGAGCCAAAGCCTCCTGGAGGTGCTTCCCTTCCTTCCCTCTGCTGTGAGTGCATGCACATCTGTTTCTCACACGGGCTCTTTGCCGCTGCAGAAGCAATGACAGCTGTTAATTATTCAAGGCAAGGAGAGATGCTTGTTAAAGATGAAGTTTTAATAGTCTGAGTTTAGCTGTAGGGTAGCCCATGAGGCTTTGGGCATGGTTTGCTGACAGAGATGGTTCAATCTCATGGGTGTGAGTGCAGGCTCCAGAGCAAGACTTCCTGGGTTCAAATCCAGTCTTTGACTGCTACTAACTATATGTCTTTAAAGTGCATTATTTAACCGGGCTGTTCTTTCACTTGCTCAGGTGTAATATCCATAGTGCCAATCTTATAGCTGTAATGGCCTTAACACAGGTAGTGTTTTAAACTAGTGCCTGATAGGGCGTAGAAGTTTAGCAAATGTGAGCCACCATTACCATAATTATCATTGCTGTGTTTCATTGTATTACTCCCCGGCAACAGTAGTTTGGCCTTCTTTGCTCAGGACATTCTCATCCCACCCCAAATTGAGATGGAAGATGATTTATGGTTAAAATAAATGCAAGATATCTCTGGGAGTTGTTTACTTTAGAACAATGGGTTTTTAGGGTTTTTGGACCATGAATCATAGACATGTACATGGAGATATAGTAGTGACACGTACATACATACTTACACATACACAAACATACACACACCCCTTAAAACAAGCTTGTCCAACCTTTTACCCATGGGCCACATGTAGCCCAGGATGGCTTTGAACACAGCCCAACACAAATTCATAAACTGTCTTAAAACACTCTGAGATGTTTTTGCAAATTTTTTTAGCTTATCAGTTATTGTTAGTGTATTTTATGTGTGGCCCAAGACAATTCTTCTTCTAACGTGGCCCAGGGAAGACAAAAGGTGGACACCCCTGCCTTAAAAGAGGAGTATTATACAAGCAAACCTTCCTCTTCTATGTGCGATGCAATCTGGAGTCTTCTGCTCTACTCTGCCTGTCTTACCTTCTGTCTTGTTCACAAAATACTGGTCATAATCCACTAGATTGACCTGATCATGAATTGTGACCCACATTTTGAAGGACACTTCTCTGGCAAGAGCCCAGCCAGAGGTAGCTTTCTGATGGTGAACAGTCTGAATTGGGAGTCGGGGGTCATTGCCAGGGTCTTGACATCACGTGACTATACAACATGACAGAAGGCTCTTCCCAAAAGTGAAACTCATTTTCACTTGGTGAGGTGAGGAAAGGAAAACAAGGCCAGCACATTCTCCAGTGTCCACAACGGGCAGCTTGTACTTTCCTCCGGAACGTTAGGAGGGCAAAAGGAAATTATTGGTGCTGAGTGTTTTATGGATCAAGACACAGCCTTCTGGTATTGCAAATAATCATAACAGTATTACTGAGATGCTGGTGTGGAGCTGGAAGACACTGCACCGCAAACCACCATAAGAGAACCTCATAACATTAATTGTTGTTGAAGTAGAAACCTAAGATGCAGCGATTGGGAAAGGAGATAGAGAGTCCTCTGGAGATGTGAGAAGAGCAATTCTTGACAACTCAGTAATTATTTTTCAACCACCCATGAAACCAGGGATTTTCAATGAGAGGTCAATCTGAGAGGTCAGTCTGAGAGGTCAATCTGAGAGGTGAGAGGTCAATCTGAGAGGTGAGAGGTCCGTCTGAGAGGTCAGTCTGAGAGGTCAGTCTGAGAGGTGAGAGGTCAGTCTGAGAGGTGAGAGGTCAATCTGAGAGGTCACTCAGCGAATGTTGCCTGAGACAGAGATACTGTGCTCGGCATGCAGTGTTTAGAAAAAACTACTTGCTAACAATTAAAAATGGAGAGAATTCACATAAAGTCAGGATTTTCCATAAAATCAGACTGGATATGCATGACACGGAGTGGCTCAGGCAAGGACAGAACTGTCCACCTCACGTCGCCATCCAGCCCACGGTGCACCCAGATTCTCCTCTCCCTCCAGCCGCCAAAGGGTGTGGGGCCCTCTTCAGTGCTGAACTTCACTTCCTGCCGGGAAAGGTTTTCTTTTCTTCCCATCGAAGTTGCAAATGCGGATAATCCCATGGCTAACAAGCTTGGTCTCTCAATTCACAGGTTCAGGAGTATTTCTCAAGCGTCTTCCCTGTGCCGGGCACTGTGCCTGTCCTTGGGTGTGTGGAGGAGGCAAAGTGTCCCCAACCCCATCCTCCTGGGCCCAGCCATTTAGTGGCGGGAGAGCAGCGTGAAGGAGGCCGTGTTGCAGAAACGTGTTCAGTGCTGTGATGACGAGGGCGGCTGTCACGACAGTTAGAGACTGCCGTCAGTGGGTGGAGAGTCCCTCCTTGGGGAGCCACACCCGGGCCAGTCCATGAGGAGTGGGTGGGAATGGGCTGGTGGAGAATGTGCTGGCAAGGGTGCTCCAGGCAGAGGGAATGGGCCCGGGAAGAGCCTGCTTTGTTTGAGGAACTGAGCTGAGGCTGAATGATGGGACGTGGATTCTATCCGAGCAGAAGCAGAGCCCTGGGAGGGTTTTCAGCAACAGAGTGAGATGACCAGGTTTGTGGGCCTGACGGAAAATGAGACCAGGAGGGTCAGCGTGGAAGCCGGGCTCTCACCGTTCCTGACGTCGCAGCCTGGATCCTCACCAGCTCACTGTCCGTCTCTCCTGCCCCTGATCTCCCCACCTGGGAAACAAATCCATGCGCTGGGCGAAAGGCTCTTCTCACAAACGCAGGCTGATGGGCCCCCCACAGCCACAGCACCCCCCTTTTTTTCTGGATAGAGTCTCACTCTATTGTCCAGGCTGGAGTGCAGTGGTGCGATCTCGGCTCACTGCAACCTCTGCTGCCCGAGTTCAAGCAGTTCTCCTGCCTCAGCCTCCCAAGTAGCTGGGATTACAGGCACCTGCCACTGCACCCGGCTAATTTTTGTATTTTTAGTAGAGACGGGGTTTCACCATCTTGGCCAGGCTGGTCTTGAACTCCTGACCTCATGATCTACCCTCCTCGGCCTCCCAAAGTGCTGGGATTACCAGTGTGAGCCGCTGCGTCTGGCCAGCGCATCCATTTTTACAGAGAAGCAAGTGCCCGTAGACAAAGGTGTGGCTGTCAAAAGAGAAAAGAGACCACCGTTTCGTTCCCCTTCCCTGTGGTCACAGCCTCCCTGGCACTGGGACTTAGGATAATTTTTGAGTTTCCAGGAAATACCCTACAGGGCTGATGGTAACAGGTTGTGGTGAAGATGCTTGCTTGACTCAGTTACACAGTTGGGAGAGGACATGGTTAACCTACAACCAGCATAACCAGCTCATGGCATGTGCCGGTAATCAGTCGTGAGGCTGTCAGGAAACAGCTGTCGGTTTCTTGCCTCTTGGGAGGAAGAGGGGCTGTGGACACCCAGCCCCTTGACCCAGCTTTGAGCTCCCCTGCAGACGCTGAGAATTTCCACTCAACAGGCCTCCTCCATGCGTCTCTGACTCCAGGCCGGGGAAGTGGTTTGGCTGGGGCAGTGGTGCAGGGCAGGGCAGCCACCCGGGCTGTCAGATAAGATGCCAATGCACAGTGAACTTTGAGTGTCAGAATAACAAGTGATTTTTAGTGTCTCTATCAGGGGTTGGATGGTGGCTTCCCAAATATACCTGTGTCCCGATCACTACAACCTGGGAATACGCCCTTATTTGGAAAAAGGGTCTTTGCAATTGTAATTCAATTACAGATTTCTGGGTGAGATCATCCTGGAGCACCTGGGTGGGGGGTAAACCCAGAGAAAACTGTCCTTCTAAGAGACAAAGGGGAAGACCACATGAGGGCCAGGGTGGAGGCTGGCAGGGGCTGGAAGGATCCCCGACCTGGAGCCTCTCAAGGGAGCCCAGCCCCAATGACATCTCAGCTCCAGACTTCTGGCCTCCAGAACGGTGAAAGGACAAATTTCCACTGTTCTAAGCCATCCGGTTAGCGGGAATGTGTCAAGGCAGTCCTAGGAAACTTCCTTGGAACAGTGCATGCAATACCCAGGCACCCTCCATGCCTAGGAGCAGTGCTCCCCATCCATTTATGAATCCTCTATCACTGGGTTGGCACCCGATGGCAAAGTGGTTGCGACGGGGACAGTCTAGCCTGCAAGATCTAAAAAAAATGACTCTGTACAGAAAATGTTTCTGGCTCTGTGTGGAAAGTGGACATTCCAGCCATGTGCTGGGTCCATGTTAGAACCAACAAGTCCATTGTGGATTGTGGCGTCTTGACTTCCCATTAACCTCCTAATTTTTAAAGTCAGTTTCTGGTTCCATACCCAGGACCTAGGAAGATGATATTTAATCAACTTTTCTTGGTACCAGCAAGCTTAGCCCAATGGATATGACCTGCAGTATGCACCCTGAGAAGATGTTATCCTTCTCTTGAAGTCCAAGTGCATTGCTCTCATTGGATGATGTTGAACGCTAGAGTCTGCACCCTGCTTTCCCCTGGCTGCACTTGCTCTGGGGCGACAATCCACTTCCTCGTGGAAGTTCTTGTGCAACTTGCACCTGGCGCAGCCAGCTGTCTGGGTGACACCTTGGGGGTGAGTATCGTCGTGCTAGTAAAATGCAACGGGGAGTCCCTGCCATCCTAGGCTTTTCTGGGCAGTTTTAAAAAACTGCATTTCTTCAAAAGTATAGCAAACGAGAGGTGCCTCAGAATGGGGGAAATCCTTTGGGAGGCCGAGACAGGCGGATCACGAGGTCGGGAGATCGATACCATCCTGGCTAACATGGTGAAACCCCGTCTCTACTAAAAAATACAAAAAACTAGCCAGGCGAGGTGGCAGGCGCCTGTAGTCCCAGCTACTCGGGAGGCTGAGGCAGGAGAATGGCGTAAACCCGGGAGGCGGAGCTTGCAGTGAGCTGAGATCCGGCCACTGCACTCCAGCCTGGGCGACAGAGCGGGACTCCGTCTAAAAAAAAAAAAAAGAATGGGGGAAGTCTCTGGCTGCTCCTGGCGAAAGGAGGGCTCCAAAAGAAGTAAGTTTTGTGTTCGGGAGAAATGCAGGGAGCTCCACCTGTCATCTTGTGCAGATGTAAACCCTCTTATTTTTCTAACCTCATCTGTCATGCTTCTTTAGTGCGAGATCCTCAACTTTTTTACCAGCCAAAAAGTGTGTGCTGTCCGCTGATGAGAGAGGGCTGCGGGGAGCCCTCGGGTGGATTGGAAGACGTCATGGAACGTTGCTGGGATTGTTTATTCTGGCAGGGACCCTGATGGGCGGAGCTGAGGGATGGGGGATGCAAGCTTGAGCTTGTTGTTTGGGGCCCGCTGGACTCTTTGTGCTGTGGCCCCGGGGAGTCTATCACCTGGTCTCGGGGGAGATGAGGTTGACTAGGAACAATTATGTGTGTTGTCACTTGGCGGGTGGCCTTGAGCTTCAGCCTAGGGTGTGAGGATGACATTTCTCAAGGTGGATTTCTGCTCCCTTCACGTTCAGTGCTGTGCTGAGAGCCCTCACTGGGGAGACCGCTTGGGACTGTGTTATTGAGTCTAAACTTGCCTTTCCCCGTTGGTGTGGGATTGCCTTCCCGGTGTAGAAGCAGCTGCAGGAAGAATGCTTTCACGTGTTTCTTGTAAAGATGTAATGAATTCTTGGTAGGTTTGTATCTCAGAGTCAGACTCCTCCCAGAAACTCACTGAAGAACAGCGGTTTCTTTTTTTTTTTTTTTTTTTTTTGAGAGCGGAGTCTCGCTGTGTCGCCCAGGCTGGAGTGCAGTGGCGCGATCTTAGCTCACCGCAAGCTCCGCCTCCCGGGTTCACGCCATTCTCCCGCCTCAGCCTCCGAGTAGCTGGGACTACAGGCACCCGCCACCGCGCCCGGCTAGTTTTTTGTATTTTTAGTAGAGACTGGGTTTCACCGTGTTAGCCAGGAGGGTCTCGATCTCCTGACCTCGTGATCCACCCGCCTCGGCCTCCCAAAGTGCTGGGATGACAGGCTTGAGCCACCGCGCCTGGCCAGAACAGCGGTTTCTAACCACATCCACACCTGGGGAGTCCGAGGGGGCCGTACCAGTGCCTCACCCTGAGGACTGTGGGTGAGCTGCTCTGGGGTGTGGCCAGGGCTTTGCGAATTTTAAAAAGTCTCCTGGCAATTTCAATAGAAGATAAGTTGGAAAGCCTGGCTTGGAGGTAGGCTCTAATTTTCACTGGGAATCAGGGTGGGTTCAGAAGGAGCTATTCAAACTGGGTCAAATTTTAAAAAATTAAAAATACTTAATTTTTTATTTTAAAGATAATAGTGTCTATAAGTGTACACTGTGATGTTTTGATCTATTTATACATTGCGGAAGGATTAAATCAAGTTAACACATCCATCACCTCACCTATTTAGTATTTTTCCGTGGTGAGAACAAACTGGGCGTGGCTGGTACTCCGTCAGTCATTCCGTGGAGATTCAGGAGTTAGCTGCCTGTGTGGCAGGACCTGAAGGCACAGCCTTCATGTCGTCCTGGGGCTGACCCTGTCCTCCAGCAAACATTTCAAAGCAGCCTCCTGGGAGACGTGAGGAGCTTTGCAGAAAAGAAAATGAAACATTGAATACATAAATGAGTGCTTTTCACCAGGAGCTATTTTCTTTTTCTCTTTTCTTTTTTTTAAAGAGTCTTTCTATTCATTTTAGCAGAAAGCAAAACAAAACAGAACAAAGTGTGTGTTGTATGTGTCCGCACCATGTGCACTGTGAAGGTGTGTGTGTTTGTGTGTGTGTAAGAATCTTTTGATGAAAGAGGCCACGTTACTTTGCTGGAATTAATTGGGCTGACAGCCTTCCCAGGGTCTTCCTGAAAAGGATGATTACATTTCGTTGTTGTTACTGACTGTAGCTGGGATATGAGGGTATAGCCACTGGAGATCCGAATATTGATTTTTCAATTACTGGTTAGCAAGTCTGATCGACACACAGTCACCGACTTCTGTTAGGACACAGAGGGCTTAGGACAGAAGGCTGACGTCCTGAGTGTTTAATGCACCAAAGTCTGGGGGAGATTAATTTCATAAGGAATTCCTGATTCCATCTTTGCAAATCCCCCGTGGGGCTTGCAGCTACCAAAGAAGACTTTTAATGAGGTTCGGGACAGCCGTTTAAGCACAGTCTACATCTGGTTTCTTCTGTGAGTTCTACTGTGTGGTCACCTTGGCAGACAGTTAGCGAAGCCACTGAGCTTCCTGCTTCGTCTGGGAATGAACCAAGATATCATGTGTTCAACAGAAGGCAGGATAATACAACATACGCTAGGTGAGAAAGTGAATATGCTGTGCGGAGATGTCCCCAAATGCTTTCCGTACCATTGAACCATTTGGCATTGGACTCCCTTTCTCGTCTCCTGAAATCTTTCTAGCTCTGACAACGAGGACATCTCTGGTGGGTACCCATGCACGTCCACTACCTCTCCAACAGCGCATCTCCCTTCAGCTCGTGCAGAAAGAATAGGTCTTGGGTGACTCGCAGTGGCCGGGGCAAGGTGGCGCATTTAGCCGAGATCTAATTGCAGTTGGCTTTTCTTGTATTTATTTTCATGGCTACTATTTGTAGTGAATGATGATGCTGGTTCTCCATTTCAGTGTAGTAAACTCAAGTCTCCTTGAAGGTGAGTCTCCTTGAGAAAATGTTAAAGTGAACTGATTTAAATAAAAATATTACAAAATGAACTAAACAGACTGGATGTGATGTGGCACCAAGAATGGATGGAACCCGCTCATCAGTGGGCTGGGGAATACTCGTAAATGAAGCTCAGAGCATGAGAGGGGCTGGAGGCTGGAGAGAGGGGAATGAAGGGCTTCCTGGAGGAGGCAGGACTTGGGCTGGGTTTTGAAGGTTGGAAAGGAGTTGGATTGTTGGGCCAGAAAGGAAAGGAGACGATTCCGATGGGAAGGGGGAACAACAGGTGCCAAGGCTCAGGAGCAGGAATGGACAGGAGCGGGACTGAGATGCCATGGGAGGTGAGGACTCCGGCTTGCTGAATGAGGGGTGCCAGCAGGACTGTGTGAGGGACAGAGGAAGGACAGGGATGTCATATGTGCCAGCAAGTGCAGAATAGGGTGCGTTGGGCAGCAGTAGCATCCAGATGTGAGAGGGAGGTTGGAGGACATTGCTCCCCCATCTCTCTCTCTCTCTTTTTTTTTTTTTTTTTGAGATGGAGTTTCCCTCTTGTTGCCCAAGCTGGAGTGCTGTGGCATGATCTCAGCTCACTGCATCTTCCGCCTCCTGGGTTCAAGTGATTCTCCTGCCTCAGCCTCCTGAGTAGCTGAGATTACAGGCACCCGCCACCACGCTCGGCTAATTTGTATTTTTAGTAGAGACAGGGTTTCTCCATGTTTGCCAGGCTGGTCTCAAACTCCTGACCTCGTGATCCACCCACCTCGTGATCCACCCACCTCGGTCTCCCAGAGTGCTGGGATTATAGGCATGAGCCACCGCGCCCAGCCTCTTCATCTTAATTTATAAATTCTCCTGAGGGAAGCAAAGCTATGAAATACATTTATCTCATCAGAGACAGATTAGTGAATATTTCCTGGTTAATCACAGAAAGTGCCTGTGGTCACTTTCATAACTACTTCTGAAATACTTTTAAGCTTCCAAAATACATTTCAGCAATATTAGAGAAATCAGTCATAGGAAAACAATTAGCTGCTCCCACAAGGGTACTCTGGCCCATTTCCTCCAATTTTTTTCTCATGGACACTTTGTTTTTAGTAGTCTCAGGAATGGCAAACTCGAAAGGCCTGTGGGGGCCAGATCAAGAAGTGAAATGCGAGAATCAGGCAAGACGTGAGAGAACCCTGCAGAGCCCAGGGCAGCAGGGAGTGCTGGGGACTGTGGCCATGTTGCCTACTTCCCAGCAGGGGCGGCCTAGACTCAGCGCCCACTGAATTTCCTGGGCTCAGTGCTGCTAGATCTTTGGATTTTTCAAAAGATGCCAGAAAACCAGATTCTCATGTAGAATCTTCTGGTTTTAAAAATTGGCCCTTTTTTTTTTTTTTTGAGACAGGGTCTCACTGTCACCCAGGCTGGAGTGCAGTGGCACAAACATGTCCCATTGCAGCCAGGACCTCCCCAACTGGGCTCAAGCAGTTCTCCCACCTCAGCCTCCTGAGTAGCTGGGACTACAGGTACATGTGACCACAACCTGCCCTAAAAGTGGCCATTTTAATTCAACATTTTCCATTTTCTTGTGTGGGAATACTGAGCAGACCACATAAAATATGTCTGGGCTGTGAATTTCCTACCAAATTTTCAACGAATGTATTTGATTCCCTTTTCACTTCCCAAGGGTCCAGCTGCTAAAAGAGGAGAAAAGGCATCTCCCCATTGCCCAGACTCGTGAGCAGAAAGTAACAAACCAGAAGGCCCTCCCCTTCTCACTCCATGGGGGACATCGTTACACTCACGGCTTATAACAGTAGCGATGATGGGGCTGGGGTGGTCATCGGATTCAGTGACTCACACCTGTTATCCTCTCACTTTTGGAGGCCAAGTCAAGAGGATCGCTTGAACCCAGGAGTTCGAGATCAGCCTGGGCAACACAGTGAGACCTCATCTCTACAAAAACAAGTTTTAAAAAAATAGCTGGGCTTGGTGGTGTACATCTGTCATCTCAGCTACTCAGGAGGCAGGAGCATTACTTGAGCCCAACAGAGTGAGGCTGCAGTGAGCTATGATCATGACACTGCACTCCAGCCTGGGTGACACAGCAAGACTCTCAAAGAAAAAAAAAAAAAAGAAACAACTTTAATAAATAAAAATATAATAGTCACAAAAAATGAAATTTTAATACAAAATAAAAAATAGTTACAAAGAGTAAAAGATGATGGTGGTGATAGTGATGGTAGTGATGAAAGTGATGATGTAACAATGATGGTGATGATGATGTAATGGTTGTGATAGTGGTGATGTGATAGTGGTGATGAGGTGATGGTAGTCACAGTGATGGTAGTCATGGTGATGGTAGTCATGGTGATGAGGTGATGGTAGTGATGGTGGCGATGGTGGTGATGGTGATGTAATGGTCGTGATAGTGATGTAATGGTGGTGATGGTGATGAGGTGATGGTTGTGATAGTGATGAGGTGATGGTTGTGATAGTGATGAGGTGATGGTTGTGATGAAGGTGATGATGATGAAATGGTGATGAGGTGGTGGTAGTGATGGTCATGGTGATGGTGGTGTAATGGTCATGATAGTGATGATGTAATGGTGGTAATGGTGATGGTGATGAGGTGATGGTGATGTAATGGTCATGATAGTGATGATGTAATGGTAGTGATGAAAGTGATGATGATGTAATGGTGATGAGGTGATGGTCATGGTGATGATGATAACTAACACCTACAAAGTGTTTATTAGGTGCCAGGGGCCTTTTCAAGCAGCTTTCTTTCATTAGCTTATTTAATCTTCCTGACAATCTCACAAGGAAGGTGCTAAAATCCCTCCTTCACAGACGAAGCTAGGGGTGCGGAGGCATTATGCCACCTCCCAAAGGTCACACAACACAGAGTGTTGGACCTTGCCTTTGCTTGCCCACCTAGCCTGGGGATGGAGTCTGTGCACTAAATCATTGCAGAACTGTGCACCTCGCATTGATGGTGGCATTTGATATTCAACATGTTGGTGATTTAATCCCCCAGCTGTACTGTGAATTCTTGAACAAAAAATAGTCACTCCTAACGACTTTTATATCTGCCCCTTGAACATTCTTAAGTATAGAAGAGGACGTTAACAAATACCTGTTGACATCACGCTTTTACAATCAGTCACAGTGGAGGTGGCATTCAGTTATTCATTCATCAAACACATTTTCCACACCAGCTTTGTGGCATTCAGTTATTCATTCATCAAACACATTCTCCACACCAGCTTTGTGGCATTCAGTTATTCATTCATCAAACACATTCTCCACACCAGCTTTGTGGCATTCAGTTATTCATTCATCAAACACATTCTCCACACCAGCTTTGTGGCATGACAGTGTTAAGGGCATTGGAATGAATGAACCAGACAAATGCCCTGCTCTCGGGAGACTCGGCGTCTAGGTCGGGCCCAGAGCCCAGATTACACCGGAACCACATGGAAGGCTTGAAAGACAGAGGGCTGGGCCCCTCCTCCAGTTTCTGATTCAGCAGGTCCTGGGTTTGGGCAGAGAACGTGCATTTCTTTCAGGGCCCCCGGGTGATGCTAATGGTGCTTTGAGAACCACTGGTCTAGATCAAGCGAAGGCAGTGTGCTAACAAGACGTTATGGCTTAAGAAACCCACAGCCATCTCTAAGCTGGCCAGCAACTGGCAAACACTTGTGTTCACCAGAGCCACTGATGGTGCCGCGTGTCCTCCCTCTAGGGGGATGCATGCTTCCTGACTGCAGACGGCCTGGTGTGGCAGGAAGAGCACGGGCTGGAATCACACACAATCTGCCTCTGCCACCTCTGGGCTGTGTGTTCATAGGCAAATGGCCTGAGTTCTCTGAGCTCCCACTTCTTCACCTTTGCAATGAAGGAAACGAGATTCATTCATTCATGTGTGCAATACTAGTTTATTGGGGGTCCACTATGTACCAGGCACAGAAAATACAATAGTGAACGAAACAGGTTAAAAAACAATCCCTGCCCCTGTGCAGTTTGGCTTCTAGTGGGAGCAGAAAAGCTAGCAAAAGAAGTGAGTAAAGGCATCTGCTGCATTCAAAGGTAGGGAGTGCTATGGAGACAGCAGAGGGGGAGGGAGGTGGAGGGATTTGTAATTTTAGTTGGATGTTTGGGGAAAGCTTCTCTGAGAAGAGGTCATTTGAGTAAAGACCTTAGGTGGGTGAGGAAGTGAGCCACATGGGTATTCACAGAAGAGAGCCCCAGGCAGGGGCAGCAGCAGGTGCAAAGGCCCTGAGGTCGGTGGCGGTGGCAGTGAGGTCAGAGAGTGACTGAACCAGGGAAGGGAGGAGAGGCCAGGTCATGTGGAGCCTTTAGCATGTTTGGTTTAACTCTGAGATGGGAAGTCATTAAAAGGTGATATGCAAAATAATAGTGCGTGGCTTATTTTTTGGTGTTGACAGCTGACTAATGGAGAATAAGAACAGATCAGGAGGAACCCATTGAGAGGCCATTCTCAGAACCCGGCGAGGGATGGTGATGACTCAGGCCAGGCTTGTAGCAGTAGCTGTGAAGAAAGGGCTTAGGTTCTGGACATGTCCTGAAGTCAGAGTCCACAGGACAGAGAGAGCAGAGGAAGGAGGGTGACGGGTCTGAGGCCTGAGCAGTGGGAGGCTGGACTTGCCACCTGCTGACGCGGGACTGCTGTGGGGTGGGGAGACTGGCAGGAAGGCCAGGAGCCTGGTTTCATTCTGAATGCAGTTGTGCTGTCTCTGAGACCTCCACTGGGGTAGGCTGGGTGGGTGGTGGGGGTGAGCGTGGACCTTGGAGGAGGGAGCTGGGATGGAGATAGAACTTTTGGAGTTTATGTAAAATCAACTCTTAAGACGGAAGTGATCTGAGAGTAAGCTTGGAAACCATTGCTGGAGGGGATGGGGCCCCTGTGTGGGCTTCAGCTCACTGAATCTATGTCCCCCTACCCTGTTGTGTTCAGTCTGACTCCTAGCACATGCCTGCATGACCTGGGACCCTGGGGCACTTCAGTTTATGACCCAAAGGTTGCCACCCTTGAGCAGACTTTTGTAGGAGACAAACACACACACTGCTCTGTCCAGGACCTGCCTGTCTTGGAAACCATCACCCCTAGTGCCTGGCCCATGAATAGGAGCAGGTGAAGGGCAGGAGGAGGGTGCAGCCACGAGGCCCCGCCTCAGTGCACAGTGCGTGGTGGCACTGAAAAAATCTGGAGTCAAGATAGGAGATATGTTAATGCGATATAGATATATATGGAGAGAGAGATACCATCGCTGGGTCCCACTCTGTCGCCCAGGCTGGAGTGCAGCGGTGCTAGCTTGGCTCACTGCAATCTCTGCCCCTTGAGTTCAAGCAATTCTCCTGTCTCAGCCTCCTGAGTAGCTGGGATTATAGGTGCCCACCACCACACCTGGCTAATTTTTATAGTTTTAGTAGAGACAGGGTTTCACCATGTTGGCCAGCTGGTCTCGAACTCCTGACCTCAAGTGATCTGCATGCCCCAACCTCTCAAAGTGCTGGGATTACAGGCGTGAGCCACTGCACCCGGCCTTAATGCAGTATTTAAAATATCAAAATTAATGCAAACAGTCCCTGATGAACAAAATATCACACTTTCAGATAAAAGTGGTTTATTAGTCTGTTCTCACACTGCTAATAAAGTCATACCCAAGACTGGACAACTTATAAAGGAAAGAGGTTTGATGGACTGACAGTTCCACATGACTGCGGAGGCCTCACAATCATGGTGTAAGGTGAAGGGAAGACATGTCTTACATGGTGGCAGCCAAGAGCACGTGTGCAAGGGAACTGCCCTTTCATAAAACCATCAGACCTTGTGAGACTTGTTCACTACACCAAAACAGTATGGAGGAACCACCCCCATGATTAAATTATCTCCACCTGGCCCTGCCCTTGACACATGGGGATTGTTACAATTCAAGGTGAGATTTTGGTGGGGACACAGCCAAACCATATAAGGCAAGGTCAATATATTCATATTTTTAAACAGAGTCTTGCTCTGTCGCCCAGGCTGCAGTGCAGTAGCATGATCTTGGCTCACTGCAACCTCCATCTCCTGGGTTCAAACAATTCTCCTGCCTCATCCTCCCAAGTAGCTGGGATTACAGGCACCTGCCACCATGCCCGGCTATTTTTTTTTTTTTTTTTGCATTTTTGGTAGAAACAGGGTTTCATGTTGGCCAGGCTGGTCTTGAACTCCTGACCTCAGGTGATCCCCCTGCTTCACCCTCTCAGAGTGAATATTACTTATTTTGAATTTGGCCCCAGGCTGTGAGTCATACTGATCCGGTCTTTATTAAGTGTTGGTTTTGCCTCCCTTGCCTCCCTCGAGCTCTGGTTCCTGTATTGTGGTCAGGGAACTGCTGGACCCTTCACCATCGCTTCTGGTCTGATGGTGAACACGACCATCGCTGGGTCCACTCATCCAGTATTTACTGACCGAGCACGAGTGTGAGGCCTTAGTACACAAGTCAGACGAGGCACTTTTACTCAATGAGCTTGTGCTCAATAGGGGAGTGTGCTGGGGGTCCCTGAGACCACCTCCAGGTTTGCTGATTCTCTCAGGACTCCCAGGACTCAGCACACAGTCCTACTCACAGCTGTGAGAGTTTTACTCTGGCAAAAGTATTCAAGCAAATCAGCAAAGGGAAGAAGAGCATGGGGCCAGGTCCAGCAGTGACCAGGAGCCGCTCCCAGTGGGGTCACACAGGACGTGCCTAATGAACTGTGACAATAGATGTGGAATGTCATCTACCAGGGAAGCTCATTAGAGAGTCGGGACCCAGGGTTTTTACCGGGGACTGGTCACGTGGGCACCCTCTGCCCAGCAGGCACCAACATTCCAGGCTCTCATAAGGAAAGCAGGCGTCTAGTCCAAATCACACTGTTGCTAGAAACAGGCTAGGCACTGTGAACCCTCTTATTAGCCAGGGAAGGGGGTAAACCCTCCTGATCAAAGATCGCACAACCAGCCGGGCTTGCAATCAGTCCTTCCTCAAAAGAGGGGGCTCGGACCTGCTGTGTGAGCTCCTTTCTGCACTAGGAGACCAAGAACAAACAACCGAAGCAACGGGCTAGGATGCCCCACCCCTTCTCACAACTCCGATATTCAAAAGGCCTGAAAACCAAAAGACCCTGAAAAATAACTGATTTGGCACTGAAATCTGAACCAACGGATGTGAGACAACGTCTCATCTTTTTTTAATCCCACATTTGCACTTGGTACTGCTGGCAGCTGGGAGCCATGTTGGATTCTTGTGCAGAGCAGCAGCCATCCAGACTGATGCTTGAGAAAGATGATTCTGGAAACGGGGTAGAAGGCAATGGGTAGACCGGAGCCAGTGGAGGCAGAGAACAGGAAGGCTCAGAAGTGGATGGGTGGAATCCTCTGAGCTTCTGCCGCAGCTCAGGCCCTGACCCAGGCCTACTTACCAGCTCCCAAGCCTGCACTGCCTTTACTTTCCTGGAATCTCTGAATCCTGTGAATAATTTGCCACAATGTGCTACGGGGTGATGATGGCTTAATGTGAAACTGTCCAGTTGACATTTGCCTTTCAGAGAGGATATTTTTTTCACCAGCTTTGTTGAGGTATAATTGACAAGTAAAAACCATAGCTATTTAAGATGTATGGCAGGGTGTTTGATGATGTATACATTGTGAAATGATGACCACTATCAAGCTAATTGGCATACAGTTACCTATAGACCGCAAAGGTTACGTTACTATATAGTTATTGTTTCACATAATTACCATTGTTTAAAAAGATGTTTCGGCTGGGCGCGGTGGCTCAAGCCTGTAATCCCAGCACTTTGGGAGGCCGAGACGGGTGGATCACGAGGTCAGGAGATCAAGACCATCCTGGCTAACTCGGTGAAACCCCGTCTCTACTAAAAAAAATACAAAAAACTAGCCGGGCGAGATGGCGGGTGCCTGTAGTCCCAGCTACTCGGAGGCTGAGGCGGGAGAATGGCGGGAACCCGGGAGGCGGAGCTTGCAGTGAGCTGAGATCCGGCCACTGCACTCCAGCCTGGGCGACAGAGCAAGAGACTCCGTCTCAAAAAAAAAAAAAAAAAAAAAAAAAAAAAGATGTTTCACATTAGTTCTGAGGGTTGGTGGGTGGGGAGGGGCTGAATTTCAAATGAGACAGAGGGATGTTGGCTTCCTGTTTATTGTACCATAAAGGCATTTTAAATTATAATATTGATAATACCAATATAATTATAATAATAGCAATAATGTGGCTGATATAGTTTAGCTCTGTGTCTGCACCTAAATCTCATCTTGAATTGTAATTCCCACGTGCTGAGGGAGGGACCAGGTGGGAGGCGATTAGATTATGGGCCAGTTTCCCCCGTGCTGTTCGCATGATAGGGAGTTCTCACGAGATCCGATGGTGTTCAACGTGGCGGTTTCCTGTGTGCTTGCGGTTTCCTGCGTGCTCGCGGTTTCCTGTGTGCTTGCGCGCTCTCGTGCTGCCTTGTTAAGATGTGCCTTGCTTCCCCTTGACCTTCTGCTGTGACTGTAAGTTTCTTGAGGCCTCCCCAGCCATGTGGAACTGTGAGTCCATTAAACCTCCTTTCTTTAAAAATTACCCAGCCTCAGCTGCTATCTTTAAAGCAGTGTGAGAAGGGATGAATACAGTGGCAGTTATAATTCTAGTTAGCGTTTATTAGGCACCATTTTCCACCCAGTGAGCCACATATGGTTCTAATCAAATCTGTCACCATAGCTGTCCTGTAAGTCAGGCACCATTACCATCCCCATTTTACAGATGAGAAGACAGGTGCAGAGAGCTTGAGGCACATGTGCAAGGTCACGCAGTGAATAGAGGGGACTGGATTTGAACCTGAGCCTCTGGCCTACGCTCAGAGCAACAGTGCCAGTGGAGAAACGGGTGGGTCACTCCACCAGGCGAGAAAGGAGAAATCCTTCAATGCTGCCCATCGTGACCTTGCAAACCTCAGGCTGCAGCCGGGACATTTTTTCTCCTCTGTAAAGGTCTGGGCCATCCCCATCGCTTCTCTTTGTCCCCATCTCTGTACAAAATTTCCTGTTCCACCTCCCGACTCCTACCACACTGTCGATCTCTTTCTATGTGGAGATCTTTGCTCCCAGGCACTGTGCCTGGACACACGATGGAAACACGCCATCCTGCAATCTCCATCCTGGTGTGATTCGTTTAGGACTTGGGGCTTGTGTTTGTGTCGTGTGGTGCGCACATATGCCTCTCGGCAATTGGCGGGGTTCCTCGTCACTGCTGCCGGCAGCTTGTGCTAAGGACTCCCTGCCATCCTCCCTGTCCTGCCAGCTAGCTCGTGCTTCAGCCCCATCTCTCCATTTTCCAGAACCAGGGAGGGTCGAGTTTACCAGCCACTTGGCTGGGAGCACCGAATAGTCTGGCTTGATTCTCTTTCCTGGGTGATGGCTTTGGTCCTGGAGATTAGCAAGTGCACATGCAGGGGCCGTCTGCTTCCGGCGGAGGAGATACCTACCCCGCACAGCTCAGATGCCGGCGTGCAGCTGGCCACTTGCCGGCTGCCCATGGGTAGGGTGTTTAGGGCTCTAAGGGTTGTGGGCCAACCTGCTGAGGATCTAGAGGCGCAGCTCCCAGCAATTCTCACACCATGCGGGGCCATCGCTCTTGGAAGGAAGTGCCCATGTCTGTGGTCATGAAACTCTCCCTTCCTTCTGTCCCTGTTTGTAGTTTTTGCTTTGGGCCTGTGGTTTTGGTGTATACATTAAAAGATACAGAAAGATCGAAAAGACATCTTCTCATGCTCAGGATACAAAGCAAGACTCCTACCATGGCCTACAAGGTACAATCTGCAGCCCACTCCTCCTCCTCCTCACTTGTCCGCAGCCCTTTTGCCTGTTGGTTCCACCTCCCCGGCTTACCTGCAGATCACACAATTCCCACTGCGGTGCCTCCGCACTGGCGGTTTCTTCTGTCCACAATGCTCCTCCTCACAGCAGAGAGCCACCCAGCTCACTCCCTTGTTGTCCTCTGCTCTCAATTCAAATATCCAGGGGTGTCCTATTAACCAGCTTTCTGGGGAAGTCATGAAAAAGCCCAGGACCCTTTGGTTTGCAGTTTGCCCATTCCCACAGTGTAAATATTTCCACCACGATTATTTTCAAGTTACCAGATGACTTCAGCACACGCGACTTCGGAGGAGATCTTCCTGTGAGCCCACGTGTGCGGCTCCAGCACAGCCACATCTGAGCAGCTTCTGCTGACCACCTGGTCTCCTTCATCCTCCATCCCCTTCATGGAGTTTTGTTTTTACAGTTGCTTATCGCTACTTAGCACATTGCATCGAGGTACTAAGTAGCACATTGCACATTGGTCTCTCCCTCTACAAGGAGAACAAAGCTTTGTATGTTTCCTGCATTTTGGGATCCCCAGTGCCTAGAACAGGGCCTGACAGTTGCCGGCAGGAATGAGTCACGTAGTTATTGAGTGTGAATCCATACACTGTAACTTTGTTGGTAACGGTAGAAAGGGACGTATTCACTGATGGGGACTTGGCTTTACTTTAATGGAAATGTCACATGAGTATTGCTTAGAAGGGTTGGAGGGGAGGAATTCTATTCCTGTATCTGCCTGGAGAGTCTGGCTCATGCCCCCAACCTCTCAAGTGTGTTTCTTGCTTCAGCGGCATATCCATCTGGGTTGGTGGGAACTTCCGCTCACTGTTGTCCCTCAGAGACCCCAGCAGCTCTGGTACTGTGAGCATTGCAGGCTACCGCCAGAGGGTAGGGGTGGGGGGTGATTCTGGAGGACTTGGCACAGGGCATCTGGGGGTGGGGGATGTGATTCTGGAGGACTTGGCACAGGGCATCTGGGGGTGGGGGATGTGATTCTGGAGGACTTGGCACAGGGCATCAGTGCTCAGGTCTTCCGCTCACAATGCGTGGGGAGACCTGGCTGCATGGGCCTAACTAATGAAGGCGTCCAGGAAGTTGTCTTCCCTGTGAGTGGACAGAGCGAACCAGGGTTGGCAAGCAGTGGCTGACAGCCACAGTGCCCAAGGAGCTTATGCACAGGGAGGCGCTGGCAGAGGGGGTGTGAGCCCCGGGGTAGGCAGTGGGGCTTCTGATGACCTCTCTGGAGTCCTGGAGAAAAGCCAGGGACTGCTGTTTAGTCTTCCTGTGCTCCCGCAGTTTGAACTTGGATGTGCTGCTGATGCTGGAGCTTGTGAGACCTCAGATCAGAAAGGTAAAGCTGCCTGGGGCCTACCAGTGATGCATCTCCGTGTCTCTCGCACACACTGGGAGCTTTTAGATAAAAAGTAAAATGATGGCAACCACAGACTTCTTTAAAAGGAAATAACTTGCCCCAGAATTCTCTTATGTTGTTGGCAATAGAATGAGATGAGAATTTGACTCTGTCGTGGGGGTTTTCTTAGGCTGAGTGGGGAAGAAGAGTTCTTTCCCTTGAGTCTGAGTTCCTAGGGAAGGAGGTGGCTGTCCATGTGGGGTGTCCTCCTCAGTGATGAACACGGGGGCTGTGGGTGTCACCGTCCACTGACCCCCAACACACAGGACACCTGCTGCTGTTTTTCAAAATGCTGCATCTTGCATTTATTTAGCTCCAACCAGAAACAAAACAGTGTTTACGATAAGGTTTTCTTTTGATCTGTTTGATAATTTTTTTCTCATTTAGATTTCCTTGTTTGCTAGTTATATTTCATTTTAAATCCCTCTGAAGGGGGGAAATTAAGCTTGACCTCCCTGCATGTCATCCCTTAGTGCGGTGATAATCCCTTGACGTGAAAACCCACTCGGGGAGACAGACGCAGCTGCTTAGTTCTCTGCTTGCCATTTTCCTTCCCGTCAGAATTGGCAACTCTTTCCCTTCACTTCTGAATTCCATGCGTGCCTGCAGAGATGTGGGTGGAGGCTGGAAAGTGAGCTGGAGGGGAGCATGTCGGGGGGACTTGCTGGGGATGGGATTTCTGCATGGACAGCCATGCTCCAGGCCTGGATCAGCCTAGAGGGCTTTCAAAATGACCCATATCCTGAAGTTTGGCAGCTTGGCTGTGTCATGCTGACCAGGCTTCCTGCGTTTCTCCACTGGCACCTTCCTGCCCCACTCCTGTGCCCACGTCCTTGGCTACCCCCTGTCACTGGGGACCAGACACGCCATTGGCCCCCCAGGTGGGGGTCAGCCCACCCTGCCCTGTCCTGGAGTCACATCTCCGAACTTCAAAGACTGTTCAGACCCATCACTGATGTCTAATTAGACCCAGATCAGAGAATCGCTAATGCATTTATGCAGCTCATTTTCTGAGCACATCTATATCTCCAGTAAGCATACGCACCTCACACATGTGCACCCACATGCACACATGCACATACATAAATGTGCGCATGAACACTTATCTGTCTTTTAAAGTATCATACTAACAATAAAGAATATTTAAAAATACTGACCTGTGATCCTACTGCAATCCAACAGTTACTTTTGCAATCGTCATCTCTATGCTCCGAGTCTTTTGCTTTGTTATTTACAATATATAAATATAAAAATATTTATACTATATAAAGTATGTAATAAACAGAAATATAGAATAAGTATAGATATATAGAATAAATACATATGTACCTTTTCTTCTGATGAAACCAGTGCTTTAGGGTGCCTGCAGTGTTGCCTCACTCATTCTCAAAGGCTGCCATGTTTGCTTTGCGGTCTGACCACGTTTTGCGGCAGGCGCTGGGCGCTTAAACTGGATCTGCTTGGCTGCAGCCAGCAGTGGCTGTGGGAAGAAGGCTTCGTCACTCGCAGCTGCCGTGGAACGCTCTGTCCCCCTGGGGAGAAGGATGCCCTGTGGCGGAATCTGGGTCCCTCCTCACAGCTCCCACAGCCCTCCTGACCCTGCTCCTACCCTGGCTCCTGCCTCGCTCCACCTGTCCCCTAAGTTGGTTGGCGCGTCCCTCAGGCCCCGTCCTGTGGTGACAGCACATGCAGGCCGTCCTGCTGCACACGTGCTGGCTGTGCGCCAGGGTTCCCCAGAGCACTGCCCCTTCGCCACCCGGAAACCATGTGGGTTCCTGCACAGCCTCTGGATTAATTAACTTGAATGAGCATAAGCTGCCTTCTTCTGTTTGCATCTCTTATGTCTGTTTTGTAGCATGCTTTTTATAACAGCACATCATGCTGTGGAAATTGCTGTCACATCCCTGCCCCTGTCAGCTTTCTAGAATCATCTAGCAAGTTCATGCAGCCAAATAAAACCTGCACAGGGGGGAAAGGGATGGAAGAACCAGGTCGTCTCCAGCCGCCTTGTAAAGGACGAGTCCGCCGTCAGGCCCAGGGAGCCAAGTGTCCACGGGAAGGTCCCTTCTATACCTGACGCTAATGCGAGCCGGGAAGAAGGAAAATCAATGTGTTTCTTGTGAATGCTGGTTTGGGGGTGATTCCGTGTTTGGGGTTACTGCGAGTGCATTTGTGACTCGGGAGCGCCTGGATCTTCAGAGGCAGCTTTTGCTGATGTGTCCAAGTCACTAGGACCTCCGTGGTGTGTGCAGTGGGAAGCCCCTCCCCCTAAAACTTCTGTGGCCTTTCCAGGGGCTGGGGGCCTTTGTCTCCCTGGCCGGTCCACACTGTGGCTGCTTCGTCCCTGTCACTGGTGCTAAGTTTCCTTCATCCCCGGCCTTCCTCATGACTCTCGGCCATGCTGTTTCACGCACTGGAGTTGGAGCAGGGAACGGAAGTGAGTCTGCTCTCAGAGCACACGCTAGCTGGGAGACAAACAGTAGAAACACCAATGGCCAAGGCTGGCATGGATGCAGCAGTGCAGAAGCAGCAAATGGGTGGAGGTGACCCAGGGTGCTGGGACAGGCCGACCATCAGAGTGCAGCCAGGGATGGTGCTCAGGGTGGAGGGTGCTCCAGGGACACTGCTCAGGGTGGAGAGTGCTCCAGGGATGGGGCTCAGGGTAGAGGGTGCTCTGGGGGCGGTGCTCAGGGTGGAGGGTCCCCCGGGGACAGTGCTCAGGGTGGAGGGTGCTCTGGGGATGGGGCTCAGGGTGGAGGGTGCTCCGGGGACGGTGCTCAGGGTGGAGGGTGCTCAGAGTGGAGGGTGCCCTGGGGACGGTGCTCAGGGTGGAGGGTGCTCCAGGGGCAGTGCTCAGGGTGGAGGGTGCTCAGAGTGGAGGGTGCCCTGGGGACGGGGCTCAGGGTGGAGGCTGCTCCAGGGGTGGTGCTCAGGGTGGAGGGTGCCCTTGGGATGCTGCTCAGGGTGGAGGGTGCTCCAGGGGCAGTGCTCAGGGTGGAGGGTGCTCAGGGTGGAGGGTGCCCTGGGGACGGGGCTCAGGGTGGAGGGTGCCCTGGGGATGGGGCTCAGGGTGTAGGGTGCCCTGGGGACGGGGCTCAGGGTGGAGGGTGCTCAGGGTGGAGGGTGCTCTAGGGGTGTCCAGGTGGGAAGGGGCAGCGTGTACAGCCCTGATGTGGGCTCCCTGGGTGTGTGAGGGGCCACAGGGAGGCCAGTGTGGGGCAGCCGAGTGAGTGAAGGGGACACAGCAGACGGCAGGTCTGAGAGGCCATGGGGGCCAGATACAAACAGGCTTAGAGGCCACAGTGAGGTTCCCATTTTGTCCCAAGTGCGGTGGGACGGCATGGGAGGGTCTTGAGTATACAGGTGGTGCCAATTGTCTGGGCATTAAGATGTTACTGTGGTGTTCAAGACCAGCCTGGCCATGGTAAAACCCCGTCTCTACTAAAAATATAAAAATTAGCTGGGCATGGTGGTGGGCACCTGTAATTCCAGCTACTTGGGAGGCTGAGGTTGCAGTGAGCTGAGATTGTGCCATTGCACTCCAGCCTGGGCAACAGAGTAAGACTCTCTCCAAAACAAAAAAAAAAGTTACTGTGGGTAGCAGTAGCAGACCCGGCAGCCGAGGCTTGTGTGCGGCAGCAAATGGGTGGTCAAAAACCACTAAACATCGAGCCTTGGCGGGGGTGGGGGGTTGCAGTTCCTGGACCCGCCAGGGTCGTTCCCTTTGCGGGGACCCCTGCGTGACTGTTTTCCGTCGGGGCCTCCTGCATCCCCTCCCCTGGCTGAGCTACTTCTCTCCCCCCATCTCTAGTAACATCTCCTCTCCTGGCTGAGCTACTTCTCTCCCCCCATCTCTAGTAACCCCCCAATCCTTCTCCCTTTATGATGCGGAGCCATTAAAACCTGTCTCTTTCCTCCTCCTCCTGGAACTCAGCCCTGTTCCTGCTGCGGATTAGGCCCCTTCCCTCAAATGCCAAAACAAAGATGCCACATGTTTTCTTTTGTGGCATTTTCTCCTCAGTTCCCGCCACAAATTCAGTTCTAAGCTCCATGAGGGCAGGGTCTGTGCCTGTTTCATCCCCATCTTTGTGTTCCCAGCACCAGCGATATCCCCCAGTGCATAGCAGGCCTTCAATAAGCACTTGCTGAGTTAATTTCTCCTTTATCCACCTGCTTCAAGAAAACCACCTGGCCACGCTAGTGCTTTAACTGCTGCGGTTATTTTTATTCTGTGACCTTTGTTGATTATTCCCGGTCATGATCATGTTTGTGAAAGTGCATAAGAAGGACCCGATGTTGCACTTAACACTGTTCTCATCAGGTCAGAGTCCTGTATGATGGTGTGTGTGGCAACTGCTAGAGTCACTGCTCCACAGAGGGCTGGGAGCAGGTGGTGTAGACGACTCCTCCGCAGTGCAGAGAGCAGGCGGTCTAGACGACTCCTCCAGCCACACAGAGCAGGTGTCGAGCAGGCGGTCTAGCCCAGGTCTGTCTAATTCCAGGGCCTCACCTCTTACCTGTCACCTTTTGTAGCTCCTGTTTTATGCTATTCTTCAGGTGTTGACATATCAACGTTTTCCTCCTTTCTGACGTTTATTCCCATAAAGAGCTTAAAATTTCAGAGTTTTTGTTTTGTCTGTCTTTTTGAGACAGAGTTTCACTCTGTTGCCCAGACTGGAGTGCACTGGTGTGATCTCAGCTCACTGCAACCTCCACCTCCCAGGCTCAATCTTTCCTCCCACCTCAGCCTCCCAAGTAGCTGGGCCTTCGGGTGCAATCCACCGTACCCGGCTAGTTTTTTGTAATTTTTGTGGAGATGGGCCTTTACCATGTTGTCCAGGCTGGTCTCAAACTCCTGGGCTCAAGTCATCTTCCTGCCCTGGCCTCCTAAAGTGCTGGGATTACAGGTGTGAGCCACCAAACCTGGCCTAAAATTCCACATTTTAATAAATCACAGAGAGAGGAAAGAGAGTGGATCTTCCTGTTGAGCAGACCTGGGCTGTGCTTTGGTATTTTGGAAATAATCAAGGTGTGTGATTTTCATACAAACATGCTGGCATTCCTTCCTCGTAAAGGTGTGTGTGAAATGAGTTTGTGCAGGGCAAGGTAGGTTTCCAATGAGTTCATTATTTATATAAACCATTAAGTAGATGCCTTTTAAATGCAAATAATTGGCCATGTCATGTTGTATCAGGCCATATATGTATTGCTGTAAAGAAACACCTGAGACTGGGTAATTTATAAAGAAAACAGATTTAATGGGCTCAGGGTTCTGCAGGCTGTACAGGAAGCATGGCTGGGGAGGCCTCAGGAAACGTTGAGTCGCGGTGGAAGGTGAAAAGGGAACAGGTGTCTTGCATGGTGAACTCAGGAGCAAGAGAGAAGAGGCAGGGGCTGCACACTTTTAAATGGCCGGATCTCGTGAGAACCCACTCTCAGGAGAATAGCTCTAAGGCGATGGTATAAACCGTGATCCAATCACTTCCCACCAGGCCCCACCTGCGACACTGGGGCTCACAATTCAACCTGAGATGTGGTGGGGACGCAGATCCAACCCATACCACGTGTCAGTTTCTGTAGACAGGTGTTGGTTCCAGTTGGGGACAGCTGGTTTTAGGTTGTGTGGCTCAGCCCCGGCTTTCTCAAGAGTCAGTGGAGGGTGGTGGGTTTTTGGAGAAGAACCAGGCATGAGAAGAGAGAGCCTGGGATGCTGTTAATGAGTTGGCTGGAGGGGGATGCTTTGCTCTTTAAGCTAACAAGGCTTTGTCTTCCCTGGAAGCCGCCTCCTGATGTTTCTTCATGAGTCTGATGCCTGCCGGGCAGGTCGTGACCGAGGTCATGCAGTTCGTGTGGTCATGTGGTTCACTTAGACCTGGACGAGGCTGTCCCAGGGCCCCTGGAGCTGACGTGTCCTGGACTAGCAGAGTGTGGACTGTCTAGTAGGTGCTCCCAATCCGCTTCATGTGATCCTACATGAATAAGGTTTTATACACGGAACTGAAGACAGTCATAAAATACATGAGGATGTCCTGTCTGCCCCAGCTTCTCAGTGGGGGGGTCTCCAAGGCAGTAGATGTCAGATAGGTGCCCCATCACTAACACACAGCTCCAATAGTTACAGTGGCTGTGTGAGGAGGGCACGTGGCATTTTAGAAATCTAAGAATTCGGGTTTTTTTCCATTGGATGATGCCCTGGGATCCAGAAGTAGCTTTCCTACTCAGCAGATGCCCTCTTGGCACTCAAATAATTCTGCCCACCTCCCAGGAGCTGGCTGGAAAAAAAGTTTGCGAAATAGCGTGTATCAAATCATTTATGTAAGAAACATGACTGTGGGATTGGGGAACTGGAAGTGTTTTCAACAGATGTCTCAAAGCAAAGCATTTAGCTCTGAGCACTTGGGAAGAAGCACACAGATCGAGTTGGCAAAGGGGCTGTTCGTCTGGCAGAGACTGCCACTGCCACTGGAGTCTCCTGAGCAGCAGAGCCTGTCTCTCCATTGCTTCTGGGTTTCCCAGAGGAGAGCACGTCATTGTCAACCCAAAATTAGAAGTTCGGATCCAAGGGCTGAATGGCTGCTCACAGCTCTCTGGGACTGGCCCCGGGGTCTATGTGCATAGCAGAGCACTCTGTCCTGCATAGGAGCTGACTTAGGGTCACCACGGATCTAATCAGACGGTCAGATCTGGGTACCTGGGAACTTACAGGCCAGGAGGCAGAGGAGCTAGGTGTCTGGGAAGCTGAAGCACATGAGAAACAGCCACAGAAGAGAAAGATCTCAATCCCCACCCCCATGCTGAGTCCCCTGAGATGTCCTCGGTCTCCCCTCTTGCAAGGTTGGTTGGTTGAACTTTGCTGTAGAAGTTATGAGAAACCCTGCCTTCTTCCTATAAATTACATTCTACCTTAAGACAGCCAAAGGCCGTTTCTGTTGCTGACAATGGAGAGAACCTTAACTAATTTGGAATGGAGGGACATCTGATGTTAGATTTCTAATCAGCAGGCTACCTTTTGGAAGAAACATCATATATAATGGTCCTGGGACCACGGGTCTTTGTTTTTTTCTTGGTGCATGGCAGGTGATGTTCGTGGGATGGCTCCAAGGCATAGGTAAGACAGTCGGAGATGCGCTGAAAGGCACAGGTGTATCAGATGGGGCAGAGTCAGGAGACAGAGCCCGTGTTCATTATTTTCACAGAGAGAATTCCCTATGAAGAACTGCAGGCTGGGTAATAGAGACCTAAAAAGACGATGCTGAGTGGCTTCCCCCACAAGGCTGGAGGACCAGGGGGAAGAGGTGGGATGATTAAGACTCAGAGGCAGGGTGGAGGGGACTCAGACCCCTGAGAGCGGAGTGCTGGCCACTGTGGCTGCTATGCCGGGGGGGATGTGTGATGCTGAGCCTGCAAATATGGGAAAATGGCAAGTAGGAACCTGCTGCCCCTTCCCAGGAATGTGCCAGTGCCCAGTTATCGGGAAACAATGGGACAAAGACCTCCCTCTCCCCCATTCTGTCTCCCTCCAGGGTCCCTTCAGGCAGAGTAGGGGATAGAAGGGTGGGTTCCAGAGGAGACAAGACACGCTCCAGCCTGGAAAGTACATCAGAGTGCACATGAGCGCAATCCTAATATGGTGATGTTACAAACTCGCATTTATCAGGACATATGCAAATTAATAAGCATCAGCCTTTCTAGTAATCAATTTGTAGTGGGACAAGTGACTCTGCCTTCTTGTGTTGCATATGCCAGGTGCCAGATCATGTGGAAACCTGGGGTCTACAAAAATGTTCTGTGTCTTTAATCCACTGTTCTTTCTTCTGAATCCATAATGATTACGTGAATACTTATAAAAATTTCACCCATCTAGATATCTCAAAAGCTTCCTTGCTTATAAAGAATTTTAATTTCCTGGTTGTTTTTTGTGTTTGACTTTCCCAGGGTTTAGTCTGGTCAGAGTTCTTTACACCAACTTCCTTCACCTCTTTCATGTTCTCTATGCCTTCCTTTCCGACTCTCTGCCTTTGAAAGCATTTCCTACTCTCCTGTTTCCTGTGCATTTAAGCCCATCCTAACCATCCAAGCTGTAGGCACAGCTGCCCTCTGCCCATTAAAGGGAGCTGAAAAACACGAAGGCTGGGGTGGTGATCCCTTAATGCAGCCCTAGGAGACATTCAGCAGCATGGTATTGTATTAGTTACTGTGTTGTATCAGTTTTCAAGTGCTGTGTAACAAATTGTCCCCAAACTTAGCAATTTAAAAGAACAAACTCTGGTGATCTCACCATTTCTGAGGGTTAGGATCCTAGAAGTGGCCTGGCTGGCTGGTCTGGCTCCAGCTTCTCACGAGATGTGCAGTCAAGCTGTGGGCTGGGGCTGCAGAGTCCAGAGGCTCAGCTGAAGCTGGTGGATGAATCACTTCCAAGCTGTCTGGCGTAGTTGCTGGCAGGTTCAGTTCCTTGCTGGTCATTGGCTGGAGGCTTTGACCCTCAGCTCAAGGACCTCTCCATAGGCTGTTCATAGAATGATAGCTTGCTGCTTCTAGAACAACAAAGGAGAGAGGGACCACAGTATTTTTTGTAACCTAACCTCAGAAGTGACATGTCACGGCTTCCCTGTTCTGTTAGAAGCAAGCCACTAAGTTTAGCCCATAATCAAGTTAATCTCCATCTCCTTAAAGATGGGAGCATCAGGTAATTTGTGCACATATTTTTTCAAGCCACCTTGCACTTCTTGTCTAGAGGGGCAATAGCAGCTCCACTTTCTCTATTATTGCCTTATAGGAATTGGGGCCCAGAATTGCCCAAACACCTGATATGTTTTAGAAGCTAGGGCTGTTGAGTATGTTTGTGTGTGTGTGTGTGTGTGTGTATAAATTGGCAACAAATGAAAAAAATTAAACACTATGCAGACTGAGCAAAATGAATTCAGCGTACGGGCTGGCAGATTAGAGCCTTTGACCTTGGGCAGGCAGTTTACAGATTTGACCCACTTTATCAATGACAAATTCCATTGCATAGTTCTCATTAGGAACTGATACTTGACAAGCCTGCAAGGAAGAAAATGCATCATCTCTGATATGGGTTTTCACATTCTCACCATTCATTTTTGAGAGTAGAAACAATATTATTTTAAAGACAATCGAATATGGCAGTGAATTGGCTCTTCCCTCTCCCATCTCCAGCAAAATTGAAATGCTGTGTGGCAACAGCCCTGAAATAAATGCTTTCTGTTTATTTCATTAACAGTGTTTTCCATATCACCCTTTGTGCTGCTCTGTGAACAAATGTGATGGTAATAAGTAAAAAGATCTACAAAGAAAGACCCCATACATGTTATTGAGCTACAAAATAATTTTGAAAAGAGGGAAAAGGGGTGGATTTTGTAGATGGGATACTAGCAGGAATCTCTGAGTTAAGGGAGCTCATGGTTATCCTAGAAATAGTGATAAAATGAGGGATGGCTTGGTTCTTTTCTGAGAATGAGGAAGCAACCACATGTTTGAGCCCAACATAGTTTGAGCCCAACTCTTTTTCCAGGCACTACCATAGGTGCTGGAATCCAGCATCAAACGAAACAACATCATTGATTCGTGGAACTCATGATCCGTTGGGGAGAGACAGCTGATGATGATACATACCTAGTTAGAGATTGAAAGTGCTGGGTCGTAGCTGATTCTGTGTTTAAAATCCTCCATACCCTGTTTCCCGTTTTACATCCCTACCAGCAAGGGTTGAGTTCTAATTTCTCCACATCCTTGACAACATTTGTAACTTTCCACTTTAAAAAAAATTATTTTAAAGTATAGGCATCTGGACCTGGGAGGTCTAGGCTGCAGTGAGCCATGATCATGCCACTGCACTCTAGGCTGGGTGACAGAGTTCTCAAAAAAATAAATACAAATAAAATTGTAGGCATCATAAAGGGGATGAGGTCATATTTCATTGTGGTTTTGACTTACATTTCCTTCCCCCTGCTGCTTTACGGTGGTATAATTGGAAACCAAAAACTTTATACAGTTTAGGTTTGGACATATGTACACATTCATGTTATCACCATGATCAAGGTAATAAACACACTCTTCACCTCCAAAAGTTTTCTTGTGTTTCTTTGTCCTTTTGTGTGTGTGTGGTAAGAACACTTAAATTGAGTCTACCCTCTTAACACAATTTAAAGTGCATAGCACCTTATTCACTGTAGGCTCAGTGCTGCAAAGCAGATCTCTGGAACTAATACATCTTGCTTATCAGTGAACTTGAAACTCATGGAACCACAACTCCCCATATCCCCCTCTTATATCCCCTGCTAACCACCACTGTTTAGAGGCCTTATATTAAAAGGAGTGTTACAGTATTTGTCCTTCTGCAGCTGGCTTATTCCACTTAGCACAATGTCTTTGAGGTCTATCCAAGACATGCTGTTGCAAGTGGTAGAATGTCCTTCCTTTTTTCAGACTGAATAATATTCCATCCTATGTATACACCCCATTTCCTTTGCATCTCCCTGATGGCTACGAATGCTGAATGCCCTTTCAGGGGCTTTTTGGCCATTTGTTGTACCCTTGTTGCTGGTGAAATGTTCACTCTAAAATAATTATATATTATGTGAATCTCACCCCAATTTTTAAAATGATAGAAAAAAGTAAAAGATTTGGCACATTTAAATGAGAAATGCTTTGGGGAAAAACACAGTGCTGAAAAGGCTGGGGAAATAAACTAAGGAGGAAGGGGACACCTGAAAAGTTCTAAGAGGTGGTCAAGGTGGCCTCAGATGAAGTATGACCACAGACCTGGAGGGTGGGGGAGTTAGCCATGTGGGTACCTGGGAGAAGAGGAAGAGGAGACAGAGAGAGGTGCAAGGGCCCTGGGGCTGTGACTGCCCGGCTTGTATAGGACCAGCAGGGAGGCTGCTATGGCAGAGGTGGAATGAGCGAGGAGAAAACGTAGCAGCAGAGAAGCCCGGAAAGCCAGGTTATGTGGAGCCGGCGGGCCTAGGAAGGACTTTGGCTTTTTTGTATAATTGAAACGGAAAACCACTGCAGGGTTTTAGATGGAGGAATGATGCAAGCTGACTTACATTTTAAAAGGATCGCTCTAGCTGCTGGGTTGGTGGAGGGGTGAGGTTTATTGCATGGAAGAGAGACGAGGGTACCTATGCCCCCACCTCTGGTCAGTGTACATTTGGGATGACTTCACTATTGGCTTGAAATGGCCAACCTGGCTCAAGGTTTAAATAAGCATCACTGAAAAAATAATTGCACTTAAATAAAGCCCCTGCTGCAGTAGAGCATATTTTTTTATCCTTTCAAAGGATATTAGCATTAGAAATGAAAGCTCCCAGTATAGTCTCAATGATGAGTCACCGTTTTCATACTTGAGTCCCTGTGAAGTCTGACTGTGCCATTCCTTTGAACAGCTTAATTAATAATTGTAGAAGAATCCTAAATCTTTCGCTCTTAACCTTTGATCTGGAAATTCAACCCCACTGACTTTCAGGCAACCATTTGATCTTCTCTTCCATCTGGTATTTGAACCAATTTAGCCTTCTCATGCTCAGGTTAATCACTGGACTTCCAGCGGGAGATGCCACCAGATGTCTTTTGAGCAAGAGGCTTGGCAGGGCATCAGAACGCGTTTGAAGTGTCTGGTAATTCCCTTATTTGTGGAAGAAAAATGTAGACTGGTTTAAGGGGTGATGGGAATGTGAAATTGACAGGGTGGGTCCTTGTGTGTCACTTGCCCTTAAGATTTTAAAATGCTTTTTGAAAAACCCTCTTAGATTTAGAACCAAACTCAGGATAACAACGTTTTAGCAGATACATTTTATGCAGCGTGAATAGGTTTTTAGCTTCTAGTTTAGTCCTCAGTTAGAAAGAGAGATGAGATCAGTAAAGTCAAAAGCTGTCTACGGCCAGCCGTCCGTCATACCAAGCTACGCTGTCAGAGATTTTTGCTTAGATTTTATTAAATGCACAGTGAGTTACTCCCAGCTCAGTGATTTTCCACTGTCTTTCAAATTCCCTTCACTCTTGAATGTGCCCAGTGGAATTCTGACAAGTTGTCAGATACAGACCACTCTTACAGAATTGAGAAGGCACTTCGTTGCTTACTGACATCCATTTTTCATTTATTCCTGCCAAACAGAACTCCAGCTGCTGCTGTTTTTTTTAAGTCATCCACCCCTTTTCCAAGGACCTCACCCTTGTAGCCAAGGCTAAGCTCCTTTGGCCTTAGAATCCCAGCCTTTATGAGGGGTTGGTCCTGGACAGGGGATGTGATCCAACTCTGGCCAATGAGAGATGAGGAGAGGCTCACGGGTGACTACTAGAAAAGGTTTTTCTTTCTTCTATGTGAGCTTCTGGAAGTACTGCTCTACTTCCTTCCCTTGGTTGCTGTCAAGCAAAGGTGACTGGTCCTGCTGAACCCATGTCATTCCAGTCTGACCACAAGTTTGATATACAGAAAAGAGTAGAAATGACTGGATCAAGTCATTCCTGAAGGCTGATCTATGCCAGGACTTCCAGCTAGGTAAACTCTTAATTTTCCATTTCAATTAAGCTGGCTTAAATTGCTTTTTCTATTTCTAGCAGATAAAACTCCACTCTATTAAGACTTTTATGGAGCTATTGTTCCTTGTGAATAAAGTATTCTAAGTTTCACAGAGGATGGCTTTGAAGTAAGTTAATAAAATCCAATTTTAGATTACATACAAATGTTTCATTTGCTAAGTATTAGAAAAAGAAGGCACTAAAAGAGTAATGGATATATATTTTAAAACTTAAACTTTAAAAATTGATGATATATCTCCTCTCCTTGTGTCTGATTTTATGCTTTATTTCACATATTAAAGGTACCATCACTTTTGCAGAGTTTGATAGTTTTCCTGTCATTTTTCTGCACTTTTCTATATTTTATTTATTTATTTATTTATTTATTTTTTTGAAACGGAGTCTCACTCTGTCGCCCAGGCTGGAGTGCAGTGGCCGGATCTCAGCTCACTGCAAGCTCCGCCTCCCGGGTTCACGCCATTATCCTGCCTCAGCCTCCCGAGTAGCTGGGACTACAGGCGCCCGCCATCTCGCCCGGCTAGTTTTTTTTTGTATTTTTAGTAGAGACGGGGTTTCACCGTGTTAGCCAGGATGGTTGCGATCTCCTGACCTCGTGATCCACCTGTCTCGGCCTCCCAAAGTGCTGGGATTATAGGCTTGAGCCACCGCGCCCGGCCACTTTTCTATATTTCAACATTTTTTGACAGTGAACATATGTTACTATAACCATCAGAATAAATTATTAATAAAAGATAAATTCAGATAAATTTAAGACTCTTCCCAAACTCTGAAGAATGAAAGATCTCATCCTAAAATTTGTTTAACAGATTTGTACAGCAAAAGAGTTGTGTGGGTTAAAACTAAGGCAGAGTCAAGCATTACTAGGATGGCTGCCTCTGCTTTCAGAAACTCCCTTTTATTATGTTTAGTGAATATTCATCCCTTAGCTTAAAAATGGGATTTGAGATGCATTTCAGAGCTAACACAAATGACCACATGGGTTTAATGGTCAGTTGGGAGTTAAACATAACCGTATTCTGTATGTGATTCGCTAGAAAAATCACACCTGATTATGCAAGAAGGACCTGCTCTAGGGTTCTCTGAATCAAGGAGAAAGAGGCTTACAAACTCCTGCAATTAAGAAGGTGGTGGTAATTGGGTTTGGGGTTCCTTGCTCTTATCAGTCAGGTTCCCAAATAACTATTTGATGCTCGTCTTTTAACCACACTGACCTGGGCCTAGCTTCCCTAAATATGTTGCCTCAACCCCTGGTTTGAGACATCAGGAAAATGAATGAAGACGTAAAATATGTTGGGCTTTGGGAAAATAAGTGTCTCTGTGTATTCATTTGCTAGTGCTGCCGTGACAAAGGTCCACAGACCGCGTGGCTGAAACAACAGGCGCTTATTCTCTCCCAGTTCTGAAGGCTGGAAGTCCAAGATCAAGGTGTTGGCAGGGTTGGTTTTTTCTAAGGGGTGTGAGGGAGTCCCTGTTCTGGCCTCTCTCCTGTCTCCTGGTGATTTGGTGGCCATCTCTGGGGTTCGTTGGCGTGCAGAAGCATCACCCTGACCTTTGCCTTTATCTTCCCATGGCGTTCTCTTTGTATTGGTGTCTGTGCGCTCACATTTCCCCTTTTTGTGAGGACTGTAGTCATATTAAATCAGGGGCCCACCCTGCTCCAGCATGGCCTTCTCCTGACTGATTTCATCTGCAATGACTCTAGTTCCAAAGAACATCGTGTTCTGAGGTTCCAGGGGTTTTAAAGCTTTAACAGATGAATTTGGATGTGAGGGCACAATTCAGTCCTTAATACTTGATTACAAGAAAATTTCAATATGGCTTTTGGGCATTGGGAGGGAAACCATGATGAGATATTTTGGGTGGAGTCTAACAGGTTGATCTATGCCTGTTGAACGTTACTTTGCAAGTAGGGTCCCATTTGGTTAAGACACATGCGACTGATGAGCTGCTCTCCTGACTCATGAACGTGGGCCACAGAAGGGCACAGCTTGGCCATGGGAGGAGTCAGCATTGCTGTGTTGTGGGGAGAGTATAGCCCATGAAGTTCATGGTAGATTAGACTGAGGATCTCAAAGCAGATGGGAGTGGGAGGGGGGCACCTCCTGCCTCCCAGAGAACAATGCCTGGAGACATTTTGGGTGGTCACTACCAGTGGGGGATCTAGTGGCATCCAGTGGCTGGAGGTCAGAGGTGTGGCTAAACTCCTGCCCTGCACAGGAGAGCCCCACAGCAAAGAATCTTCCAGACCAAAAGGGCCACTGGGCTGAGGTTGAGAAACCCTGGAACAGAGACCCCTGACTGTGCCCTCCCCCCAAATCAAATCTGCAGTGAAATTTAAAAGGAGATGAAGCTAAGGAGGTTAAATAAGTATGATAGCCTGGAATTTGAACTTCAGAAGTCTTTTACCACATTACCTGAATATGGTGGGGGAAACAGAAATTCTACCTGCAATAATACTTTGCCTTTAGCACACATTTTTGGCTCTGTCTAGGAGAGTTGTAAGTCCCAGATCTTGGATTAAACAAACCCTGGACTTTGTTCATGTGTTGTAATTGAGTGGCAGCTCTGCCGCTGACCA
Organism: Trachypithecus francoisi; assembly: GCF_009764315.1. Lineage (NCBI taxonomy): Eukaryota > Metazoa > Chordata > Mammalia > Primates > Cercopithecidae > Trachypithecus > Trachypithecus francoisi. Next base: position 2,604,942 of record NW_022681456.1, read on the forward strand.
GCTGTCTGCCTTTAAGCAAATTACCCCCTTCTCCCATTCTCAGTTTCCCTCTCTGTAAACTGGGGGCAGAGTGAGTCATAAGAGCAAATGCCTCATGGGTGCAGAGCATGTCCTAAACAACCCTTCGAGGCAGGTGTTACTATTGTTCACTTTATAGAAGAAATTTCGGAGGCCTTGAGCAGACAGTAGCTTGCTCGGGGTCATCTGGTTACAAAGGGGGTGGATCTGGGATCTAAATACCTGCAAAGGGGTGGATCTGGGATCTAAATACCTGCAAAGGGGTGGATCTGGGATCTAAATACCTGCTAGCTCCAAGGCTGACACAGTCATGATGTGGCTTCCAAGCCTGCACCCTTAGTCTCTACAGCATGTGGTCTCACGGAGCTTTGGAGAGTTCAAGAACTCATGTGAATTAGGTACTAGCATGTGGTCTCACGGAGCTTTGGAGAGTTCAAGAACTCATGTGAATTAGGTACTAGCATGTGGTCTCACGGAGCTTTGGAGAGTTGAAGAACTAATGATGTGAATTAGGTACTAGCATGTGGTCTCACGGAGCTTTGGAGAGTTGAAGAACTAATGTGAATTAGGTACTAGCATGTGGTCTCACGGAGCTTTGGAGAGTTCAAGAACTCATGTGAATTAGGTACTTCTGTCAGTGCCCTGCACACAGTCCCAGCCCACCCCTAACAAATGGGAATCGTGTTTGTTAAGAGAGCATGAGGTTCATGGCCAAGGTGTGGAATCAACCTAAGTGTCCCTCGGGGATATGAGAATGAGGAAAATGTGGTGTGTATGCACAGTGGAGTCCTATCAGCCATGAAAGGAAGGAAATCCTCTCATCTGCCCTTACCTGGATAAACCTGGGAGACACGATGCTAAGTGAAATAAGCCAGGCGCTGAAAGACAAATGGCACGTGATCTCACTCATAGGCGAAATCCAAAACAGTCGAACTCACGGAGGCAGAGAGTAGAATGATGGTTACCAGAGGCTGGGGGCGGGGATGGGGTAGGGGGTGGGGAGTTGTTGGTGGAAGGATACAAAATATCTGTCAGGCGGAATAAATTCTAAGAGAACTGCCTGTGCAACATGGTGACTGTAGGTAATAGCAATGTTTTGTATATTTGAAAATCACCAGGAGAATAGATTTCAAATCTTCTCACTACAAAGAGATAAGGCAATAGATACAATAATAAGCAGGATTTAATTATTCCGTAATATAAACGTATATCGGAACATCACATTGTACCCCATAAATACATGCGCTTGTTGTCTATTAAAAATAAAATCTAAAAATCAAGGTATTGGCATAAGAGAAGATAAAGTTACCAGAAGTTGAGATTATGAAAATACAGACTAATAAGCTTTTAAAAAAGAGGGAGAATGTGAGTTTCTAATCTATTTGACAATTTCAATTTCATGACCCAGTTAATAAATTACCTGGAAAGTCTATAGGGTTAACAGCAAAATGTCATTTAACAACATTTTAGCAAGGAAAAGTATCCCCTTGGAAGCGGGTTAGAAACAGAATTGCAAACTCCTCCCTGGACCTAGCAGGTCAGCATTGCCCTTTTCACAGGGGATTCAGATGCCCGTGCAGGTCTTGGACACACTGCTCGGACCAGCCCTTCTCAAGGGGGCCACCTGCCCTCTGACTGCACACCCAACCCCGTGAGTGAGACCACAGGCCGGCTGCATTCCCAGTCTCTTCCCTTTGTCTCCGGGGCTCTCCCTGCTGACCTAACAGCGTGCCTCATTCTTCTGTGGGTCCCTGGAGTTGGGCTGAGCTGCATGGCTGCTGACATGCTCTTAGCCTGATTTGAGTGGAAGTAGCCAGCGGCTGATTTCTGCCTGCCACCATCACTGTGAAGAAGACAATTTGCTCTTTCAATCTCAGGAAGTGCAAAGCCCAGCCCAGCCCCGCCCTGGCAGCTGTGTGTGTTTGCAGAGAGAGGTGTGTCTGTTGGTGATCACAGAATATTATGATCCCATGTGTCCAAACTGATCATAACTGTGGAAACGTTTATTTCCAGATTTATCTGTGGTGCTAATTGTTAGGGTGTCATTAGTGAGCTCTTCTCCATGAGACAATGAGGGGAGAACTTGAGTGGATGCTGTCAGCTAAGAAACTGTCAAGAATGACCCAGGAAGAATCAGCCTCTGCCGTTGCATTTTGTGGTTGATTCATTCCTGGGTGAACAGAATCAAATCATCATTGTCATAACCATAGTAATCATTACCGCTCATCATCACTGAGCATTTATTCTATGCCAGACACAAGTCTGAACACTGTCTTAAGCACATATTTCCTCTTACTTGCTTATTTATTTCCTTCTGCAACACAATGAGGTGGACACTGTTATCACCTGACTTTTCAGGTAAGGAAACTGAGTCACAGGGACCAGGAGTAAGTAGCTTGCTGAAGCCACAGCTGTGCAGTGGAGAGGGGCAGGCGGTTTGACCCCAGGGTCTGTGGTCGTGTCTCTAGATGAAGGCAGGGCATTGAACAAGGTGACACTGTAGTCTACAGATAAGTCCAGGAATAAAGAGGATTTTAAAATGTGTTTTTAAAAATCAATCTCCCCAGGTAGCTGAATTTGTCATCTATAGCTGTGACCTATTTGTCACCGATTGCTGTGTAATAAATTACAGGAAGTCGGTGGCTTTAAACAACACACATTTGCTGTCTTGTGGTTTCTCTGGGTCGAGAGTTCGGGCACAGCTCAGCCAAGCCTTCTGCTCAGAGTCTGTAGTGAGTCTGCCAAGGCGTCACCTGGGTTGCGGGCTTCAGAAGGGGTTTCCGCTTCTGAGGCCAGGCAGGGGTGTTCTACATCCCAGCTCACCCCACTGGGGTGGGGCCCGCCTCCAAGATCACTCGTGTGGCTGAGGGCAGGCCTGCCTGTATTTTCAGACAGGCTGATGGGACATGGATGAGTTTCTCGGGCTGCTGGAGCAACTGGCAGCTTAGACAGAAACGTGTTGCCTGACAGTTGGGGGCTGAAGCTTGAGCTCCAGGGGCCAGGAGGGCTGGGTCCTCCTGAGGCTGTGGGGGCTCCACTGCAGTCCTCTCCCTGACTGTGTCTGCCAGCACCCTTGGTGTTCCTGGGCTTGTAGGTGCTTCACCCCTCTCTGCCCATCTTCACCTGGCATTCTTCCTGGGTGCAGGTCTGTGTGCAAAGGTCCTCTTTTGATAAGGACACAGGCATGTGAGACGAGGGTCTGTTCCACTCCAGTATGACTTCATCTTAACTCATCATGTCTGCTAAGACCCTATTTCCAAACAAGGTCACATTCTGAGGCACTGGGGGTTAGGACTTTACATATGAACTTGGGGTGGTGGACACGACTTAACCCATAACAGGATATGACCATCTTGTTTAGATCAGGAAGCTGAGGTGCAAGGCGATGGGAGACGGCTCTGCACCGACGCCCTAAGGGTGCACAGTGCCCTGAGGTGCACTTGCTCACTGGCCTGGTGCTCTGACCTCCACGTTTCATCCTGAACCCCTTCCTGCTCCTCTCCACACTGTTCCTGGGGACTGCACTGCACACTTGGGCTCTAGCTGTCTGCCTTCCATTTGGGCTTGGCCAACGGGGATGGCACCATCTTGAGATGGGAGGGTAGCAGGCGAGAAGGTGGGGAACCTCCCTCATCTCCATTCCTTCCTGGTGGGGTGTTTCTAGCGGCTGCACCTCCCTGCAAGGGTCCAGCTCCCCTGGCCTGGGTCTCCTGGGTGAGGGTCACCAGTTTCTCATAGTTGCTTGGTTGTCCATCCTGAGTGCCTGAGCATCCCTGGCTGGACTTTACTTCTACCCATGCCCCTCTACATTATTCCTTGTCTAACTTTTCAGAATCCCAGCTGGAGGTGCCATTTGTTTCCAGATGGCACCCTGATTGGTACCGCTTCCTGAGTTCCAATCATTTATCTTAGACAAACGGTAAGATAAAAATTATGCAAACAGTGAGAATGAATCACCGGTCTCCAGGGCTTCATAGAAACCACCTTGATCCGTTGGATATGAATTTACCCTATGCAGGCCACATGAGGGGAAGGTCTGGGCCACAGTGCTTCTTATTCTGCAGCCGGCTAATGAAGATCCGGGCAGACAGAGTGCATGGTGCCAGGGCAGGCCTACTGTGGAGTGATAAACAAAACAAAACAACAAAACTCTGCATTGAAAACATAGGCTTGCTTGAAACCCAGAACCCAAGTGCAGCAGGCCTTGACTTCCCGGTCAGAATCTAGCACAGTGCTGCTCATCCTATTCATTTTCTCTCCTCCTCCCCGAAGTACGAGGGGGCAGAGGCTCACCTGCCATGCCATGCGGTTGCTATGACAACCATGATGTTCCTGTCGGGTGCTGCCTCCTCTCCGTGCCTGGCGATGGGCCTGGCTCATTGAAATGTATTTCCGAAAGCCGGTCTGCACGGCTGCCTTTCATGATTATTGCTCAGAATGGAACCAGATGATGATTAAGTTTTGCCAGGCATGGGGCATTATTTTCAAGGTCTCGGGCAATCTCCCTCCTCTGGTGTATGGGACTGGCTTTTGCACTAGCAGCTTCATGTTTTAGCTGCTTTATTAAGAAATCCTTCCAAGGTCAAAGCCATAAAAACATCATAAAAATGCCTGCTATAAACCAGAGGTGAGGTGGTTGTTGAATAGCTTACCTGTGCCCAGGATAGATCTCTTATTAGATTTTAAGACATTCAGATGGTTTTCTGGGAAGCAATGTATCTACACTTTTGTCAGTTACCACTTCAATGTGTTTTTCTGTAATAATATCATATTTCTGTCCTCAAATGAGCTATGGTGTGTGCTCAGGCTTGCATTTATGGTCCTCGAATTTATTACGTGGAATAAACTTCAGAGGCTAAAGTATAAATACTAAGGCTGTGTCCAGGACGGTGAGGGGTGCGCCACGTGAGATGCATGCTGCTTCTCACTTTGACTAACTGCTGCCATAGCCGGACTACATGGTCTTTGGAACTGGTTTTTTTTTTTTTTAAATTATTTTATATTTTTTTATTTATTTTTTCTGGGAGCACTTTCTTTCTTTTTTTTTTTTTTATTATACTTTAGTTCTAGGGTACATGTGCATGACGTTTATATCATGTATAACTCCCCCATGCAATCCCTCCCTCCTCCCCCCTCCCCATGATAGGCCCCAGTGTGTGATGTTCCCCTTCCCGAGTCCAAGTGATCTCATTGTTCAGTTCCCACCTATGAGTGAGAACATGCGGTGTTTGGTTTTCTCTTCTTGTGATAGTTTGCTAAGAATGATGGTTTCCAGCTGCATCCATGTCCCTACAAAGGATGCAAACTCATCCTTTTTTATGGCTGCATAGTATTCCATGGTGTATATGTGCCACATTTTCTTAATCCAGTCTGTCACAGATGGACATTTGGGTTGATTCCAAGTCTTTGCTATTGTGAATAGTGCCGCAATAAACATACGTGTGCATGTGTCTTTGTAGTAGAGTATTTATAATCCTTTGGGTATATACCCAGTAGTGGGATGGCTGGGTCATATGGTACATCTAGTTCTAGATCCTTGAGGAATCGCCATACTGTTTTCCATAATGGTTGAACTAGTTTACAATCCCACCAACAGTGTAAAAGTGTTCCTATTTCTCCACATCCTCTCCAACACCTGTTGTTTCCTGACTTCTTAATGATTGCCATTCTAACTGGTGTGAGATGGTATCTCATTGGTTTTGATTTGCATTTCTCTGATGAGTGATGATCGAGCATTTTTTCATGTGTCTGTTGGCTGTATGGATGTCTTCTTTTGAGAAATGTCTGTTCATATCCTTTCCCACTTTTTGATGGGGTTGTTTGTTTTTTTCTTGTATATTTGTTTGAGTTCTTTGTAGATTCTGGATATTAGCCCTTTGTCAGATGAGTAGGTTGCAAAAATTTTTTCCCATTCTGTAGGTTGCCTGTTCACTCTGATGGTAGTTTCTTTGCTGTGCAAAAGCTCTTTAGTTTAATTAGATCCCATGTGTCAATTTTTGCTTTTGCTGCCGTTGCTTTGGTGTTTTAGACATGAAGTCCTTGCCCATGCCTATGTCCTGAATGGTACTACCTAGATTTTCTTCTAGGGTTTTTATGGTATTAGGTCTAACATTTAAGTCTCTAATCCATCTTGAATTAATTTTCGTATAAGGGTAAGGAAAGGATCCAGTTCAGCTTTCTACTTATGGCTAGCCATTTTCCCAGCACCATTTATTAAATAGGGAATCCTTTCCCCATTTCTTGTTTCTCTCAGGTTTGTCAAAGATCAGATGGCTGTAGATGTGTGGTATTATTTCTGAGGACTCTGTTCTGTTCCATTGGTCTATATCTCTGTTGTGGTACCAGTACCATGCTGTTTTGGTTACTGTAGCCTTGTAGTATAGTTTGAAGTCAGGTAGCGTGACGCCTCCAGCTTTGTCCTTTTGACTTAGGATTGTCTTGGCAATGCGGGCTCTTTTTTGGTTCCATATGAACTTTAAAGCCGTTTTTTTCCAATTCTGTGAAGAAAGTCATTGGTAGCTTGATGGGGATGGCATTGAATCTATAAATCACCTTGGGCAGTATGGCCATTTTCACGATATTGATTCTTCCTATCCATGAGCATGGTATGTTCTTCCATTTGTTTGTGTCCTCTTTGATTTCACTGAGCAGTGGTTTGTAGTTCTCCTTGAAGAGGTCCTTTACATCCCTTGTAAGCTGGATTCCTAGGTATTTTATTCTCTTTGAAGCAATTGTGAATGGAAGTTCATTCCTGATTTGGCTCTCTGCTTGTCTGTTACTGGTGTATAAGAATGCTTGTGATTTTTGCACATTAATTTTGTATCCTGAGACTTTGCTGAAGTTGCTTATCAGCTTAAGGAGATTTTGGGCTGAGACAATGGGTTTTCTAAATATACAATCATGTCATCTGCAAACAGGGACATTTGACTTCTTCTTTTCCTAACTGGATACCCTTGATTTCTTTCTCTTGCCTGATTGCCCTAGCCAGAACTTCCAACACTATGTTGAATAGGAGTGGTGAGAGAGGGCATCCCTGTCTTGTGCCAGTTTTCAAAGGGATTTTTCCAGTTTTTGCCCATTCAGTATGATATTGCTGTGGGTTTGTCATAAATAGCTCTTATTATTTTGAGGTACGTTCCATCAATACCAAATTTATTGAGCGTTTTTAGCATAAAGGGCTGTTGAATTTTGTCAAAAGCCTTTTCTGCATCTATTGAGATAATCATGTTTTCTTGTCTTTGGTTCTGTTTATATGCTGGATTACGTTTATTGATTTGCGAATGTTGAACCAGCCTTGCATCCCAGGATGAAGCCCACTTGATCATGGTGGATAAGCTTTTTGATGTGCTGCTGAATCCGGTTTGCCAGTATTTTATTGAGGATTTTTGCATCGATGTTCATCAGGGATATTGGTCTAAAATTCTTTTTTTTGTTGTGTCTCTGCCAGGCTTGGTATCAGGATGATGTTGGCCTCATAAAAAGTTAGGGAGGATTCCCTCTTTTTCTATTGATTGGAATAGTTTCAGAAGGAATGGTACCAGCTCCTCCTTGTACCTCTGGTAGAATTCAGCTGTGAATCCATCTGGTCCTGGACTTTTTTTGGTGGGTAGGCTATTAATTGTTGCCTCAATTTCAGAGCCTGCTATTGGTCTATTCAGGGATTCAACTTCTTCCTGGTTTAGTCTTGGAAGAGTGTAAGTGTCCAGGAAATTATCCATTTCTTCTAGATTTTCTAGTTGATTTGCGTAGAGGCATTTATAGTATTCTCTGATGGTTTTTGTATTTCTGTGGGGTCGGTGGTGATATCCCCTTTATCATTTTTTATTGCGTCTATTTGATTCTTCTCTTTTCTTCTTTATTAGTCTAGCTAGCGGTCTGTCAATTTTGTTGATCTTTTCAAAAAACCAACTCCTGGATTCATTGATTTTTTGAGGGTTTTTTTGTGTCTCTATCTCCTTCAGTTCTGCTCTGATCTTAGTTATTTCTTGCCTTCTGCTAGCTTTTGAATGTGTTTGCTCTTGCCTCTCTAGTTCTTTTAATTGTGATGTTAGAGTGTCAATTTAGATCTCTCCTGCTTTCTCTTGTGGGCATTTAGTGCTATAAATTTCCCTCTACACACTCTTTAAATGTGTCCCAGAGATTCTGGTATGTTGTATCTTTGTTCTCATTGGTTTCAAAGAACATCTTTATTTCTGCTTTCATTTCGTTATGTACCCAGTAGTCATTCAGGAGCAGGTTGTTCAGTTTCCATGTAGTTGAGCGGTTTTGATTGAGTTTCTTAGTCCTGAGTTCTAGTTTGATTGCACTGTGGTCTGAGAGACAGTTTGTTATAATTTCTGTTCTTGTACATTTGCTGAGGAGTGCTTTACTTCCAATTATGTGGTCAATTTTGGAATAAGTGCGATGTGGTGCTGAGAAGAATGTATATTCTGTTGATTTGGGGTGGAGAGTTCTATAGATGTCTATTAGGTCCGCTTGGTGCAGAGATGAGTTCAATTCCTGGATATCCTTGTTAACTTTCTGTCTCGTTGATCTGTCTAATGTTGACAGTGGAGTGTTGAAGTCTCCCATTATTATTGTATGGGAGTCTAAGTCTCTTTGTAGGTCTCTAAGGACTTGCTTTATGAATCTGGGTGCTCCTGTATTGGGTGCATATATATTTAGGAGAGTTAGCTCTTCCTGTTGAATTGATCCCTTTACCATTATGTAATGGCCTTCTTTGTCTCTTTTGATCTTTGATGGTTTAAAGTCTGTTTTATCAGAGACTAGGATTGCAACCCCTGCTTTTTTTTTTCTCCATTTGCTTGGTAGATCTTCCTCCATCCCTTTATTTTGAGCCTATGTATGTCTCTGCATGTGAGATGGGTCTCCTGAATACAGCAGACTGATGGGTCTTGACTCTTGATCCAGTTTGCCAGTCTGTGTCTTTTAATTGGAGCATTTAGTCCATTGACATTTAAGGTTAATATTGTTATGTGTGAACTTGATCCTGTCATTATGATATTACTGGTTATTTTGCTCGTTAGTTGATGCAGTTTCTTCCTAGCCTCGATGGTCTTTACATTTTGGCATGTTTTTGCAATGGCTGGTACCGGTTGTTCCTTTCCATGTTTAGGGCTTCCTTCAGGGTCTCTTGTAAGGCAGGCCTGGTGGTGACAAAATCTCTAAGCATTTGCTTATCTGTAAAGGATTTTATTTCTCCTTCACTGATGAAGCTTAGTTTGGCTGGATATGAAATTCTGGGTTAAAATTCTTTTCTTTAAGAACGTTGAATATTGCCCCCACTCTCTTCTGGCTTGTAGAGTTTCTGCCGAGAGTCTGCTGTTATTCTGATGGGCTTCCCTTTGTGGGTAACCCGACCTTTCTCTCTGGCTGCCCTTAAGATTTTTTCCTTCATTTCAACTTTGGTGAATCTGGCAATTATGTGTCTTGGAGTTGCTCTTCTGGAGGAGTATCTTTGTGGCGTTCTCTGTATTTCCTGAATTTGAATGTTGGCCTGCCTACTAGGTTGGGGAAGTTCTCCTGGATGATATCCTGAAGAGTGTTTTCCAACTTGGTTCCATTTTCCCCCTCACTTTCAGGCACCCCAATCAGACGTAGATTTGGTCTTTTTACATAATCCCATACTTCTTGCAGGCTTTGTTCATTTCTTTTTCTTCTTTTTTCTTTTGGTTTCTCTTCTCGCTTCATTTCATTCATTTGATCCTCAATCGCTGATACTCTTTCTCCAGTTGATCGAGTCGGTTACTGAAGCTTGTGCATTTGTCACGTATTTCTCGTGTCATGGTTTTCATCTCTGTCATTTCGTTTATGATCTTCTCTGCATTAATTAGTCTAGCTGTCAATTCTTCCACTTTTTTTTCAAGATTTTTAGTTTCTTTGCGCTGGGTACGTAATTCCTCCTTTAGCTCTGAGAGGTTTGATGGACTGAAGCCTTCTTCTCTCATCTCGTCAAAGTCATTCTCTGACCAGCTTTGATCCGTTGCTGGCGATGGGCTGCGCTCCTTTGCAGGGGGAGATGCGCTCTTATTTTTTGAATTTCCAGCTTTTCTGCCCTGCTTCTTCCCATCTTTGTGGTTTTATCTGTCTCTGGTCTTTGATGATGGTGACGTACTGATGGGGTTTTGGTATAGGTGTCCTTCCTGTTTGATAGTTTTCCGTCTGACAGTCAGAAGGACTGTCTGTTGGTCTGTTGGAGATTGCTTGAGGTCCACTCCAGACCCTGTTTGCCTGGGTATCAGCAGCAGAGGTTCCGAAGATAGAATATTGCTGAACAGCGAGTGTACCTGTCTGATTCTTTCTTTGGAAGTTTCCTCTCAGGGTGTACTCCACCCTGTGAGGTGTGGGTGTCAGACTGCCCCTAGTGGGGGATGTCTCCCAGCTAGGCTACTCAGGGGTCAGGGACCCACCTGAGCAGGCAGTCTGTCCGTTCTCAGATCTCAACCTCCGCGTTAGGAGATCCACGGCTCTCCCCAAAGCTGTCAGACAGAGTCGTTCGCGTCTGCAGCGGCCCCGCTCTTTCCCTAATGGACTGCAGCTGTGCGCTGTCCGCAGAGGTAGAGTCTACAGAGACAGGCAGGCTTCCTTGAGCTGCTGTGAGCTCCACCCAGTTCGAGCTTCCCAGCGGCTTTGTTTACCTACTTAAGCCTCAGCAATGGCGGGCGCCCCTCCCCCAGCCTCGCTGCTGCCTTGCGGATAGATCGCCGCAGACGGCTGTGTTAGCAGTGAGGGAGGCTCCGTGGGCGTGGGACCCTCCCGCCAGGTGTGGGATATATTCTCCTGGTGCCTGTTTCCTTAAAGCGCAGTATTGGGGTGGGAGTTACCCGATTTTCCAGGTGTTGTGTGTCTCAGTTCCCCTGGCTAGGAAAAGGGATTCCTTTCCCCCTTGCGCTTCCAGGTGAGGCGATGCCTCGCCCTGCTTCAGCTCACGCTGGTCAGGCTGCAGCAGCTGACCCGCACCGATTGTCCGGCACTCCCTAGAGAGATGACCCCAGTACCTCAGTTGAAAATGCAGAAATCACCAGTCTTCTGTGTCGCTCGCGCTGGGAGTTGGAGACTGGAGCTGTTCCTATTCGGCCATCTTGCTCCGCCCCCTCTCACAAATCCCTGTGAGAACTTTCTACTGGATCTGATTGTTCAACAGAAGCTGTTTCCCTGATTCATCTCAACAGAGGCAGAAGTTCACTGCAGGGAGCTGATACAGGATACTAGTTAAGTCCCCAGACCCTGGAGTCAGATCGCAGGGTCCAGGTCTCTCCTGTGTGACCTCAGCCAGTCTTCTAACTTGTCTTGACTCTGTTTTTTCTCTCTAAGATGAGGATAGTGATGGGACCTACTTCATAGAGTTATTTTGATCTTTGAATAAATTAGTGTTTGTAAAATCCTTAGAACAGCACGTAAGTGAATTCAAATCTTTGCTATTTAGGAATGCTGTTCAACATTGCCTTTCCTGACAACTTCTCTTGTCTGTTTTCTCTCCATAAAATGGAAATAATGATGGCACCTGCTTCATAGTTATTTAGAACTTTGAACAAATTAATGTTTATAAAATGAGTAGAACGGCACATAAGTGAATTCAAATATTTGTTAGCTATTTAGGAATGCTGTTCAACGGTGCCTTCACTGACAACTTCTTTGGTCTCTGTTTTCTCTCTCTAAAATGGGGATAATGATGGCACCCACTTGAAGTTATTTTGAACTTTGAACAAATTAGTGTTTATCAAATGTGTAGAACAGCACGTAAGTGAATTCAAATATCTGTTAAATAAATATTTAGGAGTCCTGTTCAACAGTGCCTTCACTGACAACGTCTGTTGTTTTTAGACTGTATTCGTAAGCCAGGTAACTGTCATGGAATTTGAGGGTGATGTTGATAGGGTCACTGTATGAGGGCTATCTGTTGTATCCATTTCATAACCACAAACATGAGGTTTCACACCTTGTTCATACGCAACTTTCCACCTGTTTGTGTCGGGTCTCAGGAGAGTCCTTAGGATACTTGAATGAGATGGCAGAATGCTAATCACTCCCTGGGCACTTTCTATGTGCTGGGTACTTTAGCAAACATTGAATCTGAATTATGTCATTTAGGCCCCAGGAAAGCCCTCTGAGGTGCGTAAGAATTGAGGAAACTGAAGCTCAGAGAAGTTGAGACTGGTCTAAGATCTCACAGTTAGTGATGGTGGAACAGAAAATGGAAGTCGTGATTCCTGTATCTGCTCCCAGAGTCCCTATTCTTTGCTATTACATATGCTTTCTTTTCTTTCTTTCTTTTTTTTTCGTCTCTAGTTAATTCACTGCTTCCTGAGATCAATAAGTTTACAGATGGTCACCCCTTAATCTCCAAACTCGGAACACAGTTGGCTTGCAGGAAACGTTTGCCGGACACAGGAATAAATGTTTGTTTCTTTCATCCTTAGAATTTTTACTGTGATCCCATAAATCTAGAGTCCTTAATTCCAATACCTTCTTGATATTCTTTGAGCCCACCACCAACTAAGTGAATTTAACTCGTTTCCTAACAGTTTCTCCAACTTTATGTAGAGTTTGGGTAGAGAGAGATTTTAGTTCAAGTCCCAGAATTGCCACCTGGCAGCTCTATGTCTTTGGTCAAGTTATTTAATTAATTTATTACTTTTTTTTGAGACAAGGTTTCCCTCTGTTGCCCAGGCTGGAGTGCAGTGGCACAATCATGACTCACTGTAGCCTTGACCTTTCAGGCTCAAGTGATCCTCCCAGCTCAGCCTCCCAAGAAGCTTGGGGGACAAGCATGTACCACCACACTTGGCTGATTTTTGTATTTTTAGTAGAGATGGGTTTTTGCCATGTTGCCCAGGCTGGTCTTGAACTCCTGGGCTCAAGCGATCTGCCTGCCTTGGCCTCCTAATTGTCAAGTTATTGAATATCTAGCACTCACATTCTGTATATTAAGATTGATATACTGACATCAATCTTGATATATTGATATATAAGGGATGATAATAATTATGCTTACCTTATAGAGTTATTGTAAATATTAAAGAGAAAATCTAGGGAAAGTGTTTAACACAGTAACTGGCAGAAAGAGGCATTTGATAGATGTTAATTGTTATAATAGTAGTATGTGTTATTGTGTCCAGTGCTTCCTTGGTGTGGGCTTGGCCAATCATATGCTGCCCTTCCCTTTTCTCCAGGGAAAAGGGATTCAGAGGTGATCTGTTCTGTTTTCTCTGAGATAACTATTGCTGCAAAATGGAATGACCCTGGGTATCTCTTAATCAACACCTTGGACAGTACACAAGGCTCTGTCACGCCGGGATGTACACAATCTCACTTTTCTCATCAGTTTCTATGATCGCTGCAGACAAAACACTAACATGATACTTTTTATCATGAATTTGTCTACTAATTTTTATATTAAACTGGCAGAACCAACAAGCTGATATGTTGTGAAAACATGACCTTTCTACATGAATTTCTAGTGTCAGGACTAATGATGCTCATTTCCTGATCTGCTCACCAGCAGTTTTTAAGATGCTATATTTTAGTGGAGTACTATTTAGGGAAAGAACACTGTCATTATCATTTTAGCCATTATCTTGTCATTATTATTTCCTGTTATGTTTCAGACAAATCTTGTCCTAACTTACTGCAGTTGTATAGTTGTCTTGAAAAAGATATTAATGCACTAATTTTCTTTTATAAATTTATTTACTTTTCAAGTGACTTTTGGAAAGAAGACATGATTTGTCTTAAAGTAACTTTGCTTATGTGGTTACCACATGAAAAATATTTGGCTTCTTTTGACTGAGCCTGTATACACTGCCCACTGCCCCCTACCCCCTACCCCCTACCCTGGCCAACCAAAATTATTCCACAGAATGTGAATTTCATGAGTTCTCCACTAAAACATATGAAGCAATCTATATTCTTTCATTTATTAGAAGCTCTCTTATTGATGTTATGTCTGCCATGCCTTAGCATCATATCAGCGAATGCATCTTACAGATGTTAAAGCAGTTATGAGCCCAAGCAACCTGTTATCCAATTTAATCCAATGCTGTGGAAACGACTTTAACATTGGTTTCACAATTCATGTAGTTAACATGGGATCTGAAATCACTGGATGCAGTTTTGTCAGTTTAAAGCTATTTTAAGCTCATAATTCATGATTTACCACTAACATAATGTGAAACTGCAAGGCTACGTGGTGATTTGGAGATTTAATGTAGGAATCCACTTCTGTGGGATGACTGGAAGGCTCCTTTGTGGAAAAGAATTACTTCTAAGTGGAAATCTTCCTTGATGCTTGCTCTGGGTCTTTGCAGCATTGGAGGAACCCACTGCAATACTACAGATGGAGTCCCTTCTCTGTTTCCTTGGGTTCCTATCTCACCTTGCTCTATTTGTGTGTTTTCTTTTGTCAAGAATGCACAATTCTATAAACTGGGCACAGGGAACTAATTACTAGACATGACATCACCCCTGTAATTCACTGTTGGACTAGCAGCCCTTGCCAAAGCAATAAGATAAGAAAACAAATTAAGAAATCTATAGAACAGGCAAAGAAGAAAATTATCATGATTTGCATTCTATATTTTTAAAAATAGCAAACTAAGGGGCATTCATTTATTGTTTAGATTAACATTTCTTTTTCATGCAACATCCGAGTGCCTATGGTCATGTACCTGTGAACACAGATAAGACAAGTGAGAAATATCTCATGAATCAAATCATAGGAAACATTCTCTGGGCTTCTAGGGTGATAGCACAGTTATATGAATTGTTTTCCTGCCATTTAAGCCCCTCTGATGCCAGCTTCTTTCCACCTTTCTCTACCAGCATGACTGGCCAGGCTAGCTGGCAGAGATCCTGTTTTCCAGGTGTGGCTTGGACTTCCACACCTGGGGCTCTTGCTGGAGTCACCCTCCTGTTCGTAATTCCTGCTTCACTTGATTAAATCTTCTGAGAGTTAGATCAAGTAGCATCTTTATTCACCTGTATCCAATCAATAATGAACATAGACCTGGTGATTCTCGTGGGTCAGGTAATGTGGGATCAGCCATGAACAGCACATAGACACCAGCTTCTGGGAGGTGGTGCCACACATCATGCCACCACATTTTAGATACACATAGGTGCTTGCTTTCCAATTAACGTGCTGCACCCACTTTTCATCTCAGTAACTTTGTGATTATTTATGTGCAGCTTCCTAAAGTCACTTATGTTCCATAAATGTCATTTTAAAACTTTCTCTTTATTTATGTCTCTGCTTTCCCAAGGAGAACATAAGCTTCCTGAGGACAGAGATTACCTTTTATGTCATTTAGAATCTCCCAGAGAACTTAATACATCACCTCAAGTGTAATAAGAAAACCAAATGTATTTGTTAAATCATGGATGAATTGGCAGAGGGCCACCCACATCATGTCTGATGACATGGCATTTTATAGTTTAATTTTTAACCTTTTTTATTTTGCAGTACGTTTAGACTCACATAAACACGACAAAAATAGGACATAGTTGTTCAGGAGTATGCTCTTTACCCAGCTAACCCCAGTGGAAACATCATTCACCGCCGTGGTACCGTGACCACAGCCTGGACACCAACATTCCCCCAATATAATTAACTAAAGTACAGATGCCATTCAGAATTATTTTCATTTGACTTTGAAGGTTTCAGCCTATTTCATCTTTGCTATGTCATCATTTTTACCATTCAAATAAAAATGTTCCTGGCCTGTTTTTATGTTTGCAGAAGAAAGCTTTCTGAGCATCATCACTTTTCTCTATGTGAATCTTTTAAATGGAAATATTTTGGGCGGAGCAAGTTGTAGGTCCTCTTTAGTCTGAGACAGAGAAATGGAACCTACATGAGCAGCGTACAAAAGCCACAGTTGACGCAGTAGATATCCCCTCTCCTGAGACAAACACGCTCACTCATGGCCTTTCTCTTCCCATAGTTCCAATGTAGATGATAATTACCCTTTGTTTTCACAAGTACTTGAATTACATCAACAGCATGTACTCAATGAGATGCCATCTCGCACCTGTCAGAATGGCTATTGTTAAAAAGCCCAAAAGTAACAGATGCTGGCGAGATGGTGGAGAAAAGGGAACGCTTGGATACTGTCAGTGGGAGTGTGGATTAGTTCAACATTGTAGAGAGCAGTGTCGTGACTCCTCAGAGTTAAGAGCAGAAATACCATGGACCCAGCAATCCCATTACTGGATATATACCCAGAGGAATGTAAATCATTTTACCATAAGGACACATGCATGTGAATGTTCATTGCAGCACTGTTCACAGTAGCAAAGACGTGGAATCAACCCAAGTGCCCATCAATGACAGACTGGATAAAGAAAATGTGGTACGTGTACACCATGGAATACTATGCAGTCATAAAAAAGAATGAGATCATGTCTTTTGTGGAAACATGGAAGGAGCTGGAGGCCATTATCCTCAGCAAACTAACATAGGAAGAGAAAACCAAATACTGCATGTTCTCACTTGTAGGTGGGAGCTAAATGATGAGAACAGGTGGATGCAAAGGGGGACAACAGACACTGGGGTCTACTTGAGGGTGGAGGGTGGGAGGAGCAGAAAAGACAACTATTGGGTACTGGGCTTAATTCCTGGGTGATGAAATAATCTGTACGGCAAGTCCCTGTGATATGAATTTACCTGTGTAACAGATCTTCATTTGTACCCCAAGCCTAAAATACAAGTTAAGAAAAAGCACTGTACTGTTTTATCTCTTGACAGTAGCCAAAGATCACCAAGTCATTGTCACCTTTATTTAAAAACTGTTGTGGTATCATTCCCCTAGGATGGGCATCAGATGCCAGCTTAGTCCACATAGTATGGGCTGGTTTTTTTGTTTTGTTTTGTTTTTGTTTTGTTGTTTTTTGATACGGAGTCCCGCTCTGTCGCCCAGGCTGGAGTGCAGTGGGGTGATCTTGGCTCACAGAAAGCTCCGCCTCCTGGGTTCACGCCATTCTCCTGCCCCAGCCTCCCAAGTAGCTGGGACTACAGGCACCCACCATCACACCCGGCTAATTTTTTGATTTTTTAGTAGAGATGGGGTTTCACTGTGTTAGCCAGGATGGTCTCGATCTCCTGACCTCATGATCTGCCCGCCTCGGCCTCAGTAGGGGCTGTTTTATTTGGATTTGAGGACGCTCTTGTTTGGTTCAGTGCTGGAGAAAATGACGAAATATCCACCAGTCTAGAGTTACATGTTTGAATTAGGTGGTCCTCCCCAAATGAAATCATATTGAATAAAATCCCCTATGTCTGCATTTCTTACAAGTTTTCTAGGTGTATTTAATTAGGGGTAAAATGAAATTATTAGCACAGATGTAGAAGTTTTCTCAGAGATACTTTTGCAGAATTATTGGCACCGAGTCAGTTTCACAAAAATCCTTTGAAAAATACCTTACTTCAGGGCTGCTGATCAAGAGTGGTCACCTCAGGGGGGGTCTCACCCGACTGAAACAAAATCCAAGAGGTAGGCCGGGCGCGGTGGCTCATGCCTGTAGTCCTAGCGCTTTGGGAGGCTGAGGTGGGCAGACCATGGGGTCAGTCAGGAGTTCCAGACCAGCCTGATTAAAACAAAGTCCAAGAGGTAGGCTGGGCGCGGCGGCTCATGCCTGTAATCCTAGCGCTTTGGGAGGCCGAGGTGGGCAGACCATGGGGTCAGGAGTTCGAGACCAGCCTGGTCAACGTGGTGAAACCCCGTCTCTACTAAAAATACAAAAATTAGCCAGGCATCGTGGCGGGAGCCTGTAGTCCCAGCTACTTGGGAGGCTGAACTTGGGAGGCTGAGGTGGAAGAATTGCTTGAACCCAGGAGGTGGAGCTTGTAGTGAGCCAAGATTGTGCCACTGCTCTCCAGCCTGGGTGACAGAGTGAGACTCTGTCTCAAAAACAAACAAGCAAAAAAACCACAAAGTCCAAGAGGTAACAAGGTTGTGATGAGCATGTCTCCTGGGAAAGATCAGAGATGGAGTTTTAAGGGCAGTTTTGTGGGCCTGACAGATCACGTGAAAACATATTGTAGCCTGATAAGCTGGGGAGATCACAATCTTAGCTTTAGCTGTGAAAATGCAATGGAGGGCATGGAAATAAAACATGAAACTCTTAAATTACCCATTGCATTTTACCTACAGAGACTGAACGTGGAGACCATTCCAGAAATGGTGGCAAAGGGGAAGATGAGAAATTAGAGAGATATGGTGCTTCAGAACTCTGTGCCTCAGTTTACTTTGTCTCTGTGTATTTCAGGCCTCAGAATCATGCCTGTCACTCTTGTTCACATTCCTAACTTCATGGCCCGAGTGGGACACGCCATGGGCTTCTTATCTTCCGTCACTTCCGTCCGTGCTTTGAATGAGAGTCCATTTTAGTCTTTGTTGTTCTTTGGATCATGGTCAGTCTCTAGAGGGTGACCAGGGCAGGCTTTTCTGCTAAAAGTGGCTACTACCTAACACGTGACCATCCTTAGCCCCATACATGAAGGTCTGTACATCATCAACAGCAGAATTACAAGACATTCAGTAGGCAGAAAGAGATGAAAGAGAGGGATTAGGCCTTTCTTGGTAGAAACCTCCTGCTTAAAAGCTTAAATGAGTATTTCTTAAATATGATAAGTTTCTCTAATCCGTCTTCACTGAGATGAAACACAAAAGAGTACTGGAGAGTGGGAACGAGCGTGGGCAGTTTTCTGTGATCGTGCTTTGCTCTGAGATCCCCCTGGCATCAGGAGAGAGTTACTGAAGAACCAGTTGGGAATCGCTAATGATGCAGCCATGTCCTGATCTTCCCCATTTCAGGGCTGATGTGAGAGAGTAGCTCAGGCATTTCATTTCCTTTTGCAGCAGGGATCGATGTAATCTCCGTACTTTGTTGCCAGGCCAGCATTGTTGCTTTGGGGTTTTATGATGTCTCAAGGCCTCAAAATGGAAACTGTTGGGAGACAATTTCTGTAGCTAGTGTTAGCATGAAAAGTAGACCTTTGATTAACATGACAATAAGTCTAACATTGTAAAATACGATAGTGAGAAAACAGGCTGCCTTTGGGCTCTGCGTTGCAGGTAATGTTTTTATTAATCAGAGACGTGTGTTTCTAAACGATCCACACAACTGTGCCCAAAAGATATTTCCCCCCATTATTTGGGACAGGAAACCAACTACACTAAGTAATATTAAAGAAACTCAAGGCTTGGAGAACTCTTTCTGTGTGAGCATATGCATGCTTAAAGATGTTTTTTAGTTGTCTTCAATATTAGAAGAGCCCTAACTGTCTGGAGCTTTGCTGTACTAGGTGAAAACATACAGAAGCATTTTTGCTTAAAGAATGGAGAAGACACACACATAAGAAACAGATTACCCAGTCTGCATTTTATTTTCACAGTCTCAGTGGAAGTAGGGGTACAGGGAAATATTTCCCTGATATGAGAAATACCACAGCAATGGTAACTAACAACTGTCCCTCCTCCTCCCAGCACTGGGGAGATGAAAGGGAGTGGGTGGGGGTTGTACTGGGTCAATGGACGAGTTATCTCACAGGGCCAGCCACTCATTCCATCAAGTGAAACTACAGGGACATAGGCCAGGGTTGCCAGCACTTCCAACTTGACAGAAGTCAGAAATCCAGACTTTCCATGTAAATTGTTTTGATTTTGAAATATTGGCAGATAACAAATTAAAAAACAAAAGAGTCAGTTTTTAAAATCACTGCGTTGACTGACACACCCACGCGCAGCCTGGTGGGCTCCTTCTAGACATGGGAGATTTCGTTGTGCACAAAAAGAAGATTGTCTCTGGAAAATAACAATATCATATTTTCCTAATCTTTGAAGAACGTTGACAGAAATAAGCCGTAGACTGGGCACGGTGGCTTATGCCTGTCATCCCAGCACTCCGAGAGGCTGAGGTGGGCAGATCACTTGAGGCCAGGAATTCGAGACCAGCCTGGCCAACTGGCAAAACCTCATCTCTACTAAACATACAAAAATTAGGTGGATATGGTGGCGCACACCTGTAATCCCAGCTCTTTGGGAGGCTGAGGCAGGAGAATCACTTGAACTTGGGAGGCAGAGGTTGAAGTGAACTGAGATTACACCACTGCACTCCAGCCTGCGTGACAGAGCGAGACCCTGTCTCAAAGAACTAACGAACTAACTAACTAACTAACTAACTAACTAACTAACAAAAAATTAGCCAGGCGTGGAGCTGGGCACCTGTAGTCCCAGCTACTCAGGTGGCTGAGGCAGGAGAATCACTTGAACCTGGGAGGCAGAGGTTGCAGTGAGCCGAGATTGCACTACTGCACTCCAGCCTGGGCAACAGGGTGAGTGAGGCTCCATCTGGGGAAAAAAAGAAAAGAAAAGAAGCAGCGATATTTGTAATTGCTCAATGAGATCCCAAAAGGGGACAGGACTCTCCCATGAGGGGCATAAGTCACACTAAAACCCACTGCTGTGTGTCTCTTAGTCATTTCTTTACCCAAGTTGTATTAAGATTTTTTCCCTACCATGCTAAGAATGAAACTAAGTCCTTTTGGATGAGCCCTAAATCCTGTGGCTTTGTTTTTCCACGATCCCATAAACGAGGTAAGAACGGTATTGGCACAGAATTATTTTAAACATCTGTATGAAAAATGGGACCCGCACGTTCTCACATGCTTCTGGTGTTGAGGCAGCAGTGATGGCTGGCGGAGAGGGAGATTTGACGGCTTTGAAGAAGATTCTGCTTAAGCCCCACGGCACGGCGCTCCTCTCTCCACCCCAGATGTGACACTGGATGGCGGCTCTGAACTGGGCTCGTTCCTCCGTCATGTTACCCCAGCTGGGGTCTAGAGGGATGCACCTGATAGAAATACAGTGTCAGTCTCGACTGTGAGCCACGAATGCAGTTTTACATTTTTGAGCAGCCACGTTACAAGAAAGTAAAAAGAAAACAAGTGAAATGTACTTGAAGGATGTATCTTTATTTAACCTAATACACCTTAAATATAACTTCAAAAGGAGATCAATCTAAATTAATTTAAATCAATATTTTATCATATGTTATAATTTATAATACCTTATTTTACATTTTTTTGGCATTGAATCTTGAAAATCTGGTGTCTACGTTACACGTAGGGCACATGTTGGTTGAGACACCCACATTTCAAGTGTTCAGCAGCTGCAGGTCAGCAGCGGCCCCTACATGGGACAGCAATTACGCGTCTGATTGTAACATCAGCTGTGCTCAAGATGTGCTAAGTACCAGGGAGTTCTTGTGAGAAACTTCTGCCTTTGAGGACCTTATAGTCTTGTTTGTAAAAAATTTTTCAAATGAAACACTTGAAAAACCACGATAAATAGGTACAATTTAGTCCCCAAATAGATTTACCAGTAAACTGTTTTATGAGTGAATGTGAGATTTTGAGATTTTGTTCAATGGATGCCAAAAAAAAAAAAAAAAAAAATGCTTGAATCCTGTCCTGCCAGAGACACTTCGTTCAGAATATGTTCCTGAGGCAGATGCGCATTCAAGAGCTAGAAGCTGATGCACTGTACTACAGTTTCCACTCTCACCCGTGCTCTCTCCGTCTATCTTAGCAGGTAACCTGAAGTATAAAGGCCTCCAGTTCTGTGGGAGGCGGAGGCGGGCAGATCACCTGAGCTCAGGAGTTGGAGACTAGCTTGGGCAACATGGTGAAACCCTGTCTCTACTAAAAAAAGTAGCAGGGTGTGGTGGTGCATGCCTGTAATCCCAGTTACTCAGGAGGCTGAGGCAGGAGAGTAACTTACTTCAACCTGGGAGACGGAGGTTGCAGTGAGCTGAAATCATGCCACCGCACTCCAGCCTGAGCGATAGAGTGAGACTCTATCTCAAAAAAAAAAAAAAAAAGCCTCCAGTTACATCTGAATCTAAATCTTGGATTATAACACACTGCTACCTGCTATGGTATAGGCCTATAAAAAATGACCAGCGTGCTAAGATGCTAAAAGGAGAGAGAGCTCAGGGAGAGGGGGAGAGGGAGAGAGGGAGGCGAGTGGTGTCTTCTCTGCGGCAGTCTTGCTGGTTGTCCTGCTTACTGTATCTCAGCATCAATGGGTAGGATCAGGCTTAAAGGGGGACCCTGGACCAGCTGACCAACCCTGTCCCAAGAAGCAGAAGCAGCAGAGTGCTTCCCATGCGGCGTGGCTTAAACGCAGCGCTAGACAAAACAGATTAAAGCACCTATTGGGAAGGAGAGCAATATTGCAGAGGTATCTCCTCCCCTTCCAGGACAGTGAGAGGGTGGAGTGTGTTGCCAGGAAGTGAAGGCAGTCAGGACAGAAGAGGAAGGACATCAAAAGGCTTTATAGATAGAATTTGGATAAATGGAGAGATGGGGGAAAGGCAAAACTGCCCTTAGATGTTTGAGACAAGAATGGTAGGTTCCAGGCTATGTAAGATTCTCCAAGGGATCTAATTAAAATTTCTTTCAGAAACGAAGATGAGTGATCAAAAGGTGGTTTGCATAGGAAAACAAAACCAGGTTAAAACGGTGACAACCCTACCAAATACCTTCAAGAGAAACATTCTATTAAATCGGAATCCTGAGTCCCTAGCAGGAAAGGTTTCCAAAGCTCAAGAGGCATAAAGTGACTTAAATTGCTGTTAAATTGGCAGCAAGGAAAACATTTAGCTGACTGTCAAGACGCAGCAGTGCCTGAAACTCATAGGTGAAAGCACTTTTTTTTTTTTTTTTAATACTTGGTGCACCCAACTTTATTTTCATGATGTGGCCAAATTCACGTGGTCATTGTGCCATCTCCTTGGGTTCCTGTGGATCTGGGGGGATGGAGGAAATCTTCCTTTTAACGGAAAGAGGTGGCCCTCATCGCTCTCCATGACCGACTCCTTGTGAGGCATCTTCATGTTTCCCAATCTATAGGGCTCAGCTTTGGAGAAGAGCTTTGAATCTCCAAGCTCACTGCCTCTTCAGCCTGCTGGTCTACCTACCCTTTCTGTTTTCTGCTGGCCTGGCTCTTTTTGCAGCGATACAGTTGGTATGGGCTAGAATGTTTATTGAACTAGAAAGACAACTCCCATTTCCTTTTCCAAACAAGTACTTTAAACTTTTTAAAATGTGTTTTTCCCAAAACATGAGATAATGATTACCAAAGAAGTGGCCATATTTGGGGGCACATGGCTAATCAGTGTATGAAAAATGTCAAGGGCTACAAACCAATTCAAATAGCAAGATAATGGGGATTTTCCCTATGAAATCAATCGTTTAAAGAATGCTAATGCTGATGTTGACAAAGGAGTGAGGAAACACCATTCAAGTACACTGTCCATGGAGGAGAACGTTAGAGTCATCTTTCTGGAAGGGCGTTTAGCCTGACAGCCTCACTAGAGCAGAATATTGAAAGATAAATGTGGGAACGACAAGCTCATAGCTTCTCAGTTCCTCATCCACCCCTGAGAGATGGGAAGGACAAATTGACAGCCTAATTTGGAGAAATTACATATCCACTAGTCAGCAACCCTCCACCCCCACAGATTTGTCCAGCAACCAACTCACAAGATCCACAGAAATGTGTTAATGGATGAATGAGGAACAATGGAAATGTAGACCATGGCTTTCCATTTCTTTCTTTCTTTTTTTTTTTTTTTTGAGATGGAGTCTTGCTTTGTCACCCAGGCTGGAGTGCAGTGGCCGGATCTCAGCTCACTGCAAGCTCCGCCTCCCGGGTTTACGCCATTCTCCTGCCTCAGCCTCCCGAGTAGCTGGGACTACAGGCGCCCGCCACCTCGCCCGGCTAGATTTTTTGTATTTTTTAGTAGAGACGGGGTTTCACCATGTTAGCCAGGATGGTCTCGATCTCCTGACCTTGTGATCTGCCCGTCTCGGCCTCCTAAAGTGCTGGGATTACAGGCTTGAGCTACCGCGTCCGTCTGGCTTTCCATTTCTTAAAGCATCCTCATAAACTAGTTGTGTTCCTCCTTACAACAGAAAGAATGTTTTTCCCATTTGCCATGGAAAACTTGGGGTCCCATTGAATGAAATTCATTTTCCCAGAGGTTGAATTGTCTTGGTCAAGGCAGATTGTGTCTAGAGTCACAAGGACACTGATGACTGCGTGTGTCTTGTTGGGCTGCTGGCCTCTATTCTCCTTCCTTGACTGTGGATATTAGAATAGTATTGTTGTGCAGAGCAAATCATTTTTGATAAGTACAAGATTATTCCTTTAATAATTCTTCAAAACTGTGAAGTTCAGGAACTCTCCCTCATCTCCCACCCTCTTCTCAAATTTAATTGGCTGTTTCCTTTTTCTGCAGCAGGATTATGTGTGTTTTCAAAGGCAGGCAATTCAACAGATAATTTGTGATAAAAACTCATCTCAGATTCTAGGGGAATGGGAGAACTGATGGTGCTGGTTTGAACTTTAGCAAGAGTATTGTAGACTAGATTTGCTGTCTTATGGAAAATGTGCATATGTAGGGGTCCTGTCACCCATCTGTCTCCCCCATAAGACTGCAGTCACTTCCTGCTGCTTCTCCAAAACCCCAAGCACTTGCTTTCCTCAGGGCCTTTGCATGCACCACCCCCTCTGCCATTCTTTCACATCATTCAGGCCTCTGCTCTAAAATTTCCTAGCCAGCATCCTTTCTTCTCTCTCTTTGTGCTTGCTTCATCTTGTCTTCTTCATAGAACATATTTTTACCTGACATACCGCTTTTCTGTCTACATTTTCCCAATAAGGGTGTGAGTTCTATGATAGCAGGGGTTTTGCTTTCTGTGGTTTCTGCTGTACCCCCAGTGCTGAGATGATGTCTCCACTTAGAGCCCCTGGGTGTGGTTATGCCAAAAGTCACCTTGCCAACACTCAGCCCAATGGCTAGGTCTGCCAAGGGGGCATTAGCTTGCTCAGAAGAGAACCTCTGCTTAGTTTACCTAGAGGCATCCCATGAGCTAGTACACCTAGAAAGCGTTCAACACACATTTATTAGATGAGTGGAATGAACACAATAATACAAATACAGTATCTGCAGCGTGGCTTGGCACCTGGAAGGTGTGACGTAAATGTTGCTTCTGGTGCTGTTCAGCTGTTGCTCCTGATAACAATTTCAACTCCATGGCCAGATGATGCCTGCATTAGAACATTTCAAAGAAAACATTTCCAATTTCCCTTGGCAAAGAAATCATAGACTAAAAGGCTTTCACTGGCATGGCATTGAGATCACATTTTAAAGTAAGCTGATGAGTAAACATCTATATTCAATGAGAGGAAGGAAGTCACTTTCTTAGGCCCAGTGAGTACAGCTGTGTTTTCAGCATTTGCAGTTAAATAATGAATCATTCCATGATCTTTACTCAATATCATCCACAAGTTGCCTTCATTTATTTTGGTATAAGAAGAAGAAACACGCCAAAATGCCTCAGCATCAGACTGGAGAGAAAGCAGTGACCTGTGGACACCACGAAGAATTACCATAAGGAAAGAATCCTAGAGGGATCCCTCTGTGCTTGGAGAAAGCAAGCGTCCATGCAGTGTGTGAGCTAACCTGAAGAAGGATCTCTAATCTCAGATTTCAGGGCAGGGGAAGTGAGGAAAGAAGATGAGAGACAGGAGGGTGCCTGCTCCATAGAGAGAGTTTGCACAGGAGTGCAGTGTGCTCTGCTCATTTTCTTCTTTTGATTTTAATGAGAGTGAACTCTGTGGCCCTGCAGTGGCCTCTTGCTCTGGATCGAGCAGGGCTGTCACCTCTCCTCTCCCATCCTGTGATCGCTGATGTTAGCAAGCTAAGAGTGTTCATCTCACCTCTTGGTAGCCTTCCAAGCCTCTCTGGTTCCATCTCTGTGGATTGTCAACACCACTGCATTTCTCAGAACAGAAACTCAGAACTCCTTCCTTGCTCTTCCTCCCACATGAAACCCATCATCACATCCCCTTGAAATACCCAGAAACTGTTACTGAAATGCCAGGGGCTTGGTCTAGGTCCTATTGCTCACCACGCGAAAGCCAATCACTGAGACCATCAGTATTGCCAGGGAAGAAGGGTTTTAATGGGGTGCTGCAGTTAAGGAGATGGGAGAGCAGTCTCAAGTCCATCTCCCTGACCGACTAATAGTAGGGGTTTACACAGCAGGAAGAAATTTAGCCATGTGTGGGGAAAACAGGAATTAGGGAGGAAGTTGGTCTGCAGGAAGCAGGTGGTCCCTTAGGCAGTCATGATGGGTGGAGGCTCTGGTGAGTCACTGTCCAGATGCGGTGACCTGGTGAGTTTCAGTCCCATGATGCTCTCTGGTCAGTTCCATGATGCTCTCTGGGAGACCTGAGGGTCAGTTTCCTGAGAAAGAAACTCAGATAAGATAAATGCAACTTTCTCAAGCTTCAAGACTGGGAGGATCATAGACAAATGCAACCATCTCAAGTTTCAAGACTGGGAGAATCATTTTCTAAGTTTTTTCAAAGAAACCATAAACATCAGTTCTGTGGGACAACTAAGCTGATTTCAAAACTGGCCCTGCAGTTACATTAATTCACCCCGCCATGAAAAGCCTCCCTCTGTGTGCCTCCCTTCTTGCGCGTGATTCCTTAATTCACCTGCCTTTGTCTGTCTCAGCCAACCACACCAGCCTACCCATGCGTCTGCCCAGGGCCTTCCTTGTCCACCAGCCACCTGTCTTCCCATCCATCCTCTTCCCAAGGCCATCCTTTCAAAGCACACATTGGATGAAAGCTACTCTCTTGCTCTCAACCCTGCACTGGTTTCCATCAACTTTTGAACAAAACCCAAGTTCCCGCCATAGCCTACGCCTGGCCACCTCATCTACTGCATTTTCCACGACGCCTTCTCCCCAGCTTGCTCCATGTTACCATGTTTGTGGGTGCTGCTCCCTCTGCCTGGAGCTCCTCCCTCGAGACGCCCACAGCATTCCCGCTCTTCCTTCCTTCACATCTTTTCTCTGACGTCACCTCCTTTGATCACATTTTCTAGAAATCTCTGCATTTGTTTCCTCCTCCTTCATATTCCTAGATCCCATTCACTGCCATTGTTCTTTATATGTTATATATATTATATAAATGTAGTATATTTTATGTATGCATTCACTGACACCATTATATAATACATGTATGTAGGGAAATAAGGAAACAAGTAATATAAACATTATACACAAATTGTAAATATGTATATGTATATTTACAAAGCTCAGTGATGATAGAGATTTTTGGAAATGAATGAATATGGATGTGTTCCAATAAAACTTTATTTAAAAGGGGCAAGCTGGATGTGGCCCGCAGGCCATATTTTCTGAAGTGTAGTCTAGAAAGCCACAGAAGATCATCGACAGCCCCAGGAGCTCTGCAGAGCCGAGGGCATGCCCTGCAGTTTTGCCACCCTCAGGCCCACCCTGCCCAGCTCTGACCACCCTGCTTCCTCCCACCTTGCCTGGTGCTAGAAATGCATGGCGATGGGCCCCCACCCGATCCCCAGGCAACATGGGCAAGGAAGAGTGGGAGCCGGAAGCCACATTTGTCACCGCCCATGACTCTCAAGCCTCTCTGGGAGAGCCTGTGAAGTCGGTTGGGAAGCCGGCTGTATTTGGTTCTCTGCTGCCCAGGCCTGGCAGCAGCTCTGTAATGCTCATGACTCACTCTATTGATGCAAATGCTATAAAATTCATTTTGCCATTTTAGAAAACATACTTGCTTATTATAGCTCAGAGGTTCAAGAGCTGAAGTGTGCAGACTCTGGCATGCCGGGTGGCACGGGGAGGGAGGCTTTTCATGACAGTGTGAATTCATGTACATGCAGGGCCAGTGGTATGCATGGCTGGGCAGGTGGCTGGATGCTGGAGGAGTGGCGCTGAGTGATTCAGGGATTCGTTGTGTGATCTTTCTTAAATCATCTCACTTCTCTGAATTGAAGTTTCTGAGGGATCCCAGAAATGGGTAAGGGCAGTGAGGTCCAAAGACAAACATACGGACGTTTACAGCTAATTGTGACCGTGTGGAAATGCAGACCCAAGATCGCCAAATTTTCTGATTTTTTTTTTCCCACCAGAAAGAACTTTTGGGGGGAATATATAGAAAGAAGAATGCACTTTAACATATTATTTGTATTCTTTCATTTTTATATTAAATTTCCTATTTTTAAATGTCCAAATGACACTATTTGGTAACTTGGGGTCAGGGAAAACATCTCCGTGGTCAAAAGCAGTCCTGAGCTGCCATCTTGGATCATCTCTTTCATGCCACACTGAGGAATGCATGAGGCCCTATTTGTTTTTTCACACTGAGGATTCTACTGACCTGCATTTTGCTTTTGTCAGTTTTTGGAGTCTAGTGATCCTGTGTGAATAAAATGGAAACAGCAAATTTGTTGATAATTCCACCCTTCCTTCTGGAGGGAGAGAGAGTAAGAGCAGGTGTGCTTATGATTAGCAGTCATTTCACCCTGAGTCCAGCCACAGGGGCATTTTCCAGCATGATCTGAGCTTAGAGCTGAGCGCTGACATGGCCTCGCTAATGACTTCTCCATGCTAGACAGAGAGGCAATCTCATTTCCTCCTATAAGAAGCAATCAGGGTGCATTGCTCTGTTCTCTGGGGCTGATGAATTTATGGTAGGACAAGAGTTTCCTTTGCAATTTGAGATGCACCGTGTGGGTACAACCTGGACTGAGAATTCTGCATGAGGTGAACAGAAACCCACCTTCATCTTCCTTCTAATATGCACCCGGATCTTTCACACAGGCTGGTGATTTTAACCTTCCCGATGACCCCACAGAGGTCTGGGTCAGGATACTCATTTCTCCCGGAGAGGGAGGTGAGATTTCAAAGAGGTTACGTCATTTGCTGATGGCAATACGGCAAGCATGTGGGGGTGCTGGAAGGCCTCCAAGGTCCTGCCCTGCATCTCTGTTGGCACTGTACTGTGGGGTGATGGAGCCACCTTCTTTCCCAGCCCTCCTCCCTGTCTTACGCTGCCAGTGGCAAAACGGGATTCGTGAAAATAAGTTTCAGTCTTATGAGTGTCAGCTACAGAGGCAGAAGGCAAACCTTTTGGGGTAAAGCCAATAAGCGAAACTGTGGCTTGGTGTCTGCTTGAAATGCATTCTATGGAACCAACCCCAGCATTCGCAAATACACAGCTGCAGTCGGTGTTGTGTTTAGGAAGAGCTGGGGTGTAAGACGCCCTGGTGGCATGATTGTTCTCCCCTGGAATGCCATCCAACGCACCACACTGCATCTGGCCATCATGCCTCCTTACTGAGAGTTTTCTTACTGAGATTTGTGAGAGTTTCTCAGTCCCTGCTTGTTTATTGTACCTTGATACTTTTTAACAGTACTGGCCAGATATGTTGCAGAATATCTCCCAATTTGGAGTTGCCTCGTGTTTTCCTATGATTAGAATGGGGTTCTAGGCTTTTGGAAAAAGTACCCCAGAGAGGAAGTGCCCTCCCCGTCATGCCATGCCAGGGGCTTCACAGTATCGGTGCGACTTGCTGCTGGTGCTGTCAGGCGTGGTCACTCGGTGAAGGTGGCATCTGCAAAGTTGCTGTTCCTCTCTTATCTCACTTCAGGAAGCAAGTCGCCAAGTCCAGCCCAGGGTTGAGAGGAAGGAAATTAAGCTCTACATACTGGGATTTTATTTGACTTAAATTAAATTTAAAAGTAAATAGCCAGGCATGGCTGGTGGCCACCATATTGGATAGCAGGGACCTGCAACAACTTGTATACTCCAGGGTCCAGTTGGTTGGAGAATAGATTATTGCAGAAGTTGGCCAATCTGTAAGTGCCCAAGGGTTGACTATGGCTGAAATAAATGGAAGTCTAGATACTATCGTGCAGTCGGGGTAAGATGGTGAAATTTTTTGATGCTAATAAAGAATCCTAAAGACCTTTTGGAAACCATTACTGGAGGGGGATTCGTAAAATCCAGCAAGAGCTTGGTCTTCATTCTTGAGGCTTGGTTATTTGGAATAAATTCAGCCAGTTAGTGTTAAGCATAGAGATGAACAGTGTTGACCTATTCTGGGGGTCGTGGGCATTTCAGGAGCCCAGGGATAACCAGGGGATGATGTCTGTTAACCCAAAATGATATTTACGTTTATGGGTGAGAACCTGTCCCCCAGTTCCACATGTCCGTCTGTCTCTGCTTCTCTCTCTCTTGTTTTTGTACGTACCCTCCACACTATTACTTAAATGCCTTATGTCTCCTTTTTTCCATCCATAAAATGGGGATTAAAAATAATGCTGCAACTAGGCGTGATGGCTCACGCCTGTAATGCCAGTACTTTGGGAAGCCGAGGCAGAGAGATTGCTTGGGCCCAGGAGTTTGAGGCCAGCCTGGGCAAATTGGTGAAACCCTGTCTCTACAAAAAATACAAAAAAAAAAAAAAATTAGTGGATGTGGTGGCGCATACCTGTAGTCCCAGCTTCTTGGGGGGCCTAAGACAGGAGGATCACTTGAGCCCAGGAGGTTGAGGCTGCAGTGAGCTGAAATTGTACCACTGCACTCCAGCCTGAGTGACAGAGCAAGACCCTGGCTCAAAAAAAAAAAAATATATATATATAAAATATATATTACATATTATATATAATTTTATATATTATATGTATTATATATAATATATATTATATATATATATATATATAAGATAGAGCTGCGTTTTACATGCTTGTTGCAAGGATTAAATGAGTTAGTCTATGTAATGGTGCTTAGATTGGTACTGGTGCAGTGTGTTAGTCACTGTTGTTATTAATATTATTATTTTTAGAGACAAAGTCTCATTCTGTTGCTTGCCCAGGCTGGAGTGCAGAGGCATTATCTTGGCTCACTGCAGCCTTGACCTCCTGGGCTCAAACGATCCTCCTGCCTCAGCCTCCTGGGTAGCTGGGACTACAGATGTGTGCCACCATGCCCAGCTAATTAAAAACAATTTTTTAAAATTACTTTTTAGTTGAGACTGGGTTTTGCTATGTTGCCCAGCCTGGCCTCAAACTCCTGGCCTTATGTGATTCTCCCACCTGAGACTCCCAAAGCCCTGGGATTAGGACCATGAGCCACTGCACCCAGCTGATTAAGGTTCTTTTTTCAAAGCATTATCATAAATTCATCGGCCCCAGAGAACAGAGCAGCAGCTGCTCACTAAGGAGGAAGCTGAAACACTCCGAGGCTCTTGCTGCAGGGAGCCGACCAGTGATCAGAGGTCAGCCAAGGTCTGACGTGAGCTTGCTAAAGGCAGCCAGTGAACCTCAAGTGAGCTTCAGACTGGCTTTCCTTAGTCACCAACATCTTCAGGTGGGGATGTTTTACATAAAAATATTGATTTGGTTTCACTTCAAAAATAATGGTGGCCCCAATAATGGTGGCCCGTGTTCCTCATGGGCCACACCTAGCTGGAGCTGAGCGATGGACCCTTTCCTAGACAGGTAGACACTCTCCTCTTTGCGCCAATCCTAACCACTATGGATGATCTTCAGCCAGGCTGCTTTGCTTAGACGTAACTCCTAGAGGCGTCTGGGTTTGGACTCTTGTGGAAGGGACACCTGCCAGAATCTCTGAAATCACCACCATTTGGTTTTTCGAAGACAGAATCTGTGACATGGGTGAACTTAGCTATGTTCATACCTCTGCAGGCATCACTGTGCTACACCAGAATGGCTTCCACAGAGAACCATTGACAGCACCAAAGTTGGTAAAGATATGAAGCCATGGGGACTCTCACACTTCTCGCTACATTTGCGTATATTTAAGGGGCACGAGTGCAGTTTTGCTACACGGATATATTGTGTACTGAGGCCTGAGCTGCTAACATAACCATCACCAGAATTTTTTTTTTTTTTTTTTTTAGTAGAGACGGAGTTTCAACTTGTTAGTCAGGATGGTCTCGATCTCCTGACCTCGTGATCCACCTGCCTCAGACTCCCAAAGTGCTGGGTTTACAGGCATAAGCCACTGCGCCCAGCCAATCATCACCGGAATATTATACATCGTAACCATTAAGTAATTTTTTGTCATCCACCCCCCACCCCCTTCCATTCCCCTCCCACTCCTCTCCCACTCCCTCCCACTCCCTCCCACTCCCTCCCACTCCCTCCCACTCCCTCCCCTCCCTCCCACTCCCCACTCCCTCCCACCACCCTTCTGAGGTTCCAGTGTCTATCATTCTACTCTCTCTCTCTCTTTTTTCTTTTTTTGTTAAGATGGAGTTTCTCTCTGTCACCCAGGCTGCAGTGCAGGGGCGTGATCTTGGCTCACTGCAACCTCTGCCTTCTGGGTTCGAGCGATTCTTCTGCTTCAGCCTCCAAAGTAGCTGGGATTACAGGCACGTACCACCACGCCCGGCTAATTTTTGTATTTTTAGTAGGCACGGGGTTTCACCATTTTGGCCAGGCTGGTCTCGAACTCCTGACCTCAAGTGATCTGCCTGCCTCAGCCTCCCAAAGTGCTGGGATTACAGGCATGAACCACCTTGCCCAGCCTATCATTCCACTTTCTATGTCCACGTGGAGACACTGTTTAGTTCCTACTTGTGACTGAGAACATGTAATATTTGACTTTCTGAGGTGTTTCACTTAAGATAATGGCCTCTAGTTTCATCCATGTTGCTGTAAAAGACATAATTTCATTCTTTTTATGGCTGGACAGTATTTCATGGTGTATATGTACCATATTTTCTTTACCCAGTTATCCCCTGACGGACATTTCGGTTGATTCTCTATCTTTGCTGTTGTGAAGAGTGCTATGGTGAACACGTGAGCGCAGGCGTCTTTTTGATGCAATGATTTGTTTTCCTTTGGGTGAATACCCAGTAGTGGAATTGCTGGATGGAATGGTGTTAATAATTCTATTTTTTGTTCTTTGAGAAACATCCATAGTGTTTTCTAGAAAGGTTATACTAATTTATATTCCAAACCAGTGTGTAAGAGTTCCCTTTTGTCCATATCCTTGCCGGTATCTGTTATTTTTTGACTTTTTCATCATAGCCCTTCTGAGCGGGGTGAGAAGATACCTCATTGTGGTTTTAGTTTGCATTTCTCTAACTAGTGATGATGAGCATTTTTTCATATACCTGTTGGCCATTTGTATGTCTCCTTTTGACACTCCCCACTTTTCTAAAAGCTGTTTAGCAAAAGCTAAACACATGCATCTCGTAAGATGTAACTCCTAGGCGCTAAACATATACATCTCATTAGATGTAACTCCTAGGGGTGTCTGGGTTTGGACTCTCATGGAAGGGATACCTGCTGGAATCTCTGAAAGCACCACCATTTGGCTTTTAGAAGACAGAATCTATGACTTGGGTGAACTTTGTATGTTCACACCTCTGCAGGCACCACTGTTCTATTCCTAGATGAGTAGTCATGAGAAATATGTACATATGCCTCCAAGAAGACGTGCTCAAGAATGTTCTTTGCAGCATTATTTTTAATGGTCTCAAGCTGGAATCACCCCATTGTTCAATAACAGTTGAACATAAATAGGTAAATCTTGGAATATTTGTATAAGAGGATACTACACAGTAATGAAAGGCTGCCATTTCACAGATGTGTGTGCATCCTAGATAAAATGTTAAGATAAATATCCAGACATTAAAAATCTAGATTACATTTACATAGAATAGAAAAACAGGCAAAACACGTTCATAGGGTGAGAAATCAGAACAGTGGTTACCTTTTGGGGACTCTCAGCTGGGAGGAGGCAGGGGAGAGGTTTTGAGGTGGTGGCAAATGTCCTACTTCTTCATCTGGATCGTCATTATACAGGTGTGTGTGTACTTTGTAAAAGTTAATGGAGTTGTACACCTATGATTTGTGCATTTCATATGTGTTTTACCTCAACAAGTTAACAAAAATATCTGAAAACATCCATCTGGAAAGGAATTTTGTCTGATTTCTATGGCCATAGATATATCACTTGATGAGCAGAAGATAGATTTGGATCTAAACTAAGGACACATTTTCTAATACTTGGAGGTCTCTGAGTCACGCTGTACATAAGGCAAATTCAATCGGTCATCGATCAAGGTGATCGGTCCTTGGGGAGAGAAGTGTGGTCGTCTTGAATGAGCAGGCCACGTGAGGAGCTGCTCTATTTGTCCGAGTTCACAGCCTGAATCTGCGTCGTGGACCAGCTTGCAGAACCACCAGTTTCAGTTGCTCATGTGACAGAATGTGGCCTTGCTCAAGAATTTGAAGTGTGGTGAAGAAAAACCCCTGGGTTGGAAGGAGAAAGTGAGAAGACAGAAGCTCTTTAGGCAGTAGCACCATATTGCAGCAGTTCTCATAAATCAGCTCTTGAAAAAGCAAGTGATTTTTTTAAAAAGGCCATCAAATATTTTTCATTGCTTTGTCATTTGTGGCAGAATCCTAGGAGGCACATCCTTTACGTTAATGAAGTTATAATTGATAGGTTTTTCCTTCATGCAGTAGCAGCTGGCAAGCTCAGAGCATGAATGTAATGTTCAGTCAATAGGTTAAAACCCTTTTTATGTGATTTCTTGGTATAAGGTTTTCTATATATTGTTTCCTTTTTCTTTGCAAAATTGTTACTCTTAACTGCCTTATTGCATAAATATTTTTAGTACAAGCATTCTTAAATCATTTGTTGGGAGTTAGGGGAATATAGCTTATAAATTACCATGTATTATGTAGTCTGAACAAGCATTTGGTAGAGTCACATTTTGTGCAGGGGTTTAGTTCTAAAGTCAACAGGTTATACCAAAATCACATATAGAAAAAAATTACCCTTGCAAGTCCCTAGGGCAGGAGCCATAGCGAACATATCAAGTCTCAGTAAGTTCCCCAAGTTAAGTTTCCCTCTAGTATTGGAGCAGATTGTTGTTGATTGGTAGAAAACCAAATCCAGTGGCTGGTTGTGTTTAGTGGTTCCACTGTCCCAAGGATGGATGTCCGTACACTTATGCACTCAGGTCAGATTCTTTCAACAGGAGACACCCAGGGAAACATACTGTTGGGACATAGGTTTGTCTCTTCTCTTATAGTGTGGATCCCCAACCCCTGGGCCATGGACCAGCACGGGTCTGTGGCCTGTTAGGAACCCAGCTGCACAGCAGGAGGTGAGCAGTGGGAGAATGAGCGTGATCGCTTGAGCTCTGCCTTCTATCAGACCAGCAGCAGCGTAAGATTATCATGGGAGAGTGAACTGCATGTGTGAGGGATCTAGGTTGCATGCTCCTTATGAGAATCTAATGCCTGATGATCTGAGATAGACGTTTCATCCCAAAACCATTCCCCCCACCCCAGTCTGTGGAAAATTTGTCTTCCATGAAACTGGTCCCTGGTGCCAAAAATGTTGGGGACTAATGCCTTGTAGCCCTTCAGACTCTTGCTGGGAGGTTGGGTGACATCTTTAAAACAAATTGACGTAAAATTCACATAACAAAATTAACCATTTATAGTGAACAATTCAGTGGCGTTTAGTACATTTGCAATGTTGTGCGACCATCACCGCTATCTAGTTCCAAAACATCCTCTTCATCCCAAAGGAAACCCTGTGCCCGCCAGGTAGTCCCTCCTCTTTCCTTCCTCCTTCCAACCCTGACAGCCACAAATCTGCTTTCTGTCTCTGTGGATTTACCTATCTTGAACATCTCATGTAAGTGGAACCATACAACATGTGAATGTTTGTGTCTGGCTTTGTCTACCTAACGTGATGTTTTTGAGGTTCATTCCTGTTGTAGCCTGAATCAGTATGCCATTCCTTCTGTAGGCTGAAGGATCTTCCACTTTGTGGATGGACTACATTTGGCTTATCCATTCATCCATCAATAGACACTTGGGTTGTTGCTGAATTTTGGCTATTATGAATAATGCTGCCATGACATTTCTGTATAAGTATTTGAACACCTGTTTCCAATGCTCTGGGCATAAATATAGGAGCAAATTACTGGGTAAGGTAGTGAGTCTGTTGAACTTTCTAGGGAACCACTAAACTTTTTCTGCAGTGGCTGCACCATTTTACCTCTCCACTGGAAATATATGAGGGTTCCCATTTTTGACCTCCTCAGCTGTGTGGCATAATTGTTCTCTCCTAAGTTCAACCCCATTGTTTTGGTAGAAAAGGGTTCCCTTTGGGGCTGGCTGTGACTAATATGAAACAAATTTAAATTTAACCATGCTTCTTTTCCACTGGGAAGTCAGAGTATGCATTGCAGATACATGTAAGCTGATGAAGTACAATTATTGAGAGACATTTTTATTTTAAGTTCTGGGGTACATGTGCAGGACATGCAGGTTTGTTACATAGGTAAACGTGTGCCATGGTGGTTTGCTGCACCTATCAACTCATCACCTAGGTATTAAGCCCAGCATGCATTAGCTATTTTTCCTGATTCTCTGCCTTCCCCTACCCTCAACCTCCGACAGTCCCCAGTGTGTGATGTTCCCCTCCCCATATCCATGTGTTCTCATCATTCAGCTCCCGCTTATAAGTGAGAACTCGTGGTGTTTGGTTTTCTGTTCCTGCATTAATTTACTGCAGATAATGGCTTCCAGCTCCATCCATGTAACTGCAAAGGACATGATCTCATTCCCTTTTATGGCTGTGTAGAATTCCATGGTGTATATGTACCATGCTTTCTTTATCCAGTCTATCATTGATGGGCATTTGGGTTGATTCCATGTCTTTGCTATTGTGAATAGTGTGAATAGTGCTACAGTGAACATATGCTTGCATGTATCTTTATAATAGAATGATTTATATTTCTTTGGGTATATACCCAGTAATGAGATTGCTGGGTCAAATGGTATTTCTGGTTCTAGATCTTCAAGGAATTATCACAGTGTCTTCCACAATGGTTGAACTAATTTACATCCCCATCAACACTGTAAAAGTGTTTCTCCACAGCCTTGCCAGCATCTGTTGTTTCTTGACAGACTTTTTAATGATCGCCATTATGACTGGTATGAGATGGTATCTCATTGTGGTTTTAATTTGCATTTCTCTAATAATCGGTGATGTTGAGCTTTTTTGCATATGTTTTTTGGCCACATAAATGTCTTCTTTTGAGAAGTTTGTGTTCATGTTCTTTGCCCACTTTTTAATGGGTTTGTTTTTCTTGTAAGTTTGTTTAAGTTCCTTGTAGATTCTGGATATCACACTTATGTCAAATGGATAGATTGCAAATATTTCCTCCCATTCCACAGGTTGTCTGCTCTGACGATAGTTTCTTTTGCTGTGCAGAAGCTGAGAGAAGCCTTATTTAAAAGGTGAATGTAAATGTCATAAAGTTGCCTGAGAATCTGCTTCATGTGTTATATTTTTCCACTTGAGCTTGTCTCTAACCTGTGTTAG
Organism: Trachypithecus francoisi; assembly: GCF_009764315.1. NCBI lineage: Eukaryota > Metazoa > Chordata > Mammalia > Primates > Cercopithecidae > Trachypithecus > Trachypithecus francoisi. The sequence continues at coordinate 2,642,255 of NW_022681456.1, forward strand.
GAACACAGTTTTTAAATAGCGCCATGTGCTTCCCTGCAATTGCATTATTGGCATATGTGCAATGCTGACATATCAAACAGATCAGGAATAGCATGTATCCGTCATGGTTGAAGCAAGTTTCTGAAAATAGAAGGGAACTGAGAGTTTTGGAGTTGCTCTCTCCAGCCTCCCCCAGAACCGTCCCCTGACACTAGGGAACCAGAAGCAATTGTTTTAGTGCCAGTCCCTTTATTAGCGTAATATTTCACATTCAAATTGCCTTTTACGACTTGAAAAGTACATTGATATAAATTATCTCATTTAAACTGCCAGGAATACTTAGGCTAAACAGTTTCCCCAAATTACATCTGGTCAGTGTTAGGACAGGCTTCAAACCCAGGTCCTCTAAGCCACAATGGTCCCTCCACGCCCTGGGATGACTTAGCTGACTGCCCTGGGCCTTGACCTCAAGGGGTGGGCGGGAGTAGGGCTCAGTGACCATCAGGACCCTGGACAGCAGCAACCACTCCCCTTCCACCCTGTGGTTGGTTTCGCCTCTCCTTAGTTCAGGCTCCCTCTCCAGGCTTCCCACCACTCGCTTTTCTTCCCTTCCCTTCCTTCCTTTTACTCTCCCACCCATGCCTTTAGGCTAGAACCACTTATGAAGCCTTTTTAGAAAGAAAAAATATTAACAAGCACACTCCAGTGTTGACTTAGATTATTTTTATTATACGTTATTATAATTGATAATTACATCATTCTTATATGACATTATTCTACCAGACTTGTATATTATAACTAAATAGTCTATGTTTGAGCATAATATGGTTATTTATAATTCATAATGTAATTACATGTGTCCAGAGATAAAACTTGTTATAACATTTTTATGGCTTTTCTAAACCATAAGGCCAAAATGAATGAGCAGATCAAAGAGAAACAACTTCAAGACACCAATAAAATTCAAAACCCAAACTTGCTGTGACTTAATGTGTCATAAGACATTTAACTTAAATCACTTTTCCTCTTATAAGTAAAGTTAATGCCTTTGTACAGTTGGCTGGAAGTTGGCTCGATTCCTACCACTGATCTCTTTCAAACTCTTGCAAGATCTTTGATGCCTGAGCCTGTAGAAGTCATTTGGCTTTCATCGAGCACAAAGGCACCATTGAAGTTAGCTTTCATTGTCTTTCAACATCTCAAGGCAGTCAATACCGCGATTCTTCAGGCCAGCACAGGAGGGCCCATAAACCCAAATGTAGATGTTGATCTTTGGTCCTGAATAGGGCACAAAATTGTTCCTTTATATATTCTTTTAGATTTCATGGAAATGAAAATACCCAGAAATATTTTTGTAGGCTCCCAAGACTGTATCTGCAGTCCCCAGTGCAAGGGAAGATGCCCCAGGCATTCCATAACCCCCCACCCCTGCCAACTGGAGGCATTTCCAAACCTTCCTCTGGGCCTCGGGAAGGCGTGACCCAGGGAAGTGGCTGGGCGATGCTCTTCCTAAGGAGAGTCAGAGGCGAATTGGGGCGGGGAGGAGGGGTCTCAAACCTGAGAGCTGCACGTCCGGGCTTGAGTCCCACCCCTCCAGGTGCTTGGGGGGACTGCTTGCTCAGTTACTTAACCTCCTTGTGCTTGAATGTCTTCCCTTCACAAGCAGGATAGCAAGAATGTCTGCCACATGGCAGTGCTAGGAGGACTGGATGAGATTTCAAAAGGAAGAGGAAGAAAGCAAAGAACCTATATTGGTTCTTGGCCCAGCGTAGAAGCCCAGGGGATCAAAGCTGCTGTATCATCCAACACGAGCTCTTTGGGTCATCTCCCCCAACACGATCTCGTCCCCAAGTGCCCCGTCCTTCTCTCTGCTGCCCTCATGCCTTCCCCTTGTGTCCGTCTGCACCAGCCAATGCCCCCATGAATGTTACCACTCTCAGCCTTGCCTGGGCTTCCTGGAGGGCTGCTGTTCCCGGCAGCCACCCACAACCCACTTGCCTGTGGGAGGAAGGAGGAGTTACTGACTCTGTCACTGCCTCCAGGGCCTTCTTCTCCACCTTTCTTAGTCATCCATGCCCCTAGAAGGCTCAAATCATGACCTTGTCTCTCTGCACCTCTTCTCACCCAGCGCTCTGCAAAAAGCATCTCCTCCCTCTTCCTCTTTATCTCCCACCCACTGACACTGCCCTCTGCTTATCCCATCACCAGAACCTCTCCTGGAGGTCACAGAGATGTCCGTGATGCTGGGCAGTAGCTGACCTGCCGGTCCCCACTCTCAAGGCTCTGGCCACTCAGCTTCTAGGACAGCCCAGGGCTGGCTTCCCATTGCTTCTGCTCTGTACTCTACAGGATCAGCTCATGCCCATTTGTGATGCTTGGGCTTCTCCCAGCTCTGTCTCCTGCTCCTTAATCTTGCTGAGAGCTCCTCCCCTCCCATGACTCAAAGTGGCATCGGTATCAGTGCAGTTCACATCTGGATCTGGGTCAGGCTCTCCTTCCTGAGCTCTGGGCCATGTGGGGAACTGTCCCCTAAGCATTTCCACCAGGCCTCATGTGGGGTCTCACACTCACCAAGCACCAGCGCAACCAAACGTGCGCCATCCCTTAAATCTGCACTTTCTCCCTCCTCCCTGCCTCTGCAGCTCCCAGCCAGACTGTGGTGCTGCCCTCTCTAATCACCAAGCCATGCTATTTCACCTGCTCTAGTAACTCCTGAGCCCGCCTTCGTCTTTCTGCTGCCATAATCTCAGTTCTGGCCACTGGCACTTGTCCCCTAAATGAGTGCAAATTGGTCTCTTTGGCTCCAGCCTGACCCCTCTTCAATCTGTTTAATGTCCAGGACAGTATTTCCCGAATGCAGATATTATTTTTCTATTATTTCACTTCAGCACCTTTGACAGCTTCTGCATTTCATTCTAAATAAAGTACAAATTCGTCAGTGGGGCTCATGAAGTCCTCACCACCCAACCCTTCCTGCTTCTCCACACCTGCTACCCCCAGCGCCTGTCCAGCCAGAGCCCAGCTGTCTGCAGCTCTCTGCATGTGGTGTGTCCTCTCCGCTGTGGGTCTGTGCATGGGGTTGGTCACTCGTGAGGTGTGTCCCTTGCTCACTGCAGCCTGGCTGGGCTCTGCTTAAGGCCATCAGGAATCCGGCCTGGTTCATGCCTCTGGCACCACAGGTAGAGGACAAAAAAGAGCAGAGAAGAAGCTGCTGTACTCTTGGGAGGCTGCATTGCATTCACATAAGAATTGACTGCATTAATGTGATCAGAAAGACATGACGGGTTAATTACCACGTCCACTCTCTCACTGAGGTGCTTCCCATGTCCAAATCCTCCCCTGCTCAGGAGCAGTGTCCATATCCAGGGATGGGAGCACCACCTAGCATCTGGAGGCAACCTCTTTACTTTGAGGCCAGCAGAGCAGAGGCCGTGAGGAAGTGTCTCGCCGGGGCCTGTCCGGCCAGGAGATTGGATGTTCTTGATTTTGAATCCTGTAGCGTGGATGCCAGATCCTGAGAGCCAGAGGCCTTGCTGTGCCCTTTCATGCCTTTGTTATGTGTGTGTGCTGGGTAGACCCTCTTCCCTACCTCTGAGACCAGACCTGTATAAGGAGATACTGAGAATTCCTCTCGCCTCTCCCCATAGCAACCAGCATTCCTGACATCCCAACTCAGAACGCCCTGCGCTGTCTGCTGTACCCACAAGACTGGGGGCAGGGGCTGCTTCTCACCCACTCATTCCGGGGCCCCTGCTGAGCCCGGTACTGGCACATACACACTCAGTGGTGGTGGTGGTGGAGGGATTATTGAAATGAATAAAATTGACAAGTTATGGAAAGAACACGCTTTTTCCTTTCTCTTGTCAGTTTCTCACCCAGAGAAGTGGCCACCTTGTCCATTGGAAGGGGGATTTAACTGGAGCTCCTGATGGGGAACGGAATGTCTTTGGAAGACCTAGTTTCTTTCTTGATGAGCCCTTGAGCTGCCTCAGGAGACTCCGGGAAGCCTCCTGTCCATGTCTCGCTGCTTTAGCAGGGGCCACACACTAGCTCAGGCTGCCATAGCTGGATCCCACAGACCGGGCAGCTTAAATGACAGAGCTCGCCTTTCTCACAGTCCTGGAGGCTGGAAGCCTAAGCCCAAGGTGCTGGCTGGTTTGATTCCTGGTGCGAGCCACTTCTTGATTTGCAGATGGCTGTTTTCCCACTGTGTCCTCACATGGCTAGGTGGTGGGTGGGGGACAGAGAGAGATGGAGGCAGAGAGACACCGCCACACACAGAGACATAGAGACAGAGAGGCAGAGAGACATGGAGACAGAGCCAGAGAGGCAGAGAGACATGGAGACAGAGCCAGAGAGGCAGAGAGACACGGAGACAGAGCCAGAGAGGCAGAGAGACATGGAGACAGAGCCAGAGAGGCAGAGAGACATGGAGACAGAGCCAGAGAGGCAGAGAGACACGGAGACAGAGCCAGAGAGGCAGAGAGACACGGAGACAGAGCCAGAGAGGCAGAGAGACATGGAGACAGAGCCAGAGAGGCAGAGAGACATGGAGACAGAGCCAGAGAGGCAGAGAGACATGGAGACAGAGCCAGAGAGGCAGAGAGACATGGAGACAGAGCCAGAGAGGCAGAGAGACATGGAGACAGAGCCAGAGAGGCAGAGAGACATGGAGACAGAGCCAGAGAGGCAGAGAGACATGGAGACAGAGCCAGAGAGGCAGAGAGACATGGAGACAGAGCCAGAGAGGCAGAGAGACATGGAGACAGAGCCAGAGAGGCAGAGAGACATGGAGACAGAGCCAGGAAAACGAACAGAGAGACAGACATAGAGACAGAAAGTGGCAGAGGCAGAAAGAAACACTGAAACAGAGGCAGAATGAGACTGAGAGAGAGAGGGAAAGAGAGGCAGGGAGAGAGACCAAGATCGCCCTCCTCCTAGAAAGCCCCGTACCCTATTGGATCAGCATCTCATGACCTCATGTAACCTTCCTTACCTCCTAAGAGACCCATCTCTAAATATAGCCACCCTGGGGCTAGGGCTTCAAAGTACGAATTTGGGGAGATGCAATTCAGTTCACAGCAGAAAGGGAGGTGGCCTCAGGCACTGTGGGCCCTCCTACATGGGAACCCATCTCCTCGTCCTCTCCCTGCACACAGGAGGTCCACACCCCCTGGGGCTCCCTGCACCTCCCCTCACACCACCTGCTCTTGGACTCTGCTCAAGTCCAGCTGCTTTTATGCAGCGTCCCACCTTTAAGTCGAATTCCGCCGTAGATGTGTTTATTTTGGGAGGGAGTCTGTGGTATGTGTTTTGAATTAGTAGCCACCATATCCAAACAGGGATGTTTTGGGTGGAAACCCAGCGTCCCAGCTCCTAAAGACACAGACAGCTGTCAGGGCTGGTTCCCGTCCCCATGTGGCACCCGCCAGAGGGATAGGGTCGCAGCTGCCCGCTAAGAGTGGGGCCTGGGCCGGCTGGTTGCTGCGACCTCCAGAACGCCTGGCCCTGTCCTGGCGTGTGTGTTACACGCCTCTCCTTGTGGTCAGTGGCATTTGAAAGACTTACCTTGGCCCTTTTCCCTCCTGCCTCATCCTTATTAGAATTCACTTTTTGCAACACAGCAGCTAGAAAATCAAATAAGGCCGTTTCTGTTTAATGTGTTAGTGGATATTAATGGATTAAAAGATCTCCTTAACTGGCAATTGTGTAGCTGCCCTGGGAGGGGGATTTCAGGGACACTTGGCCCTAGGAGTCCTCAAATCCAACCCCAGCATGCTCTGGTGGGTGTGTAAGTGGAAGTAAGGAAGAATCCTTCCTGTCTGTGGCTGCAGACAATTAAATTCCACAAACTGTGTGTTTTGATTCTTACAGGGTAGGCCCTGTCTCATGAGGGCATCCACTGGCTGGGAAACCCTCTTTTGTGTGGCTTTAACCTCAAAGGATTAGAGACTGAAATGAATCCCATTGCAATGCTTACGTGTCCTTCCCCGGAAAACAGAGCCAATGCATTTCTGAAGAAGCAAAAACATATCTGGAAGCTGGGATTTCTCTTTTCATGATTGTTATTTCAGGTCACGAAGCTGAGATGGGGGTGTTTCCTACAGCTGGAGCTCAGAACGTTCTCCCCATCAGGGTCCCAGCAGCGTGGGAGTCATGGGCTTCCTGTCACCAGGCGGGGGCGTAAGTCATCACGCTCAACCACTGGCACTCAGAGGTGGTCAGAACTCAACAGCATCAAAGCCCCACGATGGCGGACCCAGCGAGGGTGTCAGTTACACTGTAGTGTGGGGCCGCGTGTGCATTGGTGTGATCTGAGGCACTGAGGTGCTGGTGCCTCCCTCTAGGCTGTAGAAAACCTTGTTACTCAGACAGAGTGTCAGATTATATTATCCCCCCCACTCCACCCCACAGTCCTCCCCTTCCTCCGCCTGGGGACTCTCACGGCTGGTGCCACCGGTGCTGGCTGCTGGCAGACTCTTGTTTTGTCGTGTTGCAGTTCCAGGCCCACATCTTGGAGACCTGATCGCAAGCGTGCAGCCAGCACATAGGTGATCTGCATTTTGCTTGGTATTCCTGCGGAATTTCTTCAGTGGTGCTGATTAATTCAGAAAGTCTTGATTAGATTGGGGTAGTGTCCACCTCCCCGGGTGGACAGCTGTGGTAGCACACAGGGTCAGTTACGAGGCCTTCCAGGTTAAGCCATCTTGCCTTTCAGCATCTTCACAGGATCAGAAGGGTAAGCAGTAGGCGTTTTCTGAATTCCCCCCCAAGGCCTGCAAACACATGCGTGTCAGGGTGGTATCTGTGCCTGCCACTGCAGGGGACAGTGGGGACCAACGCTGGCTTCCCTGTGGAGCTGCTCGTGGAACCACATGTCCCCATGCCCACCTCTGGGCTTCTTCAGGGTAAGCATGGACAACGTGGGATGCTCATAATCTGGCAAATAAAGTCTCATAATTTGAGGAGGCTCAAGCTGGTACCTTTGCTGTTTTCTTTGTGCCTTTACCTGGCTGTCTTTGTCACTGAATGGGTTTCCTTTACTATCATGGTAGGAAGGGCTTTGGCACTTGGCTAAGTTTTTTGTGATTCTTGAAGTATGAGGTAGGGGGTTGTCAGTTTCAAGACAATGTTGCTTTTCGATAGCTCTCCCTGTTACTGGCTTTTGTTTTTTTGAGACAGAGTTTCACTCTTGTTGCCCAAGCTGGAGTACAATGGTGCGATCTCCGATCTCCGATCACTGAACCCACCTCCCAGGTTCAAGTGATTCTTCTGCCTTAGCCTCCTAAGTAGCTGGGATTACACGCATGCACCACCACGCCCAGCTAATTTTTTTTTTTTTTGTATTTTTTAGTAGAGGTGGGGTTTCACCATGGCCAGGCTGGTCTCGAACTCCTGACCGCAGGTGATCCGCCCGCCTCGGCCTCCCAGAGTGCTGACTGGCTTCTTTTAGGGTAGGGTGCACCCAGTGTAGTAAGTGGTATCTGGAGTGCCTATTCACGCTTGGACCAATTTGGGAAGCTACATTGGAAAAAGATGGAGATGTTTCTCTCCCTTTGCATGGGTTGGTGTTTCCTGGACAAGATTTAGATCCCGAGCTTTTTTCCTGAAAAGATTGATTTCATTTCATCAGGTTAAGCAGCTGACCTTGAATCACTAAGATGAAATATAAATAAAATAAATAGATGTAAGCATTTCTGTAACCACCAGAAAACTGGGTGAAAGACCAGCCTTGTTTATCTTCCCTGTGCTCCTTTCCTGCGATTCACTCTTCCTAAATGCAATGCAGAGAGAGGCGGATGGCGTGAACCAGGTGGCTGTTTGGTGGCAGAATGTGGAAGAGGCAGGCAATCATTGCAATGCCTTCAGGAGGGAAGGAGCCACTTGTTTGAGCCTTGACCCTGTGCAGTAAGATGTACTTAGTGTTCCGTGAGATTGATGTCCGCAAATCCTCACAACATCTGCTAGGGCTATAGCTTTTACATCCTTAAGTCATAGAGAGTGCAGGGACGCCAGGCAGCTTGTCCAAGGTCACGTTTAAGGAGAGCTCCAAATTGTATTTAGGCAATTTGACCTCAGAACCCATAATCTAACCCCTATTTCAAATGTCTCTTGTTCTCAAATTCTCTGAGCTATGGCTGCCTTAGTTTACATTGGGGCATGTCGGCCTCTGAGGTCAGCAGCCAGGTGTTTTGATTAGCACACCCATCCCATTCCCTTAAGACCTCCAGGGATTCCTCCATGTGGGACATGCTGAAGCGTCTGCAGTTCTCTCAAGCAACAAGTGTGGGACTAAATTATCTGCTTTACTTGAGAAAGGCAACAATAAGTGTTATGCCATCCAGACCATCTCAGAAGACAGAAGAGAATTGCTCCATTATCAATCACTTTCCCTAAGGTGGGGGGGATCACTGTTTCCCAGAGGAAAAGCACCACTGTTTTTTACATTTGAGTTCCATTGCTATGTTTTATTGCTGTGAAAATGTAGGTGCCATAGAGTAGCGGAGCTCATTATGACTGTGGCTAAGAGAAAAGGAAGGTTGACTGAAAAATGGAAGCTGAAAGTAGCCAGGAGGAGCCTCTCTTCTCCTGGGAAATGTTGAAACCACGTGATTTCTTGCTGCTTTTCTATTGTGTGAATGGAGCCTAGACTCGTAGCACTTGAAATATTGTAACAGAGATGAACAAGATCAGTTCAAGATGTGAGTGTCCCACCAGTATTAATTCATTTAGGGTGTGAACAGAGAGCAAACTCGAACAACTGGGAAAAAGCGAAGTTCTGGGAAAAAGAGAAGTTCTCAGCCTGACAGCTGGTAGTTGGTGTAATTCCAGCCACCTTCCAGTGTGAGTCATTGATTATCCCTTCTGCTTCTCTTTCAACCTTTTGGAATGGATGTCATTCCTTCTTTTAGGATTCTCAACTTACTTATTGAAGTCCTTTTCAGGTTGCTTTATTATTTTTATTTCCTCTGGAGTAAATTCATCCTGATTATTAATTTTGTGGGATCTCTTTAGTAGGGTTAGTTTTCTTTATGTGTTCTGGAATTTCTTTTTCAGACTCATCTTGAATGGGTTTTTTTTTTTTTTTATTCACCAGAAGACTCATTGCATCTTTTATTAATCATAGCAGAAGACTTGGAAACAACAGTGGAAAAATAGTTAAGTAAGTGTGGGGACTTCTATACAATGTAATATTTGGTTGCCACTGAAAATGACAATAACATCAGGAAATGCTCATGCTGCTTGCTATATTTAAAAAAAAAAAGACACAGGATGTGAATAGTGTCTTGATTATGTAGGAAATAAAATTCATCAAGGAAAACAAAATCTGGAAGGAAATACACAAAAAAGTTCACTGTAATAATTCTGAGTAGGAAAATTATGAGATAAGTTTTAAAAAATCTGTATTTTTAATAACATTGTTATACTTTCTCATTTAGGAAGGATTCACTAGCCCCAAATTATTATGACCATTAAATATGTATATTTATATATAATCCTAATACATTCCTTTTTTTTTCTTTTTTTTTTAATTTAAGTTCTAGGGTACATGTGCATAACGTGCAGGTTTGTTACATATGTATACTTGTGCCATGTTGGTATGCTGCACCCATTAACTCGTCAGCACCCATCAATTCGTCATTTATATCATGTATAACTCCCAATGCAATCCCTCCCCCCTCCCGCCTCCCCATGATAGGCCCCGGTGTGTGATGTTCCCCTTCCCGAGTCTGAGTGATGTCATTGTTCAGTTCCCACCTATGAGTGAGAACATGCGGTGTTTGGTTTTCTCTTCTTGTGATAGTTTGCTAAGAATGATGGTTTCCAGCTGCATCCATGTCCCTACAAAGGACGCAAACTCATCCTTTTTTATGGCTGCATAATATTCCATGGTGTATATGTGCCACATTTTCTTAATCCAGTCTGTCACAGATGGACATTTGGGTTGATTCCAAGTCTTTGCTATTGTGAATAGTGCCACAATAAACATACGTGTGCATGTGTCTTTATAGCAGCATGATTTATAATCCTTTGGGTATATACCCAGTAGTGGGATGGCTGGGTCATATGGTACATCTAGTTCTAGATCCTTGAGGAATTGCCATACTGTTTTCCATAATGGTTGAACTAGTTTACAATCCCACCAACAGTGTAAAAGTGTTCCTATTTCTCCACATCCTCTCCAGCACCTATTGTTTCCTGACTTTTTAATGATTGCCATTCTAACTGGTGTGAGATGGTATCTCATTGTGGTTTTGATTTGCATTTCTCTGATGGCCAGTGATGACGAGCATTTTTTCATGTGTCTGTTGGCTGTATGAATGTCTTCTTTTGAGAAATGTCTGTTCCTATCCTTTGCCCACTTTTTGATGGGGTTGTTGTTTTTTTTCTTGTAAATTTGTTTGAGTTCTTTGTAGATTCTGGATATTAGCCCTTTGTCAGATGAGTAGATTGCAAAAATGTTCTCCCATTCTGTAGGTTGCCTGTTCACTCTGATGGTAGTTTCTTTTGCTGTGCAGAAGCTCTTTAGTTTAATTAGATCCCATGTGTCAATTTTGGCTTTTGTTGCCGTTGCTTTTGGTGTTTTAGACATGAAGTCCTTGCCCATGCCTATGTCCTGAATGGTACTACCTAGGTTTTCTTCTAGGGTTTTTATGGTATTAGGTCTAACATTTAAGTCTCTAATCCATCTTGAATTAATCTTCATATAAGGAGTAAGGAAAGGATCCAGTTTCAGCTTTCTACTTATGGCTAGCCAATTTTCCCAGCACCATTTATTAAATAGGGAATCCTTTCCCCATTTCTTGTTTCTCTCAGGTTTGTCAAAGATCAGATGGCTGTAGATGTGTGGTATTATTTCTGAGGACTCTGTTCTGTTCCATTGGTCCATATCTCTGTTTTGGTACCAGTACCATGCTGTTTTGGTTACTGTAGCCTTGTAGTATAGTTTGAAGTCAGGTAGCGTGATGCCTCCAGCTTTGTTCTTTTGACTTAGGATTGTCTTGGCAATGCGGGCTCTTTTTTGGTTCCATATGAACTTTAAAGCAGTTTTTTCCAATTCTGTGAAGAAAGTCATTGGTAGCTTGATGGGGATGGCATTGAATCTCTAAATAACCTTGGGCAGTATGGCCATTTTCACGATATTGATTCTTCCTATCCATGAGCATGGTATGTTCTTCCATTTGTTTGTGTCCTCTTTGATTTCACTGAGCAGTGGTTTGTAGTTCTCCTTGAAGAGGTCCTTTACATCCCTTGTAAGTTGGATTCCTAGGTATTTTATTCTCTTTGAAGCAATTGTGAATGGAAGTTCATTCATGATTTGGCTCTGTTTGTCTGTTACTGGTGTATAAGAATGCTTGTGATTTTTGCACATTAATTTTGTATCCTGAGACTTTGCTGAAGTTGCTTATCAGCTTAAGGAGATTTTGGGCTGAGACAATGGGGTTTTCTAAATATACAATCATGTCATCTGCAAACAGGGACAATTTGACTTCTTCTTTTCCTAACTGGATACCCTTGATTTCTTTCTCTTGCCTGATTGCCCTAGCCAGAACTTCCAACACTATGTTGAATAGGAGTGGTGAGAGAGGGCATCCCTGTCTTGTGCCAGTTTTCAAAGGGAATTTTTCCAGTTTTTGCCCATTCAGTATGATATTGGCTGTGGGTTTGTCATAAATAGCTCTTATTATTTTGAGGTACGTTCCATCAATACCGAATTTATTGAGCGTTTTTAGCATGAAGGGCTGTTGAATTTTGTCAAAAGCCTTTTCTGCATCTATTGAGATAATCATGTGGTTCTTGTCTTTGGTTCTGTTATATGCTGGATTATGTTTATTGATTTGCGAATGTTGAACCAGCCTTGCATCCCAGGGATGAAGCCCACTTGATCATGGTGGATAAGCTTTTTGATGTGCTGCTGAATCCGGTTTGTCAGTATTTTATTGAGGATTTTTGCATCGATGTTCATCAGGGATATTGGTCTAAAATTTTCTTTTTTGTTGTGTCTCTGCCACGCTTTGGTATCAGGATGATGTTGGCCTCATAAAATGAGTTAGGGAGGATTCCCTCTTTTTCAATTGATTGGAATAGTTTCAGAAGGAATGGTACCAGCTCCTCTTTGTACCTCTGGTAGAATTCAGCTGTGAATCCATCTGGTCCTGGACTTTTTTTGGTTGGTAGGCTATTAATTATTGCCTCAATTTCAGAGCCTGCTATTGGTCTATTCAGGGATTCAACTTCTTCCTGGTTTAGTCTTGGGAGAGTGTAAGTGTCCAGGAAATTATCCATTTCTTCTAGATTTTCTAGTTGATTTATGTAGAGGTGTTTATAGTATTCTCTGATGGTAGTTTGTATTTCTGTGGGGCCCGTGGTGATATCCCCTTTATCATTTTTTATTGCGTCTATTTGATTCTTCTCTCTTTTCTTCTTTATTAGTCTTGCTAGCGGTCTGTCAATTTTGTTGATTTTTTCAAAAAACCAAGTCCTGGATGCATTGATTTTTTGGAGGGTTTTTTGTGTCTCTATCTCCTTCAGTTCTGCTCTGATCTTAGTTATTTCTTGCCTTCTGCTAGCTTTTGAATGTGTTTGCTCTTGCTTCTCCAGTTCTTTTAATTGTGATGTTAGAGTGTCAATTTTAGATCTTTCCAGCTTTCTCTTGTGGGCATTTAGTGCTATAAATTTCCCTCTACACACTGCTTTAAATGTGTCCCAGAGATTCTGGTATGTTGTATCTTTGTTCTCATTGGTTTCAAAGAACATCTTTATTTCTGCCTTCATTTCGTTATGTACCCAGTAGTCACTCAGGAGTAGGTTGTTCAGTTTCCATGTAGTTGAGCAGTTTTTATTGAGTTTCTTAGTCCTGAATTCTAGTTTGATTGCACTGTGGTCTGAGAGACAGTTTGTTATAATTTCTGTTCTTTTACATTTGCTGAGGAGTGCTTTACTTCCAATTATGTGGTCAATTTTGGAATAAGTGCGATGTGCTGAGAAGAATGTATATTCTGTTGATTTGGGGTGGAGAGTTCTATAGATGTCTATTAGGTCTGCTTGGTGCAGAGATGAGTTCAATTCCTGGATATCCTTGTTAACTTTCTGTCTCGTTGATCTGTCTAATGTTGACAGTGGAGTGTTGAAGTCTCCCATTATTATTGTATGGGAGTCTAAGTCTCTTTGTAAGTCTCTAAGGATTTGCTTTATGAATTTGGGTGCTCCTGTATTGGGTGCATATATATTTAGGATAGTTAGCTCTTCCTGTTGAATTGATCCCTTTACCATTATGTAATGGCCTTCTTGTCTCTTTTGATCTTTGATGGTTTAAAGTCTATTTTATCAGAGACTAGGATTGCAACCCCTGCTTTTTTTTGTTCTCCATTTGCTTGGTAGATCTTCCTCCATCCCTTTATTTTGAGCCTATGTATGTCTCTGCATGTGAGATGGGTCTCCTGAATACAGCAGACTGATGGGTCTTGACTCTTTATCCAGTTTGCCAGTCTGTGTCTTTTAATTGGAGCATTTAGTTCATTTACATTTAAGGTTAATATTGTTATGTGTGAACTTGATCCTGCCATTATGATATTAACTGGTTATTTTGCTCATTAGTTGATGCAGTTTCTTCCTAGCCTCAATGGTCTTTACATTTTGGCATGTTTTTGCAATGGCTGGTACCGGTTGTTCCTTTCCATGTTTAGGGCTTCCTTCAGGGTCTCTTGTAAGGCAGGCCTGGTGGTGACAAAATCTCTAAGCATTTGCTTATCTGTGAAGGATTTTATTTCTCCTTCACTTATGAAACTTAGTTTGGCTGGATATGAAATTCTGGGTTGAAAATCTTTTCTTTAAGAATGTTGAATATTGGCCCCCACTCTCTTCTGGCTTGTAGAGTTTCTGCTGAGAGATCTGCTGTTAGTCTGATGGGCTTCCCTTTGTGGGTAACCCGACCTTTCTCTCTGGCTGCCCTTAAGATTTTTTCCTTCATTTCAACTTTGGTGAATCTGGCAATTATGTGTCTTGGAGTTGCCCTTCTGGAGGAGTATCTTTGTGGCGTTCTCTATATTTCCTGAATTTGAATGTTGGCCTGCCCTACTAGGTTGGGGAAGTTCTCCCGGATGATATCCTGAAGAGTGTTTTCCAACTTGGTTCCATTTTCCCCCTCACTTTCAGGCACCCCAATCAGACGTAGATTTGGTCTTTTTACGTAATCCCATACTTCTTGCAGGCTTTGTTCATTTCTTTTTCTTCTTTTTTCTTTTGGTTTCTCTTCTCGCTTCATTTCATTCATTTGATCCTCAGTCGCTGATACTCTTTCTTCCAGTTGATCAAGTGGGTTATTGAAGCTTGTGAATTTGTCACGTATTTCTCGTGTCATGGTTTTCATCTCTGTCATTTCATTTATGACCTTCTCTGCATTAATTATTCTAGCTATCAATTCTTCCACTCTTTTTTTCAAGATTTTTAGTTTCTTTGAGCTGGGTACGTAATTCCTCCTTTAGCTCTGAGAAGTTTGATGGACTGAAGCCTTCTTCTCTCATCTCGTCAAAGTCATTCTCTGACCAGCTTTGGTCCGTTGCTGGCGATGAGCTGCACTCCTTTGCAGGGGGAGATGCGCTCTTATTTTTTGAATTTCCAGCTTTTCTGCCCTGCTTCTTCCCCATCTTTGTGGTTTTATCTGCCTCTAGTCTTTAATGATGGTGACGTACTGATGGGGTTTTGGTATAGGTGTTCTTCCTGTTTGGTAGTTTTCCTTCTAATAGTCAGGACCCTCAGCTGTAGGTCTGTTGGAGATTGCTTGAGGTCCACTCCAGACCCTGTTTGCCTGGGTATCAGCAGCAGAGGTTGCAGAAGATAGAATATTGCTGAACAGTGAGTGTACCTGTCTGATTCTTACTTTGGAAGCTTCCTCTCAGGGGTGTACTCGACCCTGTGAGGTGTGGGGTGTCCGACTGCCCCTAGTGGGGGATGTCTCCCAGTTATGCTACTCAGGGGTCAGGGACCCACTTGAGCAGGCAGTCTGTCTGTTCTCAGATTTCAACCTCCGTGTTGGGAGATCCACTGCTCTCTTCAAAGCTGTCAGACAGAGTCGTTCGGGTCTGCACAGGCCTCTGCTGCTTCCCCTGTTGTTTTTTAGCTGTGTCCTGTCCCCAGAGGTGGAGTCTACAGAGACAGGCAGGTTTCCTTGAGCTGCTGTGAGCTCCAACCAGTTCGAGCTTCCCAGCGGCTTTGTTTACCTATTTAAGCCTCAGCAATGGCGGGCGCGCCTCCCCCAGCCTCACTGCTGCCTTGCGATTAGATCGCAGACTGCTGTGTTAGCAATGAGGGAGGCTCCGTGGCCATGGGACCCTCCCGGCCAGGTGTGGGTATAATCTCCTGGTGTGTCCGTTTGCTTAAAGCGCAGTATTGGGGTGGGAATTACCTGATTTTCCAGGTGTTGTGTGTCTCAGTTTGCCTGGCTAGGAAAAGGGATTCCCTTCCCCCTTGTGCTTCCCAGGTGAGGCGATGCCTTGCCCTGCTTCAGCTCTCGCTGGTCGGGCTGCAGCAGCTGACCAGCACCGATTGTCCGGCACTCCCCAGTGAGATGACCCCAGTACTTCAGTTGAAAATGCAGAAATCACCGGTCTTCTGTGTCGCTTGCGCCGGGATTTGGAGACTAGAGCTATTCCTATTCGGCCATCTTGCTCCGCCCCACCAATCCTAATGGAATGGGAGATTCTTAATCCCATCTCTGTGCTCACTCTCTCTGTCTTACCTATTTGTAGTTACTGTACCGCACCCTAGGTGCTCCCAGTCTTGAATTAGATTTTATTATTGGCAGCTCTGAGTCCCTGTGCCATGGTGATATTAGAGAGTAAGACAAGTCCTAAAAATGAGCCTAAAAATGGGTCATCTTCCTCTTGCCTCTCTAGGTGCATCACCTCATAAAAGCTCTGGCTCTAAGCAGAGGTGATGGATTATTTTCAGCTTTCTTTGGGGGCTTAACTGTTGCCTCGGGTCATGTGATGACCTTAGTTCATATCTCTTGTCTTATGTGGAATACACTGAATCTTGGATATCCTGAAAAAGCTGGACTCTTAATTCTCCCTGCCTATTTTTGGACTCTGAATCTAGAAGGTTCCAGGAGTTCCACTCACCACATTGTGTTTTAGCCATTTAGTCCTTAGAAAGCTTTATCTTATTTTTGAGTGGCTAAATATTTCTAACCTTTCTCTATCTATTGTTTATTGTGGTTGTATGTTTGGAGCAGTGTTCATGGTGAAAGGGATGGGTCAAAGCTTATTAACAACTCCAGTTGGTGAGAAGTGCTGTTGCTTTTTTAGGACACAGACACTAAGTGATTACTATATATTATTGTATTGTATTCTAATCATCGTAAAGTATAAACTGATTGCATTTTGTAGAGTTGGAAACTTATGGTTTGGAAAAAGAGATGAGTCCCGACTCATACACAGCTTATAGACTGAAGAATCAGTGCCCAACATTGGGTCTCATTTCCAAATCAGAGCTCCTAACCACTGCACTCGACCAAGTCTCGAAACACTGGGGCACCATCTCACATGTCCTTTCCTTTTGTCCTAGGAAAATGAACTGAAGGATGCCACCCAGGGAGAGCATCGCCTGAGATCCCATCATGCAGGCCTTCCCACAAGGGCCCGGCAGCATGACAAGGTAGCTGATACCACCATCCACAGACCATCTTGGGCCCTGGAGGGAGGGGGCTGGGCCAGGGAGGAAAGACTGGGAAGGGTCAGGGAGGAATCACTGAACACCAATGTGAGAGTGGCCTGAGAGGCTGAGCCAGGTCTCTCTCACTTCTTCACGTGACCAGCGCGCGAGGCACCCGATAATGTCTCATCCACTGTCTTCTGGTTATCTCTGCTTGGAAGTCTATTAGGCACCTGTATCTTTAACAACAAGGCAGAACAAACCCATTGGTGTCCACTCTCCCAAACCACTTTCTCCCCAGTGAATGGTATGGCCACTCCTGATTGCCTGAGCCTCCATGCTGGGGCCTCCTGGGTGCTGATCTTACGTCATCTGAATCTAACTCCCTGCTTGAGTCTGTTTTCTGTTGCTTCTAACAGAATATCTGAAACTTGGTACTTTATAAAGAAAAGGAATCTATTTCTTAAGCTATGGAGGCTGAGAACCTAAGGTTGAGGGGCTGCATCTGGTGAGGACCTTCTTGCTGATGGGGACTCTACAGGATCCCAAGGTGGTGCAGGGCATCCTGTGGCAAGGGGGCTGAGTGTGCTCACATACCAGCTCAGGGCTCCCTTCCTCTTCTTATTAAGCCAGCAGTTCCACTCCCCTGATAACCCATTGGTCAATTAACACATTAATCCATTAATCCATGAATGGACCCATCCATTCATGAGGGCAGAGTCCTCGTGATCCAGTCACCTCTTAAAGGCCCCACCTCTCAGTACTGCTCTGTTGAGGATTAAGTTTCCCACACATGAAATCTGGGGGATGCATTCAAACCATGGAGCTCACCAACCAGCCACCTCACTGCCAGACGTGCCCCAGCTCTCCTCCCCTCCTCTCCACTGTGGTCATCTTCTCTTTCCCAGATGCCAAAGCCATTTCCTAACTGGCCTGTCCAGCTCCCTTGTCATCCTATGGTCTTTTCTCTATGGCAACTGGAGTAATCTTGTGATGCCCTCTGGATCACGCAGTCCTCTGACCCTTCCAATGCCTTCCATAAATAAAACTGAGGCTTCTCCCTGTGGCCACCATCCTGTCCATCTTGCTACCCCCGTCCACCTCTGACTTACTTTTGTTCCTTGGATCCCTAAGCTTGTCTGAGCATTTGATGGTTGTGTCTGCTTAGAATACTCTACTCCCTCATCTTCAACAGCTGGGAGTTTCTTGCCTTTCAAGCCTCAGGTTACGCCTCCCTGCTGGTGAGCATTTGTGGCTCTAACGTCCACTCTAACGGCCCTCCCTCCATCCCTTTTTTCTCTATGTGACCACACCTGTTTTCATGTTCTTTGTATCTTTTCTTGCTATCTTAGTCTATCATGGGTCTTCACTTATATGTTTCTCCGTCTCCTATGAGAATGTGGGCTGGTCATTGCAGAGGACTTTCTGTCACATCCATGACTGTCTCTCCTGCACCTTCACAGGATGCATAGTAGGTGCTCAGCCAACATCTATTGAATGATGGGTGGTTTTAGCTGTTAATTTTGCAGCTTTGACAATGCATATTTTAAAGAATAACTGAATTCTAGTGATTAAATATAAAAATTAGAGGTGTCTTGATTTAACACTTATTTTCTTGCCCTCTCGTTTGGCCATTTTTTTAAAGATTTGCTTTTCAGGAAATTACAAGTGTTGATGAGGATGTGGAGAAACTGGAATCCTGCACATTGTTGCTGGGAATGTAAAATGATGCAACCACTATAGAAAACAGTATGGAAGTCCCTCAAAAAATTAAAAATAAAATTGCATATGATCCAGCAATCCCAATCCTGGGGATAAGAATTGAAAAGGGGGCTGGGCGTAGTGGCTCACACCTGTAATCCCAGCACTTTGAGAGGCCGAGGAGGGTGGATCACCGGAGGTCAGAAGTTGGAGACCAGCCTGGCTAACATGGTGAATACCCCATCTCTACTAAAAATACAAAAATTAGCCAGGCGTGGTGGTGCATGCCTGTAATCCCAGCTACTTGGGAGGCTGAGGCAGGAGAATCACTTGAACCTGGGAGGTGGAGGTTGCAGTGAGCCAAGATCATGCCATTGTACTCCAGCCTGGGCAACAGAGCGAAACTCAGTCTCAAAAAAAAAAAAAAGAAAAGAAAAGGAGGGTCTCAAATGATATATGTACATGTTACAAATTTATAGTAGCCAAAAGGTGGAACTAGCCCACATTTCCACTGACGGATGAGTGAATAAACAACATGTGGCATATGTGTACAATGGAATATTACTGACCCTTGAAAGGGAAGGAAACTCTGACACATGCTACTGCATGGATGAACCTTGGGGACATTTTGCTGCGTGAATAAACCAGTCCCAAAGGGCAAACGCTGTCTGATTCCACTTGTATGAGGTTCCTAGAGTCATCAGAGCCATACAGACAAAGAGTAGAACGGAGGTGCCAGGGGCTGGGTGGAGGGGGGATAGGGAGGTGCTGTTTAATGAGGACGGAGTTTCAGTTGGGGAAGAGGATAGAGAGTTCTGGAGATGGGTGGTGGTGATAGTTGTGGAACAGTGCAAATGTCCTTAATGCCACTGAAGTAGCTACACGTAAAATAGTTAAGATGGTAAATTTAATGTAATGTGTATTTCATCATAATTTTTCTTAAAAAGGTGTGTTTTAGGCCGGGCACAGTGGCTCACGCCTGTAATCCCAGCACTTTGGGAGGCTGAGGTGGGCGGATCACGAGGTCAGGAAATCGAGACCATCCTGGCTAACACGGTGGAACCCCATCTCTACTAAAAATACAAAAAGTTAGCCAGGCGTGGTGGCGGGTGCCTGTAGTCCCAGCTACTCGGGAGGCTGAGGCAGGAGAATGGCATGAACCTGGGAGGCAGAGCTTGCAGTGAGCTGAGATCGCGCCATTGCACTCCAGCCTGGGCGACAGAGAGAGACTCCATCTCAAGAAAAAAAAAAAAAAAAAGGTGTGTTTTAATATATCCTGACCCTCCAATTAGTATGCTTTCCCCATTTTTCCACCAGCCCCCACTTTCCAAACCTACACTTTCAGGAAAGGCTCTGATACACTTACTCACACTGAGGTCTGAATGCATCATAAGGTTTAGTGACTTTCTTAGGCCAGGAGTATTTTTCTTCAAATAGGAGGAAAAATATAAAAAAGATGGGGGTGTTTCAGGCCTCCAGTACAGGCTGACAGCAGGGCTGGTGGGGAGCTGGGCACAGGGAGGTTGGATCCCGGGATGGCTTTCTTCCTATGACTAAAATAGCTGCATGTGTCCACACTCTGCCCCTGAGCTGGGCTCCTGCACCTGGAGAGGCAATGCCAGCTGTGGGGGCACGGGGGTGCTGGAGCTGAGCCCTGCAGGCATTGACCAGGCCAGCAAAGGCCGGCAGAGGTGGGGGTCCCAGGGCTCAGCCCTCACAACAGCGGCAGCCTCCTTTCCTAGACGGCTGATGGTGCAGCCTGACATCCCTGCTCCCATAGGATTCAAACCGCTTTGTTTGTTCACTTGAGGTTTGAGTTTCTCCCCCTGCTGTCTTCTCAGCTTGGCCTTTTAAACAAGGCTGCAAGGCACAGGAAATGAGCTCGCCTTGGCTTCTGCTTCGCAGGGGTGTCTGAGAGAGCCCAGCAGCTCACCCGGGGTGGACAGGAATAGCGGTGCTTTGGGAGAGGCAGCAGGGGCACTCCGGGTCTGTCCTGCAGCCTGCTTTGCGGAGCTTGGATTTCCTTCCAAGTGCCTGGGCTGGCTTCCTGCATGGGAGGCATTGAGGGAGTGGCAGTCCCCAGAGACTGTCTCTTGGGCCAAGCATCTTTGTGGTCCAGGGTAGCTGGGGAGGTTGAAGGGGTGGGGGTGAGTTTGTGCTGATGGAAGCATTCAACCGTCCCTCCAGACTCGTGGGTGAGCTCGTCAACCTTCCCTCTGGACTCATGGGTGAGCTCGTCTCGTCAACGCAAAACTGCAGAAACACCAGTGCTCTTCTGGGTCCCTGGAGACACTGGGCGATCAGCAGTTCCTCTATCTGATTCTTGCTTGGAATTGCAAACTGCTTTTCGGTAGCACTGATTAAGAGACAGAAATTAATTCTCAGAGCTCTTAATTATGAATGCAAAGAGACTGCGTTGTCAGCATTTTTCCCTGTGCAGAAATGATTGGTTCTTGGGCGCAAACGGTGGTATTGGGCTGTCTGGAGTGTTGAATTCTCTCAGGCAGGCAGCCTTGTGGGAGGAACCGATGAGCTGGGATCCAAGACATAGTGCAAAGAATATGCTTTGATGCTTTTGAGGCTGCAAAGCCAACCTTTTGTTGATTTCAGAGAAAATGATTCAAATTTCTTCTCTGTTGGGTTAGGAGGGGCCTGTTGAGCTTCCTCCCCCCCACGCTGGGCCACTGTTCCTGTAGCAGGTCTGAGGTTCAAGGTTTTCGTCACATTGAGTATCTGAGGCCAAATATTTCAAGCTTCTCTTCCACTTGGTGCCACTGTTGCTGCCACGAGAATGTATTTTGAAATAGAAATGAGTCCAGTGTCTGGATCAAAGTGAACAGTTCACTCTTATGAGATTTTTTTTAGAGAATAACATCCAATCCAGTGTCTGGATCGGATGCCTGGGGTGGTTAGTGTGCTGTTGTGTGTGTGTGTGGTGAGCAGGTCATGGGGAATCGTTCAAACCCCGTCAGCACCTGACGTTCTGGAGCCGGCACTAGAAGGTCATGACGTTCATGACCTTTGACCTCGCTGTAGCATGGTTCAGAGTTTCCTACAACCTAGGGAATCCCCTTACCTGCTGGCCAGAAACCCAAGGTTGTAGAAGTATAGGCACAGTTAGGAAACACTGGTATGAAATGTCAGCCATGTAACTTACTAGCAATTTCCCTCTTGAAGCATTGTTTTCTAGTAAGAAAATTATGAAAGTTTAAAAGGATGACACACATAGATATTTGGGATTCGTGAGGCTTAGTTTTTGACTGAAAGGTGAGTGTCCAACCCAGGGTTGCAGCTGATTATTATTCTCTAAAAACAATCTTATAAGAGGGAATTGTTCTTCACCTTGCGTTTAATCAAGACAAAGGAAGAATCGTCCGGCCTGCTAACCTTGAACATCTGGGACATTTTTTCTTTGATTGTGTGTCTTAGTGAAGAGCTCTGAGTCGTCTTTGTCACTCTGAGTTCGCTTTCTCCTTTAGTAGGAGACTGATTTGGCTCTTGAGAACATCCAGGAGACTGTTCTAGACCAAGAGCAACGGAACAGGGACCCAGGTCGGGTGTGGTGGCTCACGCCAGCAATGGGACAGGGACCCAGGCCGGACTCAGTGGCTCACACCTGTAATCCCAACACTTTGGGAGGCCAAGGCACATGGATCACCTGAGGTCAAGAGTTTGAGACCAGCCTGGCCAACATGGAGAAACCCCGTCTCTACTAAAAATACAAAAATTGGCTGGGCATGGTGGAGCATGCCTGTAATCCCAGCTACTCGGGAGGCTGAGGCATGAGAATCTCTTGAACCCAGGAGGTAGAGGTTGCAGTGACCCGAGATCACGCTACTGCACTCCAGCCTGGGTGACAGAGTCAGGCTCTCTCAAGAAAAAAAAAAAATAGTGATGGACTTTGAGGCAGAGACCTCAATGCAGTGGGGATCCCTGCACCCCTGTGTTCTTCGGAGCCAGAGGCCGGGGCATCTGTCAGCTAAGGGCCCGTCCACCAAGACTCCTGGCATGAGCTGGGCTGCAAAGGCCAACCGAGCAGAGAGGAAACTGCCAGGCTCTCTTCTGGGCCACCGGCCCCAGGTGTGAGCATTTGAGTGGCCCATTGGAGCCGATATTTATTGTGTTTTAATTCAGCGCCATCAGTCCTCTATCCAGGTGGGACCGGTGGCTGCTGAATTAGAGAACGCCCCCTTCTCCAGGTTTGTCAGCTGGGGTTATTTCCAGCTGCCCTCACAGAAGCCTGAGCTTGGTGGCTTACACACGAGGGGCAGTATCGTGTTCAGGAAGCCCGGCCAGAGGCAGCTGCCTAGAGAAGGAGCGAGGGCCCGGGGGCTCCTGTCCAGCAGTGACGTGTGTGGAGGGTGGCTTCCGTGACACCGCGACAGGTGGCGTTCCATCTCGAAGGATCGCATCCCCACCGTGGCGGGAGGAAGAGGGGCTGAAGCTTTTCTCACGAAGCTCTGTTTCATGAAAGGTCATTGTCCTCCAGAGATTTCTGCTCCAGGTTCATCAGAACCATGTCACAGACGGTCTCGGTCTGGTCCCAGCAGGAGAGATATGGCACATCCCCCAAAAGCAATTGAGGAGGGTTGCTAAGCATTCTTAGGGAGGTGCAGGCAGGGTTAGAGGAGCCAGTGGGGCAACTGAAGCCCTGGGGGCTGCACCAGGAGAGGAGGTGACAAACCTTGACTTGGGGGATAAGGAGGAGTGGGGCCCAGCTCACTGGGGCTTAGGCTTTCCAGGGATAGATGCCAGTTGCTGGCGCAGAGTGACAATTCAATGCATGCTTGCAGTGATGAGGACTGCCGTCTAGCTGACTTCCACATCAGTTGCCTTATTGCTGCTGCGACAGACTCCCACAAACACTCCATCGTGTCTCAGCACTCTGCAGGTCTTAAGTCCTAAAGTCAAGATGTCAGCAGGCCTGTGTGCTTTCCTGAGGCTCTGGGGTAGAGTCTCTCCTCTTGCCTTATTTTGGCTTCCTTCCCTGATCTTCAAAGCTGACAGCAGAGCATTGTCCAAGCTCTCTCTTTTTCGTGTCTGACTCTACTTTTCCTGATGAGGGCTCTGTGATTACATAGAGCCCATCTGGATAACCCCCATGCTCTCCCACTCTCAGGACCCTCCACACAATCTCATCCTCAGGGTCCGTTCGGCCGCGAAAAGTGGCTTTAGGAATTTGGATGTGGGCATCTTCGTGTGGGGCCATTACTCAGGCATTATACATCCAGGAAATCAGTCTCTTTGGTTCTCCCTCCCCTCTCCTTGTCCACACACCCTCTCCTTGTTGTGAACCAGAGCCGTGGCCTTCATCGTTCTGGTAAACAAAAAGATGACACTATGGGGAACTGTAAGTCAAAGAAATGCAAAACCATAATTGTGGCATGAGATGAGGTCCACGAAAGAGTAAATATCGGCTGGGCACGGTGGCTCACATCTGTAATTCCAGCACTTCAGGAGGCCGAGGCAGGCAGATCACTTGAGGTCAGGAGTTCAAGACCAGCCTGGCCAACATGACAAAACCTTGTCTCTACTAAAAATGCAAAAATTAGCCAGGCATGGTGGTGTGCACCTGTAACCCCAGTTATTTGGGAGGCTAAGGCACGAGAATACCTTGAACTCAGGAGGTGGAGGTTGCAGTGAGCTGAGATTGCATCACTGCACTCAGCCTGGGTGACAGAGCGAGACTCCATCTCAAAAAAAAAAAAAAGAAAGAGTAAATGTCATTGACTTGCCCCCAAGGTCCTCCGTAGACTCTGCCTGGACTCTTCACCTTCCTCCGAGAACTTCTTTTCTTTTACTTTGCTTATGAGCATCACCTCAAGGCCAACAGATCCATTTGTTCCCCCAACATTATTGCCTTCTGTTAAATCACTGCAATTACCACCATATTGTCCACTGCAGAAACACAGTGTTTCCACTCTACTGTGTTAAATTTAGCTCCCTTTTAGCTCCATTGTGGAACAAATAGGATTTAGGGGCCAGCTGGACTCTCTAGCTTCTGGCCACCGTTTGTGACATGCCCGGGGGAGAATGCGTACCGGTGCTCGGTAATTTCTTTCCAGGTTCACACTGGAATGGTGGCCTGTCCATAGGTTGGAGGTTGTCTGTTCTTGACCAAAGCACTGGATGCTGCCCCCTAGAGGGCAATTCCTGACTGTCCCGTGCTCTTATAAAAAGCTGGATAATAAATGCATCTTCATGCTGGGTTCTGCACATGGAGCCTGAAACCCAAGTTGGCTTCTCTGTGAAGCATGAGTCTGAATCAATTCCTCTCCAAACTAGGAACTCCTTACGTAGGGAGCCTCTGAGTCATCATGTTGCTTTTGGGCTGTTAATGTTCTTTTTCTTTGGAGATTTTACCCATCAGGGTCACAAAAGCAAATAGACAGCATTTGCAAACTGGAGGATGGAGCAGAGTTTAGAAAATAAAGTACTAGCAAAGGTGTGGGTGGTGTTGCAGGGGCCAGGGGGCAGGGGGCAGGACACCTGCAAAGGGGGTTGGGAGTCTGAGACCAGCAGAGGCTGGGCACCGTGGCCACCTGCTATGGGTATGGGGAGAAGGGTGTGGGAGAGGCCCTCCCCATAGAAGGACACTGTTGGGGGTTACCCCAGTTCCACAACCCAGTGGGAGGACTTGCAGGGCTCAGTGTGCAGCCGCCCTCAGGGCTGTGACTTATTACAGCAAAAGGACACACCGCACAGGTGGCAAAGGGAGAGGGCACACAGGATGAAGCCAGGGGGAGACCAGGTACAGGCTCTCCAGGTCGTCTCCCAAGAGGATTCCCCAGAATCACACAGGACACTTAGTGGACCCACAGCTGCAAGCTGCGATGTGTGTGAAATGTCATCTATCAGGGAAGCCCATTAAAGACTCAGCAACCAGAGTTTTTATGGGGACCTGGTCACATGGGCACTCTCTGTCCAGCACATACCAAAATTCCAGACGCCCAGAAGGAAAGGTGTTCGGCACAAACTGTCTTGTTCAAGTGGCCTAGATGCGGTAAGCCGCACTAATCGATTAGGGAATGTAGGAATTCTCCCCAAATCGCAGTTCCCAGGCCTCCAGCCAAGGGCCAGGCTCACCAGCGGTCTTTCTAAGGGGAGCAACTCAGAGTAATCCCTGCAGGCTGGTGGGGAGGGCCGGGGGCCAGGGGTCATGCTGATCCATTGTTTCTCGGTCATGTCTTCCACTAGGCAAGCTGATTAGAAGCGGGGATGGTACGGGGGGTGCAGGCCGTGAGGATGAGCCTCTTGGGACACAAAGAGGGATGGATGATGGTGGGGCCTGGGTCTGGGAGAGTTAACAGCAGTAGTCCACCCAGGAGCCAGGGCCTCCTTTCCAATCTTGGAACTTTCCTCAACACCATTCCATTAGTACAAAAATCTTGCTTGACCACTGACTCCCTGCCAGGCGGTCCTCTGGGCTCTGACGATGGGAAATTGCATGGCAGAAGAAAACTTCTGGAACACACGTGGACACTGAAGCATGACGGTGAGAGGGAGGGGCATGGAGGCGGGGAGTGGAGACAAGGGTTTCGTCACCTTGCAAGGGTTGGAAAGGCCTGTCGAGGTTGCACCAAATGAGAAGGAGCCAGACCTGAGCAGACTGGGGCAGGGCGGGGTAGAGATCTGCAGGCAATGGAATCAGCAGGTGCAAGGGTTCTGGGGTGGGAAGAAGCTTGACCTGTTTAAGGGACAGAAGGAGGCCAGGGTGTCCCCAGCATGGTGGCAACAGGGTAGCAGGTGGGTGGGGCTTTTAGACCACCAAGGAGTTTGGATTTTATTCTAAATTCTGTGGAAACCATAGAAGGTTTCAAGCAGGGAGAGGCAAGATCTGGCAGGTATTTCAGAAAGATGGTGCTGGTTGCTGTGTGAGACTGAATTTAGGAGCATTCAAGCATGACTCCCAAGTCCTAATGTTCTTGAACAGCTATGATGCAAGAAAGTGATGCTTTCTGCAAACCTGCACCCCGGGGTATTGAGGTTCAGAAGTGAGGATGGTTTAATTCAAATACGTCGTGACATTTTCACCGGGGGCATTTGGATTATTTCTCTAAGTTCATTGCCTGATAACATCACACTGCAGCAAAATGGCATTAAAATATTCCTTCGAATGAAACCTCTCTATGACCTCTTAATAACAGCTTTCCTATAACCCTGTTCCGATGTGGGAATGCCAAGTGGGTGCCTGCCTTTCTTTTGGTGCCCCAGAAGTTGTCAGGTTAAACTAACACTCAGTACAGAAAGTATTTGAAATAGAAAGGACTTCTGCAGCTGACAAGCGTGGCATTGTGTTAGTCTGTTATTGAAGCCATAATTCACATCATAAGACTTGGGGAGGAGGTAAAGAAATTACAAGGCTGCTGTTGGGTTAAAATATGTTGCCTCCACAATGAAAATGAATGGGAAAGGAACCATGGTGACTTCTTTCATTGACAGCATCCCCTTACCTGTTTCGAAGAGGAGAGAGACTGAACATGGCGCCTCCCTTCCCAATAAGCTTGTAGCTTGGCCCTGGGGGTTGTGGCCTAAGAATGGAATTTATGTGGTTTTTGGATTTATTGGGGGAATGCATTCTAGTTCATGTGGAATTTCATTGGCATTTTTATTCACTTTTAAGATGAGGTAAAACTTTTAGACAAGAATATGCTTAGACAATGGGAAAACACTTGTATCTGTTAGGGCTCTCATAGTTACAGGGGACAGACGATTCAAATTGGTGTAAGCAAACAAGGAGAATCTATTGGTCCAAGTGACTGAAAAGGAAAAGATAATTAGCTTCAGGCTCAGCTTGATCTGGGTGCTCAAATGATGCCATAGGGGATCCTGCTTTTCCCTCTGCGTCTCTGCATTTATCTCATTGGCTCTGTTCTCAGATGGGTTCTTCCCTCGTGATGACAAGGCCACAGTAGTTCCAGCTTTTTGTCTTTAACTTTCCAAGTCCAGTGGGCAAAAGGGAGAGTTCTTCTGGGTTCCTATACTAGTACAGGATCTCATTCCCCCAGAATGCAATTGGGTCATGTGACTTCCCCAACCAATCACTACATCCAGGAGATGAGATTACACTGATTGGCCAGGCCTGTGGTACATTTGCAACCCTGAACCAATCACTGAGGCTGTGGTGGAAGTGGGCGGGAGGAAGATGGAGGTCGTCTGCTGATTGGTCAGCCCTTGGTCATGTGTAGTGACCCCTAGTAGGAGTGGACCCAGTCCATGATGGAGAAGGAGGAAGGGAAGAATCCTCTAAGAGGAAACTGAAGATTTTCCTCCTAAAGAGGAAGCAATGGATATCAGCTGGGGGCAGATGCCTGCTCCAGCTCTTAGGCAGGTTGTGATAACCTCCTTGTCTCCATTCCTTCCACTTGCAGGTGAAGGCAGAGTATGTGCATCTCAACCACCCACTCACCCTCTTGACCAGAGAGCGCGATTTGGCCGTGAAGGAGAAACACCAGCTCCAAGCCAAGCTGGAGAACCTAGAACAGGTCCTGAAGGTAGGTTAGCTTTCTGCATTTGGGACCACTTCTGCTCTTTGTGAGGTCAGTGTGAGGAAAGAGGGGCTACAGGACCCCTGAGCAGAAACTACATCAAGCTCCTTTGGAAGCCATCATCCACATTCAGAGATGCTGGGGCTGCTTTCCCCCTTTTTGTGGTATAAAAAGCAATAAATAACAAAATTCCAGTGTTTCTGGAAGCAATCCCATAAAGCCAATTATGCATTTCCATTTCTTAGGATGTTAAACACAGCTGAGCTGAGTGCAGTGGCGGGCACTCCGCTCCTGAATGGAAATGGAGTCTGTTTACGTTCAAGACCAGAGGTGGCTACAGTGGGTTTCAAACTTCAGGAATTTTAAGCTGCTCCTTGGACGTTTAATGACCTTTGTTACAAAGAGGATAGCTAAACCAGAACGTTGCTCTATCGGGGTGCAGGTAACTGGATGTCCCTCATGCATTCCTGATGAGCTGAGATCTCCTTCAATATTTAGCCAGTGGGTTGATTTGCTATTGATGCCACTGAGTTAAGCTGAATGAATTTTTTCACCAAGTGTTAAAATTTGATTGGATTCTCATTCTAGGAAACTTTTTTAAACAAAAATTAAAAAAAAAATCATCTCCAGTTCTATGATCCAGTACATATATTACCAGGGTCATTTGCATTTCACAATTACAGAAAACAGGATTAGGCTGCATCTGCAAATACTCTTTAAATCAAGAAGTGATTCTACCTCCATCTGTAGCCTCTTTGGGGAAACTTTTGGAGCTCTGAGGGGAGCATCTGAGTAATTGCCAGGGATGGTGGTGGGGGAGTGGACAGGGTGGGGGGATGGGGATGAGGAGTGACCACTCCAGGGATGATGGTGGGGGCAGTGGAGGGGGTGGGGATGAGGAGTGACCCCTCCAGGGATGGTGGCTGGGGGAGTGGAGGGGATGGGGGGATGGGGATGAGGAGTGACCACTAAGGGATATGAGGTTCTTTCTGGAGTGATGAAAATGTTCTTGAGTTAGATGGTAATAACGGCTGCTGAACTTTGTGAATGTGCCAAAACCATGTCATTGCACACCAAAATGGTGACCTTTATGGCATGTGCATTCCATCTCAATGAGAAAAGAATGATTCCATCTCAATGAGCAAAGAAAGGTGGCCTATTCTCTGACTACCGGCCCTGAATGTGGACCAAGCTGGTCCTGCAGTTCTCAGCAAGCTGACTGTCCTGCTTCTCCCTGTGTGCTCTAAGTCTTCAGAACGTAACCCTCAAAGAGGAGGTGCTACCACATAATTCTTTAAGCAGCTGCCTCGATGACTGACTGTGAGTTTTCTGAGGGCACACACCGTGACTTATCCAACCCTCTGCCTTTAGCGCCTGGGACACACATTCAGGGCTTAGTGAATTTACTGGAGGGTGTGCCGTGAATCCCTGGGAGGAAGGAGCTTAGCGGAGAGTCTGCTGGATTAAAAAGCCATGAAAGATGGTTCTCAGTGGGGCCAGCTTGCCCTCCAGGGAACATTCAGCAATGTCTGAGGACACTTTTGATTGATATGACTGGGGAAGGGGAGGCCAGGGATGTAAAACCCTCTACCACGCGCAGATCAGTCTCCTACAGCAGATTATCACCTGGTCCCACATGTCAGTGGTACTGAGGCTCAGAAATCGTGTATCTGTTTCTTATTACTGCTGTAGCGAGTGACCCCACAGTGTCTTGGTGGCTTAAAGTGATGTAGACGTATTCTGTTTCAGTTCTGGAGGTCAGAAGTCTGAGATGAGCCTCACAGGGCTATGATCTGGTGTTGGCAGGACTGAGTGCCTTTCTGAGCTCTGGGGAGAATTCATTCCTTGCCTTGCCAGCTGCAGGGGCTGCTGAGGGCCTCGCACTCTGCCTTCAAAGCCAGGGAGGCAGCATCTTCCCTCCTTTCTGACCTCACGCCCTTTGAGTTGTTGGCGTTGATTTCTTTTGTTGTCAGTAATATGAGTGGAATTGGAACCTCAGCACAGTTTCAGTCAACCTGATTTGCTGAGAGCCAAAGAGGATTCTACCGGATCAGAGACCCATCTTGGGAGGCTGTCAGGTGATGCAGGATTCCCAGCTAAGTGTGCCTGAGGGCCGGCTCACAGCCCCTCTCCTTTGCCTGCACAGAGCAAAGACCCTGAAATGCCAGCCTGCGGAAGAGCCCTGGATTAAAAAGCCATGAAAGATGGTTCTCAGTGGGGCCAGCTTGCCCTCCAGGGGACATTCGGCAATGTCTGAGGACACTTTTGATTGATATGACTGGGGAAGGGGAGGCCAGGGATGTAAAACCCTCTACCATGTGCAGATCAGTCTCCTACAGCAGACTGAAGGGCCACCAAGTCACACCCACCACTGGGTTTGACTGAATTGTGAAAGGGATGTGGTTTTCCTTCCAAATATAAAAGCTTTCAGTGAAATAGATAAGGCTGAAATTGGGGCTGAATGTTCCTGAAACAATCATGTAAGAATAATACTGAAACTGACTAGACGCGCCCCCAGCATGGATCACGCAGTGATATTTAACCTGATTTGAGTCCCTCCTGATTTTCATACTTAAAAAAATGATAATTGATGACTTCATTATCTGTGAATGTGTTTTTATTATGCTTCTTTCCAAGAATATGTCCTAATTACCAAAATCATTAAATATAATGAAGTGATATGGAAGGAAGTAGAATGTGTGCATAAAGAGAAGAAAGAACTAAAATATGCTGCCTTGGAGGCTGAACATGGTTACTCCAAGATTCTCATTTGGCTCTGAGTTTCCAGGGAGGCTGGACAGAAAAGAAAACATGAACAATTGCATAATTCTCACTTCTTCGGGGAAGGAAGCTCACTGCTTCCCCAGCAAAACAAAGCATGGGGTGCTGGACATGGTTTTCTTACTCGGAATGTTATGTTAGAGAATGCAGAAAAATACAGAAGAAACTGTTGTCAGGAACATTTTCATAGCAATGGAGGAGCAATTTTCCCAAGTCTCTTTCTTTGGAAGTTCTTTGGAGAAGAAGAGCCTAATGGCATATGGCGTTTTCAAGCCTGTCTTGCAACATTAGCAAGGAGAATTGGGGAGGAACGCTAAGGCTAGATTGCCCCACATACAAGAAGAATCCACGAAGAGTTTTTCTTTGTTTTGTTTTGTTTTTTGAGATATAGTCTTGCTCTGTCGTTCTGGCTGGAGTGCAATGGCGCGATCTCAACTCACTGCAACCTCCACCTCCCAGGTTCAAGAGATTCTCCTGCCTCAGCCTCCCTAGTAGCTGGGATTACAGGCACCCACCACCAAACCCAGCTATTTTTTGTGTGTATGTATATTTTTAGTAGGGATGGGGTTTTGCCATGTTGGCCAGGCTGGTTTTGAACTCCTGACCTCAAGTGGTCAGCCTGCCTCGGCCTCCCAAAGTGCTAGGATTACAGGCGTGAGCCACTGCACCCAGCTGAGTTCTTCTTGATGGGACTTGAACAAGAGAAAATGTAGTATTCCTGAGCCGTTCATTCCTGGTCTGTGGAATCTAAAATACCAAGAGATGGGAAAGCACTGGAGGGTGAACCAAGTGGGGTGGTCTATTGAGACTCTGCCCACATGTCCACCCTGTCTTTTGGGGAATTTCCCTGTCCCCAGCATCCCTATCAAGGGAAAGGGATACATCAGTGCATCTAAACAGAGATCTGTATAGTGAGACACACGTGGCATCCTTGGGCCACAAGTTGCTCACTGTATGACTAACCATTCATTCACAAGGGTCCATTGAGCGCTATGTACCAGGCACTGTTGCAGGCACCAAGGGTATAGCAATTAGTGAAATAGACTTCAACATTCAACTCCCCAATGAAGAAAAAGTCAAATGCATGTGATATAACATCAGGCAGTGATCAGTGCTTTGCAGAAAAATAAACTGGGTAGAGGACCAGGAAATCAGTTCCTGCTGATGGTGGCACTTTAAAAGAGTGGTCCAGGTGGCTTCCCGAGACATATATGTTGAGCAGAGGGAGGAAGCAGCCCTGTCAGTGTTCAGGGAGGAGCATTCCAGGCAGAGGGGAGTGCAGAGGGCCTGGGGTGCGTGGACGCCTGACATGTCCAAGGAGAAGAAGGTGGGCCAGTCAGTGAATGGGGAGGGGCAGGGAAGGAAAAAAAATGAAACCTGGATTGGGAATAAATTAGAGTCTTACAGGCCAAGGCAGAACTCCAAGAATTGTAGAACTGTATGTATTATCCCCTGTCCCAACAAGGCTGCATAACAAACCATCCTGAAGCCTGGGGCTTGAAGCGGTCACAGTCCATCATTGCTCCCAAACCTCTGGTTGGCTGCATGGAGCTTCTCAGCTTGACTGAACTGGACTGAACAGCTCTTCCGGTCCAGCCAGGGCTCACATGCACCTGGGTGTGGCCACTGGAGGGTCTTGGTTGGTTGGACTGGGGTGACCACCTTGCTCCTTGCTCTCCCCTCCTCCATCAGGTGAGATAGGGCTTCTGGCCAGGGCACAGTTGGGCCATGAATGAGGCAGAGACATGGAAGACCTCATGAGGCCCAGGCTTGAATGGAGCAAGGCACTTCTTGAATTCTGTTGGCCAAAGCAAAGCTCAGTGTCTGCCTGGTTTCAGGGGATAGGGACGTTAACTCTGTCTCCAGCTAAGAGGAGCCAAGAAGTCATGTCAGCAAGAATGTAGATGTGGTGCAGGGCAGGGAGCCCCAAATCAGGGCTTAGGCTGGGAGGGTTCTTGGCTTTGCCCAAGGGAGAATTCAAGGGCAAGCTGGTGGTGGTAGCAGCTTTTACTGAAGCGTCTGTGCATAGCAGCGGCAGAGGTCCTGCTCCTTGCAGAGCAAGGCTACCTCACAGGCCGTGCACCTAGAGTAGTGGCTCAGAGGTGACTCTGAAGTTGGATTTAAGCCAGGTTTTAATTACATGCCAATTAAGGGGCAGGTTATGCAGCAAATTATTGGAAAATGGTGATAACTTCTGGATGGCTGGGTCATTGCCATGGAAAGGGGTAGTAACTTCTGGGTGTTGCCATGGCAATGGTCAACAGACATGGCACTGTGGGTGCGTCTCATGGGAAGGTGCTTCTGCCTGGGACCTGATTTAGCTAGTCCTGTTTGGTCCCAATTCTAAGCCTCATCTCTTACCTTCCTACCTCAGATGCAGGGGGCGACTGTGGCATAGTTTTGCACTCCGTTTGTGTCAGATGCCATTGGAATTGAGAGAGGATGTGTGTCTGGCTTTGCTTTGTAGAGAGTCACTCCAGTGGCCACACAGAAAAAATCAGGAGTGGAAGCAGGGACCCCACTGGGAGCCGTGTCCTGATGTGAGATAATGGGGGCTTCCACCGAGTCAGGGTGAGGAGAAGCACGCAGGCTCAGGGTGCAGGCTCGGAGTGTGTCTTCAAGGTGGAATCAACAGGGTCTGCTGATGGACTGGACGTGGAGTGTGAGAGGCGGGAAGGAGTCAGGACGTGAGTTTTTTGGGCAGCAATGGTGTCGTCTGCTGCGACAGGGAAACCTAGGGATGTGCGGCTCAGGGTCGGGGCATCACCACATGTGGGAGATGGCGAGCATAGTGACCCCTGGATCCTCGGGGTGGGAGAACTCCAGGTTCCCACTCTACGGACCTCCCGGCTGATCCTCAAGAAACCCACGTTGTTCCATTAGTAGATGACAGGTGCAGTAGAACAGTAGAAGTGGCTCACTTGGGTTAAAGCATGATGCTCAGGCAGTCATCACCACGGCTTTTCATCCCAAACCCCGTGGTCACCATTCTCATCTCGCACCTGACGCATCTTGTGTCTTCCACGTCCTAAAGTGACTGGGGGGCAGGGGGCGGTGTGCAGCCTGTGAATGAAGACTGCTTGTCCTGTGTTCATGGAGGTAATTAACAGCTGTGGAGCTGTGCCAGTGTGCATTCAGGGCCTCTCTGAACTGATAATTAGCCCACTGGTCACATTCATATGCGGGCTTTTTTGTTTCCAAATATCGCTGATGTGCCGTCTGTCTTAATAGTGATCATCCAGTTTAGCTAAAGACAACGTGCCCTGCTTCCCTGCAGCCCATGACTGGTTATGCACAGAAACACATGGTGTATTCATTTATTTTTTGTTGTTGTTTTTTCTCTGAGAAGGAGTCTCGCTCTGTCACCCAGGCTGGAGTGCAGTGGTATGATCTGGGTTCACTGCAACCTCCGCCTGCCACGTTCAAGTGATTCTCCTGCCTCAGCCTCCTGAGTAGCTGGGATTACAGGTGCCCGCCACCACGCCCAGCTAATTTTTGTATTTTTAGTAGAGATGTGGTTTCACCATGTTGGTCAGGCTGGTCTCGAACTCCTGACCTCGTGATGTGCCCATCTTGGCCTCTCAAAGTGCTGGGATTACAGGTATGAGCCACTGCATCCGGCCCACATGGTTCTTTTCAAGCCCTTTTTGACTGTATTGTGGGGGCTGCCAAGTAATTTTCACTTGAAGAGTCAGAAAAGTATGTCCAGATATGCAGATTTTAAAGGGAAATGGATTTGTTCACCTCAGGCACTGGCTTCCTGAAGAATTTCAAAGCCTGCAGTACTTGCCCTGATTAAAACCTATATAACAAACCTGTACATGTGTCCCTGAACCTAAAATAAAACTTAAAAAAAAAGAAATCTAGTTGGACCCACACCCAAAGACATATTCATTCAAAAATATTGAGCAACCACTTTGTGTCAAACACTTTCTTGTTTCTGGAAAAAGTGATCTAAATCCATGCCCTTGGTCCTGGTGGAGAGTTGATAAATTAATGTGCAGGTCAGGTGGGGAAGTGAGAAGGGATGAAGGGTGATAGTCACGGAAGAGCTGGTTTACATTTAGTGGTTGGGGAGACCTCACTGTGGTGAGTCCTTTGAGCAGAGACCTGGGTGAAGCCAGGGAGGGAGCTGTGCAGAAGTGCAAAGGCCCTGGGGCAGACGGTGAGTGCCTGCTGTGTCTGAGAAGCGTGTGGAAGTCCGAGGAGCAGGAGCAGAACGAACGCGGGGAAACAGTTAGAAGATGAGGTCAGATGAGGGAGATGACTTGGAGCAGATCACTTAAAGCTTTTGAAGGCCAAGATAAGGATGTTGGCTCTTTTCTTCCTGAGTGAGATCGGAAGCCATTAGAGGGTTTCAACAGCAGAATGATGTGATCTAACCTGAATTTGTAAGGAATTATGTCTGCAACTCTGTAGAGGTGTAGTACACAAGAGGAGGTGCAGGAAGACCCGCACAGAGCTACACCTGTTAGCTATTGCTGTATCACAAAGCACCCTGATGTGGTTTGGCTCTATGTCCCCACCCAAATCTCACGTTGAATTGTAGTTCTCAATGTGGGGGAAGAGACCTGGTGGCAGATGATTGGATCATGTGGGCAGACTTCCCCCTTGCTGTTCTTGTGATAGTGAGTGAGTTCTCACAAGATTTCTTGGTTTAGAAGTGTGTAGCCCCTCCTGCTTCATGCTCTTTCCTGTTGCCATGTGAAGATGTGCCTGCATTTCCTTTGCCTTCTGCCATAACTGTAAGTTTCCTGAGGCTTCCCCAGCCATGCCTCCTGTACAGCCCGAGGAACTGTGAGTCAGTTAAACCTCTTTTCTTCATAAATTACTCAGTTTTAGGTATGTCTTTATAGCAGTGTGAGAATGGACTAATGTGACCCCAAAATTCAGTGGCTGAGATGAGTGATTTGTGTTGATGTCTCATGGCTGTGTTGGTTGACTGGGCAGCTACATGGTTCTCACCTGGGGTCTCCTCTTGGATAGTTACGCTTAGATGGCAACTGAAGTTGCAGTCATCCGCAGCCTTGGCTGGCTCTTTGCCTGCATGTTGTCCTCTCCTGAGTTGGCTAGAAGAGAGGGGACAGGCCAGGTATTTCTCTCCTCATGTGGCCTGTCCACAGGCTAGCTTGGGTTTCCTCACAGCCTGGTGGATTCGGGGTCAGAATTCCTCCACAGTGGCTGAGTCCCCCCAGAGCAAAGACCTCACGAGCCCTAAGCAAAAGCTACAAGGCTACTTATGACTCAGCTTTGGAAGTCCCTTCTGCCAGGTCCTGCTGGAGAGAAGACAGGTGTAGGTCTGGATTCAAGGTGAGGGGATGCCACAGGGGCATGCGTAGTGGGGTGTGGGGTCCATTGTGGAGAAGTGGCATCCTTGGAGACCAGCTGCAGAAAAGCTTTTGAAATCATCCAGGTGAGCGATGGTAGAGGCTTGGACCAGAGTGGTGGATTCGATGAGAACTGTCAGGTTCTTGATGCAGTTTGAAGGTGGAGGTAACAGGATGCTGACAGATTGACTTTGGCTTAAGCAAGAAAATCCAAGGATGATTTGAAGGCCTTGTAGTCTGAGCAAGATTAAGAAGAAAGTGGCATTGATGACGTGCAGAGGACTCAGGGATGCGTGGTGAGGGGACCAGAGGAGGTGGGAGGAAGTCAAGAGCTCAGCGTAGGACCCGGTGTGGGATGCCCACGCAGCATCCAAAGGGAGAAGTCACGTAGGCAGGAAGATGTCCCCTTCTGGAGTTAGGGAGACATACGGCTGGAGATGGGCATTTAGGAGTCCTCAGCTTAGAGCTGGTGTTTAAAAGTATGTGCCTGGAGAGACTGTAGATACAGAAGAGAAGCAGTGGTGAGGGGTTTACTTCTATTCTGAAAACTGACACCGTTTGGGTCAGGCCTGTGTGATCTGGCCATGGCTGCCTCTCCAGCTTCATCCACCACCGCCCTTCTCCTCCTCACTGTGGCTTACGGCTCCTTTCAGCTCTCCCAGCAGACACGTCCCATCCTACCTCCAGGCCTAGGCGTTTGCTGTGTCTGCTGTCCAGATTGCGTTTGTCCCGTTGCCTTCCAAGAGACGAGAAGCTCAGTAGTCTTGGAGTGGACCTGCCTCCCCTCTTCCAGCTGTCCCCGGTGAGGGCAGAATGGAAGTGAAGAGCCAGCCAAGCCTGCAGATGACTCCAACTTAAGTTGCCATCTGAGCACAACTGCTTGGAGACCCCAAGTGAGAACCACGTGGCTCAGCCCAGTCACCCACAAAGCCATGAGATGTCATATCTTTTCCTGCTTATCAGTGTATCCCTAGTATCTATCCTGGGAGGGAGAAACCATACTATCAATGTTTAGGGACGGAATGAGTGAGTGACAGACACAGGCTGTTCTTAAGTCTGTGCAGTGAAGCTAGTCACTGCTAAGCCACCTGCTAACAATATCTGTCACCTTTACCACGACCGTCAGGGCCATTCTACCTAATACCGTGTGTCCCCTGGAGGCCCTGCTCCACCCTGCAGCCACAGCCACCCCGTTAAAACTGAAATCCAGTCATGCCTCTCTCCTGTGTAACACCTACCAATTGCTTTGCATTGCACAGAGATAAAAACCTAAACCTACTACCTGCACTCTCTGGCCCCACCTAGTCCTTCAGCCTAGACTCTTCCTGTGCCCCCTTCCACCGTGTACCCACATGCCCTGTCTGTCTTTGTCTTTCTGGAACATACTCACTTATTTCCACTCCAGGGAATTTGCACTGAGTGTTGTTTTGTTTTGTTTTGTTTTGTTTTAATTTGGAATGCTGTTTCCCTCAGCACGTTGTATTTCTGATTCCTGGCTTATTGGGCCTGTTTCATGTTGCTTTCCTGGCCATCTGGTCTAAAGGACCAGATATATACTGATTGGACTCGATATATACTGATTGATCGATGAGTTAGTAACTGAGCAAGTACATGCATGAATGAGTGAGGGGTTGAGAGATTGCCTGGCTGAACCGACCAGCACTGCAGACACTTGCTGCCTTCGCAGAGAATGACTGAGCAACTGGAGGCCTGGAGTCAGTGCTGCCTTCGTGGAGAATGACTGGGCAGTCAGAGGCCTGGAGTCAGGATGCTTCTCTGCAGAGGTTACTTCTCTGGGGCTCACAGGTGACTCTATAAAGTCACATCTACAGATCAATCTGCAGTTTCTTTCTGGAATAGACAGACTCTCTCCAAGGGGAGTCAACACTGGAGAGTTCGTGATTTCCAGCATCTCCTCAGCCTGGGCGGGTGTCGGACAAGGATTTCTCCACCCCACACTCCTTGTTGCATTTAACTCATAGTCAGTCCTCCATTTAGGTCCTGGCACAGGAGTCTGATCAAAACATCCAGCACTCCTCTGAAGCAGGGTCCCTATCAGAAGTGAGCGCATTGTGATAAACAAAATGCTTTTTATTCTCTAGCTTCTCAGATTCAAGTAAAAAACACATTGGGCTTTTTTACTAACTGCAAAACAAAACAAAACAAAACAAAAAAAGTCTCATGTGTTTTTCACGTGAGTTCCTATTGCCTGATACTCAAGACATTCTGGGTCCTCAACCTCTCCCCAGCTCCTGGGTAAAGGAACCGCAGTCTATGGGGCTTCACTCACAGCAATGGCCAGAGCGTCTCTCCAGCCCCTTCTCCGTGGCCCGTGAGACGCTTCTGTTCTTCAGATGTGGTAGAGCGACGGCTGCTTTTATTTTAGAGTCCTGGCAGGGAAGAACGGTTTAACTTCACACTCACAAGGTTTAACTTCAGAGAGCTCAGTCTAGAAGCAATTAGAGGCAGGGGCCGGCGCAACCACCAGAGGCTGTGAGCAGGATCAGTGGTCACGGAGCCCAGGGAGCAGAAGGCAGGTGAGAAGCTTCTGGACGGAGGGGTGGGTTGAATCGGCCTCTCCCCATGTCTCTCCCCACACACCTGGGTGTGGGGCCTAGTTTGGAAATAGGGTGTTTGGAGATGTAAGCAGGTAAAGGTGAGGTCACACATCAGGGCGGGCCCTCATCCAGTGACAGGCTTTGTAAGAGAAAGGAGAGGGGAGTTTGGATAGAGGCACAGATGCTCAGGGAGGAAGCCACGCATGGATGGAAGCAGAGATCAGAGCGATATGACCATGAGCCACGGAGTGCCCAGGAGATTGGAGAGGCGGGGAGGAGCCTGCCCTGGAGCCTTCAGAGGGTGCGTGGCCCCGTCCGCACCTTGACTGAGGACTTCCGGCCTCCAGGGCTTGAGAGGATGGGTTACTGCTGTTTTAAACCCCCAGTTTATGGCCCTTTGCTGCTGCGGGCCTCGTGGACTCACAGGGTGAGAAGCGGGGCCTGTCGGGGGAGCCAGATGCACATCCCAGTCTCTCTTCACTCCACTCAGTGATGTCGGGGCGGTTGTGGTCTGATGGCCTGGGCAGAACACCTTGAGGGTCCCACTCCTCAGGGACAGGACAGGAGTCCCGACGTGCAGAGAGGTGCGCGGTACTCCTTGGCTCCTCTGCGTAGCCTGCAGCTGAGAGAAAGGTGTGCGTGAAGGAGGCCATCACAGGCAGGAAACCATCATGTGGTCACTTTCTGGGGAGTGGCTCTGTCCATAGCTGCTGGGGGCCCGGCACAGAAGGGGGCTCAGGGTGC
Source organism: Trachypithecus francoisi (assembly GCF_009764315.1). Taxonomy (NCBI): domain Eukaryota; kingdom Metazoa; phylum Chordata; class Mammalia; order Primates; family Cercopithecidae; genus Trachypithecus; species Trachypithecus francoisi. Next base: position 2,681,486 of record NW_022681456.1, read on the forward strand.
TGGGGCCATGAGCTTTCATGAGGCGCCACTGTGTGCTGGTCTCCCATGGACAGAAGCATCCCTCCTGCAGGAAGTGGCTGGAGCCTTCCCCCTCACAGCCTCCTCTACCCCAGAGCTGCTCAGCAGGGCTGCTGAGACCGGAGTGAGGACAGTGAGATGGTGGATTAGTTCGTTTTCATGCTGCTAATAAAGACATACCCGAGATTGGGTAATTTATATGGGAAAGAGGTTTAATGGACTCACCATTCCACGTGGCTGGGGAGGCCTCACAATCATGGTGGAAGGTGAAAAGCATGTATCACGCGGTGGCAGTCAAGAGAAGAGAAGGGAATGAGAATCAAGGGAAAGGGGTTTCCCCTGATAAAACCTTCAGCTCTGGTGAGACTTACTACCACGAGAACAGTGTGGGGGAAACCGCCCCCATGATCCAATGATCTCCCACCAGGTCCCTCCCAGAACACATGGGAATTGCTGGAGTTACTATTCAAGATGAGACTCGGGTGGGGCACAGCGAAACCATGTCAGATGGCTACAGGCATGGACGTACTCTCCGCCATGGTCTACAATGCTTTACAGTTTAGGGCCAATGAGTCAGCGGCAGAATCCTCACCCACCCTAGGGAGACATTCCTGTTGATTTCAGTAGCCTAACCTAATTCAAAGACTTTGGGCTTTTAGTTAGAACAGTCTGGGTTCAAATTTGAATGCGATCGTTAACTAGTTGTTTACATGCGATCAAGCGAACTAATTTCTGGGAACTGTGGTATCCTCTCCTCTTTAAAGTGGCCATAAAGTACCTTTCTAGATGTAAGGGTTCAAAGCATAGAATGTGCCCAGTGATCTAACACAGTGGCTGGTGCTGGAGAGGTTGGTGATCAAGAATAGCTAATACTGGGAGCGATTTCGCCGATACACACCCTCAAAGGAATCTACTAGGATAGACAGAAGGATAGCCAGTTACCATGCCAGATGTTCGGAGTAAAATGAGAAGCAAACCCAAGCTTATTTCTGTTTTCATGAAACTTAACCTTCTGCTGGGGTGGGAGGAGCACAGAAAAAAATCAGGTCATCTAGCAAATAGATAAGAATTTCAGACACGGAGGAAGACGGTGATGATAAGCCAGGGTTACCTGAAGGGTGAAGGGAGCGCAGGGCACCCTGCACATGTCTGTTAGGGGTGACGCTTCAGCTGAGGCCCATGTGACAACAACGGCCTGGCCAAGCAACGTCCCTGGGGAATTCTCACAGGGGCAAGAGGAGACAATGGGTAGCACCGAGGCGGGAGCCACTAGGGTATGTGCCAGCATGGCTGAGGGCGTGGCCCAGGGCAGGTGTCCAGAGGCATGAATCCAGGCAGATGGGGACAAGTGAAGCAGCTCTCCTCATCATTTTGGGGGATGCAGAGGGTCCGCTGTGCTTCCCCATAGGACGCCCAAGTCCTAAATCTATGTACTTGTGAATATGACCTTATTTGGAAATGAGTCTTTGCAGGTGTCATCAAGATAAGGTCATGCTGGAGTAGGGCAGACCCTAAACCCAAGGACTGTTGTCCTTATAGAAGAAGAGGCACAGAGACACCAAGGGGATGGGAGTGAGGTGTCTTCTGGTCAAAGATCACCAGCCACACCAGCAGCTGGAGTGGGGCATGGAGCGGCTTCTCCCTCAGAGGTTCCAGGAGAGGAGCCGGCCCTGCTGACACCTGGATTTCAGCCTTCCGTCCTCCAGAGCTGTGAGAGGAAACCTTCCATTGTCGTAAGCAGGAGTGCCAGTTGTGGTACTTTGGGACGCAGTGGTCATGAACGCATCCCTTTCCCACACACGGTCAAGTGCTCTGGACAGCAGGGAAGGGGTATCCCAAGTAACCAGCACACTGGGCTGGAGTGTGGGTCCCGGAGGCCTCCGTGGGTTCCCTGACTCCTACTTTGCACTTTCTCTCTTTCTCTTTTTCTATCTCTCTCTTTCTTTCTTTCTTTTTTTTTTTTGAGACAGCGTCTCACTCTGTCGCCCAGGCTGGAGTGCAGTGGGTAATCTCAGTTCACTGCAACCTCTGCCTCCCGGGTTCAAGCGATTCTCCTGCTTCAGCCTCCTGAGTAGCTGGGATTACGGGTGCCCACCACCAAGCCTGGCTAATTTTTGTATTTTGAGTAGAGATGGGGTTTCACCATGTTGGCCAGGCTGGTCTCGAACTCCTGACCTCAGATGATCTGCCTGCCTTGGCCTCCTAAAGTACTGGGATTACAGCCACTGCGCCCAGCCCTACTTTGCACGTTCAAAGCACGTTTGCATCCACCGTCTTACTGTGAGACTGTGTGGAGGCAGCGGCAGAGCAGTGCAGGGAGAACCCATGGTGACAGGGAGGCGCCAACTTCCAGGCCTGACGCTTGCTGGGGTCTGGAGTGGCCTCCAGGAGGGCCAGGGCAGGGTCTGTCCTTCTGAATCGTTCTGTCCCTGTCCCCAGCGCAGTGATACAGAATGAGTGCTCTGTCCCAGAGTGTGGGATGTACTCACAAGGGGCTGAGTCATCTCCGTGAGCCTCGGTTTACCCATCTGTCATAAGCTTGTATTTTTATATCCTCACCCGATCGATGCTTGTCTTTCCCACTGGGATGTTCGCCCCCCACAAGCCGGGGCCTCTCAGCTTTGTGTCCACCATGTCTCCAACGCCTGTCAGGCCACCTGGACGCAGCTGGTGCTCAGGAAACACTGTACAGAGGAGAGCAACAGAAAGGGCGGATATCCGGGCAAATGGAACAGGCTAGACCAGGCTGTTTTTCTCCTCGTAGGCTCTTTCATATGCATAAATGATGCTTCAAAGAAAACGGAGAACACTCTGATGGGGTTTCAGTTATATAGATGGAAGATGTAAGAATTCCACTTGGAAGGGCAAGTTTTAATTCTGAGTAGATTATTTAAATTTAAATATGTATTTTGAATTCCCTGGGGCAACCACTGAGAGTGACATAAAAACATATAGAACAGCACTCCCCGGAACATAGAGCAGCCCTCCCGGGAACACAGAACAGCCCTCCCGGGAACATAGAACAGCCCTCCACGGGAACATAGAACGGTCCTCCCCGGAACATAGAACAGTCCTCCGTGGAACACAGAACGGCACTGCAGAACATAAAACAGCCCTCCTCTGGAATATAGAACAGCCCTCCGCGGGAACATAGAATGACACTCCCCTGGAACATAGCACTCTGTGGAACATAGAACGGCACTCCGAGGCCGGGCGCGGTGGCTCAAGCCTGTAATCCCAGCACTTTGGGAGGCCGAGACGGGTGGATCACGAGGTCAGGAGATCGAGACCATCCTGGCTAACATGGTGAAACCCCGTCTCTACTAAAAAAAATACAAAAAACAAGCCGGGTGAGGTGGCGGTGCCTGTAGTCCCAGCTACTCGGGAGGCTGAGGCAGGAGAATGGCGTGAACCCAGGAGGCGGAGCTTGTAGTGAGTTGAGATCCGGCCACTGCACTCCAGCCCGGGCAACAGAGCGAGACTCCGTCTCAAAAAAAAAAAAAAAAAAAAAAAAAGAACAGCCCTCCGCTGGAACATAGAACGGCACTCTGAGGAACATAGAACAGCACTCCGCGGAGTATAGAATGGCACTCCACAGAATATAGAACAGCACTCTGTGGAGACATTAAAATTGAAAACCAGGCTGGGCGTGGTGGCTCCCACCTATAATCCCAGCAGGCTGAGGTGTGCAGATCACCTGAGGTCAGGAGTTTGAGACTAGCCTGGTCAACATGGTGAAACCCCATCTCTACTAAAAATACAAAAATTAACCAGACGTGGTGGTACATGCCTGTAATTCCAGCTACTCGGGAGGCTGAAGTGTGAGAATTGCTTGAACCCAGGAGGTGGAGGTTGCAGTGAGCCAAGATCGCGCCATTGCACTCCAGTCTGGGTGACAGAGCGAGACTCCATCTCAAAAACAAAACAAAACAAAATGAACAAAAAGAAATAACAAAAAAACAGAAGGCAGGAAAGGGGAGATCAAATAATGAAAATGGGAGGGAACTAACAGAAGCCAAATCATAAAGTGGCAGACCTAAATAAAACTTAGTGATATTTACATGAAACATAGTTCCTGTGCCGATCACTTTGTTTTTTTGTTTTGTTTTGTTTTGTTTTGAGATAGGATCTCAGTCTCTCCCCCAGGCTGGAGTGCAGTGCATTCCTAGGCGCACTGCAGCCTTAACCTCCTGGGCTCAAGCCATCCTCCTGCCTGAGCCCCAGTCCCCTGAGAAGCTGGGACTACAGGTGTTTGCCACCACACTTGGCAAATTTTTTGTATTTTTAGTAGATATGGGGTTTTGCCATATTGCTAGGCTAGTCTCAAACTTCCGGACTCAAGCAATCCACCTGCCTCGGCCTCCCAAAGTGCTGGGATTACAGGCGTGAGCTACCACACCTGGCCTCTGTACCAATCCCTTTGAATCTAACATTTAATCTCATTCTTGCAACAACCTAGGAAGGATGGTGCTTTTTGCTGCCATTCAATAAATGTGAAACCTGAGGTTCAGAGAGGTACCTAACTCGCCCCAGGGCACAAAGCCTGTACACGTTGGAAATGGCATTGAACACAGGTCCAGCTGATAGGATCCCCTCCACCTGGCTGGCCAAAATCGCGGGCTCACAGCCGGAACCACTGGAGCATGACAGAAACCGTGTGTGAGAAAAATAACCCTCCCAAAGCAGCATGGGATGAGTGCTGCCGCCCCTGCGTCTCCGGGATTCATCAAGGCCAGAGGAGAAGGAGGGAGGCTTTAGGATCAAAGACTAATTAAGACTCAGGAAAATCTCTCTCTCTTTTTTTGCTTTTTTTCCCAAAGGAACTCCTAACGATCCATTTCTTTCCCAGTTTGAGAAACTAACATACTTTGGCTGAAATAGACTTCACTGAATTCACAGGACTGTTTTCCACGTTCATTCTCATTCTGAATGAGTGTGACTTCTGTGGCTGGGGCAGAGAGTCATGATGCCATGAAAACAAACAGCTTTAAAGACCTTGTCTTTCTCGCTTTTGCAGACGTGGGTTCTGTGAGTGCTTGCATTCTTTCTGCCAGGTGCTGGGTGAAAGGAAATCATGTGTACATACATGCTTCATTATTTCTACCATGCATAGCAGATCCCACTAATGTGACATTCAAAGTGTCGCCGTTAACTCCTGTTAGGGGAAATTGCTTTTTCCTTAATTTCTTCGCTCGGGCAAGGCGGCATCCAAAGCAGAGGACAAGTCCACCTTTGATCTGACGTTGAGGAGATAATTCAGTTTGCTCCAGGTTTGTTCGTTCCGTGTCACATCCGAGACTTTCCCTGGGAAAGCGGCACCCTGACATTTGTAGGCAGCTTAAGCGCTGGCGTGAATGTCGACAGCCGGCTATAAATATCGCTGCTTTAAAAATAAATCCTGCCATAGGCAGAGTGTTCCAGACTGCATTTTTGGCCGTGGTGCATAATCCTGAGTCCTTTTCAGATGTGAAGCCTCCCCATGAATGACAGCGTGTGCCCTGGGAAGGTCTCTGTGCGGGCAAGCGGAAGCCTGGTGCCAAGGTGTGGTGGGATTCTGTCTTTGGGCGAAACGTGGGGTTTTCAGACTCCCGTTGGGAGTCCCTGAGCCCTTTGTGCTCCCAGGAACAGAGAGAATCCTAGTTGCTTGTGGAAGTCGTGCGAATGAAAGTACAGTTGCCCCCCAGGAGAAGTGCAGATGGCTCTGCCCCAGCCGTGTGACAGAGGCACGGTGTGCATGGTGGCCTGAGAACTCTGGAAGGAAGGAGGCGGAGTGACTTGGGGGCACTGCAGAAAAGGTTCTCATGTGTACTGCCTTGCAGAGAGTCCCAGCAAATATCAGCACATCCCACAAATATGAGAGAGGTCCTGGAGGAGACCTCTTAGACAGTAGAGAGCGAAGACAGTGGAGAGAGTGTGAGCTGGGCTCGCTAGGTGCAAATCCTGGCTTGAGCCTTTACTAGCTGGGCAAACTTGAACACGTTACTCAACCTCTCTGCGCCTTGGTTTCCTTCTCTGTAAATGGGAATGAAAATATCGCCTGCTTCAAGAATTGTGCAGATTAAATGGGTGATATGTGTTCAGTACTTAGCATAACAGTACTTCTAGAACTTAGTAATCTTCAGATGTGTTTAGGTAAGCATGTGGAGGCTGACGTCTGGAGCTGGGCTAGGTCTCAGGCAGGTTCTCTGGGAAAACTGTGCCAGCAGTGTGCATACAGGAATAAGAACACCATTTTCCCACCAGTTGTAGGTGGTGACCTATGATAAACACTAACGTGGGTTTGGATTGTTGCCACACACAGGGCTCGGGAGCTGCCGTGCAGCCCGTTTCCTACTTTGCTCCCGACCCTCCCACTGAACTCTGAGCACATCTCCCTCTTTTATGGTGTGGCTGAGTTCCAGGGTGAGTTGGCATTTGGCCTCTGTTTTGGTCCTGTGGACTGGCTGGTAAGCCAAGAGGTTTACTGCAGCCCCACCGTGGCCGGTTCTGTTGCTGAATGCACAGGTCTCAGCCTTCACACCACAGGTGTCCTGCAGACGAGGTTATTTTCCTTGAATAAGGTTGTTTATGGCCAGTGACTTTCATCTTAGGACCTTGTTTCCTGGCCCTTGGAGAGAAATGGCAGCTGGAACTTACCAGACCTGCCTTTGTCCCTGTGCTATTACAACTCTGAGGTAAACCAAGCACGTCTATCCCCACCCCCATCTCCCTGTGCTCCAATGTATACTTCTGCTGCCAGTTCATTAAAGTAGCTATCAGCCCAGGATTGTCTGACAGCTGGGACCGGAACAAGCTTCCCTACTTGGGAAGAAGCATCAAAACTGTTTTTTTTTTATAGGAAAGTTTCAAGCAAACTAAGGGATAGTAAAAAATCCAAGCTAAATTGTAGGTAAGTAAACAAAAACATTATCAGATTGTACCTTTTCCTGGACAGATTTATTTTCTGCTTTGTAGTTGGTAGCAAAATCAGCATTTCAGTGAGGTTTTTTTTTTTTAACTTAAAATTGTTACAGTAAGTCTATGAAGCAGGTTTGAATTTAGTTATAACAACTCAAGTGAAAGGGACAACACAGGAACAGTTGTTGAAACAGAACAACCCCCCTCAAAATTACTTAGTTCACTTTTCTTTTCTTTTTTTTTTTTTTGAGACAGAATCTCGCTCTGTCGCCAGGCTGGAGTGCAGTGGCTCTATCTCAGCTCACTGTAACCTCCGTTTCCCGAGTTCAAGCAGTTCCCCTGCCTCACCCTCCGGAGTAGCTGGGACTACAGGTGTCTGCCACCACGCCTGGCTAATTTTTTGTATTTTTAGTAGAGACGGGGTTTCACCATGTTGGCCAGGATGGTCTTGATCTCCTGACCTCATGATCTGCCCACCTCGGCCTCCCAAAGTGCTTAATTCACTTTTAAGGCGCTCATTTTGAAAGAGGGGTATAAATGTGTCATCGATTTGGAGTTGGTTTCATCCTTTTCCTTCAGTCTACCAGTCAGACTTCAGTCAAAAAGCAGGAGCCAGCCAAGGCATTTCAGATGGAGGGACATTAATACAGGGGATTGGTGACACACGGGATGGAAGAGCTAAGAAGCCAAATGGCTGCATTGTGAAGCTGGCATCACCTCTAAGGCTGAAGGGACAATGGGGGTGATGACAATCTCAGGAGCAGAGACCATGGATTAGAGACGGACAGGAAATGGAGCCACTACCAGAGACAACTCAGGAGGCAGAAAAAGAGGGAGAAATCCCTGGCTTCCCTCTGGCCAATGCTGCCTGTTGACTGATCACCCAGAAACAGAGGGCGAGGGCGTCTGGGAAGTTTAGCTCTTTCTGATATTGAGCAAAACAAGAGAAGGAGACAGAGTAGATCTGAGAGCCATGAGGCAGTTGATTGGCATACTAAGGTGAGATCTAGGCTGGGGTGCAGGGTTACCCAAAGCCAAGTTGCCATGGGATTCCATCCTGCCCTCATCCAAGTGTACACATGCTGAGATTCCCACCAGTCTATCCTATGTGTGTTGCTTTTATGTAGGCTGTAAAAGTAGGCAAGGCACAGTCTACCAGTTGTTTCCATTATTTCAGAGACAAAGATAAAAGTTACATGACAACATGGTAAAATATAGGACATGAAAGAATTGTTTAGTTGTGTGCATTCACGTGGGCTCTTAGCTATCCCAATGTTATTCAGAAATCCCTGCCAGGGATGTTTAAGCTCAACTCCCCATGCTAGCCGTAAGTTCTCTAGGAGTCATCTCTCTGGACCTTTCCAGAAAGCAGAGCCAAGAGCCCATCTCTGCAGAATCCACCAGTGTCTATACATGCATCGGTTCTTCTCAGCTAATCTGTCTGACTCTGGTGAAGCATTGTGTTTCTGCAAATTAGAAGGGAAGTCTGGTCTCAGTTTCTCACAGTAACCCCTCTGTATGCTGTCTTCTTGATTCCCTGTATCTCTGCAGACCAAAGCCCAGGAGAGTCCCCAGTTTCTGCTCTTTCCTGATCCATCTCTCATCCTCCCCGAGGCAGTGAGCACAGAAAGGAGCCCTTAGGATGGGAAGTGGGAGGGGAATGGAGGAGAAATAGAGGGTCAGTGATAGAAAGAAACACTGATTAATATCTCAGCCTTGCAACACTGATTTTTCCATAGATGTTTCAACAGAGACATGCACAGTGGCTACATTTAGAAAAGTAACGCTGTGCAGAATGAATCAGTATGTCCTCATGCCAGGATGGATGGATATATTTAGCAAGTCCGTGTGTTTGTGAGCCTTGTCTATTTCTCTGTTTTTGGCTACTTCGTAGACCTCACTAATATTAAACTCATGGCCCTTACCACCCCCTGACCGAGCTATCTTTTCCCCCACCATCCACCTAACACCACGAATTTCAGCCTTTGCAGCCAATATCTCTCCTATTTTTGGCTTACATTTTTTTTTGCCATCCACTTCACTCTCCCCTCCTCAGTCTCAAAGCCCATCTCCAAGAGAGGTTTTATTATAGCTGCGTGACTAACTCTGCCAGTGTGATGGCCTCCAGGAGAACCAGCTTATGTCTCTGGTTCACAGTTTTGACTGTGGGTTTGGTGAAATGTGGAATCTTTGGTAGTGAGGATCCAGCCTTCTCTAGGCTCCTCAAGTGTTAAAGTCTGGTTTCCCGACAGCCACGGGATGGATCCTCTACTCATAATCATTGCTTTAATTCCACTTAGAAAATGTGAATTAGACTCCTGCTGCCTGTGGAGTGCGCACACGGACATGGAACCATTTCTAGTCCAGTTGAGAAAGTTAGAATTACATGAAATTAATCAGAATAGTACAAAGCAGGTTACAGCATTGCTGCAGAGTCATGTTGGAGGCTGTGAGGGATGGAGAGCGGGGAGTGTGGGCTGGGGGCATGGGAAAGATGTTCTAGGTGAGAGGCCTCACCTTTGCTATCATTGATTCTGCCTCAGCACATGTCAGAGGCTGTTCTGGGCTGGGGGTGCACCAGCAGACAGGGAAGTAAGTCCTGTAATCCTGTGGTTCTCATGGACAAGGGTAGGGAGTGGCATGGAAAGGATGACATAAAATAAACATGTAAATAAAATAATCTCTGGTCACTGGTCAGGACACTTGCCATGTCTTTGTCCATTTTGTGTTGCTATAAAGAAATACCTGAGACTGGGTAATTTGTAAAGAAAAGAAGCATATTTGTCTCACAGTTCTGCAGGCTGTACAAGCATGGCACCAGCATCTGCTCAGCTTCTGGTGAGGCCTCAGGAAGCTTCCAGACATGGCAGAAGGCAAAGTGGGAGCAGGTGTACCACATGGTGAGTGAGGTAGCAAGAGACAGGGAGTCAGAGTCAGGTTCTCTTAAACAACCAGCTCTCCAGTGAACTCAGAGTAAGAACTCACTTATCACTATGTAGAGGGCACCAAGCCATTCATGAGGGCTACGCCACCATGACCCAGACCCTCCCACCAGGCTCCACCTCCAACACAGGGATCACATTTCAACATGAGGTTTGGAGGGAACACATCCTAAATTCCGTCATGCCGTGAAGGGCTGGCCATGTGGTGATGCAGGGACAAGCATGTCAGGCAGCAGGAGTGGCACTTGCTAAGACCTGGAGTTGGGGATGACCTTGACGTGGTCTTGGAACTGAGCAGAAGCCAGTGTGGCAAAAGCACAGCGAGGAAGGGGCAGAGGCGAGAGGTGAAGGCAGAGAAGAGGCTGGATCACAGGGGAGCCTGTTGGCTGCAGCCAGAAGTCTGGATTTTGTACCCAGTGCAGTTGGCAGCCTTTGTGCTGTTGAAGGAGAATGGCTGTGGGGCAATCTCTGGTGCAGCCAGTGGCTCTGGAGAAGCAGGAAATCAAGGATGACTCTCAGCTTTGCATCTGGAGGAGCTGAGGGGACGGTGGTGTCCTTGGCTGAGATGGCACAGCTTGGGGAGGGAACTTGTTTGAGGAAGAAAATCAAGAATTCTATTTCGGACAGGCTAAATTTGAGCTTCCTCCCGTACATCCATGTGGGGATGATGAGTAGGCAGTTGGGTATGAGTTGGGAGGGCGCGGGGATGAAGGGTTCATTTGGAATTATGTGGCAATTATAACCTCAAAGCTGGCTAAGATCACCTAAGGAACGGTATAAATAGAGCCGTGGCCCCTCCAGGATTTAGAGATCAGCAGGAGGTCATTGCAGAGGTCAGGGAGGGAGACCAGGTCAGTGCGGCCACGGGGGCCAGAGTCCAGGGCATGTCCAGGAGGAGCAGCCCTGGCGTCAGGTGCTGCTGAGGGATTTGGTCCAGTCAGGGCAGGAAAGTGGCCATGGGCTCGGGCCGCAGGGACTCCTCGGCTGCCTTACTGGGAGAATCTCAGCCAAGTGACATGAAGGAGGCTGACTGGAAGGGCTGGAAGAGCGCATGGGAGGGGAGGCCGTAGGGGAGTGAGCAGAACCGATCCTGTAAGAAGTTTTGTTGAGACAGGAAGCAGATACATGGGCAGTGGCTGGAGGGGGATGAGGGCTTTGCAGAAACAGGTAAGATTTGGAGAGATGGATGCTGAAACCAAAACAAGCCCCAGCAAACCTTGTTCTCCCAGCCATGGCATCTGTGATGAAACTGAGGCTGTCCTCAAGGGCTGAGTGCTTCTCCCACTCACACCTTTCTGACAGCTGCTTCGTACGGACTTGGTTCATTAACCGTAGAAATACAAAGGCTTCTTCACTGCACTTGTTTCCATCCATCTGATCTATAAACCCTCGTCTCACTGGCATCCCGAAGCCAGAGCCCAGCATACCATCTGCCACCCCTTTCTCCTCGGTGACTCTGAGGCCACAGGACCATGCCCTGAGCTGTTTTGGTGCCTGGTGAATCTACCTAGCGAGTCCTGATGGGGAAGGTGGTGCCCTCTCACTAACAACTTCCTGCCCAGAGCTAAATAAAGATGATACAGGCTGCCTTTGGCAGTGCCCCCTTCCAAAATAAAGAGAAGCACAAAATTAGCAAGAATTAAACCAAAATGGCAGAATTAAGCAGCTGCACAACTGGCCACCCAGGCCAGGTGGGCCACGAGGGAGTCAAAAGCTGCTTCTCTGCCCGGCCCCCATAGTGCTCCGAGAGGACAGTGGCTGGTGTTAAGTCATCTCAACGCAGAAGTGGGGCAGTGGCTGGGAGCAGACTGGCCATGAGTTCCCACCTTCTCATGGGCCATGTTCCAGCTGTGGCTTTCAGCCCTTGCTCAGCTTCCCTGAGTCCATTGCTCTGCTGGGAAGCAGTGACCACAGCACCCAACCCTCAGCCTTAAATGAGACAGTGCCTGGGCAGGCATCGTGCCCTGCATACAGTAGGTGCTTAATAAATGGCAGCGGCCACATTCCGATTTCTCACCGTCATTTTGCCAATGCGGCTGTAGCTGTCCGTCATCCTGTTGGTGCAGCCGTGGTTGCCTCGTGAGTCCCTCCCTCCCACCCTGGAGTTTAAGTGGCATCAACAGGGCTATACACGTCCAGTGGGAAAGGGTTTCTCCTCTTGGGACTAAAACATAACACAGAGAACTTAATAGAGGCCAGGTACTATTCTAGCTCAGGTAAAATTCAAAACACCTCTATGAAGTAGGTGTTAATTAATAATTAACATTAGTTATTTCATTAATTACTAATTGTAAAAGAATAGTGTTGAAAAATTAATCCAAAAGAAGAACATGGAGACCAGAGAAGTTAAGTAACTACTCTAAGGCCACATAGCGGGCCAGTATCAGAGCTGGTATTTGAGCCCAGGTGTTCAGGCTCTTTAATGGCTTTTGCTAACATGAAAAGCTGGGAGCACCTTTCCCCCAACCTTCCCTGCCAGCCCCTGATGTGGGGAGTGTGGAGAGCTCCAGGGGCTGGGAGGAGGCCCATGCAGCTAGAGACGGGGGTGGTGGGGACAGCAGTGGGACTGAGCTCTGAAGGCCACGAGGGTGGCAGTTTGAGGATTTGGCATCTGTGCTGAGTGACCTGTTGTGGGGACAGGGACACAGTGGGGCAAGGTGCCTGCCCATGTTTTGGGGGGAGGAACACACAGCAGGCAAGAGCCATCCAGTGTGTTGGGGGTGGGGGTGCTCAGGAGGAAAATACGGCGGGTGGAGAACGTGGCATGTCCAGGAGGGGCTGGGAGGCCACCAGACTTCACTGTGAAGTGGCATTTGGGCGAAGGCTGGAAGGCGAGAGTCGGGCTGGCAGGGAGAGCAACACGTGCGAAGGTCCAGAGGTGGGCACCGGTCTGCTCTTTGGAAACAGTGAGAAAACCAGGGTGTCACAGTGGGGCGTGAGAGGCAGGCAGGTGGCCCTGTGACAGCACGCCGCTTTACTCCCCACCGAGGGGCTCTGAGCTGGGATGTGACATGGGGTCAGGGGTCCACCTCGGGGGGCGTCGGGCTCCTTCCGGCCGAGGACACTAAGTGACGGTCGCCGGCAGACTCTGCAGAGACGTTTCTTCCCCAGTCTGTCCTTCCATTGGGACATTGTCCATGCCAGCGAGCCAGTGTCTGGGGGAACTTTTGGGGGCTTTCCAGGAGCCGCAGAGGCCCTCGCAGCCCCTGTTAGTGGCATGGCTCAGGGACACATCTAGGTGGGGGCAGGGGCTCCGGGCACTGCGTCCAGGTGGGGATGGGGGCTCCGGGCACCGTGTCTAGGTGAGGGTGGGGGCTCCGGGTACCGCGTCCAGGTGGGGACGGGGGCTCTGGGCACCGTGTCTAGGTGAGGGTGGGGGCTCTGGGCACTGTGCTGTCCTGCCTTCCACCCACAGCTGCGTGGGGCTCTGTCTCTGGTTTGGGCCATTGTTTAGCACCATCTTGGTGGGGGGCTTCCCTGGCCCTCTCAGCTGATGGGCCAGACCCCAGCTGGACAGCAGCTCCCATCCCCTTTAATTATAAAAAATAAAAGTATATATTATATATATATGTATATATATATATTTTGAGACAGAGTCTCGCTCTGTCACCCAGGCTGGAGTGCAGTGGCCGGATCTCAGCTCACTGCAAGCTCCACCTCCCGGGTTTACGCCATTCTCCTGCCTCAGCCTCCCGAGTAGCTGGGACTACAGGCCCCCACCACCTCGCCTGGCTAGTTTTTTGTATTTTTTAGTAGAGATGGGGTTTCACCATGTTTGCCAGGATGGTCTCGATCTCCTGACCTCGTGATCCGCCCGTCTCGGCCTCCCAAAGTGCTGGGATTACAGGCTTGAGCGCCCGGCCAAAAGTATATTTTTTAACAGTTTATTTTTTCTATTTTTCCCCTTTTATTTAATTTTTTACAATTTTTGTGGCTGCATAGTAGGTGCATGCATTTGTGAACTGGGCTTTATTTGTTCATAACCCTTAGGACCACCCGACCCCATGGTTCTTAGGACCGCTTGACCCCGCAGTCACCATGCTTAGGACTGCTGACCCGTGTCCACACACACAATTGGTGTATTTGGATGAGGTCTGTCCCCTCCCCTGCAGAATGTGAGCTCCAAGAGAGCTGGTTTTGTTTTGCTTTTGTTTTGCGTTGCTGTAGCCTTCAGAATCCAGCAGGGTGCCTGGCACAAAACATAGTGCTTGTGAAATATTTGTTGAGTGAGTGAGTGAGCGAGTTCTCCTGGTGGAATGTGGCTGAAATCTCCTCCTCATATCAGATTGAGGCAGGTGTTGGGATGTAGGAAATGGCCACTCCTGGAAGTCCAGGACCTCAGATGTCATTTGGGTGCTTCCGCCCCCCTCCATGCCACACTCAGACCCTTCTCATTTCACTCATCTGCCTTCATGCTCTGCCCCCACCCTTGGGGTGTTCTCTCATGAAGACATGGTTGTCCTGTTCCGTGTCCCCAGCTTCTTGGCGTCTAGTAGGTGCTCAATAAATGTCAGTCCGATGAACGAATATCCAGGAGAAGCAATGAATGAATAAATGGAGTAGAAACAGTCCTCTCTGGAGCTGGAAGCCCCACACGGACGGCCTCATGAGGGTCTGCAGAGACTGGCCATCCTGAGGACCTCCGGGACCCTCATGGGGAAACCCGACCCCAGAGGAAAGCCCCACCGCACCGACGTGGCAGCCGGGGTTTGGGGAAGAGTTCCCAACACTTCTCAGGAGCTTGGAGAATTCCTGGCATCTCTCAGGGCTTTGTCGGTTTGTCCGTCTCGGTGGCTTGTCCCCGTCCTCCTAAAAACACCCTGCAACGTGTGCAGCTGGTTTGCACTCACAGTGAGCTGGTGGCGGGCGGGGGGGAGGCTGAGGCTCTTGGAAAGAGACCGTTAGAAATGGCGAGGCCCAAATGGGCTGACAGCCCAGCGGGGCGGGGAGAGCCTTGTGCCAAGGTGGATCTCGGGAGGACTGAGCAGCAAATACCCAGGGCTCCTTCCTGGAGGACCAGGCCTGCCCGGGCTCAGAACTGGAGTGAACGTGGGAAAATACAAGCACGGTGTTTCCCTGGGACCCATCAGGCCCCAGCGTGAACCGGCGATGGCCACTGACCGTGGAGCCCATGTTTCATGGGGTTTGTTCATGTTCTGGGGAATTCCATTTTCTCAGGATCCTGGGTTCTTGTGAGAGTTCCCATAGCAACAGTGAAACCCCCAGATGTCTGTGGGGGTGCAGGGTAATTACAGCTTCCGAGTTCACTGGAAGCCTCTTCTGGAGACAGCAGAGAGGATGCCGAGGTTATTCAGCTTAACAAGGTGGATGAACCGGCACGTGAGGCCTCCGTGCCTGAAACACAGGCCGGGAGGAAGACTTCACTTTTTAAACACAAACAAAATATCCCACCAACCACAGCAGTTTGCAGAATGAAAAGTGGAGGCCTTCCCCACCCTCAGTTAAAGTGGTTCTGTTTCAAGGTACTTCCCAGAAGAAAGGAGCTTTCGGTGGCCGCAGGTAGGGCTACCTTTGGGAAACTGGCAAGAAGAATGTAATCGGCCTGTCTGCCTCTTCCCACGGGGCCCCACACCCCTCCCCCAGAGCCTGGGTGCCCCCTGCCCTTGCCGCCTGCCAGTCTCAGCAGGGACTCCCTCGCCTCCCCATTGCCAGGCTCATCTTTCCAGCTCAGGCTGAGTCAGCAGCGGCCTCAGGAAACCACGCTAACTTTCTCTTGGACGCGTGTGTCCGACCTCATGACTCGCAAAGGCTACAGGCCTTTAGGACTCCAAAACTAAATAAAAATGAGTAAAGGTGGCTCATGCCTGTAATCTCAGCACTTTGGGAGGCCTAGATAGGCGGATCCCCTGAGGTCAGGAGTTTGAGACCAGCCTGACCAACATGGTGAAACCCCGTCTCTGCTAAAAAGACAAAAATTAGCCAGGCGTGGTGGTGGGCACCTGTAATCCCAGCTAGTAGGGAGGCTGAGGCACGAAAATAGCTTGAATCCAGGAGGCAGAGGCTACAGTGAGCCAAGATCCTGCCACTGCACTCCAGCCTGGGTGACAGAGCGAGACTCCGTCTCAAAAAAATAAAAATAAAAAATAAATAAAAATGAGTAAAAGACTAAAAATCAATAGAATTGTAAAATAATAAATACATTAAAATAATGAATAAATGACCAACCAGTTCCAGCCCAGGAAGAAAGTTCCCCGTGCCCCGCTGGGCCAAGGCACCCGCTTGCTTTAGGACCTGGGTCATCTGTGCGGCCCTCGGATGTCAGGGTATGCAGGGGGGCAAGTCTGTGGGGCAGTGGCCATCGGGGGTGTACGCCCTCAAAAGGGGCAGCTCCCACTCCCTTCTCAGTCCTTTTCTGGAGGCATGCATGGCCAACTCTTCCCATTTTTGAAGGAATCTGGACTTTTATAGAAAAGACCCAGATTTTAAAATGTTGACCACGAAGTCGCCACACACACACACACACACACATATATATGAATGAAAGGAAATGACAGTGAAATTGCAGCATTTTGCAGCTGGTTGTCCAAGCCCCCAGGAGTGGCTTGGGGGCCCCAGGAAATGTTTTCTGTGACTGTTCCCAGTATGACTGTATGACTGCTTGCCCGCTGTGGCCTTTTCTACCCCATGCCATTTCCCATGCGATGGTGACTCTGGGCCCGTGAGACCCGTCAGAGGGAGGGAAGGGCACACCGAGGGCGAGTAGGTGAGAGTTAAACTGTGGCGCTGGGGATTTAGCGCTGTCCCTCCAAGCAGGACAGACAGATTGTCAGGAGGAGGGGACAGAGCCAGGAATACGGCTCCTCCTCTCTGCTCCAGAAAATGGGCCTGGCCAATGGGGGCCACCTTGCAACCTTTCCAGAGGGGGTAGGCGAAGGAATCTGGACTCCTGGGTCTGAGTGCTCTGGTTCACCGGAGTTGGCAGTCAGGACCAGAGCCTGAGGTTTGGAAGCTCCCGGGAGGGTGAGGACTCTGGGTTTGCATTCCGAATGGGTGTCCACTTCCCAGCTGTGTGATGGGCAACGATGACTTCCTGTGCCTCAGTTTCCCTCTCTGTCAAATGAGGCTACTTATAGAACCTACCTCGTAGGCTGATGATGGGGATA
The DNA here is from genome assembly GCF_009764315.1 of Trachypithecus francoisi. NCBI lineage: Eukaryota > Metazoa > Chordata > Mammalia > Primates > Cercopithecidae > Trachypithecus > Trachypithecus francoisi. The sequence goes on from NW_022681456.1 coordinate 2,698,467, forward strand.
TATGACTTGAATGCAGATAAAACCTTGAACCAGTGCCGGGCACATAGGACAACAACAGTAAGCCTTTGCTGTTACATACAAAGGACCTGGGCAAAAAAGGCAGAGGAGGGAGATGAAGTCTTTCAAAACAAGCAAAAAGAGGAAAGTCACCTTTGCATGAGAACAGGGTTATGCTCAAACGCTCGCTGCATTTGGAACCTGAGGAGGAGAAGTGGCAGGTGGAGGGCTTGTTCATGTCACGGCTCCCCCATCGAGAGTGCCGCCTCTGGAAGCACGGAGGTGGGTGCCCCGTGGGGTGGCGAAGGGCTGCTCTGGAGTGACTGGGCTGAGTCAGAGCCCACTTGGTGCAGGGTATAGGATGCATGCCTGTGGGCACAGGCTGCCCTGCTCAGCCAGGCCTCTCTCTGTCCCCACAGCATATGCGAGAGGCGGCTGAACGGCGGCAGCAGCTGGAGTTGGAGCATGAGCAGGCCCTGGCTGTTCTCAGCGCCAAGCAGCAGGAAATTGACCTTCTGCAGAAGGTAAGTGGCAGGCAGCCGGGTGCAGCGTGTGAGGCAAGGAGTCCGCGGGTGGGCCGGGGATCCCCGGTGTGGTGGAACGGCCGACCTGCAGCCTCGGCTCCCAGGCCTCTTCCTCTCTCTCCTTGCACTGAAGGATTCAGAGTCATTTCTGCTTTCCTGCTCTGGTGTTTCTTAAGTAGACCTGTGTTTGTGTTTTACAAAGCAAAAGCGGATCCAAAGCTCTAACCTCTGATGCTGGTGAGGCTGTAGGGAAACGCACATGCGTAGAGATGGCTGGCAGGGCATGAATTGCTTCCACTTCTGGAAAAAGCAATGTGCTGCATCTGTTTAAACTAAAAGTGCACACAGAGGGTGACCCTGCCACCTCCATCCTGGACCTCCATCCTGGACAATGCCCTGCAAGGAATACAGGAACCAGTTCAAAAGGAGTTTTGTTTTCTTGCAGTGCTGCTGTGTGGCAGTGGGGATGGGGACTGGACCCAACTGATGCCCACCTAAGGGTGATGGCGTGTGCACCGTGGTCCAGCCACACCAGGCGCCATGTGATGTCAGTGAAAAGGATCATGGTGGTGTGATTCTGCTGTCTTGAGGCTGTTTGCATGACATGTTATCAAGTGAGAAAACTGAGTTGCAGAGCAGTATTTATAGCATGATCCTAGTAAGAAAGGAAAAAGGAAAGATAGAAAGGAAAAGAAATCAGGAGAGAAAGGAGAGAGGCACCAGGGAAGGAGGGAAGGAAGGACTGAGTGATTTGGGATTTTTACCTCCTGGGCACCTGTGATGGATCTGGGGGCTGAGACAGGTAACCTCATCCCCACTCCAGTCCTCAGCCACGGTCCTGCTATCTCTAGCCAAAGAGCTAGGAGGGTGGTACTCCTGGAGCCTATGGGCTTGGGGTGCCCCCAGGAAGAAATCAGAAGGTGGGGACTTGTGAACAGTTCTCATCTCATTTCCTTCCGGAGCCCAGTGTCCCCACCCAGTCCTGCCCTCTCTTCCTGGCAGGGCAGCCACACCTATGGCCAGAGTGCAGCTGGCTGGTCTGCAGCCTCCCGCCCGGCGCCGGCTGGGATGGGCCAGTCCTCTGCCCTCTGTGGCCCCTCCACCCATCTGACAGCTTCTCCAGGCCTTGGATCTCAAAATAAAGGACTCACAGTCATTCACCCGGCCTGGGTGGCGATAGGAATCTGTCAGAGCAGTGTTTCTCCTCCAGAGTTTATTAGCAGAGCTTGTTGGAACAGGTAGATAAGTTCTGATGCCATTTCTCTAATCATTTAGCACGAGATCGTATTAAGGATAGATTTCATTAAGCCAGTGCTGATGGGACCTTCACAGCCCTTATTACCTGTCATAGTAAGGTGGCAGGTACCCGGAGCAGTAATATTTCATTAGATATTATCCGCAAGGGATATTGCTGGGACACAGGCAGGAATATTACTCTTATCTTCTCCTGCCATGTCTCAAGGACCTTTCCTGTGGCTGGGTGACGCCTGATGGTAGCTGCATTCATTCATCGCCACTCCAGAAGCCACGTCCCCAGGCGGGGACAGTCTGAGACAGATAATCAGTCTGTAGAAACTCAGAGACTGTCCAGGAAGGGACAGGATGTCTCCTCTCAACAGAACATTCTCTAGGAGCCTGGAGTTATATTTACTAAGCATTTGATGCCAAGGAGAATGACCTGGAACCGACTCCGTTATTCTGCGTCCGTGATCTCTTTTGTGTACTGTCCCATTCTCTTGGAACTCTTTATCCTCGGGACTCACCGTTGTCTCTATTTTGGACACCCTGATGCTCCATCAGTGGGGCGGGTGGCAGAGGGAGACAAACTGGATGAAATATAAATGGGCCAATTTTGTAATCTCTAGAGGCTTTGATGTAGTTTTTAGCGTGAGAAGAGAAAGGCCGACTCTTGAGTGGAATGAGATCCGGGACTTCTTTTCAGAGTGCCTCTTCGCGTTCAGTTTCCGCCGTGGGTGGTCATTGCGCTGCACTTGTGACCGGCCTCCTTGTGCTGTCATTCACCAAGTGTCGGCCGTCTGCCCCTCCAAGCAGCCACTCAGCTGCTGTTCCAGAAGCAGGAACACAGCCGTGAGTGGGACACAGCTCTGCCCTCCCAGGCTAAAAAGGAAAGGTGAACAAGTCAATGAAAAAGTGAGTAAGCCCAGATGATGGCGAGGAGTGAAGGGAGTTGAGAGGATGGAGTGGCAGATTGACGGGGCCGTGACTTTAGATACAGGTGACAGTTCAAGGAGCAGATGACGCCCACCACGCCGAGAGCTGGGGCGGGAGTATGCGAGGGTTAGGGCGCAGTGCACACACGGGTCCCCTTGGGAACCAGCCCAGCGTATCCAGGGAAGAGGAGGAAGGCCGGGTGGCTGGGGTGCAGCCAGGGAGGGGACAGGGGTTGAATTTGGGCCTGAGGCACAGAGCTGGAGCGCTTGCCCCGCCAGGCAATGGTGCCTCCACCATGAGGCATGGATCAGCTGAAGACTGGCCCTCATCCCCCTACCAAGATAAAAGTCACCAGTCATCTCCGGACCATCCAAGGCCCAAAGATGATTCTGATGAGGGTGCTGTGGAGGCGTCTCAAAGAAGCAACCTCTTCTGTCTTTCTGCAACCCCAGCTCTTTCTTGAACCTGCCGTCACGGGACCCCACCCTCAACAAGTGGCTTTTGTTAATGTCACCCATGTGTGGGCTTACAGTCCAGTGGGTAGTCCTCTGTCCTTATTTTCTTTGACCCGGGGGCCCAGTTTGAGCTTATGGCCTCCAAGGACACCACCCTCTCCTGGTTTCCTTCTCCACACCAACCCCCCTACACATCACAGGTGACCCCAAGACTCAGTCCTCAAGCCACATCCCTTTCAGTCTACACTCACTGTCTCGTGCCCTTGAGTAGATGCATGGGTTTCAGCACCACCTCTGCGTGGTAACTCCCGGATTTACACCTGGACGCCACTGCACCCCAATTCCCTTACTCTCTGCTTGACACTGCTTGGGTGGCCTCGGACGCCACGTCCCACGTGGAACTCCCCTCTGTCCTCACCAGCACCTACACTTCTGCTGAACTCCTTGAGCTCTGTAACTGCAGCATTTCCCATTTCTGTACAGCTCTTCCTTTCCCTGGAGCTAATTGCTTTTTTTGTTTGCTTGTTGTCTTCCTTATCTGTGTACCCATCATTCCTTGGCTCCCCAGTTCCCTGCTGGAGCTGTAAAATTCCTCTCAGGAAAGTCTTAGTCCTCCAGGGAACTTCTGATTCCATTTTCCCCGTGGAGACCCTGCCTGGAGCCTCTTCCTTCAGTCCAGGTCCTGGAAATGCCCCTCCCCACCGTCTGGGGGTCTCCTCCCTGCCTCTTTGTGCTTTCAGCCTCAGCTTCCTCGATCCTATAATGTTGTTTTTCTTGATGTGCAATGTGAGGCAGGAGTTTATTTTTCCTGAAATACTGGTGGATTTTGCCATATTTTGCAGTACTTGGAGATTGCTTTGTGGGATCAGCCTCACCTCCAGACCTGACCACCCCTGAGAAGACGCTGGACATTCATGCGTCTGATATCGGGCCCACATCCCAGCACCTTGTCCAGGGGCACCTTTCTCCCAGGCAGCTCCACCTGTCCTCCTGCCCTGCATGGAGGTCGGGAGAAGCACGTGAGGTCATGTGAAAGGGAAAGCATTTGTTAAATCGGAGAAATAAACACATGGGTGAATGACGAATGAGTGATGAAACTGCCCAGGGCTCTCCTCCCAGAAGTCAGGGATCCTGAGCTCGTGCTGCAGCCCTCATCTCTGGGAGCTGAGCAGAGACAGTTTAAAAACGCAAAAGACAGCCAAGCCAGGACCCATGCTGTCTGCTGGCAACTACAGGCTCTCTCAGGAGACGTGTGCTTCCTGAAGACTGGGAGCAAGAGCTCGTTCACAAATCCCTGCGTCCATTCACTCCATTCACTCCGCAGACGCTTACGGAGCGTCTCGTGTCAGCAAAGTCCCAGCAACACAGCAAGGAGTGGGGCGGTGTGAGAACAGGCTGTGAATGGCCATGACGATGGTAGAAACGACTCTGGGCACAAATCCGCTGGTGCAGCGTCTCCGGACTGGGACCCGGAGTGCATGCGTGGCCTCCTTTGAGCCGAACCACCTCTGCTGCTCCCCACACTGCAGCTGCTCCCTCCTCTCCCTGGACCGTGCCAAAGCCAGTTCCCTCTCAGGGACCCTCATCGACAATGCCTGGTCCCCGGGTTGTTGCAAAACTGGTTTATTTCTCTCACTGAGTCTCCCTCAGACCAGACGCCACTCCATGCCCAGACAGAGGGCACGTCGCCCCATTTACTGATGCCAAAACTTGCCTGCTTGCTCATGTGGCGATTTGCCAACTGCCCACCTCCACCTGCTGGCACTTCAGCTCTGTGAAAGGTACATCGGACGCATAGGATATCGCCTGACACCTAGGAGCTCCCAGCAAATCCTGGATGGACGGAGGTGCTCAAGGGCACAGAAGGAATTGGAGATGTGGCGAGGCTCCATCAGTCGGAGTAGTAGGGTCAAAATCCCATGGATGAGATGACGGACGATAAATTAGCATCAACACTCAGTTTTAGCCTGCAGAGTGAATCAGTGAACAGTCAACCCTCATGTAGCCTGTGGGATGGAGGCACCATTTTTTTCTCCATGTTGCAGATATGGAGGCTGAGGCTAACATGCCCGTGGTCCGCTTGAGATCCGATCCCGAAACCTTGAAGCTTTCCTCTCCAGGTGAACGGTCAGCCTGGAGTCCGGCTGTGTTCCGTTGCTTCAGACCTGCAGTTTCTTGTGTAGGTTACGTCCTCCACAAGAACGTCTTGTCTTGTGACAAGTGGCAATTATGATCCAGTGGTGTGAGCTAAAGGGTTTTATCCCTATTTATAATTCATCTGCAGACTTGACCCATTTTACTTCGGTCTACAGTTCCTCTTACCGGTAGGATGATCGCTTTCAGTCTTAAGGCCATCACTGAAACGTGTGATACTGAGAGAAGCTGAGCTTGCCACCCGATGCAGAGTTAATGCTTTGACTGAATTTGCTGTGCTGGCCTCAGTGGTGTGTGGATGGCTGGGGTGGGTCATAGCTGACCTTCTGTGTTAATTTTAGGTGGCATCTGCCCCAATCCTGTGTGCTCCTGGAGTATTAGAAAATGTCCGTCAGCCCTCAGCTCTGCGGAACTCCGGATTTGAGGGTCCTTATAGCCCTGGGCATAGCTCCGTGAGTTTCACTGACTTTTCTGCAGAGCTAATATTTCATAGCATCCACGGAGGCCCCTCACTCTGCTCACGGAGGCCCCTCACTCTGCTCCGTATAAGCCAATGCCCGTTGTCCCGCCACAGTCGCCAGGGGCCTGGATGGCTTATTGCTCTGTGCCGCATCCAACCCAGCTAGATGCCCAGCACTTCAGCCACGGGGAATCTGCCCTCCCTTCTGTGAGTGCCGTCTCCCTGGACGCTGCTGCTGCAGAGTCTGCCCACCCTCCCGGATAGCAGATCCTCTGGGTAACAGGCCTGGTCCTCAGGCCTCTTCCTCCAGCGTCAGGAGCTCCAGTCTCCCTGCTCTGCAGGAACCACTCTCCGTAAAGGTCGCACTTTCCCTATGTTGGCCCCTAAATGAGCCTAGCTTAAGCTGTCGCTTGGATTTTGTAAGAACTCAGTGCTGCCAGTTTTAAGTCTATTCTGATTGCTCAAATGGCCCAGCTTGCAAGTAGCCTGCAAAAATGCACTGGTTTTCATCTGAAGCTGGAAACGAAGTTGTACTGCCAGCTTGGCTGAGTTTTAACAGCCTGCTGGAATTGTTTTTTTTTTTTTTTTTTTTTAAATCCTGCCAGTTTAAAACTATCTTTGATTCAACTGAGTCAGTGGTGGCATCATTTATATAATCCCTGTATGTTCCCTGCTTGTCTCTTTTTCTGTTTTGTTATTTATTGTTGCTCTTGCTGGTTTTTGCTTTGAAAGGAACAGTTTTCGGCCTTCAATGGTTGAGCTGAATTCGAGAATGGTGTAATTAACGTGCTGCGTTCCAGTCCCTTGCCCAGCTCTTGAAACTCTCATTGGAAAGATGTGAGAATGGAACGCACATGAATGAACTCTATGGAAACCTCAGACGACTTTTCATTTTTAGCCTGGGGAATGGCAGATTTCCCCTTGGCTGGGGAAGCCAGCTCTTCCCTCTTTTCAGCCCACGGGATTTTGCAAGTGAGAAGTAGAAGCTGTGAAGATAATGTTCACTTGCTTATTTATGATGTTGAATTGTCCATCACTAATTATTCTCCAGGCAGCTAGAGGAAATATTTCTCTAGAAACCGATAATTCCAAAGTAAGTCGCAGAGTAGCATATGGATTCTTTATTCGTGCTCCATGTTTTAAGAGGTAGGTGCACTCTGGTGTCAGAAAATCATGCTTCTTAAAAATCCCCGTTTTCCTGCTCCATGGGAAACGTTTGGGAGACGCCGACGCCAGTGTGAGGTGCACAGTGTGGACTGTGCTGTAGGCGGGAGCCTGGTTTGTCTTTTCTCCTCGGTCTCGTCACAGCCTCAGGAATCCGATCTCCAGCGTCCCACACTTTAGGAAGTGTCCCTTGCTTTCACAGTTGAGGATGATGTTCATTAGCACTCTTGGTTTCAAGTGACAGAAAATCCAAACAGGAAATTGTGTTTGTACCCATCCCTGAAAATTTGACTTCGGATATGGCTGGATCCAGGGCTCAAATCTACTGGCCTCAGACTCAGCAGAATCCAAAGCCTCCCTGATATCACCAGGACTGGGCTGCTCTCTGCCCTCCTCTGGATCAGCTTCAGTCTTGGTTTCCCTGTGGAGGCCCCCGGCCAGTCCAGCCCTGACCCTCCTGGTGGCAAAGTGGCTCCAGCAGCTCCAGCCTCACCTCCTCCCAAGCCAAAGTCCAGTAGAAAGGAGCCTCCCTCTCCTGCAGTATTCTCAGGCAGAGGCCCATTGCCCTCCATAGGCCCCATGCCACCCAGGTCACCAGTCGCTGAGGGTCCAGAACCGTGCTTAGCACAGGGGAGGGCCAGACCCCAGCCAGTCCAAAGGCTCTTCCCAGGGGAGGAGGGCATCAAAGCCAGACAGGCACACATGACAGATCCTTTCCATCATGATGATGCTGCGACTTCCAGGCCTGTGAGGACAAGAAATAACAGTGTTCCATTTCCGCTGTGTTTGAATCTGCCCTTTGCCCGGGGAGCAGCCATCCCAAGACATTTCTGTAGTGAAATGTGTGAAGTTACTTATTCTGTGGGGTCCGGATGGCTTTGCCACAAGTGCTTGGAAGAGGGCGGCCTTGCCGCAGGCTGCAGGTGCCAAGACCTGTTGCGTGCTCAGGACCCAGCCCCAGCCCCTCCTCCGGGGTCTGGTGAAGTCTCAGGGAACCTAGAGCTGACTGGGGGTCAAGTCTGCAGGATTCGTTTTTGTTTCCAAAGCAGTTCATTGGACGTCTGGGCAGATGAATGTGCTATCGGAGGCATTGGCGGGATACTTCTGCTACCAAGTTTATCACCTGGGGGAAGAAATAATCTGTGCACCAGACCCCCCGGACGTGCAACTTATCTGTATAGCAAACCTGCACATGTATTTCTGAAACTCAAATAAAAGTTAAAATAACTAACGAATAGGAATAACTTTAATTCCTCTGTTAGAGGAATAAAAATAAATGACCCCCCACCCGCAGTGATTCAGACATTGATCTGATTATCTTCTTTCTCGTTTGGACATTTACTCTTTTCTCTCTTTTCCTCAAAAAAGGCTCAGGTTGAGGCTAAGAAGGAGCATGAAGGCGCAGTGCGGCTGCTAGAGGTAAGGAGTGTGCCCCTGCTTTCTGCCTGGGGGGTGGGGGACACTGGGGAGAGTTGCATCTAGTTGATGCCTGCTAGAAATAATAGATGATGTTTATGAAGTGAGCCTGGTGCACCAGTTACTAGATGCCGTTCATGCATCTTTTCATGTTGGCTTCACAATCAACCAGTACGACAGGTGCCAGGTCGATGTCCGTTCTTACAGGGAAACTGAGGCACAGAGCGGTTGAGCAGCTTTCCCTTGACCACACATGCAGACCCAGAATTGTGTGTCTCAGACGTGGTCTGCTGTCCTCCGCTGGCTCCTCTTGGGTGGAAAGCAAGGGGGCATGGCTCACTCGCTTGCTTGCGAATTGATTTCCCCGGGGGGAAAGGCGGGTGGACCCTCTGGAGGCTGCCCTGGCCCCTGATGAACTGCCTTGGGGTACCTTTTTAAGGTATGCCACTCATGCTGGGGAGGCATTTGTAGGATCAGAGTAAGAAGGGCCTGGGGAGTCAGAGTCCTCAGCGCCATCCGAGGCACTTCCCCGGGTGTGGTCCTCGCAAACACTGCGTAAGTGACCTTCTCCTGCCTCCCAGAGATGTTTCCCACTGGCCTTGGGAAGGAAAGAACCGCTATGTCCCACCTGCGTGAGTGGCGTGTTTGGGAGTGACCACCCCTGTCCCTGGCTGCTGGTCCAGTGCCAGCCTCCTTGGGAGTGAGTAGCCAGGCAGACAGGGAGGGCTATGGGGTCCCCCTGAGGCCTCTGCTGTCTGCATCTGTCATGCACAGCGGATGGGCTGTGGTGAGCTGGGGTCCCCACCTGCCGAAGTCAAGGATGGTGTCATTCACCACCTCACAAGGAGAGGTTTACGTAGGAGTGGATCTGCCCTGGGGTGGCCTCCTCCCAGTAATGTTCCCTTAAGAGAGGCCACGGTTTCCCAATATTGGATGAGGCTGCCCTCTTCGAAATGACCTTGTCCCTTGTCCCCGGGGGAGCAGCAGCCACTGAAAATAGGCTATGTGCATCTCTTACGTTGCCTTTTAAAGTCTATTCCTCCCACAGGAAAAGGTTTCATCATTATCATCCTATATATTAAAAAGGATTTTCTGAAAGCCTCCATTAGTTAATAACTATCTGGAGGGAGGAGTGAGATGAATAGCAAATAGGAAAATATATAACCTGGGAGAATAGAAACAGACCTCCAAATGGCTATTTATCTCCCTGGAAAATAATTCACTTTCCCTGGCCTGAGTTATCCACTGCACTTTAATCTGCATCATCTCCTGGCAGAAAAGGTAGTTCCCTCTCCCCAGTTGCCCCGGAGCCCATTGACGTGACCCTGTGTGGCTTCCATCCGCCTCTGAGGGACCGGTCCTCCACGATCCCGCCGTCACCTGTCACCCCGTGCTGCTGGTGGTGCATGCTTTCAAACATGGTGACGGTCGCAACGCAGCGTGCTTTGGTTCGAAAAACAGAGAAGGCAATTCGGATGTGCTGGAAATTGTGTCGTCTTTTATTTACGGCGTCTTTCTGTAACTGTCTTGCTTTGCTCTTCGCGCAGAACACCTTGGACAGCATGCAGGTATTCTAGAGAATAGCATCTTCCCCGCCCGGCGTGCTTGGCGATGCTTTTCCCGTGAGTGGACGTGGCCATGAGTCCTGGGCCTGCTCTGACCTGCCTCTGCTTCCTGAACTGCAGCTTCTGATGCAGGTCGGGGGTGGTCGGGGTTCCTCAGCCTGGGGGAGCCGAGGAGCTGCTTCGAGGAGCTCCACGAGCAGGGCCTCCCCCTCATCCGGGTGTCAAATGCAACGCGTTGCTCGCTGAGGTGCCGCGCAGGCCCAGACACATGGCTCTTCCCGTCCCGCCAAGGCTGTGACTCTCAGGCTGGCACAGCGGTCCTGGGGTTCAGATGACCACAGGGGAGAGAAATTGTGGGTTGATTCTACCCTGGGGCCAGAGTTGTTGAGAGAGCCTAGCGGATAACCCTGAATTCTGTTAATTCAGTTACTGGTCATCAGAATTCACGTTGCACACCTGAGCGTCACACCCTTCCGTTCTGCCTCTGCGTTGTGCGGCCAGCAAGCTCCTTCCCACGGGCCAGGGAGGCTGCCTGTGCTCCTCTCTGTCACAGACCACCCCCTTGCTATTCCCCTTGGGGTGGAGGAGAGGCTGGGTTGCCCCACCCCGGACAGGCCTCTGAGTTGGATGGTGAGTTCGTGGAAGGAATGGCCTTTCCCACTTCTGGACAAGTGGTTCTCTAAGTGGGTTCCCTGGGGTAGCAGCAGCACCCAGGAGCTCGTGAGCAAAGTAGCTTCTCAGGCCCGGCCTCGGACCTGCTGAATCTGAACCCCTCAGGGAGGGGCCCAAGGTTGACTGTAATCACCCTTCCAGATGTTTCTCATGCCGCTGAGGTCTGAGAAGCATTGTTTAGGGAGTCTGTGAGGCTGGCTACTGGGAAGCAGAGAATAATTTCAGCAGTGCGTTCCCTGGGAAGCCTTGGCCTTTGCAGGGTCCACCTTGGGAACCTGATCCCAACACTGCAAGCTGTTGACCGAGAAACCATGGCTGTCAAGTCCTGCCCACTCACCCATCAAAGAACCACCTGTGGTGTGCAGTGGGGGTTTCATGTCTAGGTGTTTGTGTCCTTGGAGAATGGGGCATGTTGGTGACTTTCTGTAGACAGAACATTCCACTGGGCAGAGCAACCTGCTTCCACGCTCAGCCAGATACAATAGAGAGCGCCTAGATAAGATACACTCCAGAACACGTTACATAAAACCCCTGAGCACATGGTGACCCAAAGGTGTCTGAGATGAGTCTCAATCGGTTCAGGACGCACCTGTGACCCAGCCTCGGGAGGTCTCGATGACATGTGGCCAAGGTGGTCTGGGCGCAGCTTTGATGTCCATTGTTTTGGTCTGCAAAGGTGAGACCATTTGAAGTGGAGGCTTCCGGGTCATAGCGTAACCGCCTAGTGGGTTCACCTTGCCCGTTGCCTAGATGTAGCCAATTTACCAACCTATGTTGTATTGCAATAGAGAAAGAGTAATTCATACAGAGCTGGCTGTGCGGGAAACCAGAGTTTTATGACTACTCAGTCAGTCTTCCTGAAAATCTGGAGACTGGAGGTTTTAAGGATAATTTGGTGGCGAGGGGGCCAGAGAGTTGGGCGTGCTGATTGGTTGGGTTGGAGGTGAAATCACAGGGAGTTGAAGCTGTCCTCTTGCACTGAGTCGTTTCCTGGGTGGGGACCACAAGACCAGATGATCGGACCAGATCCATAGAGGGCAGGGCTGCAAAATATCTCAAGACCTGATCTTCGGTTTTACAATAGTGACGTTATCTCCAGGAGCAATCTGGGGAGGGTCAGAATCTTGCGGCCTCTAGCTGCATGACTCTTAAACAATAGTTTATAGTCTTGTGGCCAATTTGTTAGTCCTGCAAAGGCAGTCTTATTTCCAGGCAGGGAAGGAGGCTTGTTTTGGGAAAGGGCTGTTATCTTCTTTGTTTCAAAGCTAAACTATACACTAGGCTTCTCACAGAGTTCGTTCAGCCTACACCCAGGAATGAACAAGGACAGCTTGGAGGTTAGAAGCAGGAGGGAGTAGGCCGGGCGCGGTGGGTCAAGCCTGTAATCCCAGCACTTTGGGAGGCCGAGACGGGTGGATCACGAGGTCAGGAGATCGAGACCATCCTGGCTAACACGGTGAAACCCCGTCTCTACTAAAAAAATACAAAAAACTAGCTGGGCGAGGTGGCGGCACCTGTAGTCCCAGCTACTCGGGAGGCTGAGGCAGGAGAATGGCGTGAACCTGGGAGGCGGAGCTCGCAGTGAGCTGAGATCCGGCCACTGCACTCCAGCCCGGGAGACAGAGCGAGACTCCGTCTCAAAAAAAAAAAAAAAAAAAGCAGGAGGGAGTTAGGTCAGATCTCTTTCACTGTCTCAGTTACAATTTTGCAATGGTGGTTTCAACAGGTAGGGAAGACACAAAGGGTTGCATTCTTTTGAGTCTCTGATGAGCCTTTCACTGAATACACAATTTCCATGTGAGAAGGAGGCAGAGGAATAATCATTTATGCCTTGGTCTGGCTCAGTGAGTCTGCATTTTTGCATAAATAATAGGGCAGAAGAAATAGTCAGATATACATTTGTCTCGGGTGAGCAGAGGGTTAGGAGCTAAGTTCTTTTGTCCCACCCCTGTGGAGATAAATGACCAATTTACATTGCCTGGTGAAATTCAACAGAACTGTTTTAGGGTAAAGATCTGGAGGCCCACAAGGGATCTCTTTGTACGCAAATTGTGAGGCAGCTATGTAGCTTTTAAATCTTTGCGGCTATCTGATTTAGAAATAAAATGGAAGGCAGGTTTGCTGACATAGTTCCCAGCTTGAGGCTTCCGTTTGGCTTCGTGATTGTGGGGTCCTGAGATTTATTTTCCTTTCACGGTACCCATAGACACAACTCCAGTGCCAGGGACACTTCTAGGCCTTGTTCTCTAAAGGATGAATGGCCAGGAGGTTTTGGTGGCAGCGGGGAGGTGTCTTTTTTCTTGGTCGCGCTGCGTGAAGTCTTGAGGCCCGAGGAGTACCCTGGGCTGGTTTTGGGGTTTAGCAAAGATGTGCATCAGGATTTAAACATAGAAGAGGTTTTCAGGAACTTGCCTGTCAAGACAGCCTTTTCTGTAAACCTGAGAACCTGAGAGCAGGGAGATTCCAGCTACTAGGAGTTAAGTAATTTCTTTGGCACTTGGAGTCGAATCAAAACAGAGAAGCAAAAGAAAACACGGAGAGCAGCACCATCTGGAAGAGAGCAACACCACCACCTCCAACAGGTGCCCTGTGCTGGGCCCTGTCCTGAGAGTGCTTCGGAGAGACATTGAGACATCTACAAGATAATGCCCATTTTGCTTGATCTTCTTCATGTCTGGGGAAACCCAAGGCACAGGCAGGTTAATGAATGACCTGCCCGAGGGTCTCAGATAGTCATGAACAGAATCCCATTCAAGCCCCAGGAGTTTGGCTCCAGAGTCCAGGCCTTCGCCGGGCTGCTGTACAGCACAGCTTCCCATCAGCTCAACTCTGACCTCCCTGTGGATGCTGGGTGGGGGCAGAGGGGACGGCGGCCCTGGTCCTGCCTGTAGAGCGTACTGGAGGCTGCATCGTAAGTCAGTGCTGGCAGCTCCAGACTGAGGGAGCACCAGCCGTGCCGCCTTCACCCGCTGATTTTTTTCCCTGGGTGTTCAGCAGTAGCAGGGGGTAAGAATGCAGAAAGTGGCTTTACCCCAGGCCGTTGAGAGGTACAGTCATATTTAACCCCTGAAACCGCTGCCTGAGGTTCTCTGTCACCTCATTTTGCTGATTAGGCAACGGGGCACAGAGACAACGAGCCCCTTACCCGAGGACACACAGCTCCCAAGTGCCAGGGCCAGGCCCCGAAGGCAGGAAGTCAGCCTGGTGATGCCCTCTCAGGTGCTTTGAGGAAAGTCTAGCGGCTGGCGTGCTTGTCACCACGTGGCTGGGCTAAGGGATGGGGATCTGGGCTTCCTGGTCAGGGGAACATCGTGAGGAGCCGGCGCCAGTGCTGTGTGTTTGGCGTGTGCTGTCACGCATGTCCATGTGAAGAGACCACCAAACAGGCTTTGTGTGAGCAATAAAGCTTTTAGTCACCTGGGTGCAGGCAGGCTGAGTCCAAAAAGAGAGTCGGCAAAGGGAGATAAGGGGGGTGCTATTTTATAGGATTTGGGTAGGTAAAGGAAAATTACAGTCAAAAGGGGGTTGTTCTCTGGCGGGCAGGAGTGGGGGTCACAAGGTGCTCAATGGGGGAGATTTTTGAGCCAGGATGAGCCAGGAAAAGGACTTTCACAAGGTAATGTCATCACTTAAGGCAAGCACCGGACATTTTCACTACTTTTGTGGTGGAATGTCATCCGTTGACGTGAGGCAGGGCGTTTTCACTTCTTTTGTGATTCTTCAGTTACTTCAGGCCATCTGGGCGTGTGTGTGTGTGTGTGTGTGTGTGTGTGTGTAGTGTGTGTGTGTGTATATATATATATATTATATATATATATATATATATATATATATATGCAAGTCCCAGGGGATGCGATGGCTTGGCTTGGGCTCAGAGGCCTGACATGTGCGTGTCGGCAGCTCTGTGGTGACTCTTCAGGGCACCCTCGTGGGGGTCCCTCTCCTCACCACAGTGCCTTGGGGATCTCCTCCTGGAGTGAGGCATCGAACCGCAGATGACGTCAGCCCTGGTTCGTCTTGGCCCCAGAGGAGCCTGGCTCTTTTTCCTGAGCAGCCCTCTTTCCTCCCTGGGAGACTTCTAGGGTGGCCAGTGTGCTTGCTTTCCGAGCAGGCTGGGGTCCACCTCCCCACAGGGCTCTGGCCTCAGGCCCGCAGTGGACGACTGTGGGCTGTGGGCCTTTGCCTTTAGGGGTCATCCCTTCCTCCATAAAATAATCCTAACAGTTGTATTTTGCATCTAGGGTGGAAGAAAGATGAGTATTACTCAGGTTGGATGCATTATGTATTTATCACCCTTTTCCACTTCTTTTCCGATTTTAAAGGAAACTAAAGTGGAACCATGTCTGTGGGCCCCTGAAGGTAAAGGGCTGTGGTCCCAGGTGCTGGGCCTGCTCGGCCTGCAGGGAACCAGCCCTGCCTGGCTCTTGCTCAGAGGCTGGGTGACCCCTGGGCCAGTGAGTGTGTTGGGGGGGATGTGTGGGTGAGTGAGGGTGCAGGCTTGGGCTCAGGGGGTCCCTGGGCAGAGAGACTCAGAGACGGCAGCCGGAGAGACCTGGCTAGGTCCTGCTGCCCACTGGGGGTGTGACCGCGAGTCCCTCTTGGCCTCGTCTTCTGCCCTGGTGCAATGGCCTAACACCGACTTACCCGGGAGGTCTCTCTGAGTCACCAGCAATGCATGACTCCCCCAGGCAGGGCCTGGCACATAGTAGGTATTCAGCCAGTGAGCAATGAAATCACATAGGGCCTGGCACATAGTGGGTATTCAGCCAGTGAGCAATGAACTCACATAGGGCCTGGCACATAGTAGGTATTCAGCCAGTGAACAATGAAATCACATAGGGCCTGGCACATAGTGGGTATTCAGCCAGTGAACAATGAAATCGCATAGGGCCTGGCACATAGTGGGTACTCAGCCAGTGAATAATGAAATCACATAGGGCCTGGCACATAGTAGGTATTCAGCCGATGATCAATGAACTCACATAGGGCCTGGCACATAGTAGGTATTCAGCCGATGATCAATGAACTCACATAGGGCCTGGCACATAGTGGGTATTCAGCCAGTGAACAATGAAATCACATAGGGCCTGGCACATAGTGGGTATTCAGCCAGTTAACAATGAAATCGCATAGGGCCTGGCACATAGTGGGTATTCAGCCAGTGAATAATGAAATCACATAGGGCCTGGCACATAGTGGGTATTCAGCCGATGATCAATGAGCTCACATAGGGCCTGGCACATAGTAGGTATTCAGCCGATGATCAATGAACTCACATAGGGCCTGGCACATAGTAGGTATTCAGCCGATGATCAATGAACTCACATAGGGCCTGGCACATAGTGGGTATTCAGCCAGTGAACAATGAACTCACATAGGGCCTGGCACATAGTGGGTATTCAGCCAGTGAACAATGAAATCACATAAAGACGGCACAGGGGACAATATGTTTCCAAATTGTTCCTAATGTTACTGGAAAGCCGCCTCCTTCCAGACCCCAAGAGAGGGTTTTTGGAGCTTGCACAAGAAAGAATTTGGGTGAGTCCGTAGAGGAAAGTGAAAGCCAGTATGTGAGAGAAGTAAAGAAACGAATGGATGGCCACTCCGTAGGCAGAGCAGCAGTGTGGGCTATTCGTGGTTATTTCTTGATTATATGCTGAACAAGGGGTAGATGGTTCACGAGTTTTTGTCAGAGAGAAGGGGTGGGCAGTTGCCAGAACTGAGGGCTCCACTCTTTTCAGACCATGCAGGGTAACTTCCTGATGTTGCCATGGCATCTGTAAGCTGTCATGGCACTGGGGGGAGTGTCTTTTAGCAGCCAATGCATTGTAATGAGCGTATAATGTGCTGTGAGGATGACCAGAGGTCACTCTCATTGCCGTCTTGGTTTTGGTGGGTCTTGGTGGCTCCTTTACTGCCTCCTGTTTTATCAGCAGGGTCTCTGTGACCTGTATCTTGTGCTGATCTCCTATCTCATCCTGTGACTTAGAACACCTTCACCATCTGGGAATGCAGCCCAGTAGGTCTCAGCCTCATCCTTCCCAGCCCCTATTCAAGATGGAGTTGCTGTGGTTTGAATGCTTCTGACACTAAGTCAAATGACCCAGTGAGCCTGGACCGTCCCTGGGTTCTGCCTGTGATTCTGGAGTGATTATGTATCGGGCCCCTTGCTCTCAGAACCACCCCGTTTGGATGCCAGCCACCAGCACAGTGCCTGCTTATCACCACTCTTCACTGGAGTGGTTATGCATCGGGCCCCTTGCTCTCAGAACCACCCCGTTTGGATGCCAGCCGCCAGCACAGTGCCTGCTTATCACCACTCTTCACAGAGGCCGGGAAGCCAGAGGAGGGCACTGAGCCAGGAACCGGGGAAGCTGCAGGGGAGTCTTTGGATGCTTCCCCCTTGTCTTTAGAAATAGCCACATCCACATTTGCAAGCCTCCGCTGTTTGTTCCAATTATAGTTGATTTGCCTGATGACTGTGCCATCTGTTCCTGCCTGGTCTGGACTCAGTGGCTTCTGAGCAGTGCCCTGCAGGCCCTAGTGCCTGCAGGTGGCCTCAGGATGGGGAGGAGCCAGCACCATGTGGCTGGGTGTGTCCCTGCATCCCTGCAGCCAGGGTGACACCCAGACCCAGTCCCAAACCCAGATAGGACAGCACTTTGTATCCGGAAATAAACATTGAGGTGTAAATGTGCCTGCCTGGGGTAGCACCACGGTTGCTCTTTTCTCTCAGCACGCTTTGGAAGTGGCTCCCACTAGCAATTCCTCCCCACAGGCAATTGGAAGCTCTTAGCCCCAGCAGGGACCCCCTGGCAGTCATGAGAGCCTTCGCCTGCTGCCAAGAAGGCAGGGAGTTGTGCTCAGGCGAGGAGCTCAAAGGAAAGGTTGCAAACAAGCTGGGTGTGGACGGGCAGGACTCCTAGGTTCTCCTTGGTAGGAATTTGAGGTGGGGGAGGCTGTGCCCCTGTTCCACACCTTCAGTGTAGGTTACAAGGAAAGCGAGTCTCACAGCAGAATCTCCCATCAGACAAGCATTTACTGAGCACGTGCTTATGGACAAGCAGGCACGACAGGGTACATTCCATGCCTGGTCTGTGAGCTCCACGTGGTGCCAGCGCTCTGCACTGCTAGGAGGCTGCTTGCACGTTGGCCCCCGGAGCTCATTCAGGGAAAGCATGTCAACTGGACAGGGACTAGGGCAACCAGACTCCTCAAGTCAGTGTCCGCACACACGACCGGCTAGAGACCCAGCTCTGAGCGCCATCCCCGAGACCGCAGGAGCAGGGCCTCACTAGTCTACGCCCTGCTCGTTCAAAGGTGGGCAGTGCTGAGATGTGTGAGCTGGGTGACATAGCTTCACTTTAACCAGCGAATGCCTGTTCCTCCCACCCCTTATGCTTAGGAAAAGGCCAATAATTTTACTGGTTCTTTTTCCTGATATTGGTCATGCCGAGCAGCGTGCCTGGGGCCTCAGTGGAGACGCAGTCAGGCAGGCATCCTTGGAGCAGCGGTCTCCAGGCTTGTGGCAGCGCAGCCTTCCTGGTGTCTGCACTGGCCAACCCTGGGTGGGATTCTCAATTATGGCAATGCATTGCGCAGCATGTCCATAAGTGAGTGCTCAATGCCCAGGTGGATGTAGGCACCCAGAAGGTTGCAAATTCTAGGTTCCAGAGTCCCCCAGGCCCAGGAGCAAGTGAGGGATCGTCCTGTGGGTCGGAGGCTTATGTGGGTACAACTGGGGGCATCTACAGGGCCAGGAGGACATTTGATCCAACTGGCCCCCCACACACCCAACCTGCTGATGCGGGAGTGCCACCATGCTGTTGTGCAGAGCAGCACCACGGCCAGCAGCCACAGCCTGCAGCCGTCTCTAGATATGCCTGTCAGCCCAGACTGCTGCTGAGCCTTTAAATGTTCACCAGTGTTTAAAATGTGAGATTTTCTGGTAAATTGAAAATTCCCTGGGTGTGTCAGGCCGTTCTTGCTCTAAAGGAATGCCTGAGGCTGGGCCATTTGTGAAGGTAATTTATGAAGGAGTCACTGGCTGATGGTCCTGCAGGCTGTACAGAAGGCGTGCTGGCTTCTGAGGAGGCCTTGGGAAGCTTACAATCATGGCAGAAGGCGAAGGGGGAGCAGGCGTGTCATGTGCTGAGAGCAGGAGGGTATGGGAGGTGCCAGGCTCTTTTCAACACCCAGACCTTGTGTGAACTTAGCCTGCTCATTATGGCAAGGACAGCACCAAGCTGTTCATGAGGGATCCGCCCCCAGAACCCAGACACTTCCTGCCTGGCCCCGCATCCAACACTGGAGGTCACATTTCAACAGGAAATGTGGAAGAGATGGTGCCCTGCTGATCCTGGGAAACCGGAAGCTTTAGCTTTGCCTTTGGTGGGCTGCACCCTGTCGAGGCACCAGCCCCTTTGAAATGTGACCCCCAGTGTCATAGGTGGAGCCTGGTGGGAAGTGTCTGGGTCCTGGGGATGGGTCCCTTGTGAATGGCGAACCACTGGCCCTATCTGCTGACCCCTTGGAGGAGAAACACCCTCCGGGAGGAGGCGGCAGCTGGGAGCCTGGGGGCATTTCTCAGGCTTCAAGAAGAGAGTGACTTTGTGTCACAGGAGGGCATAGAATCTCCTGTGCAATGAGCCCAGGTGGGCGAGAGGACTGTGGGAGGGGGCTCAGGGCAAGCTGGGTCTCCCCGCTCACTGCTGCCCGTGGGCCTCTTGCTCCCAACACCCCTCAGAATGTGGTGGATGTCCCTGGTGCCAGGCCCTGGGGAACCTGTAGGGGAATCAAGGACAGTGGCTGGCTGCTACTCTGCTGAGAATACCAGTATCCCTGCTGTTGCTGCTGCTAATACTGCATCTGCTGCTGCTACTAATACTAACACCAAACTGTTACTGTGAAGGATAACACCAGTGCACTTGCAGGTAGTAATAATGATACTGCTGTGACTAGTACAAATAATACCAATACTGCTGCCACTGCTGCTAATACTGTGCTGCTGTGAATACTAATACCAACATCACTGTTACTATACCACTGCTCATACCCATGGTCTTCCTACAAAAAATACTACTGTTGCTACCACTGCTGCTAACGCTCTTTCATACCAAAGCAAGGCTGCTACTACTGCAGGTAATAAAAATACCAGTACCACTGATACTGGTACGGCTAATCAATACCAACACGGCCACCGTGATTACAGCTGCTCCTGCGGGCGCTGCCACTGCTGCCAACGGCAGTTCCGTGTGCCCAGCATTCCATCTGCTGCCCTTTTCGGAGCACTAAGCCCGCGTTGATGCACTCTGTCCTCACGCTCATCCTAGAAACAGGCTCTGTCATCATGGCTGTTTCACAGAGGACGGGACTAACCTCTGCCGGGCACTGCTCTGGCTGCTCACAGGCACTCTGGCCCTGGGTCTTCCTGCCTGGCCTTCACCCCATTGCCCCGAGCTGGGGGATGCTCAGGCTTGAGCCCTTTCCCGACCCTCCTCCCTCGGCTCATCGCCCAGTCACCCCAAGCCTCGGCCGCAGAGGGAAGGGGAATCCGGCCCTGCAGGGGGAGTCTGGCCTCAGGCCCTGAGTCTCTGAGGCTGTGGCTCTGGGGTTCAGGCACTCGTGCAGACCTGGTGGTGTGGCCTTTCCTCACCCGTGGTCACTGTGCCATCGCAGGCCTGGGTGTTCATCAGGGCCAGGTTCCCTCTCCCACGGGGAACCCTCAGCTGTGTGTATCCTGTGAGTCTGTGCTCCAGGCCCCGCTCTGTGCACAGAAGACGCAGGCCCCTCGATAGGCTGGTGGCGGCCCTCCTTGAACCCCACCAGCCCCTGTGCAGAGGTCTCGGGGTTCCTTGGTGAGCCACCCGGTGGCTGCTCCTCCACCGTTTTCTGTCTCCCTTTGACAGAGGTGACCTGGTTCATGTCTAACTCAACGGCACTCCACACTTCCTGTGCATGGATCCATTTTCCCACAGCTTATTGTGATCCATCGAATATCTGTTAAATGCCCACCCTGTGCCAAGTCCTGAACTAAGGGTTGAGGATGGACTGATGGGCCAGGCCAAGGGGCTGACCTTAGGAAGTGCCACTGTGGCCCACACAAGACACAGGCATGGGAGTGGCCCTGCCAGGCCCCGGGGACCAAACCACAGAGTGTATGCAGCTGCTGCTTGGCTCACCCTCATCCTTGGCCCCCCACCCCCCGTCATTTCTGGGCGTCCTATGGAACCATGTGAGAGCAGACAGCCTGCCCTCTTCCCTCTGTATTGCACATGACCCGCCCTCCTGCAACCAAAGCAGGCAGCCCGCAGCCTGCCGGCCACCGCATAGATGTGTATCAGATGCAGAACTCGCTTTCGGCCCCTGCGACCTCAGCCGCCCTTAACCCCCTTGATGGGGTATAACGTCCCCAGAGGTTGGCCATTCACGTGGTACCTTTCATTGTTTTCGCTGTCTCTGCATGCTGCCTATATTCTTAGTTCCTGTTGTTTAAAATCTCTTCACTTGTGAAAACTTTATTTTGAAGTAATTTTAGGTTCACGGGAATTTACAAAGACAGCAGGGAGAGTTCCCGCGGCCCCTCTTCTGGCTTCCCGGTGGTGGCGTCTCTGTAGCCAGAGTGTGTTCTCAAAGCCGGGAAGCTGGCGTGGTAGCAGCACTGTAGTGTGCTGGGGAATTTATTTGCTTTCTCCAGTGTTTATATCCACTCTTTTTTTTTTTTTTTTCCCGTATACAGCTGTATGGCATTTGGTGGTATATACGGATTCTTGTTACCACCACCACCATCAGGTGTACAGACGGTTGTGTTACCCAGAGTACCTCCCTCACGGCACCCTCCCTAGTCACACCCTCCCCTAACCCGAAACCCTGACAACCGCTGATCTGTTCTTTATTGCTACAATTTTATCATTTCAAGATTGTAATAGGAAAAATCTATTCTTTTTTTTTTTTTTTTTGAGATAAAGTCTCACTCCTGTTGCCCAGACTGGAGTGCAGTGGCTCCATCTCGGCTCACTACAACCTCAGCCTCCCGGGTTCAAGCGATTTTCCTGCCTCAGCCTCCCAAGTAGCTGGGACTACAGGCATGTGTCACCCTGCCTGGCTAATTTTGTATTTTTAGTAGAGACTGAGTTTCACCATGTTGGCCAGGCTGGTCACAAACTCTTGAGCTCAGGTGATTCGCCTGCCTCGGCCTCCCAAAGTCTGGGATTACAGGCATGAGCCACCACGCCCGGCCTATTTTAGTTAGGTCATTTTCATAGACACGACATCGGGGAATGGGTGTGCCAGTTACACATTCTCTGTCGCATGTTAGAATGAATGCATGACTATTAAATGTCTCCTGTTCCTCCACGCCCCAGGAAGGCTCCGCAAGTGCCCTGTGGGTGCCTGGGGGCTTGTTGGCTCACACAGTTGAGCTCAGGGCCCTCTGGGGTCAGGCCTAGCCTGCAGCAGGCAGTGACAGCTGTTCCCTGGCCAAGACCCTGGCTGCCCTGCAGGGCCCATCACTCTGTCTTAAGGGCTGAACCAGCAGAACCAGAGCACCTGCAAGGCCCCCGGAAGCTGAGTCATCATCCCGCCTGCAGACCCCGCATTCGGGGTAGGAGCTGTTCCCGGGCTTGGGTTCCCTTTGATGCTTTCCGTGTCATGCCCGGGAGCCCCTGGGGTTTCAGCTCTGTGCCCTCCGCGGTAGACACAGCCGGCTTGGCCAAGCTCATTCAGCTTTTTAAAAAAGAATAGTGCTGATTTCTTTTAATGAATCAAAGAAATTCATTATCGGCTTTGGATTTGTGAGGTTTATTTTAGAAATCCATGATCTCAGCCATAAAGAGTGCTTCATTCTGGACTAAGGAGCTGAGAAGCCTGCTGCTTGTGGAGGGACAGTGGGGGAGAGGATGGAGGAAGAGGAGGGGCGGAGGAGGGGTCGGGGGGCTGTCGCTGAGCTCTTTGCTCAGGGCCGGGACACAGCAGGAAACAGGCAGACAGAGCTCTGCCCTCATGGGGCTGACATTTCACTGAGGAAACATCAGTGTCTGTCGTCAACTCCACAGATGACAGTAATATCCCATAACGGATTTTCCCAGCCGTCCTAAAGTAAGGAGTGGCAAGAAAGCGGCCTTGTATGCAGACCCGACAAGCCATCCCCACAAGGAGCGTGGTACCCACAGCTCAGGGTTCGCCATTTTCACTGATGCAGCAAACGCTCTTTGAGCATGACGCTGAGTCCATGCAGAGTGTGGAAGGTATATCCACGAGCCAGAAGGCAGAGACTCAGGGCTGAGAGTGTTGTCGTGGACACCGACAAGAAACAAACAGCCCGGGAGCTACCGGAGTGCCGGGGGGTGGTCAGCGCAGTGGAGAAAGGAAGGGTGGGTCCTCTGTAGACCCCTCTGTCCTGCACCTTCTGTGATGGGTGCCAGAAGCCCATCTCAGGAGACCATGTCTCACACAGAGCTCGAGTCCCAGCGGAGCAGGGAGCGGGGCTTTGCCCATGTACCCCTGAAAGCCCACAAGGGTCAGAGATGTCCCGAGACTGGACACAGCCCAGGTCCATCCTGCCCTAAGGAAGGAGCTTTGCTGGGCTACCCCTTTCCTGTATGTGTCCCCAGGGGAGACGCTTGCCTTCCCCAGGGCTCCCGAGGTGTCTTTGTGTTGTCTGCAAATGCAGCAATGTTGCTAACTGACTGTAGCAGATAGAGATTCCTTACTGCTCAAAGTGGCATTCCTAAGCGTTCTGCAGTCCAAGGGGGCAGGCACCCTGGATGAGAATTGCATCCTTACATCCGTGGGACAGCACCTGAGCTGCTCCCTTGAGTCTGGGCCGCATCACAGCCTCATACTCCAAGTTCCAAACAGCTCTAGCAAAGCCTGCCAACTGCAAAGTGCCCGGGCTGCACGCGCAGCCCAGAACAATCTACGGTTGGCTGGGAGCTGAGTGTTTGCAGGATTTCTTGGCACCTGTGGTTTCTCACATTGGCCAGTAGCCAGGTGGCACGAGAAGCTAGGTTTATCAGGCACTGCTCTCCTGTGGAGGTAGCTGTACACGTCACACACAGACACGTGCACACACTCTTACCATGCATGCATTTTCACAGACAACACGTGTGTGTACACACGCATACACATGCATATGTGCACACATACAACACATGTGAACAGGCTCAGATACATTTCCACCACTAAATGCCACCGCTGACCCCCTGTCCTGCCTCTGCTGTGCAGTCCAAGGTTCGAGAGCTGGAAGAGAAATGCCGGACTCAAAGTGAGCAGTTCAACCTGCTGTCCCGGGACCTGGAGAAGTTCCGGCAGCACGCTGGGAAGATTGACCTGCTGGGTGGCAGCACGGTGGCCCCCCTGGATGTCTCCACGGCCCCCGGCAAGCCTTTCCCACAGTTCGTGAATGGCCTAGCCACTTCCCTCGGCAAAGGTAAATGCCTGGACTATCCGCCTTGCTGTGGTGGGGAGAGAATGGCCGTTGGCCGGGCCTGCGAGGGTGTGTGCAGGTGAAGTCGGTTTGGTAACACCTGGCAGAGGGTACAGGGACCCACCACCGCAGTGGGAAGGATGAGAACAGGGCCTCTCGCAGCCACGGGGCACACGGTGTACCCAGTACCTCACGGGCATCCACGAACGTGTGACCCACACATTTCTCACCTGTGAAATGGGCCCATTTTACAGGCGAGAAAAACCAAGGCACTAGCATGGGTCACACAGATGCTGATGAAGGCTCAGTCTGGGATGTGAACCCAGGAGTCTGGCTGCAGAGACGACACCGGTGATAACTCCACGCGGGCTTCTTGGCAGGGTACTCCAGTGCGCTGCGAAGCTCATTTCCTGTGTTAGTTGTTTTCCCTTCCTTCTCATCTCAGTAACCTGTTGGTGATGTTGGGACATGCTTGGAACCTCTGTTCCAGCAAAGGCAGTGGTGAACATGAGCCCTCACCCAGCACAGTCCTGCTTAGAAGCCAGGTGGGGAGAAACCCCCTGTGTATGCTGGGGGGTTAGTCTTGGTCGCAGGCAGAACAATCACAGGTGTCCTTTGATCAGAGTTCGGTGGAGGTGCCGTGTCCCGGCTGAAGGTTAAGTGGGATGCAGAGGTTAGACAGGTTTCATGGCCAGGTGTACCCACCTGTTTAAGAAGTTGGTTTAAAAAAATTAGGGGAGATGAGCATCTGAACCTCACTTTGGAATTCCGTAAAAAAGATAATTTGCAGATTTCTCCTAGTTCTTATCAAAATATATAAGTACCTTGAGTGCTTTTTATCATTAAAATAAGGAATGCCACTTGGGTCTTGTTAAAAAACGTTCTCCTGCCTCTCCCCTCTTCCCACACCTTCCCACACCCTTCGCTTTTGGTCCATGCATCAGAGAGAATGCGGGCTGGGGTAAGTGGCCATGGCTGTGGAAGGCCAGTGGGCAGGGACCAGGATCTGAGCGCTCTGCCGCTCATCTCCAGGCACTCATGACACGCGGGCTGCATGCCCTGCCCAGGTTGTGACATTGAAAGACAGACAGGACCCCTTGCAGAGCTCCTGCTGGCGGGCAGATGATACATGGGGAGCCTCTGAACCAGACGCTGCATGCAGACCAGGTGACAAGGTGGACGGTGATTTGGGCTCTTCTAGATGGTCCTGGAAGGTGGCTGCCAAGAAACCACATTTGAGCTGTGAAACCTGAAGGGTGGAGGAAAACAAGACAGTTTCAGTTCTTCCCAGGCGAAAACAGAATGCACGTGTCTCCACGCTCGCTCTCTCCCTCCCGCGAAGGGACACAGAGCGCCGCTCCGTGCCACAAGAAACGCACGGCTTCTGCTCTGGGAAACCCACTGAGAGTTGGGCCCAGAGCTTTTCCTGGGGGCTGCTTGCGCGGGCACCATGCCCACTGAAGCTCCAGACTCCCAGAAGGAAAGCAGGTGTTCGGTGTGAGCTGTGTGGTGTGCACAAGCCAGGCCTGCCTTTATCAGTCAGCGGATGTTTCCTTCCAGTGTAGAGGACATTTCAGAAGCTGAGTTCCAGACACCGGCCAGTGACCCACCTTGCAAGCTGGCCCTTCTGAAAACAGCAGTCGCAGGCCTGCCCGGTGAGCCCGAGGCTCACAGCACGTGAATGTGGAACCCACTGCAAAGCTCCCGGGTCAGGGAGGTGGGAACAGGGATTGGCCAGCATGGAAAAAAGGAATCTGATTAACCACGGCAGAAAAGGCACACTGAGTAAAACCAAAAAACCAAAGCGGTACGGCGCCTTTACTAAACCAGGGGCCACTTGGCAGAGAAGAAGGTTTGTGCCATGGCTTCTGTTTAATAACCGTCTGGAAGATGCACCCTCCTAATGAACCCGGCTCATTTAATCACTCTTTCCTGGCCCACCAGGGGTCCCCTGGCGTGACCCATGCCCGTCTCCCCTGGCATTGCCCTGGCATTCTCCTCACAGTGCATGTCACTTATGGTGGCGGACACCAGCGCCTCCAGAGAGCTGCTCCACAGCACCCCGATCCCACCAGGACACTCCTCCCTGCAGACAGCGAAGGTCCCTCTTCCAGGCCTCTGCTTAGGGTCTCCTCTTGTTTTATTCTTCCCTCACTGTCTGAAGGGGTTTACTTATTTTTGTACATTTTCCCCCTCTGTGTTTGCTTATTTTTGTACATTTTTTCCAACTTTGAGGTATAGTGGATAATTAGAAATCATATATTTAAGGTGTACAACTTGATCCTATGTAACATAAATCAGTTGCAAAATAATCACCACAGCCAAGCTAATTAACATACCACCTCCTATCCATGTCCTCACGTGGATACCTTTTCTTTTCATGGTGAAAACCCTTAAGATCTGCCTCCTTGGCAAACTTCAAGTCTATAATCCAGCATTTTTTTTTTTTTTTTTTTTTTTTGCAATGG
Source organism: Trachypithecus francoisi (assembly GCF_009764315.1). Lineage (NCBI taxonomy): Eukaryota > Metazoa > Chordata > Mammalia > Primates > Cercopithecidae > Trachypithecus > Trachypithecus francoisi. The sequence goes on from NW_022681456.1 coordinate 2,724,940, forward strand.
AGTCTCACTGTGTTGCCCGGGCTAGAGAGCAGTGGTGTGATCTCGGCTCACTACAACCTCCGCCTCCCAGGTTCAAGCGATTCTCCTGCCTCAGCCTCCCAAGTAGCTGGAATTACAGGCACCCGCCACCATGCCTGGCTAAGTTTTGTATTTTCAGTAGAGACGGGGTTTCACCATGTTGGCCAGGCTGGTCTTAAACTCCTGACCTCAGGTGATCCACCTGTCTTGGCCTCCCAAAGTGCTGGGATGACAGGTGTGAGCCGCTGCCCTGGCCTACAATCCAGCATTTTAGCTGCATTCACATTTCTGTGCAGATCCCCAGAGCGTATTCATCTTGTGCCCTTCAACCAACAGCCCCCGGCCCAGCCCCTGGTAACCACTGTTCTGTTCTCTGCTTGTGCGAGTTGGCCTTGTTGAGGTTTTGCATGTAGGTGGGGGCCGTCCATGCCACGTTTGTCTCTCTGTGCCTGGGTTATCCCACGTAGCAGAGAGTCCTCCAGGTCCATCGTGTTGTCATAAAGGGCCAGGTGTCCTTCTTTCCTGAGGCCGGATAACATCCCATTGTGTTCGTATCTGTATTTTTTTACGTGTTCATCTGCCGCAGATCTTCCTCCCACACTGACCTGAGAGAGAAGGTGGTGGAAGGTGCAGGGCTGGCCGCAAGACACAGAAGGGGTCCCAGGCGGATGTTCCGTCACTCACCTGTGCTTTCACCCAGGGCTCCTCCGGCCTGTGGCTGGGGCGGCCACCAAGGGACTCGCGTCCTGTGTGGGGAGGCCCCTCTGACAGAGTGAGGCTCTGCAGTCAGTGTGGGAGGCAGGCGTTGCTCACGGACCAAACTGTCCCTGGCAACCTCCTAGGAAGGAGTGCGTTGGGGAGAGGCGTGGCCTCTCCTATCCCCACCTGCCCCCACCGGCACAGCCAGTTTTCCTTCCAGTATGGGAGCTGGGTTTTTTGAGTCAACATTTTTTTGAGCCATATTTTTCTAGAACATATGTATTTTGAAGCATTCCCATCATGAGAGAGGGTGGTGTTCGCATCTCGAGGGGCCAGTGGGAGCCAGCCCCGCTTGAAGGCACTGCATGTTGCGTTTCTAATCTCACCTTCTCTTCTCAGGCACAGCGGCAGGTAAAAGCTTCCATGGGGATTACGTTATGTTTCCCTAGAGAGTTAGTTTTGGATAAGTTCAGTGTGAACGCAAGGTGACTGCTGTATTCACATCACCTTCATCGGCTGTGCCGTCCCCTGCTGTTCACCATGGCAGCGGTGTCAAGCAGGAAGGGCTAAGTTCTGCTGCCGTCACAAACATCCCCCAGTCTTGGAACGCCGAAGGACAGTGTGTCCTCTCCGGAAAGTTCCCTGGCCACTGTGTGGGGAGGAAAAGTGGCTTTTGCCCACAAGTGGAGCCTGCCACGGCCCTCAAGTTTCACTGGTCCAGGTGACTCTCGTGGCTGGGAGCAGAGGAGAAGCAGCAATGCCAGTCGGAACTGGAGAAGCTGCAGCAGGCCCTGCTCTCGGCTGGGTTTCTGAGGCTTCTGGGAGCTGACTCATTCAATGTTCACTTTGCACCTGCTGCATGCCAAGCCATGTTACAGTGAATAAAACAAGGTCCTGCCCTCCAGGATCGGATGTTCTCACAGGGGACCCGGGGGCAGGGCTGCCCCAGTTCCAATTCCCTGCCGTGGTGGTGCTGTCCTGCTGTTCACTCCAGCCTGGAGCTGTGGGGCCTGCCAGGGACGGCTCCTAGGGCAACCGTTAGTGGAACATTCCTGATGGCTTTTTAAATCATTTTATACTTCCTGATTTGGACTCAGCAATTCATATTCATCAGTGAGGTGACTGTTACGATGAGACAGCTACAGAGGGACCGAGGACCCCAGGGAGGAGGCGTCGTCGTTCCCAGTAGCGAAGAGCTTGGGAAGGAAGCAGTCGCATCATGTTTCACACCCGGGTCCTGGTTAAAGGGCAGCGCTGTCGTCTGACACGCAGGCCAGCGTTAGTCACAGTGCTCAATGCTCCTTTCCAGGCAACCAGGACAGGGCTCAGCAGCCCCCGAGACCCCAGGAGGATAGGATGGGATGAGAACTACTTCAGTCCTTGCAAATCTCTCATCAAGAGTATATTTTTAGCCACAAACCCACCTCTTCGGCCAGTTAGGACTCAGTGGTTCACAAGTGACAGCAAAGCCACCCTACACTGGTGTGAGCAGAAAGGAGCCTGTCTGTCACCTGGAGCAGGTGAAGAGCCAGGATGCAGCTTCCGGTACATCTTGCACCAGGGGCTCCAAGCCCATCGCCAGGATCCACTTTCCCTCGTTCTCGCTGTGAGCAGGTGCCGTCCTCACGGAACGCTCCTCTTGCAGGTGCAGGAGGTTGGCGGCTTCCGTGAGCTTCACAGCCGCTCAATTTTAAGCCAAGGAAAGGAGCGGCCTCTTTGCTGTCAACTCTCCTTTAGTTCCCTCTGCCTGGGCCAGTCCTCGTCCTGTGCTCCCAAAGAAGCATTACCACCAGGGTGAACCTGCCAGCTGGACGGGCCCAGAGCTGAGGGTGGGGTCACACCAGCCTACATAGATGGTGAGCAGGAGACGGGTGGACCCCAAAATGAAACGCAGCGACTGTTGTCAAAGAGGGGAAAGGTACCCCGGGTAGGCACATGACCAATGCACTTTTACGATGTTATTTGTATATTTGTTTCAACTTGTTTTAATGTTCGTGGCCAGGTCAGGAGAGCGCTATTGGAGGCAGCTCTGCGATCGGTGAATACATCCGGCCCCTTCCGCAGCCTGGTGACAGGCCGGAGCCTCTGTCCGCCAAGCCCACCTTTCTGTCGAGATCCGGTAGCCCAAGATGCAGATCTGAGTCAGACGTGAGTCCCATCCCACAGGGGCCGCCGGGCCTGCCTGTGCCAAGTGTGTCTGGTGTGGATGTTGGCCAGTCTGTCCCGTTTTTCCTTCCCCATCCTCCTCCCTCTCTTCCTTTTGGTTGGTTCTTCCCTTTGCCCCTGTTAATTCCCTGGCCCGACTATGTGCTGGGATGTAGGGGCCCCACTGTGAACACAGGTGTGGTCCCTGTTCTAAGGGGGAGCAGAGAGAACACTGGCGAGGCAGCGTTTAGAAAAGCAAATCCCATCGAAGGGTGCAAGGATGACACTGCGAGGCCATTGACACCGAGCTGGCTGGGAGGGGCCTGTGGAGGTCAGGATGGGCCCTGCGAGTCCTGTCCTGTCGCACTGATGGGAAGGGGCTGGTGTGGCTGGAGAGGGGGCGGGGGCAGGGACGAGCTAAGGCCGGAGCAGAGGACAGCGCTTGGCTTTTTGTCTGAGTCCGAGGTGAAGCCACTGAAAGCTGTTAAGGCAGGGGGTGATGTGGTCTAATTCCTGCTTCAAGACTGTTCCGGCTTGTGTGGGGAATGCGCTGGGGGGAGTGAGAGTGGAATAGCTGGGGGGTCGTGCACATACTGCTCAATTTCACCCCCACCCGTATGAGAAAAGGCCACGCCCGCTGACTCCCAGGATTGCTGTAGGAGACACTGGGTGGAGCCCCCACACTCCACAAACCCCCAGACAGGAAGAGAGGGTGGGGGCTGGGGGGACATGGCAGCTCCCACCACCTCCCCATGTCGTCCTTCTGAGGCGCTGGGCATGTCACACGGTGGTGGGGGGCCTCTTCCATAGACTAAGCCCCTGGAGGGCCAAGTGTCCAAAGCAGCATGCAGCTCTGTGTCTTCCACGGACCCCACAGGACCTGGCGCCCTGAGTGTCTCACGCCCTGAATTCTGTTGGGGGAAGGCCCTGCCTTTGAGCCTTACCTTGCTGTTTGGGGACTGGGTTCTCCACAAACACAGAAGGAGCCTGTGTGATAAGGGGTGCACACTGAGGGACCACCTTCCTTTCCGGGCTCATATGTGGGGGTGTGGGTGGCAGTGCCTCCTGGGAGTGCCACAGTCTCAGGCCGTCTCTCCTGGGGCCCAGGAAGCTGTGAGGGGCTTTCCCGTTGCCACGGGAATGGGGTGGGACACCTCCAGCTTCCATAACCTGCACACCCATTGCCTTTTTCATAGATGGAGAATGAACGGAATTCCAATACCTCAAAGCAGAGATACTCGGGGAAGGTCCACCTCTGTGTTGCCCGCTATAGGTAAGTGCGGCCTCTCTGCATCCACCAAGCCCTGGTGAGTGGGGCAGATGAGCTACTGGGTCTGGGAACACTCGAGGGGCTGAGAAGTTCGCTTCTCCCAGGGCACGAGGAGAAGGTGGGATTTCAGCCTGGTCTGGAGGCTGAGCAGATTCGGTGGAGAGAGTTTGGGTGGCACGCAAGTCTCCCAGTGCTGCCATGACAGCAGGTCACAAACTTGGTGGCCTGAAACCACAGATTTCTCCTCTCCCAACTTTGGGGGCAGAAGTCTGAGATGGGGGTATCGGCGGGGTCTCACCCTCTGAGGGCTCCAAGGAGGGGTCCTTCTTGCCTCTTCTGGCTGCCGGGAGCCCAGGTAACCCTGGCTTGTAGCTGCGTGGCTTCGGTCTCTGCCTCCATCCTGCCCGGCCGCCTCCCTGTGCCTGTTTCTGTGTGTTCTCCCCACTTCCTTTAAGGATGCCCGTCCCTGGATTGGAGTCTGCCCCACTGCAGTATGACCCAAGTCCATCACATTCGCAAAGACTGTTTCCAATAAGGTCCCGTTCACAGGTGCAGGGGCTTGGGCATGAGTGTCTTTCCAGGGGACATCCCGCCCCCGAGAGCGAGAGGGGACGTGTCCAGAGCCCCAGTCTCCCACCCCCGAGAGCGAGAGGGGACGTGTCCAGAGCCCCAGTCTCCCACCCCCGAGAGCGAGAGGGGACGTGTCCAGAGCCCCAGTCTCCCGCCCCCGAGAGCGAGAGGGGACGTGTCCAGAGCCCCAGTCTCCCGCCCCCGAGAGCGGGAGGGGACGTGTCCAGAGCCCCAGTCTCCCGCCCCCGAGAGCGAGAGGGGACGTGTCCAGAGCCCCAGTCTCCCGCCCCCGAGAGCGAGAGGGGACGTGTCCAGAGCCCCAGTCTCCCGCCCCCGAGAGCGGGAGGGGACGTGTCCAGAGCCCCAGTCTCCCGCCCCCGAGAGTGAGAGGGGACGTGTCCAGAGCCCCAGTCTCCCACCCCCGAGAGCGAGAGGGGACGTGTCCAGAGCCCCAGTCTCCTGTCCCCGAGAGTGAGAGGGGTGCGTCCAGCACCCTGCTCTCCTGCATCCTCACCCTCTGCCGGGCGCTGCAGGCTGCATCTCGCTGCGATAACAGCCACTGAGTGGGCTTCCCTTGCAGGGGCCTTCAGTGCTCGTGCTCGCTGAGAAGTAACGAGAGCCAGTTTTGTCCCGCACACCTCTCAGGTCCTCCACGGGAGCCTCCGCAGGGCGGACGTGGGCGGGGATGAGAGGTCCCCCAGGACTGCACTACCTGATTGAAAGGAGAGCAAGCTGCAGCCAACTCTGCCTGCAGGCGGACACTTGGGAATTTATCAGCCAGGTGCAGCAGCAGGCCCAAGACACAGCAGTTCGCCCCCATTTCCTCACACTCGTGAAGACCCAGTCTTTTGTCTCACAGATGCTCTAGCAGCTCTGAGTGCGGGCTTGGCCTCAGGCTGACCTGACGGTATTTTGGAGGCAGATATCCCTGCCCTTCAGCTGGCATCGGGCAGCCAGAGTCCCCCGTGATCTGTTTAGGGACCAACCTTCAGTGTAGATCCCACGCTCACTAGATCCTTAAACTCTGCTCATGCAAAGGGAGTGACTCTTGATTTAAGCCAATCCGTACACCTTGAATACCTTTTGCTTTCTGCAGCGAGAGCTATTTCTAACAACTGTTAAGAGGATCAGTGGATCATGTTCTGCTCGTTGGTAATGTGCCAATTTCACCAATGCAAACCCATTTCCGAGGTTCAGGTAGCAGAAGCACTGGGTAGCTGTCCCTGGGCTGTGGGCTCCCCAGTTCGAATCCGGCCTGGGCAGATGCGAATGCTGGTTGCACCCGGGTGGGGGCAGGCCCACCATCCGCTCATCTACCACGGTGCTGGAGGACAGCATCACAACACTGAGAGGCTACTGCACGCAGACACACAGGGCCACAGTCGGCGGGGCCAGGATGAAGACCCAGTCCCACCCCTGGCTCCCTCAGTCCCGTCCTTGCTGTGTGTGGAGCAGGTCCAGGCGCAGCCATTCACGGAACCCTCAATGCAGCACAGGGGCAGCGCCGGCTGGTGTCCTCTGAGCCTGGCACATGCTGAGGTGGCTTCCCAGACAAGCAGAGGCTTGGCACACCACAGACGCCTTCCTTTCCAATCATGAGCCTGGTCCAGCGAGGCTACCACATGTGACCTACGATGGCCAAGCTCAGAGGACCACTGGGCTCGCGTTCCTGCCACTTCTGTGGAGAGGGCACGGCTTATTCCGGGGGAGCTGCCCTAGAGCTAATGTCCCCCGAGGACCGACCCGCGGCTGGTACGAGCCCAGAAGCGGGGACATAACGAGCCAGCACATCCGCCTCTCCCGCGGCCATCACCAGCCATGGCCCACGCACATTCTCCTTATCTCACTCTTTCAGTGGCATTCCCGTTTTACTGGTGATGGATTTATGCCTTTTTTTTTTTTTCCTGCCCAACCACCCTGAAACCAAACCAAGTCAAATTGTGAGGGGCATGTAGTGGCTGGTCCCCGAGAGAGCTGGTTCTGAGTTTTCTGAAAGCCCTCAGAGGCCCTGGGAGGTGGCCTTGCCGGTAGATGTAGGTGGGGGGGGGGGGGCGGTTGTGTTTTCCGCCCTGGGTCTAATCAGTGTCTCCTCTTGCTGCCATTATTCAGCCACCTGCTTAGACGTTTCTGGAAACCGAAAGCCTCCTGGGCGCTCACGCTGGGTGCCGAGCGGCCTCTCCCCACCTTCCATGCAGGGGCTGCCTCGGTGTGCATGTCTCCTCCCTTCCATCTGGCACAGTCTCCGCCACAAGGAATGCCTTGCTGAGGGCTCCTGGGGCCTTCCCACCCGAGGTCCAGGGTGAAGCTGACACATTCATCACCATCCTTCCTTTCGTCAGCTGTACGGTGAGATGGTCCTCACCACACAGTTCACCCATTTGCAGTGTGCTGCCCAGGGCCACTGCTGTGCTTGCAGATGCCACGGTCACATGTGGGAGGCTCCCATTGCCCCCAAGGACCCATTTCTGTCTGTGATCACCCATCCCTCTTCCCCGCCTCCGGTGCTGAGTGACCCCTGACCTACCTCCGTCTCAATCGAGTCCCAGTTCCCGACGTGTCCCGTGGCTGCATCCATGCAGTACGTGGCAGCATCTGCCTGAGCACCCACGAGGTTGGGTGGCCTCCAGGGCCCACACGCAGGCGCACCCACGAGGTTGCATGTGGTAGCCTCGCTGGACCAGGCTCATGATTGGAAAGGAAGGCGTCTGTGGTGTGCCAGGCCTCTGCTTGTCTGGGAAGCCACCTCAGCATGTGCCAGGCTCAGAGGACACCAGCCGGCGCTGCGCCTGTGCTGCATTGAGGGTTCCATGAATAGCTGCGCCTGGACCTGCTCCACACACAACAAGGACGGGACTGAGGGAGCCAGGGGTGGGACTGGGTCTTCATCCTGGCCCCGCCGACTGTGGCCCTGTGTGTCTGCGTGCAGTAGCCTCTCAGCGCTGTGCCACTGATGCGTATCATTTTTATATCATAATTATAATATCACGGTGCCTGGCTGTCTTCTCCAGCTCTAATGTTGTTTTTAACGAGTTACTCACTGTTATTTTTAGTTAATTCACCTTTTATGTAGAAAATCCTCAATTCATCTGAATTTGTTTCATGTGTTTGATTTTCCAAGTTGGACACGGCTTTGAAAATTATTAATCCCAATACGCTGAGGACTGGAGAATATGGATACTCTTATATTCCTGGGGGTGGGGTGGGGGAGGGTAAAATCATGCATCTGTTTTTCTGAGCATTTTGACTATCCACACCCAAGACCTTAAAAATGTAGGTGCCTTTGACCAAACAAATATATTTCCTAGGATTTATCATTAGGAAGACATTGTGGAAGTGTGCAAAAATATGTTTATAAGAATATATAATGCAACACTATATTAGCCAAAAGTCAGAAGAAACCTCAATGCCCAACATTAGGAAAATGGTTAAATAAGGTATGTTAATATGTTCAGTGGAATACTCTACACCCATTTAAAAGGCTATGATAAAAATAATATTTCATGAGGTAGAAGTACAGAATGCTATTTTTAAGGTGAAAGAATAAGCAGATTGCTAAATAGTGTATATGATTCTGTTTTCACTAAATTATATTATTGAAAGATTATAGGGTTAATTTTCTTCACATTTGCTTGTTAATTGGGAGATGTATAGTTATGTGAACAAAATGTCAGAATCATAAACCTGGTATCTGATGCAAAGAGTTCTGAGCATGTAACTTTGTTTCAGAATTGCATTTTTACTTTAAATCTGTGTGTGTGAGCTGGCAGTGGCCTGGATTTCCACTGTACAGAGAACTCATCAGCCCCGAACGATCATGGGGGTTTGTAATTCCCTAGGAGTGGGAGAGAAGCCGTGTACCTGCCCAGTGTTCTGCGGGGGCAGGGGTGTGGGCTGTGTCCTCCAGAGCCTCTAACGAAGTAACTGTGTTTTCCCTGCAGTTACAACCCCTTCGATGGACCGAACGAGAACCCCGAAGCTGAGCTGCCCCTCACGGCGGGAAAATACCTCTACGTCTATGGAGACATGGATGAGGATGGGTTCTATGAAGGTCTCTGTTGGAACATGGCTGTGACGGACGTAGGCTGGGCTGGTCCACCCTGCAAACCACTTCATCCAGGGCCCTGATAGACGGGCAGGGCTCTCACCGTGCTCCTGGCCGCCCAGCCCTCCGCTCTGACCCTTCCCCACTCCATAGTTACCAGGTTTCCCCTCTTCGATGACTGGAAAGAAACCTGAGTGGGGTTTCCAGTGTTCAGCTCCAAGTTGACCTCTGACACATGGTAGATGTTTTCTGCTCATCTCTGCAGAGCTTTTGGCAGCTATTCCCAGACGCACGGGGCTGATGGACCCTCTGCTTCGAAAAGGGTCTGTCCTGCTCTTGTCTTTCAGCCCAGCTCCCTTGGCGTCTCCCAGAGGCATCCTCCTGGCAGAGCCTCATTCTGGTCCAGGTGATCTCATGGGAAGGTAGCCCTTGGCACCTGTGGAAGGCCATCCATCTCCTTGACGTTGAGGCACTGTTGTCAGCTTAGGGGGTGACCCCAGGTCATCCCTGCTAATGCCCTCGAGGTCTCCTCTCCAAATTGGAAATCAGGGAATGTAAATCCTCCGTCTGAAACGCCCCACCTTTTGTTGCCTTTTTAGCTTGAGAATAAACATGTAACAGCACCAGCAGTTCATAAATCAACGTTCCAAAAGATTTGATTCCCTAATTCCCGACACATTTCAACTGCCCTGGACAAATAGCGTGGTCTTGGCTTCTTCCTCTTCCCCCCGAGCAGATGGAATCGTTCTTGCGGAGCTAGTTTCTCTTTGGTGACCTCGTGCTGTTTTCTCAGAGCCGATGGAAGCCCCGGGGGCTTTTCCCGGGTGTTTAACTGGGGTAAGGTCGTGTAGGCGTCCATGAGCAGGAGCCCAGCAGGCGAGCTGCCTTGCTCACCACTCGCTCACCAGCAGCTCTTCTTGGCTCTGGATGGTCCAGCCAAGAACTCTCATCACAGCTGGTAGCAATTTGAATTCTTCCCATCAGTCCACATTGTCACCACTGATTTTCACATAAGCACAGAAATATGTGCCCAAGACAGCTGCCAGAAAACCTGTGTTGAAATCTCTGGAGCTTTCTCACCAGGCATTGAGTCCACAGAAGCTTTCCAGGAGCCTCTTTGCAGGCAGGGATCAAAACTCAGGACTCCACTGTCCGTGTGACGGCAGGAAGCTTCCTTCACCTCGCTGTGCCTCAGCTTCCTCTGCTATAGAATGGAGATAGTAATAGTACCCACCTCATAGAGGGTCTGTGAGGATAAATGAGGTAATAGATATGAAGGTCTTAGGACAGAGCTTAGCACACAGTAATTGTTCAATAAATAGTAGCTATCACTATCACCACCACCATTATAATCATCCTCATAGTCACCATCACCATCTCATCACCACCACCATCGTCGTCATCGCCACCATCTCCTCCAAACTAAGGAATTTTAAATAATGCATCCTCAGTGCAAAGGATTGGCTCTTGCAGACCCACACCCTAGGTGGAGGTTTGGAACAGAGTCCAAGTCCTTCTATTTATTTTTTTAGAATCCAGGACTAATTAAATGGTTGACATGTCTTCGCCTGGCCCACAACACATCACATGCTCCCCCGAGGCAGGGGGTCTTTTGGGCACAGAATTCAATGCTCAGCATTTCCCAGCCCCTCTCTGTGGGTCTGTGGGTGCCTTGTGATGAATTGGGGGAAATGGTCCATTCTGGGTCTGTGCTGGGAGATTATCCAAATTGCTTCATCTTTGAAGCTCTGAACGCTTCTCCATTTTCTGGCCATCTGCTGTTAGCAGCCTCGCGAGCCCTGCTAAAGCACATAGAAGTTAAGAGTTTCACAAAATACGGCAGTCCCCACTACATCCACTCTTAGCCACGAGAGCTACTTGGACATATTTTTTGCAACTCAACTTGTGGTTCTGACACCAAATTGATAGTTTTGTTTCACATGAAATTGGACACGTTGTGGAATCGTTACGATGTGCCCAGTGTTTTTCAAGGGGGACAGGAAATCACCTTTTAATTCTTATACTCAAAAATCATAGTAAGATGTTTATTTTCTTAATCTCCAAACGCCACTGAGTTGACTGACTCGTCCTTCTAACAAATCTTTCCTGTGCACGGTTGTGAGCCAGCTGCCACTCTAGGGCTGGACATTCACTCGTCGTGAGATCCCTGCTGTCCCCGAGTGGTGTTCGTGTTAGGAGGGGGTAGTCAGTGTAGGTACGTGGACACACAAACATGACAGTTTCAGGTTGCGATAAAGATCATGGAGAAAAGAAGACTGGGCCATGGGGCTGGAGGAGCTGGCTCTTTAGATGGTGGGTGTGGAGCTGGCCCCAGCATGGACTCCTGGGAACAGTGGCGGAGCCCTAGGGCAACCCTGTTGCTCTGCCTTACGGTCCTGGTGGGGGAGGTGGGAGTACGCTGGAGGTCTCGGGGCCTCTGCTGTGTTGGCTGAGTGATAACTCTGTCCTTGTACCCAACAGGAGAGCTCCTCGATGGCCAGAGGGGTCTGGTGCCCTCCAACTTCGTGGACTTTGTGCAGGACAACGAGTCGCGGTTGGCAAGCACGCTGGGGAACGAGCAGGATCAGAACTTCATCAACCATTCCGGCATCGGCCTGGAGGGAGAGCACATCCTGGACCTCCACTCCCCAACCCATACAGACGCGGGCATCACCGACAGCAGTGCCGGGACCCTGGACGTGAACATCGACGACATCGGAGAAGACATCGTGCCTTACCCTAGAAAAATCACCCTTATCAAACAACTCGCCAAAAGTGTTATTGTGGGCTGGGAGCCCCCGGCGGTGCCACCAGGATGGGGAACCGTGAGCAGCTACAACGTCCTGGTGGACAAGGAGACGCGCATGAACCTCACCCTGGGGAGCAGAACTAAAGCCCTCATCGAGAAGCTCAACATGGCGGCCTGCACCTACCGCATCTCCGTGCAGTGTGTCACCAGCAGGGGCAGCTCGGACGAGCTGCAGTGCACGCTGCTGGTGGGCAAGGACGTGGTGGTGGCCCCTTCCCACCTGCGGGTGGACAACATCACGCAGATCTCCGCCCAGCTCTCCTGGCTGCCCACCAACAGCAACTACAGCCACGTCATCTTCCTCAACGAGGAGGAGTTCGACATCGTCAAGGCCGCCAGGTACAAGTACCAGTTCTTCAATCTCAGGCCCAACATGGCCTATAAGGTGAAGGTTCTGGCCAAACCCCACCAGATGCCGTGGCAGCTCCCGCTGGAGCAAAGGGAGAAGAAGGAGGCCTTTGTGGAGTTCTCCACGTTGCCTGCAGGTGAGCCCTGTGTCCTTCCATGGGTCGCCCGGGGCGAGAACAACAGGTGGTCACCCTGCTCGTGGGGAAAGAAGGTGGGGCAGGCAGAAGCCGGAATCCCCATCCCGACAGCATGACCCTGGAAAATCCCTTAGGTCACCCATGAAGCACAGAACGTGTGTGCGTGCACGCGCGCAGGAGTCCTTGGAGCATGTTAGGGACCATGTTGGCAGTTTTTCTTTGAGTACTTGCATCAGCAAGAGGCTCATCCTACAAAAGACAGGAGGGAAGTGAGTGCCCCCAGGGAACATGGCTGCATCTTCTGTGTCACACGCACCCCCGGACACATACTCATTGAGTGGGATAGTGCCTGGAAGTGCCTACACGCCTCTCGGAACCATTCCTTCTTGTCCTTGTAAATAATAATAATTATTATAAATATATTATTATTATTATTATTATTTTGAGATGGAGTCTCACTCTGTCACCCAGGCTGGAGTGCAGTGGTGCAATCTCGACTCACTGCAACCTCCTGATTTCAAGCGATTCTCCTGCCTCAGCCTCCTGAGTAGCTGGGATTATAGGCACCTGCCACCGCACTTGGCTAATTTTTGTATTTTTAGTAGAGATGGGGTTTCACCATGTTGGTCAGGCTGGTCTCAAACTCCTGACCTTGTGATCTGCCCGCCTCAGCCTCTCAGAGTGTTGGGATTACAGGCAGGCGCCACTAAGCGTGCACACGAGGCACACGACGCCTACATGGCTTGTGTAAAAGACACGTTTCATCACAGAAGGTATTTTCTCCGCAATGTAAACTCCAGTGTCCTTTTCTGCTTCCTCCACTCAAACGGGGAGTGTGATGAGCCCCCTTCATTTCTTGGGGGAGACGGTAGGGAGGTGGGGTGAGTGTGGACACCTCCTTCATCTTCTTGCTCTCCTACTCGCCAGGGTCCCAGTGCTGCTGAGTTACTGGGCAGCCAGCACCCCCACCTCCAGAAGCCTCCACTGCCCACTCTGGTATTCGTGAAACCTTTGGTTCACTAGAGCCTGACAGAGCAGTGGTGTCAGGGGTAGGTGGGACAGACGCTGCCTGGGGGGGACTGCATGTCCGAGGGGACAGACGCTGCCTGAGGGGGGACAGCACGTCCAGGTAGCAGCTAACTTAGGCAGGGTCAGTTCATCTGTGTTACACGGCGACATTTTATTTCCTCCCCAACTGCCCGGAGTTGATCAAGAATGCTGGGATAATGAGGCCACCTGCTTTTCACGGATGCCTCCTGCGATGCCTTCTGATGAGTGCTGGGGGTGAAAAAAGAGAAACACCAGACACAGGCACTCCATGGGGAGTCAGGAGGTAAAGGGCACATCTCTTGGGGCCTTCAGGAAAGGCTGCCCTGGAACTAACTTTGAGATGGAGAGAGTCAGGTAGAGGAGGGGCCTTAGCACAGAGGTGGGGCCCCAGGCTCACCCCAGTGACTGGGAACAAGGTCTCAGAGTGGGAAGTAAACTGGAGGGACATGTCTGTGTTGGAGGAAGAGGGTGTAGTTGGGACAATCACACATAGGTCAGCATTTTTCAGAATTCGTGTCCAATCACACCCCATGTGCCATCCCCCATGGTCTTGGGTACGGCCAGGGTTAGCCATGCCCGGGGATGGTGGTGCAAGGTTGTGGTTCTTCAGAGTAACACAGCTGGTGGGAGATATGGATGTGTTTATACTCACACCCCACATACAGCCCCACAGACCCACATACACAAGTACATATACACACCCACAGACACCCCCACAGACCCACATACACAAATGCACACCCACAGACCCACATACACTCACACACACCCCCCCCACAGACAGCCCCACAGACCCACAGACTCGCACACATATACACACACACAAATACACACTTATACATACATACACACTCACAAACACGTATACCCATAAACACATATATACATACACATGCATCCACATACACACACCCACATGCACACACACGCCCACACATCTACACACATACGTACACTTACATCTATACACACACCCCCCAACACACACACATATACACACATGCACACATGCACACACACACATATACACACATACACACATGCACACACACATATACACACATGCACACACACATATACACACATGCACACACACACATGCACACATGCACACACATACACACATACACACATGCACACACACATATACACACATGCACACACACATATACACATGCACACACACACATACACACATGCACACACATACACACATGCACACACACATACACACATGCACACACACATATACACACATGCACACACACATATACACACATACACACATGCACACACACATATACACACATGCACATGAACATACACATCCACACACAAACACACCCACATATACACATATGTACACATACACACATACACCCATACATACACATTTACACACACACACGTACACACACAGAAATGGATTCTCAGGTTCAGTGATGTCATCAGACCTGGTCTCTTCATCTTCAGTTTTGCTCAATTTCGTGGGGCGGTAAGATGGGGAATGTGAGGTCCAGGCAGAGGGTGGAAGGAGAGAAAAGAGAGAAGGAAAGGTGAGAGGACCAGGGGCAGGACGGGGGATGGGGGATTGCTTTCCACCAAGATCTCTCTTCCATTTGATCTGCCAAATGCCGGCATCTCATTGGCCCCCTCTGAGCTAATCGTGTGGCTGCCTGGCCAGGCCTGAGACCCCTGGGCAGAGGTTGCTCTGCCGGGTCACAGAGACTGAGGACAGGTAAGGAGATGGTTCCACAGACACTTCAGGTTTGCATTTCCCAGAAGATGGTGACTAAATGCCAAATTTAAAGGAAAAGGGCAGCTGTGCATCCTGGTACCTGGCTGTACCCCAGCCCCACCCTCCCACCTCACCACAGTTTCTGATGTGCTGTCAACACTGTGTCTTCTCTTTTTCCCTGGTGACTTTACTGAATGATCTTGTTTTCAGGTGACATGGGCGGAGCCCAGTCATGGCTCACCTACCAGGGCAGGGCCCTCAACACCTCCTTTCCCTTCTGTCCCCTCCCAGGCCCCCCAGCACCCCCACAAGATGTCACTGTCCAGGCTGGGGCAACCCCCGCCACCATCCGGGTCTCCTGGAGACCACCTGTGCTGACGCCCTCCGGGCTGTCCAATGGCGCAAACGTTACCGGCTACGGTGTGTACGCCAAAGGGCAGAGGGTGAGTTTTGTTGGGTCCAGCAGGGGCGGGGAACTTGTCAGGCTCTAATGCAGCAGGGACGGGCCTGGTATTTGCTCCGTGAAGGAGGCAGGGCCTGCTCTTCCAGCCCGGATCACTGGAGGCACCCTCAGCCCCGAAGACTCCATCACTGTACTAAGCACCACCCACCCCACCCCAAGGCCCCTTCCTCATTTCCAGCATTCCCCCCACCTCCCTCCCCTCCCTCATCCCCTTCCCTGCTCTGCTGTGGATTAAAAATGCAGGGGCCAGAGAGGGGACCCCCAGTATCAGAGCATTCTTGATTGATGACTGCCTTGTTCATTTCAACAAACTGGGTCTTAGCAGGATGATACCCATGGTCAAAGGCACATCCCGCCTGGAAGCACTGCTGGGTCTCTACGCTAAGAGGTGGCCAGGCCTTGACTCCAAGAAATGGGTATATCCCTGGTGCCTGGCGTAGGGAACCAAGGACACCAACCCCCTAGCCCGGCCTGGGGTGAAGTAGAAGCGTCTGCCCTCAGGAAGGGCTTGGGAAAGCAGCCGCTCCTCACCGTCCCCCGCTCTGCCCTGCGGGAGCAGGGGTGACTGGGAAACAGGCAGCGCGTCTGCCTGAGCCGCTTCCAGCTGACTCCTGTGCTCTGAGGCGGGAAGCCCCCAGCATGGGCCCTGGCCCCTGCAGAGGAGGCCCTCAGCCCTGCTGTCCCCCAGCAGTTGGAAGCCCACGCTGGCCTCTGCCTGAGCCCCTCTCTTCCCTCCAGCTGTGGCAGTGTTAAACCCGACACTCACTCCCCTCTCTGGCCCCTGCGTCTACTCAGAATGGGTCCAGAGGATGGGAGATAAACGGTTGACGTCCCTGGCCTCATGGAACCTCCTACCACTGATTGGGTCCTGGTGCTTGAGGTCTGTGAACCTGTCCCTGCCCCCTCCCGGCAAGACTTCCTGGAGCTTCCATATCTGGTGGGTGGTTGGAGTTGGAGATCGCTGGGGGTGATCCTTTGCACCGGGCATCTGGGCAGACGACTGGCCGGCTCCCCATGCAGGACCGTGGGGCTCATCTCAGGCAGCCCGCGAGCCCGCTCTGCTTGTCCATAGGTGGCTGAAGTCATCTTCCCCACGGCAGACAGCACGGCTGTGGAGCTTGTGCGGCTGCGGAGCCTGGAGGCCAAGGGCGTGACCGTGCGGACCCTCTCCGCCCAGGGCGAGTCCGTGGACTCTGCAGTTGCTGCCGTTCCCCCTGAGCTCCTGGTGCCTCCTACCCCTCACCCGAGACCTGCACCCCAATCAAAGCCATTAGCAAGTTCTGGAGTCCCCGATACCAAAGACGAGCGCCTGGGTCCCCACGCCAGGATGGACGAGGCCTGGGAGCAGAGCCGTGCACCTGGCCCTGTGCATGGGCACACGCTGGAGCCGCCCGCAGGCCCGGGAAGGCGGTCGCCCTCACCCAGCCGCATCCTGCCGCAGCCGCAGGGCACCCCAGTGTCCACCACCGTCGCCAAGGCCATGGCCCGGGAGGCCGCGCAGAGGGTGGCCGAGAGCAGCAGGGTAAGGCTGAGGCTTCCACCTCAGTGGCTCCTCAGTCCCCGAGCCCCATGGGACGGGGCCCTGTCATCTCCCCAGCCCACGGAGGGGGACTGCATCCCAGCTTGCAGGGAGGGGGGCCACGCTCAGCCCATAGCTTTGCTGGTGGACTCTGTCATGTGCCTGACCCTGATTGAGTTAAATGGTGTTTTTAATTTACGAATATGTAACTACATAACTAAGGAAATGCCAGGCACTTGCCTGGCTTAGAAAGCAGGCTCAAAAAAATCCAGACAAAGGTCTTGGTGTGTGACAAGGGATCTGAGAGTTGCCCGGTAGAAGTTGGCCGGGACCCACTTTCCTGAACTGGGCTCTTCCTGGTTTTGCTGGCTGCAGAGTCCTAGGTTCCGTGTGTGTGTGCATGTAAATATATATACACACACATGCACACGTGTCTATATATGTATGGATGTGCACCCACAGATACACATATCTGTATGCGTCCTCACATACACATCTGTACCTATGTGTAGAAACACATGGGCATACAGGTCCCTGCGTACATATTTGCATGTCTCCTAACTGAACTTTTCTGGGTCCAGGAGAGAGCGTTTGGATTGTGGTAGGGCCATGTTCCAGATGACATGTGCAATGGGACGTGAATTTTTGAGAAACTGCCTGCAGAGTAATGCCTCCTGTGCAAGGCTGGAGGAGGAGATGTGGGGCTGGGAGCCAGACCATGTGTCCCCACCCCCACCCTGCAGGTCTTGGGGAGGAGATGTGGGGCTGGTAGCCAGACCGTGTGTCCGTACCCCCACCCAGAACCCAGTCTTGTCTCTCCTGCTGTGTTGAGCCCATTTCCACCTGAGGCGGCAGCACAGCCCTGGTCAGGGCCCTCAGCCCTGCTGGGTCAGCCTGTGGGGTCTCACCAGGACCCTACACCATCCTCCTGTGAGTGTTCCTCTGGGCTGGGGGCCAGGCCAGGGAAACTGAGGTGGGGCACGCACCCTGAGAGGTCAGTGCTGAGCAGCTCAGGTGTGTCTTGGAGGACAGAGAGGATGACGGTGACACTGGGCAGGGAGCCACCTTCTCCTGAGTGGGCCTGCCCTGGCAGCGCCTCAGCACGTCTTGAAAAACTGGAAATCTTCTGTGAAATTTCCTAATTCTTTCAACATTGGCCACTAATAAAAATACTAAACATGAATTTGTGGCCTTTGTGTAAAGGAAACCCTGCAGAATATGTGAACTCACCATGGCTCTGATTGGCTGACAGGCAGGAGCCCAGGCCTCGGGCTTGCGAGGTGGTACTTCTGGGGAGGCCGTGGGCAGGACGGGGTAGCAGCTGCCCTGTGGGATGCGGCTCCACTCCTGCTCCAGGTCCCCAAGAAGGCTGTGAAGGCAGGGCAGCCCAGGAAGCCTGGGGCCGGAGAGGAAGCAGATCCTTCCAAGTCCTGTGTTTCAGACAAATGTGAATTGGTCAAAGTATTAAAAAAAACTGGGCAGAGGGGACCAATGGAGGGAATGAGGTGTCATCTCTGTATCCAAATATTACCCCAAAGGTTAAAAAGAGGCTAGACGTGGTGGCTCATGCCTGTAATCCCAGTAGTCTGGGAGGCCGAGGCGGGCGGATCACCTGAGCTCAGGAGTTTGAGATCAGCCTGACCAACATAGTGAAACCCTATCTCTACTAAAAATACAAAAATTAGCCAGGCATGGTGGTGGACGCCTGTAGTCCCAGCTACTTGGGAGGCTGAGGCAGGAGAATCGCTTGAACCTGGGAGTCAGAGGTTTCAGTGAGCTATAATCGTGCCACTGCACTCTAGCCTGGGTGACAGAGTGAGACTCTGTCTCAAAAAAAAAGAAAAAAAAAAAAGATTCTGGTGGGTCTGGGGCAGCGAGAGGGTGGCAGAGCTGGGCCCAGAGCACTGTGGGGGGGGCACCTGGCCAGGCTCTGAGGGGCGGAAGGTTTGGCAAGTGCAGGTGGGGCTGAGTGTGGCTGAAGGTGGCCCTGCCTCACCCGTGTGCCTCCTTTCTCTTTCCAAGTTAGAGAAAAGGAGCGTCTTCCTAGAGAGAAGCAGCGCAGGGCAGTATGCTGCCTCGGATGAGGAGGACGCCTACGACTCCCCAGACTTCAAGAGGAGGGGCGCCTCAGTGGACGACTTCCTGAAAGGCTCTGAACTCGGCAAGCAGGTGAGTGCGCGCCAGACCCCACACCGTCCTCTTGGTCAGCATGGGCTCGGAGCAGGCCCCGTGGAGATCAAGAGACGTGGGCACTTTTCCCCGCTACCCTTGGGTCCCTGAGAGAGATGGAGATGCCCAGCTGGGGTCCCAAGTCATCCTAGATTTCTTAAGCTTAGGTTTAATGATGCCTGTCACATACCCTCATTGGGGATAATTGAAAAGTCAAAGTACAGGGCTTCCACCTGCCCCCAGTGCACCATCCTGGTATTTGGTCATGGGGGTGGTTTTGCAGGTCCTGGTAGGGTTAGGCTCAGTTCAGGCAGAACATGCCATTCGCTCATTCACCTCCGTTAATCGGGCAGATGTTTGTTGGACATCTGTGTGCTAGGGAGGCATCATGGGAAACAAAAATAACACGGCCAGTGTTCGTCCTTCAGAACAGCAAAACATCAGAGCTGGGCTCACGAGGAAGACATTCAGCCAGTTTGGGGTTTCTGTCTAATTTCCGATCATGCATATTCTAATGGAAATGCCCTCGGATGCTGTAAAGAACCAAACTTGGACAACAGGAGCAATGGAAATAACCGAGGGCCTGGGGAATGCTCAATCTTGGGAGCTCAAAGACGCTGCAGATATCAGATCACACAGTATCCTCTGTACCCACTCCCACAGCAAAACAGCCCCGTACCCATAGAGGGGGACTGGCATGTCTCAGACCTGGGTTTATGTCCCAGCTGGTTACAGACCACAAGTGGGCAAGTCCCCTGACTCCTCCAGCCATGATGGTCTTCATCTAGAAGATCCAAATCACTCAGAAACGGAATGTCCAGCTAATCACGGCTAAGACAACAAAGACGTTTAATTACCCCACATCACAGGAAGTCTGCAGTAGAGGCTGTGAGGTGGATTTGGCTCTCAGTGTGTCAGGGGTCTGGGTTCTGTCTCTTCCATTCTCTTGGCCTTTTTCTCATGGTTACAAAGTGGCTGCCATAGCTCCAATAATTGCACCCTCCTATGAGAGAACCCCAAGAAGGAAAAAAGGGATGAATGGAAGCCAGACTTCCTTCTAGTCAGACTTTCCATGATATCTTGCTGAGCAGACTGAGGTCACATGGCCACTACCCAGGCAGGAACTGGATTCCAATGAATGGCTTATCAGTGATGTGTCATCCAAAAGCCCACCAGCGTGGCTCAGTGGTAGAAAGGAGAGCTTTATTGGTGACATCAGTTTGCAGACCAGGAAGAGAGAGGCTCTGGTGCGTGCTGAGGGTGCTGTCTCTGAAGAGGGAAGGGCAGGGTGGTTTTTATGCCTCACAGGGTCCACATTACACAGAACCATATGCATTCAGGTTGGGGAAAAGCTGTCCGTCCGTCTGAGAGGAGTCACACACACATGCAGTGAGTAGATGTATCTGTAGCATCCTCCGTGCACACTGCACTGGGGCGGGGTTTTAGTGTTAGAATGAGGTGGAATTGGCTCTTCCCACCAAAAGGTGAACCCCAGGACTCAATGCCTAAGCTAAAATGGGCCGAAGCCTCTTTAAGCTGAAACTGGCTTCATGTCTACAGTCGCTTGTCAGAAAAGTGTGTGTGTAAGGCCGGTCCTCTGCCCAGTTGGAGTTGCGTGGTCTGGGTTGTAAATGAGAGTTAGGAGGAGTCCCATAGCTCCTGTTGTTGGGGGGTTTAGCCAGAGTGTGGGTTTTCTTGCAGCACAGGAATTTAGAGAGCAGCCATGCCAGCCAGGCCTTGAGCCCTCGGTCCCAGGCATCTTTCATTTCCCTAACCTTAGGGGCCATCTCAGTAGAGAAAGGTATCTGTTTTGGTCGCTTGGGTCACAGATGATTCATCCTCTTGGTGCTGGGCCCTGGGTGAGTTCTGGAGATAGGATTTCTGCTGACTGTTGTACTGGTCTGCTGGGGCTGCCATCACAGAATACCACAGATCAGGTGGCTCAAACAACACAAGTCTGCTTCTCACAGTGCTGGGGGCTGGAAGTCCAGGACCGAGGCACCAGCAGGGCTGGTTTCCCCTGAGGCCTCCCTGAGGCCTGTAGATGGCGCCTTCTCCCTGAGTCCTCACGCAGCCTTTTCTCTGTACATCCCTGGTATCTTGTCCTCTTTTTGTAAGGAAAACAGTCCTATTGGATTAGGGCCTACCATCATGATGTCATATAATCTTAATCACCTTTTTAAAGAGCCTATCTCCAAATAAAATCACATTGGTGGTTAAGGTTTCAACTTCTGAATAGGGAGGGGTGGGGAAATACAACTTAGTCCATAGCAAATGTGGAGCCAGCAACACCTGCCACAATAGCACCTGCCTCATAGTTTATGAGGCTTTCCGTGTGTTGCATGACATGCAAAATGCAACTGGCATGTAGTAAGTTCTCAGTAAATGTGAGCGCTTATTTTGCATATACAGGGAAACTGAGGCCCACAGAATTGAGAATTTTTGTCCATGATTATGCAGACGGTCTTCTAACTGGCCTGCAGAAGACCTGTTTCCATGCCTTTCCCAATGTGCCCTGTTTTCTACCTACCCAGGAGTGAATCATTACCTTCCCTGCAATCTGCTCAGGTTTTGAACCCAGACGAAAGGCTGGAGCAGTTGTTCTCTGGGTGTGGGACCCACATCCCCACTAGTTTTTGAGATCAGCATTCAGCGCCGTCTTATGGCAGCCACAGCCCCAGGTGGTCACAGAGCCCTTGACATGTGGTCACCTGGGGCTGAGTGTAACTGAGGCCCTGAATTTTTACTTCTATAAAACTAGTTACAGATTAGTTTACGTTCTAATTAGTTTACATGTAAACAGCCACACGTGGCTGGTGGCCACCACTGCTGATGCCCAGCTCTGGATGACCACACCTGCTGCAAGAGATGACTTTTCTAGAGAAGAGTAGAAATACAGCAGCAGAAACACAGGTGTGTACTTTCAAGGGCCTTCCAGTCCTTCTGATGAGACTGCAGAGGAAGTCTGTCTGGCTAAGCACGCTATTAATGTTGTCGTGCTTGTTTCCTTTTTTAACAGAGCAAACAGGTCTGTTTCTATTAAAATTTAAAAAGCATTAATATTTAGCAGCATTGTTTTATGCTGTATTCATTTAGATGACAAGTGATACTTGTTTTCCATTTACAGTTGAGATATTTTCTGTAAAAGTAACATTAAATATTGATTCAGTTCAAAGAATACATTCATTAATCATACAGATGACATCTGGCTAGGTGACGCATTATGATGGTGGCAGGGAGTGACTGAAGTTGAGCTGGTGCACAGACCACTGGCTTTTCAACCCAGGAAGCATTCCCTGACCACCTTCTTCCCCACGCTGCCCGCCCTGTCACACGTACCCTTACCCCTGGCATTATCCCATCTGCTCCAAGACACTGACGTTCTAGCAGGCGGAAGCCTCCACTTTTAGTTGACTATAGTATCTCTAGCATTTCACACATAGTAGGTGCCCAATGAATGTTTGTTGAATGAATGAATGAAAGAAGTGAGGCTGAGGGTAGCTGAGACATTTGCTCTGAAAAAATCACCTCCATTCTCCCAATATTACAAATGCATTTCCATTCAGTCCACAGTGAGAAATGCTCACTATACCAATAAATAATACCTTTATCTATTTTTAAAAGTGTTTCATTGACAAAGACTACCTGTGTTCTAGGTGTATGTCTTGATGACTGGATGTGGGTACCCTCTGTGTAAAGACTGTCACGCACGGCTGAGTGTGGTGGCTCAAGCCTGCGTTCCCAGTACTTTGGGAGGCCAAGGCGGGTGGATCACTTGAGGTCAGGAGTTTGAGATCAGCCTGGCCAACATGGTGAAACCCGTCTCCACTAAAAATATAAAAATTGGCTGGGCGTGGTGGCAGGTGCCTGTAATCCCAGCTACTCAGGAGGCTGAGGCACGAGAATTGCTTGAACCTGGGAGGTGGAGGTTGCAGTGAGCTGAGATCATGACACCGCACTCCGGTCTGGGCAACAGGGTGAGACTTGGTCTCAAAAAAAAAAAAGTCTGTCCCAGTCAGGTGAATTAATACATCTGTCATTGCCGGTGCTGAACACTAGGCCCCCAGAACCTGCTCTGCATGTAACTGAAAGTCTGTACCCTTATTACATCTAAGGAAAGAGGCTTTTAAGAGGAAATTGTGACTTTTAGTTTGGCAAGAGAAAAGGTGGTTTGCCAAGTGACAAGACTGAAGTTTGCTATAGTGATGATCAAAATCCTGTCTTGTGGAGGCTTTACCTCAGCTTCTCTATAAGTGAAATTTATAGCCACAGGCCTGCTGGATGCGGGGCTCAGCACCTCCCCTATCCCCAGGGAGGACCATCTGCCTGCTGGCATTCTCCACTGAGGACTGGAGGTAAAGCCGCGTGTCCCCCTAGGAGAAGGCACCGCCAGGTGGAGTTTCTAAGGCCATGTTCTCTGTCAGCAGAGGCAAGGGCAGACCTGGACCCTGGTCTCAGCCCTGGCGTTTACTTGCTGAGTGCCTTCGGCCAGTCACTAGACATCTCACTGAAATGCTGGCGACCTTTGCTTAGAACACTATTCCAAGAATGGAGAGACGGCTGACCTCAAGCATCTGGTGAATGCCAGACGCCTCCTTCCGTCTCAGGAGTTGACCCCTAGCTTGCTGCTGGGGTTGAACAAAGTGAGACTGTTCTGTGGTGCAGGAGTCCCTCGCCAGGGGCCTTGGGAGGGCCTCGTTAGACACAGCCTCACCTTTTTCATCCATTTAAACCCAGTTCGCTTTCATGCCCTCCACTTGGAGCCTGGTTGGAAGCGTTAGGCCTGGTGCAGCTGAGAGGCTGGGGTTACAGACTGCCCTGAGCCCTTCCCATCCTCCCTCCCGCGGGCTCGGGGCCAGAAACCTTCCATCTGCAGCGCCATGCAGCCTCCCTCAGCAGGCCAGGAACTGACCGTGATGCCAACGCATACACATCTTCATCTAGGTTAGTCATTGAAGCCAGATTTTTAAAAGATAAATACATCATAAAATGCTATTGAATACTTTTGTCTTGCCACACCCTTGCAAAATAAACTGTTCCCAATCGACACCATGTAGCAAAAACACAGTACCTTTATGGATGTATTGCATTCATAAATCTGAGCGCATGACAGCGTGTAGTTCGAGTTGTCGAAGGTTTGCTTTGAATACTGTTACCACAAGACAGGGTGCTTTCTCTGTGAGTGCAAACCTGGCGGCTGCTGCTGGCACCATCACTGGGAGAGTCCACCCGGGCTGTCGCCGTCTCCAAGCTGGCATGTTACCAGGTAGCCTCTTCATTTAAAGACACTTTTTTTGTTAAAGCCTTTACGCTGTCCGCAGCCTCCACCCAGTGCCCTTATTATCTGCACAATCTTCATCTCGTGCTGAGGCCGAGCTGGGCTTGGAGTAAGCACATGGTCTGTGCGGCGGCTCCACCTCCTGCCAGGCCAGGCTGTCTGCCAATGTCTGCGCGTGTGTGTTAAACAACGTGGCATGTTTTAAAAACCAAAGTGCCTTTTTATGGTGCATATACACCCCACCTTACCACTATCCCCCTGCCCCTCTGACACAATGCTGGATCCGGTGTACACCTGGTGTGCACTGATCCTCACTGTCACCAGAGTTTGGAGCCTTTGTCCAGCCAATAAGTTGGAGAAGCTGAGGGTGCCCAGAAATGGACATTCTGCCCACGTATCTTGTAAGCCCCAGTGGGTTTTCTGTCTTGTCCAGAGCTCAGGTGTTTCTGTACCTGTTGGAGCTGAGAGACCTGCGCTGATCCTGTCTCTGCCACTTCAGCAGAGAGGGTGGGTATATCCTCTCTCCAGCCTCACTTTCCAGAACGAGTAACATACCCTGTGCCCATCTCTAGGCCTGTGAACCCCGAGAGTCAGCAAAGCAGGGAAAGGGTTGGCAAGCTCAGTCTGGCCTCCTGTAGGATGCGGAAGGAGCCATCCACTCAGTAGCCCCTTTGCTTGGCCCCCAGCCGCACTGTTGCCATGGAGACGAGTACCACACGGAGAGCAGCCGGGGGTCTGACCTCTCAGACATCATGGAGGAGGACGAGGAGGAGCTGTATTCTGAAATGCAGCTGGAAGATGGGGGAAGGAGGCGTCCCAGTGGCACATCCCACAATGCCCTCAAGGTGAGCGGCTGGGGAAGGGGGACCCTGCACTCCGTCCCCAGAGTAGCTCCATCCGCGTCCCTTTGCTGGGGCTGGTGAGGCAGGCTCCAGAGGGGCCTTGCCTTACAACCAGTAGCCCTCGGATTTGGATTCGCTTCTTTCTCACTATTGAATCTGCATTCGGGAATTACCTACACTCCCGTCTTGCTCTTGGCCAAAAGGTCTGGGTAAGGGAGTTTAGAGGAATCCATTTGACACCCTCCAGGGGGTACTCAGCTCTGTGCCAGGAACAGGAGTGGGGGGAATAGAACAAAGAAGACCCGCCTCCGCAGCCTTAAGTCTCACCTCGAGAGAATCGGCAGCCGAGAGAGCGTGAATCAGCCTCTAAATCTAAAGCAGAGGTCGGGACGGTGTGGTCAGCAGGGAGCTCCTTAAAGGAGGGCACTATGGTGGCCCTGCCTGGCGGTGGGCAGGAGTCAAGCACAGTGAGGTTGGAGGAGATGGGTGTGGAGGGAGGGCTGTCCCGCATCTGATGACACCGGCCTCGCAGATAGGCTGGAGGCTCCACGCACCTACTCAGACCACCTCCCGCTAGACCCTCTCCCTTCTGCTCTGGCAGAGGCCATCAGCAAGGGGTCGACGGGAGATTACCTGCAGGGATATTGAGCTTGAGGCACTCTAGAGCCAAGGAGGGTGGGTTTCCCATCCACGTGGCTTCCCCTTGGTCCTGGCCTTGGGGAGACGTTGGCCACTGCTGCTGCAGTCACTGGCCGGTGTCTGACTCCTGCTTTCATGTGCTCTGCAGGGCAGTGTGGGATGACCAGCTCTATGCACCAGGCCCTGTGCTAGGCCGAGGGGTGCCCTCTGCAGGTCCCAGCCTAATGGGGAGACAGACAAAGAGGGAGCCATTGGTAGGAGCTTTGTGGGTTTTCCAAATGAAAAAGGCCTTGGAGAGGAAAATTCCCCGGGACGAAGCCTCCCAGCACTGCTTTCTCCAGGAACACAGGGTGTGCATTTTGAATGGTGGACAGAAGGCTCATCCAAATCTGGCCTGCCGACTCGGTGCCTACTTGCATAGACAAGACTGACTTATGTTCTCCTGGCAAAGGCCCCTGGCAGGGCCTTGGGGATGTCCTGTCACCAAAGAACATGCCAGATCCCTATGCAAACTCTGCATGGTGCAGCACGTGCTATCCCCGGCAGCTCCTCCGTCCCCGCTCCCAGGTGACACCACGGAGCAGGTTCACACTGGCCTTTGCAGAGTGGTCCAGTCTGACCCCAGGACCCCTCTGTGTACCCCAGAGCCAGGAGCTCCAAAAAAGTGCCCATGAGTCGGGCCGGGTGAGGCGGGCAGCTGGTCTTCCCATACCCCTGATGCCTTTCCTTTTGATGGAGGAAGAGCCTGGGATGGGGCTTCATGGGAATTGTTTAGCAGAGAAATAACGTCACCTTCTCTCCTCAGAAGGTGGCCCAGGGTCAAGCAAGTTCATCATAAAGTTCCTGGGCTGAGCCCCACCCCCATAGGCACAGCTCCACCCTCCACCTCTTAGCAACGGGGATCACCAGGGCTGGGGCTTGGCCAGGATGGTAGCAGCCTCCCTCTCCCATTCACAGAGTGTTGTCAGTTTTTAGAAATCATGTAGGAGGCTGGGCTCGGTGGCTCACGCCTGTAATCCCAGCACTTTGGGAGGCCGAGGTGCGCAGATCATGAGGTCAAGAGATCGAGAACATCCTGGTCAACACAGTGAAACCCCATCTCTACTAAAAATACAAAAATTAGCTGGGCGTGGTGGTGTGGACCTGTAATCCCAGCTACTCAAGAGGCTGAGGCAGGAGAATCACTTGAACCCGGGAGGCAGAGGTTGCAGTGAGCCGAGATTGCGCCATTGCGCTCCAGGCTGGGCAATAGAGCGAGACTCCATCTCGAAAAAAAAAAAAAAGAAATTGTGTAGGCAGGTCTGGATTTCTGGATTCTCTTTAGAAATTACAAGATGTGGTACAGAGATCTGGCCACTCGGCATGCACGTTCCCACGTGGCAGTGAGGAGCTGTGGCAGAGCTGGGTCCCTGATGGGCACCGCAGGTGTTCGGCCCCCACTGGCCTGGTTCACTCATCCCGCCTGCCTTGGAAAGTGTCCGGGCTTGCCATGCCTTTACTCTAAAGATGGTTTGTTTTTGATGTCCTTATTCGCTCCAATATTAGCTCATGTGCCCCCGAATCTGCAGAAAGTGAAGGGAGAGAGCTGTCAGCGGCAGAGTGTGCGCCCCGATGCCTCCTCACCTGGCTTATGGCCAAGTCCCAGGCCCATGGCAGACCCCGTGTTAGGCAAATCCCACATGGTCCCTGAGACCAAGGGGCCCACAGCCAGAGGGGGGACAGACAAGTTGCCCTGTTCTGTGCTCATGTGGCTTATCTCTACTGAGCATCCCCAGGGCTGATGGCCGGGACCCAGGGGCACGCTTTACCTGGGTGGTCAGCCAAGCCCCCTCGAAGGAGACACCAGTCAGGAGTCCTTCATGCTCTTCGGGTAGAGGGTGAGTTGAGGGCTGTTCCTAGCAGAGAGTGGTGACATGCAGACGGGCAGTATAAGAGCCATGGACACTGGTTAAGCAGCTCCTGGTGCAGCCAGCCCCGTGCCACCCGCTAGAGACCATGATGGCTCAGGTACGGCTCTCAGGGACCCCAGAATGCAGGATGCAGAGGAGACAGGCAGACTCCAGTCCTCTGCTGATACAGACTCTGCACGACGGTGTGCAGGCACTGTTGGTGGGGCCGGGGATGGCGTGGTTTCACGCAGCTTGTATCTTAGCCGGGAGAAGGGTGACACACTGGCCTAATTAGAAAGTCCCGCAGAGGGTGCCGAGCACTGGAAGGGAAGCGGGCCCAGTGGATGGACAGGGGCAGGTCAGGCTCCCCGTCTGGTGAACTGTCTCCAGTCACGGTCAGCCTCCAGTGGCAGCTGCCCTCAGGGTTTCTGAGGACGTAGCCCCCGGGCAGTCTCCCCTGGCACCGTGGCCACACCCACCCTCCAGAGCAGCGGTCCCGCGGGCACTGTGGGGCCTGATGTGCTGCCAGAATCTGACCTGCCCTCTCCTTGGCTGGATGCATGGTGCTGGCTCCTGCCCGGCCTGCTGGCTCTGCCTGTGCTCTGCCTCGGCCTGCATCCCGCACCAGCCCCGTAACCCATTCTGTTTTCATTCCAGAGCCCTCCACGGCATGCCCCCGGCCCGAGTAGACGCATGCTTCCCACTCCTCACTGCCTCCAGGACTAATTCTGTCTGTATTTTCTTTCCTCCCCCGGCCCCCACTTCATGCTGACCACACACTGTCTTTCCCGCGCCTGTTCTTGGCACGCCACCCCCGTAAGGACTGCACTGAGCATAGGACCTCTGAAGGCACTTTCTGGGAGCCCGAGTTTCCCCACCAGCCCCACAGGAAGAGACTTTTCAGTATCCCCGAAGTAGCGGAAGAGGACGGAGAGTGCTGTGGGCTGCTGCACAAACAGGGTGCAGGGCCGTCCCCCAGGGCCAGGACGGGGCTGGCCAGAGAGCCCAGGCCCGGCCGGCCCTGCAGGGGTGATGAGGCCCCTCGGGGCTCCTGGTTCTCGGTGAAGCACAGGAGCTCGGGGGCCGTCCCCCACGTGGACGACTTCCTTCTGGAAGACAGGGGCTGTCGGTTCAGTCGCTCGGCCACCCGGAGCCCGGACAGCGGCCTGGACTGTGGGAGTGAAGAGGAGGAGTCACGGTTTGGCTTTGGAAACACCGTGGCCACGTGCAGCCCAGGCCCTGGCCACTGTCCCTGCAGGAGGGGCCTGAGGCCGCTGCTGGCCCGGCGGCGGACGCTGACCCGGCAGAGCAGCGTCGAGGAGGACTTTGGGGAGCAGGTGGGCCCTGGTGGCATCCTCAGGAACGACGACCCCCAGCCCAGCCCGGAGAGGCCGCTCCCCAGGAAGCACGGCTGGGGCGAGCCCACCGAGCACCAAGATTTTCGGGGTGTCTGGAAGAAAAGCATAACCATGCCCAACAGTAGGGCAGCTGCCCCCCACGCAAAGCCACCTCCCAGAGTCGCACAAGGCCCCCTGGTGTGTGACCTGCACTTCCTTCTCACAGCCACTTACCAAACCAATCTGTTCCATTCTCATTGGTTTCCTGTTGGTTCTGGTGTCCATCCCTGGGGACTCTCTTGCTGGCTGTCTTCATTTTCCCTGCATTTTTGCTTTCTCAAGTCCCATTTGCTTCCCAACCTTTTGACCATGCTGAAGATTTCTTTACCTTGCTTAGAGGAATGATTTCCACCCCCCAGAATCAGTAATGAGTATGGCTGCTTGAATTAAAGGACAACTGAATCTAAATTTTAATTAAGGGTTAGCTGAAGTGTGATTATCTGAAAGTCTGGCAACATGTTTGTGTGCACAGGGATCCTTAGGGATTTATTTATGACTGCTAGTATTGTCGAGGGTTTTTTTTCCTTGTTATTTTGGAGTTTTTTTCATTGCTTTTTGACCTTCATCCATAACCAAAAAAAAAAAAAAGAACAATGATTGAAGAAATCTATTTTTTTTTTTTTTGCATATTGTTTCTAAAGTTTTTGTTTTTTTCCCATTTGTTTTCCGTGCCCACAGTTTCCAGAATGCATTTTCCATGATCAGCCTTCTCCCTGCCGGCCCTGCCGTCTGGGCTTGTTGTTGGTTTTGAGCGTAGGGATTCATTGAAGGCTTCATTCATCTCTATATTGTGTCCTCTTTTCAGAACATTTGCTCCTGTCATGCTGACCTTTTCATTGAAAACACAGGTGAGCCATCCATATGGCGCCAGGCCTTGGGTCTGAGGCCATGTGCTTGCGATGGGCCCACCCAGGAGAGGTGCGAGATCCGTACCTCGGCGACTCAGCTGCCCACCGCAGCCCGCGGCCTCCCCGGCCCCACCGCAGGCTCTGCAGCAGGCATGCCTCATCCCCAGACTCCCTGCCTGCCGTTCACACCTGTGTTCCTGAGAACTTCCTCACTCCATTTACTTACTAGCAAGAAGAAGGTGTTGCTGTGATTGTCTTTAGTCAATCCTAACCCTGATCTAAAGGTGAATTTAGAGGTGAACTTAGCCAGAAAGGCGACCTGTCTGAGTCCTGGAATGTTACCAGCATCTTCAGATTAGGAGTAGAATGTTGAGTTTTGAAGCTGATAAAATGCAGAAACTTCCGTCTTTGAGTTGTGTGTGAGAAACCTCACACACTTCTATCCAAGCAGGACAGGTGGAACTGCAGTGTCTTCCCCACTTTTGTGACAGCTGAGGGGGGGGCATGTGGAGACTAGGAGGGGCTCAAGTATTCCAGGGAGCCAAGGTGGGTGAGATGTATTCAAGCCATTGTCTCTTTGGTCCAAAACTTTTTCTTCAGCACCAGCAGCAGCAACCAAAAGAGACCCCCTACAAGGAATTTTTTTGCCCTCACCCCACCATGCACCCAGCAGCGGCTCCGAGTAGAGTGTGGGGTGCTGGTGCGTGGCTTTGTTCTCTCCCAGGCCATTCAGCTAACCTTTCAGTTAAAAGCTAAGTTTAGTTGCCTTTAGAGATTCTGCTTCTCAACCCACTTGATTTGGCTAACTGAATTCTTCGGCGCCCAATGCTGGCGAGACTTATGACTTTGTTGTTGTTTTGTCTTCAGATTTTAGGGAACCCAGCCTCTGCAGGACGGGTGGATCACATGGGCCGGAGGTTTCCCCGCGGCAGTGCTGGTCCTCAGAGGTCCCGGCCCGTGACAGTCCCATCCATCGGTTAGTGGCTCCATCATTGCTGTTCTGTCTTTCAGCTGCGGAGCATGTGGCTGCTTACTCCATCTAAGCATGAGCACAATTTTAGGAGTAGCGTTTTCAGCTAAGCACAGAACACTCTGTTATTTATGGCAAAAAAGGAGGCAGGAACAGCACAAGATAAATGAAAGCTATTTGTAAGTATTCTTGAAATATCAAATTGGCCTTCTACATCCATGTTCTCCCCGCTGATTTGTTCCTGGAGAGTTTCACAGGGTAAGCACTGAAGGGACCACTTGTGTTGCCTCCCTCGTCCTGGCGCGGGCTCCCTGGGACACTCAGGGTCAGAGCCTGTGGCAGGTGCAGAAGCTGGATGTCAGCGTGCCTCGGGGGTCTGTGAGCCCCGCCAGAGGGAATGCTGTCTGTCTGCAGAAGACACACTGGCAGCAGAGCTAAGTGCTGGGGACACCGTGCAGCTGTGTGCGCCCCTGAAGTGTGCGCTCCCCACATCCATCTGGGCACCTCCCCTGCTCATGAGTCATCCTCGGGCATTCTGTTTCCATTCTCTTCCTGACATTTTGGAATTCAGCCAGCCATGCTGAAAGCTATCGTTTTGGCCATCCTAATCAATCCGTGGAGGGGATACTTCTATTATTGGAATCAATCATAGCAAGGAGAATTCCAAAAAGTATTATGCATAAGATAATGGAAGCTGGTCATCAGCACAGAGGAACCAGGCTTCTATGAAAACACAC
This sequence comes from Trachypithecus francoisi, assembly GCF_009764315.1. NCBI lineage: Eukaryota > Metazoa > Chordata > Mammalia > Primates > Cercopithecidae > Trachypithecus > Trachypithecus francoisi. The sequence goes on from NW_022681456.1 coordinate 2,756,517, forward strand.
ACACACACACACACACACACACAAATGCAAGGAGAACTCTTGATACCACAGAAATAGATGAGGAGAAACCGTCTTGGTTTGGCATGACAGGGCTCAAGGAGGATAACTTCTGGATAGTCTAGGCCCCTGAAAATCCACCTGGAATCTCACTGAAATAGCTGAAGTTTAAAAGGCAACTGGTCTTCTTTTCCGTCAACTCAAAATGAAGACAGGCTTCATGAAGCAAATAGATTTTTTAAATTGTGTCCTGCCAGACTTTTTTTTTTTTTTTTTTTGAGACGGAGTCTCGCTCTGTCACCCAGGCTGGAGTGCTGTGGCGGGATCCCAGCTCACTGCAAGCTCCGCCTCCCGGGTTTACGCCATTCTCCTGTCTCAGCCTCCCGGGTAGCTGGGACTACAGACGCCCGCCACCTCGCCCGGCTAGTTTTTTGTAGTTTTTAGTAGAGACGGGGTTTCACCGTGTTGGCCAGGATGGTCTCGATCTCCTGACCTCGTGATCCGCCCGTCTCGGCCTCCCAAAGTGCTGGGATTACAGGCTTGAGCCACTGTGCCCGGCCCAGACTTTTTCTTCCTTGTACAATTCAAACAGTAAGACAAAAAAATTTCCTTTTCCATCTTTACAGTTTTTAGGTTGTTTTTATCTTTAACCAGTAAAAATTCCATGCAGTGTTAAAGATCCGTAGGAAACAGTATTTTCAGTTAAGTGAATAATAAAAGATGCAGTCAGGTTCAGAGAACCCTGATGGTCGTACTACAGATCAACTAGCAGGGTTAGTGGAGCCCAGATTCCTTTCAGGTATTCTAAACCTACTGCGTGTCTCTTAAATCTTCATTCACTTTGTGTCCCTCCGGAGGAACTACGAAGCTTAATAAATAGGTTCTTCTGGCTCTCTCTGTCTGAGATGTCCTGTCTTGAGAAACGAGGTGGAGAAAAGGCCAGTCCTCCTGTTCAAGGCTGTCTTTCTCTCTCTCTGGTTAGGGTGAGTTTTCAAGTCTTCACTTGATGGTAACTTTAATGAGTGAAATGACCTGGTGATGGGGTAGCCACTGACAAGTTAATTCTGTGGCCATTCAGAAAGGACGTCCTTTGGAAGAGGCATGTTGGGTCTTCTATGCCAATCTCCTAGGACTGAGACCTGAAAACTGTGCTGTGACAAGTCAGCACTTGAGCCAGGAAGTCGAAGGAAACCAATCCTAGGCCTGCAGTCTTGCCAGGGTGACCCTCGCTGTCAGAGTCGCAGGCGACAATTTGGCTGGATTTTTCTGCAGCTGTGGAGTTCCAAAGGCTGCATATGTGTCTTAATTTCAGGAGGACACTTGTGAAATTGGGCGAAAGAGCAATTCTACGTCAACACCTTAACAAGGAAAAAGCCTCTGAACGTAACTCGGAAAAGAGTTAACTGACAAACCTATGAGAGGTTTGCTTTCATGGTGCTGACTTCTTATCACGTAGCCAGCCAGGAAACCACACAAAAATAACGAAAACCAGACACTTTATACACAAACACACATCTCGGCACTTATGATGGTTTCAAAAGGAAACAGAAGTGGTGGGTGCTTATCACCCACCTGAGGAGGCGGCCCTGGCAAAGAGCCTTGGGAAATGAACATCAGTGACAGCCGAACAGACAGGATGTTCCTCTAGTTCTCATTTACTTAATTGTATTTTTCTTGTGAAAATATTAGAGAACAGTATTTTAGAAATCTGCTACATTTCAAAAGCATTACTTTTCTTTTTCAGAGGAAATTAAGTCTGTAAACCATATACTTCCTATTTTTAATAAGCAGTGGACCTACAACAAAAAATAATATAATAGGTTCTTTGGATTTCCAAAATTTAAAAAATGTCCTTCATGATAAAAAACAAAATTATGTAGCTTCCTATCTAGTAAATTCTAAACCATATAATTAGCATAAGGAGGTCTCAACGTTGATAGATGTCTTCATATATATACTTAATTAGGTTTGGTTTTTATCCTTTATAATTTTTGGTCTTTGCATTTATCTAGTTGTTGACCTGTCAGACGGAAGGCCTGCAGGTTCATCCTTCTAAAACCGAAGCACTGTGTTTAAGAGGATTCTATTCTTAGGAATCAACTCTGAATATCTCCTCTGTATTCTCTCATTTCTTTTTGTTATTTGTTATTTTGGCTACTGAGCCTACAAAGTGAGGAAAGTACAGCACATTTTCTTCGTGTTCAGGGAGGAAAAATAAATTAACTCTGTTGACAAAGCTTTGCCCCTTAAAAAGGAAAGCTCCTTTCTTCAGGTTTCCCTGCAAGAAAAAAAAAAATCAAAAGCTGTCAACTCTGTTTAATAGATAATTCCCTTTATCTCCACAGAAATTACAATGGACAGTAGCAGGGAGGGCGGTCGGTCTGGGCCAGGTAGTGAGGGAAACCTCTCTCCTGTAGAAAACGGTGCTTATTCTCACGGCACCGGTGGATTTGGGAGGCCACCCAGGCAGCCAGGCATGAGCCCTGATCTCCCACGTGATATGCACACCCTTCCTCCTAGCAGACCACTTGGGCCAGCGCGCTTCCTCAGCAGGACGGGAGGCAGTGCCCACTCCCCCCAGGGTCAGACGGACAGCTGCAGGTAAGTGCTGCTTTCAGTCTCGCCTGCCACCACCAAGGACAAGTGACCCCCAACGGCCCAGTCCAGCCTGCAGTAAGCCAAGTTTCCAGGGACACATTCCAGGGAGGCTGCTGCTCTCTCCCTGTCGAGGTCCGGTGCTCATAACACATCCAGTGCATCCTCTCTGGAGGAGCGGACGGTGGAGTCACCGCATACACATGACTTTATTCACATACGTTCAACTCCAAGTGCTCCGCCCACCTCTACCCCACACCTGTCTTCCCCCAACACAACGTGACACTGTGGGCAGTTCTCTGGAAGGAGCCTTCGTCAAGGACTGGCCTCAGGCAGCTCCGTGTTGCGGTGTCTGCCTAAATGCCTCCCGTGGTGTGGCCAGTTGCATGGTGCATGTTGAGTTTGGACTTGAAGACAAAGCAATGTGTTTTTGCAGATCATGGTCCTTGACCATAAGCCACTTACTGAGAAAACGCACTGTTCCCTAGGCTCTAGGAGGGACTGGAAAGATTTTCAAGGGGGATGTCGACCACCCCCAACTCTCTCTAGGCTCTGACCACAGCCCCTCACCCCTCACCCCTCTGCACATTTTGATGCCACAAACTTGCCACATAAACTCAGCTGGAAAGTGCTGAGAACTTGCTTGGAAAATGCTGTAGCCAGAGGTTCTCCTCCACGGCATTTTTCCGTACCTGGAACAGCATTCACTAGATCACACTGACATGGTCATTAAGTTCCTCCAGCAGATCTCCGGCAGAATGGAAAGCAGATCCTTCTCACGCAGCCACAGCTGTTCTCCACCGTCATCCCTGGGTGCGAGAAAGGGCTGCACAGTTGTGCCCGCTGTAGAGGCCACGGAACGCTTCACATTCTGTTGAACTTGGATACCACCTGAAACCAGAAAAAAGTCATCAGGTTTTTTCACTATCAACAAAATCAAAATAGCATGGAGAAATTAATGAAGCCTGCTGTGGAAAAGTTTTGTTCCCTGGCAGCAATTACATTTTAGATTAGGCATTCAAAAAAGACACTAGATCTCAATAATGTAAACAATGTATTACATTTTAAAATTCAACGTTTCCTGCAACCAAAACACTTTTTATTTTTAGACTATGTGTTTTATTTTTTTCTGGTGAAAGAGGCTGATCCGTTTGGTTCTTTCTCTACCACCTGTCCTGTCTTTTCCACATACCTGTGTCCTCTCGTCCCACCACCTGTGTTCCTCGTGCTGGGACAGAAGCTCAGGCTGGGCTGCCTCTCCCAATCCTGCGCTCTCTGCTGCCAGCTGGCGTCTTTCTCACTTGCTTCCGTGACGGTGTTCTGAGACCACCTCCCATGATCAGACCAATATTATCTATCAGTTCCCTCTCCCCCGCCTTCTCTCTCCACACATATATGCACACATATATCTAATGATGTTCAGTGATACATATGTATATATAGGCATATGTATTAGGATTTCCAAAATAATTGTTTTGACTTTTTAAAATCAACTTTCAACTTTTATTTTGGATTCACTGTGGTACATGTGCAGATCTGTTACATGGGTATAGTGAAGAATGCTGAGCTGTGGGGTACAAATGATGCCATCATCCAGATAGCATAGCACCCTGTCAGGAGTCTCTCGGCCCTTGCCCCCTCCCTCCCCCACCGTCTAGTGGTCCCCAGTTTCTGTTGTTCCCATCTTCGTGTCTATGTGGACCCAATGTTTAGCTCCCACTTATAAGTGAGAACATGAGGTATTTGGTGTTCTGTTCTTGTGTTAATTTGCTCCAGTGGCTGCAGAGGACATGATTTTGTTCATTTCTCTGGCTGCGTAGTATTCCATGTGGTATACGCACCACATCTTTATCCAGTCCACTGTTGATGGGCATCTAGGTTGATTCCCTGTCCCTGCTACTGTGAACAGTGCTGCGATCACCATAGTGAGTGCCCGTGTCTTTTTGGTGAAACGACTCCTTTTCCTTTGGGTATATACCCAGTCATGGCACTGCTGGGTCAAATGGTAGTTCCGTTTTAAGTTATCCAAGAAATCTCCAAACTGCTTTCCACGGTGGCTGAACTAACTTCCATTCCCTCCAATGGTGTATACGTTTGTAAGTGTTTCTTTTCTTTGCAGCCACCCCAAAATCTATTTTTTGACTTTTTAATTGTCATTCTGAATGGTGTGAGATGGTATCTCATCGTGATTTTGTGTTGGATTTCTCTGATGATTAGTCATGTGGAGCATTTTTTCATAGGTTGATTATCTGCGTGCATGTCTTCTTTTGAGAAGTCTATTCATGTCCTCTGCTTTTTGATGGAGTCATTTTTTGCTTATTGATCTGTTAAGTTCCTTGCAGATTCTGGACACTAGACCTTTATCATATGCACAATTTGCAAATATTTTCTCCCATTCTGTAGGGTGTCATTTACTCTGTTGATAGTTTCTCTTGCTGTGCAGAAGTTCTGTAATTATGCATGTTAATCTTTGTTTGTGTTGCAATTGTTTTTGTGGTCTTTGCCATACATTCTTTGTCAAGGCTGATGTCCAGAATGACATTTCCTAGGTTTCCTTGCAGTATTTGTATAGTTTGAGGTCTTCCGTTTAAATCTTTGATCCGTTTTGAGTTAATGTTTGTATATGGTAAAAGGTAGGAGTCCGGTTTCAATCTTCTGCATGTGACGAGCCAGTTATCCCAGCAGCATTTACTGAATGGGGAGTTCTTTCCTCATTGCTTATTTTTCTCAACTTTGTCAAAGATCAGATGTTTGTAGGCATGTGGTTTTAGATCTGGTTCTCTAGTCTGTTCCATTAGTCTGTGTGTCTGTTTTTGTACCAGTGCCCCACTATTATAGTGACTGTAGCCTTATAGTATAGTTTGAAGTCAGGTAATCTGATACCTCCCTTTGTTCTTTTTGCTTAAGTTTACTTTGGCTATTTGGGCTCTTTTTTGGTTCCATATGAATTTTAGAGTAGTTTTTCCTAATTCTATGTAAAATGATGATGGAAGTTTGATAGAAATAGCATTGAATCGTATACATACGTAACAAACCTGCACATTGTGCACATGTACCCTAGAACTTAAAGTATAATAATACTACTAATAATAAAAGCATTGAATCTGTAGGTTGCATTGGGCAATATGGCTACTTTAATGATATTTATTCTTCTAACCCATGAGCATGGAATATTTTAGCGTTCATGTCATCTATGACTTCTCTCAGCAGTGTTCTGTAGTTCTCCTTGTAGAGATCTTTCACCTCCTTGGTTAGAAATATTCTGTGTGTCTTAGTTAGATGTAATCTGTGTATTTTGTGTGTGTGTGTACATGGCTATTGTGAAGGTGATTGCATTCTTGATTTGGCTCTCAGTTTGAACAATTTATTGGTGTATAGAAATGCTACTGATTTTTATACATTGATTTTGTACCCTGAAATTTTATTGAAATTGTCTATTGGTTTAGGAGCCTTTCAGCAGAATCTTCAGGGTTTCCTAGGTTTAGAATCATATCATCAGTGAAGAGAGATAATTTGACTTCTTATTTCCTATTTGGATGCCTTTTCTTTCTTTCTCTTGCCTGACTGCTCTGGCTAGCACTCCAGTGTTGAACAGAAATGGTGAGAGCAGGCATCCTTGCCTTGCTCCAGTTCTTAAGGTGAATGCTGCCAGCCTTTGCCTGCTCAATAAATTGGTTGTGGGTTTGTCATAGATGCCTCCTACTATTTTGAGGTACATCTTTCAATGCATAGATTGTTGAGGGTTTTTTTATTCATGAGGGGATGTTGGATTTTATTGCAAGCTTTTTCTGCACTATTGGGATAATCATATGGTTTTTGTTTTAGTCCTATTTATGTGGTGAATCATATTTATTGATTTGCATATGTTGAACCAATCTTGCATTTGAGGGATAAAGCCTACTTGGTCATGGTGAATTGTCTATTTGATGTGCTGCTGGATTCAGTTTGCTAGTATTTTGTTGAGGATTTTTGCATCTGTGTTCATCAGGGATATTAGTCTGTGGTTTTCTCTTTTTGTTGTGTCTGTCAGATTTGGGTATCAGGGTGATGTTGGCTTCACAGAATGAGTTAGGGTGGATTCCTTCCTCCTCAATTTTTTTGGAATAGTTTCAGTAGAATTGGTACCAGCTCTTCTTTGTACGTTGGTAGAATTCAGCAGTGAATTCATTTCATCAATATTGGTCTATTCAGGGTTTCAATTTCTTCCTGATTCAATCCTGGGAGGCTGGGTGTGCCTAGGAATGTATCCATTTCCTCTAGTCCAAAAGAACCACTTTTAGAAGCTGGGTAGTATATGGAGTTGAAACCCAGTTCACCAGGAAATTATTAATTCACTGTAATAAAGATACGTTTGTTGCCAGTTACGTATTTACCTAAGTGAACAGTTGGTCACCTCGATGGACTTTGATTAACATACAAATGTATTTTAAACGTGGGTTGTGCTTAGATTTCCATTTTGCAGAGTGTGTGGGTCCTGGGAAGGCTCCCCAGCATGGCCCATCCTGCCCCTGGCGCCGGGCAGCTCCTGCCCCAGCCTGTGCTCTCTGGGGAGGACCCCGAGGCCCAGGCCTGTCTCAGTGCTTTCACACACAGTGTGGCCAGGTACAGAGTGTGGGTGTAGTTATGTGCTTCTCCAATTCATCTGAGCTAGACCTCCTGATCTATTTCTGCCTACATGTTAAGACACAAAAAAGACGAAAGTCAAGGAACTGCTGCCATCCTCACTGCTTTCCAAAGCTGCATTTCCTGTGTGCACTCCTCAGTTAGGCTCACTGCCGCTCTGTTCTTCACCCCCACTTGCTCTCAGACGATTACGGGCGAGACCGCCTTTCTCCAGACTTCTATGAAGAGTCGGAAACTGACCCTGGTACCGAAGAGCTCCCGCCCCGGATCTTTGTGGCTCTCTTTGACTACGACCCGCTCACCATGTCCCCAAACCCAGATGCTGCAGAGGAGGAGCTCCCCTTTAAAGAAGGCCAGATCATCAAGGTGCGGGACGGCCGCCTGGGGCAGCTTCAACAGCCCCTGAGGCGGGTCTGGGTCACAGGGGCGGAGACTACTGGCAACTTAGAGATACCACGACTCCTGCAGGTCATGGGTGGGACATGTCAGCCGCCTTCTCCTGCAGGCCGTGGGCGAGGCACGGGGAGCGGGCACAGGAGGAGGTGGCATGGTGCTGTGACGGCCAGGGACCTGCCCTCTGCAGAGTGCCTTCTCCAGCGTCTGCCCAGTTTGTGTGCACACAAACACCCAAATATGTCCTGTGAACTCTGGATTCTATTAGGGCCTATGTTGTTGAGAAAAATATACAGGCTCCAAATTTTAAAACAACACTTGTCAGTCAGCAGGCAGCCAAGGAAGAAAGGAAGGAGGGAGAGGAAAAGGGAGGGGAAAAGGGAAGAAGGGAGCATCAGTAGCTAGAGGCGGGACTTCCATGCCTTAGTTCTTTAACACGCCTGATGGAGGCTGTTTCCCATCCCTTTGATAGCCAGCCGTCTTTTTTTTTTGAGACAGAGTCTTGCTCTGTCACCCAGGCTGGAGTACAGTGGCACCATCTCGGCTCACTGCAACCTCTGCTTCCCGGGTTCAAGTGATTCTCCTGCCTTAGCCTCCCGAGTAGCTGGGACCACAGATGCACGCCATCACACCCAGCTAATTTTTTTTTGTATTTTTAGTAGAGACAGGGATTCACCATGATGGCCAGGCTGGTCCCGAACTCCTGACCTCAAGGGATCTGCCCGCCTTGGCCTCCCACAGTGCTGGGATTATAGGCTGTGAGATCCAGCCCTTCTGAGAGAAGAGGAGCCTTGTGAGTTTTAAGTAGGGAAAATGAGAGACAGCGTGCTGCTCCGTAGGAGAGGGGAAAGACAGAGGGCCTTGAACCCTGTTTACAGTTTCAGCAAGGGTCCTGAGAGTTGGCATCTGAGAATGGTTGGAATGCCTGCTGTGTGGCACTATCTTGTTACGTAGGAACCCATTTCAGGCAGACAGCAACACCGCTTTGTGCAGCCTACCTGGTCCTTCTTGGTCGAGTGGGGTCTCATCACATACCTTTTTAATGTGCGTGAATTTAAATACATACATTCATCCAAGCAAACCCCCTGCCTGATGAGAAGAATGTCAGGTTGTCCAAACGCTAGATGAAAAACTGGCTCTTGAGTCAGTCACAGAGCGAGGGTTACATGTACACATCTATGGCATACACGTGGGTGACCTATGCAGGTGATCTATGGTATTTTAAAACTATATTTAAGATATATTTTTGACTATACTCACTCACATCAGTGGGACTATTGTATTTCTGAACCAATCAATTACAATGCTTGATTTATTTTTCCCCACGGCTCTAGGTTTATGGTGATAAAGACGCTGATGGATTCTACCGTGGGGAAACCTGTGCCCGGCTTGGCCTTATTCCTTGTAACATGGTCTCTGAAATACAAGCAGATGACGAGGAGATGATGGATCAGCTGCTTAGACAGGGCTTTCTCCCTCTGAATACACCTGTGGAGAAAATAGGTAAGCGTAAACCCCTATTCGACCTTTCCTGTGCATTGTATCGCACAAAACGCCTGCTGCTCAGAGAGGCAAGTGGTGACGAGGAGACCCCAAGTTGCATCATTTAAATATGCCAAAGTCATGTAAATGTTGACCAGTGATTTTTCTTGGGCAAAAGCCACTCTCCAAACCAGGACTGCCAGTAGTCTGCGTGCTTTAGGGACACACGTACATAAATGTGAAGACACAGATGATCTAATGGGAGATGAAGTACAGTCTTGCTTGCAAAAAATTTATCACATCTAGAAAACACATGATTAGCTGCCTTCTGGTAATATGGTTTGAACATCAGCCTGTCTACAATAAATTTCAGTGGGTGGTCAGGGGAGTGCTGTGCCTTTCATTCTTTAGGTGATCTTTGCTTATCCAAGAGGCACAAAAGCTCTTTTCTCTTTAGTTTGGGTAGACATGAAACTCCTTCATTTATCTTAAGCCAGTCTGCAAGCACCCGTGAGAATGCAGCAAAACTATTTTCAGTGATTTTTAAGCAACATTACATTTATGAATTTTAAATTTTTTTCCATGTACAATGACAATGTATTCATTTAAAAAGCCTCTATTGTCTCAAGAAAAGCCTCTATTTTTTCTAAAACGCTGTAGAGAGATATCAGTTTTATACCATTCATATTTAAGGTTTAATACTTCAAAACTTGATTAACTTCTAAATCAGACTTCAAAGACAAAATTCAGCGCTTCAAACACTATACATAGTTTTAAGAAGAATCACAAAATCAAAACATTTCAACCTTTTTTGGCATTAATAAGCGCATCATCTCAAGATAGAATCCACATCTAATAGTCAAGGTTTAGTGTGAATATATCGTCCACATTAAACCCATGAGATTGAGGATCTTTGAGCCCTTTATCCCCCTATCCACTTTTGTTAAGATCTTCTTTCCCGAAGCGGACTAAGCCTGTTTCGAAGAGAATACAGGCCCTGTACACCACAGACCCAGAAAGTATACAAGAATTTCTTTTAAGGAATGGTAACTTGATTTATATTATCAATTAGATTACATGTTTTTTATTCCATTTTTAAAATGTGGATGGCCAAGGGAACCTAGCCTGATATATCTACGTGCCCCCCCAGCCCACCCCACCCCCGCCATCGCCAGAAACGATCATCCTTAATGGTGAAAGGCTGAATGCGATCCTCCTAAGACTGGGCACAGACAAGGACTTTGGCCCTCACCACTCCTTTTCCACATCATACTGGGGGTCATAACCAGGGCGACATGGTGAAGGAAAGTCACACCTGGTGTACAGACTGGAAGGGAAGGAATACAACTTTTTCTATTCACAGATGACATGGAAATCTACTTAGAAAATCTCAAGGAATCTCAAAGGATAAGAAAGTTCCTAGAACTAACAAATGGAGTGTAGCAACCTCAACGGATACAAGGTCAATATACAAAAATCAGTTGTATTTCCATATGTGAGAAATGAAAATTTAGAAATTAAAAATTTTAAAAGTAGTGCCATTTACAATGACACAACAAAACATGAACTACTTAGCATTAAATCTAACAAAACATGTGCAGTATTTGTATGATGAAAACCAGAAGACACTGAGGAAAGAAATCAGATACCTAAATAAATGGACAGAGAGATCATATTCATGGACTTAATATTGTTATGTCAGCTGTCCGCAAGGTAGCCTACAGATGCAGTGCAAGACCATTCACAATCTGTGCCGGGATTTATATAGATTCAACAAGCTCATTCTAAAATGTATATGGAGGGGCAAAGGAACTGGAATAGCCAAAACTATTTTCAACAAGAACAAGAAGGTTGGAAGATTCACGTAAGCTAATGGAAGCTTACTACTGTACTGAGGTAACGTGGTATTGGAGAAAGGATAGAAACGTAGATTAATGGGGCAGAATGAAGTCCAGAAACAGACAAACACATATGGAGTCCAGTGATTTTGGACAAAGGTAAAAAGGCAATTCAACGGAGAAAGGATGCTCTTTTCAGTAACTGGCGCTGGCATTACTGCACATCCATATGCCAAAAATGAATCTTAACCCATACTCTCAACATATTAAAAACTTCAATAAAAATGGATCATACTTTTAAGTATAAAAATTAAGACTCTAATACTTCCAGAAGAAAACGCAGGAGAAAACTTTACAATAATCAGGCAACGATTTCTTTGACAGGACATTAAAACATGATCCATAAAAGGAAAAAGTCAATGTTTGGCTTCACCAAAATTAAATACTCTGCGCTGGGAAAGTGCAGAATAAAAAGACAGCCATAGGCTGGCAGAAAATACTTGCAAGCAACCCTTTGGGAAAAGGACTTGCGTTCAGAATACACAGAGACTTTTCAAAACTCATCAGTAAGGAAACAATCCAATAAAAATATGTATAAAATATTTAAGTGACCTTTTACCAAAGATGATATGTGGGTGGCAAATAAGCACATGAAAAGATGCTTAACATCACCAGTGAAATACAAATTAAAACCACCCTGAGAAACCAATGCACACACACTTAGAATGGCTAAGATTAAAACGACTGGCCATCGCAGGTGTGGGCACAAAGTGGGCCAGGTGGGCCTCTGCACTGCTGCTGAAAGTGGATAATGGCCTCACTGCTCAGCAAAACAGTTGGCTGGTTTCTTATAAAGTTATATATGCACTTACAATACAATCCAACAACTTCACTCTTATACACTTACCCAAAAGAAAGGGAAACTTATGTTCACACACACAAAAACTGTACATGAATATGTTTGATGTTTTGATGACACAGTCATCAAAATGTGGAAACAATTCAGGTGCTTTTAGCTGGTGACTGAAGGCGCCCCACACAATGGAGCCTACTCAGCAATGGAACAGAACCACTGCTGATAGAGTCAGTGACAAGGGTGAATCTCAGGCATCATCCAAATGAAAGAAGCCTGTCTCAAAAGCTACATTCTGTATGAGTCCCTTTTAGTGACATTCTGGAAAGGGCCAAAGTCTGGGACAGGAAGCAGATCCGTGGTTACCTGGGCTGAAGTGACTACAGAGGACCATGGCCGGTGTATATCTTGATTGTTGTGGGGTTTCTGGACCGTGTGTGCTTATCACAAAGTAAAGTACTGCACGCTAGAAAGAGCCTTAGTGTATGTAAGTTCTACCTCAGCGAGAAGTACATGTATGTTGTTATGCCACCTTTCCAAAGTCATGCTTGTAACATTCCCTGTAACATGAAGAATGCTGAGAAACACTAACCTCTGGGTGAGGTCATAATGCAAGGAGACACACATGTGCAGGTCTGACAGAGGACACGTGCACAGAGGCTTGTGCGCGTCCTGTAAACTACAGCAGTGGCTTGTAACCAGAACCCAAGGGGAGGAATCGCTGGAATTTTGCAGGTCTACACAAGTGGCCCCTATACCTGCTGAAAACCACTGAAAAGCCACATCGCTGACTCTAGCTGCCGTTAAGATAGTTGCCTTTGATGGCGTTCATCTGTATGTTTGGAATTCCCCAAATCAAATGTAAGCAGAAAGTAGCTGTGTTTAGAAGAAACACACAAATGCCAACTTTCGCCAGGAGGAAAGTCATTCCCAGCCCCACACCTTCAGTCTGACAGGGGTTTCCTGATTGGGCCAGGTCCTGTGGCTCTCCACTGAGGCCTCCTTACGTCCCGAGAGTTTTCACCTGTTATCTCTGTGGAGCGCTCATGCTGGGCAGAGCCTAGGGCAATTCTTCAGCCCCTTCTTATGCTTCTGAGTGTGCTGGGATGCGCCCAGGCCCCCATCTGTGGCAGAGACAGAGCCAGGCTGTGGGAATGCACCTCTAAGTCGACTGTGTAGAGCTGGGCTCTTCTCCACGGCCACTGCTAAACCACAGTGGAAGGATGCCAGGGAAGCAGCATGGGGGAAGCCACAGGGCTGGGTGGAGAAGGCATCCCTGTTTATATTCATGCTTCTCCTGAGGACGGTGCCTTAGTTTTGCCTCCACTCAGGGGAGCATGACTTGATTTTGTCATGCCACCACAGATACACAAACAGGCACTTTTAAAACGGTGTCTATGGGGCTTTCCCAGAGCAATGGTCACAACCGTGCACTGTGCAGGGCCTCACGAGCTACGGCCTCCCTGTGCTGGCCAAAGCCGTCTAAATTTGCTGTTTGAGAGCCCTGTGCTTCATGTGAGTTTCACTGGCTTAATGGACAGACTGGAGGAAGGAAAATGTTTATGTTACTCTAAGGGGGAGAAACCCTACTACAGCAAAAATGTAAGAATATGGAGTCCCAGACGACTGACCCAAAGTAGCGACGTTGGCTGATGTGAGTGCCCAGGAGCATGAGGACCTGATAGCATGCCAGGTCGCAGCTGCATTGGCCTTGTGTGACACGGAAGGAGGGGGGACGCCACTAAGTTTGAAATAACGTCATGATGGCTTTCTTCCCTGCTTGTGATTTGAACAGAGAGAAGCAGAAGAAGTGGCAGGCATCATTCAGTATCAACCCGGAGAATGGTGGCCCTGTATGACTATGACCCCAGAGAAAGCTCGCCCAACGTGGATGTTGAGGTACCAGCCAAACACTGTGCTTCATGACGGACACAAAACCACACCCCATCCCTTCCCTCGTGGTACACCACACTGAGGCCACGTGTGTTCCCCTTCTCATTCCTTCTCTCCAAACCATCCGTAGGAAGGGCTGCCAACCCGAGGGATAGCTGATACAGACATGGCCACGCAGGAGAGAAATCATGGGATTCCCAGGGACACAGCCAGCCCCTGACGAGCCCTGTCCCTGTGGCCCAGATTTTCCTGTGCCACCACAGAGAGAGCAATCTGTCATCCACATCTAATGGTGCTGCCACCTGAGGGCCATCTTTGGGAGAGAAATAAAAGCCCATCACATGTGGTCAGCACACAAAAGCAAAGCAGTAGGCCCCACACATAGAACAGAACAGTAGAGAGGAAAGCAGTGATAGGTGAGGTTGCGTTGCCCGGCACCGCTTGGGATGCCTGGTGTCTTGAAGGCTGAAACCGCTGCCTTCAGAAATGAGATGGGGTCTCCAGTCTCTGCAGCCACCAGCTGAGATGACCAGATGTATGTGAACCCAGGTTACACAGTACTTGGCGCTCTCTGACAAGCCATTGGTTCACCAACTATATTCCCTCATTTTTACATTTAGAAAGAAAACGTGTTTGGTTGTTAATATCATCTAGATTTCTGTTTCCATGTTCTGCTTGGGGACTGTGAACTGAAATGTGCTGGGTCGGTTGGACTCCTGAGGGCAGTGAGGCGTGTTTGACACCACCTGACTCAGGGTTGCAGCCTGGCCCAGAATAGACACTGAATAAAGTGATGTTCAGGCTGGGTGCGGTGGCTCACGCCTGTAATCCCAGCACTTTGGGAGGTGGGCAGATTGCTTGAGCTCAAGAGTTCAAGACCAGCCTGGGCAACATGGCAAACCCCCATCTCTTTAAAAAATATAAAAATTAACCAGGCTTGGTGGCACACACCTGTAGTCCCAGCTGCTCAGGAGCCTGAGGCAGGAGAATTGCTTGAACCCAAGAGGCGGAGGTTGCAGTGAGCCGAGGGTGCGCCACTGCTCTCCTGCCTGGGCAACACAGTGAGATTCTGTCTTGACAAATACATAGATGTTTCATTAATAATTGAGTAGGTTTTAAAATACTCAGTGAAAGGATATTTATGTAATGGTCCTTATACTACAGAGAACATTTCCCTAATATTCCAGGTTTTTACAGTTAACTATTCCACTAGCTTTAAAAATGTATTACCAGTAGAACATGGTAATAATCTTGAATTTCAGCCAAAATCAAAGCACTGCAGCATTTTCTTTTGGGGGGCATTATCTTGGTTTGTCCTTCCTTTCCAGAAGACTGTGGACAGAACCATTCATTAGCTTCTACCTTGATCTGACTGAAAGAGTCGGTGAATACCAGAAATTCTCAAGTAGTAAGGGAACGCATAGAGAACTTATTTTTAAAAAAACAACTACTTTTGTATAGAAAAATACTATTAACTTGACGTTTCATCTCCACAGGCTGAACTTACATTTTGCACAGGAGATATTATTACCGTTTTTGGTGAAATTGATGAAGATGGATTTTATTATGTAAGTTTTGGAAATATCAAGAGGTACCATTTATGATTGTATTATGATTGTAAAGTGTTTTGTTTTGTTAGTCTGTTCCTTCTCTTAAAACTGGGCATGAACTTCACACGGCTGCTGACAGCGTTGCTTAACTGGCTTGTCTCTTTGCTGAGTTATAGATAATCTAGAAAGTTGGAACTGTGAACTTCATTGTTTCTTCCTTGCAAATACGAGTCTTTTTAATGGATCTACATTATAAACAAAACAAATACATTCATATTCTTATTTTTTAAACTGCTGCCACCCAAACATTTACAAAACCATTTAAGTTTCTAGATTACTTACTGTATAGGTCAGAAATAAATTTTAGGAAAAGAAAGAAATACAAATAAGCAAAGAAATACATAACTAAAACACCCCAGATTTTAGGACTTCTCCCTTTCCTTTTATCTAGAGCCTACTGCTGTTAGCAGCAGGGAGCGCCCCGCCCCACCTTGCTGCGGGTGATTCCCGGCAAGGACCTCAGAGCCACCCTCCTTCCTTTTCTGTTCCCCTGGGGCATATCTTGACTATTCCCTGGGGCAAAGAAGGGAGGAAAGGGGGTGGGGTTATCTCAGAGTTTCTGCAGCTGGGGCACCTTTGCAAGTAGCTACCCCCTCCCTGACCAGAAGCCCACAGGGCCACTTAGGACCCTGCGCAGAGCCCAGTGGGGGGTCCCCATCTTGCACAGGTGTTTCCACCTGCTCCCCCGCTGCCTTGATCAGAATCGGCAAGAAGTGATGACATCCTGGACGGTAGGTTTCTCTTTGAGTCAAACAGATGCTGCAGCCACAGGCATGTGTGGAATTCCCAGGCTCTCTCCTCTGCCTGGTTTCTGATTTTTAAGAGTTCAGCCCTTGGTGAGGATATTCATACTTTGTCACATGTGTTTCAAATAGTTACTTCCAGCTCAACCTCTGCTTTTTAACTTTGTGTGTGTGTGTGCTCCATTTTTGTTGTTTATTAACGATGAATTTTACGTTTGTATGTGGTCAGATGTTTCTGCCTTGGGGGTCATGCCTGAAAGGTCCTTCAACGTGATAGAAATAATCACCTCATTTTGTTTCGATTTTATAGTTTCCTTTTCCACATGTAAATCTCAAGTATCTACCATCTTTTCCTAACTATGAGAACTAATGTCTCAACACATTTACTAAATAATCTGCACTTTCCCTACTTTAAAAAAATCATTTAATAATAAACAATGTAATACATTTTAAAATTAAAGTATAAATAGGAATTTAATACTTAGAGTATTTATGGACTTTAACACTACTCCATGCTGCCTTAATTATTGTATTTTTATCATGCATTTTTACATTTGGGAGGGGTCATTTTGTAAAGAGTCCCACCCCCACAACCAATCTATAATTTTTTGTTTAGAGGTACATTTCGCTTTTGGAAGAAACAGACATAGTATTGTCTTTCAATTCTGACATAGCATGTACCTCCTTCTAAAATTTTTCCTTTCATCTGTCAGACAAGATTCATGGATTTATTCTTACACATCCTTTATATATCTTAAGTTTACTCTTAGCAACTATACAGATCCAATGGCTGGGCACGGTGACTCACGGAGGCCGAGGCGGGCTGATCACCTGAGGTCAGGAGTTCGATACCAGCCTGGCCAATGTGGTGACACCCTGTTTCTACTAAAAATACAAAAGAATTAGCCGGGCGTGGTGGCATGGGCCTGTAATCCCAGCTACTTTGGAGGCTGAGGCAGGAGATTCACTTGAACCCAGGAGGTGGAGGTTGCAGTGAGCCGAGATCGCGTCACTGCACTCTCCAGCCCGGGTGACAGAGCGAGACTCCGTCTCAAAAGCAAACAAAAAAGGAATTATATAGATCTTATTACGATTGTGAATGATTTTTCCCGCTAGTATATATTCCACTGGTTATTTAGAAAACATGTTGGAAAGGTGTGTGTGTGTACATGTCCCCCACAAATCACTTTTCTGAATGCATTTACTTCTGTTATCCACCGATTCCCTTGGGTTCCCCCAGATTGTCATTATTTTGCCTCTTCTTCATCAATATTTATAATTGTCATCATTTTTAATTGTCTTACTAATCACTTAGAACTCTGAATAGCAGATGAGGAAATCTGTGACTTGATATGTATTTTAGTAGAAATACCACTAATGTTTTACACTGTTATATGTAGGTTAGACTATCAATAAAGATAGATGGTCTTTATAATGCTAAGAAAGTATCCTTTATAATGCTAGAAAGTTTTAGTTTGCTATGCTTATTTTTCATTGGTAAATTATTGGCCATCATATATAATACTATTTTTAAGGCACTGGAAGTTGATTTACTAATATTTTATTCAGAAGTTATATTCCAGAGATAATAGTAATCTGTATTCTTTGGATACCTTTGTTGTGGCTTTTGGTATCAGGATTATGCTAGAATTACCAAATAAATTAAGAAGACTTCAATCTTTTTCTATGCTTTGGAGCAGATTGAGTGACATAGGAATTACTATAATTTGAAGGTTATTAGAATCTGCCCAAAGATCCTTTAGGTTCAGTATCTTTTTAGACTGCAGTTTTCATTTGCTTAAATGGTTATCTTATCGAGTCAATTTTTAACAATCTAGGTATCTTTCGAGGAATGTACTTTTCATTTAGATTTTCACACGTAGAAACAATGGGCATGGTGCTTTCTTGGAATTTAAAAAGATTTTTCTAACTTGTCTGCATGTTTCTATTCCTGAGTTACGTTTTATCTTCATAGTTTCTTGAATAGTCTTGCCTGGATTTTTATATTATAGTGGGAAGTAGATCTAAATTAATATTAAATGTATGCTTCTGTTTATTGACCACTCCTCCAATAGTTTTAGGATGATTTTGCTGGTCATGTTCACTGAGCGGACTGCCCAGTTCATTTAAATATTTCTTATTTGATAAACAATGACAGGGGACACCTAATTTGATACCAAAAATCTTAAATTTCTTGGAACTTCGTTTTCTGATATCTGTGACCTTAAACATCTCATGAGAGCAAACTCAAATACTCCACCGTCCTAATATTGTAATATCACCCTCCTCTTTCTCTATTCTGCTATATCCTGTATCAATAAAACACGTGTAAGCAGGGAGCCCCGAGGGACCCCTGCTGTGCTACCTGGACGTTTCCTCCTTTTTCTATTTCCTAATTTACATCAGCCCCCATTAAGTCACTGAAGACACTGAAGACTTCGAACACCCCATCATATTTTCAAGCTCGTGCTGTTCTTGCTGGTAGCCCAGCATCTCGGTATCTGACACCTTAAATCATGTACCTTCCTATGTCAAAAGCATCCATCACGTGGCGTACTAAGGTACGGAAGATAATCCAGAGAGGTATGCAAACATGAGTGAACTTCTCACTGACTGGGGCACAGAGAAAACTGTGAGGGAAGTGATTTTGGTGTTTTCTGCCTTTCAGCCTATTCCCATTCTGTCTGGACATTAGGCCTCCAGGTAGTTACTGTTTGGCCTCAAATAGAGAAGTGGTGGGAAATGAGGCATAGGAGAGAAGCAGAAATCAGATTATGGAGGGACTGAGGAGGGAAAGGTCAAGGTGAAATTTTTTTTTAGAGAAAGTGATTCTGTAAAGGGTTTTGTTGGTACGCTTTTAAAGGGGGATGGGAGTGGGTCCAGGAAGCCAGGTAACATGCTGTATGGAGCCGTCCAGGCAGGAAACATGGCCTGAACTATGTCAGTACCAGGGGAAGGCAGACAAGAGGCAGACTCAAGATGATCTTATCCATAGCTCAGACTGTCAGTTAGAGGGACAGAGAATGTCGTCCGGGGGAGCCTTGTTTCTGACCTAGGCGATGGGCGCCCTTGAGACTGCAAGGATAAGAACAGTGTTGAATGGAAAACCTGGCTTAGAAACTCTTGAGCTTGAGGGGTATGAACAGGACATCTGAGCCTCTCCAAATGGAACGGAACTTAGGCCAAAGCAGTGTTCACACCGCGAGCAGCTCCAGTTGTCACCTCAGACGCAGTAGCATGCAGTGGTAGAGGCATCAGACATGGGGGAGTGACGTGGCACATGTGCGTTCTGACGTGGATTTTACTAGGGCTATGTGTGTTCAGCCCAAAAGAACAAGAGCAATAACCAGTGCAGGCAGTTCCACCCACGTTCTACTCAGCCAGAGCAGGGGCTGGCCTGGCGACCTGGCTCCGCAGGAGCGTCTGCGGATTGGTGTACACATGCCTCTTGTGGTGTGAGCATGACACCAGTGGAGATGGGTGCATAAAGCTGTGTGTGTTCACAGAACACAGTCCCCAAATATAAGCCAACTACTCCATCTGGTGCTCAACCAAAGGAAGACTCTTTTCTAAGGCTGGAGGAGAAATCTGGCTGTTGGACCTAATGAGGGGGGAACTTGACTGGTTGTAACTTTTGAGTGTCTTTGTGTTTAGATGTTATTTAAAACCCTTGATAGGAAGAAATCGCCAGGGGCACATGCACAGTAAAAAGGATAGGTGGCCTCGAAATAGTCTGTAATGTCAACAGAGAAAAATAAGCTAATAATGGAGCCGGAGAGAGAAGGCCCAGGGTAGTCACAGGTAAATAAAATAGGATCTTCAAGGTCCAAGCAGAAGAGTGGGGCAGGGCAGGGCAGTGAGTGTGCACCTGGCAGGGTTGCTGAACAGGAAGATGCGGGAAGTATGTGGGGCTGCCTCTTCCAATTATTTTTTTGTGATAAAATCTACATAAAATTTATCTAAAATTGGCCAGGTATGGTGGCTCAGCCTGTAATCCCAGCACTTTGGAAGGCTGAGGCGGGTGGATCACCTGAGGTCAGGAGTTCGAGACCAGCTTGGCCAACATGGCGAAACCCTGTATCTACTAAAAATACAAAAATTAGCCGGGCGTGGTGGAACGTGCCTGTAATTCCAGCTACTTGGGAGGCTGAGGTGGGAGGATTGCTTGAACCTGGGAGGTAGAGGTTGCAGTGAGCTGAGATCACGCCGCTGCACTTCAGCCTGAGTGACACAGCAAGACTCAGCAAGACTCTATCTCAGTTAAGAAAAGAAAAGATCTAAAATCATTTCAAGTATATAGTTCAGTAGTGTTAAGTATGTTTACATTGTGCAAACAATCACCACCATCCGTCTCCAGAACTCTTTCCATCTTGCAAAACTGCCATCCTGTTTTCTATAGCAGCTGCACCATCTCACCTTCCCACCAAAAGTGCACGAGTATTCGTTTCTTCGTATCTTCACCAGTACCTGTTTTACCCATTTTTTTTTTTTTTTTACTGATAGTAGTGTGAGGTGGTACAACATAGTTTTGAATTGCATTTCCCTGGAGATTCATGGTGACGGGCATCTTTTCATGTGCCTGTTGGCCACCTGAATCTCATTTTTGGAGAAACGTCTTTAATTGGGTTTTTGAAGTTGTTTGTGTTCTAGATATTAACCTGTTAGCAGAGAGATGCCTTGCAGACATTTGCTCCCATTCCACAGGTGCTCATCACTCTGCTGTGGCCTTCACCGCACAGGTGTTTTGATGCAGTAGGGCTCTTCATGTCACTTCCTAGACCTTATACACAGAAAAACAGGATCCCGTGTTGCTCAGAGCCAGCCAATTTTGAACTTGGTTTAGGCACTTTAGGGGCAGATGAGAGCTTGGGGAAGACGTGACATGGTGGGCTCGTGAGCCACTTGGTGCAGATGACCAGTAGGCGGTTGGACTTACGGATCTCGACTTTAGACAAGGCATAGACATGTAAATGAGTAGAAAGATCTGGAAGGACATATACCAACCTGAAGCAGTAATGTCTGAGGCAGCATCAACAGACACTTTCATTTTCCCCATATTGTTTGAATGTTTACGGTAAGAACATGTCCATGAGGAAGAGGGAGGGCAATCTCAAGGCTGAGTAGATCAGTAGCTCTCAAGCTTGCCGGCATGTTAGGACCGCCGGGTCCCCTCTCTCCGAAGGTGTCCGTCATCGGTCTGGGCTGGTGTGCTGAGCGATGGTGTTTTTAGCAGCTCCCTCGTGCCTCAGATCAGCCAGGCCCGAGAACCACTAAATGAGATCTACCAAGGAGTGTTTCCTTCAGAAGCCTGATCCTAAGAATTCCAGGGGCTCCTTGGCCAAAAGGCAGATTCCTCAGCTCCCCACTGAACAGGCAAAATCAAGACCCCAGGAAAGGGGCTTAGGACTCTGCGTGTTGCTGAGGAAAATCTGGAAACCCTAATTTAGAGTCCTTTCGAGTCCTGCCACTTTTGAACCAGAATAAACTCACCATCTACCTGTACTCTGAGCTGTATTCCTTTAGCTAAAGCAAGATGTGAGTTTCTAGAAAAATAAATTGTTCTTCTGCTTCATCCCTGGTGTTTTAGGGGGAGCTGAATGGGCAGAAAGGCCTTGTGCCCTCAAACTTCTTGGAAGAAGTGCCTGACGACGTCGAAGTCTATCTCTCTGATGCTCCATCCCACTACTCTCAAGATACACCAATGCGCTCAAAGGCAAAAAGGGTAAGCAAACCTATTTAGCCTTTTAAATCTCTGTCCCGTTCTGCCATATGTGGTCTAATACAATCTCTGCACCGGTATTTTTATATCTTGGGCCGAAAAGCATATACCCTGATTTTTTTTCCCTCTGCCCTTCCATTAGAGTTGTGCCTAAAAAATTCTTAATTCTAAATCTTACTCATTTTACAAAAAAAAAATGACCCTTTCAATTCTAATCAATCTGCCTTTACTCACAAAGAAATGTCCCATCCTACATTATAGAAACACATCTCAGTTTGATCCAGAATGAAAAGAGGATGGCTCCTCTTCAGATTTGGTGTGCAATGAAGGTTATTTGCCCTCTGTTAGGATTTTAGTCTCTTCACAGGGATCCAAGGGCTTCTCAAGCATATTTAACTATTAGATTACATTCATGTTTAGTATCTCATTTTTATTTTATTTCATCACTGCAAGTTTTTATATATTATATTTTTATATATATATATTTTTATTTCTTTGCTCATCTGCTTGGAAACAGAAGAAGAGTGTTCATTTCACACCTTAATCAGGCAATGTAGCCTTCACGTAAGTGAGCAACTGAAGATACCGATAAAGATACCAACTTAAGCTACCTTAAACGGGCCAATGTGGTAGACTTAAGGCTTCATTGTGGGGTTAACAAAAAAAAAAAGATAAAAAGAAATATGTCTCAAAAAATTATTGGACCTAAATAATCAGAATATTACTTGGTCTCAGTTGTAAAGCAACTGAATTTATAGTGAAGCAAATCATCTTTAATCATCATTTCCTACTATGTGCATTAAGACTATTTGAAAGGCCAACATTGGGAACATATTTCTTAACAAGCTAACTGTGTGTTTACATAGAGCTGCATATTGCATTGTTAGCCACTCTTGGAAAAAGCACAACCTAACAAACATGTTTACTATAGGAAGTTTGACTTGAGAAACTTAACCCAAGGTCAAGCAGATGAGTAGTGAACACAGGCAATCGAGTGTTGGCTCTGAACACTCCAAAGGCTGGCTTGAACGGCCAGCACATGTTTTCCTTAAGTAACCCTGCCTCTACCTTACGAGAGGGCTATGCTCCTCCTCAAAGCACAACCTTCTGTGAGAGAAGTTGCTGCAACACGAGTTGTTGGTATACCAATGCAATACTAAGTTGAAGCACGCAGCTCAAACGATCGCATTAGATGGAATAGATGGTATCTTCAGGTGTGCTTTGGGATGCTTTACTAGGTGTTTTCCATTAGAATTAGACCTTGATTTTAAATCCAAGCAAGCTTGAAGCCCCTTGGCTTAGAGCATTTGCCTGCTGAATACTGAACACTCCCATGGCAAGAGTTGCTCAGGAGGGAGGGCCGGAGGAATTCTGCTGCTCTGTCAACGCAGGCACATGCTTCGCTGTAAAAGGAAGCGAGGTAAAGTCGTCCTGCAATGTATCAGAGCAAAAGTCTACCCCCCGAAGCACTATTAAGCGCTTAATGTATACTGAAATACTACCATGTGCTGTCTACTGAGGAAAATTCATGTTCAATTATTTGGAAATAATGCAAGCATCCACTAAGGGCCTTTAAGCTTTCTTTGATTGTAATTAAGGTTCATTTTAGTTTTTTTTTTTTTTCTTTCAACCAGTGTGCCATCTCCAATACTTCTATAGTAGACTAACCAACCCAGGAATGCACTTTAACAATATCAGGATTTTATATAACTAAATAGTTTCCAATACAACAAAATTCCCTTTATGAACTTTTGCTCTTTAAGATTACTGATGGGTACTCGGCCAACTTTACTATCAACCTAATTTCAAATAATGTCTCCCCTGCCCTTAGTCTTCATTTACGAAGTGAATTATTACCTGCCTTAGCTTTGCCAAAGCAATGGCCATCCTGCACTCCCTTGAGACAGAGAAACGGAACCCACACATTTATGTCTGGGCCCTCTCTCTGGCGTGCTGTGGGAGAGGACCTTTGCTTCTCATGGCATACTTTAACAACTGAAAGAACAAAGGAACCCCCTTGACCTTTCCTGGTGGGAAACGGGGACAGTACGATGTTACCAAGTGAATTCTGTTGTTGGCGCTCACGCACTCAATAAACTGTAACACTGTACCTACTAGGTTCCTCCTGAGGGTTCAGGTACAGCAAGGAGAGCTCCATCCCCCACAGTCCATCTCCATTCGGGGTCACCTACGTCATCTATGGGTTCTGGTAGTCCTGGGAGAGGCAGGGAAATGTCCTCGAAAAAGAAAAAGGGGCTGCTTTCCAAAGGCAAGAAACTGCTGAAAAAGCTGGGTGCAGTGAAATGATTCATGTACTTCCGGACAACTGCCAAATCTATGTAATTTTCTTTAATTCCAAACTAGGGCTTTCATGACTCAAGTACTTCCTAAAAAAACCCAATCTTCTCCCCTGACACCAGTAGAGAAATGCACTTTTGCACTACCATCCACTTTAAACCAACCGCGAGAACAAAGAGGAGCGGTTGCTCTCTGTCACCGCTGGCAGTCCGCTCTCATTGTCCAAGCTCTGATTTGGGAGGTGGGAGGGGACGTCTTATTAACAAACGGGGGGGCGCATAGCTATCACCTGTAGCTCCCTCCCTACCTGTAATTCCAGTCTTTGTGCATCTGTCATCCGCCCGTAAAGGAATGATTTTCAACCTTTCTCCCTTCTCAAAATGCTTGCCTCATAATGCATAACTTTCACTTTGACTCTGGTCTTGAAATTCCTAGTTTAATTCGCCTTGATGTTCTGCCTTATAAATGCACAATGATTTGTACTGTCTAATAAAAACACAGTGTATACTTTGTGTCGTGCATTCAGTGGTCTTCATCCTCACTGACACAGTGGTTCGAGATCAAGTTGTACAGGCTGTGCGTTTTAAGATACTAGTTTCAGTCTCTCAAAGCCAGCCAGGCTACACACAGAAAATGTTTACTCAATCATTCAAAAAAGTGAAAAGGAGAGAAAGTAACTTTGTTTGGTAAAACACCAGTACTCCAACCTTCCAGAAAGCCGCTAATCTTCATTGCTTTTAATGTTCTATTTTGTGGCATATGGTTTTCTGTTACTTCCGTTGTCAAAATGCCATACCCTAATACACAGCAATGAATGGCACACAAGTAATCCACATAATGCATAAGCCACACCAAAAACATGCTACATTTAAATCTGCTCCAAATGAGGCCATACCCATCTTTATCATTGGCATTCGAACAAAAGACTTACAAAGTTGCTGGCAGATGTATTTGATGGTTACTCTTTTGTAATTCTTGTCCACTTGTAAATTGTTTTTACTCTTTATACATACTTTTCAGACTGCCTTTCTTTTGTAATAATTTATGGACGGTTTATAAATGAATGACAAAGCTTTCCCCATTGTGTCTTCAAAAACTCTATTATAAATTGTAATATAATAGTATGTGGTAGATTTATTAAAGGAAATCCATGTGTGGTTAAGCTCTGTGTGAGTGTGTGCATGTGCACAGTTAGTGTAAAATATTTTCTAGAAATAAAATTTGTTATTTTATACAACACTGTTTATTCGCTTTGTTTTAAACATTTTATCATAGCGGGATAACCGAATTCCTTTCTCTTATGTTTACAAAAAGCTCCATAACCTTACCGTTTCTGGGAGTATGTTTTTTTTTTTTTTTCCCAAAAATAATTTTGGTCCATGTTTTGGGAGCCATTGACAACACATTGTGACACTCTCATACCACCGGTAACAGTTCAGTCAGTGACAAACAAAAGGTCATTAGCACAGAGTCAGTATAAGCACTTCCGGGATGAATTCAAACACAAGTTAATTCACTCTGGCAGCTTTAGAAGTCAAGTGAAATTAACGAACAGCTACAGCAACATAATACAACAAAATATAACTTCCCAAATATACAGAATTTTCCTAAAAGCCTTATTTTAGAATTCTCCAAATAACCAGATGTCTATTCAAAGTAAGAGGTAAAACCAACACACTTTTATGGCAAGATGAAAATACAGTTCAAGTACATAATTTCATGAAACTATAATCTATCTCATAATTGCTACCATGTTTTTACCTACCGTATGTATAAGAAAAGGTGAAGAATTGCTAACAAAAAGTATCCAGAACCAATGTTTCTCTAAATTTTTTGAAAGTATTTACCAGTTCCCCGAAGTATGAAAATGTAGGCAAACCTGAAGTAATAATGAGCTGGTCTTAGCTTTTCTCCCCCGCTCCCCACCCCGTTTTATAAGTACAATTTTCCTAAAAGCAAAGCACCCATCCTGAGGACAACAAAGTGCTTAAGTCACATTTAATTACTCATTCGAGCCCCAACTCCCTCCCAGACTGAGCTGACAGCCACTTCAGCCATCTCCCTTTTCTAGTGATAAGAGAAACCATGTTTTGCTTTTGTTTTATGACCGAAAATTGCACCAGAGTTAGGAAGCTCTCCATTACCAGTGTGAGTGTAATTTTCTGTCTTCACAGGTTAGTCTAAAAGTCAAAGCCCAAACTGTACAAAGTACTCAAAGAACAGAAACCATTTCCTCTTCCAGTTCAAGGGCTTCAACCCTTTCTCCCGCTGCATCTAAGGAAGTGGGTGCACACCCAGACCCCAGGAGCGCCTCCCCACATTACCATCCCTTTGCCTCTGCTGCTCCCCTTCCCCTGCCAAAGAAAACAAGTGATTCTTTGATTCAGAATGACCTTCCCATTCTCATCCGGACCTGCAGAGGCACAATTTTCACTGAACAACCAACAACTATACCTAAATTCTTAATTTTATTTTCTGTTATGACTTTCCTATGTATATTCAAAATAAGAAACTCTTGCCAAATTTTGTTTTGCAGTCACTTCTCATTCACATAAACATTTTTCTATTCTCTTGCTAACACTTTTCAAATAAACTATTTGCTTAAACTAGAACACAAAACTCCTGTGTTCTGCCAAATGAGCTTTACTGTATTTTCTTATTCTTGAAAATTATTTAAAGCTGCACTAAAAAAAAAAAAAAAAGCAAAAAGCCCCAACTTTCCATAAATTTCTACTGTACTTTTTTCTGTGGCCCTGAGGTAAAGGAGGTGTGGCAGTGATGAACGTGGTTCTTGGGAAAAGTTCTGCTAAATAAAGCTTGTTTGCAGGTATATTGGCAAAGACTAGAACTCAATGGAAGCTTTTGGGAAAAGGAAGAAAACTACATTTAAAGTCTCATTTATATTAAAAAAAAAGATATACTTCTAAACATTTTTAATTTTGAAAAGAAAACCATTTTATGTGAAGTGCTCTTTCATGTGGGTAAAGAAAAAATATGCAGCTATCCCCTGGCTGGCTCCGTGCACCTCCGTGTGCAGGCTCACTGTTTCAGCCTGACTTCAGGCCCTGGTGCCGCCAGCTGGCACAGCCCCTTCCTGCAGCCCCTCTCATCACACAGAACTGATGCCTGGGACTAGCAAACAGTATATAGAGCTTATGGTAGAACAACAATAACCAAAGTCTCTAAAAAAGAGGATGAATCAAGTGTCAAAGTGAAATTAATATAAGAATGCGAAAGACATCTGACCCTATCTGGAAATACTCCACAGAGCAGGAGGAGCTATGCAGAGAGACGGCTGAGAAGGCCCAGGTACAGGCTTTCCACCCACACGCATGGGAGGGGCCTTCTCTACCTTTAGAACCTCACCCCAAAGACGTCAATAGGGAATCCGTAAAATACAGACAGCAAACATAAAATGCCCAACTCCGCTAGCTGAATAAATAAAAACTAATAACGCAAAATTTTTCTGCTTCAAAGTTACCCAACATCCAAACGTGAAACCGCTGACATTGGGGAGGATGGGAGCTCCTGCTGTGGGGGCTGCAATCTCTATTGTGTGCCTTACGCACTTGGCCCAGTGACTTTCTAAAGCCTTGAACGTGTGTGTTTATGTCCTTTAACTGAATCTCATTTCTAGGAATCCAACTGAAAGGAGGTATCTAGGCAGGGATTTAAGAACTAAGAAATGCATCACATTATTATAACAGCGAAAAGTGGTAAATTCACAAAAAAAATCCCATAGTGGTCTAGTGAAATGATAGCTATTCTTCACAACATTCAATATTCACCAGGTCACTGACGCACACACACGATGACGGTGACTGGGCCATCACAATATTCAGTATTCCCCAGGTCACTGATGCACACACCTGATGATGGTGACTGGGCCATCACAACATTCAGTATTCGCCAGGTCACTGATGCACACATGTGAGGACGGTGACTAGGGGAAAAGGCGCGACTGGTCACAGGCCCCCATCAGGAGTAGCATTTCTGTTAAGGTGCAAGGACCCCTTACGCATGCCCCATGGGTGTTGCAGGTGGCCTGTCTGCATCCTCACCTCTCTGGCCCTTCTCCATTTTCTCGGACACTCAGACCCTCTGCTTGCTTGGCCTCATCTACCACAGCTGGTGTCTGCCTCCAGCCTCGTGACCATTCTGTAGTTCACAGTCCCTATTCCATTTAGTTACCAGAAGAAGAAGATACATGTAAATAACTATACAACTTGAAAACAATAAAACTTGTTTCTAGTCCCTTCTTAACAGCCTTCTCTGGGGATGGCGTAGGAGGAAAAGGGATGGGGGAGGAGAGGGTGAAACAACAACACTGCCTTTTGATGGCATTTGATGAGCCGTCTCCAAAACAGCTGCCTCTAATTTTCTAATAAAATCCTTGTAGAGACAGCTGGACGTGCATCAGATTTGGGGAATAAGCACCACACAGTGTGAGGGAAAAGGAGAGAGAGCAAGGCCCCAGCGAGAATTTGCAGCGCTGTCTCACCCACGTTGTTCCCGAAGCTGAGCCCGTCAGAAGGCAGGTGGTCTCACCTTGGCGAGAATCCGGGACTCAGCAGCCCTTCCTCTTCCTCAGGCCCACGTGCTGCTGGTTGTCCCCCATCCAAATCAGCAACTCCTGAAGAACTTAGTAGGAAGCAGGGAGAGAACAGTGAGACACACGCAGCCATTCTAGGGACAGCCCTGGAGTACAGTCCACATGACAGAAGAGGGGAGAGAGGACAAGGGCCCCAGGGACAGCACCTGCTGGGACTATGATTTTCCATATGTGCCCCACAACACAGAGAACCATGTGGGGAAGGCAGGAGGCTTCAAAGCAGTGAGACAGGGACCAGATAACTTGTGCAGGCAGTGGTCCTGGAGAAGAAGCTGCCCAGCAGGTGAGAGACAACGACCAGGCCAAGCCAGCCCACCGTCTAGCCCAGTGATGGGTGGGCTGCATACAGCCCTCGCCTGTTTGAGAGGAGAGAAAGAAAACAACAGAAAGAAAGGGAGAAAGGGAAGGAGGGGAAGAGGAGGAGAAAAAGAGGGAACAAACCCAACAAGGGCTATGACAGATGAGTTTAGAATAAGGGGCAGGGAACAAGACAGGAGATCCTTAAGTCAGAAACAGAAGACGTGCTCAGAAGCAAAAAGACTATAACTGGTAACCAGTTGCCCAAACTCTAACTCTGAAGGACCAAAGTGAACGGGACCAGGTGATGCCACACACACAGGTGGCTGAATGAGAGCAGGAAACCTGGGCTCAGGGACCCCCAAGTCCTTTTTACTGGGCAGTAACCTTGTCTGACTTTTGCCCTGAAGCAAGATATTATTTTTATGACCCTGGCCTGTAAGCATGCCTGCCCTCTGCTCTGGAGGGAGACACCATCTCTGTCTTCTGGGGCAGTCTGCTGTACAAACATCCTCACAAAGATCGTCTGGCCAAAGGTAGTACTGCTTCTCACGAGACAGGCAGAAGCATGAGACAGTGGACCACTGTCTCACAGCACTATTTTCAAAGGTATTACATTCCAAAACCTGGAGATGAAGACATCAGAACATATTAAAATACCTATTCTATCTGCAGTACTAAGGGTACGAAGCTGAGTAACAGAAAAAAACTCGTTACAAAACTAAAATACTAATCACAGTGCTAATCAGACTGAACAATACATCACAAAATCACAATTCAGCTTGGTTACTAGTTTTTAAAAACTTGGGGTTCATGTTAGGAGCTCTGGTTTCCAGCAAATTAACCCTGGCTACTAAGTGGAAGTTAAACTATCAAATGGCACTAACTTAGAAATTTTAAAAAATACACGTCTGAAGAATCTGTGGATCAGCTCCATCCAGAGAGAGCAGGATTACAATGAAAGCATGACAAGCTTGCAGCACACAGGGAAAGCAACGCTTCAAGGGAAATGCGCAACCTTAGACTAGAAAAGACACACGAATGAACTCAAGATACTAGATAGAAAAGATAACTGAAGAAAAGAGATAAAGAGTAGAAGCCAGTGACACAGAAAACAACAATACGACGTTGATGTGAAATAACTTTGAACGAGACTAGAGGAAATACATCGGGAAAGATTGATCACAACAAACAGAAGACACTAATAATACTTTTAAATTGAAAAGAGAACATGATCATACAGCCGACTTTATAAAGATGAAGTATTATCAACTCTCTATTAATAAATTACAAAACCCAGAAAAAAACAGACAAATGCCTGGCAAAAGTGTAAAATAATGAAACTGGTTAATAAAAAAATTGAAAGCTTAAAAAAAATGGTAAGTACAAATGAAACCAAAGTAATAGTTACAATTTTTTCCACAAGGAAGACTTCAGGCCCAGAGAGTTTAACAAAAAGAATCCTACCAAATACTCAGATCATCCCAATCTTATATAAACCCTTCCAAAAATAAAAAAATAAAAAGACAACACCCTTCGAGACATTTTAAGAGAAGTGTATACCTGGATACAAAACCAAAGATAGTAAGAAAATGAAAAACTGTAAGCCCATTTCGTCATGAATAGAAGTGTAACCACTCTAAACAAAATGTCAGCAAGCAAAAGCCAATGGCATATTACAAAAAAAGAACCAAGTTAGTTTATCTCAGGAATGCAAGAATGATTGAACCTGAGAAAATCTTAAACTAACATGAACTCTATTAACAGAGTAAGAGATAAAAACCATACGATCATCTCAACAGATGTAGAAAAACTAATAGAACTCAACAGAAATGCCTTTGAAAGCTCTTAGATAGCTATGAATAAAGTGCTAATGTGGCAAAGCGTGCTTCTCAAAATCCTAGAATGGGCGTCATCTTAAATGGAGAAAATGTAATAAAGTGAAAGCATAAAGATTGGAAAGGAGAAAACAGAATTATCATTGTTTGCAGAGGACACAACTGCCTACATAGAAAACACGAAATAATACTGGCAAATCATTAGAAATAAAAGTGTATTAAAGCAGCTTGATGTAAGAGCAATATTAAAAAGCTCAATTACATATACTTGTAAAAGTTAGAAAATATAATCTTTTGGCAACTCTAAAAGCACTTAGGAATCAATCCAACAAAAATGTACAATATCTGTACACAGAAAACTATGAAACTTTATGATGGAAGACATTTTAGAAGTCAAATAAATGGGAAAATAAGCCATTTGGAGGATGGTAAAACCTAAAATCATAAAGATCGTTTATTCTTCCTACATATTCCTATAGATTCTATGCAATTTAATACAATCTTAAATTTTTCATGAATGTCACAAATAAATTCTAAAATTCATATGGAATCATAAAGGAACATGTCCTACCAGACATCAGGATGTAGGTAACAATGGGATGCTGATACTGGGATAGATCAACTAACTGATCAATGACAAATGGCCCTGCACATTTATGGGGCTTTGATGTGTGTGTGAGGTTTAAATGAAAGATTAGCAGAAATAAAGAAGCCAGGCAAGGTGGTGCATGCCTGGAGTCCCAGCTACTCAGGAGGCTGAGGCAGGAGGATCACCTGAGCCCAGGAGTTTGAGGTTGCAGTAAACTCTGTGCCATTGCAGCCCGGCCTGGGTGACAGGGCGAGACTCAAAAAGAAAAAACAAAATGAAAAGAAGACACTCTTCAGGAAAGGGAAGTGGAGGTGAAAAAGGACTGTCCATTCCACATGGAGAAAAGGAAAACTGTACCCTTACTTTAGACCATACAGAAATCAACTCAATCTACTCTAAAGGTGTAAAGTTTTAAACTTCTAGGAAAATATAGATGAACATTTTCTCACTTTGGATTAGAGCAAAATGTTTAAAACACAGGAAACTCTGTGTGTAAAAGAAAAACTGGCAAATTTAGACAAGGATATGCTGTAAATCTTATTAAGTTTAAAACTAAAAATAAATAGTAATTAATACTGACACATGTACATTTGCTAAAACTTTTTCAACAGGCAAGGGAATAACTTCAACAGCATCCACTTTGGCAGCAGCGAGGTCAGGGGACTGGAAGGGGTGGTGTGCATGGGTAAATGGAGATGGGAAAGGGGTGGTGTGCATGGGTGAATGGAGACGGGAAGCGGTGGTGTGCATGGGTGGAGATGGGAAGGGGTGGTGTGCATGGGTGAATGGAGACGGGAAGGGGTGGTGTGCATGGGTGAATGGAGAAGGGAAGGGGTGGTGTGCATGGGTGAGTGGAGACGGGAAGGGGTGGTGTGCATGGGTGAGTGGAGACGGGAAGGGGCGGTGTGCATGCGTGAGTGGAGACGGGAAGGGGCGGTGTGCATGCATGAGTGGAGACGGGAAGGGGCGGTGTGCATGGGTGAATGGAGACGGGACGGGGTAGTGTGGCTGAATGATGTCTATTGCCAGTGTTTAGTTCCAGGATTGGGAGATGGGCTCAAGGGGGCCTATTATTAAGGATAATTCTTTCCTTATTTTCATTTCCTTATTAATAAGGAAAATAAAAGATACACGGGAGTCAGTGATAAACTCTTGTAAAACAAGGATTATGACAGCTCCAATTCTGAGCATCTGAGCCTTTCTAAAAGGAAAAAGGAAAAAAGAAACGAATGACCTACTTATTCCTGTCTTAACTTCTCCCATGGCATCCAAATAAGAGGATCAGAGAGAAGGTCTGAAGCAAGCCCTAACACTGCCAACCCGCAGGATGTGTGGTACTGATGGCGCTGGGCTCGGTCTTGGGACAGACCTGCAGAGGGAGATTCAGAACATCCAGCAAGGAGCTGCAGAAAGTTTCATTTGAAAACCAGTGATCTATTCAGATAGAGAAGTGAAGTGAAGGACTGATAGTTTTTAAGGCCAGATTTGCAACTTAAATATCATTTCAGTCACTTGGTAAAAAGAGGATGACTTTTGATAGGCATAAATTTAAAACTGGAGGGAAGGGTGGAGAAGTAAAAGTTTTCAACAGCTTCAATACCCAGTTTCTGAATTTTGGGGACATCACCGTATCAAGAAAGCCCCGAGTCACACAGATTTCAGTGCAAGTGTCAAATAACAAACATGTCTGTTTTGCCTTAAAATCTCAAGACACTCCTCAAACTGATCCAGAAACTTGAAATCATAGTTCTTATCTCTGAATGTGCCCTGCCCTGAGGTGTTGAACACGAGAACTTCGCAGTCAATGACACATCTGCAAGCCATTCACATACATGCATCTTCAGGAAAACAGGTTAAACTGCATCATGTATTAAAGCAGTACTTACATTAAGTTAAAAACATATTTGAGTGGGTGTTTTGTTTCACAGTTAAGTAGTTAACTATTTTAAAGAGTTACTAAAATCGGGCATTTGATGAACGAAAGCAGCACAGCGAATGAACTGGAACAAAGTCTAAAAATCCCACATAAGGATGTCATGAAATAATGATTTCAATAGTAGCTCATGGTAATGTTTCAACAGTGAAGAAAGTACTTTAAAAGACAATTTTGAATTACACAAAACACTTTAAATTCCATCAAGTTACAAGCTTTAAGAAAGCTTCTGAAAATAAATTTGCAGCACTGTGGACAAGCTGGTAAAGTGGGCGAAAATGTATTAACATTCTTTTTCATCACCAAGCCAACTAACTACATACTTCATTACGTATGGAAAAGAAAAACTAATAGTTCATTAAAAGCAAAGACTAACAAGTCCTACAGTATAAAAATCATAATACTATATTATGGTGAGCGTGGAAGAGGGAGAAAAAACGCACAGCAATTTTACCAAAAAAGAGATGTTGTGTATATTGTTTTGGGGAATTCTCTCTAAAATATCTTTCCCTTCTCTAAAATATTTCAAATACGAAAACTGGAAAATGAAACTGATAATAAAACAAAGAATAACTTCAAGATGAACATCTGTCAGATTTTTTATTTTTTAAAAAAGTCACATTTTTTCATTTTTTAAAAAAGTCATCTATTTAGGGTCTCCTCTTCGGAAGGTAATAGGGTGGGAGGCATGAGAGGACAAAGGTGGACAAGGCTCTGTTGGTTTTCTATGACCAAGGTTTATTTTAAAAGACAAAAACACATAATAGTTTCAGTATCTGTCCTTTCATGGCCAAGCTTGTACAAAACCACAACGCAGCCCAGCAGCTCTTCTGGAACACACTGGGCAGCCAGGAACCACTCAGTATGGGCATCAATAAAGCTCCTGACTTTCCACTTCCTGACCCTCAAATGGGTCAAGAGGTGCCATTCAACATATGTTATTAACCTGTTCTTGTTGCTTTATGGGTGAACATCATTTTATACCATTTGAAGCAGCATTCGTCCATGCCCGTAAGGCAAGTCTATGTGCTGGTACTCAGCGTCCTTATCTGGCATGTATTCAGAGCAATCCTGATGATCTCAACTCACTGGGAGCAGACATCAGTTAAAGCTAGGCTAGTGCCTGACTTCTCTTAAAACCTGCACAAACTGAAAAACTGAACCAGATTTCATTAATTACAAATTTATTGCTTATTCTTCCCCAAATGAGTTTTCCTGAACATAATGGAAATGGCCATTTCAACAAAACAAAGTGCTGAAAGGACAGCAGTTAATGTACATTCCACACACATCTGTTTGAGGGTTACTGTCTTCATTCGCTTATGTATCAACGGGATTATACTGTAAGTCTAATAATGTTCACCAAAGAGACATTAATAAAAGGGAAAATAAAAAACAGGAACAACCAAAATTTCTAGCAGTGGACGAACATTAAATAGAGCACGGAAGATTTGTAGTTTGGAAGATTATGCACTCATTAAAAGGAGAGACATTTCATGACATGAAAGATGTTCATGATAATTTCATATGAAACAGCAAGTTATAAAACAGTATGATCAAATTTCTGTAAACACAAAAATATACACCTATAGAATAAAACAACAGGGGTCAAAAGAATGCTGTTTCTGCAGAATGATAGAGATTTGTGTTTTATTTTGTATTTGTATTTCCAGAAATTTCTCCAGTGAAACATAACTTCTGTAGTAGGCACATGTTAAAGCAAACATACCTTACCACATGCTAAATGCTTTAACAAAAAGTATGTAAAATTCGAAAACCACACAATAGGTTTCTTTTTTTTTTATTTTTGCTTGTGTTTTTTTTTTTTTTTTTTTTAATTATACTTTAAGTTCTAGGGTACATGTGCATGACGTTTATATCATGTATAACTCCCCAATGCAATCCCTCCCTCCTCCCCCTCCCCATGATAGGCCCCAGTGTGTGATGTTCCCTTCCCGAGTCCAAGTGATCTCATTGTTCAGTTCCCACCTATGAGTGAGAACATGCGGTGTTTGGTTTTCTCTTCTTGTGATAGTTTGCTAAGAATGATGGTTTCCAGCTGCATCCATGTCCCTACAAAGGACGCAAACTCATCCTTTTTGATGGCTGCATAGTATTCCATGGTGTATATGTGCCACATTTTCTTAATCCAGTCTGTCACAGATGTACATTTGGGTTGATTCCAAGTCTTTGCTATTGTGAATAGTGCCGCAATAAACATACGTGTGCATGTATCTTTGTAGTAAAGTAATTTATAATCCTTTGGGTATATACCCAGTAGTGGGATGGCTGGGTCATATGGTACATCTAGTTCTAGATCCTTGAGGAATCGCCATACTGTTTTCCATAATGGTTGAACTAGTTTACAAT
Organism: Trachypithecus francoisi; assembly: GCF_009764315.1. NCBI lineage: Eukaryota > Metazoa > Chordata > Mammalia > Primates > Cercopithecidae > Trachypithecus > Trachypithecus francoisi. The sequence goes on from NW_022681456.1 coordinate 2,792,200, forward strand.
CCCACCAACAGTGTAAAAGTGTTCCTATTTCTCCACATCCTCTCCAACACCTGTTGTTTCCTGACTTCTTAATGATTGCCATTCTAACTGGTGTGAGATGGTATCTCATTGTGGTTTTGATTTGCATTTCTCTGATGGCCAGTGATGATGAGCATTTTTTCATGTGTCTGTTGGCTGTATGGATGTCTTCTTTTGAGAAATGTCTGTTCATATCCTTTCCCCACTTTTTGATGGGGTTGTTTGTTTTTTTCTTGTATATTTGTTTGAGTTCTTGGTAGATTCTGGATATTAGCCCTTTGTCAGATGAGTAGTTGCAAAAATTTTCTCCCATTCTGTAGGTTGCCTGTTCACTCTGATGGTAGTTTCTTTAGCTGTGCAAAAGCTCTTTAGTTTAATTAGATCCCATGTGTCAATTTTTGCTTTTGCTGCCGTTGCTTTTGGTGTTTTAGACATGAAGTCCTTGCCCATGCCTGTCCTGAATGGTACTACCTAGATTTTCTTTAGGGTTTTTATGGTATTAGGTCTAACATTTAAGTCTCTAATCCATCTTGAATTAATCTTCGTATAAGGGTAAGGAAAGGATCCAGTTTCAGCTTTCTACTTATGGCTAGCCAATTTTCCCAGCACCATTTATTAAATAGGGAATCCTTTCCCCATTTCTTGTTTCTCTCAGGTTTGTCAAAGATCAGATGGCTGTAGATGTGTGGTATTATTTCTGAGGACTCTGTTCTGTTCCATTGGTCTATATCTCTGTTGTGGTACCAGTACCATGCTGTTTTGGTTACTGTAGCCTTGTAGTATAGTTTGAAGTCAGGTAGCGTGACGCCTCCAGCTTTGTCCTTTTGACTTAGGATTGTCTTGGCAATGCGGGCTCCTTTTTTGGTTCCATATGAACTTTAAAGCAGTTTTTTCCAATTCTGTGAAGAAAGTCATTGGTAGCTTGATGGGGATGGCATTGAATCTATAAATCACCTTGGGCAGTATGGCCATTTTCACGATTGATTCTTCCTATCCATGAGCATGGTATGTTCTTCCATTTGTTTGTGTCCTCTTTGATTTCACTGAGCAGTGGTTTGTAGTTCTCCTTGAAGAGGTCCTTTACATCCCTTGTAAGCTGGATTCCTAGGTATTTGATTCTCTTTGAAGCAATTGTGAATGGAAGTTGATTCCTGATTTGGCTCTCTGCTTGTCTGTTACTGGTGTATAAGAATGCTTGTGATTTTTGCACATTAATTTGTATCCTGAGACTTTGCTGAAGTTGCTTATCAGCTTAAGGAGATTTTGGGCTGAGACAATGGGGTTTTCTAAATATACAATCATGTCATCTGCAAACAGGGACAATTTGACTTCTTCTTTTCTAACTGGATACCCTTGATTTCTTTCTCTTGCCTGATTGCCCTAGCCAGAACTTCCAACACTATGTTGAATAGGAGTGGTGAGAGAGGGCATCCCTGTCTTGTGCCAGTTCTCAAAGGGAATTTTTCCAGTTTTTGCCCATTCAGTATGATATTAGCTGTGGGTTTGTCATAAATAGCTCTTATTATTTTGAGGTACGTTCCATCAATACCGAATTTATTGAGCGTTTTTAGCATAAAGGGCTGTTGAATTTTGTCAAAAGCCTTTTCTGCATCTATTGAGATAATCATGTGGTCTTGTCTTTGGTTCTGTTTATATGGGATTACGTTTATTGATTTGCGAATGTTGAACCAGCCTTGCATCCAGGGATGAAGCCCACTTGATCATGGTGGATAAGCTTTTGATGTGCTGCTGAATCCGGTTTGCCAGTATTTTATTGGATTTTTGCATCGATGTTCATCAGGGATATTGGTCTAAAATTCTCTCTTTTTGTTGTGTCTCTGCCAGGCTTTGGTATCAGGATGATGTTGGCCTCATAAAAAGAGTTAGGGAGGATTCCCTTTTTCTATTGATTGAAATAGTTTCAGAAGGAATGGTACCAGCTCCTCCTTGTACCTCTGGTAGAATTCAGCTGTGAATCCATCTGGTCCTGGACTTTTTTGGTGGGTAGGCTATTAATTGTTGCCTCAATTTCAGAGCCTGCTATTGGTCTATTCAGGGATTCAACTTCCTGGTTTAGTCTTGGGACAGTGTAAGTGTCCAGGAAATTATTCATTTCTTCTAGATTTTCTAGTTGATTTGCGTAGAGGCATTTATAGTATTCTCTGATGGTTGTTTGTATTTCTGTGGGGTCGGTGGTGATATCCCCTTTATCATTTTTTATTGCGTCTATTTGATTCCTCTCTCTTTTCTTCTTTATTAGTCTAGCTAGCGGTCTGTCAATTTTGTTGATCTTTTCAAAAAACCAACTCCTGGATTCATTGATTTTTTGGAGGGTTTTTTGTGTCTCTATCTCCTTCAGTTCTGCTCTGATCTTAGTTATTTCTTGCCTTCTGCTAGCTTTTGAATGTGTTTCAAGAGAAAGCAGGAGAGATCTAAAATTGACACTCTAACATCACAATTAAAAGAACTAGAGAGGCAAGAGCACACACAATAGGTTTCTAAGAACCAGTCAGGGGCTGGTCTATTTAGTACTTGGCGCCTCTGCATTTTTTGTCTTGGGTACATGCATTTAACAAGCATCCCAGTCTGGGGTGGGAGGTGGGGAGCTGCTGAGGCTCACGTACTCTTTGGGCTGTGCTACCCACTAGGAAATCTAGACAAGATCCTTGACTGCAAGAAGCCCCATCATGGTATTAGAGGAAAGTCAGAAACATTTTACCTTGGCAGATCAGAGCACTTCAAATTCCACCACAACGATGCAGCTTTTCGATCCCCAGGAAATCCAAGCGGGGGCTCGGGTTTGCTGGTAGAACTCCTAGTCACTGACCCCGATTCCTTGTCTCAGGAGTAAAGTTGCCTCCGATTCTCACAGGGAACACGTCTCCTCAATTTGTATTCTAGGCCAGCTACTATCTGCAGGCCCTGGTCAAATTAACTTGTCCCTCATGAGATCACCTCACCCTGGGCGTATGCTCCTGGTGGAACTCAATTTGTACAAGAGAAATGCAAATCTATTTATGCATCTCCAACTCAGTAAAAACTGGAAGATTTACTATGGGTTAATTCAATTAAGAATTTTTCACACTGGACAACAGTAAAGCCTTGATATATAAAACTTGCACAGTCTGGAACTGATAAAGTTTGCAATCTATCTTGTTGAGTAATCATGGAAAGAATTTTGTTTACACCTAACTTGAGAAATAAAGTTCCTAAAATGCATTTAAACAAATATTTAACCTAACCAACTACGTGCAAACTTTTTTACTATTTCAGCTTTCCAAAACACTGTACTACTAAAGTTGGTTTAAAACATGAAAGCATACTTAACCTGGGCTTTCTGTACTATTTTTTGACTGAAACTATGTAGAATTTAAGGCAAACATTCAACCCAGCTTTTGGCCAGTATAACAACAATTAAACAGTAAGAACTTCGGGGTGGGGGAAATAAGGGGAGAGAAGAGAAAGACATTGAAGCTCATTAGCCTCAGCACTACAGAGATTATGAAGACACCTGATTCTATCATTGATTTACTGAGGATTCCTCAAAAGCCTAACAAAGTTATTACTCAAAATATTAGTTTGCTTTTCAATGTGGCAGTTTGGAAATGGAGAGAATGGGGTTATTGTAATGATAAATCCATGGGGCCCGCATGTGGCTCTAGAGCGCTCACACCAGGAACTGCTGTGGGCACAGGCTCAGACCACGGTGGCCCAGGCCCCCAGGCAGCATGGTGGTCAGGAAGAGGGTCAGGGAATTTTTGTTGAAGTATTTAGCCTGCAGAGGCAGCAACGAGGAAAACTCAGCGGTTCACAGGTCCAGGCCTACCAGACCCGGGAGGCAGCTAGAAGACTCGGGGGCACAATACACGCCTTAGGAGCTGCAAGTGGATTCATAGGGTTGGGACCCAAGGTCCACATGGGAAGTGACCACTGAAGATATAGGTTGATCCAGATCAGGGAGGGTCTGGTGGGCCCTGCGAACACATTTTAATTCTCCAAAGGCAGTAACTTTACCCAGACATCAAACACCTCCATTCTACCCTCAACTGCTCCCATAACCAAGTGCCACCTAACCTGTTTTTTAAAAAGAGGATTCAATATATTTGCAAGAGACCTATCTGATAAAGGACTGTTATCTAACATATGCAAAGAACTCCTACAACTCAACAATGAGACAACAGCCTGACTAAAAAAGGGGCCAAAAACCTTAACAGGTACCTTAGCACGGTAGACACACAGATGGCAAGTGTGTACAGGAAAAGATGCTCCACACCACATGCCCTCAGGGCATTGCAAAGTAAAATGACAATGTGACACCATTACACACCTATCAGAATGCCAAAACCCAGAACAATGACAACAGCAAACAGTGGGGAAGATGTGAATTAACAGGAACTCTCATTGGTTACTGATGGGAATGCAAAATGGTACAGCCATTCTGAAAGACAGGCAGTTTCTTATAAAACTAAGCATACTCTTACCTTACGAAGCACACTGCTTGGCATTTACACAAACGAGTTGAAAAGGTGTCTCCACACAAGAACCCACACAGAGGTGTTTATGGCAGTTTTATTCATATTTGCCAAAACAATCAAGATGACTCCTTCAAACGGGTGAATGGGTACATGAACTGGTACATTCAAATAACGGAATATTAGTCACTGCGAAAAAGAAATGAGCCACCAAGCCAAAAAGACACGGTGGAATCTTAAATGCATATTACTGAGAGAGAGAAGCCAATCTGAGAAAGTTACATACCATATGATTCTGAATATATGACATCTGGAAAAGGCAAAACTACGGAGACAGTGAAAACATGAGTGGTTACGACGGGTTGGAGGGGAGGGAGAAATGAAGAGGCACAGCACAGGGAGGTGTTAGGGCCATGAAAGGACTCTGTGTCGTCCCACGATGGTGGACACATACATTATGTATCTGTCCAAATCCACAGACTGTCCAATAAAGGACTGTTATCCAAAATACACAAAGGGAAGGGCAGAGGCATTCTCTCAAATGTGATGATGGATACAGGAGTGAACCCTCATGTGAACTGTGGACTTGGGGCAATCATGATGTCACTGCAGGTTCATTAAGTGTAACAAGGGAACCCCTCTGGGGGGTGGGATATGTTGATATGGGGGAGGCTGGGCCTGTGTGGGCGAGGGGAACACATGGGAACTCTACCTTCTACTCAATTCAACTGTGAACCTAAAGCGTCTCTAAAAAATAAAGTCTAATAAGAAACCAGAAGGCTCACTGGACTTGCTTCTCAGTTAAGGCCTGCTTTGTTTGGCTTTGCTAAAATCAGATGATGAGCAAATGGAGGCACTAGACACCCCAACACGAGAGACTTTCTCCTGCACATAATCAACAGTAACGTAACTGAAAGAAAGGAAGGTCCTCAACGGGTGATTCTGTGTTACTTAAGGCCCTTTCATCCTGAGAACTACCTTCATGCCTCCTTCACTTTTTGGGGAAGATATAACCCAGGGCAGCTGGAATTTGGACAAGTATAAAAAAGCTACGCGACATAAGCAATCCGCTAACAACATGCCTTCAAATGGGTCAGACTAATACGGCGTCGTCCTTAAATGTAAAATCATCTAGAGTTTCTCCTTCCTCAACCTACTCCCTTTTTTCAAAGGAGAAGGGATATTCCACAGAGTTCTTTGCTCTCCCCTCCACTGTGACACCTTACGGTCTTCTTGGATTCAGAGGCTCAGCAATTTCCCCTCCTTTACTTCTAGGCAGGATGAAACCAGGTTCATGATGCTGGTTTTTTTTTTTTTTTTTTTTTTTTTCCAGTTTGAAATTAATAGTAAAAATACAAAAGTAAAAAAAAAGTTGGGGGGCGGGGTGCAGGGAGGTTGCTAGAATATATCCAAACCAAACAATGGTTACTGCTTGGATGGGAATTGGGATTAGGGAGTTGAAGGAACTGTCAAGGAAGCACTTTGGTTTATTCAATGTTGTTTGAATTTCAGTAAGAAAAAAATTTGTGCAATTCCTTTATTTGACAAATGTGTGAATGCCTGCTATGTGTCAATAAATTTTAAAAGAATGAAGAAAAAAGGCAGTATTTATAGATACGGGTACCAGGTACAAATGAAGTCAACTGCCAAACTTACATTGAAATAAGTCTATCTCACTCTATAGCAAATTAAACAGCTAAGGAAGATACTTTTTTCTAAACACCATTCCAAACATTGTTTGGTAAACACTGCAAGTCAGAATACAAATCAACAACTTTGGCAGCCTTTTTTGACAATTACATTTTCAACCATGCGTGAAGCACATCCAAGAGCAGGAAGTGTTAAGTCCTCACCAGATGGTTCTCCCCCATCACTGGACTTTCAAATTCAGTTGTACAAACATCTTCTCTTGGAATGATACTTAAGAAAGCAAAACAGCAAGCCAGAAATTGGAAGGAATATTCACAGCGTATATCTACAACAAAAGATTTGTATCCAGAAGACATAAACAACGTTTACAACTCAATAAAATACCTTTAAAATGTGCAAGAGATCTGAACAGAAATTTCATAAAAGACGTAAGAATGGCCAACATGTAAACAAAAAGATGCTCAGTATCATTACTCACCAGGGAAATGCAAATAATAACCAAAATAAGGTAAGATTACATACCCACGAGATGGCTAAAAAGACATACATCAAATACTAGTGAATACTGGTGGATCAATGAAATCTCATGCATTGTAAAGAAAAAAGGAAAAGGGCTTACTTAGAAAACAGCTTGTTAGCTTTTCATGAAGTTGCAGACACACTTCCCATATAAATCCAGCAATTCCACATCTATGTATCAGCCAGAGAAATGAAAACATACATCCCCACACAAAATCTTCAACAGGATTTTTCATGGTAGTCTACTACACTAGCCAAAGAGTGGAAGCATTAAAATACCCACTGACTGATGATGAATAAACAAATGGTGAATTAATCACGCAGTCGAATACCACCCAGCAAACAAACTACTTACACAGATGCACACACTCTGCTTTAAAACACCAGTCAGACCAAAAGAAGCCAGACCCAAGAGTGCATGCTACATGGTTCTCCAGGTGAGAGTCCAGAGCTGGTAGAGGCAGGTCACTGCTGCATCTGGTCCAGGTGGGAAGGGCTGCTTGCCAAGGGACAAGAAGGAACCTTTGTGGGAGGAAGGGCAGAGACATTCTCTAAAGCTTGATGGTGGTGGTAGATCCAGGGGTATAGACATTTGTCCAAACTCATTACACTGGATTTATTTACTTCATGTAAATAAACTACACCTCACTACAGTTGATTTAAATCAAAAGCAACGGCATGTAAGTTGGGTCACAGAGAATGGCATCGAAGTGTAGATTCTTGCACTGTCCAGAAAGAAGGTACATGTACTACTCCTGCTCTCCACTTCACAGGGCCTGGGACCACATGGGAAGGATTGGCCTCTGATGGAAGGTGAAAGCGAGCAAATCACTAGGCCACATGCAGCCCCCAGGCCCCAGACCAAGGGCAAAGTACCTGCTTGTGCTAAGGTAGCTCAGGTCCTGCCACAGCTGAGGCTGCAGGGCCCCACCAAAGGGCTCCTTTCCTGCCTCCAAATCACACCCTAGCATTGCACTTATGCCACATGGGTGGGGACATGGCCAGGATGGATTGGACCTACTCCTCCAGGCACCCATGAAGAAAACCACCCACTGCCAGCAGAGCGTCTGGTGTTCAGATGCAGTCGAAGTTGCGATTTAGAGTCCAGGTTTCTCGAAAGCTGGGTTGCTTTTTTGTCTGTCTGGATGGTCCCACCTCTCTGCCTGGTGTAACTTACATCCCAGGGGAGATTTCTAAACACATCCATGCCCAGGTCTCCATCTGAGATTCCTCTGTGAACGCGTGTGCACTGACATTAGGGGTTGCTAAAGCTAAAGCTCTCTGGTGACTGTCATGTGTACCCAAGGAGTGAGGATCACTGTTGGGGCAGAGTCCTTCAACTTTAATACACCCAGGAAATACTAGGGGCAGTTTTTCTGAATTGTGGGCATTAGTTATTCATCTATCCATTCAATACTTACTTGAGAACCTGCCATATACTAGGGATCATCTAAACTGGGAAGACGAAAGTGAACAAAACACTCGAGAATCCTGGCCCTCAGGGGCTCAGCATCTAGTGGGGGATGGGTAAGAGAAAAGGTAAGCTAGGCACTATGCTAATGATACCAGTGAAGCTGGGGAGGAGAGGGGAAGGGTAGGTCTCTAGGTGGCATGCTTACAGAGGGTGGTCACAGAAGGCTTCCTAGTGCTGGTGCCATTTCAGCCCAGACCCAAAGGAACACGTGGGAACTGGGGCTCCGAGCATGGCAGGCAGAGGAAACCAGGCAGAGGCCCTAAGGCAGGAGGAGAATGGAGTCTCCTGTGAGCAGCTAGGATGACACAACATGGGAACCTGGCAATGACTCTGTGTTCCTGAGATGGGGATCCACAGTGGGACTGTAAGCAGATGTGTGACTGCATCACTGTGACTACTCTGCTGAAAACGGACCGAAGTCAGGGCAAAGGCGAGAGCAGAGACGCGGGTTTGGAAGGTGACGCTGACAGGATTAGTGGACAGGTGCTCATACTGTGGAAGTGAAGCTGATACACCTTACTGAGAACCTGAGGTGTGCTATCAGAGATGACTCCAGGATGGCTCCCAGGTTTCTGGCCTGAATGAACATTTGGAAGGATGAAGTTCTGATCCACGGAGCTGGAACAGGGCTGCAGGAAATCGCAGTTTAATTTTGAGCATAATGAGACACCAATTCAACCAGAGGTTGTCAAATGTCATCTGGAGACCCCTGGAAATCTCAGACTCTTTTGGAGTTCTGCAAAATCAAAATGGTTTTTATGATACTGAGAGGTCACTTTTCGATGGCACTCTCACCCTCCCTTACGCATACACGGTGTTTTCCAGAGGCCACACGACATGTGCTGACAGTATCATTCTGACAATGGAATAGGGGCCTGTATATTTTTAGATGTTTTAATTTTTAATCTGGTAATTATCAACAGATATAACTCACATAAAATCTCTGTGTCCTCAGTAATTGAAGAGTGTCAGGCAGTTCTGAGACCAAGAAGTCTGAGCAGCCCTGTGTTGGACACCCAGAGGGAGACGTCTAGGAGACAGCTGATGATATGAGTGTGGAGTTCAGGGAAGAAGCTGGGCCTGGAGATGTGGTCTGGGAAGCATCTTTATAGAAATGAGTCATGAGTGAAATCACCAACAGAGAAAGAGCAGAAAGAAATGGGATGCTGGCGGAGTCTGAAGGCACGTTTAGGCCTTAGGGAGACCAGGAAGAACCAGCAAGAGACTGAGAAGGAACAGTCAGGTGTGGGGAGCCAAGACAGCGTGGTGCCCTGGAAGCCAGGCAGAGGATGTTTCCAGGAGAGAGGGGACACCATGCCAGGTGTGCAACAGGTCTGACTGGAGGATGGCCAGGAATTGAGCAGCTGGCACCGGATTCAAGAGCAGATGAGGAGGAAAGAAGTCCAGACAACATAGGAGTTTTAAGGGAAAGAAATGCAACAGTATTTAAGGGGCAGTGGGGCCCAAAAGGCTTCTAGTTTTTAACATAAAAAAATGACACCAGTTTTGCAGGCTGTTGGGAATGAATAGGAAAAGAAAAAGACTAAAGAGGGAAACAAGGAGAGATGAGATTCCAAAACAACGTCCTCCAAAAATGAATGTCTTCTGCCCAAGCAGGTGGGGTCTGCTCTGGCCAAGAACAGACAGTGCCGCCACAACACCAGGCTGCAGAGCGAACGCGGCTCCTGCCTGGATTTGTAGTGAAACAGACAGCAGTTGAGAATGAGGATGGAGGTGGTGGTGGTGCTGGAAGCAGACGAGGCATGAAGAACATCGGAGAGCTGTGGAGCCAATGGTTAGACATACACGTATTCACAGCATCAAACGCCTGATTGTGATCATGAATTGAAATACAACAGTTACACAGGGTTGCGTGCTTTTCTCCAGCCATGTTTATTTGCATAGGAACAGGTAAGTAGGCAAAAAGTTGGACTTCACTGGTGTATTTTAGCCAAGAATTAGAACAAAAGCACCACAGGACAATATGAGCAAGCCAGGAGCTTCGATCTGCGAGAAGGAATCTGAGCTTGGGGAGCATAAAGTGACAAAGGGAGAGGGAGCGGCTGACATGATCTGGTCAAAGTAGATTCAAAGCCAAGTGGTTTCTTTTTTTGCGGGGGTTGGGGTGTCTGGAAGTATCAATGAGGAGTAAGAAGGACACCTACCTCACGCTCCAGACCTCGCCGAGAGGATGAGAAGTGTAGGAGAGACAACGGCAGCACCGTGAGTGTCCCGGGAGAAAGCCACGTTTGTTAAAGGGAGATGGAAAGAAACTGCCCCCAAGAGGCTGTTGAGAATGAACTCCAGAGGACACAGGAAAAGCTGGGGAGCAGGGGATGCTGTCAAAAAAGAGACTGCAAGGAGCTCCTCAGAGATGAGTCTGAAATACGAGGGATCACCTGGAGCTTTGGCCTTGTGGGAAGAGCCCAGGGATGGGGCACGCCATCGGTTGTGGGGTTCCCAGGCATGGGAGTGGGAAGGCTGTGACGGACGAGGGCAGAGCGCTGGGCTCAGCAGCATGGAGCTCTAGGTGCCCATTTGACTTCTGGTAGCACAGGGTGCTTGAAGGGGCAGCTTAACTCAGAGTGTAGAGGCCATGGAGCCTCCTTTGAATGGTGGCCTAGAGAGAAGAGTCATCTTACTCCAAGTGAAGGGACTCCCTCCTGGCTACTTTAGAAAATTTTACAGTTTCTCTATTGTACACAATGGATTTTTAAAATCATTGGGTAGTAATAACGAAGGTAAAGAAAACTCAACCTAGCTTTTGAAATCTTGTATCCAAATGACAATACCAATTACACAAACTTTAATTAAGCTTTTACTTAAAAATGTACAAAATATCTGAAGACTCATATCATAGTATCAGAATGAAACTGCTGTTGAAAACACTTTCTACTGGACTCTGAGGAGAGAGCCAAAGCTTTCACTGTGTGTAAGCAGCAGGTTAAGGAGATGACTGTGAACCTCCTGCAGGACTTAGGGAATGCGTGTAAAATTGCTAAATAGAAAGCTTCAGTGAGTGTCACATTTTTGAGTTTTGAGGGAAAAATCCTGTATACCCAGAGAAGAGTGGACAGATTTCCTACAGGCATGCACTTTCGGGGAACCACCCACCAAATCCCTGGGGTTCCTTCAGGAACCGCCAGGTAGACTGGTCAGACGAAGCTTGGGGAAGGGAGAGCCTGAGGTCAGCATGTTTAACACTACAGCTTTTAGACGTCCCACTCAGATACGCACATCCCATTTGAAAGAAGAAGTCGGGATTTCATGGAGTCTCTGCTTTCCTCTTTGTGAGTGCGGCAACGAATTCCGACAGTGCTCCGTGTCCTCACTGTGACTCAGACATCAACCTAGACTCTGTCACCTCATGCTAGAGAGGTCTATCTGATGAGAACCACAGCAGAGGCATAACCAAGACAGATGTTAAGGAGACCCCTTTCAACCAGAATTTGCCAAGAGTCCCTGGCAAATCGCCTGGGACTCGTTCAATAGATTGTTCACCTGGCCTCTCCCCTGAGGGTTCTGATTCCTAGGTAGGGTTTGGAACCCAGTCTGTGTTATTACAATGCAAACCAGGTGATGTCTAACAGATGATCAAATTTGGGAAGCGTTACCCAGGATGATGAGAAAGTCAAGCAATACCCCTTTTTTGGCTTGAAATAACTTCATCCAGTTTTCTGTCCCTTTCAACTAAGTCTTCCTTGATATAATGGGGGTCTTTGGACAACTGCAACTTTTCCAGAATTATCACATTTACCCATTTTTTCATGGTTCTCAAGACATTAAATTCTTTTAACTTTAAGGCAGAGCTTAAGACCTGCTAAAAATAAGCTTTTAAGACTTAAGTAACTGACTAGCCACAAAAATCCATAAATAAAAATTAATACCTCAAATTAATATTTTCCAGTCGTATAATTAGACTTCCTTATATTCCTTAATGCTAGGACAACCTTAAGCAACTTCTATCGTTGAAATGTTTGTCTTTGGCATTCTTTTGAAAGGTCACACTCTCCCGTGTTTCTTGTCTTCTCATGCTTAGAAATTGAACAGGTTAAGGAACCTGGGCTACTTGCCCAGAACAATGTTAACAACAGTTAACAGCGCTAAGAACTAAAAGGAAAATAAAATGGTTTTCATTCCTAATATGTTAATGAGGCTAAATCCAGAATGAGATCGTGTGCCACAAAGGTAAGACAACTTGAGTGATCTGCATTCGTTGAAATTACAGTTTCAGGGACTCGCGTATCGTCAGTAAAGCTTACGCGCACCACATCTGCAAGCAATGTTTAGAGTGTTCCCAGGATTTACAATAATTCGTTCATTTTAAGCCTTCTCTTTGCAAAAGTTCCTGAGAATTCCTATAAATATGCAGACATAAAAAGCTACAATTACCAACTTCACAACACCACAGACTTCTGAGTCTGTACTTCCTTGTAAGCTGTGGATACCCATTCTTACTCTACAAATATTGGAGGTGGCAGCATTTCCTTAAAGAATTTTACTCTGACATTAAAGTTCCTAAGAGACACTAATTGAGCTTTTTTTTTTTTGAGACAGGGTCTCTCTGTTGCCCAGGCTGGAGTGCAGTGGCGTGATCTCGGCTCACTGCAAGCTCCGCCTCCCAGGTTCAAGTGATTCTCCTGCCTCAGCCTCCTGGCACCACGCCCGGCTAATTCTGTATTTTTAGGAGAGACAGGGTTTCACCATGCTGGTCAGGTTAACTGAGCTTTTATGAATGGAACTGTAGGCACTTTTAAAAATAAGTGAAAAGAAAATGCACATCCTTTCAGTAAAAACAAGAATTACAGTTATTCAAATAAGGTGACAATCACATCAATTTTATTTTATAACAAATAGAATCATGTTGCAGTTCCAAAACAAAATAAATAGTAATGTTAATATAGAGATTTACTACTGGCCTTTTTTGTTAAAGAGTCTTAAAATGTTTCTTTGGACAATTTAAAAATTCTCAATCTTTTTTTTACTCTCATACAAACTAGCCCCCTGCCAAATAAAAATTAAGCATATTTTCTCCTATATCTTGTGTATAGATTATGTAATAGTACCTTTTATCTTTTAAGATATGAGATGAAACCCTACCTATGACTGTAGTGAACATCCTACTTTATGCCTCTTATCTCCTTTAAATTCAAAATAGGTATTTCAAAAATAAAGTTAATATAGGTTTACAAGTAGGACTAGCTCACTCCTGAAAGTACTTTTAAGTAAATCTCCAAACACATTTCAAATACTCTCAGAGAGTCTGTTTATATTACAAAGTATCTTATCCACATTTCTTCAAAATAAACAAAAAAACCTCACAAAAGAAACAAGAAGATAAAATATAAAATCTTAACTTTTACCTATAAAATAAGGAAGCCAGTGAATAGCAATGCTAGAAATAAAATGCGAGATGTCCTAATTCCCTTCCCAAGTTTCATCCACAAAGACAACAGTTAAAAAAAAGTAAATAAAAGCTTAAAAGAATCCCAAAGTTATCATTTCCAAAAGAAAAAGCAGCTGCATCTTCTTCTGCAGGTTAGAGGTAGTAAAGGCGGTTTGACAGTGACAGATTTGGCTCTCTGTGAATACTCTGGCCAACAAGAAAAGCCAGCTTGTGGGCATACTGGCAAGGAGCAGGAACACGAATGACACCCTTTAGTGGAAGGAAAAAAAGGTTCTATTACTCTAGATTTCGCCTCTTTCAATTGCAAATCTCAGTATTAACCCTAAAAGTCTTTTAAACCACAGCTATTTCATTTTGAAAAGTGAATCTCCTTTATTCGCTAAACATCAACAAGTAGAAACACTTACTGGCCAGTTATAATAGATGTGACACAGCTTGTAAGTCAACCGCTGTATGTGGTCCGGCTTCAGGCCGCTGTTGTCATAGATGACGTTGTAATGTGTGGGAGAAACACTGCCACTTCTCACAGCCTGGCTCACGATAAAAAAATCATACCTGGAATTACAGAAAACACATGGATGTATTGAAAACTAAAACTAGGATGATTCCAGTTTCTGACAGTGAAAAGCTCTGTACTACTCTTCGCTGTAAGTTACCACAGTAACCTCATCTCTTCTCACACTGTAACATGCTTCCTTGAAGTCCAGGATCGTGGTATTCATGAACCATTTGGGACTGCTTATGTGTGAATGATGTTTATAAGGATTATGATTTTGATTTTAAATCTCTGTCATGATGCCTCCCAGCAGAACCAAGCTTTTGATATGGGTGGTAACAACTATGGCATACTTGGCTAGTTCCTGTGTTCCACCCCCACCCCCAAACCATGTGACTGAGCCTTCAGACTCCGGAAGCACAACCTGTGGGGCAGTGAGTCAGTCGAGCTTCAGGGACATGCTTTTACCACGGAACCTTGTCCCCTCTTGCTGTTTCCATTGTTACTGAGCAAAAATATAATTCATTTAATCCCCAGGAATTTAATGCAAATCTTTAAGAGGAATGGAACATGAAAGAATATAAACTAGTATAGGACCAAATGGAAGAACAAAAACTAAGCATAGCCATCCTTTGGGAATCGGTTCCAGGACCTCCTGAGGATACCCAAATCCTCGGATGCCCAGGTCCCTAACATAAAATGATGTTGTCTTTCTATAACCTCCCATATACTTGAAAGGATCATCTTTACATTATAATTCCTAATACAATGCAAATGATATGTAAATAGTTGTTTTACTGTACTGTTTAAGGAATAACGACAAGAAAAAGTCTGTACATGCTCAGTACAGACTTTTTTCCAAATAATTTTGAATCCATGGTGGCAGGACCTACAGATATAGAGAGCCGCCTGTAGTACAAAGATGAAGGAATACACATTAGATTTTTTTTTCTTGGTATCAATAAAATATCAATCCAGAGATATTGTAATTTGACCCAATAAAGATTTAAGGAAATTAACCCTGCAATTTATTATGCCCATCGAAACTAGTAAAATGAGGAAAGCAGAACTGATCTACAACAGACTGTACAGCTACTTTTTCAAAGAATGAGGAGTTAAGAAATGTTAAACGACTTGTTCAGAAAGAACAGAGAAATCACGCCAGGGCTGGAATCCAAGCCTGGCTTCCCGGCTTAGGCACAAACCATTTGCAGTGCTGGTGATTAGAGATGACTTTGGTGCTCATTAAGAGAGGGCTTCTCAGCGGCGACAAAAGCAGAAATTGACAAATGGGATCTAATTAAAGAGTGTCTGCACAGCAAAAGAAACTATCATCAGAGTGAACAGACAACCCACAGAATGGGAGAAAATTTTCGCAATCTACCCATCTGACGAAAGTCTAATATCTAGAATCTACAAGGAACTTAAGCAAATTTACAATTAAAAAAAAAAGAAACATTACAAAGTGGGCAAAGGGCAAGAACAGACACTTCTCAAAAGAAGAAATTTATGTGTCCAAGAAACATACACAAAAAAGCTCAACATCACTGATTATTAGAGAAATGCAAATCAAAACCACAATGAGATATCATCTCACACCAGTCAGAATGATGATTATTAAAAAGTCAAGAAACAACAGATGGCAAGGCAGAGGACAAATAGGAATGCTTTTCCACTGCTGGTGGGAATGTAAATTAGTTCAACCATTGTGGAAGACAGTGTGGCAATTCCTCAAAGATCTAGAACCAGAAATACCATTTGACCCAGCAATTCCATCGCTGGGTATATACCCAAAGAAATATAAATAATTCTATTATAAAGATACATGCACATGTATGTTTATACAGCACTATTCACAATAGCAAAGGCATGGAATCAACTCAAATGCCCATTAATGAGAGACCGGATGAAGAAAATGTGGTATATATACACCATGGAATACTATGTAGCCATACAAAGGAACAGATCATGCGCTTTGCAGGGACATGGATGAAGCTGGAAGCCGTTATCCTCAGGAAACTAACGAGGGAACAGAGAACCAAACACCGCGTGTTCTCACTTATAAGCGGAAGTTGAAGAGTGAGCACACACGAGCGTGGACGGGAATGACACACACGGGGGCCTGCTGGGGGGCCAGGGGGAGGAAGAGCATCAGGACAAACAGCTGATGCATGTGGGACTTAACACCTAGGTGACGGGTTGATAAGTGCGGTAAACCACCATGGCACACGTCAAGGTTACCTCTGTAACAAACCTGCACGTCCTGCACATGTGTCTCGGAACTTAAAATAAAACTAAAAACAAAACAAAGAGTGGGCTTCTCCAGGTGTCCAAATTGCATCAGCAGTTGCTACATTTTAATAATATCTAGTGAAAACTCATGACTTTTTTTATACTTCATAATTCAACTGGGATTTTACCCAATTTGTTTAAGGTAGTTACTGTCTTCAGGCCAATGTCACATCTGGGCTTTGGTATTCAGAGTAGTAGTAATGTTGGAAAGCATCGGGGGTCGTTTTGAATGGTGAAAGAGAATCCTGCAGAAATGAATTTGCTATGTTAATATCTTAGTCTTGTTTTGTCTTTCTAGCCAATTTTTTCCCAATAGGTTAGAATCCTTCTGAGCCAATGCCGTAATATCTGTCTGAGAAAAAGACAGAAATCCAAGATAATGTATTTCACAGTAAAAATTTCTCTCCACTGTCAGATAACACAGCAGACTAGGTAAGACTAAACTCTGTATGCTATTATCCTTTTCCACCTAAAGTCACTATAATTTTGCCTCATTCACCCAAGGTTCACACAGGAAAAGCGTTCCCCATGTCAACTTTGCATACAGGCGGAGACTTTATTCTGTTAAAGTCGCCTTCCTCACAAAGGTTCCAAAGCACCTACGTATAAAAACAGAAGCCCTCCCAACAGTTCGCTCTCCTGAGGAGAGAGTTAACTTAGAATGACTGATGGGTTGCCATCACGAACGTGCCCACTGCATTAACAACACCTCCCACAAAAGGGTTTTTAAGGAACTCACTAAAAATGGAACAAGTTTTGGCTGGGCACGGTGGCTCATGCCTGTAATCCCAGCACTTTAGGAGGCTGAGGCCAGTGGATCACTTGAGGCCAGGAGTTTGAGACCAGCCTAGCCATCATGGTGAAACCTCGTCTCTACTAAAAATACAAAAATTAGTTCAGCATGGTGGTGCATGCCTGTAATCCCGGCTATTCAGGAGACTAAGGCATGAGAATTCCTTGAACCCAGAAGGTAGAGGTTGCAGTGAGCTGAGATTGTGCCACTGCACTCCAACCTGGGGAACACAGCGACTCTGTCCCAAAAAAAGAGGGCCAAGTTTCCTGACTTTACCACTGAATCCTCCTCCTGTGCTACTAAGGCCATTTCCTGGTGCCCGCCAGTGCCTGCTGTAAGCTCCGGCTGGCATTCTGCTTTTCTCACGGTCAGTGAGTGTGGCTCCTGGCTGCACACAGCAGCTTGGCTCAGAAGCCACTTTTCTCATAAGCACCTCTGTCTCAGATAAAACTTCTTGACCTGTAGAAAACTAAGTGTATTACAAATCTAAACATTTTTTACTAGAAAACAATCTGTGGATAGGTTATGTGTGTAAAAAATACAAAAGCAATCTACAGAAGCAATTCTTAATCTCCATATATGTAGTAAATACCACAGAAAATAATCCTCTTCCCCCAACAAAAAACTGTACTTGGAAACCTCTGTTCAGACACTAGGAAACCATGGGCTTTCTTAATTATGTTTGACCAAATTAGTTGAAAAAATTAATGTTTATAAAAAATATAAGAACAAAAGTAAACTGGATTAAAAATGGTAAAGCATAGGGGCTATGCTAAAGAAACCACCACTCATCACATGGAACTTACCATTCTGGTCTGGTAACCTCTACGTCAATAACTGTTCCAGGAAGTGGATTCTGAAGTCTTCCTCCAGACTGAGCAAAAAATCTGGCGTTCACTCTTTTCTTCACCACAATTACCGTTAGTCTAGGGCTTAAAAATGATGATGAATGTAACTACATTTAGCCAGTCATATTTTCACGGCATTCATTCATTCAGGTGTTCATATGCTCCATGTAAAAAGGAACACACCTCTCGTGGGGCGTATCACCTGTCCAGGTTGTGGAGAAGGATCAGGATCTTACTCTTGACAGGAGTAAAGACCAGGGATAAATGGTGAGGGGGAAACCAAATGGCACCTATGTCTGGTGACACGCGGTCATGTAGATGGTTTATCCACAGACCAAACACATTACATACCTATCACACCAAAATGTTAAACCCAGCATGTCTTCGAAATTCACAGTTCATAACAGTCTTCAGTGGGCATTTTCTACCATGTAGAAAATATAATACTAACTCTAAAATCGTTGCTAGTAAGTGGATTTAAGTAGTGCTTTTCAAAATGACTGGTTCACAATCTATCAGGGGACACACACACTCTCACACAGACGCCTACATGTTCATAACACACACACACACACACACACTCTCACACAGACGTCCAATATTCATAACACACACACACACTCTCACACAGACGTCTACATGTTCATACACCTTTGTCAGGAGCAGCTGCTTCATTTCATATTAGCGTTTCACTGGAGTCTCAAATGACATTTTGTGCAGACCCTAGGACAGCCCCATACTCCTTGGCCTACCACATGTCAGATGCATCCATACAGAGGATGCCCTTTTTAGCCATCTGTATTCTTCAGGCAGCTCTCCTGTATCATGGTTCATCAGGCTTCTTGGCCTGGACACATCTGTGCACGCTCAGCTATCCCCGCTGGCAGATCCCTGGCCCTTCTGCCATGCCCTCTGACCCTGCTGAGAGCAGCCCTGCACTCGGCACTGTGTGGTCTGCTCGAGCACCTTTCACATCCTTTTCCACCCCCTCCTCCAGGCTCACTTCAAATCCTTCTGAAGCAGCCACACTTATACACACATAATCCACATAGTTAATCCATGAATTAGAACAGGTAGTAATTAGAACAGCACTGCCAGGTAGTAAGCCCTACATAAATATAATTATTAGCACCTCCATCTCCAACTACAACATTAGTTCCTTAAGAGGGCAGATACACTTGATTTCCAACACTGGGAAGCAGAGGGTTTTATACAGTATGGACCTAGTAATGTTTGACTCGGCTGTTTTGCTGATGTTTTTCACTGATAATTAAACAGGGCAAGAAACTCAGCGAGAGTACTTGAGTAAGCAGAGGACATCTTCAGAAATGTCCCTCTCTGCCTATGTAGACTATTGCTGCCCAGCGAATGCCCGCTGTAATAGCTCTGAATATAACAAAACCACAATGAACGTGTTGAAAAAATGTACAGTCCTCTGTTTCAAATGCCTCTGCCACTTACAGAGATTAAGTTCAGCATAGGGCCTCGTTAGAAAGTGATTACTATCTAGGACTTCATGATAGCATCCAAAACAAGTATCAGTCTTGGGAACAGAAGGACATAAGGTGGATAATATTAATCCTGTAACATCACAAGAAACAATTTAGCAAATATAGTCACAGAAAAGCAGGTCACAAATATGCTGGCCTGACTTTCTGATTTGTTCTTGTATCAAACATTCTAAATCAGCTACCCTGTGATGCGTCTCTATAAAAGGAACAACATTTCAATTTAAAAGCAAACATTGTGGTTCTAATTATAAATTTTATTTATTTATTTATTTATTTATTTATTTATTTATTTATTTATTATCTATTTATTTATTTTGAGATGGAGTCTCGCTCTGTCACCCAGGCTGGAGTGCACTGGCACAATCTCGGCTTGCTCCAAGCTCTGCCTCCCGGGTTCACGTCATTCTCCTGCCTCAGCCTCCTGAGTAGCTGGGACTACAGGCACCCGCCACCGTGCCCGGCTAATTTTTTGCATTTTTAGTGGAGATGGGGTTTCACCGTGTTAGCCAGGATGGTCTCCATCTCCTGACCTTGTGATCCACCCGCCTCGGCCTCCCAAAGTGCTGGGATTACAGGCGTGAGCCACCACGCCCGGCCAATGATAACTATTATACAAACATTTAAGTCCAAACTTTGCATTTTTTAAAAGTGAAGAATAATACTCAGCTATTCTACCTTTACATACAACTTGAAGGTTTTTCCCCAAAGAACTGCCTACCACGTATCGAATACTTACTGGATACTGTGTGAAGTGCATTACGTATATTTTCATTTACTCCTTTCAATGCCTCACTTAACTGTTCCCCTCTTCTACAAACGAAGGTAAAGCTGGGATTAACCGAACTCTGATTTTAAGACGTATTGCTCTTTACCACTGATCTCTACTGCCACCAATTACCAGCACAGTTCACAGTGTGCAGTCTACTTCACGCAACAGTGTGCTAAGAGTCAGCCCAAGCAGTCGACTCAGGTTCTCCTTCCCTGCAACACTGTGTTCCCACCCAGCTGCTGACGGAGCTGGGCAGGTGCACCCAGCAGCTGCACCAGGCTCTACTTTGCACCCCCAGGACGACTGTTCCCAGGTACTCATTCACTAGGGGGGCAACCTCCTCTTCAAGAGCCGTTCCTGCCAGTCCTTCTGGGAATCAAACCCAAAGGACCCTAAGAAACAGAGATGACCCGGCAAGGCCAAGAGTATGTACTCCTAGTAGCCTAACAATTCAGCTCAAGGGAATGTGACGAACTTGCACAATGACCTCTATTCATCATTTCTTGACAATCTTCACTTCAGGTATGAAGAAATGACAATGAAGACTAGAAAACACTGTGTGCTCAAGTAGTAAATCACAGGAAAAAAAGAGTAGGAAAGAAGCAGTCCAAGTTAGATCCTTCTTTACTCCCTGTGACACACACCACACCATACCTCCCCACACAGACAGAAAGGTCAAGTCAGAGAACAGTATAAAATAAGGTTTGGAAAGCCTGAAAACAAAAAAGTATCATTATTTGACAAAATATAAGCATTAAGAGTCTTAAGGGAATAGGAAAGAACATTAACTTTCATTTCCAAAATATTTAAAAAATGCGTAGTCTTTTAATATGAAACACAGCTATTTCAAAAAAGATAAAAACACTCCTGACTTTCTCTGAGACCTTCATGGCATCACATCTCATTTTAAGAAACGTCTGGGATAAACACTCATGGTGTGGGGCCTTTTAGCATTGGCCAAAGATGACTCAGAAGGCCCTTAGTAGAAATCAGGAATGAGCTCTTGGTGCTTGTCCTTTTCCTACGTACCAGGTCAAATCAAGCCCCCGATGTGGCCAGTGGCTTTCTGAATCCCTCCTTTCTATAATGATACAAAGTGCTGAAATACAAGAATAATGGGTGTGTAATACGTATGTGCAAGCACACAAAACAGGATTCAAGATCTTCCAAATATCCTGAAAAGTTCAGTCTTTAAATCTGTACTCCACCATGCACTTAGCCCTTAATACAACCATCCCTGATTTCAAATCACTCACAGATCTGATAAAGAGAAAGAGGACTAGTTAATGTAACTTATTAAAACGGCTATCTTGCAATAGTACACATTTTACTGACTCATAATGGCACTGATGGAAATGTTTGTAGGTGAGCAGAGGAAGACAAAAACTAATATGGGTTTCACAGGAAAACAAGTGCAGATTTGGATACTATCCTCGGCCATCCACATCGCTTACAGGGAGAAAGCAGAGGCCGGGAGTTGTGGCTTATGCCTGTCATCCTAGCACGTTGGGAGGCCGAGGTGGTGGATCACCTGAGGGTGGGAGTTCGAGACCAGCCTGGCAAACATGGTAAAACCCTGTCTCTATGAAAAATATAAAAATTAGCCAGGTGTGGTGGTGCACACCTGTAATCCCAGCTACTCAGGAGGCTAGGGCCGGAGAATTGCCTGAACCTGGGAGGCGGAGGTTGCAGTGAGCTGAGATCGTGCCACTTCACTCCAGCCTGGGCAACAGAGTAAGACTCTGTCTCAAAAAAAAAAAAAAAAAAAAAGAGAAAGGAGAACCATCCCCTGCCCCATGAGACTAGATGCTCACCAATCACCTTACTGATCAAACACAAGTCCACAAGGAAATGAAACAAGTATTCAGTAAGTTAAGACTGTCATGAACACTTATTTCAATAGTGAATCCTGTGGACACCTTTGGATGTACAGAATTATCAGATACCTGCACTCCAAGGTCTTAGGTAAGAAGGCTGATCGATGATTGGTAATGGTGTCTTACCATGCTGCCCTGCGAAGGAATGACCCTCTATACTACCCCACAACACAGCCTTCTTGTGAAAAATTTCCAATAGAAACTTCCCTCTGCCCTTCCCATTACCTCAAAGGCCCTACTGTCCCTATCAAGTTAGCTTCTCCCTTACCCTTTCATCTTGTGATGCTAATTTCAAAGATGTGCAGTTTTAGAAAATGCTTTACAATTTGCATGCTTACTTGTAACCTCTACCAATGGATTTTAGACAATCCAAAAACTGCGGCACTTCGTAGTTCACCAGTGTTTTGAGCTGGCCGTCTCCTACGCCATCACGGTACACGATGATCCGACTGGGCATGTACTCATTGCAGCTATTCCAAGCCCTCAGAGCCGCTGAAACAGGCCAGAGAAGTTTTACATCAATTCATGCCTACAACACAACCAGTCTGTTCTTCCCCAATTCTGGGCACATCAGTAACACAGTTTAGGGTGATTTCTGGAAGACCCCAGGTTAGAGAGCAGAAAGGCAACCCCACAGGAGACTAACCTTGCAGGCAGACTTTGAGCCCATCTACCAGCTCCTGTCCTCTATCCTGAAATATGCAGCGTGAGAACCAGCTATTCAGAGAAAAACACAGCTAGAATGAGAATGCAATTGTCTATCAATTTTTCCTTTCGGAATGATTCTATATTTATTTCACTCTTAACAATCTGTCATCTTTGTAACTGCCTTAAAGATATCTGCTACCATCTCCAAATACTTTATAAAACCTTACACAGAGGAAACAGGATACAGGAGATCCCGTATCAGCATCACAAACTGTGTCTGTTTTCATTACAAATCACTACCATGATTCCAGCTGCTGGGGAGAAAACAGAATTTAGTTATAATATCCAGGGGTGCTGTCCAGGTTGATTACACCTAAATACACACAGAAGCACACTCGTGGCCATGCTCTTGAGAAACCATTCATTGTAAGTCTCACTCTTCTAAAAGATAAAGGACCTTCAGCTCCATCCATCACCTCTAGCAAACTAATGCAGGAACAGAAAACCAAATACCACGGGTTTTCGCTGGTAAGTGGGCGCTAAATGATGAGAACTCATGGGCACAAAGAGGACAACAGACACCACGGCCCACTTGAGGGTGGAGGTGGGAGGAGGGAGAGGAGCAGAAAAAATCACTACTGGGTACTAGGCTTAGTACCTGAGTGATGAAATAACCTGAACAACAAACCTCATGACATGAGTTCAGCTATGTAACAAACCTGCACATGTACCCCTGAAACTAAAAGTAAAAAATGATAAAAGACCTTGAAACATATCCATTACTTATGTCAACAACTAATATGCCTTCAATTTTCATGTATTACTATCCTTGGCAATTCCCTTAGTTCCAAGAAAAGCAATGAAAAATAATGTTATCAAGTTGAAATACAAGTGACTGGATAAACCGAAGTGGTTTTTCTACATGAAAATGTGAAACTACATTTCAGTGGCCAGTAATTATTAAACAAACACATTTTATTTTTATTTATTTATTTATTTTCGAGACAGAGTTTCGCTCTTATTGCCTAGGCTGGAATGCAGTGGCACGATCTCGGCTCACCACAATCTCTGCCTCCTGAGTTCAAGCGATTCTCCTGCCTCAGTTTCCTGAGTAGCTGGGATTACAGGCATGACACCACCATGCCTGGCTAATTTTTTTTGTACTTTCAGTAGAGATGGAGTTTCTTCATGTTGGTCAGGCTGATCTCAAACTCCCAACCTCAAGTGATCTGCCCGCCTCAGCCTCCCAAAGTGCTGGGATTACAGGCGTGAGCCACCACACCCAGCCTAAACAAATACATTTTTAGAGAGAGTCACATTTAACAAGATGTACTTGCCAATACATATGACAAAAAAAAAAAAATCTGAAATGCAGTTTGACTAATATAGGATGAAGGTCATTCAAGAGCTAACGTAGGTCATTATTTTTCTTTCTTAAATTTGTTGCCATGTATAATTGAGAAACTGGAAGGATAACAACGAAGAATGAACACTACTCCTGAACCTGCAGACCCCGCTTTGTGTCCTCACTGCTACGCCCAGTAGCCCAGTCTCACTCACCGGGTCATCCCTTCATTGATGCTGGCAACAAATCCTGCAATTGACCTCCGTCCAGCTGTGGTGTCATGGTAACAATCAATGCCAACGATCATCGCTAGCTTCAGCTTGAATACAAATATGGTAATTTTAGATACAGCAGAGTACTAGCAACATTTAAAAAGTAAATCCATTTTCTTAAATACCAATTTTAAAACTGCATCAACCAATTAAATCAAACTCACGGGGATGTCCACCCTCCAAAGCTCTCCTCCCATCTTGCAATTCATCTGCAGGGCAATCTTTGTAGCAATGGCCATGACAGTTTGCTGTTTGCCTAAGGTTCGGGCCACCACACATTGACTTGGGGTAGGGCAATCTGTACACAGGTATTTTTTAATAGCATCATATTTGTCCTTCCGATTACTTGACAACAGACAGACAACCTAAAAACAAAGTGTCCTCGTTACAAAGAATTAGGAGACAGATGATTAAGAGTAAGGGAGAGGACAGGAAACTAAACTCACCTGTGGAGTATCAAGGTCAAGAACATGATCATTTATTTTACCATTTACTTCAGCCACACAGCGAATCAGTAGGACATTAACAAATACTGCTCATCATGTTCAACTAAATAAACGCATGTGAAGCAAATAAATCATGTTAAGCAAACTACGAGTCAAAACTGAATACTGTTTAAACTTGAGAACTTAAATATGCTCTATGTAACCAGTGTGGAAAAATTTAGAGACAGAAAACAGGGTAATATAAGTTAATGATAAGTGACAGGTAGACAAATCAAAGATTTTCTACAGTCTTAATTTACTCATGATTCACCTATGATCATAACTTGTAAGTTTTAAAGCTCTGGATTGAGAATCTGATCCAACTATGAACTTTCACAGGAGGTCCGTGGACAATTTTGGGGACAAAACAGGCGCCTGATCTAAATGCACCCCTGCCCCAATTCTGGGCATCCAAGTTTAACTTTCTGGAGTTTTTTGTTTTGTTTTGTTTTTGAGATGGAGTTTTGCTCTTGTTGCCCAGGCTGGAGAGCTGTGGCGCAATCTCGGCTCACTGCAACCTCTGCCTCCTGGGTTCCACTGATTCTCCTGCCTCAGCCTCCCGAGTAGCTGGGACTAGAGGTGCACCCCACCACGCCTGGCTAATTTTTGTGTTTTTAGTAGAGATGGGGTTTCACCCTGTTGGCCAAGATGTTCTCAATTTCCTGACTTGTCATCTGCCTGCCTCGGCCTCCCAAAGTGCTGGGACCATGAACCACCACGCCTGGCCTGAATCCAGCTTTTAACTCACTGTCATGTTCTCCAATTTATGTTCCCAGATTCTTCTCTTCCCTTTCTATAGTGCCCAGCAAAATAATTTTCCCACCTTGGGTGTTTCCGTTACCTAGATAACATAATAGATAGCTGCTTGTGGGATCTAAAGTGTGAGACGGAGGGCTAAACTAATAAACACATGAGAGGAAGCCAATTCACTTCTTAGGCTTACAGCAACACAGATGTATTGTTTATCATGAAATCTGTTTTTGCCAGCTCATTGCAATGTGGCTGTACGAAAACTCAATGGGGCAGAAGAAACTCGTCCTAGCACTCACTGCCCCACAACGTGCTGCTGTCTTCAGAATGTTTCCCGTCAATTAGAAATGTACTTTCCATTTGTTTTAAAAAATAGCCAAGGAAATAAATGTCTAATAAAAATAATCAGTGAAATCGTTGAACTAATGATTATTCACATGCATGTCATTTTTCCCTTCCTGCTTTACAATCATAATCACATAATAGTATAACCTATCATAATTTTCCTTACCACTTAAATTTTAACCTCATATTGTCATTCTTTTGCAAGTTCCATGTTCCCTCAGCAGATTTGTGGCAATTTTATGCTACAGATATAAAAAGCAATAGGAATGTACTGAACTTCTACGTCTCACCCACTACAGTCCCAGGCTACTATTACCTTTGTGTGTCAGTTTTCTAACAATCATCAACCAACTCTGCTAAAAATAAGAAGTGAAGTACTTGACTTGGAGATTTTATCAGGCAGAGCCCCACCAAAATAGATGGAATATTCAACCTGGACAAGTTGAGAGAACCTGAATAAAAGGACTACTTGTAAGACACCTTCCCCCACACCCAGGGGCTCATGGCAGCAAAAGCAGAGCAGGGAATGGTTATGGGAACAGGGCATGGGGGTGGAGAGTGAGAGGAACCCTCTGCAGGGGTCATGGCCTTTGGCCTGGCTGTGCTTTCACTTCTGCAAAGTCAATGTCTAAGCCCTACTCTTTCTCTTCCACTAGGGACCGGGAAGTCTTGAGGCCACAATTCCAAGTTCTTGGACAAAGACTGAATGGAAAGGAGATTCTAGACCAAAGGTGATTAAGATTTGGACAACTCCGGAGTTCCCTGGCACTGAGTCTGACTCTATTTTGCTACATTAAGCTGGGTGTGTGGACTTAAAAACAAAACTATGACACTGCATCTCATGTTTATAAAGACTACATTCTAGATGCAAACTAAAAACAATAACCACATCAATCTGATAGAATTTCAGGGTGGGGAGGAGTGTTAGAGAAGAAATGTAAGTTAGAAAGCTTTAAAGTTGAAAACTCTGGCTAGGAAACACAAAGGCAAGTTTGAGAAAAGCGTGTCAGCAGCGTGTGCAGGGATGTGTGTGTCTGAGAGAGAGGATGAGCAGGATGGCAGCCTGACCACATCTAAAGCACTGCCATGGTGAACAAGGCCAGGCTGTCGTGGTACAACATGTTGGCGCCTGGAACACAGAAGGCCCCGTTCTCAGCGCTGGGGACACGACATGAATGAGGCACTAGAAAGCAGTATGCCAGAGTGACAGATAGTTTCTAACCAACAATTCATAGAAAGCTGGACAAACAGTGAAGTCAAGACATACCTGACAGCCTAAAAAACTAGTTTGAGAAAAGGGGTGTCATTTTCCCTTGAATAATTCAAAAAACTTACTGGGATTGGGAAAAACAAAGAGTTAACTCAGACTCACTGAGTTTCAGGAGCTGACTGGAAGCAGCAGCAGCAACAGTGATTAACACATTCTGGGCTACTAGAGGGGGCCAGGCATGACAAGGCCATTAAACTTCAGAAGTGCTATGAGGGTTCACTACTATTATTACTACCACCCAAGTTTGTTCAGAAAAGGAAATAAAGCCAGAAGCACTTGATGAAGAGCAGGCAAATGGCTGAGCCAAGATGTGAACCCAGGGGTTTGATTTCAGTTTACCCTCTTAATAACCGTGCTACAGATCACAACAAAAATGAAACCACAACACATACTTGCTGCATGTCCCCACAATTTCAGATCACCGATGAAAACCACCCATCACTAAGTGGTTGCCAACATCTAATGTCCCCATCTCCAATTGCTAACCCTCTGCACCTTCCCCATGCCCACGCCAGGCAGCGAGACTCTGGCAAACCGGCATATGGGCTCTTCGGGACTCAGTCCTCCCCTCCTGAGTCATCACTCACTCACCTGGACGGGTGGGTCAAGCACACACACAACAACATGTTTGCAGATAACAGGGGAAAGAGCTTAGGAGAGTAGTTGAATCTGTATCCTGACCCCTCGGGGTGACGTGGATGCACGTGGAAGCTGACAAGCTGCTGAGTGTCACTCAGGGCTCCCTGCTCTCTGTGACCCTGCTCTTCCCATACCTGGGACTAGGCTGTCTGGGGAGCTTCCATGTAATTACACAACCATACGTCTATGTGCACCAAACAACAGCTGATTTTGACTTTTGTGCTTTCCCGTATTTTCCAAATTTTCTAGACTACGTAAAGCCTTTGAGTCTGAATAAATTAAAGATGGCTTTGTATTTCTCCACTCCTTCCTCACCTTTTGCACTGTGCAAACCAAGCTCCCAGGTACACAAGTAAAGCCAGCATTAGCTTAGCTACTTTATGGTTACAAAACATATTTTGTGCCTAGTTTGAGAACCTAATAACATTTGAAAAAAGAACCCCAAGTTCCAAGACATACAAATGTCCCCTCTGAAAAAGCTCTTTCATGGAAAACTGCCTATATGTCAATTAGCTACTTACTATCTGGGTGTCTGTTGTGACCTTTTGCTGTAAGACTCTTAAGTAGGCTTCAGTTCTATCATCCACTTCAATCCTAGAATGAAAGTACACAATGCAACATTCAGACAAAGTCACGACAAATGGACTACGCATAAACACTTTCCTATGTAACACACAAAACATTTCTGTATAAAACATGAAACCAAACACCGAGACTAGCCATTCATTCAAAGGGCTGTTTCTAATACAAACAAGAGCAATAGTTGAAGCAGGTTTGAGAAACTGTCTGACTTGGTTGTTTCTCCCACCCATTCTTAGTTATTAAAATATATCTGTTTATCTACATTACAGGGAGCCATATCAAATCTTTCAATTAAAATAACGTTGTTTGTATTTTTAATAGTTCCATGGCTTTCGAGTTCCCACCCCCTCCAAATGACTGCTAAACAATTCTCAGAGCAGAAATGATTTGATTAACTTACATTATTGCTTTTTTCATTTGCATACCCATGGCTGGTGTAACTTTAAATAGATTTTGTATCAATGAATTGGCTGCTTCATAATTTCTTCGCGTATAGATCAACAGCCAGTTATCTAGTGGCTTAACACTAATTAATGGTGCACCTCTTGTTTCTTTTGACCAATCTGCAAATTGTGGATTGTAATCAAACTAGAAGAGAGTTCAGACACACTGTCAATTCCATTGTAAGTTCTCAATCATCAAGCCAAAAAGTCTTCAATAATTCTACCCTGGCATGTTTTGAAACTTAGTGTACTACTCTCATACATGAATTAAAGGGACAGAGAAAATGTCCTCGGTAGGGGCAGAGTCTAAAACGTATCCAAAGGATGATGACAATTTTATTTAGAATACACTCATACTGACAGCTGCTCCTCAAATGCTTACTTGGACCAGGTCCTTCCCTAAGTGCTTTAGTTGCATTCTCCTTAATCTTTTCAAAAATCTTACAAGTATAGCTACTCTTTTCTTCATAATGAAAATATTAAAAAATAAGGCTTTGAGAGTAAAGTAACTTGACTAAGGTGTTACATGCCACAAGCAAGCTACAAAAACATCTGACAGCAAGACAGTGAAATAAACGTGAGGCACAGCACCCAAGTGCTGGTCATCACAGGGAGCAGCCCGGTGTCTTCTGTGTGTTCTGGCCACCTCCCTGACTGGCCTCATGCAGGGGATAGCATAAATGATGCAACCAGAATATTAAGTTACATTGTGAGATCACTGTTCACAGTACATTTCAAAGGCAGGCAGGACACCATTTTCTAAAAACAAAAACAAAAAAAAATTAAAAATGTTGGCACTTCACAGTGCTTTAATTACACTAAAAATATTTTTAGAATACTTGCCTTTCCTTTTCTGAAAACCAAACATAAAAGGTATCATAATAATTAATACATTATCTCTATAAACAAATGGTCCAGGCCAATCAAATCAGGGATTTTCCATCATTTTTATGACAGTCAAAATATCAACCCAAGCAGATAGTTAGGATTCTACACTTTAGCTCAAGTTATTGAAAAAAAAAAAAATTCAAATCACTTTTTAGCTAAGTCTTACAGATTATTTTTGAGGACCAAGCTACAGGCTCCACATTCTCTAGGGCTTCCACGTTTTCTCCTCCTGGGGTGTACCTATTTCTGAGGTCCTGGGCTGCTCACGTGGGTTGATAGAGAGTGGATGTGGAAGGGGAGAAGAGAAAGGTGAGGAAAAGATCATTCTGGCATGGAACTAAGTTATTCCCACTTGCTTTATTGTGATCTGACCCAAGTCTCACTTGACTGCCAACTTTAAAAACTCCTTACTAGGAGCTTGCAGTGAGCTGAGATTGTGCCACTGCACTCCAGCCTGGGGAACAGAGTGAGACTCCGTCTCAAAAACAAACAAACAAACAAAAAACTGCCTTACTGTTTTTCCACCTTGGTGAATCTTTTCTGTTTGCAAAATTCTTCCTGAGAAGGACAATAAGTTGGAATCAAAGCTCAAACCCCAGTCTCGAAGCTCCCTTTGAACATTATCGTTTCTGTAAATTTAACACATTTACATGCCACTAAACAAAGAGACACAGCAAAAAAAAAACCCAGTCAAACAGATATCCACTCCAGCCTACAACACATTCCAATGTCGCTGTCAGGGTTAAGGCGATGGTGAGAATGCCAGCCAGCACGGGAGCATGATCATCCTTCTCTCACCACCTTCAGGCTTCTCTTCATGACATTCTTTAACTTAAAATTCTGATTCCCAAACTTTCTCCCCATCAAAGGAAACCCCTTGATATAACAAAGATAGAAAAAAGATTTGACCAGAAACATCTCCTTTTTCCGTTGTTACCATTTTCTTTTTTTTTTTTTTTTTTTTTTTTTTTTTTTTTTTGAGACGGAGTCTCGCGCTGTCACCCAGGCTGGAGTGCTGTGGCCGGATCTCAGCTCACTGCAAGCTCCGCCTCCCGGGTTCACGCCATTCTCCTGCCTCAGCCTCCCGAGTAGCTGGGACTACAGGCGCCGCCACCTCGCCCGGCTAGTTTTTTGTAGTTTTTAGTAGAGACGGGGTTTCACCGTGTTAGTCAGGATGGTCTCGATCTCCTGACCTCGTGATCCGCCCGTCTCGGCCTCCCAAAGTGCTAGGATTACAGGCTTGAGCCACCACGCCCGGCCACCATTTTCTAATAGAAGAATTAGAAAGACTACACGCTACGAAGTTTAACTTCATTATTTCCTGAGAAATAAGGTGAGGTATAGGTAGCCTTGCTTAGAAACACTAAGAACAAGCCCACCCCAAATACTACAGATACAAAAGGAGAAAGTTACTTTCTGCCACCCCCTCAAAAGATACCCCTCAAAGCCACATAACATACTAAACCAAAAACGGAAACCATGCCCCAGTGAAATCAGTGACTTACTTATGAATGTAATCAATGAGTCTTCCCACTTCACGCTGCCTTTGCTCTGGAGTCAGTCTTGTATGAACGGCTAAGTCTTTCATCACGTTAAAATCATTACGCATTTTATCAGTGAGGCCTTTAAATCAGATGTCAAGGCACAGGTTAAAGAATTAATAATCAGGTCTAGCTTTAAAGGCACAGGTTAAAGAATTAATAATCAGGTCTAGATTTAAAGGCACAGGGTTAAAGAATTAATAATCAGGTCTAGATTTAAAGGCACAGGTTAAAGAATTAATAATCAGGTCTAGATTTAAAGGCACAGGGTTAAAGAATTAATAATCAGGTCTAGATTTAAAGGCACAGGTTAAAGAATTAATAATCAGGTCTAGATTTAAAGGCACAGGGTTAAAGAATTAATAATCAGGTCTAAATAACTGGAACACAGGGTGATGGTGACTGCGAATCCCCAGGAGGCAAAGCAGTTTTAATAAAAGGTTTTCGGGGGAAGGGAAGGGGAAGTAAAGGGATGTCTGAAGACTCCTAGGAAAGAAAGGGTAAATCCAGTGGCTTCCTTCTGAGTAAACGAAATGCAACAGTACCTGTAAGATAGCAGAGTTCAGGAATGAGCATGGCAGGCCCTGGCAGTGTCCCCCCGGGGCCCCGCTTTCTCTTGGGCTGGCTGACCAAGACGGGCTGCTTCAAGTCGGTGATCTCTTGGTTGTATTGCTGCTCAAGAGAGGAGAGGGTTGCTGGTCACGGCAAATGCCTCGAGTAGTATCTCAACGGGCAAAAGGGGTTTCATTTTTTTTAAAAAATAAGGAACTGATCCAATAGCAAGGCTGATAATAGCTCCAGAGTAAAGTTTTACAAAGCATTTTTTAACCTTCTTAAAACAGAGGTTGTGATTTCTATGCTCTACCGACTGCCCCATCCTTTTCCTAAAACCTGTGGTGGTGCAGCAGAGTATGGTTCTGAGTCTGGATTTGGTTAGTCACAGTTCTCATTGCTCAATGCTTTATTTCTTGGTTTAGAAACAGTAGTCTGTGTAACTGCATCTTCACCATAGGATGATTCCTCTAAAACTATTTTCTGTTATTGTGAGAACTTACTTTTGAAAGCAGTCTCACTGTAAGAATAAAGAGGGGGAGGGAAGAATGCTACAGGGTATTTTAATCAGAAAAAGTTTTTACAGTATCTTGATATTTTCAAGAAGTCAAATTTCAATTAAGAAGTATTAAGTTTCCCCATATAAAATCACTGCCCAAAATAAGTGTTTACAATTTGTAAAACACAAAAAATGACATTCGTGAATTTTTTTTTTTTTTTTTTGAGATGGAGTCTCGCTCTGTCACCCAGGCTGGAGTGCAGTGGTGCGATCTCAGCTCACTGCAACCTCTGCCTCCTGGGTTCAGGTGATTCTCCTGCCTCAGCCTCCCGAGTAGCTCGGACTACAGGCATGCACCACCGTGCCTGGCTAATTTTGTATTTTTAGTAAAGATGGGGTTTCGCCACGTTGGCCAGGCTGGTCTCCAACTCCTGACCTCAGGTGATCTGCCCACTTTGGCCTCCCAAAGTGCTGGGATTACAGGCGTGCGTCACCACACCCAGCCAATATTCATGATTTAATGTTCTCAAAAGATGAGTTCTCCGGCCTCCAGCTCAGCTCTGCAATTCTAGAACCATGTCAGACTTTGAGTTTTCTTCACTACAGGTTCTGGTCCTGTGTTTCAAAGATCCTCTTTCCTACCATATCCTGTATCTTGCTGAAAACAGATTTTCTTAGCATCCTGCTTAATTCAGATCCAGCTTTTTTTAAATTAATAAAAAAAAAACCCCACATATCTCCACCGGGCACACCAGAAGAACAAACCACACAGCTCCACCGGGCACACCAGAAGGACATCATGACAGCATGTCCTTAGTCTGTCTCTCATCAACAGACTAAGGGTACTTGCATATTTCTTATTCCTAGCATATGACAAGGTCCTGGCCACCTACTACAAACCCTTACGAATTAAGAAACCATGAATTCTAGCCTGTTCTCGACTTGTTCTGTATAGAAGCAACCATCCAGGAAAGAAGTTAATTTTCTCATTTCAAATAAGAAAATTGTAAGTAGAAGAACATTCATATCTCACCTCTGCTTCACGTAGCTATATGACCTATTTTATCATACGTTTTAAAATGAGGAGTCTGGGAGCAGTTACACTCCACACCACTTGCAAACACACACAGTGGAAGTGTGGTCGTAATTTCAGAAGTGTGCCCTCTCTCACCCTATTTTACCCAAGGCCTTAAGTGCCATGGTTCCTGATACAGAACTTGCACTCACACTGCCCCACCCCTACCACTTTTCATATTCTTAGGGTTGAAACAGCCTGTCATTCATTCATTCCTTTATTTATTTGAGACAGAGTTTCGTTCTGTCGCCCAGGCTGGAGAGCTGTGGTGCGATCTCAGCTCACTGCAACCTCTGCCTCCCGGGTTCCAGCGATTCTCCTGCCTCAGCCTCATGAGTAGCTGGGATTATAGGCGCCCGCCACCACACCCAGCGATTTTTTTGTATTTTTAGTAGAGATGAGGTTTCACCATGTTGGCCAGGCTGGTCTCATACTCCTGACCTCAGGTGATCCACCTGTCTCGGCCTCCCAAAGTGCTAGGATTACAGACGTGAGCCATTGCGCCTGGCCTGTCAAATATTTTTAAACATTTTCCTCTACACCTGAAAAAACAGCACTCTCATTTTTATTAAACATTACTGTTAAACATTTTATTTTAAAAACCAACTATGACCTTCTCTTCCAAACACCCTTCCTTCTTCTACTCTGTTTCCTAGATATTATCTTCAATCCCAAACCATCACTTACTACTAAAACTGCATTTCTACCAGAAAATCTAAGAATGTTTTCTTTGAAATATTTCAACATCAACCTCTTTAATGATTTCTACTACAGACAGCTGATTATCCCTGATTTCCAGAGAAGTCTTCCCTACAGAAAGAAGCTGACCTGAGATCTCAAACACAAGCATACAGGGTGTGTCCAACAGAGGGGACACAGCCCTATGTTGAGTCTAAGGGTATAGTGGGGGACACGCCATGAGAATAAAGCAGCAGGCAGAGTCTCAGGAGAAAGACCACCACACTTCACAGCACAGGGCCACAGGCACCACATCATTTCTGGGGGGAAGGGGAAGAAGAAGAACAGATGGGTACGAATTGATTGATCACAAGGCAGAGGAAATAAATACTAAGAGACTAGTTAAATGAATTATAAAAATAGGGCCTGGACAGGAGATGCCAGTCATTTAGAAAAGGAGAAAAATGAAGGCAATTCAGATAACAAGGTGAGTGACGGGTCTGGACAAAGAGGGAGTACTAGGAGGCAGGGGAAGGTGCAGAGATCTGACGTGTGACTCATCCACCATTTTTTTATTCAAATACCTGACAGCCTACTTAGGCATGGGGTATATAAACCACAAAATCTCTTGCCTCTGTCCAAGTTACCTTCTCTGCATTGATCAAGAGCACCGAGTAGGGGCCATGTTGGGAGGACAGAACACATTCAACATTGACAACATAGGAGAGGTATCTTTGAGTCATCCAAATACTTAGAACAACCAGGCAGCTAAGCTTAGACAAGTCTAGGCTGGAACTGGAAGTCTGGGGATTCTTAACATTTCATGCCTGAAGCCTGGGCAGAGGAGACTGGAAATCGCCTAGGGAGTGAACACATAGTAAAAGGGGCCTGGGCAGAGCTCATAAGTATGATAACACATAAAACACCACTTACAGGAGGATGAGCTGCCACAGGACACTCAGTACCAGTCAGGGAAGGGGAGAGGTTCCACTGACCTTGCTTCAGGTTTAAATCACATTTTCAGCTGATGTTTCCTTCATATTTACTGTTGATATATACCAACTTCTACCATCCCTGAGAGTGACTACTAAAATTAACGACAGAAAAATGCCACAACTCATTCCTCACAGTAACCTCTGACACCCAGAGGGATCCAGGTTAGGCATGGTTGGAGTCCTCAAGGGGTAAAGAGGCTGAAAACAGTGGGAGGAAAGGCATGCTGAAATGACCACTGGCTGTTTCCATCTTGCCAGGAATAAGGTTAGCCCTTCATGCAGCGTCTCATAGAATCCCTCCCTCCGCAGTGGCTTATATTTTTAGTCACAGCCGAGCAGCTGGACAGCAGCACACACACCTTTCCAAGGCCACTGGTAAGATGCACACTTCCCATGCAAAACACGAATACTTTTCATATTTAAGCTAATTTATCCAAATTTTTAGAAACAGGAAATACTCTATTTAAAGTAGAAGAAGATGTGAAATGTTAGCAATTCAAAGACAAGTTTTGAGATTTTGATAGTTTTCTAGAAATAATTTTCCTGCAATTTTAACATATCAAATGGAATGTGACGTTCTAAGGATTTGGGGACCAGATCTGCTCATCTCTGAATACTAAAACAATGTTGGCATGCATTCCTATATAAACAGTTTAATTTCTTCTAGTCAATAGTTGTTCTTTCTTGTTATTTGCCTCTGATGGTCTTTTCAAAACTAGAATCATCTCTTTAAAAGCTGTTTTAGATGATCGCCCAAAAGATCAGTCTTTTGTAAATCAAAAGTTAAGAGTTATAACCCACAGGCAGCAGATTTAGCAGAAATGATACTGAAGGTTCCAAGATCTTTAATTCCCACCCCTGTCCAAGGTGAAATTAAGTGAAATGTTGATTATGGAGGGAGAGACAGTATGGCAAGCTCTTAATTCCCACTGCTTACCACCTGTTATCCAACCTACTTGTCCTCCATAGGCTTCAATTCAAATGTAAGCTTTCATTCTACTGGAAAAAGGGAACCAGGACAGGGCACTTCTCATTATGTGAACTGTACCAAATAAAAAGAGGTATTTTAATAATCTGATAATGAATAAAATTATGCTGTGATTGCCCTAACAAATACATTTACACACAGCTTTAAAAGCAACTTGTTCCAAATGTGCAACAAGTGTTAGAGAATTCTACCAAAGATATTTTGGATTTCTCCTAAGATTCAACTACTTCCGTAAGATCTAACTACTTCATATGAAAAAGATAACACCACTAGCATCTTACCTTCCTGTAGTATTCTAGGAAGCTGACTTCAGAGCCGTCGGCTTTCTTAAAGGTGCTCTTGGGATTCTGGTCCCAGTCAATATCATCCACTCTGTACGTTTTATTGTTATACCTAGGGATCAGTTGAGATTTGACTGCATTTGATGGAAATGTGAAGAACTAATATTAAAGAGAGAGACTAGACAGCATGTATTCTCTAAAATTTCAAATCACCTGGGTATATACAAAGTTATGGAAAAAGAAGGAAACAGAATTTCTTACAGACTCTGCCAGATGGATGGGGGAAGTAACTAAATTACTAACAGAAAATAAAATAATTTAAAAGGATAAAAATCACTAGCTATTTGTCCTCTCCAGATGAGTTATGTTACCCCCAAAACTATGATCCTGGGAAAAGTGAAAAATACCATCACCCTTTTTTTGTGCTATTCTCACCACTCAACCTGAAACACTATTTCTTAACATTGTAGAACTACAAAGCCACAATACTTTAAGACTCACAAAAATTATTTTGCATTTTAAAAAGCAGTCTTACTTGGTAAGAACAACTAAACCTATTAGTTCTTTGGAAACTTGTTCTTGAAATTTATGTTCTTCTGTCTGATGATAAAAGTTGAACATGAAATCCAAAACAGTCTCACTTCGAAGCACTTTATGGCTAACATCAGTGCAGAGCATAATGCTGTTTTCATACTGAAGGATGGAAGTAGTGAAGCCAGGCCAAATCACCAACCTGTCAGGCAAGATGGGGGTCATGAAGAACCTCTCCACATTCAAACACATTCTGCACACACTAAGTTGCGTTTTCACTTTTATTAACTGGGTCTAAACTGTAAGTTTTTGAATGAATCGATTCCCTTATTTCTAGGATTTACATGGTTCCAGCTTTAAGGCCTTCAATATTACAATAATTGTATAAGTTTCATTTTAAATGAATGTACTAACTTTAATCAACTATTCATTACAGTGGTCTAAGACTTTAAAAAACTGCCAATCTAATTGAAAGCACCTACAATTACTATGATAAACTTAAACCTGTTGGGCTGCAATATTTTATTTCTTTTTTATTTATTTCTTTAGACAGAGTCTTGCTTTGTTGCCCAGGCTGGAGTTGGCGTGATCTTGGCTTACTGCAACCTCTGCCTCCCGGCTGTAAGCACTTCTCTGCTTCAGCCTCCTGGTTAGCTGGGATTACAGGTGCCTGCCACCACACCCAGCTAATTTTTGTATTTTTAGTAGAGACAGGGTTTCACCATCTTGGCCAGGCTGGTCTAGAACTCCTGACCTCGTGATCCACCCACTTTGGCCTCCCAAAGTGCTGGGATTACAGGCATGAGCCACCGCACCCAGCCTTTTATTTCTTAGTTCAACTTTAGATTCAAGGGGTACACGTGCAGGTTTGTGACACGGGCATATTGTACAATGCTGAGGTCTGGGTACAAAAGGTCCAGTCACTGAGGTGGGGAGCACGGTACCCAGCAGGCAGTTTTTCAGTTGGGCTGCAATCTTGATACACCACATTAACTGATTATTTTTATTACCTAAGGGCAAAAATACAAACTTAGCACTGGACAACTATGTATTCTTCCCTAGTGACAGGTAAATTACGTGTTTTTTTAAAAAATTCAAATATTCTGGGATGTCTCCTCATTACTCAAGTTAAATAGTCACATAATGTGATGGGTGGCATTAACAGTCACCGTAGTAAATTCGACCATTTCAAATTAGGTTATTATCTCAAAAGCTTGTAATTAAGCCTAAGGAATACTAAACTTTCCACTTCATACAAACCTGTGACTTGGAATATCAATTGGGTCATTTGGGTTATAATAATTTCGTCCAATTTGTTGCAAATTCATGATTTTCAAAAGCCTAGAAATTGAAAGGTCAGAATAATGAATATTGGTAAATATCTCCAATATGGCAATCAGAACAGCATGTTGTTTAGAGCAGGGGTTGGCAAACTGTGGTCTGTAGCCAGGCCAAATCCAGTCTACCTGCTGTTTTTTATGGCCTATGAGTTAACAATGGTTTTCAAATATCCTTGAGGCTGGAAAAAATAAAAGATTATTTCATGACACATGAATTATCTGAAATTCAGATTTCAGCATCCACCAATAGTTTTACTGGCACACAGCCATGACTGCTCACTTACACACTGTCTCTGGCTGCTTCGGTGGTCCAGCAGTAGAGCAGAACAGCTGCAAGAGATGACATGGCTTTCAAAGCCTAAGATGTTTACTATCTGGCCCTTTGCAGAGAGAAGTCTGCCAACTCCTCATTTAGGGAAAAATAATCTACCAGTTACATTAACTGAAAACGAGTATTTATCACAATGAATTGTCCTATCAGTGTCAGTTATCACTAACTTAAATTAATACAAGTATGATGCCCCATTATTCTCACGAAAATTTCAGCCTCATCTGGATTGTTTCTCATCCCCCTCAAAACATAAAAATTTTTGCAGACCATGTGTCTTGCTTTTGGATTGGGAATATGTGGTATGTGCCCCGAAAGCAAATTACCCAGCACGCAGTGGATCTCCTGTGGTGGAACAAATGAGCTGAACTCTGCCCTCCTCCTGACCAAGGACCCACTGTGGGGAGCAGGAACACCAAGTCTGCAATCTCCTCACTCTCGAGGATATGAGTGTCCGAACACAAGCTCAGACAGCATTTGAAGTCAACAGAATTAGGGAAGGAAAGGCAGGATACTTGCTTAAAGCAAATAGATGAATTTTCTATCAGTAAACCACACCTTAAGTTACTGCAATACAGAGAAACCCAATAATCTCAGCCAACGTCGAAAATCTAGGAGACTTGAATGCAGACGATCAATGTACAATTATTTCAACTTTGCTGGTTTTCCTCTTAATAAAATGTTGAAATAAAACACATACCTCCTGAAAATAATATTATAGAACTGCAAACAAGTTGGTGATGTAGGTGGAAGTTCATTTGTTAAAGTGATCGTTATCCTCACATCCTCTCCATTCCGGGTCTTACTAAAAACTTCAGTAACCTGAAGCCAGAGAGGTGGAAAACCCAAACTTTAAATCCTTAAAGGACAACTATGCCCAATCACAGACTGCTTGCTTAATAAGGCAACACTGAAAACTATAAAATGTTTCGACTGAATTTTTTTCAAATGGCTCTGAGAAAAAGAGTGGCTAAGTGTATTATAATTCAATTGTAATCGTCAAGTTATCCAGACAAATCTGACAATTCTACAATAATGCCAAAGTACCCTATGCGTTTATTCCAAGTCATACCAAACAGGAGACTCCTGGGGTCTCTCTAAAAGCCATGTGAACTATCTTACACTGTAGTAGTTTTGCTTTGAAGTGGAAATCCCCCATCTCCCTTTTGCCAAATAACCTTTTGCTGTAGTCTTTTAGGTAAAAATAATATTGTTCCATCAAAAGCATGACACTTTCCAATGAGATCCTCATGTTGAAAAAGAAGAGCTGAACGGAGTCTTCTGGCTTCCATCAGTGGGTTATAGTCAATATGATACTGATATAAGGCCCACTGGGGACGGGATGTCAGTCGGAAATGGTTAGTGCTTAACCTCACTATGATGCCTGAGGAACCTGGAAAAGCAAGTTATAGTCAATTAACAAAATATCAAGTTTA
Organism: Trachypithecus francoisi; assembly: GCF_009764315.1. Lineage (NCBI taxonomy): Eukaryota > Metazoa > Chordata > Mammalia > Primates > Cercopithecidae > Trachypithecus > Trachypithecus francoisi. The sequence goes on from NW_022681456.1 coordinate 2,832,237, forward strand.
TTTTTCCTTGAAACCTTTCCTACCATGACAAGGCAGGCACAGTTCTGTAAACCAAGGCTAAGAGCAGCAGACAGCATCTGACTCTGGAGACCACTGGTCCATCTCTTTGGGTGAATTTCTAAAGAAGCATATATTCAGACCAAGGCTAAGAGCAGCAGACAGCATCTGACTCTGGAGACCACTGGTCCATCTCTTTGGGTGAATTTCTAAAGAAGCATACATTCAGAAACAAATCTTCCTTAGACCAAGTAATTTACAAATAATTTTGCAACAAAACCAACCAAATCTCTTCATGGCAAAGAGTTTTGAAAGTGATCTATTAATATTTAATGAGATGACGTTTCAAAATGTGCAGTTAAAGACATTATCTATAACCTATTTCATCAATGCCAAAAGAAACAGAGAGAGGAAAATGCAAAAGCCATGCAGGATCCTTGACCAAATAAATACCTAAACTAAAGTGCCTCAATTCACTGTCCGGTGTACTTGAGATGTAATCTCACAAAAACTTATTCTTAATTAACCTACCTGTTTTTGATTCTTTAACATGGTCTAGGTTCTGCCTTGTATTCACACCAAGATCATGAAAATCTCTACGACGACCTCCTCTCTCTGCTAATGATAACTCCTGAAATCCAGCAGATATCTGGAGTTCTTAAAAAAGAAGAAAAATTATCTACTTGAAATAAAGCACGAAATAAAGGATGACAACATTAACTCCCACAGTGCTAATATACATAATCCAAAGGATACTGAGGCGTAGAAGACAATGCATAAAACAATCCTATCAACATGTTTTCGATATCTGCCAGCCTAACGAGAGAATGGTTTCCTATTTATAACTTCATTCATAAAGGCTTTCTTGTCACTGTCCCGGGAAGTTGCAGATGCACCCTTTCAAGAGATGTATACCTTGAAAAGATCAAGCCGGCGGGACTGTGGTGCGAGAGTGCAGGAGCATATGTTTGCTGACTGGGAAAATATTTTTCTGTATTGTAACTCTAATAACTATCTAAAGGTCTTCATGTATTTTCTACAGTCTGTCATGATGCAATTACAGCTACAGAAATTGGTGGTTTAGAGGGTTTAAATCTGTAACCTGGATTAGAAAACTTACATCTAAAATGCAACTTCCTCACTACCTGATTCCATTCAGAATCAGAAGAATGGATTTCTGCACCTGCACATATTCTCTGGCCATGACATGCATCTCATACTGGTAATAGGTAATAAGCTCGTGATTAATCAGTTTATGCTTAGTGCTACAAGCTGTGGTTATAAGAAGCTAAATTATTCATGTCATTTGATTTGCTGAAATTATACAATTATCTCAGATCAACAATATGATGTGAGCCAAAAAACCAATATGAACTTTGTAGTCAAGTCTTAAAATTCCAGCTGTCAATTAATAGGCATGTTATCTTTTGTAACAGAGATTACCAGTCGACTATCCAATAACCAATCCCTCATTCTTTAAAAAAATTCTATTTTGGGAATAATATACTTAAATAGACCAAAATTTCCACCCTCCCCATGGTTAGGGATGGCCTAAGAGACTTAAGCAGAAATTGTAGGATGACACTTTTGGAAAAATTCCGTAAGAGGGCCAATAGCTGACTAGTAACTTTTGTACTTCCTGCCCCTTTGCCCTGCCCATGGAGCCTGGAATCTGGATCTGGCAGGGAGGGCTCGAATACAGAAGTTCTGAACCAAACAGAGGTCTTAATTATGGCAGTCATGAGTATCAATTCCTTCACCTGAGAAATTGAGAATAAGCATCACAGGCAGGCAATAAGTTTTAAATATCACATCTAAAGCACTTTAAAAGGTGCTTCCATGTTAGTTTCCGTACCTCAAGATTTGGAGGGGGCTCTACCTAAAAATCCTTTAAATATGTAACTGTTCATATTTGTCTCTCTCAGTGAGCTTTTCATCCCAGAGACTTGGTTTAAAGTATTGATGGCATTGGGTGAGTAACTACACTAAATCATGCATACTGAATCCAACCTGATGACACTGAAGGGTCATAAAGGCTGATTTTTTTCCTTAAAAACTTTTAATTTGTCTTGAAAAATTCGATTCTGGATGCAAAAATCCAATTGCCAGTTTCTGAATAAAAACAATGATGAAATCTGTTCTGCTTGAGATATACAGTACTGCTATGACACTGAGCCAACGCTTGATTTTGTCACTCGAAGAGGACAGATTTCAGAGCGGACAAGACTGGGAACCTTGCGAATCCCCTTCCATGCAGCTCCCAGAGTGATTTACCTCAAACACAGATCAGAGCTCACGCCACTGTGCTGTTCAAGAACCTTTCGGGGCATCCACATCCCCTTTACAGAAGGAAAATCAAGGTCCAAACAATGTCTAATTGGCAATAATCGGTTAAACATATATTAATTTCTACAATACAATAGGTACTTGAGCATTTACTGTGACAAGCAGTTCTCAGGTATAATCTCTAAAGAGCAGTGAGAGATGACAAAACAGGGCCTTCATTTGTTATCCCACGTATTAGTTAATGGTCACAATGATCTCTACCTCTACGGGCAGACACCACCTTGTTATAGATAGGGAACGGTTTCATAGAGTTAAATTTGAAATCCTGAGTAACTATTTTTTTTTAATGTCATTTACTGGTGAAGACTGATACATAGAATGTTTAAGAAATTAGATTTAAGTATTTTCCTCAATTGTATTTGCGTGTTATGGCAACATTATAAGGAAATGTTTCTTAAACAGTTTCAGCACAAATTTTTGTACCAAGTTTTACTTCAATAAAATTTGCTGCCTATGTTGAACACCGTTGTTAAGACTTCCTGTTACTTTCTCTTCACCTTGTGACTTGGCTGTTCCTCCGACTGTTCCTCTCTGCCGTCCACGGCCAAATAATTCCCCCTCTGCTGGTGGCTGCTGAGACCTAGGCTGAATATAACCAGGTTGCTGACTCTGTAGTTATATAAAAATAAAGAACATTCTTTTTGTCAAGCGGTCACAGACACCAGAGAAAATGTCCAGTCTTAAGTCTCAGGAATTCAACCAACACCTATCTAGATTAATAATCAAATATTTTATCTTAAAAAGAAATTTGAGAGAAGAGTCACCAAATAAAGTCATGAATCAGCTTCTAATATCCTGAGGAAACAGGACATGATCTGCCTTGCTTACTCCCTATATCCTTCCCAGCACAGTTTGCAGTTTATTTTCAACAGCCTAGGCTGATCAAGATTCAAGGACATTTTCTGTAGTCAGAAATGGTGAAACACTTACAGCAGTGGAGCCCACCAGCGACGCTGTCTCCTGACCGCGGGCCCTTCCTCTGGCTCTGGCTCTGGCTCGCCCAGTCATTGTTTTCTATTTCTGGAGAGGAAACAATCTTGAAGACAATACTCAATGGAGGCAACCGAATTTGACCATTTCTACATGTTACTTTAAACTTCTTTGAGATTCAAAAGTAAGCTCCCCAGGCAATTAGTACGTATTCTTCTAATCTTTAATGACAGTTTTTTAATGTAACATTCCTATATTCAACAAACTCAGTTGCCTACCTTGCACTGGGCACTGCTGTAGGGCCAAAGGGGAAAACGTATTTTAATAGAAGACTTAGTTTTTCATTTGGATTATTTATTATAAACAGACTTACGAGGAGAAAGTGCTGAAAGAATTAACATGCTGGTGGCTGGTTCTTTCTTTCCCATTTGGAGATACACATACACACACACACACACACACACACACACACACACACAGAGAAACAGGGCACTTGTGGCAAGTGTCCCGCCAGGCCCCTTAGATAATCCTTCTGCATACATAATGAGTTCTCCTGGATCTTCCCAGAGTTCCATGTGTGGCTTACGCTGAACATACCCAAACTAGTATCTCTTCTACCTCATGTCCCATAATCTCATTCTTGGGGAGTGGCATCACCACCTACGTTGTATCTACATAAAAAAAATGGAGTCATTGATTTCAAAACTACTTTATTTCTCCTACATCTGCCAGGACCATTCTCCCCATTTCTTGAACATCATGGTGGCACTAAGTGCTTCCTGTGAGCGGGGATCAGCTTTGGGCTCAGCTATGACAGCCTCTCAGCCTCGCCGCTGTGGCACACAGTGTCATCAGGCTATTAAGCGTAGAGGCCTCGGAGCTCAACTGCCTGAGCCCAACTCCTTCACATTTTAGACACCATGAGAAAACGACATAGCCTGTGACTCTTTGTCGAATGGTTGGAATAACCTACTGCACAAGTCAATGGTGAGGATCAAATGAGAACTCACACTGGCCTCTGGTGAGCGGTCAACAAACATTAGCCCTAATGGAAAGGGCAGGTAAAATCATAACTCCACGTGTTAAAAAGTGTGATGAAGGAAATAAGCAGAATGTTCTTACCAAAAAGAAAGTAGGAACTGATTTAAATCCCAAAGAGGTCTGCCTCTAACAAGACTTAAGCTGAAATGGAGAATCAGGAACTGGAAAGTAGGGTGGTACCAGTCTTCCACACAAGCGGCAACAACCCACACAGAAGTGCTTGAATTGGATGCAGAACCAAAAGACGCCCAGTGGGACTGGAAAGGGAAGGAACAAGGGGAGCGGAGGAATTCATGTGGGCAGGGAGCGGGCTGCTCAGGGTCCTGCAGACAGCTTGGATACTCAACACATGAGAAACCATCAAAGGTTCTACATGGGGCAGGCGATGACAGCATTTACCATCACTCTGCCTTAAGTCATGTTATCTTTTTCATCCTTGGAATTTTAACAGCTTCTAAAATTCTTGACTTCATGATCTTCACAGAAAGATAAATCTAATGCCATTTTTCAATTTTAAAAATCTCTGACTTCCTATTGTATTTTACAGGATTAAAGCAAACATTCATCGTATAAGAAGACCCCCTCCTCTAAACCAGCAATTTCCAAAGGAGTTTACACAAGACAATCCGCTGAGGTGCCAGCATATGACAACTAACTTTAAACCTCATGTTAAACTGCTTTATATTTATTTTATAATGTGTGCATCATGACAATGGTTACGTATGCATACTCAGTTTACACACTGGGCACACTGGTGCATGAAAGTCTCTTGCCGATAATCCACAGGCAGCGTCCCTAGCCCGCCGGCCATAGACCTGTACGGGAACCAGGCCACACAGCAGGAGGGGAGCAGCGGCAGCAAACATGACAGCCTGAGCTCCCCTCCTGTCAGATCAGTGGAGGCATCAGATTCTCCTAGGAGTGTGAACCCTACTGTGAAGTGGGCGTGCCAGGGATCTGGGCTGCATGCTCCTGATGAGAATCTAATGCCTGATAATCTGAGGTGGAACCGTTTCATCCTGAAACCATCCCCTACCGGTCAGTAGGAAAATTGTCCTCCACGAAATCGGTCCCTGGTGCCAAAAAAGACTGGGGACTGCGGATCTAGAAATCCGTCTGAAAGCACCTGCCTGAGACTCCAGCAAACGCTACTTGCTTCCTATCACAATCAATTCCGTGACTTACCCTATACCACGGCACAGTCTCTGCTAAAAAAAAAGCCTCACCCTCCTCTGAAACCACAAGAATCCAGTGAACCACTTAAGGACCAGCTCGCAGGCCATCCCTTGCCCCCTTCTCTGAAAGCCGTTTCCCCGGCGTGACCACGGTCACCCTACTACATGGTAACCTGCTTTCTCCCTTTGCACATCCCTGCACTCCATAGCTTCTCCAACTAGGCTGCGAATGACAATTGACGCCTTTGCACCCAGACGGCCGCCTGACAGCTTACAAACAATGGTGTGAAATAGTGATAAAAAAAACAGGCAGGAGCTGAACTCTCATCTCCAGCAGGAAATGCAGTTCTCAAAGCCTGTTCCCTGACAGGCAGCATCTGGACTGGCTGGTAACAGAAATTACGGGGTGGGGAGCGGCTCTCAGCCCTCTCAAGTTAGAAGCCGGCTGGAAGCAGTCCTCCAGCTGATTCTCATCTCCAAGGCCTGAAACCCAGGGCGGCGCGTTGTGCTGGTCACTCAATACCTGGGGGGCCCAGCGCTCTACGTCCAGGTTTCCCAGCACAACTCTGGTTTTCAGCTTTATCTCCTTCCAGTCTCAAAACCACCTCAGTCTGGATATCGAATTCTTAAAGTCAGAAAACAAGTGTGTGCTTCCAATAACCACACTTGCTGGAAATCACACGCCCGATTCATTACCAGCTCTGCCAAAGACTCTTCCACCTAACATCATCCCTCCGGCGCTGAGCTCAGGACCACGCCACGCACGTGGAAAACACCACCGCGCCACACGCCTAAAAACCGTTGGGCGGTACATTCTATGCCAGCGGGGTCTCTCTGGCCACAACTTAAAAACGAAAAGGAAAGCGCGCAGAGAACACGCTGCGCAAGGGTCCAGCAGGCTTTACCCTGGAGGCCGCAGGGGCTGAAGACAGCGAGAGCATCTATCCGGGGAGCTCCCAAGGCCCCCGCCGCCCCGCCGCCCCTTTCCCGCCACAGGTGCCAGGGGCCCGGCCGCCAGCACCTGCGAGAACCCCCGAGCCTCGCAGAGCCCGGCCCTTGCGGTCGCCACCTCACTTGCGGTCCTCCGGAGCTCAGTCCTCTTCCCAACGTCCGGCTCCCAAGGCTCCCGGGGACGCAGCGCAGGGGCTGCAGACGTGGGAAAGGGGCTCGCCCTCCGCAGAGATCGCTTCCTGCGGCCGCGTGGGTCAGGCGGGAGGTCCCGAAGACCCTCCTGCAGGGCTCCCGGGTCCCCGCAGTTTCAGGCACTGCCGCCACTGCGGAGACCTCTGTCCCCGACCCCCGCACCCCCAGCAACTCAGGCCTCAGCCTCTCACCCCGGCCCCTGCACCCCCCGCACCTGGGACCTCGCCCCCGCACCCTGGCCCCTGTACCCCCGCACCCCGGCGCCACAGCCCCGGCAAGTCGGGGCTCAGCGCCTCACCCCGGCACCGCACCCCCACACCTGAGACCTCGCCCCCGCACGCTGGCCCCTGCACGCCCCGCACCTGCGACCTCGCCCCCGCACCCTGGCCCCTGGGTCTTCGCCCCCGCAGCCCGGCGCCACAGCCCCGGCAAGTCGGTTCTCAGCGCCTCACCCTGGTCCCGCACACCCCCACACCTGACACCTCACCCCTGCACCTCCTGCACCTGCAACCTTGCCCCTGCACCCGGGCTCCTGCATCCCCTGCACCTGGGACCTCGTCCCCGCACCTGGCTCCTGCATCCCCCCACACCTGCGACCTCGCCCCCGCACCCCTGTCCCCACACCTCGGGCCTCAACTCCACATCCCAGAACCCCGGCCGCCGCCCCCGCACCCCGGTCCCCGCACACCTAACACCTCAGCCTGGCCCCGCACCTTGGACGGCCGCCCTCGCCCTAGTCCTGGTCCTCGCACCTTAGCCCGAGGCCAACAGCCCCAACGGCTCCCGCGGAGATCCCTCCGCGCCGCCGACTTCCCAGGACCTCCTGCGGCCTGCGCCCACCTCGCCTTCGGCGCTGGGTTCCCGAGAAAGCCAGGGACACGCGGGCGGCCGGCAACCGGCGCTCTTTTCCGGGGCGGATGAACACTTCATTCCAGACGCCGGCCTCGTGTCAGCGCACTAGACGCCCAGTAACGGCGGAAAGCGGCGCGCGCCACGCCCTCATTGGCTGCCCAGCGAATGGCGGTTTTCGATGTAGGGGGCGCGGCACCAGATGAGCCCGCCCCACAGGCGGTGGCCCGGACCCCGCCCCTCCAGGACCCCGCCTAGTCCCTCCCAGACACCCCGCACAGGCCCCACAGGCCCCGCCCCCGCCTCACAGGTCCCGCCTGGCCTCTCCCAGACACCCGGCAAAAGCTCCACAGGCCAGGCACGCCCCGCCCCACAGGCCCCGCCCCCGCCTCACAGGCCTCGCCCTGCCCCTCGGAGACCCCGCCCGGCCCCGCCCAGACAACCGGTACCAGCTCCACAGGCCAGGCACGCCCCGCCCCACAGGCCCCGCCCCGCCTCACAGGCCTCGCCTCTGCCCCTCGGAGACCCTGCCTGGCCCCGCCCAGACACCCGGCACAGGCCCCACAGGCCCCGACCCCACCCCTCCAAGACCCCGCCTGGTCCCCCCAGACACCCCGCACAGGCCCTGCCCCCTCCCCACAGGCCCCAGCCCCCCCCACCCAGGCCCCGCCCTGTTCCTCTGATGCTTCGCCCAGACCCCTGGCCTTTGCGAGCTTGGCTCCTGCAGTCCCCCAGTGCGAGCCCCCGGCAGGCCGACACAGGGTCGGGCCAGTTCCTTACTAGCTCATGGAACTGGGCAGCGGCGCACGAAGCTGACCCTCCATAGACTTCGAAATTGTGGCCACGTGGGCACCGAGCGCCCCACTGTAGAAGTGGACTCGATCTTGGGCTGGCTCTCAACGTCGGAAGCTCTTTCACTCATCACACAGAAATTTAAACTTTGCCTCCAAAGTAAATAAAGCTGCAATGCAAGTCTAAGATGCCGGGCGGCCGTTACCTAGAACCTTAGCTTTCAATGACTTGTGCCTTGGGCGCCTGCCAACGTGGACCGCAGGGGCTCTCAGGCCTCACCTGCGGGGGATCACCTGCAGGGCTGGCTGGCACGCAGACCAGAGATTCCCGTCTGCAGGTTCCGCAGGTGGGGCCCGCCGGCTGCATTTCCAAGGCGTCGCAGGTGGTACTGACCGGATCTACGCCGAGCTAGGTGCCCTCCGTAGGAGTTAATTTCCTCATTGAGGCAAAGCCAACTGCCACAAAACAACCGGAAATATTGTAAGATAGAACAGGTTTATTTGCCAAGGTGGAAGTGGGACTGAGGCTCACTAACTGCCTGACTTGTTATGTTCCAGAGCTATAAAAATGATTGTAGGAGGTAGCAGAAATACGGTCGTCTCTGTAGAAAGGTTTTAAAGCTGCATGTATACGGTAAACATAGTGCTTTTTCCTTTTTTTTTTTTTTTTTTTTTTGAGACGGAGTCTCGTTCTGTTGCCCAGACTGGAGTGCAGTGGCAGGATCTCGGCTCACTGCAAGCTCCGCCTCCCAGCCTCCTGAGTAGCTGGGACTACATACATACAGGCACCCACCACCATGCCCACATAATTTTGTGTTCTTTGTTTTGTTTTGAGACAGCGTCTGTCTCAGTCAGGCTGGAGTGCAATGGTGTGATCATGGCTCCCTGCATCCTCGACCTCCTGGGCTCAGGTGATCCTCCTGCCTCAGCCTCCCCTGTAGCTGGTACTACAGGTGTATGCCACCACACCCAGCTAATTTTTTTGTATTTCTTGTAGAAAGAGGGTTTCATCATGTTGCCCAGGCCGGTCTCAAACTTCTGGGCTCAAGCGATCCACCCACCTTGGCCTCCCAATGTGCAGGGATTACAGGCGTAAGCCACTGAGCCCAGCCTACATATTGCTTATTACTCATACTTAAAAGCGATGCTTGGGAATTGGGGGCTGGAGAGGGCTGATGGCTCCCCAAGTCACCTTCCAAATCCTATGTCTCATCTGTGCCATGAAAGGGGCAGGTTAGATGTCAGCGTTTCCCACACTAGCCTGAGTGTAAGCATTCACCGAGGGAATTTCCAAATAATACAGACTCCCAGATCATGCTGATTCCAGGAGGTCTGGGATGGATGCAAGGAATTTTAAGAAGTACCATTGTTATTCTTATGCTCAGAGAAGCCTGATAAACTTGGGGCGAGGTCAGAAGGCATTGGAAGTCAGTAGTATGAAAGAAAAATAGCTTTCCAAAGGCATTCGCTTTGTAAAAACTAAAGGGTGCCTTTTGGAATACAATGTGAATATAACTTTTCCGAGGATTTAAGGTGTTGATGAGAAAGACGTTCTGAAACCTGCCAGCAGATGGAGCTATAAAACTAGAAACATGTTTACAGCCTCAACTCGGGAGAAAAATACCAGGAATGAACCTTATGCTGTAGAAGTAACACTTTTCCCTCTGCTTTATTTTCTCTATATGCCTAAACTCCTTGCCTCTGCTAAAGAACATCACTGGAGTGTCTTGGTGTGTGAAGTATGAAATAGTTTCTAAAGACATGAGTTGTGATATAACAAGACAGAGACAAAACCCCTAATTCTTCTAAGAGTGTAAACATCATGTCACAAGAAGCTCACTTAACATTTAAATAGGAAAACTCAAAGAAAAATTGAAAAGAAATTCAAGGAAAAAAATGTGACCTTTAAAAGTTTCTATGTTGACAGCACAACCAGGATGCCTTCTGGGATCAGAAGCTATGAATGTTATGCTATTCGTAGCATAAAAATGAATAGATACAGATTCTTTTTCCGGGAGCCACATCTGGAGGGGTGCACCCACCAAGGAAGGTGAACAGAGTGCCACCAATCCTGTGGGTGCTCAGAGGGAGGTTGCTGAGGGATGCTTCGTGACTCAATGCTGCTGAAGCCCTAAAGGCTGATTTGGGTTTGCAGGGAGCAAGAGGATCAGCATGGCGGGGCACGTTGGTCTGGGCACATGTGAGGTATTTAGAGAACTGCAAGTCATCCAGCACAGGAGAAACACCAGGGCCAGGCAGGGGAGTCACAGGGGATGATGCTGCAGAAGGGACAGACCGGGTTCTAGAAGTTGGCAAGCAAGGAAATGTGAGCATCTGGACTGCTGAACGCACCTTGTTAAGTGCTGTGAATAAAACATACTCTGTCCTCCCATTGATGTAAATAAAACACAGTCTGCCCTCCCCCGATGGCTCAACAAGGGAAGCAGGGAGTGTGGCAATTGGGAACGTGGATGCTGACCTGAAGGGCCAGTGGCTGCTTAGTCCTAGCCAGTTACCAGGGGAGAATGAAGGCTCACATTTGCTGGGCCTCACCTGATGGCTTTGGTTGGCTATTTTTTTAAATTGAGGTGAAATTCACATAACACGACATTAACGATTTTACATGAACAATTCCATGATATTTAATGCATTCATAATGTTATGCAACCCCCTACCTCTAGTTCCAAACATTTTCATCATCCCAAAATAAAACCGTCACTCTCCATCTCCCCCTCCCCCCACTACCCTGGCAACCACGAATCTGCTTTCTGTCTCCTTTTCTGTTGACTTCATAGAAAAGGGGTCATACACTAGGTGGCCGTTTGTGTTGGGCTTCTTTCTCTCAGCGCCCTATTCTCAAGGCTCACCTACATCGTAGCCCATGTCAGAGTTTCCGTCCTCCTCGTGGCTGGATCTTCCTCTGCTGTTTGGAGGGACCACATTTTGTTTATTCCATTCATCTATTGGTGGACAGCTCAAACGTTTTTAAAGGGAAGCAGGAAACTTGGACATTTCTGATGCGTTTTTAGGAATGGCCACCAGCATTCATTAGTGTTGGGCGGAGGAGCATCCCAGGGAAGGGAAACAGAGAACAGAAAAATCCCAAGTTACTTCATGTAAAGCTGAAAATATGATCTGGGTGGATTGTGCTGAGGGTGACAGGGACTAGATGGAAAAGAAACTCATCATGAACCCTGAATGCCGTGTCCAGAGCTTTGAACTATATTCTGTAACCCATCAGTTTCCCAAGTTTTTAAAGCAGAAAACCACATACGCAGAGCAAGCTTTGACCTAGTTCGTTTCATTCAAGGATCTCAAAGCCCCTTTAAACCCACGATCCAGATTTTGTTTGCAAAGGAAGAGATGGAGTTGAAAAACAAGGTCTAAGGTAATTCCTGTGAATCCCTCCCGTGTAATTTTTCAGAACATTTCCCTTCTCCCTTCATATTCATCATGTCATTCTGATTGGGCTGAATTGAAGAGCTGCCCAGCCTCTTCCCTGGCCCCGAGGCCCCTGATCGAGAGGGACTAACTAGAAGGATGGCAGGTGTACCCAAGACAGCACACCCGGCAGTTTATCCGGGAATATTCATCCAGAGGGAAAGAGCGATTGGTAAGGCTGAAGGTCGTGTGTTCTCTATGTACAAAATGTGAACAAATCCTGAATATCACAGTCTGGCCACAAGGGGGATGTTTTGGGGTGGGCAGGGTGGTGGAGGCAGGGGGTCCTGACCTGGCTCCCCAGGAATCTGGTTCTGTTCTGTTCGCTTAAGCTCTCTGCATTCTTTTTTCCACGCTAGACGATGAGCATGTTGGACCAGATGGGCACGTGTCCAAGTGGACACGTGGAATGTATCAGCATCGGCCTCGCCTGGAAGCCTGATAGAAATGCAGATTCCCAGGCCCTGCCCAGGCCTGCTGTATCCGGATCTCTTGGTGGTGGAGCTCAGGGATCTGCATGTCACGAGCTTGCTCAGAGTATCTGTGAACTGAGTTCAATCCACAGCCCTCTACTCCAACACTAGCCAGACCCTGGGGCCATTGCCTCTTCCCCCACATGCCCTCCATACTGTCAACACCTCTGCACTGTGGCCTTTCCACCACCCCCAACCAATTTGGGGATCCCAACCACCCACACCCAGGGGCCTGCACCAGACTGCAGAGTGCTGCCTGCGGTGACACAGTCCATGGTCATCCTTTCCTCCTCTCCTTCCCAGTTAATTCCATTTTCCACGCCTCTCATGGCGATTCCTGACCTTCACAGGCCCCAGAGCCTCTGAGCCTGGTGTTCCCCCTGAGAAAATTGAGGCCAGGGTCCGTGAGCTGCCCATGCCACACCTGTGCCTGCCTCGTCACATTGAGTCCTTTTAGCTCAGTTCTAGGGTCCCCCTTCTTGCTTCCTCAAAGATTCTCCTCTCTTCCAAATTCCCCTTCTTCTCAACACTTCTCTCTCCTGGGGCTTCCTCCTTGACATGTCAACGTTGTCTAGCTGTCTTCTTCTCCTCTCTTCCAAATTCCCCTTCTTCTCAACACTTCTCTCTCCTGGGGCTTCCTCCTTGACATGTCAACGTTGTCTAGCTGTCTTCGTCAATTTTCTTTATTATTTTATTTTTATATATTGTATTTCATTTTAAGACAGGGTCTTGCTGTGTCAGCCAGCCTGGAGTTCCATGGTGCAATCATAGCTCCCTGCAGCCGCGACCTCCTGGGCTCAAGCGATCCTCCCACCTCAGCCTGCTAAGTAGCTGGGACCACAGGCATGGGCCACTACAGCTGGCTAATATTTCCTTTTTACTTTTTAGAGACAGGGTCTTACTACTTATCCTTGTCTTTAAGAACAAAGCAAAACAAGGGTCTCAAAGAGATATTTGTACCCCCTGTTCATAGTAGCATTATTAAAGAGTTAATATGTGGACCCAACCCAAGTGTGTTTCCATTGATGAATAATGAGCAGAACGGGGTCATCCGTGCAGTGGGTATTATCAGCCTTAGAAAGGAAGGGAATCTCGACGCACCCTGCAACGTGGATGAACCCTGAGGACATTAAGCTCAGCGAAGTAAGCCAGTGACAAACAGACAAATATGATTCCACTTCTAGGAGGCACTTAGTGTTGTCAAAGTCAGGGACAGACAGTAGAGCGGGGTTGCTGGGGCTGGGGGAGGGGAACGGTGGGGACAGTGTTTCAGTTTTGCAAGATGGAAAGAGCTCTGGTGGTGGTGGCGGTTGTCTGACATGACAACGTTATGAATGAATTTCATACCATTGCACTGTCCACATTAAAAGGATTAAAATGGCACATGTTATGTTCTGTGTATTTTGCCACAATAAAAACAATGGGGGTGGGGAAAACAAGATAAAACAAAAATGAATCCCTGTGGTTCCTCCTTTCCTCCTTTCCCTCCAGTGTCCGTCTTCTTGAAAGAACAGTTTCTTAGGCCCCACGTCCACGTCTTGCCCTTCCACAGTGTGGTTTTGTTTCTCAGAGGCCTCCATGGGCTCCGGAACCCTCTTGGTTTCTAATCCCAGTGGCTCTTTTCAGACAACCTGTCTTCCCTGGGCCACATAAGTGTTGCTCAGCCTGCCCCAGCCATCTTAGCACCATCCCCCTTGCCCTCTGTGATACGGGTTTCTTCCTCCAGCTGTGGCCAGTCATTAGAGCGACCCACGGGAGTTTCGGAGTTTGTCCTTCTCCCGCCTCCTCATGCAGACGCACTGAAGAAGTGGCTCTCCAGGTCCAAGTGTGGCTTGGAGCTCCAGCAGCACTGGGACCTGTTGGACAGGCAACTCCTTGCCTCCCAGCCCTGACCTGCTGAATCCAAAACTCTGGAACTGAGCCAGCCATGTGTGTTGCCAACCAGGTTGGTTCCAGTTCATTCCGGTTCACCCTGCAGTTGAGAACCAGTGGGCTAAGCGAGCTCACCCTCGGAGCTCAGGAGTCATGCTTGATACCCTCTCGCTCTCAGGATTCTCAGGCCTCTGCAGCTGAGCGGCCCTGGACGACTCTGGCCTGTGTTAGCCCCCGCAGTGTATACGTGTGTCTCCCAGTGGCCTTGGCCCTCCCCACCCAGCACTGGGCCCGGTTGCTTTGCCAGTGTCCTCTAGAGCAGGGCATGGAAGGCCACCGCAGGAAGCACGGGGAGAGCTTCTTAGAACAAAGTTGATTCTAAAATTAGGAAAATAAGTTAAGCTTTAATCATATGTAAGATGCGGGGGACGCCCGTACCCTCCTTTCGTTCCTGCATCCTGTGAATAACTGCAGTGTCCAGGGTGGAGGGTGGGAGCCCCACTGCATGGTGGGATTGGTAGCCTCCATCTCTGACTCGTGGCCTCTGGTGACCTGCTGTGGCCTGGCGGACCCTGTCAGCAGCAGCCGGGATTACTAACCCAACTCTCTCTAGACCAACCTTCACAAAAATAAATGGTTGGAAAAGATTTCTCTGCAAAGAAATCGTGGGTGGGGGGAACATGGAAAATGTAAACACCGGCAAACTCCAAGAAATGGTTAGAGCTGATAGCTGCACTTCTTTCTGCTCCTCCTACAACCTTTTGGCAGATGGAAAGGCTGAATCATTTTCATTTCACACAGTTGAACTGAAAAGAAATAAGTATCATTCATAATTATTGTAGTGGTAAAAAGTTCTTACCAAATGAAAATGTTTAAAGTATTTAATTCACTGTTATTTTATTTTTTTTTTTTTTTTTTTTTTTTTTTTTTTTTTTTTTTTTTTTTTTTGAGACAGAGTCTCGCTCTGTCGCCCAAGCTGGAGTGCAGTGGCTGGATCTCAGCTCACTGCAAGCTCCGCCTCCCAGGTTCACGCCATTCTCCTGCCTCAGCCTCCCGAGTAGCTGGGACTACAGGCGCCCGCCACTTCGCCCGGCTAGTTTTTTGTACTTTTTAGTAGAGACGGGGTTTCACTGTGTTAGCCAGGATGGTCTCGATCTCCTGACCTTGTGATCCGCCCGCCTCAGCCTCCCAAAGTGCTGGGATTACAGGCTTGAGCCACCGTGCCCGGCCTGTTATTTTATTTTTAATCTTTAATTAGCAGCATATTTTATTATGTGCCTGATACTGTGGCATGTTGCAAATATACATAGTGGCGTACTGCAACTAAATATAAATATATTGGGTGTTCATGCTCAAAACTTGGCTGTTCTGGGTGCATGATCAAAAGTATCTGGAGATTGCTAGGCTGCAATGTCAAACCCATATTCTGTGGCGTGGCTGGTCCACCCTCCATTGGCCTGTCTGATTTTACTGCTTTCCCAGGCTCTCCCCAAATCTGGACCCCAAGCTCCTGCCACAGAGAGTTTCGAAATTCAGCTCCTGGGCATTCCTCCCTGAGGTTTTTCCCCTTATTTTCCTCTCTGTGGATCAGCATCTCTGCGGTGAAGGCCTCTCCTCTGTGGTTTTACCTTAGCAGCCTTTATATGCTTCTACAATAGCATTTATCACACCACAATTGTAAGTAAACACGTACTTAACCCGTTTCCTTCTTTATTGGGAAAACACGTTGAGGATAGAATCCCGGTCTTACTCAACATTGCATCTGGTTCCCGGCATTCTGAGGGGCTCAGGAAATATTTCTTGAATACATGAACATACATAATAGTGTTCAGCTTTACGCAACACCTTTGCACAACAGACAAAGTATACACACTTTGTCCATTTCCATGCTTTTGTGCCTCTCAGAAGTCAGGCCGAGGGCGAAGTCACTGGCCTTTGGCATTCTTAATTTTTAAATACCTGTTGTGTTCATTTCTTCTTCAAATATTGCATCCTTCTCTCTGACGGTTTCCTCCCCAACAGCTGTGTAGTTTTGTTTTGTTTTGGAATGGCCATAATTACTGGCTGTTACACCCAAATTAGTTTGAACACAGTTTCCTGGTACCAGAGACACCCAAAGACTGTTTACTACTTTCTTTTTTAAATTGACATGTCGGGGGGGCGGAGCAAGATGGCCGAATAGGAACAGCTCTAGTCTCCAACTCCCAGCGCGAGTGACACAGAAGACCGGTGATTTCTGCATTTTCAACTGAGGTACTGGGGTCATCTCACTAGGGAGTGCCGGACAATCGGTGCTGGTCAGCTACTGCAGCCGGACCAGCGAGAGCTGAAGCAGGGCGAGGCATCGCCTCACCTGGGAAGCGCAAGGGGGAAGGGAATCCCTTTTCCTAGCCAGGGGAACTGAGACACACAACACCTGGAAAATTGGGCAATTCCCACCCCAATACTGTGCTTTAAGCAAACGGGCACACCAGGAGAATATATCCCACACCTGGCCGGGAGGGTCCCATGCCCACGGAGCCTCCCTCATTGCTAACACAGCAGTCTGCGATCTAACCACAAGACAGAAGCGAGGCTGGGGGAGGGGCGCCTGCCATTGCTGAGGCTTAAGTAGGTAAACAAAGCCGCTGGGAAGCTCGAACTGGGTGGAGCTCACAGCAGCTCAAGGAAACCTGCCTGTCTCTGTAGACTCCACCTTTGGGGACAGGGCACAGCTAAAAAAAAAACAACAACAAAAAGGCAGCAGAACCTCTGCAGACGCAAACGACTCTGTCTGACAGCTTTGAAGAGAGCAGTGGATCTCCCAACATGGAGGTTGAGATCTGAGAACGGACAGACTGCCTGCTCAAGTGGGTCCCTGACCCCTGAGTAGCATAACTGGGAGACATCCCCCACTAGGGGCAGTCTGACACCCCACACCTCACATGGTGGAGTACACCCCTGAGAGGAAGCTTCCAAAGTAAGAATCAGACAGGTACACTCACTGTTCAGCAATATTCTATCTTCTGCAACCTCTGCTGCTGATACCCAGGCAAACAGGGTCTGGAGTGGACCTCAAGCAATCTCCAACAGACCTACAGCTGAGGGTCCTGACTGTCAGAAGGAAAACTATCAAACAGGAAGGACACCTATACCAAAACCCCATCAGTACGTCACCATCATCAAAGACCAGAGACAGATAAAACCACAAAGATGGGGAAAAAGCAGGGCAGAAAAGCTGGAAATTTAAAAAATAAGAGCGCATCTCCCCCTGCAAAGGAGCACAGCCCATCGCCAGCAACAGATCAAAGCTGGTCAGAGAATGACTTTGACTAGATGAGAGAAGAAGGCTTCAGTCCATCAAACTTCTCAGAGCTAAAGGAGGAATTACGTACCCAGTGCAAAAAAACTAAAAATCTTGAAAAAGAGTGGAAGAATTGACAGCTAGACTAATTAATGCAGAGAAGGTCATAAACAAAATGACAGAGATGAAAACCATGACACGAGAAATACGTGACAAATGCACAAGCTTCAGTGACCGACTCGATCAACTGGAAGAAAGAGTATCAGCGATTGAGGATCAAATGAATGAAATGAAGCGAGAAGAGAAACCAAAAGAAAAAAGAAGAAAAAGAAATGAACAAAGCCTGCAAGAAGTATGGGATTATGTAAAAAGACCAAATCTACGTCTGATTGGGGTGCCTGAAAGTGAGGGGGAAAATGGAACCAAGTTGGAAAACACTCTTCAGGATATCATCCGGGAGAACTTCCCCAACCTAGTAGGGCAGGCCAACATTCAAATTCAGGAAATACAGAGAATGCCACAAAGATACTCCTCCAGAAGAGCAACTCCAAGACATATAATTGCCAGATTCACCAAAGTTGAAATGAAGGAAAAAATCTTAAGGGCAGCCAGAGAGAAAGGTCGGGTTACCCACAAAGGGAAGCCCATCAGACTAACAGCAGATCTCTCGGCAGAAACTCTACAAGCCAGAGGGGAGTGGGGGCCAATATTCAATGTTCTTACAGAAAAGAATTTTCAACCCAGAATTTCATATCCAGCCAAACTAAGTTTCATCAGTGAAGGAGAAATAAAATCCTTCACAGATAAGCAAATGCTTAGAGATTTTGTCACCACCAGGCCTGCCTTACAAGAGACCCTGAAGGAAGCCCTAAACATGGAAAGGAACAACCGGTACCAGCCATTGCAAAAACATGCCAAAATGTAAAGACCATCGAGGCTAGGAAGAAACCGCATCAACTAATGAGCAAAATAACCAGTTAATATCATAATGGCAGGATCAAGTTCACACATAACAATATTAACCTTAAATGTAATGGACTAAATGCTCCAATTAAAAGACACAGACTGGCAAACTGGATAAAGAGTCAAGACCCATCAGTCTGCTGTATTCAGGAGACCCATCTCACATGCAGAGACATATATAGGCTCAAAATAAAGGGATGGAGGAAGATCTACCAAGCAAATGGAGAACAAAAAAAAGCAGGGTTTGCAATCCTAGTCTCTGATAAAACAGACTTTAAACCATCAAAGATCAAAAGAGACCAAAAAAGCCATTACATAATGGTAAAGGGATCAATTCAACAGGAAGAGCTAACTCTCCTAAATATATATGCACCCAGTACAGGAGCACCCAGATTCATAAAGCAAGTCCTTAGAGACTTACAAAGAGACTTAGACTCCCATACAATAATAATGGGAGACTTCAACACTCCACTGTCAACATTAGACAGATCAACGAGACAGAAAGTTAACAAGGATATCCAGGAATTGAACTCATCTCTGCACCAAGCGGACCTAATAGACATCTATAGAACTCTCCACCCCAAATCAACAGAATATACATTCTTCTCAGCACCACATCGCACTTATTCCAAAATTGACCACATAATTGGAAGTAAAGCACTCCTTAGCAAATGTAAAAAAACAGAAATTATAACAAACTGTCTCTCAGACCACAGTGCAATCAAACTAGAACTCAGGACTAAGAAACTCAATCAAAACCGCTCAACTACATGGAAACTGAACAACCTGCTGCTGAATGACTACTGGGTACATAACGAAATGAAAGCAGAAATAAAGATGTTCTTTGAAACCAATGAGAACAAAGATACAACATACCAGAATCTCTGGGACACATTTAAAGCAGTGCATTGAGGGAAATTTATAGCACTAAATGCCCACAAGAGAAAGCTGGAAAGATCTAAAATTGACACTCTAACATCACAATTAAAAGAACTAGAGAGGCAAGAGCAAACACATTCAAAAGCTAGCAGAAGGCAAGAAATAACTAAGATCAGAGCAGAACTGAAGGAGATAGAGACACAAAAAACCCTCCAAAAAATCAATGAATCCAGGAGTTGGTTTTTTGAAAAGATCAACAAAATTGACAGACCGCTAGCAAGACTAATAAAGAAGAAAAGAGAGAGGAATCAAATAGATGCAATAAAAAATGATAAAGGGGATATCACCACCGACCCCACAGAAATACAAACTACCATCAGAGGATACTATAAACACCTCTACGCAAATCAACTAGAAAATCTAGAAGAAATGGATAATTTCCTGGACACTTACACTGTCCCAAGACTAAACCAGGAAGAAGTTGAATCCCTGAATAGACCAATAGCAGGCTCTGAAATTGAGGCAATAATTAATAGCCTACCCACCAAAAAAAGTCCAGGACCAGATGGATTCACAGCTGAATTCTACCACAGGTACAAGGAGGAGCTGGTACCATTCCTTCTGAAACTATTCCAATCAATAGAAAAAGAGGGAATCCTCCCTAACTCATTTTATGAGGCCAACATCATCCTGATACCAAAGCCTGGCAGAGACACAACAAAAAAAGAGAATTTTAGAGCAATATTCCTGATGAACATCGATGCAAAAATCCTCAATAAAATACTGGCAAACCGGATTCAGCAGCACATCAAAAAGCTTATCCACCATGATCAAGTGGGCTTCATCCCTGGGATGCAAGGCTGGTTCAACATTCGCAAATCAATAAACGTAATCCAGCATATAAACAGAACCAAAGACAAGAACCACATGATTATCTCAATAGATGCAGAAAAGGCTTTTGACAAAATTCAACAGCCCTTCATGCTAAAAACGCTCAATAAATTCGGTATTGATGGAACGTACCTCAAAATAATAAGAGCTATTTATGACAAACCTACAGCTAATATCATACTGAATGGGCAAAAACTGGAAAAATTCCCTTTGAAAACTGGCACAAGACAGGGATGCCCTCTCTCACCACCCATATTCAACATAGTGTTGGAAGTTCTGGCTAGGGCAATCAGGCAAGAGAAAGAAATAAAGGGTATTCAGTTAGGAAAAGAAGAAGTCAAATTGTCCCTGTTTGCAGATGACATGATTGTATATTTAGAAAACCCCATTGTCTCAGCCCAAAATCTCCATAAGCTGATAAGCAACTTCAGCAAAGTCTCAGGATACAAAATTAATGTGCAAAAATCACAAGCATTCTTATACACCAGTAACAGACAAGCAGAGAGCCAAATCATGAATGAACTTCCATTCACAATTGCTTCAAAGAGAATAAAATACCTAGGAATCCAACTTACAAGGGATGTAAAGGACCTCTTCAAGGAGAGCTACAAACCACTGCTCAGTGAAATCAAAGGGGACACAAACAAATGGAAGAACATACCATGCTCATGGATAGGAAGAATCAATATCGTGAAAATGGCCATACTGCCCAAGGTGATTTATAGATTCAATGCCATCCCCATCAAGCTACCAATGAGTTTCTTCACAGAATTGGAAAAAACTGCTTTAAAGTTCATATGGAACCAAAAAAGTGCCCGCATTGCCAGGACAATCCTAAGTCAAAAGGACAAAGCTGGAGGCGTCACGCTACCTGACTTCAAACTATACTACAAGGCTACAGTAACCAAAACAGCATGGTACTGGTACCAAAACACAGATATAGACCAATGGAACAGAACAGAGTCCTCAGAAATAATACCACACATCTACAGCCATCTGATCTTTGACAAACCTGAGAGAAACAAGAAATGGGGAAAGGATTCCCTATTTAATAAATGGTGCTGGGAAAATTGGCTAGCCATAAGTAGAAAGCTGAAACTGGATCCTTTCCTTACTCCTTATACGAAGATTAATTCAAGATGGATTATAGACTTAAATGTTAGACCTAATAGCATAAAAACCCTAGAAGAAAATCTAGGTAGTACCATTCAGGACATAGGCATGGGCAAGGACTTCATGTCTAAAACACCAAAAGCAATGGCAGCAAAAGCCAAAATTGACCAATGGGATCTAATTAAACTAAAGAGCTTCTCCACAGCAAAAGAAACTACCACCAGAGTGAACAGGCAACCTACAGAATGGGAGAACATTTTTGCAATCTACTCATCTGACAAAGGGCTAATATCCAGAATCTACAAAGAACTCAAACAAATATACAAGAAAAAAACAAACAACCCCATCAAAAAGTGGGCAAAGGATAGGAACAGACATTTCTCAAAAGAAGACATTCATACAGCCAACAGACACATGAAAAAATGCTCATCATCACTCACCATCAGAGAAATGCAAATCAAAACCACAATGAGATACCATCTCACACCAGTTAGAATGGCAATCATTAAAAAGTCAGGAAACAACCGATGTTGGAGAGGATGTGGAGAAATAGGAACACTTTTACACTGTTGGTGGGATTGTAAACTAGTTCAACCATTATGGAAAACAGTATGGCAATTCCTCAAGGATCTAGAACTAGATGTACCATATGACCCAGCCATCCCACTACTGGGTATATACCCAAAGGATTATAAATTATTCTACTACAAAGACACATGCACACGTATGTTATTGTGGCACTATTCACAATAGCAAAGACTTGGAATCAACCCAAATGTCCATCTGTGACAGACTGGATTAAGAAAATGTGGCACATATACACCATGGAATACTATGCAGCCATAAAAAGGATGAGTTTGCGTCCTTTGTAGGGACATGGATGCAGCTGGAAACCATCATTCTTAGCAAACTATCACAAGAACAGAAAACCAAACACCACATGTTCTCACTCATAGGTGGGAACTGAACAATGAGATCACTTGGACTCAGGAAGGGGAACATCACACACTGGGGCCTATCATGGGGAGGGGGGAGGGGGGAGGGATTACATTGGGAGTTATACATGATATAAATGATGAATTGATGGGTGCTGACGAGTTGATGGGTGCAGCACACCAACATGGCACAAGTATACATATGTAACAAACCTGCACGTTATGCACATGTACCCTAGAACTTAAAGTATAATAAAAAAAAATAAAAAATAAAAAATAAAAATAAATTGACATGTCACAGTTGCACACATTTTGGGGGTACTTACGATATTTCATACGTTCATACGATGTCTACGGATCACACTGGGGTAAACAGGCTGTCCATCACCTCACACAGTCGTTCCCTGCCTCCTCTGCTCTTGGAACTCAGCACACTGTTGAGTGGCTACCACTGCCTTGAGTAACTCAGGGTTGGTTTGAAATTATTCTAAACAAATGTGGCAGCTCCAAAACCTCTGCCAGTAAATGGTGTGTTTTAGACCTCAGCATGTGAAACAATCCTGGCCAAAGACATATAAGAAGATTTTGTCTGGGGTCGTTAAAGGGGGGTGGGGCGGGGAAAGGAAAAAACAGGGCGTAACAAAGAGATGGTCTCTTCCTGCCTCTGGACTTTGAAGTATGTGGTGCCCAGAGCTGCTCTAGACTCCTGGGACCATGAACAAAATTCCAAGAGATAAATTTTCTTTATTGGTCACGCCAGTTACACTGGGGCTTTCTGACGGTGTAGCCCAGGGCACCCTAACAAAAGATGCAGCGGGTCCCACCTCACGATGTGCAGCAGGGCCGCCTGGGAGCTTATTCAATTTTTTTTTTTTTTTTTTGAGATGGAGTCTTGCTCTGTCGCCCAGGCTGGAGTGCAGTGGTGCGATCTCGGCTCACTGCAAGCTCCGCCTCCCGGGTTCCCGCCATTCTCCTGCCTCAGCCTCCCCAGTAGCTGGGACTACAGGCGCTCGCCACCACGCCCGGCTAGTTTTTTGTATTTTTAGTAGAGATGGGGTTTCACCGTGTTAGCCAGGATGGTCTCCATCTCCTGACCTCGTGATCCACCTACCTAGGCCTCCCAAAGTCCTGGGATTACAGGTGTGAGCCACTGCGCCCGGTCGGCATCTGAATTTTTAAGAGGCTCTCCAGTTGATTCTGATGTCAGTTGGTCAAGATCAAACTTTGAGAAACACTGCCAAGTTACATTTTCAGAGTAACGTGTTTTGAAGCAGAAATGAAATTTGGAATTCAGTTGGGGACACATTCAGTTTGGGCCAATATGCAGTTTACCTTGGTGAACTTCAGGGGTAACTGTTTTTTGGTAAACAAGTACCTTAAAATGAGCAATTTTGTTGTATTTATCCATCACTCAACGGCCTCTAATCTGTACAAAGCCAAACGCTACCTTGTCCAAATTACTTTAACTGTTAGTAGAAAGAATCGCAAAGTTTCAGTATCTATAGCATGCAGAGAATTCACAGAAGAGATTACTTTGAAAAATTATCATTCAGATTAAGACTCAAATTGCCTCAATTGGTAATACTGAAATCACATACATAGAATTAAAGTTGTTGATATACATTTCCATTTCTCCCCATGTTCAGTCACACAGTTACTCTGGATTTTGCACCGGTGTAAAATATATCTTCCAAAAGTTGTTGAGTGTATGAACTGACCGGGTAGCAGAGGTAGAACTGATTTGGGATGTGATATGCCAACCTCATCTACATTACCATTTAATTATTCACCTATTGGTGCCTTTGAAATTTCACCCATCATCTCTTCAATTCTTTAAACACCAAGAGCTAAAGGAAAATACCTGCAGTTTTGGTGGCTATAAATCGTGTGGAGCTGTTTGACACGATGCATCACTGCACACGGTAAGGATTTTCTTCCTGCACAGATCAGAAGTGTCCTAGAGATTTACACTGAAAAGAGAACTTTGGGGTGACAGGTACAGCGTGGTGAGCAGAGGTCAGACTCTAGCATGAGACGAACCTTGGATTGAGTCTGTGAGAGCAGTAGTTCTTAAACCTTAGAAATGCAGACACTGTGGGCCCTGCTTTTAGGAACAGGTATCCATGAGCGTGCAGTTGATTTTTCATACATTATCAGGATTTCCCGGGACCTACTGAATACCTGGTGCTAGACCCTGACTGTGAACTAGACCGGACTAGACTGACAACCCTGGGCATTTCTGTAGCTGAAGCATCCAACCAAGACCCAGCGACACCTCTGACATTTCTATTGAGGAGGTGGGATTGGGGAGGCAGTTGAGTGAAGGCGGTCTGGGAACTTGTCTGAAAGCTCATTTGCACAGCAAGCGCACTGTTGTTACTAAGACATATGTGTGTGTGTGTGTGTGTGTATATATATATATATATTTGGTGGCTCGTGTGGGGCTGATAGATTACAGAGGGTGGCAAAAGTCCTCCCTAGCTGTCACTACTGAAGTGGTGCCATTGTCTGGGATAAATATCTGAGGTTTGTTGTCTCACACCAGGGGAGTCAAGGGCGTGGACACATAAGAAGTGGGTTTAGGAGTGGAGGTTTAATAGACAAAAGAAAGAGAAGGGAGAATAGCTCTCTTCCCCGCGAAAGAGAAGGGTGTCTCATCCAGCCGGTGGCAAAGTGCACAGGCTTTTATAGACTGGCTTGAGGAGGCGGTGTCTGATTTACATAAGGCCCAATGATTGGTTGGACCAGGTGTGACATTTACATAGGGTACTGAGAAGCGTGCCGCCCCACCCTAATCTTTTTATTATGCAAATAGTTTTCTGCTGGGCTGGCGCCATGTTGTCTGCTCCTTACTGTACCGGTGGTTGATAAGGCAAAGGGAAGATGCAGCCACCATGTAGGACATGCCTGGGCCCAGGTAGCCTTTTCCTACTGGCACAGCTGCCGGCATTCACCAGCGAGAGCATCCAGCTTGCTTGTCTATGTCTGCTGCTCGATTTTGTAGGCTGCTCTTTGTTAGAAAAGAAAATGATTTGGGGGCTGCTTTTCATTAAAAGGAAAACCTTACTGAGGACTTCCTTACCCTCACTATCTGCCTGAATAATTTCTTTTTAACTCCTGTGTTACTATCAGCCACCACTGTTGGTACCTCGCACAAAATAGTGGCTCGTTTACTGTCTATTGAATGGATAAATGATTGAATACACATCTATGGATGGGATGTGTGACCCTGAGCAAGCCACAGGTTTCGGACACCCAGTTGCTCATCACTGTAGAGAACCAGTAATTCCAACCTCATAGTAGCATCATGAAAATTAAACGAGATAAGGTACATAAAGCGCCCAAAACTATTCCTAGAATGTAGTGGGTATGCAACAAACTTTACAGGTCAAGCTAACAATGGGTTTAAAGCCTGCGCTATAGGTAGAGACAGTGACAGTTACTTTGGTTTTATTGATCACAATGAACACAAAACCTTATCATGTGATAAGTGATGGGGCATGGGAAAATTTTACTATGTTAAACTTTGTTAATGAGAATGCTGGATAATGCAATCTTAATTGGGTTGAAGTTTATCTTTGTACTTCAAGGAGGGTTTCAGATGCAAATCAATCCTCCAAACAAGATTGCAGAGACAGATTTAACCTACTTAAGAGAACAACTGTTCTCAAACAAACGGTATATTGTATTGCACAAGAACTGCTAACCATGAGTTACTTTTATCTGTTTCAGCTGGATCTCTGTTTGTAAACCCATCATTAGCAGTTTATCCTTGTTGCCACGTATATTTACAATCAGTCAAATTGTTTTTTAGAGAAAACATTCCAAAAGGATTTATGAAAAACAAACAAAAAAACAAACAAAAACCAAACCAGTTGCCCTTTCATTTAATCCTGACTAGTTAACTTTATGCCTTTTAAAATAGTCAAAACAAATAATGATACTATACAAAGTTTGGGAAATAGAGGAAAAGCTCACCTATTATTTCCAAAAGCTGATAATGCCTTCCAGCTTCGTTTATGTATTCTTATCTGTGATTTTTCCCCTATATTTTTACATATTTTCAGTTTTAGTTTATTCATACAATTTTATAACCCACTTTTCCTCTTATGATATAATAATTGCTATATAACTTTCAAATTACCATTTTGATTACTTAACTATTAAGTGAATTTATCCTATGTTGAAAAACTATCTCCATTCGATTGAATTTTTATATGGATTCCAGATTTTCAACATTATAATCAAAGCTATATTTCACATGTGCTGCTTTTTTTCTTTTGAAAATATCTTGAGGACAAATTCCCTGGAGCACGGTGCTCCATCTCAGCAAAATGTGCATTTTCATGACCCTTTGCACATTGTAAAATTGCTTTTCAATAAGAGTGGAGCTGATCCAACACTGCCACCAACCAAGTAAATATAGCAGTTTTACTTCATCCTGTCTAGCTCTAGGTATTACCATTTGGCAAGATGTGTAATCCCATTGAAGGACACAAGACAAGATCTGAACCAAGGGAAGGAGATATCAAGTTCTTGGCTGGGAAGGTGACTATCTGAAACATCATTTCTTCTAAATTAACTTACAAATTAAAAGCTATTCCAATTAAATTTCGTATTGGGCAGATTTTAAAAATTATATTTATATGGAAAATAAATTAGAATAGTTATTTAAAAAAAGGAGAAAGATGATAAGCACTAGCTTTCCTATAGTGTATGAACACGGCCGGGCGCGGTGGCTCAAGCCTGTAATCCCAGCACTTTGGGAGGCCCAGACGGGCGGATCACGAGGTCAGGAGATCGAGACCATCCTGGCTAACACGGTGAAACCCCGTCTCTACTAAAAAATACAAAAAACTAGCCGGGCAAGGTGGCAGGTGCCTGTAGTCCCAGTTACTCGGGAGGCTGAGGCAGGAGAATGGCATAAACCCGGGAGGCGGAGCTTGCAGTGAGCTGAGATCCGGCCACTGCATTCCAGCCCGGGCGACAGAGCGTGACTCCGTCTCAAAAAAAAAAAAAACAAACAAACAAACAAAAAAAACAATGCAGAAGTAAAACTGGAACAGATAAACAGACCAGAAGAGAATAATAGGGAGATAAGAAATAGACACCAGCATAAATGGGACTTTGATATAGCAAAAGCAATGTTTCAATTCAGTGGGAACAAGATAGATTTTTTGATGAAGTACTGGTGCAACTAACATAGCATCTAGAGAAAAATCACATTGTATTTCTAGCTTCCACTGTACACAAAATCTAACTTTTGGTGGATTAAGATTTACATGCAAGGAAAAAACAACCTAAGCATTTGGAGAAAAGTTGGGAGAGTATCAATTGCAACCTAGGAATTTAGGAGGTTTTTGTGACTTAGAAAACCTAGAAATTACAAAAGAAAGTATAAACACATTTACAAATTTAAAAATTTTGTATGGCCCGAGGTACTATGAATAAAATACATGAAAAAATGATGTTTTGAGGCAATACCTGCAGCACATAAGACAGACGAAGTGTTCATGTCTATCATATATAAAGAGTTCTTGCAGTTCAATAGGACAGCCAGACAAGGATATAAACAGACATCTCATAAAGGAGCATAAGAAAACGGCCAATGTGGAGTCTTGCTTTGTCACCCAGGCTGGAGTGCAGTGGGGCGATCTCGGCTCACTGAAACCTCCATCTCTGAGTTTGAAGCGATTCTCTTGTCTCAGTCTCCTGAGTAGCTGGGATGACAGATGCCCACCACCACACCCAGCTGATTTTTGTATTTTTAGTAGAGATGGGGTTTCATCATGTTGGCCAGGCTGGTCTCAAACTCCTGACTTCAGGTGATCCACCCGCCTTGGCATCCCAAAGTTTTGGGATTATATGTGTGAGCCATGGCACCCGGCCTCCAATATGATGTTAAACCTCTCAAATAGTCAGTAGGATACAAAAGACAGTGACATCAGGCATAAAACGAAGACTGCATGTTAGAAAGGAGGTCACAAATCAAAGACTGCCAATCAAAATGACAGACTATTCAACATCAACACTGAAAGCCAGAAGTCAGGGGAGGATATATTTCACATCCTGAGGGAAATGATTTCCACCATAGATTGCCCTGCCAAACCCCATTGATCAGTCAAGTCCAGGGTGGAATAAAGACATTTTGAAACACGCAAGGAATTAAACATTTACTTCCCTTTCTCAGAAAGCCATTGCAGGATGTGTTTTACATAGGCTAATAGATACAAGAACTTCCAGGAAGACAGTTAAAAGAAGACTTGAGAGAGCAGTAAACAGTCTTAGAAAGCCAGATATTCCGGGAATAGTAGCAAGCCTCTCCTCATGTCTCAATGGCCAGAAATGTGTAACGTATCTTTGTATGAGGCAATCACTAGCAAGGGAGTGACATATTCCTAAAACCAGTGAGGGCCAGCCCCAGGTCCACAGTTGAATGGGAAATGGATTGAATAAATTCAGATTCTCTGAGGAAGGAGGAAGAGGATATTGGATGTTGGTTGAGCCATGGACAATAACTGCGACAAGCACTCCAATCGTATGTTGATGTGTGTGTGTGTGTGTGTGTGTGTTCATTTTCTGGTTATTGATTCTCTTGTCATGAACTGTAATGAACTGTATGTCTAGCTTTGTGTCAGTGCTACATTGTTTTAATTATTACTGTTTTATAATGTGTTTTAATATCTGATAGAACTTGTCATCCACTTAAAAAATTTTTTCTTTCCAGAATATTGTTTTATATGGTTGTTCTTTCTTCTAGATAAGACATAGAATTATTTCATCAAGTGGGTAAAGCTGCACATATTGGATTCAAACAGACCTGAGTTTGAGATTGGCATAAGATAGAACTGTTTACTAGCTTTCTTCCTGGGGAAAGTTTCTAATCTGTGTGAGCCTAAGTTTTTTCATTTATAAAATGAAAATAATACTAGCTAATTTAGATAAAATGAACAAATTCATAGAAAGACAAGAACTACTGAAACTGATTCAAGAAGAAATAGAAAATTGGGTAGACTTATAGCAAGTAAAAACTTTGAGTTAATAATTTAAAAACTACCTACAAGAAAAAAACTCAGGTCCAGAAAGCTTCACTTGTAAATATAACTACAAATTAAAAAGAGAATGAACATAAATTTTCACAAATGTTTACCAAAAAAAAAAAGAATAGGAAGGAATATTCCCAAGTTTTTTAATGAGGCTAGTATTACCATGACAGTAAAACCAGTCAAATATTTTACAAGAAAACTGTAGACCAGTATTCCTATGAATACAGGTGGAAAAATCCTCAACAAAATATTAGCAAGCTGAATCCAGAAACATATAAAAAACATCACATACCATGACCCAGTGGAGTTTATCCAAGGAATGAAAGGTTGATTTAACATCTACAAATCAACTAATGTAATACACTGTATGAATAAAGTACCCAAATCACATGGTCATTTCTATGAAGAAAAAGTATTTGACAAAATTCAACATTCTTTCATGATAAAAAACACTCAACAAACCAGCAATGGAAGGGAACTTCTTCAGTCTCAAAGAGGAAATCTATAAAAAAATCCACAGCTAATATCATACTCAGTGGCAAAAGACTGAATGCTCTCTTCTTAAGATCTAGAAGAAGAGAAAGATGTCTGCTCTCACCATTCCTATTCAGCGGTGTCCTAGAGGTTCTAGCCAGGCTAATTAGGCAAGAAAGTTGAACAAAAGGCATCCAGATTGGAAAGACAGTATTAAAACTATTTCTGCTTTCAGATAATATGATATATAGAGAAAATCCTTAAAATTACAGTAAAAATCTATTAGAACTAGAAACAAGTTCATCACACAGTATACAACATCAGTTCTGAAAATCAACTATACTTTTTCTAAACACTAGTAATGAACAAATAAAAAATGAAATTAAGAACACAATTTTGTTTATGAGCACATCAGAAAGCATAAAATAATTAGGAATAAATTTACCAAATGAATCACAAAAATTACACTCTGAAAATGAAGAACTATGGTTGAAAGAAATTAAGGAAGACCTAAAGACATGGAAGGATATTCAATATGCATGAGTCAGAGGCTTACTATAGTTAAAATGGAAATATCTGAAATTGATCTACACATTCAATAAATCTCTACTGAAATACAAGCTGGCCTCTTGGCATACATTGACAAGCTGATTCTAAAATTTATAAGAAAATGCAAGAGACCAAGAAGAGCCAAAACAATTTTTTAAAAGTTGGCAGGTTCATACTTCTCAATTTCAAAATTTACCACAAAGCAACAATCATCAAAACATTGTGGTTCTGCCATTAAGATAGATATAGATCAATAAAATTTAATTGAGCAGCAGTTAATCCTCACATTCATAGTCAAATAATTTTTGACAAGTGTGCCAAGACCATTTATTGGGGAAAGAATAGCTTTTTCAACAAATGGTGGAAAAACTGAATATCCACATGCAAAAGGATGCAGTTGAACCTCTACCTTACACCACATACAAAAATTCACTCAAAATGGATCAAACTAGAAGCAAGAGCTGAAACTATAAAACTCTTAGAAGAAAACATAGGATTGTATCTTCCTGACCTTGGATTAAGCAATGATTTTCTAGATATGACAATAAAAACACAAACAAAATTTAAAAAAGATAAACTGAAGTTCATCAACATTAAAAATTGTGTGCTTAAACAAGAAAGTGAAAGAATGGGAGAAAATACTTGTAAATAGCCTGATGAGGGAATAGTATCTAAAAGATATAAAGAATTCATACAATTCAATAATAAAAAGACAATCCAATGGGCGAAGGATCTGAACAGAGAAAGAAGGTATACGAATGCTGATAAGCACACCAAAAAATGCTCAATATCATTATTATCAAGAAAAATAAAATAAAAACTACAATGAAATACCACTTCATATCCATTAACATGATTATGATAAAAAGAACAAGTGTGAGTGCCGATGTGGAGAAACTGGTTCTTCTGTACACTGCTGGTGGGAATGTAAAATGATGCAGCTATTTTGGAAAACAGTCTGGAAGTTTCTCAGTGGTTAAACATAGGGATACCACGGGACCGAGCAATTCTGCTCCTGGATTTATATCTAAGAGAAATAAAAACATATATCCAGACAAAAATGTTTACATTGATGTTCAAAACAACATCATAAATAATCCCCCCAAGTGGAAGCATCCCAAACATTCATCAACTGGATGATGAAGAAAATGTGATGGACCCATGCAATGCAATATTATTCAGCAGCGCACAAGAAGAAGGACTGCTATACGTCACATCACAGATGCATCTTGAACGCATTATGCCAAGTGAAAGAAGCCAGTCACAGAGAACCACATATTATATGATCCCAATGATATGAAATGTCCAGAATAGGCTAACCTATAGGGACAGGAATTAGATTAGTGATTGCGTAGGACTAGGCAGGTTGAGTTGAAATGAGAAGTGACTTTTAATGTGTACATGGTTCCTTTTGAGGGTGAAAATGTTCTAAAATTGTGGTGATGATTGCACAGCTCTGAATATACTAAAAGTCATTTGTTTTACCCCTTAAATTATACCCTTGATGAGTGAATTGTATGCTATATATAATAAAACTACTATAAAAATGGAAATTATGGTCCATAGGGTAGTTACGAAGATAAAATGAGATAAAGTTTAAAGAAATGCTGAACACCGTATCTGGGACACCCTGGACACTCTTTAAAGGGTAGCTGTTACCATTAAAGCTACTGTGACACCACCATTAAGCCCCAAGAAAAGTTATGTTGTAATTGGTCATGTCAGAAACCTGTATGTTTACTTGGGAGAAATGGTCATCTTCAGGAATTTTCATCGTTCCACCCAAAAGAATGGTGTTTCATTCCAATATGTGTTCCACTTTAGCTCATGTAGGTCATCTAGTCTGGATCCTGGCCTGGATAGAAAATCCTCCTGTCATCTCCGTGCAGCCCCCAAGGCTCAGCCTGTCCTGGCCACTGTCACCTTCCTTACCTTTCTCCATTGTCTCCAGCCACAGCAAATCTGACTCGGCTCCTTTTCCCACTATGAGCTCTCTCACCTCGGGATTGCTGCAGGTGCTATTCCTTCTGCCGGGAACACTGTTCCTGCCTCTCACTTGCCCCCAGATGCAATGATATCGATCAGCTATAAACTTTACTTTCATGTCCAGCATTGGTCATCATCATTAGCTTCAGCTTACATGATGCCTTTCTTCTTTCATCATTGCCATCACCATCATATCCAACGTGTACTGAATATTTGCAGGTGTCAGACACCAGGCTGAGTGGTTAAGAATGTTACTCATTTTGTCCTCACCCCACTCCTAGGAGCTAAGTGCTGCACTCATCCTTGCTTTACAGATGAAGAAACTGAGACTTGCGGGGATTAAGGAACTTGTTCAAGGGCACCGCACACTTAGAATCAACAGCTTGTGAGTCCAGGTCTCTTTGGAGCCTCAATGCATGCTCTTAATAGCTAAATGATTAAGCCCAAAGACCTGTGCAAGTGTTTGTATTTCTCTACCTAAATCAACACACATATATTTCAGGGCATAGTAAATTGATGCATTGCAATCATGTTGACACAATTCTTAATAGTCAATGAGTCTGTTTGAGTCTATCAGTATAATGATATGATATTTGTAGATTCATATAAAGTAATTCACGTGGCTGACGTGCATTCTTTGGTTCTAAAGAAAGATGGCTAGATTTTTGGTTTGGTGCAGTTTAAAAATACACCCTTGATGAATGTAATACTCTAATGAAGAAGGCACCTCACTGTTTGAAAGTCAAAGTTGTTAATGTATGCAAAATACACTAATTTTACAGATATATATCTAACTTTTTTTTTAACATTTACATTTGGGGTCTCTATTTCCCGAATGTAGCCTCATCCTCATAATTATTCTTTTCATTTGGATTAGGTTTATTTCTTCTCTGTGCCAATCCTTTTTGTTCCTCAAGGAGATTTGACATATTTAAATCAAGGGAATATTAATATATTCCTAAAAACTGAGTTGATAACAGTTGAGAGCTAGATAACTGATAATACTGTTCAAATTTGACTTTTATTAATGCACTCTAAGGATAGCTTTGTGCTAAGGATAGTCAATCTCCAGCTAAAATGATAGAAAACGGGTGTCCTTAAAACAGACTATGTGAAAACAACAGAAATGTCCATTCATAGGAGAATGTTGGAATAAATTACAGTATGCAGTAATGTCTGCGGCCATTAAAAATTATGTGTAGGTCTATATTTACTGGCATCAAAAAACACACAATTTATTGTTATTGGTAAAAGCTAGTTGTGAACTTGCTTGCATTATATGACCTCTTCTTAGAATATATGTCCCCTCCCCTCGCCTCCCATCCCCTGTCCTCCCCTCCCCTTGCCTCCCATCCCCTCTCCTCCCCTCCCCTCCATCCCCTCTCCTCCCCTCCCCTCCCATCCCCTCTTCTCTCTTGCTCTCTCCTCTCCTCCCATTTCTGTCCCTCTCCGGCCCTCCCATTTGCTCTTCTTCCTTCCCCTCCTGTCTCCTCCCTTCTTCTTGGTGCCTCTACTTTTTCTCTCCTGTATTTCATTCTGTCTCTCCACGTATTTAGAACTATGCCCCGTGTGTGTGTGTGTGTGTGTGTGTATGTGTGTATGTGTGTGTGTATATGTGTATGTGTGTGTGTATGTGTGTGTATGTGTATGTGTGTGTGTATGTGTGTGTATGTGTCCGTGTGTGTGTGTATGTGCGTGTGTATATGTGTGTATGTATGTGTATGTGTGTATGTGTGTGTGTGTGTGTATGTGTGTGTGTGCACATGTGGCATGCATATGCATGCATATTACAGTGAATCTATAGATCTGGAAGGTCGGATATTCTGGAGAGTGGCAGTATTCATGCTTACTTTCCATTTTGTATCTGTATGGAACTGCACCAAACCAAAAATCTAGCCATCTTTCTTTAGAACCAAAGAATACACGTCAGCCACGTGAATTACTTTATATGAATCTACAAACATCATATCATAATACTGATAGACTCAAACAGACTCATTGACTATTAAGAATTCTGTCAACATGATTGCAATGCATCAATTTACTATGCCCTGAAATATATGTGTGTTGATTTAGGTAGAGAAATACAAATACAAAATACAAAATGATACAATGCATTTTGTATCATTTGTTTTTTTGTGAAAGTACATTCCTTTTAAAATTATAAAAATAAAAGAACAATAGCTTATTTTCATTAAAAAATAATCAAGCAGTAACTGTTGATGTCAGCTTAGGAGATCAGAGGTTTTAATTGTGTTTTCATTTTCATGGTAAACGGGGGGAACCCAGCCACCAAATCAAAATCTTGGCGACCCTTTGAAAGAATGACATTTAACATGTCGAGACTGAGCTCATGAAGAGGTTACAGAGCTTTTCAACCATAATTTGATTGCTCCAATATCAATATAGATGAATATTTCATCAAAACGGAGCACAGTTATGCAAGGCATGCTCCCTCCTGATAGTACTGAACTTGCCCTGGGCGGTTTCCCCACAGTGGGGAGTTTTATTATATAGTAGCCTGCCGAGCTCTCCTGGGGGTCAGGGGGTTAAAGCTACAGAAATATGATTTGAGAATCATCTGAGCTCAGCTTTGTTGGAAAGATAAACAGAGGGATTAACAAAGCCTTTTTACAATGTTATTTAAATGCCCTGCGATGGGGTTGGGGTTGGGGGAGCAGGGATAGGAAATATAATCACAACCAAACCTGTAAACACCAGTGTTGTGTTCACGAAATACTCAGGACATCACGTGCCCTCCCCAGCCCCAGCTCTGCAAAGTTCTATTTCCAGATATGGATTGTTTTTCATTTGAAATTGTTGAAGGTTGTTTCCTCTGGCCTCTCCCACTTCATTAAATGCTACAGATTAAACAAATGTCCATGAATACTGTCCTCCCTTGGTGTTTCATTGGTCACGGCGTTGGGCCACGGTGCCAGCTCCGGAGTTTTCATGATGAGACTAGGATGGCTGTGGATTTGGGGCAGTGGCATTACCTCTGTGCATATCAAGAAACTGTTTATATTTCAATTTTATGCTCATCTGGGCGATTCTGTTGGGAACTAACCTACATATCCCATCCCCAGGTGCTCTGCGTGGAGTCCCCTTGCTGCCTGTTCCAGAGAGTGGAGTCCCATTGCTGCCTGTTCCAGAGAGTGGAGTCCCATTGCTGCCTGTTCCAGAGAGTGGAGCTGGTATCTTGAGGGCGGTGCTAGGTGCCAGCAACAGGCATTGGTGTTTACCTTTACCTGGTGACATTCCAGAGAAGCTGGTGACGTGCCTTTTTTTTTTTTTTTTTTTTTTTTGAGATAGGGTCATGCTCTGTTTCCCAGGCTGGAGAATGGCATGATCACGGCTCACTGCAGCCTCAACCTCCCACGTTCAATCAGTTCTTCCACCTCAGCCTTCCAAGTAGCTGGGACTGCAGGTGCGCACCATCCCAACTAATTTTTTTTTTTTTTTTTTTTGAGACGGAGTCTTGCTCTGTTGCCCAGGATGGAGTGCAGTGGTGCAATCTTGGCTCACTGCAAACTCTGCCTCCTGGATTCATGTGATTCTCCTGTCTCAGCCTCCCGAGTAGCTGGGATTACATGCACACACCACCACAGCTGGCTAATTTTTGTAGTTTTAGTAGAGGTGGGGTTTTGCCATGTTGGTCAGGATGGTCTTGAATTCCTGACCTCAGGCCCCCCTTGGCCTCCCAAAGTACTGGGATTATAGGCGTAAGCCACCATGCCCAGCCTCCTCCCAAATAATTTTTGTGTTTTTTATTGAGATGGGGTTTCACCATATTGCCCAGGCTGGTCTCAAACTCCTGGGCTCAAGTGATCCTCCCATCTTGGGCTCTCAAAGTGCTGGGATTACAGGCGTAAGCCACTGTGCCCAGCCTACCTGCCATTTTGTATAAAATTTCCCCCAAATAAATCCACAGTTCACTTCACTGAATCCTACAAGATGAGCCGTGGCTGGTGGTTACTTGGGAAGGCTTGGCTTTTAGATTTACTTTCTCGCAGCCTGTGGTTTTCTGTTTCTGGCGTGTGTGTGTGTGTGTGTGTGTGTGTGTGTATGTGTTCATAGTTCAGTTCACTTTCCTAGCATTTCCCTGTTGCAACAATAAGTTGTTTCCCTTACATGTCATCTCTAAATGGAAATAGAACAAAGAAAACAGGACACAAGAAATCAGGGAATTTTCCAAAGGCACATTTGATGTACAAGTGTAAACAGGAATGAGATGCTGGGGGAGACCGGAATTGCCAGTGTAGACAGCTGTTAGTGGGTGTTATCGGTGGCACTCAGGGAGATGGAGCTGTCTGCGAATTTGCAAAGGAAGAGGACACAGGAAAGCAGAGGGTGCAAGGAAAATTCCGCCTTTCTGTTGCTACTTCAAGTTGCATTTGTACTCGCAGACTTGAGTAAATGTCTGATTTATTCAACTTTACCAGTAGGAGTTAGTTCAAATACATGGGACAGGACATTTACAACAGTCTGAACACTTCGTCTTTGAATGATTTTCAAGGTGTGAAGACTTGGACTCAACTCTAGCTGCAGGCAGAGGAGTGGGAGGCACTCCCAGACCACTGAGGATCACGTTGAAATGTTGGGGGTTGCAGTGTCTTTGCACGCCGCTGAGTCAAGCTGGGTTTTGACACAGCCTGGTTTTATTTAAGAAAAGCTGGAATAAATAACAGGGTCAGGGGTGCATTCGGGTGTCAGGAGTTACGGATAAACAACCACAATCCTGGTATTCACTTGATTTTTATCAGGAGACCACAGCATCTCCCATGCTGTGTTAAATATATTCTAGCAGATCTTGGGGCAAGAAACAAACATTTCTGGTGAAAGCAAATGGTGTAAAAATGGGAGGGGAATAAAGGAAAAGGAAAGGGAAATTCTCATGACACCTTTGAACTTGAACTTCCTGCTTTATTCAGCCGAAGTAATTGAAACCGATGTCTCCTTTCTCCCTAAATTGGATTTTGACTTACATGTGTGGAACCGGGGCGTTTTCTTTTCTCTAAGAGGGTAAGACTCTGCACGTCTTCCTCTCCTTTCTAAAGAACATCTAAGGTAACTTTTTACCTTAGTGACAATAAGTTAGCAGCAGCACATTGAAGTATAAAGCACTGGGGGTCTATGGAATACAGTTCAATAAGTAAGATCTGGGTGCTAGAGGTTGCAGATCTCTCGATATTTACCATCTCACTTTGTTTTCACAGCAAGTCTGCCCAGTCGATAGTCTTGTGACTAGTTGACAGATGGTAACATGAACAAAGAGATTAAGTCACTTGCTCAAGGCCACAGGCTGGTAAGTTAGGGAACCAGGATTCAAATCCACACACACGAATCCACGCTCGTGAAGATTCTGCCTGGGATCACGAAGTATAGTTTGAGCGTCAGCACCATTTGCTTGGCTTCCTTCCATGTCTGTATCATTTTAATGTCTGTAGTAGAGTCAAACTGACGTGTTATAGATGAAAACCAAGGAATTCAGAAAGCTAGGCGAATCCACAAAGCAGTATATCAAATTAAGACAAAAGCAGATTCAATTGAGAAAAACAGAGTCAGGTGCTCCTGGCATGACAAACATTTTTTTTTAAGTTAAATAGTTGAAAAGAAGGATATTACATGCCACTTCTCCTCTAAGTTATTTTATTTGATGTGAAACTCTCTAAAGGGCACAAAGGTTGAGTTGTGTCATTAAGCTATGCATTCTTCAAGTGTCAGATTTTCAGATACCATAGCTTAACCTTTGCAATGCTATATAGAACCTTGTTCCCAGTCAGCTAAGTTCTTTTTCAACTTTCTTTTTTTCCCCTGCGATGTTGTTCACAGGCAGCTGCAGGCCTAGAGCCCGTCTCATGAAGAGCAGGAAGTACCGGAAGCCACAGCCAGGATTAAAGAGTTGATCTAAACCTTAGATCTTAGCTTCAAGGTTGTAATGTACAGTGAATTTGGTTACATGGAAAAGGAAACAGTAATTGTTGAAGTATGTTTTCTTAAGCTACAGAATAATTTTTGAAATGCTTGCCTTTAATCCACAGACAGGCTCGCGTTTGAGAAAATAATTTTCTTGCTGCTCAGGATGAATGAGAGTGTCTGAAGTGCTGGATCTTTGAGTTACGTTTTGTCATTTTTTCAAAAAATAAAAAGATGACTAGTGTCATACAATAGAGTTTAAAAGGTTGCTTTTTCTAACTACCATAACTTTGGTGCCCTGGTTGTGGATGTTGGAATGGTTTAGTTTCTGGTGCTTCTTACTTAAAATTTGAGACAGTGCCTGATTTAAAAAAAAAAAAAAGCAATAGTGAGGCATCTGAGAGCTCATTGTACCTAGACTAGAACTTTATCTCACTGTGCTTGGGTCAGAGGGTGGAGAGTATCAGGGCTCTGAGCACCACACTTGATTCTAGCTTTGCTTCTTTCCAGATCTGAGCATCTGTGCTATTGATTCCACTTCCTTAGTCTCCATTTGTTGCTGCGAGTGCTGAGTGCCACAAGTGATTCCCTCATATGGAAGGTGCCTGACTCACAATGATGGAGTTTGCATGCTGTAGCTACATAGTTTAACCAAGACATTAGATTGTGGATCTAATGATAGAAGCCTGCAACTTCTTATCCACCGAGAAAGCATGCAGCAACTTCTTATCCACCGAGAAAGCATGCAAGAACTGCTAACTCATGCCCCCATGCCTAACAACACGGGTTTCTCAGCTTTTAAAGGATTAGAGTCATCCATTGGTCTGAGGAACCAAAAGCTTTGGTGCAACTCCAAATAAAAGTAACAAACATGTGTTTTCCCACTGCTATACTAGCACAATTCCCACATGTGATAGGAGGAACCCAGTGGGAGGTGATTGAATTATGGGGGTGGGTCTTTCTGTGCTGTTCTTGGGATGGAACAACCCACACAATCCTCTTTCACCATCCTAGGATTCACAGGTTGTTTTCTTGTCTTGACGTTGTCTCAGGATGGCTGTAGGATGCTCAAGTTTCTGGACAGATGATGCCGCTCTAAAGCAGTGCTTCCCACACCGTCAGTGGAAATACCAACTTTGTGGTTGTTTACTTCCCATATGCTACCAACTGCTACTTTTATAAAATACAACAAAAATAAATTTCTAGGGAAAAAAGTGAAATGAGAAAACACAAAGAGATACACAACACGAGTTCATGTCTAAAGCCAGTGTCAATTACCAACGCCATCACATTGGTCTGGTGCCTCCTCTGGCCTTCTGCACCAATCTCTCTCCAATGTGTGACAAGCAGTGCATGGGCTGTCTCGAGTCTATGGACCACACTTTGACTGGCACAGTGATATGGCCTCATAGCACGGGGTATTAATCCCAACTGTAGTGCAAACCAACAAAGCGTTCTATCACTTGCCAGGAACAGCAGTGGCACCTGCCTTGGAGTCAGACATGCCCACTGAGAATGCAGTGTCTTGTGTACCCAGGATTATGTGTTCTGGATGAGCACAGAGCTTGGGGGATAATACAGTTTGGCTGTGTCCCCAGCCAAGTCTCATCTTGAATTGTAACTCCCACAGTTCCCACAGGTCACGGGAGGAACCCAGTGGGAGGGGATTGAATTATGGGGGCGGGTCTTTCTGTGCTACTCTTGTGATAGAGAAGGAGTCTCACCAGACGTGATTGTTTTAAAAATGGGAGTTTCCCTGCACAAGCTCTCTCTTTGCCTGCTGCCATCCATGTAAGACATGACTTGCTCCTCCTTGCCTTCCACCGTGATTGTGAGGCTTCCCCGGCCACATGGAACTGTGAGTCCAACAAAACCTCTTTCTTTTGTAAATTGCCCAGTCTCAGGTATGTCTTTATCAGCAGCGTGAAAATGGACTCATACAGGGGAGCAGAGGAAACTGGACTCCCATCCCATCCTCAAAGTCTGGGGTCTGGTTTGATGGTCAGACAAGAAACAACCCCAGGATGAGTATTATAAAGAAGACATGAGCAAGATACCAGATACTCCAGAGAAGTCAGGAGAGCCTTCACCAAGGAGGGTATATTTAAGAAAGGTTTTCTTCCTTCCTTCCTTCCTTCCTTCCTTCCTTCCTTCCTTCCTTCCTTCACCTCCCTTCCTTCCTTTCCTTCCTTCCTTCCTTCCTTTCTTCCTTCCTTCCTTCCTCCTTCCTTCCTTCCTTCCTTCCTTCCTTCCTTCTTTCCTTCCTGCTTTTTTTTTTTTTAATGGAGTTTTGCTCTTGTTGCCCAGGCTGGAGTGCAATGGTGTGGTCTCAGCTCACTGCAACCTCCATCTCCCAGGACCAAGTGATTCTCCTGCCTCAGCCTCCTGAGTAACTGGGATTACAGGTGCTCACCAATATGCCCAGCTAATTTTTGTATTTTTAGTAGAGATGGAGTTTTGCCATGTTGGCCAGGCTGGTCTTGAACTCCTGACCTCAGGTGATCCACCCACCTTGGCCTCCTGAAGTGCTGGGATTACAGGCATGAGCCACCACGCCTGGCCTTAAGAAAAGTTTTCAAAATGTATAGACATCCATTGGATGGGTGCTGGCAGAATGGGGTCGGTGGATGGAGTTGAGAGGTGGAAAAAGACACCCTGGTGATGCAGGACGGGTGAGCCCCCAGACTGGGGCTTAGCCTGGAAGGGTTCTTGACTTTGCCCAGGAAAGAACTCAAGGGGGAGCCGGTGGTGCTGGACAGCATCTGTTATCGAAGTGGCCGTGCACAGTAGCAGCAGAGGTGCTGTCCCTCCAGAGCAGGGCTACCCCATGGGCAGTGTGCCCACAGCTCAGAGGCAGGGCTGCAGTCATATTTATATCTACTTTTAATTACACACAAATAAAGGGGCAGATTATCCAGAAATTTCTGGGAAAAGGGTGGTAACTTCCAGGTTTTGCCATGGCAATGGTAAACTGACGTGGCACACTGGTGGACGTGTCTTATGGAAAGCTGCTTGCACCCTGGCCCTGTTTTAGCTGGTCCTCAGTTTGTTCTGGTATCCAAGCCCCATCTACAGAGTCAAGTCCCACCTCCTACCTCACTAGGCAGGGCAAACATGGGTGAAATGTCCGCAAACTTGGGCAATAGTTAAGACCCTCAAGCTCAAAATTTCCTCCCCTGTGAAATGGAGCTGACGATGCTTGCTTTGTGTGGATATTGAAAATAATGATGTGCAAAGCATCCACATCTGTGCCTATGCTGTATTCACACAAATAAATGCTAGTTTGTGTCTCTACCCCCGCGTTGGTCCAGAGGTGAGGACAATGGGTAAGCAGTCATCCCCTGCTCTTGGGAATGTGATACAGGCTCAGAGGTCATTAGGTGTCAGGAGAACTCAGTGAGGGCACTCCTGACGGATGAGTGGGCAGGGTAAGGGCACCTTCAAAGGACAATAAGGCACTCCAGGATGCTTCCCCAGTGATGGGGAAGCCCTCACCTCCCACTGACCTGAAGAAGCAATGGCTTCCAAAGCATGGGGGGATGGAAAGTGCTGAGGGCACCCATGGAGAACGGCAAGCGTGCCGGGTTTAATGAGAGATGTGTGTGGGGGGGGTGCTGTGTGGGGAGGTGAGTATTAAGGGATGGTATTTTAGTTATACCTTGTGATGAGCAAGTAACACAAAAACTATAACAAAAGGCCAAATGTGTTCATTTCTCTACCAGGGTCAAAAGTAAAGGCTACTTGAGAACAGCAGGGGAGGTTCTGTCTGGCTGGGGGCCAGGAGAGATGCTTTCCAAAGGAAGTGATGTTCAATATAGTCCTTGAATAACCACAAAACAACAACAGCTGGCACTTTCGAGTGCTTACTAGTTGCCAGGCACTATTCTAAGTAATTGGTACATATGAGCTCACTCATCCTCACAGCCCTATTAAGGGGTGCTAGGGATTGGATTCTGACCTCTCCAAATTCATCTGCGGAAGTCCCAACCCCAGGAACTCTGAATGTGACCTTCTTTGGAAACAGGGTCTTTGCAGCTGTAACTGGTTAAGGTGAGGTCATCAGGGTGGGCCCCTGCTCCGTTGTGATGAGGGTCCTTCTAAGAAGAAGGAAACTTGGGCACAGGCTTGCACGCAGGGAGAATGTGAGGATGGAGGCAGAGATCAGGGTGGATCCTCAAGTCTCGGGATTGCCAAAGATGGCCAGCAGCCATGGGATGCGAGGAGAGAGGCCTGAAGCAGAAGAAACCAACCCCGCCCACATCTCAATCTTAGGCCTGGCCTTCAGAACTGTAAGACAACACATTCCTGTTGTTTAAGCTGCTCAGTGTGACACTTTGTTACAGCAGCCCCCAGAAACTAATATAAGGGGGTCATTATTATTGTTCTCTTACAGATCAGGAAACAGGCACAGACAGCTTATGTGTCTAGGACAGTGATCCAGGGCATGGGGTCTGGGGCCAGACCTCAGGGGTGAACCATGCACCTGCTATGTGTTTTCCAGGGGCAGAGACGGCGGGCAGGGATACCAGCTAGGAATCTGCAAGGATGAGGCCAGAAACAAAGGCAGGAGAGGGACTTGGGGGCAGCATGGATGGGAAAGATTACGGAGCTCTGATCGCCAAGACTTGAAGACGCATTGCTTATACACAGAAAGAATCCTTCCCAGTGTTTTACAAAGCCAACCTAATCCTCATTCCAAAACGTAACAATTCAAGAAAGAAAATAGAGATTATTCTCTTTAACAATTAAAGATCTCTAAATCCTAAACAGATTACTAGAAAATCAAATATAGTACTATGCTGAAAAGATAATGCACCATAGCAAATTAGGGATTTTATTTCGGGTGATGCAAGGATAGCTCATTATTTAGAAACTTACTAATACAATTCACATGAATTAGCTAAATAAGGACATCAATGATTATCCTGATACATCTGCGGAGGCATTCGATAAAACACAGAGTTTTTTAAGGTGCAGAGGAGTGGCATCCCCATAAGAGTCAGAATCAAGGATTTTAAATATCATTACTCATATTTAATAACCTTCTAGCTAATGCTAGAAGGCAAGAAACAGAAATAAGAGGTGGAAATAATGAAAAGGAAGAGACTAAAATAAATGAGCAGAATGCATAAGAAGAAACCCTAAAACTTTGCTATGATGATAAAAATAAATGGAGAGAAATATGTATTCCTGGGCAAGAATGCTGAGTATTGCAAGGACACCACTTTCTCCTAAATCATAAAAATACTTAATTCATTTCCCATAGTATGAAGTTTGGAACTAGATAAAAATGATTCTAACCTGCACATAGATGACTAAGCCTGAGAGCCAGTGTGGCAGACTGGGTGGCAGGGGGTGCCTGCCTCAGTCATGCACCCAGAGAACATGGTTCCTCAGCAACCTTGAACCCTGGCCCAGCCCTCGACATGAGGCCTGATGCTCCAAGCTCCTGCATGCCATGTACCAGGACACCAGCTGTGGCTCACCTGTGTCCCAGAGGGGGCCTTCCTGTGGCCCAGAAACTA
Organism: Trachypithecus francoisi; assembly: GCF_009764315.1. Lineage (NCBI taxonomy): Eukaryota > Metazoa > Chordata > Mammalia > Primates > Cercopithecidae > Trachypithecus > Trachypithecus francoisi. The sequence continues at coordinate 2,875,855 of NW_022681456.1, forward strand.
GGACTCCGCTGGCCTGAGCAAACCAGTTGATTCCTCTGCCATTCCAAAAGGGGCAAGGACAGCCTTCTCCAGCGAGGTCTGAGCCCAGCCTGGGGAGGAGTCTTCCAGTTTGCCCTTCCTTATCTTTTCTATCCCAGTCCTAGAGTAGCCTGTATTTTATAGTTAATCTCTTATCATCATCATCATCATTTATATTAAACTTTCCTTGTTTAAATTACTGTGCAATTTCTGTCCCCTGATTGTACCCAAACTAGTACAACAGGTAAGTATGTTTTGAAAACGAACAAGGAATGACTTTACACAATAAAATTTGTATATAATCTCTCTCTATATATATTCAAATTATATTTGAATAAAATACTTTCAGAAGTCAAGTGTGTGTGTGTGGTAATTAAGATAGAGGGGTTCACAAGGATCTGAACAGACAGGTCATTGGAACAAGATAAAAAGTCAAGGAGACCAAATAAGAAGAAAGATAACATTTCAAATCAGAGTTGAAGAGTGAATTGTTTATTATAACAATTTGTTTAGAGACAACTAGATAGCCATTTAGATAGCCATTTAAAATAACATTAATTAACTTAAATCCCTAATATATGACTTTCTCTTAATACATTTTAGGCGGTTTAAATATGTAAGTGTAAAAAATGAAACTATGGAAATGCTAGACCACAATATTACATGGATACACATCTGTTTCTATGGTTAAAGAATGCCTTTCCAAGGATGAAAACGAAATATCTTTCTTAAAAGAGATGAAGGAAAAGATTGATATTCATGACTACAGAAACATTTAAGCTTTTCCATAAAATTAAAAGATTTCAAAAGCTAACTTACAATGCAAATAACAAACTACAAAAAATATTTTGGATAAAGGTTTACAATTTCAAATATCTAAAGAATTCTTATAAATCAATCAAGTATAGCTAATGTACCCTGTGGAAAAATGGGCAAAGAATAGTCACATCAATACTAGTAATTTTTTGAAAAACAGAAACAGCAAAAACTCATTATTCATCAAACATATGCAACGACATAGAAATTTCATTTTATGCTAATCCCATAACCAAACCTAGAAAAACAATAGCAGGTGTGGTGGCTCATGTCTGTAATCCCAGCTCTCTGGGAAGCTGAGGCAGGAGGATTGCTTGAGCCCAGAAGTTCAAGCCCAGCCTGGGCAATAAAGTGAGACTTTGTCTCTACAAAAAATCAACAATAAATCAGCCAGGTGGGGTGGCTCTCGCCTGTGGTCCCAGCGACTCAGGAGGCTGAGCTGGGAGGATCAATTGCGCCCAGGAGGTTGAAGTTGCAGTGAGCTGTGATCGTGCCACTGCATTCCAGCCTACGTGATGGAGTGAGACCCGGTCTCAAAATAATAATAATTATAATAATAATAATAATAGCCTGTTAGTGAGAACCCACATGAGCACAGCCTTTTTGGGGATATTTCCATAACATATATCAAAGTTCTTCAAAATCTGTAAATCTCTGACATAGGAATTCTACGGAGAAGAACTTTGCTTTAGGAAATGGTCAAAAATAAGCTCTAAGACATACAGACAGAGCTATTCTTTACAGCACTACTTATAATATTGGAAAATGGCTAACAAATTTAATTCCCAATGATAGGCAATTGGCTAAGTAAAGATAAAAGGCATGGAGTAAATATCTGTGCAGCAATTATCAATAAAGTCACAAAAATCCTTAATGACACATGAAAATGTTTATGGTATATTTTAAATGAAAAAAATAGCATATAAGAACAAGTTGCGTATATACAAATTATATGCAATTGTTGGATAAAAATATCCAATTCTTTAAAGGGGACTGCAGAGCCAGTATCAAATTGTCAGCTCAGGAAGCACAGGACTTCTTTCTAGACGTCCTTGTTTTGGGCTGGGTCTTTCCGCAAAGACTTTTCTGGAAAAGGCAGACATCCCCCCATCCATTGACGGCCCCCGAGGTTATCCTCTTGCCTAACTTCCATGGGGGGTTGTAAATAGAAGACCCTCTTCCTTCAGAAAGGACAAAGTCTCTTACAGATGGATGTGCTCCTATCTCTGGCAGCCAGACCTCACAACTGGGATCACAGAACTCTTTCTCTTTTCCCATCTCAATGAGCGTAGCGGAAAGTGACAGCAAATGGAACCGTTGGCAGGATTGGTCTCTCAGAGGAATATCATCAAATGGGACACCAGCGGCGCTTGGTAATCAAACCAGAAGCAGCGGTAGGGAAGAGCATTTATAGGTTAGAGGAGACACTGGAGAATTAAGGTGCCTCGGGAGAAGAGTGCAAAAGCCAGCTGACTTCACTAAAACATCTGTCCTTTATGATTCCGAGTTTTTAAAAGCTAATTTTAATTTGGAAGCATTACTGGAGTGCTTGGCTGAGCCCAGTAGATTCCCTTTGTGCTATTTTGTAGATAAAATGAAAAAGTCACTCATCCCAATAAGGATCATCTTTATCGCTTGTACTGAGCCAAATAAGTAAATGATAATCTTCAAATCAATCAGGGTCCCAGCAGGGAGAAGAATCTCATTCAGATGGTTCCCTGGAAGACATTTTAATAAAGGGACTCCTTCCAAAGGTGGGCAAGGTTAAGCAAAACAACAAGAGAGGCTGAGGCCCCGAGGCAGCGGTGATGGTAAGGAGTAGTACTCTCTCCCCCAGGCCGGGGGGGCAGGAGGAAGGAGTAGCGTTCCCAGTTCCCAGAGCTGCAGATGGTCAGGGCCTTGGACATGGGCTTGGTAAGCAGGAGCTGCAGGTGCGCAGGGAACAGCCACACTAAGCCCTGAGAGTGACAACAGAGGGCGGTGAGAAGAAACGCCTGACCTGTCTCCGCTCCTGCTCTCTGCTTCCTGGCCAGTGCCTCTCACGGGCCGAACCCACCTTGAAACGCAACAGCAAGTGAGACTGATGGATGCTATCCCAGGGACATTGAGGAGTGTCTCCCCAACATTCACGTCCATGCCCAGTCTCAGAACGAGCTTGTTGAGGATAGAGTCTTTAGAGGTGTGATTGGTTAAGGATCTTGAGCTGAAATCATCCTGGATTCAGAGTAGGCCCTAAATCCAATGACTGGTGTCTCTGTAAGAGAGGAGAGGACCCAGACACAGAGGAGAAGGCCATGTGGCTATGGAGACAGAGGGTGGAGAGGTGCTACCACAAGGCAAGGGACAGAGGACAGCCAGGAGCCACTAGAGCCAAAAGGGATGAGCAAGGATCCTCCGTGGAGCCTTCAGAGAGAGCAGGACCCTGCTGCCTCCTAGATTGCAGACTTCTGACTCCCAGGACTGCAAGAGAATACATTTCTGTTGTTTTAAGCCACCCGGTTGGGGTAATTTGTCAGAGCAGCCCCAGCAACTAATAGCAGTCATGAGTGCCAGCCTCCCATGGCACACAGTAGGGCCCTGCAGTGGGGGCTGCAAGGGTCTTAACTGACAGTAACCTTACAACCCTCTCCCAAGGGAAGGAGGCTACTGGATTGCTTCTGTACATTGGTTGCAAGCAACAGAAATGAACTCTGGCCAACGACAATGAAAGGAACTAAAAGGAAGCTCACAGAATTGGAGAAAGGGATGAGAAACAAGCACTGGAAATCGGCAGAGACTCGGAAACTCGGGGGCTTGGATGCCGGCGCTACGGGGAGCAGTGCTGGAGCAGGAGCTTGCAGGTCGGGACATGAGGATCCCAGAACAGCCAACATGATCTTGTAAAAGAACAACCAAGTTGGAGGACTCATAGTTCTCAATTCCAAAACTTATAAAGCTATAGCAATCAAAACAGTGAGGTGCTAGCATAAATACAGACATATAGCTGCTCATTGGAATGAATGCAGAGCCCAGACTATCGACTCTCATGTATGGCCAGTTGACTTTCCACAATGAAGCAAAGACAAGTCCATGGAGGAAACAGTCGTCCTTTCAACAAATGGTGAGAGAAAATTCAATATCCACACGCAAAAGAATGAAGTCGGATGCCCACCTTATACCATATTATACAAACATCAACACCAAATGGAACACAACCCTGAGGTAAGAGAGAAAACTATAAAACTCATAGAGGAAAACATAGGCACAAATCTTCATGACTTTGGATTAAACAACGGTTTCTTAGATCTGACACCAAAAGCACAAGGGAGAAAGGAAAAAAAATGGATACGAGTTTCATCAAAATTTAAAACAGTTTTGTGCCCCCAAAATATACTGTAAAGAAAGTAGAAAGTCAATCTACAGAAGAATGCATTTGTAAATCACACATGTGATACGGGGCTTGTATCTATAACATATAAAGTACTCTTACAACTCATAAAAAACTCGCCTTTTGAACACGGAAAAAGGATCCAAATAGACATTTATCCACAGAAGACATATAAAAGGCCAATCATCATATAAAAAGATTCTCAATGTTGGCCGGGCACGCTGGCTCACGTCTGTAATCCCAGCACTTTGGGAGGCCGAGGCAGGCGGATCACAAGGTCAGGCAATCGAGACCATCCTGGCTAACACAGTGAAACCCTGTCTCTACTAAAAGTACAAAAAATTAGCCAGGCGTGGTGGCAGCCGCCTGTAGACCCACCTACTCGAGAGGCTGAGGCAGGAGAATGGCATGAACCCAGGAGGTGGAGCTTGCAGTGAACTGAGATGGCACCACTGCACTCCAACCTAGGCGACAGAGCAAGACTCCATCACACACACACACACACACACACACACACACACAAACACAAAGATCCTCAATGTTATTTGTCATTAAGGAAATGCACATCAAAGCCACAATGAGTATTACTTCACGCCCACTAGGATGACTATAATAAAAAGAGACAGACAATAACAAGTGTTGGTAAGGGTGTAGAAAAATTGGAACCATGATACATTCCTGTTTTGATTGTAAGTGGTGCAGCACTTTGGAAGACAATTTTGTTTGTTCTGCAAAAACATAAGCATGGAGTTACCATATGATCAGCAATTTGACACCTAAGTATATACCCGAGAGAATTGAAAGCATACGTCATGTAAAAAACATGAACCTGTATGTTCAAAATAGCCCAAAGGTGGAAAAGCCCCAAATGTTGACCAATAGACAATTGAATAAACCAAACATGGTATTCTATACAATGGATTATTATTCAGCCATAGAAAGGAATATAGTACATACGCTACAGTGTAGATGAACCTTGAAAACATGCTGAATGAAATAAGCCAGCCACAAAAGACCACAAATTGTAGGATTCCATTTACATAAAATATTTTGAATACGTAAATCTGTAAAGTCAGAAATAGGTTAATGAGGCTGGGCGTGGTAGTGTATGTAATCCCTGTAATCCCAGCACTTTGGGAGGCCTAGGTGGAAGGATTGCTTGAGGTTAGGAGTTCAAAACCAGCCCGGGCAACATAGTGAGATCGTGTCTCTATAAAAATTATTTTAAAAATTAGCCAGGCGTAGTGGCACATTCCTGTAGTCCTAGTGAGTTGGGAGGCTGAGGTGGGAGGATTGATTGAGCCCAGTAGTTTGAGGCTGCTGTGAGCCGTGATTACACTTCTGTACTCCAGCCTGGGCAACAGAGCGAGAGAAAAAAAAAAATCTAAAAAAAAAACCCAAAAGTGGTGAACAAATGATTCTGAGTCCTAGGGAGAGGTGGAATCAATAACAACTGCTGATAATGAAGATGTTGTTTCTTTCTGTAGTGATGAAAATGTTCTAAAATCAGATAGATTGGTGATGGCTGTACAACGATATGAATCTACTAAAACCTACTGAATTGTAAATTTCAAAGGGATGAGTTTTATTGTATGTGAGTTATGGCTCAATAAATTTATTTTAAAATGTCTAGCCCTTTGAGAATAATTTATTTTTCGCAATCTTGCCAAGATCTTTGTACAAAATATGTATTTTAATAAAATCATTTGGAGGTCTTGGAATTTCCCACGAGCTTCAGCTCATATTACAGTCACTTACTACACAATTGATTTTCTTCTAGGTTGGGTCACTTGTGTTTATTTTCCTGTGGGGTGTCCTCAGCAGGAAAAAGAGGATCTTTTTTTTGGTACTGTGGTAAAATTTCTTCGTGTTATATTTATAGAAACATAAATTCTTTTAAAATAAATGGTAATGTCACATTGGTCTTTGTTTCTTTACCCTTTTAAATATACCCTAGCATCCTAGCTTTTTTTTTTTTTTTTTTTTTACCTCTCAGCAATGAAATAAAATATTTTTGTTTATAAACATCAAAGGTTGTTTTTAAACAGGAGAATTGCTTGAACCTGGAAGGCGGAGGTTGCAGTGAGCCAAGATCGCACCACTGCACTCCATCCAGCCTGGGCAACAGAGTGAGACTGTCTCAAAAAAAAGAAAAAGGCTTTTTTAAAAAAATATTCATGCCACTCACATATTGTACATCTTTTTTAATACTTCGGGTTTAGAATTAATCAATCAGTGTAAAATGATCTATAACACCACATCGTATAATAAGGACGTGATCTCTGGGGCTCTGTAGAATGTTTGTCACCATAGCTAGCAATTTATCAAAAGAATATAAATTAAAAATAAAAACTGCATGCTTCATAAGTGCATGACTCATTTATGAGTGGAGAGAAATCTCTAGGATAGGGTATTTTTTCTTTGAGACTGGAATATTTAAAGCTGCATTTCACAATGAAGTTTGGTTTACACGGGTCTTTACTATTTGAAAATATCTGTGGGTGGTTTTAGGCTAAAATAATCATCTATTTCTAAAACCTTGACATCAGGTTTTATGCAGTAATCAAGTTTACCGCTTGCGTGAACAGTACACGTGTCTCCCTTTGGGAGCCCTGACTTTGACACTTCCGAATCCCTTGTGCCTGAAGCAGGCTTTGGTGAGTTCTTCCCATCTGGGTTTATGTCTGTGACCATTTTGCAGTTTATGTTAAAAAGGAGCTTTCAGTGAGATAACGTGCGCTTTGCACTCCCTTCCCTGAGTCCTGCTATCCTAAGTAGTCTCTGTGCTAATCATCACAGAAGAGATGCTCATATAATACATGGCACAAATTGGGACCTCTTGGGAAGGAAAGAGAATGCTCTTCACAAGTCACAGGACAGCAGGTGCCAGCCAGGACAGTTTGGGCAAACCAGGATGCATCGCCACACCAGTCCTGGGGGAACCTCCCGTCTGAGAATCATCTCTACATTGAGGCCACCTGACCTGTGCCAAGCATTAAGCTAACACTTTGGGTGTGGTGTGTTTCCTGACCTCCCATAACAACCTGATGAAGTGGGTGCCACGACATCTCTACTTAGAATGAGGAAGCCATATATAACATACATGCCTGCAGGATTCCATCCATTGATCACGTCCTATTTAGATACTTCCCATGGATTCTTCCCCTATTCCCCCACCCCCTCCGTCTATCTCTCTCTCTCTCTCTCTCTCTCTCCTCTCTCTCTCTCTCTCTCTCTCTCTCTCTCTCCTCTGTCTCCTTTGCAAGCTCATCCTTCTCTTCAGGGCCATTCAATACAGGGTTCTTCAAGGCATGGTCCTAGACCACTTCGTTCTCCTGTCTCCCATCTCACTCACCCACATGGCTTCACTCAATACCCATATGTGGATAACTTACAAATGTACATCTCTAGTGCAGTTACTGAATATCTGCTTTGCGATGACTCAAAGGTATCTCCAATCCAGCATGTCACTTTTTCACTCTCATCCCAATAGTCAAATCTTGCCTATGAACCTTCTACATATCTGTCAAATCCGACCACTGTTCTCCATTTCTAACCCCATGCTGGAGCAGGCTCCTTCATCCTTCCCTTGGACTATTGTAATCACATCTGTATTCCTCCAATCTGCACTCCACAGAACTCCCTCCTGCCCAAAGCCCTCCAGTGGCCTCCCAGTACTTTCAGGACAAACACGAAACTCTGTCAACAGTGCCTATAACACCTTGCACGACAGGGCTCTTCTTTACCTGTCCTGGCTATTGCAGATCAATTCATTCAATCTTCCTCCGACCCCCGTCTTCTGGTTGTGTAGATCAGAGTGGCCCAAGGAGGTACAGCTGATGGCACAGCCAGGACATGCACACCGGGGTCTCCATCCCAGGCATTAAATAAGGCATTTACATGGATGGTGTGGTCTTGCGGCTGACACATTTTGGCATATTTGTGCTTTCTCTCTCCCCTTAGCAAGTGTGACTATGAAATCCTACTGTTTTTGTGTTCTCCAAGGCTGTCGTAATAAGTACCATAGTTGGGCGGCTTAGACCACAAAGGTGCATTCTCTCATTCTTCTGGGTGCCAGACATCTGGAATCGAGGTGCTGTGGGGTTGGTTCCCTCTGAGCGTGTGAGGGAGAATCTACTCTGGGCCTCTCTTCTGGGTCCTGGTGGCCTCGGGCACCCTCCCTGTGGCTTCACGCTGTCTGCTGTCTGTGCATACCTGCCCTGTGTCCAAACATCATACTCGATTAGGGCCCATCTTAACGACATCATCTCCACTTGGCCTGCCAAAGACTCTATTTCCAAATAAGGACAATTTCACAGGGATTGGAGGTGAGGACCTATCGAGGGTGGGGAGAGGCAACTCCGCACACAACATCTGCCTTATCCTGCAAGCCTGGTTGAGCCCAGCACTCGGGCCCTCACTCAGCAGCACTTACAGAGTGCTTGGAACCCGTCTAGGTGTTGGTGCATGTCAATGTACACAGTGGACAAATCTCCGCATGCAGTGGAGACAGAGAAGGATGGAGATCCAGGGAAGGGGTGCTGTGATTTCAGACGGCACCCTCGAGGAGGGCCTCACTGAGGAGGTAACATCTAAGCAGGGGCTGGGGACTCAGGGCAGCCATATTGTTCCCAGATGGAAGAGGGTGAGGTCCAGCCAAGGGAAGCAGCAACCGCAGAGATGCCCAGGCTGGAACGTCTGGCCTGTTCAGAAACTGCAAGGAGGCGTTCAGGCTGGGGACGGATGAAGCCAGGGGCAGGTGGTGCAACCGTCAGAAGGGGAATGGAGACCTGGCAGGCTTTGTGGTCTTGGAGGCGATCATGGCTCTTACTCTGGGAGAGAGAATTTGGAAGCCTGCAGTGTTGGGGAGACTGGGGATGGGGACATGAGCAGTAGTGGGGAGGCCGGTGGGGAGGCAGCTTGGACTCCTCCAATAGTCCTTCCCTTGGACTATTGTAATCATGAAGTATTAATGGAACAGAATAGATAATAAGATATTGCATGGCAGAGACTACATGCTGTTTTGTGAAACTTTTGTTTCAGTTACACATACACACACGCATACACACACATACACATGCACACACAAACACACACACACACATACACATATACACAAATGCACACACATACACATATACACACAATATATGCACACACACATGCACACACATACACATACATATGCACAGACATACACATGCACATAAACACACACATGCACACACATAAACACAAACACATACATACATGCACATGCACACAATACATGCACACACACATATATACATATGCACACACCCATACATACACATAAACACATACAGATTTCCCAGGCGGGAATCCAGGTGGCTTGGACCTGAGTCCATTGCCTTCATGAGCCCTGTCTTGCCTGACTCCCTCCACAGCTGGTTTCCCAGCCCTGAAAGCTGGTCTCACTGCTCACCACTTGTTTGTTGCTCCTGGCATGTGTTTAACACACAGCAGTTATGTGACTCTTGGATGCTGACATGCTGGTAGCCGCTGGGGCTGAATGACAGGTCCAGGTTGACCCGTGTTGAGCAGGGAACTCAGGCCCAACTGTGGACTCTCTGGGTAGCCATGACCTGGGAATCGCAGGGCGCCAAGGCCTCCAGTTCTTCCTCATGAGCTGCCAAGAAGGCTCTCCCACAGCCTGACATCCTTGACCCCAGAGAGGCAGGAACCTTGGGCAGTGCCAGAGGACTGTGGAGGCGGGTGTGTGTTCTATGAGGAGGTCGGAGTGCACAGCTGTGTGGCTGTGGGGTTGTCACAGCTGCACCTGCCCTTCCATCTAGAATGGCAGCTCACATCTGCAAAGGGAGACACAGGAAGGGTCCAGGGTACTTCTGAAAAAGAGAGCAAAGGCTCAGTCTGTTGATGCCCCCACCTCCTATGATAGGAAGCACAAGAAGGGGGCACAAGAGAAAGTCTCCTGGGAGTCTCTCCTGAGGAATCAGGGACAAACAGCAGACACTGCTCCTGTCTCGACAGAGCCTACCGTCTAGTGTGCAGTGCAGACATCCGGGAAGCAACCACATTCATGTAAGCAGAGCCTGTGATGAGGGACACAAAGGGAACATCCAGGAAGAGCGAGAATGTGACATGGCAGCAGCCAAACCACGTCTGTGGATGTGGGCAGGCTTCGGGGGAGGTGTTGACTGGGCTGTGGGCTGCAGTGGCTCTGGGCTGCTGCTAGTGACACATAGGGAGTCAGGGCATGAATTTCGTAGGTCGCAACCAGCACATTTTATAAAAATGAAGTATTAATGGAACAGAATAGATAATAAGATATTGCATGGCACAGACTACATGCTGTTTTGTGAAACTTTTTTTTCAGTTACACATACACACACGCATACACACATATACACATATGCACACACAAACACACACACACACAGACACACACATACACATATACACAAATGCACACACATACACATATACACACAATATATGCACACACACATGCACACACATACACATACATATGCACAGACATACACATGCACATAAACACACACATACACATATACACAAATGCACACACATACATGCACACACATACACACATATACATGCACACATGCACACACATACATGCACACACACATATATACATATACACACACCCATACATACACATAAACACATACATATATACACATATACACACATAAACTCACACACAGGTGCATACACATGCGCGCACAGACACATAGACACACATACACACATATACATGCACACATGCACACACATACACATACACACATGCATATACATACATAATGCACACACATACACACATACATACAGACATGCAAACACACATGCACACACATACACAAAATACACACACATACCTGTACATATACACACATAAACACACACATACACATATGCACATATACACATACACACACACACACACACACACACAGAGTTGTGATAAAAATGCTCTTCTGGCCGGGCGTGGTGGCTAAAGCCTGTAATCCCAGCACTTTGGGAGGCCGAGACGGGCGGATCACGAGGTCAGGAGATCGAGACCATCCTGGCTAACACGGTGAAACCTCGTCTCTACTAAAAAAATACAAAAAATTGGCCGGGCGTGGTGGTGGGCACCTGTAGTCTCAGCTACCCCGGAGGCTGAGCCAGGAGATGGCGTGAACCTGGGAGGCAGAGCTTGCAGTGAGCCGAGATCGCGCCACTGCACTCCAGCCTGGGTGACAGAGCAAGACTGCTTCTCAAAAAAAAAAAAAAAAAGTTCTTCTGACCATAGGCTGCACTCTGAAATGTTTGGAAAGTGCTGTTTTGAAGGAAGAGGGAGAGGGAGAGGAAGTGGCATGGGTGCAGGGACGAAAGGCACTGTGTGTAGAGTGGACAGGCCACAGGCCGTGGGGCAGCGGACAGGAGGCTGGCACAGCCGGGGCCTCAGAGGAAGGGGAGGCTCTGGCAGGGCCAGCACCGCAATCCCAGGTGGCCTGAGCTCCTCACAGCAGCAGAGCCGGTGATGGGGAAACAGCAGGAAATGCCACGAGGAGGGGACCATCCAGGAAGGAGGAAGGGCAGGGCCATGCAGACATGCAAAGGAGGCCGATCAGAAACAGCAGGGCAAACCCAGGGGTGAGCAGCCAGGACCTCAAAGTCCTGGCAGCGAAGGAGCTTGTCACTAGTCGATGGAGCTGTCTGAGAACACAGGAGGCGAAGGCAGTTGGGTGAGAGATGGTCATGGAGCTTGGGGGCTTGAGATGCCGAGGCCCCTTTCTCTTTGAACAGTGAAACAGGTCCTGAAACCTAAATCTGCACCTCCCCCATCTCCACGGAACTAGCTGAAATGTTGGCTTTATTTATTTGGTAATTTCAGGAAACGCTTTTCACCATGATGGCATTATTTTGCCTAAGTAACCCCCACCCCATGCGCAATTTGGGGGGTATACTTCCTAATTAAAAACAAACAGGTCAATGGGTCGATGTTTAAAACTCAGTTCTGGTTTTTCCTTTTCAACTACGTCTCAAATTCAGCCATGACATTGCCACACAGCTGCCCTTAGTAGAGGTCAAATAACAGCCGCCGCCTCGTTTCTTAAGCATTTAGGCTGTATTTCACCGATCTGAAGACTAAATCTTTCATCTCTGACGTCTGCGTGGGCTTTGTTCCCGATGGCGTCTTAGAATTGCTATTGGGCAGGCCACTGTGGTGACAAGGTGGTCATCACAGCCTGCCCAGGCTCACACGTGGTCGCAGCTGTTCATCAGTGACTTACGTATGCTGTCAGCACTACAGGTGTTGAGTTTAGTCATTGTGGAAGTGTTATTTGCGGTGGCTCAACCCTGTAATCCCAGCCCTTTGGGAGGCCGAGACAGGCGGATCACGAGGTCAGGAGATCGAGACCACCCTGGCTAACATGGTGACCCCGTCTCTACTAAAAAATACAAAAAAAAAAAAAAAAAAAAACTAGCTGGGCGAGGTGGCGGGCGCCTGTAGTCCCAGCTACTCGGAGGCTGAGGCAGGAGAATGGCGTAAACCCGGGAGGCGGAGCTTGCAGTGAGCTGAGATCCGGCCACTGCACTCCAGCCTGGGCGACAGAGCGAGACTCCGTCTCAAAAAAAAAAAAAACAACAACAACAAAACACTTTGGTTTGGTTTTGAAAAGCAGGCCTTGGTAGGCTATCAAAAAGGCAAATATTTGTCTTAAGTGGAATGACTCCAATTCCACATTTTTTTCTTCCCAAGCAACATCCAAGGGCTTTAGGGAATCCAGGAAGACATCCACAAACAGATGAAGCTGAGATTCGAGCACAAGGATGAGCCCCCACGTGCCAAGCAGTGCCAGACTTGGCCAAAGGCACCGTCCTGGCTCTCAGAAGAGATGAGAGAAACTTCCCAGCCAAGAGTGGTGGGGTAGCTGGCTCATGTACCACAGGAGATGATGATGAAGACGTCGTGTCAGACTGTATTTGGCAGGGACCTTTCTTCCTTAATGTTATTTTGCAGCGTTGAAATAACAATCATTTATCTTGCTCACGAATCTTCAATGTGTGCAGGGCTCAGGGGACAGCTTGCCTCTGTTCTGTGAGGCGTCAGCCTGGGCCGCTTGCCTTGGCTTGAAGGATTTACTTCTAGCTTGGCGGGAGTGTGGCCGGTGCTGAGGGCTGGTGGCCTTGGTTGCTCTCCACATGGGCCTCTCCAGAGGCTGCTTTAGCTTCCTTACAACATGGCAGCCAGGGCATGAAAAGAGCAGGCATCCCGAGAGAGAGAGTGGAAACTGGCAGGGGGTCACTCCCACCATAGTCTACTGGTCAAGCCATAATAGAACCCAGTATCAAGACATGGTTCCCCAAGGTCATGTCCTTTGCAGCAACATGGATGGAGCTGGAAACCATTATCTTAAGTGAACTAATGCAGGAACAGAAAACCAAATACCACATGTTCTCACTTACAAGCAGGAGCTAAACATTGAGCGCACATGGACACAAAGACGGAAACAGACACTGGGGCTTACTTGAGGGTAGAGGGTAGGAAGAGGGAGAGGACTGAAAAGGTACCTATTGGGTACTATGCTTATTACCTGGGTGACAAAATAGTCTGTACACCAAGCCCTTGCAACTCTCAATTTACCTACGTAACAAACCTGCACATGCACCCCCGAACCTAAAAGTTAAAAAAAGACAGTTTCCTGTCTGTTTTTAAAACATACTGATTTATAATTCACAGGCCATAACATTCACCCTTTAAGGTGTAAAATTCAGTGACTTTTAGTATATTTATAAGATTGTGCAACCATCACCACTATCTAATTCTAATACGTTTGTATCACCCCCGCTCAAAGAAACCCCATACCCATTAGGAGTCATTCCTCACCTCCTCCTTTTAGCCCCTAGAAACGACTAATCTACTTTCTGGGTCTGTGGATCTGCAAAACCTCAACATCTCGTGTAAATGAAATCAGATGATCGGTGACGTTTCTTTCGCTGTGCCTTCTTTCACTTGTCGTGATGTTTCCAAGGCTCATCTCTGTTGCAGCGTGTGTCAGCACTCTTCTCTTTTTTATGGCTGAATGACATTCTGTTGTGGGGGATGTCACTTACTGATTATCTGTTTATCAAGAAGGACACTTAGATAGTTTCGACATTTTGGCTGTTACAAAGACGCTGCGGACATTTATGTACCAGTTTTTGTGTGGCCACAGGCCTCCAATTTTCTTGGGTATGTACCTGGAAGTGCAATTGTGGAGTCATATGATAACTCTATGTTTCTTTTAACTTTTAATTTAGGTTCAGGAGTACGTGTGCAGGTGCATGTTTGTTATATAGGTAAACTCATGTCATGGGGTTTGTTTGACAGATTATTTCATCACCCAGGTACTAAGCCTAGTACTCAACAGTTCTTCTTACTGCTTCTCTCCCTCCTCCAAATCCCCACCCTCAAGTAGGCCCCAGCACCTGTTGTTCCCCTCTTTGTGTCCATGTGTTCTCATCATTTAGTTCTCCCTTATAAGTGAGAACATGTGGCATTTGCTAAGGATAATGACCTTCCAGCCCCATCCATGTCCCTGCAAAGGAAATGATCTCATTCTTTTTTTGGTTGCATAGTATTCCATGGTGTATATGTACCATATTTTCTTTATTCAGTCTGCCACTGATGGACATCTAGGTTGATTTCATGTCTTTGCTATTGTGAGTGGTGCTGCAATGAGCATTCACGTGCCCGTGTCTCTATGGTAGAATGATTTATATTCCTTTGGGTGTATACCTAGTAATGGGATTGCTGGTTGGAAAGGTAGTAACTCTATGTTTAAATTTTTGAAGAACTGACAAACTATTTTCCAAAGTGCCTGTACCATTTTATAATCCCACCAGTGATGTATGAAGATTCCAGTTTCCCTACCTGCCTGCCATCACTTATGAACACTCTTTGATTGTCGGCATTCTAGTGGGTATAAAGTTATGTCTCACTGTGTTATTGATTTGCATTCAAATAATGATTAATGGTGTGGAGCGTCTTTTCATGTGCTTGTTGGCCATCTTTCTGTCTTCTTTGGAAAGAATAGAAAAATGTCTATTCAGATCCTATGGCTGCTTCTTAGCTGGCTTATTTGTCACTTTGTTACTGACTTGCAAGAGTTCTCTATTTGTTTGAGATATGAGTCTCTTATCAGAAATGCAATTTACAAAAACTTTTTCCCATTACGAGTTGTCTTTTCTTGATGGTGTCCTTTGAAGTGTACAAGTTTTTAACTTTGACGTTGTCCAACTTACCTTTTTCTTTTGTTGCATATCCTTTTGGTTTCATACCTAAGAATGCATTGCCAACTCAAAGTCATGAAGACTTACCCTTCTGTTTTCTACTAAGAGTTATATTGCTTTAGTTCTTACATTTAGGTCTTTGATTCATCCTAAGTTAATTTTTGTGCCTGGTGTGAGGTAGGAATCTCACTTATTTCTGTGGATATCCAGTTGTCCTAGAAACATCCACTGAAAAGACTATTCTTTTCGCCAATTAGTTGTCTTGGCACCCTTCTTAAAAATAAATAGGCCATAAATATGAGGGTTTATTTCTGGACTCTCAATTCCATCCTATTGATCTCCATGTGTATCCTTATGCTATTACAATGCTGTGTTGATTGCTGTAACAGTGTACTGAGTTTTGAATTCAGAAAGTTTTAGTCCTCCAACATGGTTATTTTTAAAAATTGTTTGGACTGTTAGGGGTCCCTTGCATTTCAATGTGAATTTTAGGATCATTTTGTTAATTTCTGCAAGGAAGCCAACTGTAACATTGATAGAGATTGCCTTGAAGCTGTAGATCAATTTGGGGAGTATTGCCATCTCAACAATATTAAGCCTTCCCAACCACAAACATGAGATATTCTTTCCATTTATCGAGGTCTTTAATTGATACTTTAGACAGTGTACATACCTTGTACTTCTCTTAAACTTATTGCTAGATATTTAATGCCTTTTGATGCTATTGTCAATGTATTTGTCTTCTTACTTCCATTTTTGGACTGTTCATTGCTAGTGTGTAGAGATTTTTTTGAGTTTTACATGTTGATATTTTGTCCTGCAAACTTGCTGAGCTCATTTATGGACTCTAACTTTTTTGCGGACACCTTAGGATTTCTTTTTTATTTGCAAGATCATGTCATCTGTAACTAGAGATAGTTTTACTTCTTCCTTTCTATCTGGAAGCCTCTCCCCTCCCAACCCCACTTCTTATACAGAAGAATGTCAGAATACTTGGGGTTCTGTTTGAAAACCATCAACCTAATTAGTAGTGGTATATAATTAATGGTGGATCTTAAAATGGACAGCATCTAAGATTTGAAGATGTATAGCTGATACAACCGGTTATTTTAAATACAGCTCATTTTACTTTTCACGTTTCCAAGAGACAGATGCTATTATGGTCTCCATTTCACAAATGAGGATCCTGAGGCACAAAAAGGCTACACCACATACTAGAGGTGATCCTGTTGTGAGATGGTGGGGCTGGGATTTAACCCAGATCATCTGGCTCCAGCTCTTGTCCTCTATTGATCTCTAAGTCATCACACCCAATCCACTGTATTAAATAAGGTACGCCGCCTGTGAAAGCAACCATCATTTCCCCAGCAACTGTGCCCGTCTCCTCAGGAGAAGAATAACAGTTCTCAAACAGCTTGCACTCCACTCTTGTAATATATATTTACATTTTGATGAATAATAGACATCCTGCCTGGTCACTTTGAAATTTGACTTTGACTGTATTGAGGCCATCTCATTCTCAAATTTCCTTGTGAACTAGTAGTGTTTGCCATGTCCTGCTTTTGCCATCTTTGGACTATTTAGGGTGTTGCCTTTAAGAGGCACTTGACTTTAGGCCATTTTCAGATGATCCTCTGGCTTGGGTGGAGCTCTCTGTTCTGAGAGAAGAAAAATATCACGTGCAAGTTGTTGAGGCTTGTAACTTTTTACAGTATATCTCCCGCATAAAAAAACTTCTGCGGCCAGGTGTGTTGGCTCAAACTTGCAATCCCACCACTCTGGGAGTCGAGGTAGGAGGATTGCTTGAGCTCAAGAGTTTGAGACCAGCTGGGCAACATAGTGAGACCCCATCCCTACAAAAAAATTTAAAAAGCCAGGCATAGTGGTACACATCTGTGGTCCCAGCTACTCAAGAGGCTGAGGCAGGAGGATCACTTGAGCCCAGAAGTCAGAGGCTACAGTGAGCCAGGTTTGTATCCCAGAACTATAGTCTGGGCAGCAGTATGAGACTTTGTCTCATAAAAGAATAAAAACCATTTGCAATTAGACTCCTGAGCATGGAGTGTTTGTTTTAATCAGCACCATCTCAGTATCAAGTCTAAGAGACTGTAGATATCTAAATTACGAAATAAAAGAACTGTGGATTCTCTTTAGAAAGAGCACAACTCAATTCTATAATTCCAGTTTTACGTTAACAATGTCTACAATTTTAATGTTTTTCTAAAAAAAAAGATTTTTCTGTGGTACTGGGAAAACAGACGAATCTCCAGAACTGAATCCTACCAACAGATATTGCAAGTATCCGTTAGGAATTACACTTGTCTCCACAAAACAAAAACTTGACTGTAGTGGCTTTACCAAGTAGGGGTTTGTTTTGCTCACATAACAAGAAGTCACGAGATGGAAAAACCTGGACAATGCAGCAACTCCATTATCTTCCCGCCCCACCCTCCTTATGCATGACTTTCATATCCGTGGTGACCTCATGGCTGCAAGAAGGCTGCCACACCTCCAGACTTCCATCTATTCCAGGTGGGAAAAAGAAGGAAAATCCCAGATGGGAGCTAAAAAAAGAAAATGAAACTTTATGGCATTATCAGTCTCTACGACCTTTTGAAAAATTTTAAGGCAATGTTGAACAGCTTTAGAAGTTGTGTAGAAGGTAGGTGATTTGTAGAGGCTTAATGCCAGATTGCGAGAAACTCTTTAGAGTACAGACAAATGGCAGAACACGGCTCTATTTATTTACTTGGGGAATATAGAAGGAAATGTCAATATTTATGTCAGGCAAACATGAGCCATCGGATAGGTAGAGAAATCATTATTACTCCCCCTTTTTCACTGCACATGGGCCATGTCTCATAAATGTACCAAGCAGACTCTCACCACTGGTTCTGCCAGTGCTTTCCCTTTTGTCTGAACTATTATTTCTCTCTGGGTGTCAGCATGGCTCATTCTCTCACTTCCTCTGGATCTTGGTGTGTGCTGGTTACTGACCTGTCAACTCTCAGCTCCAAACCCGCCCTCTGACGCTCTGCTCAGCATTCCTGGGCCAGCCTCTGCAGAGCATGCTTCTTCTCTGCCAACCAGTTATGTTAGGCAGGGGCTTGGTGCTACAGAGAAACCATGAGGTTCAAGAAGGCCTCCTCCTCCCTCTTTGCTTGCTGTCGCTGTTGCAGCCACCCCAGCAACAGCATTGTCCAGTCAGGTTCACTTCACCCCAAAATCAGCAGTGAATCCAGCTCCTAGCTTCTTTAGCACTCCCAGAAGCAACCTCTGATAGAATAGAAGTGGGGCTCCTCCTCAAGCTCCTTAGGTTCCTGCATTCACTGAATAGCACTCACTCTTCAGGGACCTAAGCCATGGCTCCAAAGGCTCTTCCTCTGAGCTTCTAAGTGCTCATCACCCATCTCTTCCCCTGCTCTCCAGCCTAGGGTGGCAGTGGCATCTGAGGTTACCATTGCTGGGTTCCTTTCTGTTCCCTTTTGGCTGTGTCAGTCCTCCAGCACCCTTGTTACCCATTTCCTGTATTAGATCCTCTCTGCTGAAATACCTGCTGTGACCTCTGTCATAGGGCCTGAATCTAGACTGATACACTGCTCAAGTGACACCTTTGCAAAGAGGCCTTCCCTCATTACCCAGTCTAAAGTAATACCCAATTTGTCATTCTTTGTCCCCTCTCTGCCTTTTTTTTTCATAAAATGTATCTCCACATATGCATACATTTAAGTTCCTGTGTACCATAGACTGGGTGGCTTATAGAATAACAATTTGTTTCTCACAGTTCTAGAGGCTGGGAAGTCCAAGATCAAGGCGCTAGCCTATGCAGTTCCAGGTGAGGGCTCTCTTCCTGGCTTGCAGATGGCTGCCTTCTCACTGTGTCCTCACTTGGTTGACAGCAGAAGAGCTGGCTCTTTGGTATCTCTTACAATTAGGGCACCAATTCTATTCTGGAGGTCCCACCCTCATGACCTCATCTAAACCTAATTACTTCCCCAAAACCTCATTTCCTGACACCACCACACTGGGGGGCAGGGATCCGACATGTGAATTTTGGGGGAGAATATAATTCAGTCCATAGTAGATTCTCTTTCCCTTTAGCGATTTCTGTTGAATGACACATTCCGTTTTCCTTCCGAGCTTTTTATGATTCTTTTTTTTTTTTTTTTTTTTTTTTGACTGCTGGATTGATTCTCGTAGATGCTCTAACCTTTCTACAAAAGAATGCATCTCAGGGCAAATGACATTTCCCTGAAGATTCAATTAGTTATGAAGGAACGTGGGATCTGACAGCAAGAGTTGGGATAAGGCAATATGCCAGCTGTTCATACCCACATTCTTGATTATTCTGCAGAATAGATTCATTTTGAAGTCCCTTAAAAGCATTAATACATCACAAGGGCATAAATTCTCTATTTCTCATGTATCATATCTTCAAAAAACTGAATTCTTATTAATTTTTTACTTTGCCTTTCTTGATTTAACAAAAGGATGTTTCTTTTTAATCCTATAGGCAGAACCTAAAGATACATGTTCAGTATTGAAGTGGGTTATTCAGTGTCCTATTTGAGCAGCCTCATTTGAAATGATAGGCTTTTCATCATTTCAATGTTTCGGGTAAACAGTTGTCTATTAGCAGTGAGAATATAAAATAGGGCAGAGATCCAACCTCGCCCTCAAAACACTTACAGTCAATATCAGTCAAGGTTCTTAATGTCAAGCCACAGAAAGCCACTCTGGCTAATTTAAGCAGAGAAAGGATTTACTAATTTAAGCAGAAAATAGTTATTGGTAAATTAATAAAGTTAGAAAGTAGAATGATGGTTTGCCAAGGGCTAAGGGAAGGGAGAATGGGGTGATTGTTTAACGTGAACAGAGTTTCAGTTTTGCCAGATGGAAAGGGTCCTGGAGATGGATGGTGGTGATGGTTGCACACTGTGAATGTACTTCATGCCACTGAACGGCTAAGATGGCAGATTTTGTGCTATGTGTATTTTACCACAATTTAAAATTAAAGGATATTAAACAGCAAATAGAATTTCTAGGTCAGCCAAAGAACAAGGCTTTGTGGGTTCACATGCAGGAGTGTGATGCAGGCTTCCACAGCAGGAACAGACAATGCCATCTGTCCTGAGGGCTTCCCCACCAGGACGACCTCTGGAGGCCAATCCGTCGCTCGCTCTCTCAGGGTGGATCCCATGCTATCTCTCCTCTCCTCCACTAGTGACAGAGTTAAAATCTCCAGTGCATACCTCTGATGGTCAGAGCCTGGGTCACCTGCCTGCCAGCAGCTTCAGGAGTGTGGCATCTCCATATCTCCAGTGGGAGGCAGGCTCTGCTAGATCAAGCGGGACACTCCTTGGTACTAAGATGGGGTCAGAGCAGGTGACTGTAGCAATTATCCGCACTCTCCACCAAATACTTTCATGTCCTCTCTTCTTGCCCCTGGTAGGATGTACTTTCTACTTCCTTGAGAGCCATTGCAGCCACATGACCTGCTCTGGTCAATGAAGTATAAGTGAAAGTGGGTTGCAAAACATCTGGCAGAAAACTTCAAAACCAGTGCTTGGTTTTCTCACATTTTCTCTCTTCCCCTCTGCCTTAGAGACCCCTCCGCAATCCAGACGAGGGCTTCTCTGCCAGGTCCTCAAATGGCTGCGGACAACTCTCAGTGAACTCGTAACACAAAGTATAAGCATTTGTTCTTTTAAGGCACGGACACTTTGGGACTTATTTGTTATTGCAGCATAACCTAGACCATCCTGACAGATACAGGAGCCCAAAGGAATCACAGTGTTTGCTGAACAAAGAGTAGAAGCTTCAAGCTGGCTGAAAGACTATTAGAAAAAGCTTTCCTGACAAAGAAATGTTAGCTGAGCCACGTGTCATTTCTAGTTATTCCACATGATTAATTTGGTGATCACTGTGAGTGTGAGTCATAGCAGTAATAGTAGTAGCCTGTGAATGACTCTTCTTTCTCAATTTAGAATACAGAGGATTCTGAAACTGTCAAATTGTGTTCAGTGAGGACATGCTCACGGTTCCTATGACACAATCTATTTTACTTGGGTGATAGTGTTTTCAGCCACCTGGTGGGAACGACCTCACTTTTACAGGTCAGGCCTTACTTGTTTTTAGCTGAGCACCCTTCAAATTAGATTAGTGGTTTAGGATTCATCAGGAGGGTCCTGGGAACGTTGGCAGCACTTACTCATTTACCCTTTGATGTGGGAATTTCCTGTGCCCCTGAAGTACTTCTCTTAAGAGAGAATTGCAGAAAGAAACAGAGACAGGCCCGCAGAGGGGGCACTTGAATGCCTGGCTGGCTGTGGGTGTAGTGAGGAGCAGCCTGCATGGGCACAGGACATCTCCCTCTCATTTCCCACTGTTCCTGTTTTGAAAGCTGGAACCGGATGAAGGCCAATTTAAGCAAAGCTGGGCACATCTCTGCAGTTGATCCTATCAAAGTGGCTGGCGTGCAGACCTAAAGGCCGTGGAGAGAAAGCAGTTAATTTTTTTTAATAACTCCCTGGGCTTTATGTCCTTCTCCCATCCTACAGATGAGGAGGCTGAGACAAAGAGATGTTTACAGATAGGTCAGAAACCTGTGGCCTCATATCAGAGCAGAATTTTTGACCCAGGCAGTCTCTTTCAGGAATCTGCAAAATACAGTGCATGTGTGTATTGCAAAAATAATTTTGGTTACACAGATATGGTGGTCTCTCCTCGTGTACCTGTACTCACACACAGCACTGCTGTCATGGGGGTAATTTTGAATTCGAAGGACAAATTGAATGATGTCTGTGTAAATTTGAGCGAGAGACCCTGAATCTCTCATATGTCATATCGTTATCAAATGTTTCTTTACACTATTTTCACACTAAGTTTGCATTTCTGTTTTTCTGTGCCTGAGTGAATGTAATGGGTTGACAAAACCAATATGGTACAGTATAACATGTTGCTCATATAAATCATCATCTAGAGGGGCAGTGTAGTGTGGCGGCTAAGTCACGTGCCCTGGTTCGAATCCCGGCTCTGCCACATGGTCCCTAGTCCTCTGAGTGCTTCAGCTTTCTCATCCATAAAATAGAAATAATATTATCAATCTCATTGGGTTGTTCCAAGAGTTAAATGAGTTAATCCAAGTCTATGATCCTTTCTTGGCCTACCTCCAGTAGCTCTGGAAACCTCACGCTTTGTAATAAGAAATGAGGTTATTTATAGTCTTATTACTATGACACAGTGTGAACACACATAATTTCACTACAGAAATATGACTATGTTATTACAGAACACTGCGCAAGTTTCAAAACACATCTGGACCTAGGGAGTTTGGATAGGAGGTTGAGGAACTATCTATGTGAAGATACATACAGAAATAGATTTTTAAAAAATGTATACACACACACACACGCACATACACACACACACACATATACACAGACGCATGGCAGCCCATTCCAGTTTGTCCTCTGTAGGCTTGTCTATAATCTCATCCAAACACTCTCTAAGAGTCAAAACTATTATTTTTATTTTGTTCTGGACAGCAGGAGGGAGAATGGGTGATAATGACTTTATATGTTACTGTGGCTTACATGAACATCTGTATTCTCTAATAGAGATCTTCCAGAAATAACATCTCAGCACGTATGAGTGACATTCTGGTGCGGATACCTCCGGTACTTGGTGGAAAGCTCAGGTGATGAGTCAGTCTGACTCCCATCTCTGCTCTAATTATTCTAGGGCGACAGGCAGGCGTGTGGGGCCAGGGTGCGCTGGCAAATTCTAATCACCGACCAGTTATACCAGCCCTACAAATTTATATCTTGCTTATACAAAAAGTTTATCACTGTGGGAATATGCTTTCAGCTTTTTCAAAATACAAATTTTAGACAAAATACAAATTTTAGTCTTGTTGCAAAAAATAGCCACACCTTAGCAGCACTGATAATCGGAAATTCTTAAGTCTGAGTATTTTAGGTTATAGTTTTCTGTTGATAACACTAGTAGTTAATAGAGAATACTAGTAATACTTGATAATACTAGTAATCACAAATAATCTTTAATGTTACTTTGAAATTCTTAAAGCATACAGTCAAATGTTAGCCAGAACATTATATATATTCCTGTATGTGTGTGCATATATAAACATATACTATATGTTATCTATATTATATAGACTATGTAAATTGTGTATATAATTACCAAATGTTTAAAATGAAAAAGGAAATTTTAACTATATTTCACTTGTATAAAAAATTAACTGATTCACAAAAGTACAAGCAAGCAAAGGCCATGCAAACTGAAATACACCAGCTCTCCTCTGTGCTTTCCTTCAGGGCTCAAGGCTCCCGTGACCAATCATAAACAAGAGGTATTTTCATACAAAAATTTAATTTGAATGCTATTCAATACACTAGCGTCACGAACGTTTAAAAAAGTAGTCGTATTTATGTGCTCAAAATCCAATTTCACTAATTTCTCTTAATATCCACCCTGGAGGATTCATACCCAACTGTTATTTCCAGAGAGATAGACAAAGGCGAGAAAAGGTCAGGGGGAAATTGCACTTAATGTTTGATTTGATTTCTTTGGATAGAGATGCATGTACTGCTATACAAATTTCACACACACACACACACACACACACGACACATGAAGCAACATGCGTGCCTTATGTTGCTTTCTGTTTACCTTCACAGCAACCTTCGAGATGTGTGAGTTTAAGCAGATGCAACACCCTTTGACAACAAAGACGCAGCACACTGGGTTAAAGTGGATTGAAATCAGACATGTCATATTTTAGGAGAGAATGCATGCAAGTAGGGCATTAGTCCAATTCTTTTGTACCAAGCATTTCAAAGTGGAGACCCAGTGGGTGGGGCGAAAATAAATCAAGCCCTCCTATGGCGAGAATGTACACGGACTCCAGCATTTCCAATCTGACTCTATCTTTTGCTCTCCGGATTGTCAGCTGCTTCGGGGGTTGTCTGATAGATGCCTCCTTTTCTCACTTCTAAGACTTTTTAGCTGGGAGTATGTTTGAAAACACTTC
Source organism: Trachypithecus francoisi (assembly GCF_009764315.1). Lineage (NCBI taxonomy): Eukaryota > Metazoa > Chordata > Mammalia > Primates > Cercopithecidae > Trachypithecus > Trachypithecus francoisi. Next base: position 2,900,382 of record NW_022681456.1, read on the forward strand.
AGAAAAAGGATGGAAAACACAGTGTCTACTTTGAAATGCATTCCTTTGTTAAATCCCTCTCCCAGGAGGACCAGGCTCCTAACACCTGAGGGCAGCCGATGACTGACTCTGCTCTCCCTGGTGACCTCACATGCTCCGGGCAGCTCCAGCACAGAGCTCTCGTTCTCACTCAGCTATTATAACAAAGTTGTACAAGAAAAGGAAAAAAAAAAAAATCCTTCGTCCCATCCTTAATTGGGCACTCTGGAGAAAGGAGATGCTGGGAAATGTTTCTAGACATCTGACTCATAAGGAATTCTACATATTATCCAAGGGTAGATATGAAAAGTCTTTTCTTGACAAATCATCCCAGCATTTAAAAACATTTACCTCCAGGCCGGGCGCGGTGGCTCAAGCCTGTAATCCCAGCACTTTGGGAGGCCGAGACGGGCGGATGACGAGGTCAGGAGATCAAGACCATCCTGGCTAACACGGTGAAACCCCATCTCTACTAAAAATGCAAAAAAATTAGCCGGGCGTGGCGGCGAGCGCTTGTAGTCCCAGCTACTCGGGAGGCTGAGGCAGGAGAATGGCGTGAACCCGGGAGGCGGAGCTTGCAGTGAGCCGAGATCACGCCACTGCACTCCAGCCTGGGCAACTGAGCAAGACTCCGCCTCAAAAAAAAAAAAAAAAAAAATTTACCTCCAGAAATGTATCTGGGTATTTTCTCTTAGATGACATTCCTCAACGATAACCTCATCGTGAACAAGGTTGTAATATGTGGCGATCTTTACAGACGGTAGCAGAGCTTCCAGTAAAAAGTGTTCTATTAATAAACTCTCATGGTGTCTCAGCTCAGCAGAAACAGAAAAGAAGGCTGATTTCCCTCCCTACATTTTATCATAACAACTTTCAAAGATACAGAAAAATGCAAAGAACTGTAGAGAGAACTCGTAATGCCCATACTGAGACTGTGCACCTCGTATTCTGCGTGACCTGCTTCCTCCCAGCCTCTCCTCTCTCCATCTGTCCAGTCATCCTTCAGTCCTTCTTGGTCTTTTGCTGTCAGGAGCCTAATTGGAGCTGTTGGTGGCTCTCTCTCAGGGAGGGGACGTGATGATGCATCTCCATCGGGCCTGTCCAAAGAGCGAGGGGAGGATACACACCCTGGCTGCTGGAAGAAGGCGCTGTAGTCTCCCAGTAGCGGAAGAGAAGACCCTTCAAGGATTGGATGCTCCTCCCTGTCTTGACACTGGCCTTTTCCTCATAAGGCTCCTCCACCAAGATTTGTACCCAGCTTACAATACTGCAATATAGATCTTATCATCCAGCCAGAAAGAAACCAGGTATGCTCTCGGTCCTAGGCAGACATCGCTTTAGAACCTCTATGCTCTGTAAAAAGGGGCCTCTTTTATATACACGGAACACACATCAAGTGTACAAATTTTTTTTTTTTTAGATGTAAAAAAATAAAGAGGCTGGAGTGCAGTGGTGTGATCTCAGCTCACTGCAACCTCCTGTTCCCGGGTTCAAGCAATTCTCCTGCCTCAGTCTCCTGAGTAGCTGAGATTACAGGAGCCCACCACCACGCCTGGCTAATTTTTTGTTGTATTTTTAGTAGAGATGGGGTTTCACCATGCTGAACACGCTGGTCTCGAACTCCTGACCTCAAGTGATCCACCTGCCTCGGCCTCCCAAAGTGCTGGGATTACAGGCATGAGCCTCTGTACCTGGCCAACTGTACAGATCATAAGTGTTCAACTGAACAAATCCCTACATCTGCATGCATTCACAGAAGTATCACTTGGTTCCAGAGAGAGCAGAGGTTTCCGGCCCCTGGGCATGGACTGGTACTGGTCCATGGCCTGTTAGGAACCAGGCTGCACAGCAGGAGGTGAGCGATGGGCGAACAAGCATTTCTATCTGAGATCCGCCTGCTGTTAGATCAGCAGTGGCATTAGATTCTCAGAGGAGTGCGAACCCTATTGTGAACTGCATGCTCCAGAATTCTTTGCTGTGGGGTGTTCCTGTGTACTGTGGCATGCTATCAGCAACCCTGGTCTCTACCTACTAGATGCCAGTGGAACCCTCCCAAGTTGTAACAACCAGTAATATCTCCAGGCATTGCCAATTGTCTCCAAGAGAAATGGACCCCGGTTGAGAACCACTGATATAAGCAATATAAAAAACAGGAAAAGTCAAAGATCCATGCATTATCTCCCTGATATTCACCCCATATTTATGGTTTACCATCGGGGACTCCAATGGGTCCTTATGAGAATCTAATGCCTGATGATCTGAGGTGGAAGTTTCATCCCAAAGCCATCCCCCCACCTCCACCTCAGCCTGTGGAAAAATTTTCTTCCACAAAACCAGGCCCTGGTGCCAGAAAGGAACACTGAGATATAGGACATTTGAAGCACCCAGAAGGCTCCTCTGAGCCCACCCCTGAGGGGAATCACAAACCCAACCCTTGAGACCCTGAGTTTGTTTTGCCTGTTCTCTAATGTCACGTAGGTGGAATCGAATACTCTGTACTCCTTTGGGTCTTCTCCAGCACTGCCTGCTATGTTCATCTACATTGTTGCTTGTATTAGCAGCCCAGTCTTTTAAATAAGGAAATATTAGAACTTAAAATAAGGAAGACTAACAGAATTCTGATTCTCTCAATGGTGTCTACTTGGGTGCTGTATTAGTTTGTTTTCATGCTGCTGATAAAGACATACTAGAGACTGGGCAATTTACCAAAGAAAAATATTTAATGGACTTACAGTTCCATGTGGCTGGGGAGGCCTCACAATCATGGCAGAAGGCAAGGAGGGGCAAGTCATGTCTTACATGGATGGCAGCAGGCAAAGAGAGACCTTGTGCAGGGAAACTCCAGTTTTTAAAACCATTAGATCTCGTGAGACTTATTCACTCTCACGAGAACAGCATGGGAAAGACCCACACCCATGATTCAATTACCTCCCACCAGGTTCCTCCTATGACATGTGGGAATTGTGGGAGCTACAATTCAGGGTGAGATTTGGGTGGGGACACAGCCAAACTATATCAGGTGCCCTTTTCCAATGTCAAATTTTTTCTTTTCAAATAAAAGTATGCATTTGTTGGCACCCCAAGCCTCTGCTTTCTCTACCTTCAGAGAGGGAGACCGGTCTCCAAAGCCCAGGATGGTAAACCACAGATATGGAGTGAATGTCATTCAGATAATGTATGGATCTTTGACTTTTCTGGTTTTTCATCTTTGTTTATGTCAGTGGTTCTCAACTGGAGTCCATTGCTTCTCCCAGGGACAACTGGCAATATCTGGACATATTACTGGCTGTTACATCTTGGGAGGATTTCACTGGCATCTAATAGGTAGAGACCAGGTTTGCTGATAGCATGCCATGGTACACAGGAGCACCCCCACAGCAAAGAATTATGATGCCAAATGTTAGAATGGTGCAAAATATTGAGAAACCTGGCTTATGCCTTTTATCCATCTCTAATGGATCTCTTTGAACCTCCATCTCTTTGAGCTTGATGTGCACTGAACTCTGGCTCAAGCCCTGGTCTACCCTGGAAAGCCTCCTCTGAAGGTCAATTGGTGGCTCCTAGCCCCTCCCAATGGCTGAGACAATAAGACCCTTATTTACCACGGCCAAGATGTGAAATCAGTAGTTCTCAACCCTTGATGTTCATTAGAACCACCAGGAAGGGGGCCCAGCATCTGAGATTGGTAAAAGTTCTCTGGGTGACTCTAGCGAGGCTGGGGTCAAAAACCAAATCTCTGGCCCTTGCTACTCTAGGTGTGGTTGAAAGTGTGGCAGCCCCACCACCTTGTTACAAATGCAGAATTTTGTCCCCAAACACACGTGTGTACTTACGGAACCAGAAACTGCATTTTTACTCACATGCCCATCAAACATGGGAAACTCCACCCTGGATGATGTAGCCCTGCCTCTCTCCAGCCTCACCTTCAGCCCTCTTCCAGCCTGTTCCAGCCTCAGCCATCCTCCCTGGGGCTTCAGAGTCATCTTCCCAGAGGTGCTGGCATATCACTCCCACCTGCCCTCACTTCATTGCTCTGTTCGCTGCATAGCTCGTGTCACTGTCTGAAATGACACTTTTTGTTTGTTTGTTTTTGAGACGGAGTCTCACTCTGTCACCCAGGCTGAAGTGCAGTGGTGTTATCTTGGCTCACTGCAAGCTCCACCTCCCAGGTTCAAGTGATTCTTCTGCCTCAGCCTCCCGAGTAGCTGGGACTACAGGCACGTGCCACCACACCCTGCTAATTTTTGTCTTTTTAGTAGAGATGGTGTTTCACCATGTTGGCCAGGCTGATCTCGAACGCCTGACCTCAAGTGATCGCCCACCTTGGCCTCCCAGAGTGTTGGGATTACAGGCATGAGCCACCACACCCGGCCTGAAATTACATTTTTGTTTGTTTGCATGTTTGCTTTCTGTTCTCCATCTCCTCCCAGGTAGGCTTCACTATGGCAGAGACTTTGCTTGTCTTAGGAATTGTATTCCTAGCATGAGGAATAATGCTGTTGTTTAATTTCTGAATAAATGCTGCTGCAACTCTTAACAACATTGAACATCTGATATCCTGAGTTAGGTGTGTGCTTTTACTTCTTATCGACCTCCTCTACCCAACTGGATTGGGGTCTTACCTCCAGGAAGCATCTTTCTATTGATGGGCATTGTTCTTGAGTGCCTGGCCTGGAGGCTTCCTGTAGGCAGTAGGTGCACAGATTGGACGGATGGATGGTGAGCAAGAGTTTTTTGATTCGGGTCATTTTTTAAACAGTAAATACATTCAGCGACCAATCTTCCACGGTAGGGAGAGCGTGTGCTGGGACTGAAAGCCACGTGTCACCACCGGTCCTATTGGAATAGTGGTCGTCAGAGCTGTGAACTAAAGCAGAACTAATACTTTTACATTTCACTCTTCTCCTGACCCCATCCGCCAAGATAAAGATGGAAAGAGCCTGGCATTGTCCAGTGGGAGGGAAAAATCAAGCTCCACAGAACTTTTCTAAATTGGATTAGCATCTCCTGCCCTCACGTGCTTCTTTATTCAGGGAATTTCCAAGTCAATGTTGCAGACGTGAACGTGCCAGGGGATTGCACGCTTTCGGGATGGAAGTATTTGGGCTTCCTAAGTGCGTCGACGAGAAGAGACCAATTACCTCAGGTTTTTCTTATTTTATCTTTAGCCTCTAAACATAGCACACAGTAAATCATCGTGGATATCTAGGGATCCCTTTCTTCAGATGATTATAAAGATTCAACTGAAATTGCCCTTACCCTCATTTCGCGGGGAGGAAAACAGAACTGTTAAGACTACCTGTTGCTGCTGATCAACCAACTGACGCCAGGTGGTGGGTCCAGCCCAGCAGGCATGGCGACTCCATGGGTCTCTAGCTATGGGGCCACCCCCAGGGATCACACGGTTTCCAGACACTTAAGCGTGCGTTCCATTCCCCACCTTACAAGCCCATCTCTCATCTCATCAATACTCGGAGGAACCGAGGAAAAAATTGGTGTGAGACGTCCAGAGAAGGACTCTCAACTTTCCACTCTTTGCTCCATCTTCGGATTACGTCTCTGAGCAACCTGAGCCTTAAACAAAGGTTTAAAATAGCAGAAAGGCAGATGGTAAATGCAACCCCGCCCGATAGGTGCTATTCAAAACAAAAATGCTGGGGGTGGGAGTTTTGCGTATGAAAAAGCCATCCAGGTTCGTGGCCATTCAAGGAACCCCTCCAGAGGGAGGAAGGGGGTGAGAAACTTTGTGAAAAGTGTTTGGGGTGGGGGAATAAAGAGGCCTTAAAAGGGAAGCTGAACGCTTTGCTGCCTGGCGGTGGCAGTGAGCAGCGGCTCCCCCCTGCCGGGGGCGTTGATGAATAGTGCTGCAGCGTCAAGCTGGGCCCGGGCTCGCAGGCTGGGAGGCCAGGCTAAGGCAGTGCACGGGGGCTCAGCCATTCTAAACGCAAATGAAGGGGACCCTTTCCACCCAGGCCCAAAGGAGGAGGATTAGAATAGGGAGTTCAAAGCTCTAAAATGGCTTGTTCGTTCTTTCTTTTTTCCTCCCCCTCTTTATTTTTTAAAGGGGCCAGAAATATGGCTGGTGATTATCCCAAGTTATTGCTACAAAGAATTTTGAAATTAAAAGATAAGCATGCCGAGGAAGCTCAGTAATTTTCATAAAAGGGGACTTAAAACAGATGTGCCCTCTTTAATCGAAGCAAGCTTGAAAAAATAGGAACGCATTTTTAACATAGCAGGGGGAAAATCACATGGCTTCGCGTTTGTCCCCTGAGTATTGCTGCGTGTGAATATCTGTGGGCACGGCGAGGTGGTACTAACGCACTCGGGCAGCCGCAAATGGCAGGTGAACGTGCTTTCATCTTCCTGGCCCTGGGGTAAATGACCAGCCTCTGTGCTCCAGACCTTTTGCTAACTAATTTAATTTTTTTTTAATTCGTTCAACAATCTGCCATCCAGAATGTGACGATGGCATAAAGCAACAGACCATTATTTGCAAGGAAAGCCCAGATTTTGTCAAAAACGTAACCCTTTTCTTCCTCTTCGCAGGAGACGGTTTTTCCATGTTTTCTTTTTGACAGTTTGCACAAAGCAAATTCACTCTTAAACAAGGTTGGTTTGTTTTTATTTCAGATTGTCGACATGTCAGCCATTCAGCTTCAGCCCCAATTCGTCTGTTCACCAGATGAGGGTAGCTGTGTGTTAATTCTTACCAAAACCGGAATGTCACTTCTCCTCCTTTCCTGCATGGTGAGAAGGAGACGAAAGTGCTTGGTCTGAGATTCCCTGAGAAGAGAAACCAAAGACCATCAGACCAGCAACAGCGCCTTTAACCAGTGAAAAAAAGACCGTCAGACCAGCAACAGTGCCTTTAACCAGTGAAAAAAAGACCGTCAGACCAGCAACAGCGCCTTTAACCAGTGAAAAAAAGACCTTCAGACCAGTAACAATGCCTTTAACCAGTGAAACCAAAGACCATCAGACCAGCAACAGCGCCTTTAACCAGTGAGACCAAAGACCATCAGACCAGCAACAGTGCCTTTAACCAGTGAAAAAAAGACCGTCAGACCAGCAACAGCGCCTTTAACCAGTGAAACCAAAGACCATCAGACCAGCAACAGTGCCTTTAACCAGTGAGACCAAAGACCATCAGACCAGCAACAGTGCCTTTAACCAGTGAAAAAAAAGACCATCAGACCAGCAACAGCACCTTTAACCAGTGAAAAAAGACCGTCAGACCAGCAACAGCGCCTTTAACCAGTGAAAAAAAGACCGTCAGACCAGCAACAGCTCCTTTAACCAGTGAGACCAAAGACCATCAGACCAGCAACTGTGCTTTTAACCAGTGAAATAAAGACCATCAGACCAGCAACAGCGCCTTTAACCACTGAAAAAAAGACCGTCAGACCAGCAACAGCGCCTTTAACCAGTGAAAAAAAGACCGTCAGACCAGCAACAGCGCCTTTAACCAGTGAAAAAAAGACCGTCAGACCAGCAACAGCTCCTTTAACCAGTGAGACCAAAGACCATCAGACCAGCAACTGTGCTTTTAACCAGTGAAATAAAGACCATCAGACCAGCAACAGCGCCTTTAACCACTGAAAAAAAGACCGTCAGACCAGCAACAGCGCCTTTAACCAGTGAAAAAAAGACCGTCAGACCAGCAACAGTGCCTTTAACCAGTGAAAAAAAGACCGTCACACCAGCAACTGTGCTTTTAACCAGTGAAAAAAAGACTGTCAGACCAGCAACAGCGCCTTTAACCAGTGAAAAAAAGACTGTCAGACCAGGAACAGTGCCTTTAACCAGTGAAAAAAAGACCGTCAGACCAGCAACTGTGCTTTTAACCAGTGAAAAAAAGACCGTCAGACCAGCAACAGCGCCTTTAACCAGTGAAAAAAAGACCATCAGATCAGCAACAGTGCCTTTAACCAATGAGAAAGGCAAATGTTTAAGCGTATTTAGGAGTAGCAGGGCACGAAAGGCAGCAGTTGGTTGATTCTCTGTCATCGTTTAGCTGAGCATGTGTTGGAAGACTCCCAAGTGGTTTCCCAGGTGATGCAGACTATTGGTGGATACTTTTGGTTGTTGTTACTTTAAATGTTTCGTTTTTATTTTCCATAAAAACGATTTAGCTCATCTTTCCCAGGGAAAACAGGCAAATAAAACCCCAACTCCATGCTATAGTAGATAATAAATATCGGCTGACTTTTATTGCTTGAATTATTTTAGAATTATTTATTTTCCTTTTTTTTTTTTTTTTTTTGAGATGGAATGTTGCTCTGTCACCCAGGCTAGAGTGCAGCGGCACGATCTCTGCTCACTGCAACCTCCGCCTTCCGGGTTCAAGAAATTCTGTTTCAGGCTCCCAGGTAGCTGGGATGACAGATGCATGCCACCATGCTCAGCTAATTTGTGTGTTTTTAGCAGAGACCGGGTTTCACCATGTTGGCCAGGCTGGCCTGGAATTCCTGACCTCAGGTAATACACCTGCCTCAGCCTCCCAAAGTGCTGAGATTACAGGACTGAGCCACCCGACCCAGCCTCTTTTCCTCTTTTAACTTGGAAATTAGGCTATTCAAATCCATTTCCACTAGACCTCATAATGAGACATTTTACAATCTTGGGTTTGTGGAGACTTTCTTTGAATCACTTCCTTTCTTCACCTCTTCATCCACACTTCACCTAAAACTGAGCTAAAGAAACAGCAATGGTCAAAGGGAATGTAACCTTAGCTGGGATGCTTCAGGTCTGTGTTTATTTTCGTTTTACATGCATTAATTTATTCTTTGGGCATCTAAATTTTTCAATTATTTATTTTAACATTTAAGTAATTCTCCTTAAATAGGTACTATGTTGACAAGATAGCACATTTAAAACGTAACAATTTCACCCCAGAACAGTAACAGCTTAGGGACTGCCATTCTCATCAGTGGCTAGGCCACATTCTGGAGATTATTTTCTTCCATATAAGAAGATATCTCTGGGCCAGGCGTGGTGGCTCACGCCTGTAGTCCCACCACTTTGGGAGGTTGAGGTGGGTGGATCATTTGAGGTCAGGAGTTTGAGACCAGCCTGGCCAACATGGTGAAACCCTGTCTCTATTAAAAATACAAAAATTAGCTGGGTATGGTGGCATGTGCCTGTAATCCCAGCTACTTGGGAGGCTGAGGCAGGAGAATCACTTGAACCTGGGAGGTGGAGGTTGCAGTAAGTCGAGATCACACCACTGCACTCCAGCCTGGGTGACAGAGTAAGACTCTGAAAAAGAAAAGAAGATATGTCTGTCTGTCTGTCTGCCTATATATCCTTTAAAAAATTACTCCAATAGTGGCACACTCTAGCACATATACTTTCACCCTAATTTTGCTCTGCATTAAAAAAATTTTTATTTCTATAAGTTATTGGGGAACAGGTGGTATTTCGTTATACAAGTAAGTTCTTTAGTGATCTGTGAGATCTTGGTGCACCCATCACCCAAGCAACATACACAGAATCTGATCTGTAGTCTTTTTTCCCTCACTGCATTTTTATCATGCCACACTCTGAAATTATAATTTTTAGGAATTGTTTTGAGCATGTAAAGAATATTGCATAGGTGATAGAGGAATTAATGCTCATTGTGAAAAGTGTGAACAATACACAGGGTGTAAACCCTGGAGGCCTCCCTGCTCTCTCCCTTCCATTCCCACAGCGGGTCTTCTTCCCGAGGGGCTGGTGGCAATGCCGTGCTGTTTATCCATACCCACCCTTGAGCCTTTTCCCCTCCATGTACCTGGATTTGTGTGAATGCATCCATACAGAGCCATCATCTGTGATTTTTATTTTCTACTGTAACGATTTGTTCTATGGATCGTTTCTTGGTGGTGCAGGTAGATCTCACTCCATCTTTTTTTTTTTTTACTTTTATTTTAGGTTCAGGTCGCTAGGCCTCTTTCTGGACATTAGTGTACAGGTTTGTTATAGGGGTAAACTGATGTTACAGAGGTTTGTTTATTTCATCACCCAGACACTAAGCATAGTACCCTACCCAGTAGTTATTTTTTCTGTTTCTCTCCCTCTTCCCACCCTTCACCCTCAGGCAGGCCCTGGTGTCTGCTGATCCTCTTTTTGTGTCCATGAGTTCTCATCATTTACCTCCCACTTATAAGTGAGAACACGTGGTATTTGGTTTTCTGTTCCTGCATGAGTTTGCTTAGGTTGATGGCCTCCAGCTCCATTAATGCTCCTGCAAAGCACGTGATCTCAATCCTTTTGTGGCAGCATAGTGTTCCACGGTGTATACATACTGCGTTTTCTTTATCCAGTCTACCATTGATGGGCATTTAGGTTGATTCGATATCTTTGCCACTGTGACTCTCACTCCATCTTCCTAACGCCCCAGTGTATTTAGCTGTGGGAGACTGTTCTGTTTGTGGACTTGCAAACCAGCATCTGACATTCCCAAGGCAATTACCAATAGTCCCCTGAGTCCAGCTCCTTCCTAATCATAGTTTATATGTGTATATGTTTGATCCTTCCTGTTGAATTCATAGTTAACCATTTTCCTTTTATTCAGTTCGTCTAAAATGTAGTAGCAAAAGAGAACCAGGCATTTCTCTTGGTATTAAGAGTGAATCATTATAGTTGCTATTTATTAAGCAATTATGATGTTCTGGGATATTTAGCTACCTCCTCTTGGTTCCTCACCATAAACCTTCATGATAATATTAATGTTCCCATTTTACAGAGGCGGGGGCTACTATGGTGTGTGATTAAGCAACTCTCCTGTGTTGACCCAGCTAGTGACTGGTCTTGAGTTCAGGCGTCTCTGACATTCTGGTCCAGGCTTTCTTCACCGTTATCCAGTGACTCTTAAAATTTTCAGGAAAGAATGTTACTCAATGTCCTTGGGTCGAGTCTTTAGTATTTTAACTCTCACAGTTGAAATACATCTCTTTGTTTGAAAGGTTTTCCTGATATGTAACATAAGGCTCCCTGCATCCAGCTGAACTCTTCTCAACAGGGAGAAGGTTCAGCAGAGCATATGACATCATCACAGCCATCACTGTCCATCATGACACCTAGGGTCTCGTATGTTCCCTTATCTGCTATGTGACATACTTGGACTTACTGCAATTTGATGAACTTCCGGATGGAGGCCGTCCCGATGGCTAACACTTGCAGGTTACTGAAAAGGGGAAGAGGGCCCCTCCAGCGTTTTGGGTGGGAGAGGTACTCACTGAGCCCAGGCCACAGCGTTATCCCAGGATGCCTGGCAAGTGGCTAGGAGGAAGTTAAAGTGGCAAACCATGTGCAAGACATCCCTGGAGAGTGGATGACTAAGGCTGGATTTGGGGGCTGGATCCCTGGGTTCTATTTGGGCAAAGGACTTCCGGTCTCCAAGCTGTTTCTCTCACTGCCTTAGAGGTAGTAGAAGGAATTTATGAAGCAGCCAGATGTCATGAGCTTTTACATACTAAGACGCTCATCAATATATTCAATTTTGTAGCTTACATGTCATGAAAATTGATAAATTTTAATATTTTTGAAGTGATGGGGTCCTGACTTAGAGATGGTTTCATGCACAAGTCCCACATTACAGCCTCCTCCCTCTCTGGGGAGGTGTGAAAGGTGTCATGGACGGGGTGACTCGGTGTGGTCAGGGCCAGTCAGGGTGGAAACAGAGGGTCGAAGAAATAAAAATGTCAATCAAGGACTAGATTCTATCCTATGCCTCAAATTCAGCAAGTTCAGAAACATGGCCCTACATTTACTCCTGTCCAAACCAAGCCCTGTGTGGGTGAAATGTATGAAAGGGCAGAAGGCACCAGTCACTGGACTCCACCTAAACTGTGTATGATGTCATCCTTCATCCAAATCTATGTATGTGAGGCGCCTTTGATTGTGTTTTAGGCAGTGTGTGTGCTCAAGATCTCCAATTCTCAGAGAAAAAGTAAGTGTATTTGCAATTCCTTTACCTGAATGCAAGCTCAAAAACTGTGTGTTTTTGACCTCTGGAACCCAGTGGCTAGGGCTAAGCCGGACCCACAGCGTGGGCTCAGGAGAACTTGGTAAGACACGTGCAGGTTAGCTTCCTCCGTGGGAAGGGTTTCATCTCTTGCTTGCTTTCTGATGTCGTGCATTGACTTTGGTAATTACCGACTTCTCAGAAGGAATGCCATGCTTAGAAATGATGGTTTTTATTTGGAGGGGGTGAAGATGCTCCTTTCTGTTGAGATGGCCATAAAGTAAATGCTATAAAGGATGTGTCTTCTCTCAGATTTCCAAGGACCATTGGCCAGTTGGCTTTGGTGCTTTGACTATGTCACTAAAGTGACTCATGATCTATTCATGAAGTTCAGCAAGTTGAATAATGACAAAGCACAGTTGCTATGTGCTTTAACATTCCCAAGGCAATTACCAAGAGTCACCTGAGTCCAGCTCCTTCCTAATCATGGTTTGTATGTGTATATGTGTGTGCATATCCCCCATTTAATCCACACCATGAACAAGGCGCCATTATCACCCCATTTTATAGAAAGGCATAACCTGCCCAAGAAAGGATGGGGAGAACTTGACCCCAGCAGTCTGGCACCTCTGTGCACATCTAACCACAGAACCCTGTAGCCATTCTGTAGCAGAGATACAGCACCATTTGTCTCCACTGTTGAAAACTGTATCATAAAATATCAAAGAAGAAATAAATAAATGGATGTTCCTAGACAGGAGGACTCAATATTGTAAAGATATCAGTTATTCTAGACTTGATCTATATATTTAATGTAATACTAATCAAAATCCCAGCAAGTTATCTTGTGACTATCAACAGACTGATTCTAAATTTTATATAGAGACAGAAAAGACCCAGAACAATCAACCCAATCAATATTGAAGGAGAAAAACAAAGTGAGAGGACTGACACTACCCCACCTGAAGACTTTCTACAAAGCTACAGTAATCAAGGCTGTGCGGCATTGGTGAAAGAACAGACAAACAGATCAATGGAACAGGATAGAGAGTGCAGAAATCGGCCCACATAATTATAGTTGACTGATCTTTGACAAAGGAGGAAAAGCAGTGCAATGGAACAAGATCATCTTTTCAACAGATGGTGCTGAAACAATGGGCCATCCACTGCAAAAAATGAAGCCAGCTACAGACATTACACCCTTAATTCAACACGGATCACAGACATTTATAAACATAAAATACAAAACTATAAAACACCCGGAATAAAAACCAAGAGGAAACCTAGATGGCCATGGGTTTGCTGATGACTTTCATAAATAACACCAAAGGTGCAATCCATGAAATAAATAATTGATAAGCTGAATTTACTAAAATTAAATTTCTAGGCCAGGTACAGTGGCTCATGCCTATAATCTCAGTATGCTGGGAGGCTGAAGAGGGCAGATCATTTGAGGTCAGGAGCTTGAGACCAGCCTGGCCAACATGGTGAAAATCCATCTCTACTAAAAATACAAAAATTTGCTAGGTGCGGTGGCGGGTGCCTGTAATCCTAGCTACTCAGGAGGCTGAGGCAGGAGAATCACTTGAACCCGGGAAGCAGATGCTGCAGTGAGCTGAGATCTCACCCCTGCACTCCAGCCTCGGTAACAGAGTGAGACCCCATCTCAAAAAACATAATAAATTAAATTAAATTTTTGCCTTGCAAAAATAATGTCAAGAGAATAAATAGATATGCCACAGACTAGGAGAAAATATTTGCAGAAGAAACATTTGATAAAGAATGTTATCCAAAATATATAAAGAACTCTTAAAATTCAACAATAAAAAATGAATAACCCAATTTTAAAATAGAAAAAAAAAAAGTCCTGAATAGATATCTCACCAAAGAAGATAGGCAGATGGTAAATAAGCATCTGAAAAGATGCTCCACATCATGTGTCATTAGGGAACTGCAAAGTATAACAACAATGAGATAGTACACATCTATGATTAGAAAATGGCACAAATCCAGAACACTCACAATGCAACGTGCTTGCAAGGGCATGGAGCTCTCATTCATTGCATGTCTTTTCGCCTAGGAAGGTTATCATGCTCCTTGGTATTTACCCAAATAAACTAAAGACTTACGTGCACACAGATGTTTATAACAGCTTGATTCATAACTGCCAAAACTTGAAAGCCACCAAGACATCCTTCAGTAAGTGAATGAATAAACTGTGCTACATTGAAATGATGGAATATGATTTCGTGCTAAAAAGAAATGAGCTATCATGCTGTGAAAAGATGTGGAAGAAACTTACATGCATAGTCCTAAGTAAAAGAGATCAATCTGAAAAGGCTATGTGCTGTATGATTCCAACTATATGACACTCTGGAGAAAGTAAAACTATGGAGACAGTAAAACATTCAGTGGCTGCCAGAGGTTGCAGGGAAGGGAAAGATGGATGGGTGGAGTACAGAAAGTTTTTAGGGCAGTGAGAGTACTCTGTATGACAATAGAATGGCAGATACATGTCATTCGACACTTGTCAAAACCCATAGGATGTGCATCACCAAGAATGAACCCTAATGTGAACTACGGACGGTGGGTGAGAATGATGTGTCAGTGTAGGGTCAGTGATCGTAACAAATGGACAAATAGGCCGCTGTGGTGTAGAATGTTGATGGTGTGTCTGTGGATAGAGGGTACATGGGATGTATCTGTACTTTCTGCTCAATGTTGTTGGGAACCCAAAACTGCCCTAAAAAGTAAAGCCTATTAATGAAGAAGAAGAAGAGGAAGAAGAAGAAGAAGAAGAAGAAGAAGAAGAAGAAGAAGAAGCAGGAGGAGGAGGAGGAGGAGGAGGAGGAGGAGGAGGAGGAGGAGGAGGAGGAGGAAGGAGGAGGAGGAAGAAGGAAGAAGGAAGAAGGAAGGAAGAAGGAAGAAGGAGGAGGAGGAGGAAAGAAGGGGGAAGAAGGAGGAAAGAAGGAAGAAAGAAAGTAGAAGGAAGAAGGAAGAAAGAAGAAAAGAAAGAAGAAAGAGGAGAGGAGGAGGAGGATGAAGGAGAATGGGAAGGGGAAGGGGGAGGAGAAAGAGAAGGGGGAGGAGGAGGAGGAGGAATAAGAAGAAGGAGAAGGAGCAGAAGGAAAGGAAGGGAAAGAAGAAGAAGAAGAAGAAGAAGAAGAAGAAGAAGAAGAAGAAGAAGAAGAAGAAGAAGAAGAGGAAAGAGGAGAAAAAAGGAAGGGGGTAAGAGAAGGAGGAGGAAGAAGGGGAGGATCAGGAGGGGAAGGAGGGGGGGAGGAGGGGAAAAGGGGGTGGAGCAGGGAGAAGAACAAAAATAACAATTTATTGCAGATTTCAAAAATCTCAACAAAGGCTTCAGAATCAGCCACGTCTGAATTTAAATGAGGCTCTCCCTGACACTTTGTCTCCATGTATCTTTATTAGAAGAAAGGGAAGGAGGCCAACACTAACATCTTGCATTTCTGTTGCATGGATTCACCATAATGTAGATGGGATTCTGGGTATGGTGGCTGGATTCTACAGGCATCAGTCAGTATCTACAATATTGGAGTCACCAGGTGAAAGCACTCACACCCCAGCCCATTCATGGTCCGCCCTAGTTTTGAACTCACTCAGCAACGACCTGCTCTTACCTGACTACCTGCCCAAATCTAAACTGTTGGATAAATTGCTTTGCTAACAAATTCTCAATAGTTGAGCAATTTGACCATTAAAGGCCTCTGATCTATGTGTTCTTGAAAGAATTTTTTTAAAAGAGCTTTTTCATGTATCTACTACATTATTCAACTGTATGAATATATTTTCACAATAATGTTAGGCCATTATTTTAAACATGTATGCCTTTTTTTCTGGTCTGAACAACATCATGGAAGGAATATAAGGGTTTAACTATACAGCAATCACTAGAATTATGAAAATGTTAGTCATGCTCTAATTAAGATGAATATAATCTTCAATAGTATAAAGATCTGTAAACAAATTTCCAGATATATCACTTTGATAACTGTGGTTACTTATTTATTCTGTGTTCATACTTTATCAAATTTTGCAAAGACTTCAAATTATGTCAACGAGTGATCATTAAAAACAAGAAAGCTTTCTGTAGCTTAGATTACTAGGATTTTATGGTAAATTTCATATGAAGTTACATTATGCAGAAGATGAAAATGTTTTGAGACTGTTTATCTGTAACAGATTGCCTTATAATAACTATTTCTAAAGGAGAGTGAACTTCATAAATCATGGCACGTATGTGCTATAACACAAATCAAAGGAAAAGAGAAATATGAATACTAGCATTTCGTTCTAGCTCTTAACAACTCTTTGACCTCTAGCAAGGCAATTAATATTTTTGAACCTCAGTTTTCTTATCTGTAAATAATAGTGTCTGTCTAGTTTCCAAGACTCTGAGGATAAAATGAGACAATATTAATAAAGCATTTTATATGGGTAGAGTATTATTATAATTAATGCAGGAAAATACCTAAGTTGTGTGAACAAATATGAACTTAGCCGTTGGATGAATCCTGAGTGGCTAACGAGCCCAACTTTAAGATTGAGCCCAGCGTCCATTTGCTGGCTAGAGACCACACACGTGTTCTCGTGTGACAGGGCTGATGACAGTCCTGCTGAGTTTCATGGCCTTTCATGATCACTCATGTTTATCTCCTGAGTTACCCCACGAACTTTTTAATCTTTGGGACTTTCAGAGCTCAGATGAACCAACCAACCAGAGTTCACCTGCCTTGGCTGATCAGGGCTCAGCTGTATCAATCAATCAGGGATCAAATGCATCAACCAGTCAGAACTAAGCAAGTTTCAATGCTTCATTTGCATAAACAGATCTGATTGGGAACCTGGGCAGGACATTTTACTTTAATATCTGAGCCTTCCTTTTGTTCTTTGCAACACACCTTCATTTTATAGGAAAGGCTCCATCTCCCCAGTTTGCAAACTGTTCACTGGAATAAAGTCTCTTTCCTCCAAATTCCTTTTCAGAGAACTTTTGTTCACAGTTGTTTACCAAACCAATTCATTTTCTTTCTGAGCTTCACTGCATCTCAATGGTGCCTTGTTTCCCTTCTAGCCAACTGAATGTGAGCAAAGAGACACAGACACTTCCAGGTGAGGCTGACAAAGCTTCCAGTAGATCTTCCAAATTGGCTCTGCCCTGCCACCATCACATGTGGAGAGTCAAGGGAGCACTGCCATTCAAGAAGATAAGGAGCCACTGGACTCTGGGAGCCAGTCCTTGAGGACAGCTGCCCAGGAGGGCTGCCCAACCAGCCAGCTTCACGGCACTTCCATGAACAAAATGTCCACATCGACTGTGTCCAGCTACCAAGGCTCTGGGCTGTTCTATCCTGACTAACACAAGCAATGTGAATTCTATATTATACACAAATTGCATAATTAAAACATTTTTAACTTTCCTTTTTCAAGAAGAAAATAAGCTATAAGTAGTTGGTCTTCACATTTTACATATGTGATTTTTTTTTTAAAGACCATAAAAGATATATTGATAAAATAGAAATTCCTGGCCAGGCGCGGTGGCTCATGCCTGTAATTCCAGCACTTTGGAAGGCTGAGGTGGGTGGATCACCTGAGGTCAGGAGCTCGAGACCAGCCTGGCCAGCATGGTGAAACCCTGTCTCGACTAAAAATACAAAACTTAGTTGAGCATGGTGGCAGGTGCCTGTAATCCCAGCTACTTGGGAGGCTGAGGCAGGAGAATCGCTTGAACCTGGGAGGCAGAGGTTGCAGTGAGCCGAGACTGTGTCATTGCCTGGATGACAGAGTGAGACTCTGTCTAAAAAAAAAAAAAAAAAAAAAAGGAAAAAAGAAAAAAAAAGAAAAATAAATTCCCAATGGGTATTGTAATTTAGATTCTGAGAAGGAGGCAGACAAAAAAGAGTTCATTTACCTTTGCTATTTGTAAATCTCTTTTCATTTATGGGTTTTTCCCAATGGAGTAGCTGAGAATGCATTTTTCTTTTTTTTTTGCTTATGATCTAAAATCTTAGAAATTTAAACTACTTAGTAAACTCAGCCAATGCTTGTAACTCTGACACTAATTCTTACTTCATAATTTTGAAATTACTTGAGTGCTCAAAGATTGTGGCTAGTTAGTTGGTTGATGAGTTGGGTGGTTGTATTCAGACTGGCCCAGTAATTGTCCAAATTAGATGAACTCTGTGCTCATCTTTTCATAGCTAAAAATGGGATTGGAGCAAATCTTACGTGCTGAATGCCCTGGCCAACCACTGAGGTGTGTGTGTACGTGTGTGTGTGTGTGTTGTGTGAACAAGAGAGTTAATGGAATCCACTCCTAGTTTCCATTTCAAACAGGGTGAGAACCTCTGACCTTATTTGATAAATAATAGCACCTTCAACCATTTCAATTATCAACTGTCTGCAGAAACAAAGGAGATATTGTTAGAAATGTTTAAATAGTTTAGAGCGATAAATATAATATGCACCTACAAATATGCAGATAAATAAGGTTTTCACACAAAAAATTTCTATCATGACTTTGAAAAGAAATGAAACAGCCTGTACCAGAAATCTCCCAATTCAATTAAATATTTTATTATTAACGGAAAGCCCATGCTGGGAGTGTGAGAATGGGCATTATTTGAGTATGAAAGTTCATAGACATTTTGGATGTCCAATTTCTCTTTCAGTGTAAGGGCAGGCATTAAGAAACTGGATCCTCACTGAGCAATGATGGCTGAAGAGGGGAACCTGTGCCAGGTTACGCCAATAATTGCCAGCCCCCCAGGATTCTAGCTCAGAAATTTTTGTATGTTCTCAGGAGACAAAAATGAGTGATCATCAAAGGCAGTCGAACTCAGCAGGACTGTCATAAGCCTGAAGTTACAACTTAGACATGCAATAGAAAATATCATCGGTACCTCTCCAGTGCATCGCCTGTAGTAATTAAAAACTTGATCCCTGCTGTTTTACCATCTCATTAGCAATGGGGGCACACGACTTTTATCCTTGTTTGTCAGGAATCAAACATACCAGAGGAACTCTGATTATAAATTGATGAAAGTAAAGTTAAACTTTTAAATAAGAGAAGTGACTGTTCACAATATTTTTTTTTTAAAGCTGATTAAAGGGATCTAGTTTTTTCTCTTAAGAGTAATCTCTCTGTCCAGCCTAGAATTGTAGAGGCCATCTCTAGGATTGCTACATGTGACACGTTTTGTAAAGGGGGTTTGCTTTGTAAGCCGTTCTGGTTTAAAATAAATATCAGCCCTGCAAAACTTCCTGAAAGCAGAGATGCAAAGAGTGTCATCCTTTTCAAGCCTTTTGATGAAGTTGAAACACCTTCTATCCCTCTCAGTTATGTGTATTATAACGTCTTTTATTCAGGGCAACTGACTGGCCTCATCATTTAAAAGCCCAGGCAAGCTTTCTGCTTGTTTTAATAACTTGTTTTTCACAGAGGACAGGTGAAGGACCTGGGGACCCTTTTATGCAGCTAATTTCTCCAACATTTACCTCCAAAATGGAAATTTTTCATCCTAACCTACATTGTTTCCTTTGGGTCCAAAAAAAAAAAATTTAAACAAATCCCAACACAGGTAGAGCTGTATTTCTCTATGGTACTTTCGTTGAATTCTAATCTACACTCTAGAACAATTGGGCGGTTCAGATTTAAAGAGAGAACAGCTTACTGTACCTTTCATTTTATGTTAAATTCCCCTCACCCATAATTAACAAATCACCTATGCATTTAAAGCATACTGCCGGAGAGACTTCTATGCACTGTGCCCTCTGGCAGGTGCTAGGATATCGAAAAATAAAATGGAGCTCCGGTTCGCCCACAACTTTAAAACTTTCTTCCCACCTTGCTAAGCTGCTTGAGGAATAACAGTCCAAACAACTTAAGGAGTTAAAAATAAATAAATAAAAGTGAGATATTCTTAACCTCAGGACTAATGTCAGTTTGGGTCAGATGGTTCTGTGTGGCGGGGGCTGTCCTGTGCACTGCGGGACGGTGAGCAGCCTCCCTGGCTTCCACCTACCAGGTGCCTGTGGCCCCCCACCTCCAGTATGACAACGAAAAATGTCTCCAGACATGGCCAAATGGCCCTGGGAGTCAAAACTGTCCCCAGCTGAGAATGACTAGAACAATGTGTATATAGCATGTTACCATGTATGTGACACACACGTGATTGTGAACCCCGGAAGCCATCGTGTAAAGGAACATGCTTTCTGATTTCATCAAAAGTCATTGCCGCTCCTAGGCAAAGGAGAGGAACAGGGGAGAAAAGGCAACTCATTTTCTCGTTATACTCTTTTGTACCTTCTAAATCCTGTGGCCTGTGTGGACATTACCCATTCCAAGCAAACACCCAAACAAATGAACGGATAATTCGAGCCAGGAGTTTTCATTGAGATCAATAAGTAGAGAGCTAAATTAATTAAGAAGTAAACCAAGTACATGAATGGATAAGTCAAGATATTATGCCGAGGATTCTTACAGATAAATGAATGAACTGAACCTGATGGCCCAGTATAGAACTCCTGGGAATTATTCCATAATAGTGAAATGAAAGTGTTTGCTTATATACAGTGACTTAGATAGGTGTTTTCGATTTTATCACTATCAGCAACAGCAATAAAGAATATATTGTCTCATTCCATCTAGAAAATGAAAAGTTTCTCAGCCTTCAAAAGCCCTGCAAAGCCACTTAAGACTTTTACATCTCAAGATACTCTTGAAGGAGTGGGGTTTGTCCTCATTGTACAGGTTTGTGTTGTTAATGCCAGCATTTGCTCTGATGAGCAAAAAGAACCCTTCTCTTAGGGCAGCTGTCCCCAAGCCTGTGAGAGTGAGGCCCGTGTCTTGTCCCAGGTAGAAAGCAGGTCCTGGCCGCCCCATCAGGGGCATCGCAGAGTGCCTGGAAGCTTTCAAAAACCTGCCAGCAAACTGGAGATCATGATGTAAGTGAAATAAGCCAGGCACAGAAAGACAAGTATCACATATTCTCTTTCACATGTGGGAGCTAAAAGAAGTGGATCCGTGGAGGTAGAGAATAGAATGATAGATACCAGAATGGGGAGTGTGTGTGTGTGTGTGTTCGGGGGCGGTGGGGAGATGAAGAGGGGTTGGGTAATGGGTATAACACTCATTCGTTATTGGATGGATATTAGATGTGTATTGGATTAGTGATTGTATCCATTACTAATGGGTACAGTACTCATTAGTAATTGGTGATGGTACAATTACCCAACAGTTAGAAGGAATAAGTTCTCATGTTTGATAGTACAATAGAGTAACCATAGTTGGCAGCAATGTATTGTGTACTTCAAGATGCCTAGAAGAGAGGACTTTAAACATTCACAGAATGTAGAAATAAGTGCTTGGAACCAACCGAAATGTCCATCATTGACAGACTAGATTAAGAAAATGTGGCACATACACACCATGGAATACTATGCAGCCATAAAAAAGGATGAGTTCATATCCTTTGCAGGGACATGGATGCAGCTGGAAACCATCATTCTCAATAAACTATCGCAAGAACAGAAAACCAAACACCACATGTTCTCACTCATAGGTGGGAATTGAACAATGAGATCACTTGGAGACAGGAAGGGGAACATCACACACCGGGTCCTGTCGTGGGGTGGGGGAGGTGGGGGGGATAGCATTAGGAGATATACCTAATGGAAATGACGAGTTAATGGGTGCAGCACACCAACATGGCACATGTATACATACGTAACAAACCTGCACGTTGTGCACATGTACCCTAGAACTTAAAGTATAATAAAAAATAAAAATTAAAATTAAATTAAAAAAAGAAATAAGTGCTCAAGGTGATGTGCAGCCTAAAACCCTGATCAATACACATTCCATGCATGTCGCAAACTACCACAGGTATCCCATCAGTATGTGCACATATTATGTATCCAAAAAGAAGTCATAACCTTTCCTGCTCTCCCTCCCCGTCTTAAAAGCTGCTAGTGTGAACACCATCCTGTGGTCATGGGCGGGCCTGGCTCTGGATCAGATGCGGAGAGCCAGCCTGGTGTTGTAGGAACAAGAGTGAACTGGAAGCCCGGAGACTTGGCTCTGTCACCAGCGTACGGCAATCTTGGTAAGAAGGTTCATTTCCCAAGGCCACGTGGATTCATCTCTAAAGCCGAGACAAGTAGGAAATTCCACACGTGCCATCCAAGGTCCAAAGTGCTGCATCCCTTACTCTCTCCTTTTAATAGGTACTCAATAAATTGTCATTTAAATGAATGGAAAAATGAATGAATGAATGAGTACCTTGTCATCAACGTTTTAAAAATAATTGCAACTTTTATTTAAAATTCAGGGGGTCCACGTGCATGTTTGTTACATGGGTCTATTGCGTGATGCTGAGGTTTGGGGTACAGCTGATCCCTTCACCGAGGCACTGGGCACGGCACCCAACAGGTAGTTGTTTTTAACCCTCACACCCTTCCCTCCCTAGTAGTCTCCAGCACCTACTGCTTCCATCTTTATGTCCCCAAGTACCAAACATTTGGCTCCCACTGATAGCTGAGAACATGTGGCATTTGGTTTTCTGCTCCTGCATTAACTATCTTAGGACAATGGCCTCCAGCTGCATCCATGTTGCTGCAAAGGACATGATTTTGTTCTTTTATAGGACCATGCAGTATTCCTTAAGGTGTCTTCTTAAAAGAAGATTTCAATAACCAGAAAAAAAGTGTCTTCTTCCTGAAGCTAAATTGAAAAATACCTAATTAAGTCAATAACACGACTTAAAATTCATTATGATACTGCAAACACTTTATCGCACAGGAAGTGCCTTTCTCATTTTTGTAAGGCTGTCTTTCAGAATACAACCTTTCACCTCAGTGATTTACGGATATGCATATTAGAGTCTATCAAAATCATGCATAACATGAGGATTAGAAATGTCAAATTTTATGAATAACAGAATCAGAATCAACATATTCTGAGAGTCTGTAAAACTTAACAGAGAATTACAGTCAGTTCTGCTTTAAAGCGACATCTACGTACCTGAGAATGTCAGTGCTGTGCAAAATCATGCAACACAAATCACAGGGCTTGTAAGAAAAGTGAGATGGGGGCACAGTGCTCAAAAGCACATCAGTGACACATTTGAAAAAAAGACAGGAAGCTAATAAAAATTCCAGCGTGGCTTTACATGTGTTGAGTGGTTAAGAAATAACATAAATACCACCATGAATGTGGCTCTTCACCCGGAGGGAACCTGGAAGATTCTCACGGGAGTAGGCACCAGAAGGACTATAGCCCATGAGTGATTGTGAAGTGGTGGGAATGGCATTATCTGCAATTGGAAGAACCAAGTGTCGGCGGGTGTGGAGGGGGTAGTTCCAAAAATCTCAGTGAACTGAAATCGTTGGTAGATGTTTGAGGCATGGACATGTGTGGGTTTTGTACATTTCTTTGTTGCTCTGTTCAGTCGGTGTAGTTTTCTGTGTTCAGCTAGCATTTATCACAGATGAAATTGCCCATGAGCAAATATGAATTTGGGGCTGAGCTCAAATCATTCCCTACTATCTCAATTGCACTGGAACAAACGTGTATCTTCAAAACAAGTGTTACAGCAGAATCGCGTATTATTCAGCACTTAGGATAAAATAATATTGTTAGAATAATAGGCTGGGCGCAGTGGCTCATTCCTGTAATTCCAGCACTTTGGGAGACAGAGGCAGGCGGATTACCTGAGGTCAGGAGTTCGAGGCCAGCCTGCCAACGTGGCAAAACCCCATCTCTACTAAAAATACAAAAATTAGCTGGGTGTGGTGGTGGGTGCCTGTAATCCCAGCTACTCAGGAGGCTGAAGTGGGAGAATAGCTTGAATCCAGGAGGCGGAAGTTGCAGTGAGCCAAGATCACACCACTGTACTCCAGCCTGAGGGACAGAGCAAGACTCCATCTCAATAATAATAATAATAATGCTAGGTAACATTAGTATCAGGCATCAGGCTTGCTCTCTGTTGGGCACACTGCCCAGCACTGACATACATTCAGCCTTCTTCATCCTCACTCGCTCTGTGGGGCAGGCGTGGTTATCATGA
Source organism: Trachypithecus francoisi (assembly GCF_009764315.1). Classification (NCBI taxonomy): domain Eukaryota; kingdom Metazoa; phylum Chordata; class Mammalia; order Primates; family Cercopithecidae; genus Trachypithecus; species Trachypithecus francoisi. The sequence continues at coordinate 2,924,436 of NW_022681456.1, forward strand.
TACCATTTCATCACAGGGAAAATAAGGCACACAGAGGTTGGTGGGATGGGCTGGGAGGTGACACAGGGACTTTTTCTGCAGAATGTCACTCCACTGTGGATGAGCAGTGTTGCTTCCCGGACTGTTGCGTACTCCACATGCTTCAGTCATGGGCTGGGACCGTAACAACGAAAAAGCAACAGTGTCTTAGGCAGCTCTAGTGAAACTTCAATGTAAGGAAAACAGGAAGCGATAAGCCCTCTCTCTGTCTCTCAGGACATACCATCCTGGAGTATTCGGTCCTGTTTCAGGCACCACACTGCTAAGGGGAGGGGTATAAATAAATGGGATTGGAGGGGATATAAATAAAACCATGTTCAAAGGAGTGTAAACAAGATGGCGAAGGAATTTAAATTAATGTCGGATGAGGCGCTGTGAAGGAACTTAGGATATTTGGAAGAGAAAAATGCAGCCACATGAGAATTTTCTTGAAATGTTTGAAGGGTTAGAAAATGTCGAGACTATTAGATGTCCCCGGTGTGTTTGTTTTCCCATCATGGACCCATGGAGTAGAACAGGATGGGCATGATAATGGCTAATGCTCACCGAGTGCTGAGTCCCAGGCGCTTTGCATATAGCACCCAGGTTACTCCCGGCAGGGGCCTTATGACGTGGCCTCTGATCTCATCCCCAGTGTACAGATGGAGACATGGAGGCAACAGAGATCAGGTGACTCGCCCATGTCACATGATGTGTTAGTGGCAGAGCAGTGGTTTGAACCCAGGAAGTTTGACCTCAAAAGTTACATTCATCACCCCTAAGCAGAAGAAGGTATAGGGAAGCCAATTGAAATTCCACGTAAGGGAGAACTTTCTAGAAATTAGAAGTGCTTTAGGACAGAGCAAACCGCTTCTGAAATTTGTCAATACCTGGTCCACAGAGCTTTTCAAGCACAGGTTGAATGACCTCTTGACGGGGATACATAAAGGAGATGCACGAGCAGGTCAGATAAGATTAGTTTTAAAGGCTCTTTCCAGTGGGTTTCTGAGGTTCTAATGGGGTGTATTCAATGCACGGTCTAACAATGTAAATGTGAAAACAAACAAACCCACAGCAGCGATGCCCAGGGACCATGCTGGGTTTGCTGACGTCTTCATTACCCAGATATTTCTGCATAGGGTTTAGCAGTCACTTAATTTGAATTAAAAAAAAAATCAGTTTCCATTTTGAGAGGTGTAAATTAATTGTGTGGCTCTGTAAAGTAAATATATAATCTGAAGTGCAGTGAGTGTTAAATATATGTTTCCAATACCTTTGCCCTGTGGAATCTTGCAGGTATCAGTTGAAGAACCTTTAAAATCGTCCCTCCCATCTTAAAACCCTCCTGCCAACTGATTTCCCTTCAGCCATCGCCTAATTGCTTTTCTGCCTTCGCAGTTCACTCCTTGAAGATGCTGTGTAGATCACCCCCTCGGCTCCCTCTCTTACCAGTCTTCCCTCAGGCCGCCTCTGTTAGTGAACCTCTGGCTTCCTCCCCAACCATCCTCTCCCATCACTGAACCCAGTGGACAATCCTTAGTCCCTATTATTCCTGGTCATGCTGTTGTATCGGAACCATTCTTTTTGTTTTTGTTTGTTTGAGACAGAGTCTCGCTCTGTCACCCAGGCTGGAGTGCAGTGCAGTGCACAGCTCACTGCAAGCTCCGCCTCCCAGGTTCATGCCATTCTCCTGCCTCAGCCTCCGGGGTAGCTGCGACTACAGGCGCCCGCCACCACGCCCAGCTAATTTTTTGTATTTTTTTTTTTTTTAGCAGAGATGGGGTTTCACCATGTTGGCCAGGATGGTCTCAATCTCCTGACCTCGTGATCTGCCCGCCTCGGCCTCCCAAAGTGCTGGGATTACAGGCGTCAGCCACCGCGCCCGGCCCCATTCTTCTTGCTCAGGTGCTCTGTTTTCGAGTTTTTGTTTGGCATCACACACTCTCGGTTTTCTTCTCACCTCTCTGGCCACTCATTCCTAGTTTGTTTTGCTGACTCATTTCTTTCACCTATCTGCTAACACTGTCTGTCTTCACAGCTCCATCGCTTGTCTCTTGCTGACTTGTTTGACACTCTCCCCATCTCAGTGTTCTTTGAGTGTTCTTCTGTTAACCTTTAAACAACAGACATCAAAGAGTCCTCTTTGGTTCTCACTACAGCAAACGGGACGACGTGGTCTCCTTCCACAGCCCCAGACACCAGTCATTGAGGATGACTCTCTTCTCATGGACTCACACCACTCTGAGCTCCAAAGCCGTGTATCCAGCTGAGAACTGTACACCTTCTCTCAGACATCGCTGGATAACTCAGCAAGTCCAAAAGGGAGCTCTTGCCTTCCCCACAGCCTCCCTCCCCGTTGTTCCCTATCCTGGCCCATCCTAAAATCTGCGAATCATCTCCACTCTTTCCCCAGCCCCGCTACTGATCCAAGCATCTGGTTCTGTCTATCTATTATCAGACCCAAAGGCCTCTCAAGCTAGTGCACATTTTCCATTCTTATCGCCATTGCTCCTGCTACAAATCTCTTCACTTCTTTATTGCCTGTTCTCTGCTTGTCTCTCCAAGGTTATCTTTGCTACCAGATGCACAGACTCTTCACTCCAATCACTTCATACTGGCATTTTTTCGGTCCCTGAAATTTGTTCTTCTCACATGCATGCCATCTTTTGTACATACGGTTTCCTTTGTCCGGAACAGTTAAAGTGACTTTTACTTTTTGCTTGGCTAAGTTGTGTTTACGCCTCAGGTACCAGTTTAGATGTTGTTTCTATGTAAAATTTTCCAACTTCCCTGTAACATGCTCTTTTGCACATTCCCGTCATACCCTATTCTTTCGCCCAATAAAAAGAATTTAATGTTGGACCTTCTTGTTATGCCTGTTTATTCATTTGTATGTCCCCCGCAATTGCTAATTTCATGAGAACAGAGACAGTCTTATGGTTAGCATATAGTAGATTCTCAGTAAGTGGTCATTGAATAAGTATGAAAATTGAGATTCTATGCTGTGTTTTCCAGCCAATCAACTTTTGCTTACCATTAGCTGTTGCACATGACTTTGTGGGTACATACATAGAAGTCATGATATTCAGAGTTTAGGCATAAAACTAGTCCCTTCATACATCTTCCCTATGTTTCATAAACTTCATCTTAGATTTGCCCGATGTTTTGGTTCATTAACTTTGCATTTTAGATTTGTTTTTATGGAGCACATAGTAAGACTTCATGACAGTGTATTTGTTGAGAAGTTGTTGAAAAAGTAATTACATCCCGAAGAGTTTATTTTCTAAAGCCATGAATCAATGGAATTTATTCACAGCTTAACAATGGGGAGACGAACCTATTTATAATTACAAAGGACCTTTCCATTTTAAATAAAATACTGCACAGCCTTTTACTCAAGAAATACTCTGCATGTATTAAAAAGTCATAAAAATACGGTACTAACAGAAGACAGGTAGACTATTTTGGTAATTTAGTCAATGAACAGTTTCCTTTTAAAATTGAATAATACATAGTGCCCATTCACCTGTGGGGAATGCTGGTTAAATTCTTCAGTAGCGGTGTAGCTTTCTAGGTTAGAGTGGTTTTAGTCGACAAAGAAAATCGAGATTTGACTTCCGTGTCACAGACAGTTGCTGTATTAAAGAGCTCCTTTGTATATGTAATAAAATAGAAGACGTTTTAAGCACTTAGAGAGTTCCACATCTAAGATAGCAGTCCCTGTAAGACTAGATCTAACTTACCCTATTGTAATGGAGCAGAAATATATGAGACATGATTTTGTTTGAAATATTGGATCATTTTCCTTTGATTCTGTGATTTCTAAGCTACCCCCACCCTCCCGTGTGACTTTAATGCAGTCTCCCTTCTGTATCCTGGTGCCTTTCCAAACCAGGCAGGTGTGAGAACGGTTCTGCATGCGTAAGTCAGCTCCCCAAGGAGACAGTTTCAAAGCAAAGTTACTTTCTTGATCCCAGGGAAGATAATATTAAAGAACACAGTGACCAGACCAGGAAATAAAGATACACTGAATTTTGAATCAATTTTCAGACCTAAACATTTGTAAGAAGAAAAAGAAAACATCGAAAGTGAGTAAAATGGGCTGTGGGAGAAATTTAGCAGTAGATAAATCCACCGATAAGAGCATACATTTCCTTCGCTCTGCCTTCCAAAGGAGCTTCTCATGCAAAACTTCACGCCGGTCAAGAAAAGGAGGCCAAGAAAAGCTTGTGCTAAAACTCTTACAAGGTTGCCTTTTAAAAAGAATTTTACTGGCCAGGTACGGTGGCTCATGCCTATAATCCCAGCACTTTGAGAGGCCAATGTGGGTGGATCACCTGAGGTCAGGAGTTCGAGACCAGCCTAACATGGTGAAACCCAATCTCTACTAAAAAAAAAAAAAATTAGCCAGGCGTGGTGGTGCATGCCTGTAATCCCAGCTACTCGGGAGGCTGAGGCAGGAGAACCCAGGTGGCGAAGGTTTCAGTGAGCCAAGATCGTGCCATTGTACTCCAGCCTGGGAGACAGAGTGAGACTCTGTCTGAAAAAAAAAAAAAAAAAAAAAACATAAAACAAAACAAAACAATAACAAAAACAAAAAATACTTTACTGTATTACCTCTTTTCATTTGCTAACATAAAAAAGACAAGTGATCTCTCTACTGCTTCAAAAATATGTGTGCTTAATACAATCTCTCTCAACACCAGTGTTTACACTTTTCTATCCAACTATCTCCCTCTTATAGAGTCCCATTCAACCATGAGCATGAAAAGGCAAATGCTCCCCGTGCCCTGAACACAGCATTGATGCAGTTAGGATACAGGTGAACTGCTCCAAGAGAGAGCCCAAAATAGAGGATGCCCCAAATAAGATACAAGAAAAGCACTTATTTCTTTCTCTCCCTATGGAACAGAGGGGTGATCTGGGGTGGGTCTCTATCTTCTATCCCTGGGTCACTGGCTACACCAGCTCTTACCACTCCTGGCCAGGGCTAAAAGGAGAGCTGTGAAATAGAGTCTCTAGCTGGGTGCACGTACTGAATCTGGTGATAACTGAGGATAAAGCCCCTTGGCTGCCCTGCGCTCCATGGTTTGGGTGAAGCCCACTCAGTCCCACTCTGACAAATGTGCTTCTCAGGAGGAACAATCATTTGTCCCCTTCCAGGGCACTGCTGGCCAATATCTACTGCTTTTCCAAAGATTTTAGTGTTTGTAATCCTTACTTATAAAATTATAGGTCACATGGCCCAGGCGTCAACTACTAGTGAATATACACCCATTCATTCATTCATCCATCCATCCATCCATCCATCCATCCATCCATCCATCAAATGTTTACTGACCACTGGAAGGCAGTGAGGGACAGAACACACAGGTAGCTGGAGAAGCAGGGGCCAGGCAGAGGGAGCTGCCTGCAGAGCCTCTGGATGGCGACGCCTGGAGGGTGGAGGAACAGAGTGGCCTGGAGGAGCAGGTGATGGAGAGAAGGGAAGGAGATGCCCTCAAGAGGTAGTGGGAGATCAGAGCACTGGGAGCCTTGAAGGCCCTTGTCAACTCAAAATCCTCTACTCTGGTGGCCCTGGGAAGCCTTTGGAAGGTTTAAGCAGAGGTGTGTCTTGATTTATCTTTAAAAAAACATTTCATGTTGCCATGTTGAGAATTAGACTAAAGGTTGCAAAGATGGCAGTAGAGAAGCTGGTTAGGAGGCAATTGTGAACATCTGGGAGGAGAGACGGTGGCTTGTACCAGGGCGGTAAGTAGCAGCAGGTGAAGGTCACATTCTGGGTCTTTTGAAGGTGCAGCTTATAGGATTTGCTGATTGTTCGGATGTGGGTTTTGAGCAAGAGAGATGAGTCTGAGAGTTTTAGTCCAAGCAACTAACTAGAAGGACAGAATTAACCACCAATTGAATCGGGGGCACTGTGGGAGAAACATGCTTGGGAGAAAAACCAAAAATTTGGTTTGAATATGTTAGATTTAAGATGTTTCTTAGATTTCCAAACGGAGGTGTTCAAACAGTACTTGAATACCTGGGTCTGGAGTTCAGCGAAGTGGTCCAGCCCAGAGAAGGAAATTTGAGTGGACTGGGGAGTAGCTCGCATATTGGTGGTAATCCAGGTCTTCACGTTGGACATGTCCAGTGAGTGCCTGAAGCGGGGCACAACCCCCTTGCTGCGAGGTGGGGTCCTGGGTCTAGTTCTGACCAGGCCCAAACCGTGGTCAGTTCCTGTGACACTTCCTTTTCCTCTGGCAGGGAGCCTGGCCACATGTCAGCAGCTCTGTTAACCTACATCCCCCCCTTGGGGGGCAACGCGGGGTGGAACTCCCCCGGAGATCCATGAGAAGCCTGGAGCCTCAGCAAGAAAGGAACCTTGTTTTTTCAGTCACGCTGGGTTTGAGTTGTTTATGATATCAACTCACCGAGTCTGCCCTGGCTCTGGATGTGGGTATGGTTCAGATGCCGGGTATAGTAGTCAAACTGTAACGTAGGGAAATGGATACTTAGGGATTTATTTTTGTGATTTCTTTGACATACAGTTTGAGCCAGGAAATACTTTCATTTTCCAAACTGAAATGGAAAGAAGTTAACTGGAGGTTAAGAAAGTTGGTTATGGCTGGGTGCAGTGGCTTATGCCTATAATCCCAACATTTGGGGAGGCCGAAGCAGGGGGACTGCTTGACCTCAAGAGTTTGAGACCAGCCTGGGCAATACGGTGAGACCCCATCTCTACAAAAGTAAAAAAAAAATAGCCAGACGTGGTAGTGCACACCTGTAGTCCCAGCTACCCAGGGAGGCTGAGAGGAGGATCCCTTGAGCATGGAGACTGCGGCTCCAGTGAACCACCGTTGTGCCACTGCGCTCCAGCCTGGGCAATAGAGCAAGACCCTGTCTCAAAAAAAAAACCAGTTATAAATCATGACTATTTCACTAGCAGCATGGAATGGCTTATCCATAAGATCCTCGAATGCTTGGTGCTGTCCGAGTGCCTGCCTCAGTCTTCCACAGCTTTGGAAAGCAATTGGCTCCTCTTCTGGTGGCCTGCTTTGAAACACATTCTATTATCTCTATCTGTATCTACATATCTACCTCTATATTTACATCTGTCTCTATATATCTATATTCATAGAATTTCTTACTAAATGTGGCAATGATGTCAACAGCTCACTTTAACTGAGTGTGTACTATGTGCTGGCCCTGTTCTCTATTTGGCACCTTCACAGAAGCCCTGCAAGGAAATTGCCACATGCCTTAGATTTCCCAGGTGCTGGAGAAGACACCGTCCAGAGCTGCACCCCCAAACCCAGTGGCAGGCCCTCAGCAGATGAGGTTTGTCTTGCACCACCGCTCCCACCTCCTAACTTATTTCTGTTTTATGGTTCTCTCCACAGAGGTAAGCTATTAAAAACATTTGTTTCAGCCGATACACATGGTGTTTTCTAAAAACTATAACATTCTTTCTAAACTCAATGCTTTGGACAAGCTAACATTCCCTGCCACTGTTCCCATTTGTGTTTGACGGAGGCAGCAGATGTTTGTGACATGTAGATGGGCTTGTACTCGCTCTCAATTAGTCCCCACAATAACCCAGGAAGAATGTTATTCTCACCACTGGCCAAGTGGAAGCAGAGGTTCTCAGACTGTGAACAGCCTGCCTAGAACTCACCAGGGATGACAATGGAGCCAGGACCCAACCTGATTTAATCCCACTCAAAATATTCAGTAGGTTGAATGACGATGCTTGCAAAGCAGTAAAAGTTGAGGGTTTCAGAGGCTGTCAACTCAGCGATTCTGGGACCATCTGGGGATGCTGGGACCTCTGGTCACCCTATCTCTGGATCTGAAGTACTTAATACTGACTTGTTATGGCACCAATAGGCAAGGCCAAGCACTCACTTACTTTAGGAAATCACATTTATAGCATGTTTCCTAAAAGGCAAACATGTGTCTCTTTTCCCCAATCCCTGCCTTCCTCGTTAAAAGTAAACCAAAGCTGGGCATGGTGGCTCATGCCTGTAATCCCTCCCAGTACATTGGGAGGCCGAAGCAAGAGGATCACTTGAGGCCAAGAGTTCAAGGCCAGCCTGGGCAACATAGTAAGGCCCCATCTCTACCAAAAAAAAAAAAAAGCAGTTAGGTGTGGTGCGTACCTGAAGAACCACTCAAGCCAGGAGTTCAAGGCTGCAGTAGGCTATGATCAAACCACTGCATTCCAGCCTGGACGACAGTGTGAGACCCTGTCTCTAAAAAAGTGAAAATAATGAAGTACAAAAAAAGCAAACCAAGGAATGGACATGGCAAAACGGCCTTTCACTATGGCAGGACATTGATAATGGCCTTCAATATTGCCTTCAGACACCTCTGCTGGGCTTCCAGCTCCGGCCTCTCCGCAGGTCACCAAACCCTCCCAACAAACACAGACCTCGGCACTTGCCAGGAGGGACAGCTTGCCCTGCCCCTACAGCCGCAGCAACACAGAGCCAGGACCTAGCCACAAAGCCCTGCCACTCACTGCCAATTAGTTCTGTTTTCAGTCTAAACGGCACTGCCTTAAAGAAAAATACAGCCTCCCAGAGCCCAGAACTCTTTAGCCCCCCTACCCGCAAACAGGTGAGGGAGTGTCGACTCACTCACTCTGCAGGAAAAGTGGGACACTTGGCTTGATTTCCTGCAAACTGCATTTTGAGGAAGGCCACCAGGGGCCCTGATGCCGAGTCGGGGAACAGGCCTGACTCTACAGAGGCGGAAGGCAGAGAATGAACAGAACAATGATCCTATTCTCTACGCTCTTTCTGGCAGATTTTTTTTTTTTTTTCCCCTGTGGTGGTTGTTGGAGTCTGTGACAAACAGTCCACAAACACTACATTGGCAGAGCCACCGCGAAAGGCCTCTGCGCCCAACACAAAGGCATCTGTGACGCGGTGCACCTCCCATCAATGAGCGTCCGACCCTTATGTTTTCTTTGTTTAAAAGGAAAAAAAAGATCCTACTTAAGCAAAAGTAAACCACAGCCTGATACTGTGCCAACTACATTAACCAACTTCTCTTTGGAGCCTTTGAAGTTGGCAGGGGGCAACATGCTTGTGGTGCGAGGAGAGAATGATACTTTAAGCGATTCCTTTTCATCCCTTTAACTTAATGAAAGATTAATGGCCTTGTTATTTTTGTTTCTGCTCTTTTTTTTCCGCCCTTTAATATCTACCCCCACCACCCCCACCACCCCTGCCATTGAAATTGAAAATCCTTCCCGATCGTGGTTTTCTGGATCAGTGGGTTTTGTGAATACAACTCCTGCCCCTTCATTACCATCCGCAAACTGGGTCAATGACTCCAAGTCCAAAACATCCAGGTGTCTTCAAGGAGGAGGTCCCTGGTGGATGAGCAGGTGGGTGGCAGCCCAGGAGAGCTGGATTTTCTTCAAACAAACCCCACCTCCTTTGAGTCAGGCTGGAATGCCTTGGCAGAGATTTAGTTATGTTTTTCCTTGAAGACGCAGTACGGTGTTTTTGGCACCATCTAGGGAGGCAGGCCGTGGGCTGATCAGGAAGTGGTCACACGTCGCAGGCCCAGTGAATCCTGCTGGCGGGGAGGCAGGAGGGCACTGACACAAGGTAGTTTAGTCAGCAAGAGCCTTCCTCTCCCAACTCAGTCATTCAGTTTTCCAGGCTTGTTTCCAGGCTTGTTCTCCTCCCTGTCTTTCTCTTGCTGCTGAATGCTAACTCTATCCACCAACCGTAGGTGCCAAAAAACATAGGTGTCATTCCGGATACCAACTCACACCACCCTCCCGACCCATATTCAGCTGATCAGCAAGACCTGTTGGTTCAGTCTCCAAACATATTTCAAGGACAGCCCTTGCTATTCATGCCCTCTTCCACCCAAGCACACACCATCTCACCCCTTGCCTGGAGGACATTTGGAGCCAGCATCTCCTTTCTTACTCTGCAGCCAGTGGGACCCCTCTAAAATGCACATCGTGCTACTCTCTGGCTTAAAACCATCCGTGGATCCACGATTCTCTTAGAGGAAAATGTGAACTCCCTCCTGGGGCCTGGAAGGTCTGTGTGACCCGGTTCCTGCCCAGCTCTCCTGGGCTCCACACAGTCCTCTGTCTTCCCCAGGCCCCGTGGTGGCTTCAGCATCAATGCCATCCTCCCTTCTTCACAGGATGGGCTTCTGTGGTCATCCTAGCCTCAGGAAAGTGCACCCTCTGAGACCCACAGCGTTGACACACCATCTACAGCATCCTCCTCACCCTGCCTCCTTGTGCTGATGTTACCTCTATCCCTTTACCCCGTCTTATTTTCTTCTAAACATTCATCTTTATAGGAATGTATTTGCGATGGATGGCCCAGCATCGTGGAAGCAGTCACGGTAAGCTGGACTCACCTGCCCCCTGGTGACTCAGGAGTGCCCTCCTTGTGCCAGGCACACTGCCGGGTGGTGATCCGGGCCACCTCCCTCTATTCATGCGGAACAAATGGCATTTGCCTTCATGGTGGCTCTAGTATTCAAAGCACCATGGAAAAGAACAATTCAGTAGCAGAGGCCCTTTGAAGACTCCAGAAACGGTCTCAACTATCTGGCTGGCTAAATCCAAGACAAGTGGAGGCTTGTATGATGACACCAAGGAGATATTTAGAACATGGCCAGAAGTCCCAAGCTCATTCAGTTGGATCGAGTCGCACATTTAGTTTGTACCTGGCCAGTTTCTGCAAACTTAGAGATTGATTACTAAGTGAACCTCAACAGAACAACCTAGAAATTATGTTACCTGGAATGGGGTAGCACCTGGTTACTCACTGGTTCTGCTAATTCAAGAAAAGTCTAATGATAGCTCATTATGAAAGGCAGTAAGAGGCTGCATTTATTCACATTTTCTATTGCAGATAAATTCCATAAAACCTGTGAAGGCTCAGGTCCTGGTGAGACCTCCCAGGTGGAGTGGAGCTGGTGAGATCCCCCCCAGGTGGGGTGGAGTATATGCCTCTCTGCACCTTCTCAGACCTGACTTGTACATCCCGTGTTTCATGTGGATCTTCAATAGATAATTGTCTTCCAGAATATTTTAAAACCTCCTCTAGGGCTGAAAATGAGTCTTACTCATCCCTTAGTAAGAACTTGGTGAGTGCTTGTTTATTCTAAGATCTGTAAAATCCTGTAACTCAGTGTAAGACCCTCCCATCAGCAGAAGGATAAGCAAAAGGCAGCCAAGCACAGTTATTTTGCTCCTTCATGGGCACAAATATTGCTCATGTAATTATAATTTCACGTATGTGATTGAAAGTTTTCTGACACATCCCATACTTACCCCAGTTCTAGCTACATCAATGATTCTCACGTTTTGGTCAACTGTCATTTTAAAAACTCTTAATTCCACTGAAAATGTATGGTAGAGAATTATTTGGGTCCTATGATTCTTTAGCTTGGGATTTTCAGACCCATTTTTAGCATTTTATGGCTGACTTTCCTGCCAATCACTAAGATGGAAGAGTATTGGGCTGTGCACACCTGACACAGACTGTCCCAAGAACGGGGCTGTTGTCTCGTTTCCAAGCAAACAATGGCCATGTTGCATAAACGCTTAAACCCTGTACTTGGAAGAATTTAATGAAGACAGACCCTGATGCATGACATTAAATACATTCCCTTCTTTTAATAACTCAAGTTGATTTCAGATCAGGAATCACAGTCGTCTAATACTATGAAAATTAAACAGAAATTTTCTGCCATTACACCAAGCAGCCTGCTTAATAAATCAGTAATGAAAAAGAATAATTTATTACGGCTTGTGAATTCTGACAGCTCTAAAAAGATGTCCTTCCTCTTCCCCCAAAGGGAGAACGGAATTTTCTTTTTACCTTCAATACACTGGCATTAAGCATAATTTCTCTGTCTGTAGGACTTTACTATTGAAGAGGAGAAGGGATTAGATTTTTACATCACAACCTATTTTAAGCAATTATAATCCACAAGTAATCTTTCTCCCTCATCCCCCCTGGGGCGAGGAAGATGTAAGAGACTGTGCTAGGGCCTCAATTTAGATCAATGTTTGCATTCCTACGCGCTGAATTCGCTGGGATTCTGGAGTGTGGAGCCCATTTATCTCAGACACCGTGAGAATGTGGGCCTCACTCACAAAAGGAGGTTTTTGCCAACTGAGTGCCATTAGTGCAGTCAAATAACATGTTCCCCCATCCTTTGTACTCGAACATGTCTTTTGGCCTTTGGCCTCCGTGTGCCAGTGCAGGAAGAAACTTCTTGCTTTGTGGGAAGCCATTTGGGAGTTAACTACCCGGCTTTCCTTCAATCCACTTGCATTTCTGGTCATTCTCAGCATCAGGTACTGGTGTGCTGGAGTCTGTACACACAGGCTTTTTTTTTTTTTTTCCCCCCAGGAATTTTGTGAGCCAGTTGTAAACACAGAATTATTAAAAATTAAATTACATAAATGTACATTTAAAGAAATTGTATTGGAAATAAAAGTAGAAGAGAACTCAAGAGTTTCAGTGGGCTCTGCGATGACCTGTGCTCCTGGGGCTCACTGTCCGGGTTTCCTGTGCGCAGGAAATGCTCACTGGGGGCTGCAAGCATCTCACCCCATCTCTGTCTGGTGAGTCATGTTGGTAGCTTGAAGTTGCCCACGATGGGAGTATTTACACCATGGCAATGGGCAAACATGACAAATCAAGTGTGTTTATTGTATTTATTGTATTATGGTCATTTTGTTTTCCTGAAGAGTTGATTGTTAATCCGTTACCAGCATAAATCAAGTGTGTTTACTGTATTGTGGTCATTTCCTTTTCCTGAAGAGTTGATGGTTACATCTTTCCCAGCATACCACTGGCAATGGGGGAGGGGATGGACGAGAGCAAAGACACTCCCAGGCTTAAAATTAGCCGTGGGAGGCCAGCACCTGCCTCTCAGTGCCACTAAAAGTCGCTCATTTATTTACAATCTCTTTTGTTTGCCCAACACCTACTGAGTCCTCAGCACTGGGGACATGGCCATAAACAAGGCAGATGAGGCCTCTGCTCTTAAGAGCTGACATTCTCATGGATTTAGCTCAATGGGTCTGATAAATTGGCCAATGTGTTAGAGAACAGGGGGCCACGTTAGATCAGATGGCCAAGGAAGGCCTCCCCGAAGAAACCTTGTTTTATTTGCCTCATAACGCTTACCAAAATTAAAATATGCTTCTTTCTGTGCCGTCCTACTGATGATCTGCTCCCCACGCCCCCAAGCCTTGAGTGTGTGCCCCATGAGGACAGGGACTTGTCTGTCTCAATCTGTATCCACAGGGTCTGCTGGGTCAAAGTGAGAACACAAGGCACGAGAGATATTTGTTGAATGCATTAAATGGGATTTGAGCTGACACCTATGAATTGAAAATTATTCCTGTGAAAAGGCAGAATATGAGAGGCCCAGGCAGAGGGAATAGCACCTAGAAACCTCTGAGGCAGCAAAGAGGTGAGCTGGAACAAAATCAAAAAGGAAGAATTAGGTTAGACCAAGCACTCACCCACAGGGGAATGTTGGCAGAGCCCATGATTCTCCTCTTCCTTCCCCATTCCTTCATCTCTATGTGGTTCATGGGGGAAAAGGCCTTCAGTTTTACCTTCCAGTCCAATAGTTCTTTCTGCCACTGTATCTGATCTGATCTTCAATCCATCTGAAGGAGGGCAGGCGAACCCCAAACTGGGCTTAGCCTGGGAAGGGTTTTGGCTGTGCTTAGGGGTGAGCTGGTGGTAGGAGGAAGCAGCTTTATGGAGGTGCAGTGTAGCAGCCCTGTGACCGCCACTGCAGAGCAGGGCCCACAGGCAGTGCCTGAGAGCAGCAGCCCAGGCAGTTCTCCAGCCATATACATACCCACTTTGAATTCCATCCCAAACAAGGGTCAGCTGATTCAGAAATTTCTAGAAAAAAGGTGGGAACTTCTGGGTCATTGTCATGCAAAAGGGGCAGTAACTTCTGGGTGTTGCCATGGCAATGGTAAACTGACATTGCACTGGTGGGCGTGTCTTATGGAGGGCTGCTTTCACCTCCTCCCTGTTTTTCAGCCAGTCTTTAATCTGGTCTGGAGTCCAGCCCCTGCCTCCAGAGCTATGCCCCGCCTCCTACTTCACATCCGTTAACTGTTTTATTTCCAACACTATTTTTTTCATCTTAGAATTTCTACATGCTTCTTTTGCGAATCCACACATTTTTAAGGTGTTCCATTCTTTTAGTTTTCCATGCCTTTCTTTACTTTATGATCATTTTACAGGTTTCTGGGATAAATAAGTTCAATCTTGTCATGATGTATTATCCTTTTAATGTGTTGCTAGATTCACTATGCTAATATTTTGTCTATTTATAATTATATATAAGATTGGCCCGTAACTTTTTGGGCATAAGACTTTGCAATTGTCATATTTTCTCAATAATTATACCTCTGGTAATATGAATATTCTTCTTTGGCTTTTTACATTGAATTCATTGATCTAAATTAATATTGCATTTTTATATCACTTCCCTTTTAAACTTATTACATCCTTAATATCCCTTTGTAAACAGTATGTAGCTGAGTTTCTATTTGTACCCAAGTCGATGGTGCCTTTCCTTTTTTAGGGGAATTGAGTGAAGAGTGTTTATCATCTCATGATGTCATTACATGCTTGTGTTTCTGTTCATTTTACGTTGTTTCGTTTCTGTGCTTTCCTTTTAAAAAGTTGAGCTAAGCAAGGCTTATTTATTCCATTTACCTTTTCATAAACAACTGCTTTAGTAGTTATACATACTGGTTGTATTTTTCCAGCGGTAATTTAAATTTTTAACCATCATATTCAATTTTACATTTTTATTAATATCTAATATCAATCAGTAGCTTCACCCCACCAAACAAGGGTCTGGGCACACATTCAGTTCCATCTCTACCACCCGCGGGCTCTCTGGGGTGCGGCCTCCTTCACCATCTTCATAGCCAGGAGCTCCTGTGGGGCACTGGACACCAGCCCAGCCTCTGATCTGATTCACCCAATTCCGACGGCTCATTTTCAGGTGTTTCTGGAAGTTTTCTCTTCTACTGATGGCATTGTTATTGCTTTCTACATTTAGATGTTTTAAAATGTATTTTTTACTGTAGTTTCTGGGAATTGGGAGCAAGAAAGGGAGGCACGTGTTAACATGTATTTTGATCAAACATCCTTTTTGAAAGTACTTTGTTGGTTTTTAAAAATTTAGATAATTAATCTCTCTACTGTTTCGTTATTGATAGCCTTGAAAAATAGATATTAGGATCTCAAGTTTCAAGACAAGAAAATTAAGGAGCAGAGACAGTAAGTAATTTGTGTAAAGATATCCCTCCTGATAAGGAGAAAAATGAGGGCTGGAAACCAGATCTTTCTGATATTTAGGCTCATGTTCATTCTGCTCTGAAAGATGTGGCAGTTTTCTTTCCCCTTCCTCCTCCTTTTTCTCTTGTTCCTCCTCCTCCACTTCCTTCTGCCATTATCATCACCATCATCACCATCACCACCACCATCATTATTATATCATCACCATCACCACCACCATCATTATTACATCATCACCATCACCATCATTACCATCACCATCATCATCACCATCACCACCATCATCACCATCACTATTTTCATCGCACCACTATCATCACCATCATCATCATCACTATCATCACCATCACAACCATGACCATCATCACCATCATCACCATCATCATCACCATCACCATCACCATCATCACCATCACAACTATCATCATCACCATCACCACCATCATCACCATCACATCACCACCATCATCACCATCACCATTATCATCACCATCATCACAATCATCATCACCATCATCACCGTCACCACCACCATCATCATCACCATCATCATCGCCATCATAACCATCACCATCACCACCATCATCACCATCACATCACCACCATCACCATTATCATCACCATCATCACCATCACCATCATCATCACTATCATAATCACCATCATCACCATCACCACCATCACCATTACCATCATCACCATCACCATCACCACCATCACCATCATCATTATCACCATCACCACCATCATCATCATCACCATCACCATCATCATCACCATCACCATCATCACCATCATCATCACTCACCATCACCATCACCATCATCAGCATCATCAGCATCATCAGCATCATCATCACATCACTTTCATCACCATCAGCATCATCACCATCATCATCACCACCATCACCATCACATCACCACTGTCACCATCATCATCACCATCATCACCATTATCAGCATCATCAGCATCATCATCACATCACTTTCATCACCATCAGCATCATCACCATCATCATCATCACCATCATCACTACCATCATCACCACTAGTTTCTTCACCCCTAAGGAACCCCTGAGTCCCTTGTAGGGCAGGGACCACTTTTTACCACCTTGGCATTTCCTGTACCTACTGCCTGGCCTGATGCCCACATTTGTCAATCCTTCTTCAATGTTTGTTTCTGCCTTTTGAATTTTAGCTTTCTGTGAGCAGATTTGTCTTGTTTACTAACAGTTCCCATAGTGTCTAATAGATGCCAGGGACAGAGTGGATATTCAGTAAATATTTATTAAATAAATGAATCAGTGTTTCATAGATACTGCAAAGTACTACAATATAAAAATGAGAATGTAATTTGAAGACAAAAGGTAAGAAAAAAAGCTTGATTAGAAATTGGGTTGTTATATAAACCTAAAATATAAAAATTTAGTTTCACTAGTAAAACACCATGACAGGATGATTTAGTTAGTGAGCTCAAAAATCATCACAGCTGAAAAACATCTTGCTCTGTATTCACTATCTGGTATACTATGAAGCCTCTTTCTGTGCATTTTTAAAAAATAAAGACCTATCAGTTGGACTTAACTTTTCCCCAGCATTTCATCATCTTAAATGTCTGACCACTGCATTACTGCCACAATGGGAATTGTTACTAGTAAGCTTAGATTCAAATTAAGGTAGTTCCAAGGACTTTATTAATTAGCACATTCAAAAAGTATCCATTGAGTTTCTGCAGGATACCAAATTCTACGGGCAGTGCAAGACTGAGAAATAAATAAGATATAGTTCTTGTTATTAACACCTTTACATGTCATCGGTGAGGAAAATGTGGCACCCTTCGTGACTGTGTAAGCCCTCTTATTGGGGAGGTTCTCGGCTTGATGGGGGAGTCTCGTTTGCCCAGCTCTTCACAGGAAAAGGACTTGGCATTAACATGACTGCACTGGGTTTCTCTCCAGGTTTCAACTTCTGCCTCCTGGGAGTAAAGCTGTACACCTTCATTAGGCAACCTCACCCTGCACCCATCAGCCCCCACCCTTCACACCTACCCTTTTAATCTTATAATAAGTGAACAAAGTTGGCTTAACCTCAAACATCCTTTACACCAGGAGAAATGTAGTGATGATTGATGGTTATTCTAAATGATTTGGGGTCAAGGATAATATTTAATTCTGCTTTGTGTCCTCTTTGGCGGATGGTAAATGCTGATTACATGAAAAATATTGCCCTTGTCCCCAGGTGGGGTCCATGAGATTTCTCTACTGCAAAGTGACTATTTTTCCCTTTGTGAGTTATGAGTATCTTGCGGGGAAACACTTTGAGACTATGCAAATATCCTGTTTCTCATCAAACTTTCACCCACTAGTTTCAGCATCCCTTGATGATTATTGTCAGAAACAATTATGACGGTAGTATTGTTGAACGGATGATTTTGCAAATCGCCTTTACGTGTACATGTAGGGTGATCTTCAAACAAAATTAAATCTAGAGGAATTCTGTCAGTAAGAACATGCATAGAACATGCATCCAAATTCCTAGATGGGCTAATTAATCAAGTCCTCGGAACTATCATAATTTGAATCTAAGCATCTTAAAAACATTGTGGTAGTATGCAGTTGTCAGACATTTAGGAGTAAAGAATGATGTAGAAAAGTGAAATCCAGGCAATAGGTTTTTATTTTTAAAAAATGCACAGAAAAAGTCTTCACAGTTATCCAGGTAGTGAATACAGAGCAAGGTGTTTTTCAACTGTGATAATTTTGGAGATTACTAAGCCATCCTCTCATGGTATTTTACTAGTGGAATTAAAGTTTTATATTTTAACTTCATATGACAGTTTCTTTTACAAGTGACTATGCATTGAAAAAACCCTCACCTTAATGACTCTTGTACCTTTCAGCTGTATGACCTTTGCATGTTCCTTATATTCTCTGAAGTTTATTTTACTTATTGTAGATTGGGAATAATAGTAGTAATTGACTCATAGGGGCTGTCTGAAAATTAAGTTAAACAATATGTGTAAAGCTCCCAGATGAGTTTGTGATAAACAGCAGATATTCCATCAAAGTTTGCTATGAATATTGTTGTATTTATCAATATTTCTCAACACTGAAGGGATCTTAAAACAAAATCCAATCTTGAGGGATTCTGAGCATGAAGAAAGAAGATTTTGCAATGCCATCTTGAAGTGAGCAGTAAAGTTGTTCACAAAGGCAAAGACTGCAAATCTCTGCCTGGGAGCAGGAAGCCCTTCCTGAAAGGACTTAGAGGCTGCTGGGAAAGCCGAGGGATTCCAGCTTATATTTCTTCCAGCTCCTCAAAGCACACATCTGTAGGCCCTGATAGAGGGACCCTGCTTGCTTTCTTCTGTAGAGATAAGACATATGCCAGAAATCACCCCTGTGGAATTACTCTGTGAAATTGGGAATTAGGTCATCTGACAACTTTCTTGTGAAATGGAGTATCCCGAGGAATACCATGATTTGAACACCTTCCTGTCTGGGTTGGAGTGAATTACTGGGCGGGGTGTTTACACGTGTGACAGTGGATGGAGCCACAGAAGGTCAGCTGAAGGTGCTTACTTCTTGGTAAGAGGGAGATACAAGATCCTCACAAAAGCACATCATGAAGCTTCTCTTCCAGCTCATGGTTGCAAGTAGGTCACTTCAGTTTCTGGTGAGTAAAAATCCATCTCTGCCCAGCATGCTCTTGCAGAATGCGAACCCCTTGAACTGTCGCTGTTTTTAAGACAAGCAGCAGAAGACTGGACCATGGGTTAGAAAGCCTTGGCTTCAGTCCATGTGTCAGTTGGGCAAAGCAACTTTGTAAAAGTCCAGCTCCTTTAATTCTCCTGATCTATGAAATGGGGATAATTGGAGGGATAATAATTGTGCTGGGTTGAAAATTCGTGCTCACCAGGAAACACAGGATGGACCTTGTTTGGAAAGAGGGTCTTTCCAGATGTGATTCGTTAAGATGAGGTCATGCTGGAAGAGGGTGGGCCCTAATTCAACCATTGGGGTCTTTAGAAGAAGAAATTAGACACAAAGAGACACAGAGGCTAGTGTCATGTGAAGAGGGAGACAAATGGAAGTGAGGTGTCTACCAGCCAAGGAGCACTGAAGATTGCTGGAAATTCCAGGCGCTAGAGAGAGGCATGGGACAGATTGTCTCTCAGATCTCCAGAGAAACCAACCCCAGTGGAACCTCGATCTTGGATTTCTGGTCTCCATAAATATGAGAAATAAATTTCTGTTGTTTTAAGCCACTGAGTTTTTGCTACCTTATTACAGAAGCATTAGGAAACACAAGACAGTAAACAGCCACCACATGTTTCTCATAAGAAGGGAGACTATTGTCCATGACAGTCACCCATTTCCAATCTCAGGAGTCTAGGACGGTCTCACTTAGATCTTTCATAAGAAGGGAGAGTTTTACCCATTCATAAGAAGAGAGAGTCATAAGTCTCTACTCATGTCTCTCTTCTCAGTCTTTCTGAGACCCAGTTTGAATCATACACAGAAGACCTCCAAAGGTTGCTGGTATGTTCATATACGGGCCATGATCATATGTTTGTATATGGGTTGTGACCGTGACTCTGGGAGACTGAGTCCAGATTCACACTTGAAGCTCTTGCACTCAACTGCTGAGGGCTTCGGGTAGCTCCTGGGTTCTTCTGAGCCTGAGATTCCTGGTCTATAATCAGGAGCCACCTCCACCTCGTGTTGTTGTGAGGATGTAATGGGGACAGCATGTAGAGGGCCTGACACCAAGGAGGCACCTGGGAGATAATAACTGCTATTATTAATATTATTTATGGAGGATCCCTTGCGTTCGCTTTCACCCTGCATTTGCTGTTTAGGGCAGTTATTGGGATCACTGAGCAACACTTAGTGGGTACTTATGAAGCACCTCACTCTGCATGTGGGTGTCAGGGAATTGTAACCAGGGCCCTCAGCCCTGGAATAGTAAACAGCATAGAGAAGGCCAGGTGCGGTGGTTCACACCTGTAATCTCAGCAGTTTGGGAGGCCGAGGCGGGCGGATCACGAGGTCAGGAGATTGAGACCATCCTGGCGAACACGGTGAAAGCCCGTCTCTACTAAAAATACAAAAAAAAAAAAAAAAAAAAAAAATTAGCCAGGCATGGTGGCAGGTGCCTGTAGTCCCAGCTTCTAGGGAGGCTGAGGCAGGAGAATGGCGTGAACCCGGGAGGCGGCAGAGCTTGCAGTGAGCAGAGATTGCGCCACTGCACTCCAGCCTGGGTGACAGAGCGAGACTCTGTCTCAAAAAAAAAAAAAAAAAATAGCAGAGAGAGGGGAGAGAGGATGGGAGCTGGTGCTCTGTGGCCACACCCATCTGCACTGCACCATGGAAAACACATGCTCCCATCCAAATGGTCAATTCTCTCCCTTCTTATGAATGGGCAATACTCTGTCTACTTATGAAAGATCTAAGTGAGACTGTCCTAGACTCCTGAGATTGGAAACGGGTGACTGTCAAGTGGAGTGGGAGCTAGAAGTGGCAGGACTCCTATCCCATTCTGAGATGGAAAGGAGCACACATCGGAGTGGGTGGGTCTGTTGCCCATATTTGAACCCAGTAGTGCTGAACTTACGTGCTCTCAAAATCCTGCAAATACTGTTTTCTTCCAAATGAACAAAACCTGCTCCTTGGACGAACCCATTGAAGTCTGCAGGATGCGCTTCTGTGAGATTTGGGCTTTTACAACAGAAGTTTAGGTTGGGGAGGCTTTGCTTTCTAATCAGGTACATCAAACACAGTCAAAATCCCTTCTAAGGTTCTTCTTGAAAAGTCAATGAATGGATCATGATCAAAGTGTTTGAATTTTCCTGTGTCCCCAAATAACACAATTCTTGATGATACATTAAAAGACGACTGTATGTAAAGGAATAAGGATACTTCTTTGAGTTTTCGGCACACTGTGGTGCTAAGCTCGCCAAAGTCCATTGAGTATATCATCTCTTTCTTCTTTTACCCTAAAAAAGAACCTTCTAATCTATTGTCATGACCATACGGTGTTTATAATAAACCCAGTTTATAAATCATAACTTCATTCATTCATTCAACAAGTGTCTCCTGTGCCCCTACTGTGTACCAGGTGCTGCTCAAGGCACTGAGATGCTAACACAGAATGAGACACACAGATCCCTGCCTTCGTGACCCACTCTTGCAGGCATGGACATAGGTGTTCAGTGTGATCCCAGTTAGCATCTCTCATGTGCTAGATGAGGACAGGGTTCTGGAGACATAAAAGCAATGAAGACAGGGAGCTGGGGTCACAGGCTGAAATTCTGGACAGCGATTGCAGAAGAGGCTTCCTGGGGAAGGTGACAGGAGAGCAGGGTTTAAGGAGGAAAGGGGACCAGACGGGCAAAGGTTGGAGGGAGGAGCATCCCGGCTGAGGAGACAGCACCTGCTGAGGCCCCGAGGTAGGGTCAGCCTGGCCCTGGAAGGATCTGTGGAAACTGGAGCAGAATTAGCCAAGAGGAAAGCAGGAGGGGCTGAGGCCCAGATCACAGGAGGCTGCGTGGAGCCTGCCGGTGCTGCGGCCTCTGCTCTGAGTCAGGCAGGGAGTTATCGGAAGTGAGGAGCAGAGGCATGACAGGAAATGACGGGGCTGTTACAGGACCACCAGAGCTGCTGTGTGGACAGGCAGCTGCGGGGGCTACCAAGAGCAGAAGCAGCAGCGATGCCAGCCTGGAGCCTGGAGGCGGCATGTCGGTCCATATCTACAACTCGTTCTACACCACACCTGCATCTCCATTGCTGTCACCTCTATCATCACCTCCATCCAGGTAGGAGGCTGTATGTCCATATCTACAACCTGGTCTACACCACACCCACACCTACATCTCCATCACTATTACCACTATCATCATCTCTATCCGGCCTGGAGGAAGCATGTATGTTCATATCTACAACTCAGTCTACACTCACACCTACGTCTCCATCACTATCACCTCTATCATCATCTCTATCTATATTCCTATCTATCTATCTATCTATCACCTATCATCTATCCAGCTCTACCTACCTGTCATCTCTCTATCCTTCTATCAAGTATCACCTCTCTATAATTTATCTGTCTACTTATTCATCTATCATCTATCTACCTATCATCTATCTTCTACCTATCTATCCAGTTCTATCTATCCACCCATGTATCTATGTATCTATCATCTATTCATCTACCTATCCATATATCTACCTATCCATATATCATCTACCTATCCATATATCTACCTATCCATATATCTACCTATCCATATATCTACCTATCCATATATCATCTACCTATTCATATATCTACCTATCCATATATCTACCTATCCATATATCTACCTATATATAATTTATTAGTATCTAACTATCTATCTCCTCATTGATCATCAACCTGTTATCTATCTACCTATCTATTCATCTATCATCTATCTTCCTATCATCTATTCATCTATCATCTACCTATTATCTATATCTATCTATCTGTTCATCTCTCTACCTTTCATCCATCTATCATCTATCTATTTATCTATCTATCTATCTCCCTTTATAATCTCTTATCTATAATTTTTTAACCAGCTGCAGAGGACTTGGTGAGTTGTACCCTCCGCTCCTGGCACATGGACATCGTGAGCACTGTGTTTGTTTCCTGATGCTGTTGTAATGACTGCAAACGTCATGGTGATTAAAACGTCACCAGCTCACACTCTCACAAAGTCTGAAATGTGTCTCCCTGGGCTGTCTGCAGCTCATGCTCCGACCCCACGCCCACCAGCTTTGCTGCTATCAAGGTCCACATGGGCTTCTGCCTGCAGAACCCAATGCTGGTCCTCAGTCTTCTCCCTGCTGGAGTGTTCAGCCGTCTGTGGCCCTGGGAAGAATTTCCTTGTCCTTAGACATGATTTCCCCTTGGCTTCAGGAAGCCACCCTCTGCTTTTCCTTCTGTCCCATCAGCTGCGCTCTCTCAGGGCCTACTGGGCCCTCCTCTTCCCCAGACCAGAGGACCCTGAAGCACCCAGGGCCCAGGCCAGCCCTCTCACGTCCACTTCCACTCCCCATCTGGGGGTCCATCTCTTCTCACGGCTTTAATGACCACCTCTCTGGCAATGACTCCCAAGTGGATATCATCAGCCTGAACCTCAGCTGAAACCCCAGACTCACCTGTCCCCATGGCTCCCTGATAGCTCCTGGCGGAGGTCCAATGGGCATGCAGAGGGAGGGCTTTGACTGGAGGAATAAGGGCAGGAAGTAGGAGGCAGCCGGCGTAGGCAGTGCTTCCCGGGAGCTTTCCTGAGCGGGGAAGTGGAAGTGGGGCAGAAGCTGGACAGGAGAGCGAGGTCCAAGAAGGTGTGATTTTTATTTTTATTTTTGTTACTTTTATCTTAGGTTCGGGGTATGTGTGCAGGTTTGTTACATAGGTACATTGTGTGTCATGGGGGTTTGGTGGACAGATTATTTTGTCACCCAGGTTATAAGCACAGCATCTCACAGGCTTTTTTCCCATTCTCAGCATCCTCCTTCCCTCCACCCAGAGTCTGCTGGTGTCTTCTTTACGTCCATATGTATTCAGTGTTTAGCTCCCACTTACAAGTGAGAACATACAGTATTTGGTGTTCTGTTCCTGTGTTAGTTTGCTTAGGATAACAGCCTCCAGCTCCGTCCATGTTGCTGCAGAGGACATGATCTTGTTACTTTTCTGGCTGCGTAGTATTCCATGGTGTATTTGTACCACACTTTCTTTTCTTTCCACTTTGTTTTTCTTACTTTTTAGGCTGTTTCTTTTTTATCGTTTTGGGGTATAGGTGGTTTTCAGTTACATGAATGGATTCTTCAGTGGTGATTTCTCAGATGTCAGGGCACTCATCCTCTGAGCAGTTGTACTGCATTTTCTTTATCCAGTCTATCATCGGTGGCATTCAGGTTGATTCCATGTCTTTGCTATTGTGAATGGTGCTGTAATGAACATATGCATGCATGTGTCTTTATGGTAGAACAATCTATATTGCTTGGGGATACACCCACTAATAAGATTACTGAGTCAAATGGTAATTCGGTATTAAGTTCTTTAAGAAATCACCACCCTACTTTCCACGGTGGCTAAACTAACTTGTATTCCCACCAGCAGTGGGTAAGTGTTCCCTTTTCTCCGCAACCTCACGAGCATCTGTTACTTTTTGACTTCTTAGTAAAAGCCATTCTGACTGGAGTTAGATGGTATCTCATTGTAGTTTTAATTTGCATTTCTCTAATGACCAGTGATGTGGAGTATTTTTTCATATGCTTATTGGCCATGAGTATGTTTCTTTTGAAAAGTTTCTGTTCAATAGTTTCTCAGACGTTCCTTAACATTTGATGACGTTGACAGTTCTGAGAAGTATTAGTCTGGTATGTTGCAGAATGTCCCTCTATTAGAATTTGTCTGAAGTTTTTCTCATGGTAAGACAAGAGTTATGGGTTGTGAGGAGGAAGACCACAGAGGTAAAGTGCCATTTCCACCACATTGTATCACGGGTATATAATATCAACATGATAAATGCCTGCTGATGTTGACATTGATCATCTGTCTAAAGTAGCATTTGTCAGGTTTCTCCATTGTCAAATGTGTTCCCTCTGTCCCTACTGTCTTGGGATGGATGTTAATATGATCACCCCACACTTAGGGAACAGGGAGTTAAGCTTCCCCTCCTCACTGGTGGAGTGTCTACACAATTGACGTGCAAATCTGCACAGATTTGTCTCTTCTCCTCCATTTACTAGTTTTTCTAAAATATTTATTTTATGAACAAATATCATGGATATTTGTTTTATACTTTGAGTTTTAATCGAACACTATTTTCTTGCTCAAATTGTTCCATATTTGGACATTGGAAGCTCCCTGACCACATGGATCACTCTAGCCTTTCCCCTCTGCTTGTCTGTAACCTCCAGTTCCAACAACGAGAAGCCTGGCTCCCACCATAGGCCATTTACTTCATTGTTCAATTCAAAGTATACATGTATAGTGGTATCAGAATTGTTAGCCTGTACCTTCAATAGGAAACAATTCTGCCAACAAGAATAAAGTGCTTCTCTGTAGTTAGTTTTGCCTTTAGTCTTACAAATTCCATTTATTTCTAAAGTTACGTAGGTTAGCACATTTTCCACACCCTCTTCAGTGAGGTTGTTCCATATATGTATAATACAGTTAGATTTTCTCGTCATGGTCTACTAGTCTTTACTAGGATCACCTGACCTCTTCAGTAACTTTTTAAAATTTTTCTTACTGTAAGGTTCACTCTCTGTGTTGCATAGCATTATGTGTTTTGGCAAATGCAAGATGTCACGCATCCCATATTACAATATCATACAAAACAGTTTCATTACCCTAAACATCCCTGTGCTTCATTTATTCCTTGCCACCACCTGCCGTCCAACCCCCAAGCCCCTGACAACCACTGATCTTTTTTCTATCTCTACAGATTCGCCATTTTCCGGCATGTAATATAATGGGAATAATACAGCATATAAATATACAGCCTTTTGAGACTGGGATTTTTTTTTACTTAGCTATATACCTTTAAGTTTCTTCCATATATTTTCGTGTCTTGATAGCTCACTTCTTATGATTGCTGAACAATATGCCATTGTATGAATTTGCCATAGTTTGTTTACCCATTCACATATTAAAAGGTGTATGAATTACTTCCAGTTTTGGGTGATTATAAAGCTTCCCCATAAACATTTATGTCCAGGAATTTGCATGGACTTAAGTTTTAAACTCAACTGGGTCAGTATTTAGGAGCAAAATCACTTGATTGTATGACAAGATTATGCTTTAAAAAAACAAAAAAAACGACAACAAAAAACTGCCAAACTGTCTTCTAAGTGGCTGACTTATGTTGCATTCTTATCAGTAATGAATGAGGGTTTGCATTCCTCTGCATCCTCCCCAGTATTTAATATTGCCAGGTTTGGGGATTTTTAAACATTCTAATAGACATATAGTGGTATCTCGTTTTATTTTGCAATTCTCTAATGATGTCTGATGATAAGACTTTTAAAAATGTTTATTCCTCATTTGTATATTCACTATGGTGAGGTATCTGTCCACATCTTTTGCCTGTTTTTTAATAGGGTGGCTTACTTTTGAGTTTGAGTTGAGTTTTAAAAGTTCTTTGTCTATTTTGGACACAAGTCCTTTATCAGATATGTATTTTGCAAATATTTTATCTCAGTCTGTTTCTTGTCTTTTCGTCCTGTTAACAGTATGTCAAAGAATAAAAAAAGTGTCTTTTCATATCCTTTACCCACCTTTTAATGGGGTTGTTTTTGCTTGTAAATTTGTTTCCATGGATTCTTGATATTAGACCTTCATCGGATGCATTGTTTGCAAATATTCTCTCCCATTCTGTAGGTTGCCTGTTTACTCTGTTGGTAGTTTATTTTGCTGTGCAGAAGCTGTTTAATTAGGTCCTATCATTTTTACTTCTTTTAAAGATTGCATAAGAGCACATCCGAAGGCTGACAGGAAAGATGGAGCGAAAAGGGAAAGCTGGGTGAGAGAGAGGAGAATGGTGGGAGGCAGTCCTTGAGTAGGTGAGAGAGATTGGCATCCAGGTACTAATGGAAGTGTTGGAGGATTCTTGGAGTGTCGAGAAAGAAATCGGAGAAATGATTCGGTTCCCCAGATGCCCTTGGAGACTGCTCCAGAGGCAGTGCCATCCATCTGCGGCTTATGGGAAGAGTGGAGTTTGTTTATGGTTTAATTAATAAAATAAACGCTGTTGTATCATCCATGGTTACCAGGAGTTGGTGAAAATATCCATCAGGCATGGTGTGTCTTCCAGGAGCAAGTGCTGAGTGTTCTCCTCCCCAGGGGATCCATCCCAAGGCCCCTGTGTGTCATCTGACCCTGATCTTTGGAGGAAAACCGTCTCTCTCTTCATCCAGGAGGAGGGAGGGCGTCAAGAATTGCGAGGTGGTCTTTCTCCCGAGCCATGGTACCCACCATGTCTGTAGTGGGTTAATGCCAGGTTCACTGGAAAACTCAGCTGAAACCACAAACCCCCCTCACTAGGAAATCAGGCTCCTTCTGGAATCTAGGAAAGAAGTGAGAATCCACTGATTCTACTGGTCAGACTCCTCTGGAAATACGGACCTGAGAACGTCCCAATCACCCAGGTGGGATGAGGCCAGGTAATCTCCGGAAGTGTTAACAACTCCTCCAAACAGACTGAATGTGAAGCGACCGAAAGCCGCTTTCTCTCCTCTTTGAGAAAAAGAAGCCAAACCATCTAAATTCCCTTATGTGATCCCATGTTTTTATACAAGAGCTCCTGGATTTTTCACTTCTCCTTTCTAGCCACTCTCTGTGTCCACTACAAAACATGATCTGTATGGAGAGAAAGGTTTAGTGCAGAGGAAACACGAAATCAGGCCAGACTAGAGGCACAGAAGAGAATCCTGAGTTCCTAACAGTTCCGTTTTGCTACAAATGCGACCTGCAAAATGGAACCTTGTCCTCTGGGGTTCCTCCAGAGACTGATTTTAATCAGCGAGGTGTTTTCACAGGTGGCTGTCACCCGTCTGCACGGGCATTTCTGCTTGGTGCTCGGAACTGAAAGCCCGTCTCCATCAGGACTGTTTCCACCACCTCCATCACCTGCCCTGTTTAGATTTTCCAGGGAGGCAGTGAGTGTCGCCGGCATAAAACCCACTTGCCTTTCAGTGGTGAGGCGTCAAGGCCAGGGAGCTTTCTCTCTGCAAAATTACCGGTTGCTGTTCTCACCTTCCCCCTCCGTGTGGCTCAGCGGCCCTTTCTCTTCCTCGTCAGTCCAATTTCTTACCCTCTCTTCTTTTTGTAGAAACACTGAGTCTGTTTCGTGTCCTCCCAAGAGCTGTTAGACACTGAAATCTGCAGCTGAGCTGAAATCAGGTTGGAATGCCGCACCCTTTTCTAGTTGCAAAGACACACACAGGGTTAAAAGAAGGAAGAGCATTGCAAACAGACTTCACAGAAAGGAAGCCGGGATCTCCGGACCATGAAACCTGTGCGGGCAGGGAGGCTGTGCAGAAATGTGTGTGTCCTTCTCATGTCAGAATCTTTAAAACGTTTTATGAGCAAAGTTAATGGATGAGGCAAAATGTTTAATGAATAATAAAGTCGGGCCATATGCTTTTCCCAGAGAGAGAGGAGAGAGAAAGAAGTACATGTGTGCACGCACACACATACCACACACACACACACACACACAGAGAAAGAGAGAGAGAGAAACTGCAAGGCATTCTTTGTTAACCCAACCACAATCCAGTTAATGATGAAAGCATTTTAGCCTTGCTCCAGAACACAGGGGAAGATGTTTCAGATCTGTTTCTATTACCTCTTAGGGGACCTGAAAGGAAATCCCTACTCCAAAATATTTTCCAAATTAAAGTGTCTAACAATAAGCTCTGTCAACAAATGCCTTTTCCTTTCCCTGAGTTCAGTGCTGGCATATTTTCAGAGGTGGAATTTGTAGTTATGTCTATAAAGTACCGAGCGCCCCTAGGGCGAGAAGCCCTCACGGTGCCAGCCCATTTTCTTTAAGCCTGTTTTCTCCAAAGAGTTCCTAAAAGGCATTTTCCCAAATCTGGAGGTGAAAGCCCCCCAGGGCCATAACATCCATCCTCATCTTCTAAGCAGGAACACACATGGCTTATCCTGAAGATGAATTCACACAGCAAAACTTCTCTGTATGTTTCTGGGTGGCTGCTCCGGATTTGTACAAATTTCCCACCCACTAAATCCAAGATTTCTGCTCTCTCTTCCACAACAAAAAGTAGAGAACATAAGCCAAAATACGCCCAACATCCCCACTCTCTGGTTGTAAACAAATCCACAGTGATCCCCATCTCTTCTTTGGAACAAAATCCTTCTTCCTTCCCAAAGAGTCCCCTCTACTGGACGCTTGGTGCTCATTCCTTCCTCTTAATTCTTGCAGCCAGAGCTTCTCTGTAGGAGCTGAATGTGCCCCCCACCCCCTTCACTGCCCTTCCCTCCAGGCTTTCTCAAGCTATGACTCCCCTCCAGCCAGGGCGGCCCAAGCACCCTTTCCCCCACCCCGCCCTGCAAACCTGCAACAGTCTGTGTCTCGAATCCCCAGCGTTCTCTAATGGAACTGATGTCTGAAAGGTCACCTCGGACTGTCCATGGTCAAACGGCTGGGCCAACTGCCCCTCCTATCCTGTTCCATGTCCTAGCAACGTGTCACACTGTTGCCCACTCTCCTCCAGAAATTCCTCCTTCCTGGATTTCTGTGCATGGAGGACTCCTCCCTTCTCTGCTTCCTACTGACCCAGAGGTTGTTGCCCTGAGTCCCCTTCTGGGTCAGCCCCTTCTTCCTTGACAGACATCCTCTCCCATGGCTCTTGCCACACTCTGAGCTCTAACTCTGCTGCTCCCCCGGACCTGTACCCTGAGCTGGGCTGGTGGCTCGTTTCCTAAGGACTCCCTGACACGCTGCCTACTCACCTTCAAGCAGCAGCGATGAAGCGTATCTAAAATTAAACTCACTGTGGCGCCCTCACACACACCTGACTCTGACCCTGGTGTCACTCTCCATGTCAATGACATCCTTCCACCTGCCATTCATACCCTTCCATAACCGGTTGTCTGGTCCCATCTCTTTGAGCTCTCAGAGCTGGGTCTTCCTCTGCCTGAACTATGGCAGCAACTCCTACTCTACTCCCAGTGGCAATTTCTTCACCCTCCAGCTTATATTTTGTTTTGGAAACACGCATCAGACTCTCCAGTGATTTCCAAAGGTGTCATCTTATTTAATCTTCAAAATAACCTTTCAAGGCAAGAGGACAACTTGAGCCCAGGAGTTTGAGATAAACTTGGGCAACATAGTGAAACCCTGTCTCTACAAAAATAAAAATTTAAAAATTAGCCAGGCATGGTGGGGCACACCTGCAGTCGCAGCTACTTGGGAGGCTGAGGTGGGAGGATTTCTTGAGCCTGGGAGGTGGAGGCTGCAGTGAGCTGAGATCATATCACTGCACTCCAGCCTGGGCAACAGAACAAGATGCTGTCCCCAAAAAAGCAAAACAAAATCTTTCAAGGTTGATACTCATATCTTCCCATTTTACAGCCAAGACGAGGGAACAACTTGCCTAAGGTCCCATAGATAGTACTGGAAATGCCCCAGTTAACATTCACAGCATTTGTTCAGCCTCATTTATTTACATCCACAGATTGTGTTTCCAGTTATACTACTATTCCCAAAGCTGTTTATATATTGATTTAAATAAAAGGTTCTTCTTTTGGTACATGAAGCTGCGTAAATTTTACATTTGTGTTTGATATTAGCAGTTCTTTCCCTGTGCACCAGGAAACTGGGCTCATCATATATGCTCATGTGATCAAAACACCTTAAATAAATAAATAGTCTTGAGAGTCTGGAAATACATGTAGCACAGTGGTTAATTGTTCCCTCCCACTGTGCGGGCGTTAGCTGGAATTATTACACACATGCATACATACACATGTGCACACTCACTGGCAGACATGCATGTTCACATACGCATTCACACATGAACACACCACACATGCACATATATGCACATGCTTACATGCACACACATCCCACATACATACGCATGCATGCATGCACACACACCCCTCTTACCTTTCCTCACTTCAAAATTTACAGCTCTATTCATTGTACATTACATAGATTTCTTTTTTACCATCCTCACTTGCAAAGTTGTCCATTTTTACATTCATTCCAAGGGCATCATCTAATGATACACAATAGGGAATTACGGACTTTTTAAAAAAGCACAGCTCTAAAGTTTGTGGAAAAAATGTAAATGTGTTCACTTGTGTGGATTTTTCTTTGTAACATATATTTTGATACTCTTTATTATATATAGGACAGTATATAGTATAGTACAGATGCAGAAAATTGCATATTAAAAAAGTGTACTGCCTAGTAAAATAATATAACCAAAACCTTCATAGCTGCCATCCAAGTCAAGAATTAGGACGTTGTCAGCCCCTCTCTGCTCCCCACTCCCAGATGCTGTTCCAGGCACCACCCTGCACTCCACTTTGGAACTCACAGCCACTCTTATTTCTTGGTAATCAATCCCTGGTTTTCCTTTAGAGTTTCATCCCTCAAGTATGCATTCTAAGCACTGTAGTTTGGTTCTGTCCACTTTAACATGTCTTGTAAGTCTCTTTTCATTGACACTGCTTTTGTCTCTTTTTTCTTTTATGCATAATCTATTTGTTGAAGATGCCAGGCTGTTTGACATGCTGAGGTCCCGTGGTCAGGATTTTACTGAAAGCATCCCCATGGTGTAGTTTAACGTGTTCCTCTGTTCTTCGTCTTCCCTGTAAACTGGGAGTTGGACTGATAGGCTCGATCAGATTTGGTGGGGCAGTTTCATAGGTGCTGTGGTGTTTACCCACCAGGAAGCACATGGTGATCCATTGTCTCCCTTTTTATGATGTTAGCAGTCATGGGTCCTCGGTGCTTAGAACCATGATCTTCCTAGAAGTAGTGAAATGACACTGTAATTCTACCATATGTTCCTTACTAGCTGGAATAATTGCATAAAAAGACCATTTATTTAATCTTTTATTTTATAGTGATACAGTTCATATTGGACAGTTCATATACTACAGTTATTTCTCTTTAGTTACCAATTTTTGAAATAATGAGTTTAACATTCAAAGGCCATCAATTCCATTTTTGTAGCAATGTAATGAGCTTGTGGGTTTAACATATTCCATGTGTTTTCACTTATTGCTGTTGTTGTTTGTGGCAGTCTGTTCTTACATTGATATAAAGGAATACCTGAGACTGTAATTTATTAAAAAAAAAAAAAAAGAGAGAGAAGTTTATTTGGCTCATGGTTCTGTGGGCTATACAGGAAGCATGGTGCTGGCATCTGCTTCTGGTGAGGGCCACAGGGACCTTCAATCACGGTGGAAGGTGAAGGAAGAGTAGGTGTGTCACAGGGTGAGACAGAAAGAGCAAGGGGAGGGGAGGTGCCAGGATCTTTTATATTTTTGTTTGAGACAGAGCCTCACTCTGTTGCCCAGGCTGGAGTACAGTGGCATGATTACGGCTCAGTGCAGCCTTCAACTCCTGGGCTCAGGTGATTCTCCCACCTTGGCCACCCAAATAGCTGGGACTATAGGCATGTGCCACCATGCCCAGCTAATTATGTTTTGTAGAGATGCGGGTCTCACTATATTGGCCAGGCTGGACATGAACTCCTGAGCTCCAGTGATCCTTCTGCCTTGGCCTCTCACAGGGTTAGGATTACAGGCATGAGCCACTGTGCCTAGCCCCCAGGTTCTTTTAAACCAATGAATCTTTTGTGAACTAATGGAGTGAGAACTCGCTCATCACCAAGGGGATGGCACCAAGACATTCATGAGGTATCTTTCCCCACAAACGAAACATCTCCTTCCACACCTCACCTCCAACGTTGGGAGTTACACTTCAAGAGAAGATTTGGAGGGGACAAACATCCAAACCGTAGCATTTTTCTTGATCTGATTTTCTCACCTTCAGGCAATGGGAGCCTCTTTCCATTGGCTCTAGAGAGCCTCTTCTTCACTCTGGAAGTCTTTGATAACATCACGATTGTATGGCATGACAGGAGGCTCCAGGCTTATCCTATATCTATTACATATCATAGATGATAGATAGATAGATAGATAGATAGATAATCTCCTATATCTCTTCACTCAGACCTAGGATCAGCCATTTCTCAGTAAAGTCTCATTTTGTTTATTTGTCTTTGTTTGCTCATTTTAGTTGGGGAATGGATTTCAAGATCACAGTATGGAGGCTGGCATTGCCCATGTCTGTTTGTCTCTTGTGAATTCTATGCCTTTTCAGGGGACAGAGCTAAACAATATACGTTTCCATATCTAAAGCTATAACAAAAAAAGTCTCCCAGGTTCATACTGTTCCTTCCAGTTTCACCTGGGCCCTACAAGTTTTTCAACTTGATATTTTCTGTTTTATTCTGGTTTGGGTGGTCTTCCATGCTAGCAATCCTAGTTCTTAAGACCACAGAGCTTGATAGACTCCTAGATAAAGTAGCTTCATATAATTACTCATTTGCTGCCTTCCACCACCACACACATAGCTGTCACTGAATAACAATACCAATACTACTTCCACTGAAAATAGTAAGAAACCAAACCAAAACAAACCATATGCAGATGTTTCCCCACCAGCTTTCCTTTTGCAAGTAGTCTTCCTCTATTCCCCTGGTAAGGGCACACAGTGATTCCACACCAAACTTTCCTTACTATGGCACCGAATTAGCCTTATCTACAAGTAACCACATGTTTAGAGCACACCACCAGTTCTATGTCCACAGCTCTCTGGTCATTTTGGTTGTCTAAGCTCATTCTATGATAGATTCTCAGGTAGGACTCTTGAGAGCAATACTGCTTGAATTCTCACAGGTGATAACAGTTGATGGCAACCTTTATTCTCAAAAGTCAGTTGCACTGGGTATAAAATCTCTGGGCAACATTTTCTTTTTATGAACTAGAAATGCTGGCATTGAAAATTTTATGACAACTTAATTTTCTTTTTTAAGTGACATCATAATTTTGATTTTATTCTTGAAACATTTTATCCTTCTTTAAAAAATCAGTACTTTTATTGACTATCTAACGTTAGTTCTTTGGGGTCAAATTATTTAGTTATGTGATGTACCCTGTTAATACAGAAATCTGTTTTTTTTTTTTTTATCTCAGAAAAGTTTTTATTGAATGTTAGTGTTTATGCTTTTCCCTTGCTTGGATTTTCTTCTTCAGAGACTTAGATTTTAGGTTTATTGGATCTGCGTTGCTTTATTTTCTAAATATGTCACTTCTCTAAAATCTTTTTCACACTTATTCACTTTTTAGTTTTAAAAAATGTCCTCCTTTTCAAGTTCTGTATCTATTAAGAGATTCTGTTGTGTTTATTCACCCTTGTTTCTCCTTTACTTTACTTTTCATTACTGAAATAAAAGTGTCTTTTATAATTCTTTCCTGCATTATATCATCTCATTTCTGACTTTTACTAATTCTGAGTTATATTTTTTCATCTTGCATCTTTAAAAAAACAACAACAACAACAACATTTTCTTCGGATTGATGTATATGTCTTTCTGGTGTGACCTCCCTCTCTGTAGGTATGCTTTTCTGCTTCTAGC
Source organism: Trachypithecus francoisi (assembly GCF_009764315.1). NCBI lineage: Eukaryota > Metazoa > Chordata > Mammalia > Primates > Cercopithecidae > Trachypithecus > Trachypithecus francoisi. The sequence goes on from NW_022681456.1 coordinate 2,959,005, forward strand.
TTATTCTATGTGAACTGTGTATGAGTTTATATCTCAGTTACTTCTGTCATTCATCTCACATGGAGTTTGCTTTTTTAGGATTGGATAAGGAGGCATGTTTCCAAGCTCATCTTCTGGGGTCCACATTACAGACCTCTGATATAGTTAGGCTTTGTGTCCCCACCAAAATCTCATCTTGAATTATAATCCCCATCATTCCTGTGTCAAGGGAGAGACCAGGTGAAGGTGATTGAATCATGGGGGCAGATTCCTTCATGCTGTTCTCATGATAGTGAGTTCTCATGAGATCTAATGGTTTCATTAGGGGCTCTTTCCCCTTTGCTCAACACTTATCCTTCTTGTCACCTTGTGAAGAAAGTACCTTGCTTCCCCTTCACCTTATATCATGATTCTAAGTTTCCTGAGGCCTCCCCAGCCATGCAGAACTGTGAGCCAATTAAACCTCTTTCCTTTATAAATTACCCAGTCTAGGGCAGTTCTTTATGGCAATGTGAAAACATACTAATACAACCTCCCTCTTCTATTTTTTTCATGTTATGCTTAAAAACATGGCAGCCTATTTCTGAGATTTCTTATCTCTTGTTTTACAATATGCTTTTACCTATCTTTGTGTCCTATCCCCAGTTTAGATTCCCAGTGCAAAGCTTTGTCCTGGCAGGAAGTTCTGACTGGTGAGTTTGAGAGTCCATGGGGCCCAGTATCCTTGTCCCTTCTGAACTTGCTTGGGCCCCTTGACTCTCCAACTCTTGGAGCAAAGCCTCTCCCAGCTTCAGCTCCTGTTCTCACCTGGCCAGTGCTCCAGGCTCACCAGTAAACACCTGCTGGTTCTGCTGAGACGCTCGGACCTGGCAGGTGCCGCTGCTCTCTGCTTGCTCCTGACTGGGGATGTTTCCACACAGGTGTGCTGACGTCAGGTTGTTTGCTCCCTCCTCACATGTGTACTTCCCATTTGTATCTTGAGGTTCCTGGGAGATGCCTTGTCATCAGTTTTGTTGTAGGTTTTTGTCATGAGTTTTCAGTTTTATTTTTGTCTCTATTTTTACGGGACAATTATGAGAGTGAATAACCATGCCATTGCCAGGTGGGGATGGGATAGACTGAGAAGAGAGATGAGACAGGACAAGACCTGGGAGCTCTAAGGTTTAGAGTTGAGAGGGGATGAAGATAATAAAAGAGGAAGTCGCAGTGTGAGAACAGCAGCGTGGCAGGTGCCAGGAGGGTTTGCCAGAGGGTGTGGGGATTGTGGGAAATGCTCTGAGAACCTACGAGACCGAGACGTCCCTTGGATTTGGAAATAGGAGGTCCTTGATTATATCAAGCAATTTTAGTGGGGACTGAAGCCAGGTAGAACAGAAAGCAGAGATGAGGAAATGGTGAAGACGGGAATATAGGACACAATGGGTGACCCAGTAGGCCCATCGATAAACACAGAAAGTGACCTTTCTGGTCTTCAAGCTTGAACCTTACATTCACTTTATCTGAGTTCCTTCCTCAGGAAAGAGCTTCAGGCCCTCAAAAAAACATATCAAAGAACTGAAACTCACCAGATCATTGTGTCCAGAAAATGAGATGCAGGACCCCTCATTCATCATGATTGCTTCCTTGCCCCTCCCAGGTTCCTGTTTTCTTACACATTGATTCATTTCTTCCCTGCTACATAAACCCGTAGTATTAGTTGATCAGGAAGATGAACTTGAGACTCATCTACCATCTTGGCTGCAGCACCCGATTAAAGCCTTCTTCCCTGGCAATACTCATCATCGCAGTGATTGACTTTCTGCACAGTGAGCAGCAGGACCTGGATGCAGCTCCTGGGGTTTTGGTACACTGGCTTTCATGGAGCTGGCATGGAAGGGAGGCGAGTGCCCTCCTCCTTGTGGTCCTTTTCTTCCAGGCATGTTCCACACTGTCATCCAGGTGCCTGGGGCCTTCCATGCACACACAAGGCACCAGAAGGACCAAGGCAAATCCAGAGGGAGATTCGGGGTCAAGTGAGGCCTTGTAAAGGATCAGAGATCAATTCTGTCCTTCAATGTCCTGCCCAGGCTTGTTTAGATCTGGGATTAGCACCAAGACGGGAACTGGTCAGCAGGCAGCGGCGGGATTGACATTGCCCAGTCAGGTTTTGCTATGCTGGGAGAATGCAGGGAGCCAATCTGCTTCTCTCTTTTGGGGAGTCAGAGTGTGAAACACACAGAGCCACTCTTCACAGGTTTGCAGACCAGGAAAAGCAAGCCAATGGAAGACATAGGGATGACCATTCAGACACATGTCTGGCTGCTGTGGTATTCTTAGCCCTGACTGTCCTCAGACTCTATTCCATTTCTTTTTGTTCCAAGCAAACCAAAGTAAACATTATAACAATAGTCAGGAAAGAAGATGGATGTAATTGCCAAAGTCAGGTTTTGTGCAGTTTTACTCCTGGGATGTATTTATAAGGATCCTTCTCCAAAAGATAAAACAATTTTATTCAGGTGACAAGATTCACCTTTTAAAGCCCTCAACTGCATATATGGACATTTGAAAATGGAAATTAAGCACCTTCCTATGTGCTGTCTGATTAACAGAGAATGACTGATCATGTCCACACAAAACGGTGAGTGCAAACGGGGAACGTTTCGCAAAGAGCCGCTTCTCACAACCAGAGAATCGTTTTCATGTTATTTTTGTAGAAATGCACATTGTGCCAAGAGAACAAGACCAAATATTCCCTTCAGAGGCTGCCCTCTGGTTTTTCCTTTTAGGTGGCAAGTGGGTCCTTCAAGTCATGGGGGCTCCCGTGTTACCGCAAGTGGGTCCTTCGAGTCATAGGGTCCCGTGTTGTGAGGTGTGCTCCCAGGTCACCCTCCCATTGTACTGACATTTTCCCAAATGCTTTGATGATGTGCTTGAACTTCAAGCAATGCTGGGAGTGGGATCGAGCCCACAGGCTGGCTGATCTCCTGCCCTCTCCTTCCACACCATCTGCTTTCTCTGTGCCTGGACCTTGGCCGGCTCTCAGAGCTCCTGTCTTCTGTGCCCCTCCCTGCCGGGCCAACATGTAACATCCTCATATTGTACTTGGTCTAGGACAGCGCTGTGATGAGGAATTCAGAAACGAAATCCGGGTACCGTGAGGTCAACAGACTTCTTGCCTGGCACAGCTGATGTTTCAAAGTAGCTGTTGTTTGAAGGCTCCAAGAGCTATGAAATAATCATCAGCGTAATTCCACTTTCAAAAAAAACCTGCTTCATTAGCACTGGGACTGTGTTACCTTTGTTTGACAACGGTGAGGTGAGTTGTCAAACTGAGACTCGTCCTTTAATTTAATCCATTTCAAGGAGCAAAGAATAGACTCGTAGTTGGGATGATTGTACTTCTGACGTTCCTGTTTCTAAACCTCAGGATTTAGATCTTAATCTTGAAAGCCCTGCAGACTTTAGCCAGGGCGTCTGCCCTCTGTTAAAATACAATGCGGAGTTTCTAAAATAATTGTGTAGCTATGACCATTTTTTTCCCATAAAGCATTTTCCACGTGAAGAACATCCTTTGAAGTGAGAAGCCGTGAAGATGGCTGGGGCAAAGGTGAAGCGTGTGTGACAGAAGTTTACATTCCAGGCAGAGGGTGGGTTGCAGGGCTCAGGAAAGCGTCTATTGATATTCAGTGCTTTGACCCGCTCACAATAACTGTTGGCCCTGGGGTCACCACAGAAACACATCCCTGCATTATGTGGCAATGGAGGCAGACAGACCTGATGGGTTTTCATTTGCTCTGCTGAGGGACCAGTAGGACTTGGGCCATGCGGTCACCAGTTGCTTTTGGGGTGGGAACAGGGTGCGAGGTGCATGGTTCAGGGAGCTCTGGGTGAAGGAATTTCTGCCCATTCCGCATCCCAAAGAGCAAACAATCCTAAAATAATTTGCCCAGAGATTTACAGCAGGATGGGTATTTTTCGAAACCTCATCCAGAAGAGAAAGGAGAAAATTAATAGCGTATCCTGAAGCTGGAATTTTAAAGGGCACAGACAGAGTAAGGGAACACCCTGCTGTTGCTATTTCTTTCTTTGTGTTAAAAAAAAAAAATTGCCTCTCCTGACTTTGAAAGTAGCTACTGCTTTTTTTAAAGGAAAAAAAAAAAATCAAAGCTCTACCAACCATTTCTTTTTGACAATGGAGAGCGCGTTTTCCCCTGGTACTCAACTCATTTTGAATACAGTTCTACCGGTCTTGTAGAATACACACCATGCATGGACTATTTTTATTATGGAAAAGCTAAGCAGACTCACACCAGGGGGAGTGGGTGGGTGTGTGCTGGGGGAGGGGAGGGGGAAGAACACCATGCACTTGTTTATTCCAGGAATGAAGGCGTCCTCCCTCGGAGGCCCTAAGCCTGCAATCCCATGAGCTTTGTAGTCCTCACGACCTCAGTGGGAGCTCCTCTTCTGAAACAGCACCCAAGACTGCCTATTCAGGGTGGCCCTTACTGTTTAAGTCCCTCCCACAGGCAAAAAGCAAATCCCAGGAAGGACCATGAAGGCTCACACAGCTCCTCCCACTAAGCAGACAAAGGCCAAAACCTGCTGTTGTTGGAGTGCCCATTCCTTTCCCCCTGCCTGTCTGATCCATTACTGTAGCCACCACTCAGATCTTGTCTCACGGTGTTATCGGAGTACCCACTCATCCCACTGCCTGTCTGGTCCATTACTGTAGCCACCACTCAATTCTTGTCTGAATCACGTACAAAGGGTGACTGTTTAAAGAAAAAGAGGTCTTCTGTCTACTCCTGATCAACTACCCTCTACCTGTGTGTCTCTATACAAAGACTGCATTTTTGTTATTCTTTATGTATTATTGAATATGTATTTATATTTTTTATTATGGCAAATCAGATCATTGTGTGATGGAAGGCGTGCTGAACTTTGAAGGAAGAAGGTGGGCGCGGTGGCCATTGTGTAAGGTGGACACTCGCAGATGTGGGGGTGCCATCCAGACAAAAGCTTCTCATCGAGGACTTGGTCCCTTCTGAAAGGGGCACCCCCTTCTCCCTTTCTGTGTGGAGCGTGGACCACCCGCAACCCAGCTGGCCCTTGCGCGTTATCCTGGTGGTCGGCTGTTTGGCTTTCTCTCAAGGGCAGAGACAAGATACACACTTACACTTGTACTTGTGAGATTACAGGTGTCTTCCCAAGGTATGTATGACGCCAGCTCAAGCTGCCTCCAGACATTGGTAGGCACTGACTTGGGCGCTTGTCCAGCCCCGTTTCCCCACTCTTTCCCCCTGGCTCTTGTCTCAGTGCTCCTGCCATCTTGTCCAGCCCACTAATCACATATATTTGATCCCCAAAAGAGTGGGAATCCTGCGGGCAGACAGGACACACCTCCATGAACAATATGTAGTCATGATCTAAGTGAACCAAGTGAAAGGAAGAAAGACTATCCCAGCCTCGAGGAAGACCAGAGGATGTTTCACAGCCGCCAAGGCCTTCAGTTCAGTCAGGCTCCGACAGGGTCAGCTCACAGAGAAGTCTGTTGAATGGGTCAGCATGACGATGGAGATGGGGAGAGCCTCCTGTCCTCCTCAACATGCACACATGCACACATACATACATAGGCACACATGTGCACTCTCATACACATGCTTGTACACACACAACTCTCTCATACACATGTACATAGATGTATTCGCATACACACATGCACACAAACTCATACATACACATGCACACAAACTCATGCACTTGCTCAAAAACTCATGCACACACATGCAGACACTCAAAACTCATGCACGCACACACTCACAAACTCATGCACACTCTCAAACTCATACACACACGCACACACACAAACTCACGCACACACTCACAAACTCATGCACATACTGACAAACTCACGTACACATTCACAAACCCATGCACACACTCACAAACTCATACACACATGCGCACACTCATAAACTCATGCACACAATCGCACACACTCAAAGTCATGCACACAAACTCATGCACACACACATGCACACACAAACTCATGCACACACTCACAAACTCATACACACAGGCACACACTCACAAAGTCATGCACACAGACACGCACACACTCAAACTCACACAGGCATACACTCACAAACTCATGCACATACTCACATGCACACACAAACTCATACATATGCAAACACATGCACACATGTGTATACTCATCCACCTATACAAACATATACATGCCACTCCCCCATACACTCATGTGTGCACACATGCTCTCCTCCTCTTAACCACCTTCCCTCCTGAATACGTTTCATGTCTCTAATTTTAGGGCTCTTGCCCCCATCACATGCTCTTCTGGAGAGGGAAACCGCTCAGGGAGAAGGCTAAAGTCACAGAGGCATTTGATAGGCACGTTATTTGCTTTGGCCATGACTTGATTTGAGGTCTCCATCGCTGACCCTCCAGTTGGGTTTCTTTCTGCCTGGAGGCTGGACCGCCCGACACCGGGAGGGAGCTCCTGGCTGTCCTCTCCTATGAGTTTACCCCGATTTTTAAATAGAAAAATGGAATCAGAGCCGACTTTTCTGAAGAGCAGCCTAATAAATTATTAAATAAAAGAGAGTCCTTCAACTCACCACCCCATTTCCTTATCATCTGATTTTTTTTTCAAATTTCAAAAAAGAAGATTAAGGTTTTGTTTCTCTTCTTCCTCATACTAGGGCTTTTAAAAACACCATTTAGAGTTAGGATGGCCACTGCCTCCGAGGGGCAGCCCTTGAATGGAGGGTGGCCGCCACCGTCTTGGCTGCCTTTGTGTCCCTGGCCTTTCCCCAGAATTTCTCCTGCATGTTCTTTTTAATTTTCCTCGTTGAAAGGAACGAGTGATCCTTGTGCTCAGATGGCGTTACTGACACCCCCAGCTGAGAATGAGTAATTATTCCCACTCCGCTGTGGCTTTGATAAGGTTCTGAGGGCTGCCTTTGGCGCAGTTGCTCAGCCTTTGTTCCGCTGAAGTTATTTTCCTCCTTAGGAAATGAAAAAAGATGGAAGATGACAACGCCATCAAGGGAACGGGGAAACACCAACAAGCTATTAACCTCTAAAAAACCATTAATCCCCCCGCCAAAGGAGGGAGATGCCAGAATGACGCGGGGCGCATGGCAAGCTTTGGGCAGGTTTTCAGGAGCAAGGGAGAACAAAGCGTCAAACACCGGAAGTTATTTGCCTAACTCAACTTGCAGGGAGCGTGGTTACCGAGGTGGTAGAGAGCAGTGGCGCCACCGGTAGCTGATTTTGGGGGGCTTCTGGCTTCCCTGTGGCTGCGGAGACTGCATTTCCCCACTGGAAGGCCTGGGGTTGGGTGTACTAAGGGGGCTTCTAGATCAGGGAAGGACCTGGTTCTCCTGCTGGTGGGATAAGAGGTGGGGTCTTGCAGGATGGTTTGCAGAGCAGGTGCTATGGGCTGAATTTGTCTCTCCCCAGATTCATATGTTAGAGTCTCAATACTCAGTACTTCAGAGTGTGACTGTACTTGAATATAGGGCTTTAAAACAGGTGATTAACTTAAAATGAGGCCTTTAGGGCAAGCCCTAATCAGATTCCAGTGATGTCTGTATAAGAGATTAGGACATACATGTGCAGAGGAACAACCACGTGAGGATACAGGGAGGAGGTGGCATCTGCAAGCCAAGTAGAGAGGCCTCTGCAGGAACCAGCCCTGCTGACACCTTGAGCTTGGACTTCCAGCCTCCAGAACTGAGGGAGAGCACACGTCTGTTTAAGTCACATGATCTACGGCACTTTGGGATGGCCACCCAAGTTCCCTAATACAGCAGTTGACGAGAAGAATTTAGATTTAAATGTCCCTTCCACTTTAAATAATATAAAGGTTTTTCATTTCCAAAACCCTCATTTGAACTCTTCAATGTTGGCTGTAAAATAATTGCCTATAAGCACCATATGACAACTTCTAAAATTCCAGGGAAAGAAACTTACAGGCAAATCGATTGGTGGCCAGAGGACAATGGCTGGAAGCTTCTGTTTGTAGCTCCTTACCCTTTTCCTTGTAGATTATGAGAAAGAAAACATGAAGATAAACCACGGTCAGTGAAAATGGTCCGTCATTTATGTCTTGGTGGCAAATTTGGGTTTATAATACGCTAACCTAACTCCCTTCCTTGGGTCACTCCAACTCTTGCGTCTGGATGCTAAAAATGTTTTCCATGTAATTTTTCCCGGCATTCTAGCTGCACGAAGACCCACTTGTTCTTTCCCTCTGATTTCTGATTCTGCCACAGGCACTGTTAGAATTAGAGCACTGATAAGGAAAAAAACTGGGCCAGGATTTAAATTAATGCTTTTAGACAAATATCCGTTCCATCTCCAATTCTAATGCTAATTACATTTGTGGATCAAAGACCATTCGTTAAAGTTTTGCTTTTGAAAAACAGGGAGAGATTTTACTTTCTTGTTTGATATTTTTATGGGACTTGATGGGAATGGTAGGGGGTGGGTGGTAGGGGGAGACAAGAATCTAGGGAAGCCGACCTCATGCAGAGAGGGTTTGTGGGGTGGGGTGAAGGGCACGTTTCCCAGGGTTCCCGAAGCCCTCTGCAGGCTCGGAGTCCGAAGCTCCGACGTTGTGCCTTCACCTCTCTCACCTGCTGCGGTGGCTGTCTTGGTTACACAAAAGGACGGTCAATAAGGGGCTAAAAAAAATGGGAAGAACTGATTCATGAAAAGCCATGGAGGAAACATAAATGCATATGACTAAATGAAAGAAGTGAGTCCGAAAGACTACCTGCAGAATGATTCCAGCTAGATGACATTCTGGAAAAGGCAAAACTTTGGAGACAATAAGAAGATCAGAGGGTGCCAGGGGTGAGTGGGAGGGAGGGAGGGAGGGAGGGATGGTTGGAGCACGGAGGAGTTTTAGGGCAGTGGAGCTCTTCTGTATGATGCTGTAATGGTGGGTACATGTCATTATAAATTTGTCAAAACTCATAGAATGTACAGCACCGACAGTAAACCCTCATGTGAACTATGGACTTTGGGCGATAATGACGTGTCACTGCAGGTTCATCAAGTGTAACTAATGAACCCTCTGGTGGGCGATGCTGATGGTGGGGGAGGCTGTGCCTGTGACAGGCAGCAGGGAGGATAAGAAAACTCTGTTCTGCTCAATTTCGCTGTGAACTGCTCTTTAAAAAGTCTATTTAAAAGAGGGGGAATAATTGATAGAATTTTTAAAACCTAAGCCAAGTTACTTTTTGGTCTGGGACCCACATCATAGCTGCACAGAACCCAAGTTGTTTGGGGAGCAGAGGAGGGAATCAAAGCAAATATGACACTGAGTTGACCCCAAGACTCCACAGAGCACGGAAGGATTAGCGGGGCAGGGAGATGGGTTTGTCAGCAGGAGGGAGCAGAATAAGAAAGGGATGGAGGGAGGGATGGAAAACGCAGTCCAGGGACAGAATCACAAAAAGCCAGTTTCTGAAATGAAGGTGTAACAGCATTAAAAGCCAGGAAGAAGCTTAAACGGGGAAATGGGCAGCCTGCAGTTAGAAGACGGGTTTCCAGGAATAAATAGGAAATGCACACACTTAAAGGCCTTCCCTCCTCTCCACCCCAGCCACCCGGCGTGAGTTTACATAGTCACACTTGTGGGCGTGCCTCTAGGTGTGGGGTGCCACCTGAGACAAACACAACTTGTGTTTGTGTGGTTGGGGTTTGTTTACATCTTTCATCCCCAATCCCCTTCTCCTGGCCTCAACACCAGCCACAGACTTACTTCTGACACATTCATTCGTTTATGGAATGAATATTCAAAGAGCTTGCCTCCTAGACAAAGACACTGAATAAGTAAACAAACTCCCAGATAAAGTTGTTCCCAGTAGTAAACCAGGGCGAGGCGGCAGGATGTGGATTTGTTCAGAGGGGTATTCCTGGCAGGCTTCCTAGAGGAGGCCACGTTGGAACTGAGGCCTGGATGACAAGAGTTGGAAACCACGTGGAGATCTGGGCAGAGTATTCTAGACAAAGGTGGGGCCAAGAGTGAAAGCCCCAAGGCTGGAACGTTCCAGAAATGTACCAGAAGCCCAGCATCCGAGCCTCAGCGTAGAGAGCCTGAAGGTCGTGGGGTGGTTGGGGGCAGGGTGGGGGGGTGGCGCTCCAGCTTCTGTGGGCTCCTGTCCTGAGTTCAGGAAACCTCTGACTTGAGCCAGTGGGATGGCTGGTCACCTCCACCACAAAGATCAGATCCTGCAGGAGCCTGGGCTCTGGTAAGGGGCTGTGTTGGACTTTAACCAGGGAACCACGGAGCGCATGCCTGAGCTGTGATCTGTGTTGTGGATTCTGGCTGCAGCCAGTGTCATTGCCAGGGTGGCCTAATGCTTCGAGCTGGATGTAGCAAGAAAGCCATGCACACTCTGCTCATAGAATCCCGCCCACCCCCCACCGTGTCCCTGCCATGGGCAGCGCTTGTCTGCACCTCCACTACAGGCCTCATTTCCTGATGGTGTTCTCCCTTCTCTCTGAATCCCAGGGAAAGCTTCAGCTCTGGGCCGCCCAGTGCTGATAACGTCCAGAAAGAAGACAGCCTCTGTGGTTCTTGCCTGAGCCATGCAACCTGGTGGCCTTTGGAAAATGCCAGGCGGTCCCTGAGTTGACTAAAAGCTTCCATGAGTGGTTATGGAGATAAGATGCTTCCCCCAGCGCCTTTCTAAGAATGGTGCTTGTAGCACTGGCCCTCACGGCTCCTTGCAAAAGTAAACACCTCAACCCCCCACCACCAAATCTATGGTTTTTCTGGTATCTGCACCCATCTCACTTCTTCCTGCATTGATGGAGAGAATGCTCCTTCCCTCAGTCAACAGCCAGGTCCTCTTCCTATTTTCTGGAAACCTCTGCCCTCCACCATTCCATGGCTGTGCCTTCTGCTGACCCTTCATTTTCCAGAAAACTCAGTCTCTCCTCCAGTGGGTCATTTCTTCGACACACTGACTTGCTTCATCTACTCTAGTGAGTCATAGACCTTCTTCTGTCTTGTGCATCCCCTGTCACCCCTGCCTGTGCCAGGCTTCTCTCCAGAGCACAGCTCACGCAAGCTCAGCCTCACCTCCTCACACCCACACCCTCTGTCCGCTCCTCCAGCCTCTTGGTCTGGCTCCACTGCCACCCATCACGTCCAGCTCTCTGCAGGACGCTGGTTACTTCCAATTCAATGATCACTTTTTTCTTCTGCTTTTCCTTAGTTTTTAAAATTGATACCTAATATTTGTACATATTTATCTGACCATGTGATATTCAGTTACATGCATAGAAGGTGTAATAATCAAGCCAGGGTACTTGGGGTGTCCATCGGCCCTGTGTTTACCATTCCTATGTGGTGGGAACATCTGAAGCCCTTTCCTGTAGTTATTTTGAAATATGCCACATGTTGTTATTAACTACAGTTGCCCTTCTCTGCTCTCAAACGCGAGAACGTCTTCCTTCTAATTGCATGTTTCAGTCACTTGTGGGTCATGGAAGCTCAGCGACATTGCATGCGACCATCTCGCTTCCTACTCCTTGAAGCTCTCCTCTGCTTCAGTCTCCAGGCCTCCAATTTCCTGGTCTTCCCTCCCCTGCCCAGCCGCTCCCGTGCCAGGTACCTTGCTGGGCCTCCCTTTCCTTCCAGTCTCTGTGCAGAATTTCCTCCAGGTCATTCCTGGCTCCTCCTCTCCTCTCACTCCAACACATTCCTGAAGATGAGATCATTAATTCTCATGACTTTATATGTTTTATGTTAAACAGGCCCAAATGTGTATCTCCAACCCAAACCTGAGCTCCAGACTCGTGTATCTTACTGTGTGCCTGTACCTCTACTCAGAAATTGAATTTTGGGGCTGAATTTTGAATTCCAAATTGTCTTCCTGAAGTTAACCTCTGTAGAGTGGCACACACCTCAACCACCCACGTCTGTAAACGCCACTGCCACTACCTGGTCTAAGCCCCACCTTGTCCTGCCTGGCCCCTGCAATGACAGTCTCCTAAATGGTTTCCCTACTTCCACCCTCAGCCTCATTTCCCAATCTGTTCTCCAAACAGTTGCTTAAAACCCTTTACTGGGCCTTTTCTTCAGAGGAAGATGCGGTCGCGGGGACTGTAGAGCCGTGGTCCACCTGCTCTCACTCCTGACTCACCGCTGTTGGCTTTTGCCAACGAACAAGTTGGTCAGAAGCCGCGCTGGACCATGGCTTTTAAAGACACCAGAAAACACCCACAGGGTCAGAGGTGGCAATTCACCGAATTCGAGTCTCCCTAACGAGCCACAACGTGCAATCCCTGGAGAAGGTGTGTACTGACTTGACCAGAGCCAAAAGGAAGGCAATCTCCAAGTGAAAGGACTAGCCCAGCTGCCTCCCGAGCCTTTGAGAACCATTACAGGAAAAGCTCCTCGTGGTGAAGGCTCTTGACACGGGCTTGCTTCCAGAGGAGAATCCACCCGCACCTTACCCACCTGCACGGCCCTCCCGACTGCCAAGTGGATTATTTTCATCAGTGTGGAGGCAGGAGTTGGGGATGAAGTCACCACTGCAGATGGTGATATCAACTATCTTAATTCATTGATTAACAGTTTAAAAGCATCCCTTACTGGGCTGAGTGCAGTGGCTCACGCATGTAATTCCAGCACTTTGGGAAGCTGAGGCGGGTAGATCACTTGAAGTCAGGAGTTTAAGACCAGCCTGGCCAACATGGTGAAACCCCATCTCTACCAAAAAAACAAAAAATTAGCCAGGTGTGGTGGCGGGCACCTGTAATCCCAGCTCTTCAGGAGGCTGAGGCAGGAGAATTGCTTGAACCTGGGAGGTGGAGGTTATAGTGAGCCGAGATCACACAACTGCACTCCAGCCTGGGTGACAGAGCGAAACTCCGTCTCAAAACAAACAAACAAAAACACCCCTTATTGGTTTCTCATAGGTCTGAGAATAAACTCCCGCCCCTCCCCTGCCTGAGGGCTTCTCCAGGCATGGCCCTGCTGCATGGTCAACCTCATCTCCTGTCGTGCTCCCTGCACCCCACTAGGCTCCAGGCGGCCTAAGTATTCCACAGGTGCCCTTCCCGGGCAGGTCCATCACGCCTGCTCTTCCCTCTTTCTGGAATGTTCTTTTGGCATCTCTCCTCACAGTTGCATTCACTCTCACTTCCTCAGGCAATCAGCCCTTCATGATCACTCTGTAAAAAGCAGGTCACCCCGCCACTCCCTGTCACAGTACCTGGGGCACTGCCTGTATGACACACACTGCAATGTGATCCTGGATTCCTTATGGACCTGTTCACATGCTCGTTGCCTGTCACTGGGGGCTCTAGTGGGGTCTTTCCTGCCCTTTTGTTGCACCCCTAGCATGTAGCTCATGGCTGCATTCATGAGCAAGTCTAAGTTGTAATTAAATTTCCTCTCCGTCCACCTCTCTCCACACACCCATGCTGTATCTCACGCTTATACAGCATTTTGCATCTACAAGTCATTCAACAATAATCATGCAACAAATATTTATTGAGGCCTCATGTCAGGTGCTGCTGAGGATTACAGATCAAAAGATGAAACGAGTCTTCACTCTGCCTCCAGGTTGCTCATCATCCAGCTGGGAAAATAGATGCATATGCAGATAAATAGGATATTATGTGGTCACTCGGCAATTGACATATATGCCTGTGAGCACGAAGAAAGAGTGACTGCCCCAGTCTGGGGTGGAGGGTTTGGTGATTTGAGTGAGGGAGGATAAAGAAGAGGGAGGGGGTTAAGGCTCTGGGGTTGCAGCCCAGGTGTGTGGGGTAGACAGAGGGGCCAGTCTCGAAGATCTGGGTTGTAGCCCAGGTGCGTGGGGCAGACAGAGGGGCCAGCCTCGAAGATGCCCCTGCGGGAGGAAGAAGGGTTCAGAGTCAGACTTGCTGAGCGGCAGTGCCTGCAGGACATCCAGGTGGCGGCATGGCAGACACTTGGATAAATGAGCCTGAAGCTCGGGGGAAGTCTTGGGTTGGGCTATGGAATGAGATCCGGGAGCCAAGGATGGAACCCCGGGGACAAAACCTCTTTAGAGCGTTCTTTTAACTGAAGAATATATTAAGTCAGAGAGAAAAATGTCGTTCAGATGATTCAACAACTTCCCTGTGGTTTCATGTATCAACTTGTAATCAGTAAAGGAGGAGAATACGAAATGCAACCCTGTAACAGCCTCTACAGCGCTCCTGAAATTGGAAGGGGAGCCAGCGGGACCACCTTCCTACATGAGTTGCCTGGCTTTGCTTTTTGGTTCTGTCATATTCCTTTGCTGGGATTGGAGTCCTACACTAAGGAGCTTTATTTAGCCCCCTTATAATCTCCAGCCTCCCACTCCGCAGGAGCAATGACCTTCCTTTCTGTGCAAACACAACCTCAAGATAGGTCTCCTACGCCCTCTTCCTTCCAGATGCTCTCCTACAAGGACCTCCCACAGATACATTTGGTAGCAGCCGAGGTTCACTACCAGGCCCAAACCAACAGCAGGGGAGCAGTGGAGGAGAAGAACATGGGCTTTGGAAGTAGACAAGGCTGGAATTAGAATTTCGTTTGTGTCACTCACTAGCTCAGTTTCCACATCTGTAAAGTGGAAATAAGCACATGTGTGTCACAGTCTCGTAATGAGTCTCATAAACTTGAGTCTCTTATTAGATCAGATTATGCTTAGTCTCAAACCAATCCCTTCTGCCCCATGTGTGCACTTGCTATCTCTGCCACCTCAATTCTTTTTTATTTACTAAAAGTGGGATTAGGAGCATGATGCACAGCACCACACAAGGCTCTGTGAACGCACACATTGATCTGAGATATTTGTTGACACCCAAATGTGAAGCTCCCACATGAAATATCAAAAATAACCCCCTTAACATTTTGTTAATCAGAAAAAAACAAGCAGGTCTTAATTAGAGGGTGATGATTTGCTTTATGGACTCAAAAGGCTCAGATAGGGTAGACGACATTTATGCCTTATTGTCAATTTCTAGACCTTTCGATAAAATTTGCAAGAAGCAAGGTGGAGGCATATTTTTGTATTTTCATAGCACAAAACAATTGAGCTTAAACATAGTCCATTTTTCCATTTAGCTCCTTTATGCAACTCCATGAATTCTGGCAAATTCTCCAGACAAGATGATCATAAAGGAGAAGAAACCACATTTGTCCTTTTTTTGTGTGTGTGGTGGCAGAACCAGACATGTTAGAGAAACGCAGTCCAAACGGGTGAGCATTGTTAGGGAGACAGGGGATCAAAGGGATGAGATGGCCCATGCATGCCTTGGATGACAGAGAGAGCTGTTTTATGATGGGAAGTTAAAAAGCCCCATAAGATTCCGGGTGCCTGGAAACAGGAGATGACAGAATCCTGCGGGAGGGAGGCCATTGCTGCTGGCGTCTGTGCCTCCACAGATGCTTTAAAGAGGTCGGAGATAAGACCAGAGTTGTATCTGGAGTGCGTTACTTCCCATTTAACCCTACTTCAGGACTGGAGCAGCTGAGTGGGGTCATGTGTCATCCAAATTAAAGGCTGTTGAGCTGGAGCCAGTGGAGGGAGTGCCAAAGGAGGGAGTGCCAAAGGAGAATAGGACCCGTGCTCCCCACAACCCTTCTCCAAGCAGGTCTCCAACGTTTGCAGAATGGAGAGAAGAGCTGCTTCACCTGGAAGGATGTGGGAGCTGGACAACTCCATGCATCAAGATTAATAGAACCTCCTTATCCCCAACACAGTATCTTCCAGAAGACAGGAATCTATTTCCCTCATGTGAAAGCAACCTGCAGGTGGGCAGCTCAGGTTAATATGGCATGTGGAGAGTTTCAGGGATCCGTGGACTGTGTGGCTTTTATGTCTGCTATTTCTAGGGTGTGGAGCTTGACTTCCTAGCCCAAGAGGGCTGCAGGACCTCCAGCCCTCTCTTCTGGATCCCATGTATTCCAAGCATGAGGAGGAGGCGAAGAAGAGGAGGTCAGGAGCCAGCAAAGCTGCCATTTAAGACAGCTTCATGAAAGCAGCTTCATGTTTTCCACTTTTATCTCAATGGCCAGAATATAGTCACACAGATACACCAAGCTCCGGTGAGAATGGGGAGTGGACTGTTCTCTTCTAGACAGTCAGGCACTGTCAAGGAACTGTCTCCAAGCTGGCTGACCAACAACGAGAGATCTAGTGATGAAACTCCTTAGGCAGCTCTAGGAGTCTCTGACAACTCAGAGCCTTGTTTCCATGTACACACATGGAATTATACATAGCAAATATTATGTTTGTTGTTGATGTATGTTAATGAAAGAAAAAGACTTAAAATATTGCCAAACAATTACCAAACAGTATTTGAGAGGAAGCTTCTCTTTGTGGAGTTATTCCACTGAATAGATGAGGAAACAAGAGAACAGAGTATTAACATTTGGCAAGCTTTCTTTAAAAGTAACGGATCCAGGCATTGAACACAGGTCTGTTAACATAACAAAATGAAAGACAGTCAAGCGTTGTATGCCTCCTTGTGAGACAACACCTCATGTAGATAGATTTCCTGTTTAAAAAAATGGAGTTTCATGAACCCCACCGCTCCAGCTTGCAATCCACAAAAAAAACACAGAGGACAGAGAAAAATACTACACAACGCCCCATAAGGACATGATTAGCAAAATTGAAACTAGGAAATGGATAAAAGAAACTTTCTTCCACAAATATTAAAAAAAAAATGGCTGGGAACTCCAGAGATGAAAACAAAAGATAGTACAGCCAGTCAGCAGGTGTGGAGCTGTTCAGCTCCTGGTTCAAACTAACACGTAGAACCTAAAATCAAAGAGACTTGGTTTGACCCCATGTGACTTTTAGAAGACAACCGGAAATTTGAATATTGAGTGGATTTTTTTATGATATTAAGGAATTACTATTTTAGGATAATGGCATCATGGTTATATTAAAGAAAGTGTCCTTATCTGTTAGAGATACATACTGAAATATTTATGAATAAAATATGATTTCTAGGATTTGCTTCAAGATAACAGAAGAGCAGGGAAAGTGGATGGAGGTGTAGATAAAATCAGATTGGCTGTGAGTTGACAGTCTTAAAGCTGAGTGACTCACTATTCTCTCTCGCTTTCTCTGAAGCTGGGAGTTCATTATACTATGTTTACTTGTGTAAGTTAAAATATTCCATAATAAGCTGCGTGCAGTGGCTCACGTCTGCAATCTCAGCACTTTGGGAAGCCAACACGGGAGGACTGCTTGAGGTCAGGGATTTGAGACCAGTCTGGGCAGCACAGTGAGGCCCTGTCTCTACAAAAATTTTAAAAACTAGCTGGGCACGGTAGTGCACCTGTAGTCCCACCTACTCTGGAGGGTGAGGTGGGAGGATCACCTGATCCTGGTAGGCGGAGGCTACAGTGAGTCTTAATTGTGCCACTACACTCTAGTCAGGGTGACAGAGCAAGGCCCTATCTCAAATAAAATAAAATAAAAATAGAATAATAATACTAATAATTATCCATAATAAATAAAAATAAGGCCGGGCGCGGTGGCTCAAGCCTGTAATCCCAGCACTTTGGGAGGCCGAGACGGGCGGATCACGAGGTCAGGAGATCGAGACCATCCTGGCTAACACGGTGAAACCCCGTCTCTACTAAAAAATACAAAAAAATTAGCTGGGCGAGGTGGCGGGCGCCTGTAGTCCCAGCTACTCGGGAGGCTGAGGCAGGAGAATGGCGTGAACCCGGGAGGCGGAGCTTGCAGTGAGCTGAGATCTGGCCACAGCACTCCAGCCTGGGCGGCAGAGCGAGACTCCATCTCAAAAAAAAAAAAAATAAATAAAATAAAATAAAATAAATAAAAATAGAACAAAGTAGAATGATTTACAATCCTTTGGGCATATACCTAATAATGGGATTGCTGGGTCAAATGGTATTTCTGGTTCTAGATCCTTGAGGAATCACCACACTGTCTTCCATAATGGTTGAACTAATTTACACTCCCACCAATAGTGTAAAAGCATTCCTATTCCTCCACATCCTCTCCAGCATCTGTTGTTTCCTGACTTTTTAATAATCTCCATTATAACTAGCACAAGATGGTATCTCATTGTGGTATGCACATGTATGTTTACTGGAGCATTATTTACAATAGCAAAGACTTGGAACCAACCCAAATGCCCATCAATGATAGATTGGATTAAGAAAATGTGGCACAAATACATCATGGAATACTATGCAGCTATGAAAAAGAATGAGTTCATGTCCTTTGCAGGGACATGGATGAAGCTAGAAACCATCATTCTCAGCAAACTATCACAAGGACAGAAAACCAAACACCACATGTTCTCACTCATAAGTGGGAGCTGAACAATAAAAACACATGGACACAGGGAGGGAAACATCACACAGGTGGGCCTGTCAGGGGCTGGGGGCAAGGGGAGGGAGAGCATTAGGACAAATACCAGATACAGGCAGGGCTTAAAACCTAGATGATGGGTTGACGGGTGCAGCAAATCACCATAGCACATGTATACCTATGTAACAAACCTGCACGTTCTGCACATACATCCCAGAACTTACAGTAAATGAAAAATTAACTCAAGAATTAAAAACATAAAACAAAGTGCAAGACAAAAACTATGAGTTCTTCTGAATGGAAAGCTCTAAGCCAACCTTCTCAGGTATTAGGTGAGGCTCAAGTCAAATATGTAGCCACCTTAGCTAGTCCCTGATGGACATCCACAGGCCGCTGCTGTGGACTTGAGAGGTCAAGCTGAAGACTCGGGGTTGCTGCTGCTGCTCAAAGAGAGAAGAGCCTGGGTCCAGCCAGGTACATTGGCAAGTCTTTCTTCCCCATTCACAGGAAAAACTGGGCAAGATAAGATGTTCCAAATACAAGCCCTGAGAATTGATTGAGTTATAGAAATAATCTCAGATAAACGATCTCACTCATACTGGGAGAGTGGCAGGGAAGGAGGCAGGCGCCACATACAAAAGAGACTATAGTTTCTTCTAACAGGCAGTTAACAGATAATGTCTAAAGCTAGTACTATATCATGATGTAATGCTGAAAACACCTTTTTAAAATGGAAATGGACCAGAGATAGCTGCAATAATCCAGCATGCTTTCTCCTGGGAAAGCAAGCAGGAAGTCGTGGGGCACCAGGAGAGCAGAGAAGGGATGCTTCTCAAATTATAAGCCCTGGATACTCTTAATTATGTGTATATTTTACACAAATTAAAACTTTGTTTAAGATGATGGTTAAAAAAAACTGCAACAGCAATAACAACAAAAACCAGAATGTGGCCCAATCTGTAATCGGGGAAAAGTCCTATAATGAACATCCTCTTATTATTAATAAAGTGGCTAAAAACAAATGAATTAAATATTTAACTGAAGAAGCTAACAAAAAATAAGAAATTAATGAGTAAAATCGGTGAAATGGAAAAAAAAATGAGGTGTATAGAAAAAAATTAAGGAGTTAAAAACAGAATTGATAAAGAACCACAGCTTTGAATAGACTAAGAGAGATAAATCTCTTGGCAAACTTGAGTGAGAACAAAAGCGAGAACGAGAGAGAGAGAAACTAAATTTTTCATGATAGAAATAAGGCAAAATACTTGGTGATATGGCAGAGATTTATAAAACTTAGAGAATGCCATGTATACCTTCATACCAATAGATACTTATTATCTGGATGAAAGGAGCAATTACCAGAGTTAAATAAAGAAGTAGAAAATCTGGATAATAATTATTTAAAAATGAGAAGGACATCAAAAATTTACCATCCAACCCTGTAGGAACAGGTAAATGCTCTGTGATTTAAACTATCCTGAAGCCTAGATAAAAACACAAAAAGTTTTCTAGTATATTCTACAAGACTGATAAAATTCTGACACCAAAATCTAATAAACAGTATTATATACATATTTAAAACATACAACTATAAATCTGAACTAATATTTTTGGAAATGTATCTAACAAGAGAAAAAAAACCTTCCCTCAAAAATGAATTTGTTTACCATTAAGAGATTTTTTTTTAATTGTTGAACTTCCCAGAAGCTTTAATATATTAAGATAGAGTTTTAAAACTTTTGTGTGCATAAGAATCCCTGATAACTTGTTAAAATGCAGGTTTCCAGACCCAAATCACAGATTTTTATCGAATAAAGCTGGAAAATCTGAATTTAGCAGATACCCAGGTAATTTGGATTCAGGTGGTAAAAACACTGCACTAACAAGCACTGTAAATCTCCAAGAGGGGCATTCATTATACCGATGCTTCCCAGAGTGGTTTCATAGAATTGCCTTTGTCAGAGCTCCAATGAAACTTCCAGAATTACGGTTCTTGACAAACAGGTTAATAAATACCAATTGAGTTTAATCACTTTTGCAAATAAGAATAAAAAACTCAAAATTTACTATCAACAAACTGAATCCATCCGTGTATTAAAGAATAATATACCATGACTAAACTATTTTATCCCAGTAATAAAAGGATGAAATAACATTGGAAGAGTTATTTAAAAATCAATTAGTATGTGCATTAGTTATCTACCATTGCATAACAAATCACCTCAAACCTTAGCAGCTTGTTAAGCTGTTAAGAGATGTATTTTATCACAGTTTCCATTATGTACCCAGAGCACCTTAGGTGGCTGTAGCTTACAGCGTCTTTCTAGAAGTTGCAGTCAAGATGTTGATGGGGCTGCGGTCATCTGAAGGCTTAAATGGGGCAGAAGACTGGCTTCCAAGATGGCACCCCTGGAAGGCACCCATGGTGGTTGGCTGGAGGCCTCAGTTCCTGGCCACGTGGACTTTCTAGGACTCTTTGAGGATCCTCATGACATGGCAGCTGATTCCCCCATAGCAGGTAATTCGAGGTATTTTATGGCCCAGCTCTGGAATTCATGCTCTGTTATTCCACATCGTCTATTGATTACACAGGTCAGCCCTACACGATGAGGGAGACAGCTTCCTGGTGTGTGAATGCCAGGATTCGAGAATTGTTGGGCATTTTATTGAAGGCTAACTACCACAATAGGCTAAAGGCTAAAAACTATGATTCAATCATTAAATGGGAAAAATTCTGAGGAAACTTGATAATTATTACTGTTTTCTCTTGGCTATTGATGGAAGTTCTAATATAATAAAAGATATATAACAATAACTAGTAAACATTAGATAAATTGGTGAAACACGAAAGGCAGTCACAATTAAAGATAGCAACAAGTGATATCTGCTGGTACCAGGGTTATTCAACATTGTTCTGGGCTTGCTAGTTAATTCAATAAGGTAAGGAAGGAAGTAATAGTTAAAAACAGTGAAAAGAAGCAATAAAATTCTTACCCATGTATTCTATCTCTCTCTGAATGAAATTATAAGTCTATACTGAAAAGGATAAAAGAAAACTCAATAGCATGAAGTTGTAAATTAAGAAATTTAGGGTATATCCAATCAATATTTAAATGAAGCACTTATTAACATGTCATATTTATTAAAGGTTACTTGAAGAGACAAATGCAAGAGAATAGTTAAAAATATGTTCAAATAGGAAATATTATAAGGAAGACATATTTTAGCAGATATCAAAACACCCAAACAATAAATATATTGAGAGAAATCCACACAGGTCACTCAACAGCACGAGAGAGTCTGCAATCAGACCTCTGTCTAGACCTCTTAATTTTGGAAGTGATTCTGTACCTAACCCTAGATTTACAGATTTCTATGCCTAAGGATGTATGTGCGGAGTAGTTTGTAATAACAAAAATCAAAACAACCTTGGTGTTTACTGAATGAAATTGAAATATGGATCTATTAAAAAGAATGTAGTTGATTTGGCATATTCTGCCCTGGAAAAACAGTCACAGTATATTGTTAACTTTTCTTTTAAAGCAAATTGCAGAAAAATATGCATATTATGTTGCCTTTTATTTAAATAAACAAAGGAAAATTCTGCAGGGATATAAAGAAATGTGTTAGTATGGGAAGAAATCTTTTACTTTCCACCCCATATAATTTGTCAAAAAATGTGTAAACCTTGTTTTATTTCTCTGAACTCTGAAAATTGTTTCAAGATAAGTTTCAAATATGAATTTTGTTTGGTCTTTTATATAGAACCTGGTTCCCTCACTGACTTGGGGGCTGTATTAGTCTGTTCTCACACTGCTCATAAAGACATCCCTGAGACTGGGTAATTTATAAAGAAAAATCATTTAATGGACTCATGGTTCCACGTGGCTGGGGAGGCCTCACAATCATGGCAGAAGGTGAATGAGGAGCAAAGTCACATCTTACATGGCGGCAGGCAAGAGAGCTTGTGCAGGGGAACTCCCATAGAACCATCAGATCTGAGACTTGCTACCACGAGAACACTATGGGGGAAACCAACTCCATGATTCACTTATCTCCACCTGGTCCTGCCCTTGACACGTGGGGATTGTTACAATTCAAAGTGAGATTTGGGTGGGGACACAGCCAAACCATATCAGGGGCCCTCTGTGATTTCTTCCTTAGTTTTCTTTTTGGAAACGAGGAATCCCAAGGTGTCCCTTCTCCTAGCACAGGAGGTGAGAGCAAAACGGAGACAAAGATCTCATCTCACAAGGAAGGTCCATGCAAATATTTGAACAGATGTGCTTCTTGCAAGAGACCTTTAATAGTTCCTGATGAAATGTATCAGATATGTGGGTCCCCTCCCTGGGCCTCAGTTCCCTCATCTGTTCAATGGAGAGGCATTAAAAGACTTCCAAAGTAACTTCTGTATCCATCCGGCTCTCTCTATTGCAAGTGAAAGAAAGCACAATTCAAGTTGGTGTAAGGCAGCATGGGTAAGTTGTTGATTAGCAATGCACATAACCAATCAATCACACACTCACATGCACACCTTCTCTCTCCCTGCCTTCCTCTCTCTGTTACGCCCTTCTCTCATGGTGACCAGATGGCTTCCAGAAGTTCCTAACTTGCTCTTAGCCTCAGAGGTAGGTAGGTAAATCTTTCTCCCCAGTCATTCTAAGAAAAGTTCTGGACTGAACCTCACTGGGACAAACTGGGTCCTTGCCCATCTCCAAACCAGTCACAGTGCATAGGGGACAGAATATGCTGCTTAGCTTGGGCCCTTTTCTTTGCTACAGGTTGGGAGGACCTACTCATTTCCTGTCCTGCAGCACTGTATGTGATAACGTGAGTAACAGCAGCATCCAAAACAAAACAAGGACTACATAAAAATTAAAACCTTTTATGCATCATCAAAGGTGCTTGGCAAAACAGTGAAAAGACAACTCACAAAATGGGAGAAAATATTTGAAAGTCATATATCTGATAAAGGATCAATATCCAGAATATATAAAGAGCTCTTAGAATTAAACAACAACAACAAACCTTCCATGATCCAGGGACAGATCCATGAGGGAATATAGAGACCCACCCAACTCAACACTGCTAGGGATAACTCTAGTTCCAGAATGCTCTGCGAGGTGGGTCGTGGCTGTCCTGGGTCCCATCGGGGAGGCTGACTTCTCCCTCTGCCTGCTCCCTGGCCTGCCTCTCCTCTCTGCAGAGGTTCATTACAGGGATCCTCCTCACAGAAGTCAGGCCACACTCTACCTCTATGTCACCGTCTGCCTCCAGGGAAGCCACATGGCAGTACTTTAAGTTTGCAGATGTTTAAGACTTTCAGAGGCCAGATGGTGTCCTTTGAGCTTTAAAAACAAGGACTTCCTGAATCTGGCTTTACGGAAGGGACTTCCTCTGGGGAACACATTCAAGATGACATCACAGAAATATCCCTGCCCACTTTGCATTGCTGCTGACCTCCTGGCCCAGGACACACCCCAGCCTGGCCTGACAGCGCACACACCTTTGCAAACAGCTTCCTGGCCTCACCCTGACTCTGCAGTTGATGACAGGCTGGGCGTGGGTGGGTCAGCTTGGAAGGAAGCATGAAGGTGACTGACAGACCAACTTGTCCTGCATGGCAGCCATGTGTGGGCCTGGGTCTGGGATATCGGGAGAACCACAGCCTCTTCAAGCTCAGCAAGATCAAAGAGATCTCAGAATGTTTTCATCAGAAGCTCCTTCTGGTTTCAAGCTCATCTCCTATGGCTGTAACCCAAAGACAAGGTTCAGCCCCTGTTGTCAGGGGCCCGTCCCCTTCTCAGGATGTGGCCACTGGACTAGACACGGCTCTGAGTGTTCTCCTGGTCACAGTAATTGGTCTAAGGATGGTTGTGGGACTAGATTAGAACCAGTCAGCTGCCATGAGGCTTTTTCTGGGATGTCTGGGAAAAGGGTCCTGTCTTTCCTGCTTGGCTGGAGGCTTCAGGCTGTCAGGGCAGGAGCTTCAGGTGTCTTGAGTCCTCCTGGAACCCAAGAGAGCATCAGCGCTGGGGAGCAGAGCTGAGAAATGGGACACCCTCATTGCGGCAGCCTTCCGGGAGGGCTGGCCCCCAAGATAGCTCTGATGCTGCCCTGCCTGCTCACCCAGACGAATCCCTTCCCTCCCACCCTCCATAAATGTAGGTGATACAATGGCCATGGCCACTGGAAGAGGCCCTAGGGAATGCACTCCCCTCCTCGCTGATTTCACCGGAGCTGAGCTGGCTGCTTAGTATAGTGGGGAGGCTTCCACACTGGGCTTTGATCTGTCTGGAATTGATTTCTTCCTCGTAAGTATCTGAATTTGTCAGTAACCCCGGTCGCTACAGCCTTCACAGATTAACACCCTGCCACGGCAGGAACCCTTGTGCATTCTCTATCACACACACCGGTCCCATCCTGGCCCTCAGTAGAAGTTCAGACAAGGTCCGTTGATGAACTTTCTCCACTTTTTCTACAGACAAGGAAATCTGCTCCTACCAGGTTGCCGAGTTTACTGGAGGTCAGGAATAGTTATGAAATAGATGTTGTGGCATTTCACGAGCGGCCTCTGGCTGGGTATTAGCATCCAGAGGCCTCACTGCCCAGAGACCCTGATTTAATTGGTCTGGGGTGGGGCTCAAGCATAACTATTGCATCAGTTTCCTACCCAGCCTGTAACAAGTCACCACAGATTGAGTCACTTAAAACAACACTGGGCTGGACCCAGTGGCTCACACCTGGAATCCCAGCACTTAGGGAGGCTGAAGCGGGTGGATCACCTGAGGTCGGGAGCTGGAGACCAGCCTGGCCAACATAGTGAAACCCCATCTCTACTAAAAATACAAAAATTTGCCGAGTGTGGTGGTGCACACCTGTGATCCCAGCTACTCAGGAGGCTGAGGCAGGAGAATCGCTTGAACCCGGGAGGCGGACATTGCAGTGAGCCGAGATTGCGCCATTGCACTCCAGGCTGGGTGACAAGATTGAAACTCCATCTTAAAAAACAACAACAACAACAAAAAACAAAAAACCACGAAAATGAAAACAACAAAACCCCGCAGATTCATTATCTTGCAGCTCTGAAGGTTGGACGCCCAAAACAGGTCTTACTGGGCTAAACACAAAGTTTCAGCAGTCTGCATTCCTTCCTGGAGGAAAATCTGTTCCTCAGTTTGTTCAGCTTCTAGAGGCTTCCATAATTCCTTGGGTTGGGGCCCCTTCTTCTGTCTCAAGGCCAGCAAAGCCTAGTGGGTCCTCACATCACATCCTTCTGACATTTCTTCCCTAACCACCCTCCACCTTGCCTTCTTTTCCATTTAAAGACCCCATGATGACATCGGGTCCACTTGGATGATCCCGGATCCTCTTCTTACTTTACGTCAGCCAATCCGACGCCTTTGCCTGTGACCTAACAGCCTTCGGTTCTGTGGATCAGGACCTGGATGCCTGCGGGGGTCATTATTTCATTATTCTCCCCAGTACATATGTATCTTTAAGCTCTCAAGTGGTGCCAGCATGCAACAGAATAGAAGCTGCATCACAGACGAATGTTAACATGTCTGTAATAAACTGGTTGCTTACTCTTTCTGGTAGAATTCATTAAGCTGTTATGGTTTGCAGAAGGATTATAGATTTGGGAACTATTTCAATAATAAGGTGAGGAGTAAAAGCCATAATGCGAAAAAACACATTTTGTAAAGAGAAACAAGGAATCGGAAATGGCTGTGGAATGCTCCCTTGCCTGCCCGTTTTTTTACTTGGAGAGTTTGGGACATGAAGGTGCCCTCGTGGTCGGTCCCCTAAGCCAGGCTCTTGGATTCATGGATGGAGAACTGTGGCCTCAGGAGATGAGGTCATTCCCCCGGCTTCCACATGGGGCCATTTGTCCTGACTCCCAGTCTAGCGACAACAGGAGTTAGCTTTCCCTTGGCCTCCACTGCCAATTCCGGACCAGCGTTCTTCCGCCCTTGTGTGAAATTTCATACTCCTTTGATGTTTGATTTTATCTTAGGGCGGAAAGTGTGCCTGGGGCTCTGCCAAAGGGATGATGGGCTGGAGCTGTTTCTGGGTGAGGATGGCCCAGGAATTAGGGAAGGCCAGAAACACCACATCCATTGGAGTGGGCAGAGGGCAAGGACTGGAGTGGACGCCAGGGCATCAAAGAGCTCCCAGGCTCAGGAAGCCTAGAGGTTACTGAGGGGATGGGACAGAAGTGCTGGGAGGGCCAAACCCATCAACAGGGAGGCCCTGTGAGGTTGCCCTGCCCTCCTGCCCTGCAGCCCCCAGGGTTTGCTCCGGCCCGTGCTCCTCTCCTCACCCCTGCCATTGACCAGCCTCTTGTCCACCCCTCCGTCTCCATGCATAACTCAGGAGCTGGCTCAGTCTTCCTCTCTGTACTGGGTTAAACAGCGTGCCCCCAAACTAGGTCCCCCTGTAACCTCAGAACATGATCTTATTTGGAAACAATCTTTGCAAACATGTTAAAGTAAGCTGAATTCATGCTGGATTAGGGTCTGCCCTAAATCCAAATGACTGGAGTCTTTATGAGAGGCAAGGACACACAGAGACACACAGAGGAGGCCACGCGGCAATGAAGAAAGAGCTTGGAGTGATGCCTGTGTGAGCCACAGAACCTCGAGGATTGCCAGGGACCCCAGAAGCCAGGCCCACTGGGAGGAGCCAACCCTGCCACACTGGTTTCAGACGTCCAGCTTCCAGAAGGCTGCGAGAACCAATTCCTGTTGTTCTAAGCCACCCAGTTTGTGGTGTTTTGTTACAGCACCCCCAGGGCACTGCCGAAGTCTCCATTCCATTTCCTGCCATGGTCCCAGGAGACTTAAACAACCATATGGACTCCCTGCCAACAGCCACAGCTCAGAACTTGACCACCTCTCACTCCACTGGTCGACATCTTACCTTACTCCGGTCACCCACACCTGGGACACATGCTGGGTCTTGGCACCACCTGGAATAATTCCACCTCGGAAACTTGTCAGCCCATCTCCTTCTCCTGTCCTTTTGGTCTTTCATAATGTTATTCTGGATATAAATTATCTCCAACCTCAAGGCGAAAGATGGGAATGATGGCCCAAATCCTCTCCTATGTCATTGGTTCCAAAACAGATCTTTTTAATACATCTTAACGTTTCTGATATCAGGATGTGCCTGGCAACAGATCACATCCAGCAGCAATAGTGACATATTGGCCTTCCCTAAGACGTCGACAGAGATCAAGTATGCAGCAGCTTCAACAGTACAGAAGGGCTGTCGAGATGATGGTGGGGAACTCTTCCAAAGAAGGCAGCCTTCCCTGTCGCTCATGAGCACATGTAGTTCCCAGGTGTATGGAAAACCTGAACATGGATGATTTAGTCTCAGAGTATTTCGGAGGCGTCAAACTCTGAATGTGAAGACGTTTGCAAAATCTTAACCAATTAATTTTGTGTCTTTTCTGCATGCATGGAGAGATGTAGGGTATGAATCTCTATGTCTAAGTGTGGAAGGGCACTTTTAATATGCGTGTAATATGCATAAAAGGCAAAATCTAAGTGACACAACAGTAACCCACCATAACATAAGTGTTAACATAATTTCTTGGAAGAATACAAAATAACGACTGCATTTACAAGTGATGTCGTGGATGAAGTGAAATCTGGTATTCTCCCAGCAGCATCCCTGAGCCCTTGCACAGCTTCTGCCAGCCAGACTCACCCAGAAAATTCCAAACTCTGGATGAGCGGATGCTGAGGGAGGAGGCTTCTCAACTTCATGTGTGCTCATCTCTGTCTGGTCTCATCCACCTCACACCCTTCCTTGGCGTCTCCAGGGGCTGGCAGCTCCCTGCACACACTCCGTGGTTACTTTGCTTTGCTACTGTCGCTTGGTCTGCCTAGAATGAATTCTCATTTTCTCACCTCCTGCTCGGACCCACTTCACAATGAGAGGGAGATGGCAACTCCTGCCTCATGCTGGCTTGGCCAAAAACCCTGAAGTTGTTCCTGACATCTCTTTTGCCTCTAATTCCATCTCCTATTGGCTGGTCAATCTTATCAGCTCTATCTTCGAAATATGGTCCCTACCCTATTACTTCCCACTCACATCATTGCTTGCACCTCAGACTCATCTACCATTTTCCACACCTGGTTGGAGCAGCCACCGCCTGGCTGGTGTCTCTCCTGCCACCACAGCTCCCCTTCAGTTTCATTCCCCATCACAGCCAGAGAGAGGCTATGAAAACATTAGTCAAGTCCCGCCCATCTTCTGCTCGTAAAACCTCGGTAGCTCCCGTCTCACTCAAAGAAAACTCAGAGAGCCTTCAGTGGCCAAGAAGCCTTAGCATGGAGTGTTCCCTGTCCCCATCAGGACCTCATCTCCATCCTCTCCCTCACATTCGTTCTCCTCTGGCCACTCTGTGCTTGCTCACATTGAGCTTCCCAGGGAGTCCCTGCCTCAGGACCTTTGCACATCTGGTCTTTGTCTGGAAAACCCTTCCCTGACGTAGCATGACTCATGTCATCACATCCTTTAGAGTTTTACTCCAATCCCACCTTCTCCATGACGCCTTCTCTTGCAATCCTGTGTAAAATTGCAATAACCCAACCACAGTTTTCTATTCTCTCTCCTTGTAGTTTTCGCACTTATCACGAACATGTCCTATATGTTAAAAGCACAAACTGTGCTTTTCCTGAAAGCCAGAAGCTGCCTGCTTGTCCCTGGGGCGATCTGAATGCAGGTACATTACCCGAGAGCAGCAGCTCCCAGAGTGTGGCTCACAGACCTGCGGCACCAGCATCATCTGGGCTCTTGTGACGACAGGCGCACGTTTCCGAGTCCCTCCCAGGCCCCCCAACTCCGGTGCTCAGGGCTGGGACTGGCATCCTGTGTTCTAGCCAGCACCCCTGGGATGTTCTGATGCTCAAGCTTGGGAACCACTATGTCAAAGCAAGCCCGTGTTACATCCCACCCTGTTTATTGCTACCACCCCTCCCCCAAGAACACAAGCTCATGACAGCAGGTTCTGTTCAGTCATTTATCCCCGGGGCTAGGCCTGTGCCTGGCAGGGAGGGACGCTCAGTGGCTTTCTGGATGGGATGCACGTCAGTGGGATGAATTTCCTCTTAGGCCTGCATACTCCTTTCCGTCCTCTGCCTCTTCACTCCAGCACCATCTCCACTCAGCAGCCCATCCCACCCACCCAGGCCTGGGTTAGGAATTTCTCTTTGATGTCCTCATAAGACCTCATTCGTATTTCCAGCAGTCACAAAACTTGTTCTTTTGTAATGATCTGCTTCCATGACGGAAAGTAAGGAAACCACTCCCAGTGCAGCCTGGCCGCAGCAGCTCTCACTAGGAGGAGGTTCTTATCATCATGACCAAGGGCCCGCCTCTCTGCTCCCCACGGAGGAAGCCACTGGGCAGCTGTGCTCAGCAGAGGGCTCTGCACGCAGAGGGACCTCTACATCCCTATGACACGATGGGACAGTTGGTTACCTGACGTTCCTCTAACTCCGATCACTCACTGAGCACCATGCACCTCGGAAGGTGTCTCTCCCACCATGTCTGTGCTTCGTAGAGAATTAACACACAATAAACATCTGCTGAACGGAATTAAGTGCCTGAGAGATTTCCGAGTCTGTGGCTACTGGCGCCCTCTTCCCAAAAGTCTGCTTAATACCATTGAACACATAGCCCTCCTAGAAGTTTTTCCCCACACCTGAACTGGCCAAAAGTTCTCCACCCTCTTCGTGGCTTTGAAAATCCCTTCGGGATTATGAGTGAATACTTCAAGAGTGTATTATAAATTCAGACACGTCTACTGGGCTTTCAAGTGTCGCAGCGGGAACCTCTTACCAAGGCAACCTGGGGGTAAAAGGCTTTCCATGTTCCCAAAGTGGCTCCACCCACAGCATTTTCCTAGCCTGAAGTTAAAGAGGAGGAGGAGGAGGAAGAGAGGAGGAGCCTCTTACCACCCCTTGTCTCTCACGAGGCAGCTGTTTGATTGCTGCACTGTCAAGTAATTTAACACAGTCACCTGCCCGTCTCCTCTGTGGGATCAGCCTTAGGTTTCACTGTCACCACGACTTTGCCCAAAACACAGTTAGCTACAGACTTAATTAAATGCATATAGACAGAGAGTGGAATGATGGCTTCAGGGACGGGATGGGAGGTGGGGATGAGGGGTTGGCGCGTACTGGGCACAGAGCTCTAGCTGTGCAAGCAGAAAGCGTGCGGGGGGAGCACGGTGGTGATGGCTACACAGCCACATGCATGCACGGAACATGACAGCCATAGACTCACAATGGGTAAGGTGGTAAAGATTGTGTAACTGCGTTTTTGATATTTTGTCACAATTTTTTGAAAATCTTAATTTTGTGGATGTTTTACATAGAAGCAAGAGATACAAAACCCAAACTGTGCTTTTCCTGAAAGCCAGAAGCTGCCTGCCTGTCCCTGGGTCGATCTGAAACACAGGCACATCACGTGTGGCCAGTAGCTCCCAGAGTGTGGCTCTGGACCTGCAGCACCAACATTGTCTGGGCTGTTGTGACAGGTACATGTTTCTGGGTCCCTCCCAGACCTCCTGACTCAGGCACTCCAGGCTGGGGCTGGCATCCTCTGTTCTAGCCAGCACCACTGGGATGTTCTGATGCTCAGGCTTGGGAACCACTGCCTCAAAGCAAGCCCAAGGCACTCCCACGGCATCCCAGCAGTTCCTGCATCTCATGCTCTGCAGGGAGGAGGGGTGTAGAGAGCAGGGAACACACTTGGAAGCAAAAGAATCTGAATGGTGCACGAGACCCCCCAGCATCTTCCTCCCTGCACCGGGCCAGGGCCCGGCTTACCTGCATCAAGCTGTCCTGTGATTCCCCCGGCACCTGCTCGAGTTCCAGGTCTCTCCTGAAAACGAACACGCCTTTCTCCTTCCAGGCCTTTCTGCATCTGAGGTTTGCCCAGCACAGGCCTAGGTGCCTCAGGTCTGAAATTATATAAGCAGTGACAGAAGCATTTTAATGTTGGGACTGGCTCCCTGTCGATGCATATTAAATAGATATATAATTTTAAATATGCATATATATATTATATAATTATATAGAATATATATAATAGATAATTATATATTATTATATATTATATAATATATAATATATAAAATATATAATTATGTATATTATATATTATATATATATATTATATAATATATAATATATAATATATAATATATAAATATATAATTATGTATATTATATATTATATAATATATAATATATAATATATAATATATAATATATAAAATATATAATTATGTATATTATATATTATATATACCTGTATTATATATTTTTATATAGATATAATATGGACGACTCACTTTCTGTTGAAAGAGGATATTTAAACAAGCAAAGAATGCCTTTTTAGAGACTTGAGATACGAACAACCCAACCTCAAGGTTATCTTGAGTGACTCTGCCTCTGCCTCTCGTTATGGCATCACTGGGTTCTATTTCAAGCTCTGGACAGCCCTGAGCCCTCTGCGGCTGGGATCTCCCACCGGGGCAGCTAGGGAAGAGCCCTCGCAGGGACTCTTTTACATCAGAAATCACACAGATCACCACAGGCCTAATAGCCTTCAGATACATTAGTCTTCACCACGCACACGCACACACTCTCACATTCACATACACAAACATGCTCTCACACACTTTTACACACATTCACAGTCACATACACACTCACCGTTCACAGAAACACATGCTCACACACTCCCACCCACACCCACACACACTCACATACATAGACACAGGCACACATATTTATACTCACATACACAAAAACATGCCCATTCATATGCACGCACACCTACATACACACTCATATACACACACGCCCCCCCACTTCCCACTCTCTCACACACACAGATGCACACACATTCATACTGGTATACAAAGCACACACACACCCTCATACACACAAACACATGCATACTCATATACACACACATTCATATATGCAAGTACATGCCTCTACACACTCTCACTCTCACAGAGGCCCATACGCACACACACAAACACGCTCACATGTTCGTATCACACACACGGACACAGGTGTACACATTCGTATCACACACAAATACATACACACAGTTGCATTAGTTGTCGACGTTTAAACACTAGGAGCCACAGCCCTGCAGGGAGAGGTGAGCAGGAATCCTGGGTGCCACGGGCGAGGAAGGGTGCAGTGGGATCTGCAGATGGGGGCAACCCCCGCTCCGGGTTCCTCCCCACATTCTGCATCCCAGGCATCCTCCATCTCCCCCACTCTCACCCAGGGTCTGGATGCCAAGTTTGAGAACTTGGAAGCTGCAGCCACACCTGGCTGGCCCTCCCACATGACCATGGGCTCTTCTTACTGCCCCCATAAAGAAACTACAGATCTTTGTTATTTGGTCATCTTACAAAGTTACCTATTAAATCATTGCAAAATTAATTATTATATATGCATAGAGTTTTTGAAAGCATAATCCTGTCAGTTCACTTGTATATGCATTCGTGTGTATTGAAGACCGAAGAAGTCTTTTTAAACACACCACACTACCATTGTCGTGTTCAGAAAAGCGTCAGTAATTCAACAATGTCCTATAAGACCCAGACTGTGTTCGGTTTTCCTCAGTTGCCTCAGAAATTTTTTTTTTCGTAAAATATGATTCCTACTTTCCCCTCATTTATAAGCTGTTTATTTCTGTATTACAAAAGTGATAGATAAAAGAAAATACAGAGATTAAGATGCAAAGCCACGTCCCTCAGTCCCAAGACGATTGATCTTCACTCTGTCCAGGAAAATAACCATTCACAAGACTTCTAGGTGTGGCCTTTCATTTTGGAAAATACTCAGAATATTCTGAGTATTTATACAAGTCAATGAGCATATAGTTCTTTTTGCACAAACACGATCATGTTTATCTACATTCTGCTTCTTGCTGTTTGCCCCTTACTGTGTGTGCTGGAGACCTTTCCACCAGTGAGCACACAGCCCCTCACTGTTCCTTTTAATGGCTTCACCCTAATACAAAACAGCATGCAAACCACTTGTGAAAGTCTGCTTTCTTTCCAATTCTTTGCTATTACAAAAACCAATGCCATCAGCCGGTTTGTCCTCTCATCTTGGTGCAGACATGCAACCACATGTACAGGACTGGACGCAGAGACCCCTGCTGTGTGGACTGCAGCTCTGACAAAGAACTCCCAGTGCAACAAGGAAGGTGTCTGCCACAGAGCACAGGTGACGGTCCTTCCCATGACAGGCTAATCCACCCTAGCAGTCTTCTCACCACATCAGCACCTGCCAAAGCCATGTTTGCAAGAGTTTCCACACCTCCAGTACCAGCCTGAATTAATCATTTATTTATGATATTTAATAAAACACACATCAAAAGCATCGCCTTCTCATTGATGATGATGATTTTTTAATCATAACACGAGGTGGGGAGGCTTCTTTATCTGTCTAAAGTAGCTCATTGATTGAAAAAGTTTGAGGCCAGGTGCAGTGGCTCATATCTGTAATCCCAACACTTTGGGAGGCCAAGGCAGGAAGATCACTGGACACCAGGAGTTTTAGACTGGTCAGGGCAATATGGCAAAATCCCATCTCCACAGAAAATATAAAAATTAGCCAGGCATGCTGGTACGTGCCTGTAGTCCCAGCTCCTCAGGAGGCTAAGGTGGGAGGACTGGTTGAACCTGGGAAGTTGAAGCTGCAGTGAGCCGTGGTCACGCCACTGCATTCCAGCCTGGGCGACAGAGCAAAGCCCTGTCTCAAAACACAGAAAGAAAAAGTTTGAGAAATAACTAATAGGAAGGATCTGGATGCCTAATAACCATCTTACAGTTGGTCAAATAACATATTAGGAAAGGTCCCTTGTCACCACCGATCATTAAAATTGAAACAAGGTAATACACATTTGGAAGAACTTATCAATTAGGTGGGCTCAAAACCCTGGAGCCCATAGGCCAAGATGAGTCATGGAGCTTTGTCTTTAGGGTATTTCTTGAAGTGGCTGTGTTTAGAGGTTGGATACAGTTTTGTTCAGAGACAGCGGCATGAGCTACACCATATCCTCAGGCTCCTCCTGTTTTCTGGGGTTTACACTTTCTATAGATTCCTGAACTATGAGATTTCTATCAGAATGTGAGCTTCTCCTGCATGCATAGGTTTCATGCTATATATCCTCTAAGATTGGCTGTTTAGAGAAGACAGCACCACACTCTTTCTTAGCCATGCTTTCTTGTCTTCCTCTCCTATTTTTTCTTCAGATGGAGTCTCACTCTGTCTCCCAGGCTAGAGTGCAGTGGAGTGATCTTGGCTCACTGCAACCTCTACCTCCTGGGTTCAAGGGATTCTCCTGCCTCAGCCTCCCAAGTAGCTGGGATTACAGGTGCCTGCCACCACGCCTGGCTCATTTTGTATTTTTAGTAGAGACAGGGTTTCACCATGTTGGTCAGGCTGGTCTCGAACTCCTGACCTCAAGTGATCCACCTGCCTTGGCCTCCCAAAATGCTGGGATGACAGGTGTGAGCCACCGTGCCTGGCCCTCTCCTCTTTCTTAACACCTGAACTCCCTGTCCACAGTTAATCTGTGTCTTGCTAACTGAAATGAATATTGCATATTGCATTGAAGGAGTTAAGCTGATGATAAGGACATAGATGGGGAAATGCAATTTGGAGGTGACAGGAGTGCACGCCTACAGAAGCCAACAGATGGACACGGCATTCCAGTGTGAATATCTGCAATGTGTCCTGAAATGCAAAGGCAAAAAGCCAGGCAGCCTGTCCCGGTGGATAGTCATGGGGAAGAGGGGAAGCAAGCTGGATGCTAATAGAAAATCCTTCCCAACGCTCTCTTCTGGCTACGAGTGCACTTGCAAGGAGGAAGTGGGTCAGGACGAAGCTGCTGCCTCCCGCGGATTCATTGTGACAAAAATAGCCCTAAGGATCCCGTTGCATTGTGTGCACCTCACTGTTCTTCCCCACGGGACCCTGGGAGCCACGGCCCCCAGAAAGCTCCTACATGTGAGATGCTGGTCAGTCCACACAATACATCAAAATGGGAGTCACCTCAACCCCTGAGGATTTCAAATGGGGCCCTCCAGGGTTTGGAGGGGATCTTTTTGTCTTGTCTTATTTGGGGTTTTGCTTGGTTTGGCTTTCTAAACGGCTGTGTTGGTTTACAAGAAGTTGACTGCACCAGAATCGACATTTCAGCTACATCAGGTCAAAGTTCCCAGAGACGAAATAAGGAGACCGAAACGAATCCAAACAAAGCAGACCAAATAGGAATCCTTTGTCCATTGAAAAAACTTCTAGAAGATGCTTATTGAGCAGCCAGATTTATTTAGCAACTCCTGAGAAAGTCGTCTAAAGAGGAACACTGCCAAGGAAATGAGCTGTCTCTCCAAAGACCGAGCGTCCATATGCTTTCACCCTTGCCTGCTCCAGGGCTAGTTGCCACGGACTCCGGGTGAAAAGGATGAAGATAGGCCAGGCACGGTGGCTCACACCTGTAATCCCAGTGCTTTTGGAGGCCGAGGTGGGTGGATCGCCTGAGGTCAGGAGCTCAAGACTAGCCTGGCCAACATGGTGAAACCCCGTCTCTACTGAAAATACAAACATTAGCTGGGTTTGGTGGCAGGTGCCTGTAACCCCAGCTACTCGGGAGGCTGAGGCAGGAGAATAGCTTGAACTCGGGAGGCGGAGGTTGCAGTGAGCCGAAATTGCACCACTGCACTCCAACCTGGGCGACAAAGTGAGACTCAGTCTCAAACCAACCAACCAACCAACCAACAAAAGACAAAGCTTGTGGAATGACTGAGATGCAGAAGGTCCCAAGATGTGCCAGAGACTTTCCCAGAATTGGTCATTCCCTTCTTTATGGAAACAGAACCTCCTGGGTGTAAGAGAAACACCTGGCTAGTGCCTGCAGCCACAATCTCCCTTGCAGCCTGCTGCGGGGACACACAGGGAGGCGAGCAGCTCCCTGGGGTCCTCCTTTAAGGAGGAGCTGGTCTGCCCTGCACCCTCTATTTCCCTTCCCCTTTCCTGCAGGTGTAATGCCCATGGGTGCTGGTGAACAGCTACCACAGGAGGGCGAGAGCGGCATGCTAGGGAATGGAGGGGCAACAACATGGCGGGAACCTGGTTCCCTAGATAGCCTCGTAGAGCAGAAGCACCTGCCAACCCTGGCCCATGCACCTCCGGACGTTACAGGTGGGG
Organism: Trachypithecus francoisi; assembly: GCF_009764315.1. Classification (NCBI taxonomy): domain Eukaryota; kingdom Metazoa; phylum Chordata; class Mammalia; order Primates; family Cercopithecidae; genus Trachypithecus; species Trachypithecus francoisi. Next base: position 2,995,597 of record NW_022681456.1, read on the forward strand.
AAAACAATAAAGTCAGATGTTTCTGTCCTTGTCCTGTGGTGTCTTTCAGCAGCTTTGCCTGTATCCTCACTGAAATACAGGAAAAAGTGAGAACAGCCCCGGATCCCACTGCTGACTCCCAGGAGAGTGGAAAGAGCTGTGGGCCTGTCTGTGCTGGCTGGCTGCATGTGACTTGGGTTCTCCGCCAAATCTTGCTTCATTTCTGAGCCATCAGCATGCGTGTGACACCCCCACTCAGGCCCAGCTGCATTGCCATGATGCCACAGCCCCTCATGTTTATGAAAATCTGTCAGATCGTTGGCTGCTCCTACAGTGACACCAATATTATGTCAAAATAATTCTGAAAAAAATTTAAATATAAAAATTAAAAGAGGTTCTCAAAGGGTGAGCTGGGGACCCCTGGAGGTCCCCAATACCATTCTGTGGGATGTTAGACGTGTGTTCACTCTCCTTCTTCCAGGAGTGCAGCAGAGTTTTCCAGAGCCCACGTGACCTGAGATAACACCACAGACGCAGAGATGAAATCCAGTTGTCTTTGATGACGCCAGACATGAAGGAGGCATGCACACATGGGAAACACCACCACTCTTCTAATACTTTTGCTTTGGAAAGTATAGTTAGTTTTCATGAAAAGGATGTTATCTGTGATAACATGCAAAGGTATCATCATTGTTATCTTTAAACAAATATTTTAAAAACTCTCAGCACTAAATTCTAACAAGGTAGGTAATATGTTCTCCATGAACAAAAGCTCTTTGGGATCCCCAATAATTTCTACAATGGTAAAAGGGTCCCAGGACCCATAGAAGTGCCAGTCTATGCCTCGGGCTCCAGAAACCCTTTGATTCTATTTACTCTGCTTATAATACCACCACTACCAACCTCCATATACACATAAGCACATAAACACACACACACTCACACCATATACATGTACACACACATACACACATGCATATACACACCATATACACACATGAACACAAATATAAATGCATACACATTCACACACATACATTCACACCATATACATGCACACACACATACACGTATGCATATACACACCATATACACACATGAACACAAATAAAAATGCATACACATTCACATACATTCACACCATATACATGCACACACACATACACGCATGCATATACACACCATATACACACATGAACACAAATACAAATGCATACACATTCATACACATACATTCACACCATATACATACACACACACATACACACGTGCATATACATATACACCATATACACACATGAACACATGCATACACAAATATAAATGCATACACACACATTCACACACATATTCACACCTTATACATACACACATACACACATGCATGTATATGTACCATATACACATAAATACATATAAACACACACATACATACATTCACACCTTATACACACACACATACATACATATATATGTACCATATACACAGAAATACATAAACACATACACATTCACACCTCATACATGTACACATACACATATGCATGCATTTACACATATGCCATATACATACACACAAACACACATGTATATAAATACATGTAAACACATACATACAATATATACACATACATATACACGGCACTAGCACAGCACAGACACCCATGCGTGTATACATCTCACACATACATGTACATACACACCACCCACAAAAACACATATACACATACATACCCCTGCACACAGGTCTACTTACACACACACACACAGTCATTTCTGACTCTCCTTTAAAACAGGTGCAGATCTTGGTCCAGAGGATCCCTGTGAGACGCCCCAGGGACAGGCACTGTCAGCCTCATCACATGATCATCCCCGAAAGGACAGCACCGCGTGGGTGCAGGTATTTCAATGGTGGTAGCTGCTCTGATGAGAATGGTATGTGGCTATTCTAGTGCTTTCTTTCATACTCCCTTGCTCCTGCCTCCCCATTTTCTCATAAAGGCACGGATGGGATGCATAGACCCATGCCAGGGGCAAAGCCATTTCTGCTTCCTTCGGCTATGCCTTTTGTTCAGAACCGCATCTGGCACAGCCCCCAGGGACTTTTCCAGACTTCCCTGGGGAGCACTAGGAGACAGGGGAAAGAAGAAAACACCCAGTGCTTACAACTCGGCCTGACCACAGCCCATTGTCATAGCTTTGTACCCTTCAGCAAATAGATCCTTTATTAAGCCGCCTGAGGACCAGCTACAGAAACAATAGATCAGACACAAAGAAAAGCCTAATACCTCTGAACAGGCTCACACCGGGGCCATGCTTTCCAGCTGCGGCAGAGGCACACTTGTGAAAGTTTAAATGAGAAACTCAGTTTTCTAACGTTAAAAACTCACCTTCTAAAGGTCTCCTAAGTAAACAGGAAATAGACATTTCAATTACAGATGTAAGAAAAACAATGACAGATTACTAAAACTTATAGGATATGCTGTTTCTCATTTGTATCATTTGTATCACCTTAAATGAGTTCAATATTTTAAAAAAGAAAGCTCAGAGAGAAAAGAAAGACACATTTCAGTCAAGAATTGACTTAATTGGGACCAAGTCATATACCAAAATCGTATACACACATACATATCTCCAAGGAATATACTATTATAAAATGAGGTATACGTGCAAATAAGAAAAATAATTGAAGTACAAAGGAGAAAGATGTTGAAATAAATCAATCAATCAGTAAAGAAACCAAAAGAATTTATAAATATGTTTAAGAAATACACGATATTCAACTTTGAAATAACGTATTAAAGCAGGAAGAGAACCAAATGCTTTTCTGCAGCACATGTGAAGCACCCTCGTAGGCTTCCATGTTCTTTAGGAAGACTGAATAAGGTTCTCAGTATTATCCAAATGAATAGAGGTAACACATTTTGGTATTAAAAAGTCCCATGAGATTATCTGACCAAAGAAGTTTTAAGTTTCACCTTAAAAATACATGCACGAGGGTAATAAAAATATGTAAGAGAAGAGTAATGAGGAGGGGTCACGTCCCCTCATTTCCCCCAGGGTCTCGCATAGAGTTTAGCACATTGTAGATGCCAAATAAAGGTCATTGAATGAATAAAAGAGGGACTCAAATTACCAAAATAAGTATATATTATAAAATTAAAGCAAATATTATTGATGCAGTGGTAAAAAGAAAATATCGGAATGGAGTAGAAAATTTGGAAACTAAGTATGGATATATATTTACATGTGTCACCAGTTCAAATTGAGATAATACTTTTGAAATAATAGAACAACAATTTAGGAAAAATTCAAATTATATTTCCTATAACTACAATAACATTACACCAAAAATTTTTTTTAGCCTTTTAAACATAAAGAATAAAATTGTTAGAACATTAGAAAAACATGTAGGTACTAGAAGACTTTACATTCAGGACACTGGAGACAGAACTAATATGAGAAAAAATTGATTGATTAACTCTATGCAAAATAAAATATATTTTGTATCAAAAAGACCTTAAACAAAATAAAGTGACAAAGAAAACTGGGAAAATTATGATGCATAGTAGCTTTGTTAAATCGGTCAGAAAAGATAAATGCTTCAGTAGAAAAATGGGCAAAAGTCAAGCAAATGATTCAAAAGTAGTAAAGCAAATAATTTATAGAAAAATGAAAAGATATTCATCCTCATTTCTGAGCAAAGCCTTGCAAATTAAAAGATGCCAATAGCACTGGGAAAAGTGGAAAAAAATATAATTAAGAACCAATGTTACAAGGTTCTGAGGCAGGTGGAGCTCATATGTAGCAGGACAAGCGGCAGACAAAACTCCTCAGACACTGAGTTACAGAAGGAAGGGTTATTTGGCCAGGGGCATCAGCAAGACTTCAGTCTCAAGAGCCGAGCTCCCTGAGTAACGAATTCCTGTCCCTTTTAAGGGCTCACAACTCTAAGGGGTGCATGTGAGAGGGTCGTGATTGATTGAGCAAGCAGGGGGTACGTGACTGGGGGCTGCAGCCACCGGTAATTAGATCGGAACAAAACAAGATAGGGATTTTCACAGTGCATTTCTATACAATGTCTGTAATCTATAGATAACAGAACCAGTTAGGTCAGGGGTCGATCTTTAACTACCAGGCCCAAGGTACGGTGCCAGGCTGTCTGCCTGTGGATTTCATTTCTGCCTTTTAGTTTTTCCTTCTTCTTTCTTTGGAGGCAGAAATTGGGCATAAGACAATATGAGGGGTGGTCTCATCCCTTAATATACATGGCCAGTGAGGGTTCAAATTGATTTATCCTTCTCGAGGGCATCTGACAATTTGAACCAGAAGCTTTAGTAATGCTCAAACCCTTTGACTCAGCAATTCCGCTCAGGAATAATCCCACAAGCTCATAACAGCTGCAAGTATAGTAATACCCTTTATATTTGGAGAAAAAAAAAAAAGAAAGCAACCTGAACACCTACTAGTGAGATATTCATTTGATAAACTATAGAAATTGTATTATGGAATACATTAAAGCCATTTAAAATAATGGCATATAGTTGTCTGGTCATTGGCATGGAATAAGGTTTATAATATATAATATCAAGTGGAAACATCATAAAAGAGAATGGTGACATGAACCCATGTTGGTAAAAATGATAAATCTATGTAGACATGCACAATAGAAATCCCGAAATGTTATCAGATGATGGCTGTATTCTCTATGCCGAAATTTTCCATGCAAATACTTCCAGGCAAATATTACCTTAGGAATGAGAAAAAAAAATCACCAAAATAAACACGTTTTCACTCCTTGTCTTTTGGACATGAGGTTTGGAAGGTAGTGGTTAGCTATGGGGGACTATGACTGAAATTCTGATGGGCACGTGGTTTCCATGCCATATATCTAAGGAAATTGGGTGCCAGGGCACACTTCCCGCATGTAGGGAAAGGTGAAGAGGATGGGGAAGGGCAGGTGCCGGGGAGGAAAGGGCTACATGTGGTCCAGGGCACACTGGCCCACTGCAAGTTGCTGGGGCCTGTTGTGTGTCTGGAGATTACAAGGACAGCAGAAGGAACGTGCCTTCAGAAGAACATATTCTGATGACCGTGGGAAGATTCTTAGATAATTATGACAGTACTGAGGTGGCTAATGAGAATTTTCATTGAAATATTTATAAGCTAGTCTGGGCGCGGTGGTTCACACCTGTAATATCCCAGCACTTTCGGATGCTGAGGCAGGGGGATCACCTGAGGTCAAGAGTTTGAGACCAGCCTGGCCAATGTGGCAAAACCCCATCGCTACTAAAAATACAAAAATTAGCCAGGTGTGGTGGCAGGTGCCTGTAATCCCAGTTACTCTGGAGGCTGAGGCAGAAGAATCACTTGAACCTGGGAGGTAGATAGAGGCTGCAGCTAGCTGATATCTCACCAGTGCACTCCAGCCTGGGCGACAGAGCGAGACTCCGTCTCAAAAAAAAAAGAAAAAAAAAATTACAAGTGCTAAGACTTTTATATTCTCTGCAAAACTCTCCTCTGCTGTTAGTGGAAAGGATAAAAGTAGCTTATCCATTCTGGAGGGTGATCAGGTGAGACCGTTTCTATATTAAGCGTTGCCTTTATAGAAAAAACAGTCCACACCTTGAACCTAGTAATTCTACTTAGAGGAACTGGTCCCAAGGAAATCCTCCAAGATGAGAACACAGATTTCACTCAAAAGGGTAAAAAATACGTTGTCATTTTTAAAAATTATGTGCAAAGTAAACAGAAACACAGCAATGTTAATGTTATCTCTGGGTGAAGGAATTTTGAGCGATTTTTACTTTCTTCTTTTGTCTTATTTACATTTAAACAGTTTTTAAATTTTATAAAGTGGTGGCTTTCTACAGAAAAACAACCCCTGCAATGTAAGTAATTTAAAATCTTCTGTCAAAGAATTCCATCTTTTAACGCGGTTTAGTTGGTTTTCCTTTCTGTTGCCTTTATTTCTCACCGGTTCTTTTCTCTTCTCACCGCCGCCCCCCCCCCGACTGCCGCCCCGCTTCAGATAGAAATGCAGGAGCGGGAAGTGGGTGAGAAGAGCTGCCTGGCTTTAGATTTACAGAGCGCATCCATCAAAGGTTAAAGCGAGGGCTTGACGGACTCACCCTTTTCCTGCCTCTTCCGCTGGGGGGTCCGCTAAGCTCCCAGGAATCCATGGATGGTGCACCTGTGAAGGAGACACACCCTCTTTCGGGGACACGTCTGTCTCATCTCTTGCTTTTCTTCTAATCAAATCCATCGGTTCTCAAACTGTAACGCGCCTTGGAACCCTCCGAGAGTTTGTTAAAGCAGATCTCGGGGGCCCACCTCCAGTGCTTCTGACTCAGCAGGTCTGAGGTGGGGCTGAGCCCGTGTTCCTAACCAGGTCCCAGGTGATGGCAATGCGGCTGGCCAATCACACACACCCATCCACTTTGAGTGGATCTGAAGGGCTCACACTTTGAGAGTCACAGGTGTAAATCAGTGGAAGGTATTGGCTGCAGAGAAACCAATCATCGTTGGAAGCTCACCCAAATGAATTTTAACCTTTCAGGCAAACAACAGCAAAAACAGTAACAATAATTTTAAAACGTTTGCCTCAATGAGGAAAGCAAAAACAGAAAAACATTGCTACAGCAGCAAGTGTGCCAGTATCGGGCCTCACTGACCTTTATCTTGGCGAGGTAGGCTGGGTAGAGACTTTCAAAGAGATCCAACACAGAAAAACATACACTAGCCCCCGTCCCTGCAAATAATTCAAAACCAAACAATTCTAACATGTGAGATAAGCATAAGGAAGTCCGGCAAACCGCCGGCACCTGCCATGTTGACGTCTCTTCAATGCTCCTTTTGAAATACCAACTTCATAAAAATAAATTCCTGGCATCCCTGCTTTTCCATCACGCATCCCAGGCATGTTACTGGGTGGCCTATTGGGTAACACAGCCCCGTTCAGAGAGGAAATCTCCGCTGTGACTTACACAGCTCCGGAGAGAAATACGCGAAGTGTGTATAATTGTTTGCCTGGCCTGAAGTCAGAGTCAGGTTTCTGGTGTCTCGCTTCCTGGACTTGTGAAGGCTGCATCAAGGTCAAAGCCCTCAGCTTAATCTCTTGCTCAGTTGCAATCTAGGCTAGCACAGAGACAGCAACCCCTCCTTGCCCCGCAGCCCTTCACATAGCGAGAGGCTGCCTTCCTGAGGGGACTGGCTTGCCTGTTGTCTGGTATAAAGCCGGACGGTGTTCATGTCCCATGGAGAATCTCCTATCAGATTTGGCCAGCAGAACTCACTCCCCACCCAAGCTCCAGCCGGCTGCCCGTTCCGGCTGCTTGAACTTGGGCTGCCCTCTGTGGAGACCCATGAAGGCAGCCTAGGCAGGGAGGCGTGGAGCGGGGGAGAGGTGCCTGCAAGATGCATGGGCCATACAAAGGCTTCTGCAGGGAAAGCTGGAATCACAAAGAGGAGGAAACAGCACCCCGGCCCGTCGTGTGGCCAGGGTGTACTGACTTCACACCCTGCAGGGCGTTCCCGGGACCTACAGTGTTATCACTGCATTGTGGACACCTGCCATTTTGCAAGGAAGGAAGCTAGCCATCATCGGGACCTCTCTTCCCAAGAAAGTCCGACTTTCGGGAACAGCCATACTTTTGGGAATCCATCCTCACGATTATCTTGGGAAGGAGACCCTCCTTCCCACTACAGAAGCCGGAAAACTTCTCTCCTTTCCCACCCAGCTTAACCTAGGAATGGCAGCCGGTGTAGGCCTAGCCAGTTGGACAGTCTCAACCAGGGTTCTTGTGGATCAGGGCAGGCAACTGAGGACCGCTGGGAATTTTTATGTTAACTGTAAGCACACAAAGCACAGGGCAAGGCTATCTGCCCTATGGTTCCTGGTTCCAAATTCCGGACTTCTGGCCTCCTGTTCATGTCCCCTTCCCCTCCAACCCCTCACTCCCACCCCTTAGCTGAAAATGGCTGGAGAGGGAGTTTCTGTTGCTTGCTACCAGGAAACCTGTCTGAAACAGTGGGGTAAGGTGCTGTGCTCAGAGGGAAAACGTGAGGAATCGAGAAGATGGAACAATTCATACACCCATGGATGAAGAGGACTTTTAAAAACATCATGACGGCCGGGCGCGGTGGCTCACGCCTGTAATCCCAGTACTTTGGGAGGCTGAGGCGGGTGGATCACGAGGTCAGGAGATTGAGACCATCCTGGCTAACAGTGAAACCCCGTCTCTACTAAAAATACAAAAAAATTAGCCAGGTGTGGTGGCGGCACCTGTAGTCCCAGCTACTGGGGAGGCTGAGGCAGGAGAGTGGTGTGAACCCGGGAGGCGGAGCTTGCAGTGAACCGAGATGGTGCCACTGCACTCCAGCCTGGGCAACAGCGCGAGACTCTGTCTCAAAAAAAACCAAAAACCAAAAAAAAAATCATGGCAATGACTGTGCTCCCCTGGCTTCGGATGGTCCAGTGTTCACCTCGACTTTGCTCTGTGGCCAGCGTGTCAGGCATTGGCAATAAAGAGGCTGGACTGAGGGCTGAGGGGACTTTGGAGTCAGGCTGCCAAGTTCCAGAAAACAGCTGCTGAGCCTTTTGAAGTCAGTATTTCATTACAGACCCAGGTGCAGTTGTCTCTGTCTGTTTGCCCCTAAACGTCTGAGTCAGCGCAAGAGATGGGCAGGGTGGGGAGGGAGTGGAAGGGGCCTGTTGTGTCCTGGTCCCCCACCACGAAGTTCACTTCCCAGGTGGCTGCACTGGAGAAATGGCTCTGCCTTCAGGATGCTGGTGTGCATTCTCCTTGCTGTCCTCATGCTCTTCAGCCTATCAGCAGCAGGTCGCCTGTGCTGAGACAACAGGGCAGGGCCAAGGGGCTGGAGCCAGCTCTCAACCGCTCTTCAGCAGCCTGTGTCTCTCCAGCCTGTGTCTCTCCTGCAGATGGCTAAGATGGGAGAGCGGATGGGACGGGGAGGGTGGGGCCCCATCTCTGGAAGATGCCAGTGTGTGACGGACCTGAGACAAATATAGGCCATCACATGGCAGGACATGCCCTGCGTTTCATAGCCTAAATCCCAAAGCCAAAGGGATTCTGTGCATGGTTTTGTTTTGATATCATGGGACGAGACTCCCTCCTCAGCTCCCCGGAGGACCTGCCGTGCGGGAGGCCCAGGGCAAGTTGAGCGTGGCAGTTCTGGGAGTGTGTCCTCTACACCCTAATACATCCTGCCTCTGTGCAGCCTTTATTGTGTCTCTGAAGGAAGCTACACCCGGTGAACACAGCAGAAGCCCCTTGGCCTACAGTGACGTGCTGTCCGAGTCGGAGGGGTGGTGGTTGAGGGAAAAACAGGGAAAGGTGACCCCGGACCATCCCAGACGCCACGGGGCACTTCATGGAGGCTTGGGAGGCTGTGGCCGCCCCTGGCGTGTCTCTGGGCCTTGGTTTGAAGGAGGCCCCAGGACCGTGCCTACCAATTCCTGAGGCTGGCGGAGGCAGCATTCTTCATTCTTCCCCTGCCCCGTGCTACTCCCCAGCCAGATAATTGTGTCCATAGATTGAACACCTCTTAAACCAGGAGAAGTGTGGTCCTGCCCACCAGGGGAGCACAGACTCTGTGAGTGTGTGAGCTTCACGGTGTGTGTCAGGGCTCCGGGCGGAAGACCCGCAGACGAGCAGGCCCATTGGAGACCAGAGGCCATGGCTCGGGATCCAGATGGTGGTGGTGGGGAGGTCTCAAAATCAGCCAGAGCCCGGGCAGCAGCGTGGGATAGGGAGCCCGCGAGCGTGCTGTTACAGACCACATGGGACCCCTATCCCTGGAGACAGGAGCGAAGGAGAAGGCAAGCTTACAGACGGTGCCAAGGGTCTGCGTTGAGATGATGAACAGACAAGGAAATCATGGCTGGAGGAGGCAGGGGTGGAATCCCAGCTGCAGGTGGGGCTGCAGCCGTGTGTAGCAGGGGCTGCTCTGACGGTCACATTTATGGACCTACTTGGTCCTCTCGGCCCCACGACCAAGGTGCCATAGTGTTCTCCTCTTACCAATGAGCCGCACAAATGTTACATCCTTGCCCAAGGTCACACGGCTAGCAGGTAGCAGGAGGCAGGAGGCAGGATTTAGACTCAGCCTGTCCAGCTTGAGAATCTGTGTTCTAACAGCCCCTCGCTAAGCACACTTTTGGAGACGTGTGTGAGTTTCCTGTCATAACAAATCACCACAAACTAGGTGGTTTCAAACAGCAGAAATTTATCCTTGAACAGATCTGGAGGCCAGAAGTCTGAAGCTGTGGTGTCCACAGGGTCATGCCCTCTCCAAATGCTCTAGGGGAGGGTGCTTGCTGCCTCTTTCAGGTTCTGGTGGCTCCAGGTGACCCCCAGCACGTGGCTGTGTCACTCCAATCCCTGCCTCCATCTTCACACAGTTTTCTCCCTGAGTCTCTGTGTCTCAAATCTCCTTCTCCTTTCTCCAATTTTGGATTTAGTGCCCACCCTAAATCCAGAAGGATCGCATCCCAAGATCCTTAACTTACTTACATCCACAAAGACCCTATTTCCAAATAAGGAAGGTCACATTCACAGAACCAAGGTTAAGGACCTGGATGTTTCTACTGGGTGACACAATCCAACTGCTTACAGGGGGTTTATTTATTAAGTTTTTTGGGGAAAGAAAACATGAGCTGTGGTAAACAGAGGAGGGACTGAGATCGAGAGAATAGGTCCAAGGGTTTGCACAGGAGATTTGGGGCCACAGGCTGAAGTGAAAGGATGGTAAGAATAAGCATGAACTTGGAGCCACATGGAGTGGAGAAGAACTATCAGGTTCTTCTCTGAAATAACCTGATCTGAAAGAACCCTCCAGATCTTCAGGGAAGAGGGTTCTCTTGAGAATGAGGGGGGCTGGCGGAGGAGGACCCACAGTGAAATGGGATTGTCAATCAGATGGGACTGGAATGACCCACAGAAGTGGAAATGCTCAGCTGAGGTAGAAAAGCATGAGTTTCTACTATGGCCAATCTGTCACAAAGGAAAAAAATAGTTTCCCGTTGGTCCATGACATTTTGGAAATTCTTCATATAGAACCGTCTATTCTCTACATCTGCCTGGAGAAGACAGGACCATGTACTGGGGTGAGGGTGCTTTCCAACTCTGCAGAGACTGGTGTTCTAACACAAAGCATGCGTGAATTTCATCTCAATGAATTATTTAAAGCAAAATCAACCTGAAGATTAATAACTGTTTTGCTACTGATTGGTAGCCTTGGCAGTGCAAACTTCCTTTTTTTTTTCCCTGCATTTTCTTTAACCCTCATTTCTCCTTTCTGGAAAATGGGAATAATAATATTTTTGTGGGGATGGAAGGAGATCTTATGTATTAAATGCCTGATAAGCTTTCATACACTTGTAATGGTAAGATTTGTTTTTTTGTTTTTTCTCCCAGGCCTAGCAGTATTCAATAAATATCTGTGGGAATTAAATAGCTTAAGTTGATGTGAGAAGATGGTCTATTGGGGTTCCTGCAGGAGACGGGTGGCTCTCACAGGGCACATGGGCTGTGTTCCCCCAGAATTCATGTGTTGAAGGCCTGGCCCTCCGTGTGATGGTATTAGCAGGTGAGGACTTTAGGGGAGTGACTGGGGTGAGATCAGGCCAGGAAGATAGGGGCCCCATGATGGAATCGGAACAGGAAAGTGTCTGACACTTAACCCCCACACACTGAAGACAGGCAGTGAGGAGGCTGGTGTGTACTCTCCAGGGATGGAGCCCTGACGGGGAACCGAATCGGCACCTTGATCTTGTATGATTGATCTTGTGCTGCCTCCAGAACTGGGAGCAGGAAAGGTCTCTTGGTGAAGTCACCCAGCCCATGGTATGTTACTGGAGCAGCACAAGCTCCCTAAGACAGAGGGTTTCCCTGGAAAGGACTTAAGAGAGGGACTCTTGATCAAGGTGTGTGTGATGGTTAATACTGAGTGTCAACTTGATTGGATTGAAGGATACAAAGTATTGATCCTGGGTGTGTCTGTGAGGCTGTTGACAAAGGAGATTCACATTTGAGTCAGTGGACTGGGAAAGGCAGACCCTCCCTCAGTCTGGGTGGGCACCATCTAATCAGCTACCTGATCAACTCAAATATAAGCAGGCAGAAAAATGTGAAAAGAGAGACTGGCCTAGCCTCCCAGCCTACCTCTTTCTCCCGTGCTGGATGCTTCCTGGATGATCCCTTGAACATCGGAGTTCTTCCAGTTTGGAACTGGGACTGTCTCTCCTTACTCCTCAGCCTGCAGTTGGCCTATTGTGGGACCTTGTGATCACGTGAGTTCCTACTTAATAAACTCCCCTTTATCGATATATCTATTCCATTAGTTCTGGTCCTCTAGAGAACCCTGTCTCATACAGTGGGTAGAGTTAAGAGAAACACAAGTGAATGGCGAGACCCAGAGAAAACAGCCAACTGGGTGTCACTGCACTGGAACCAGTCTGATGGGGCCCGGGGGGAGATGAGCAGCAGAAGCCTCCTCCCAAGAGCTGCAGCCTCGATCCAGGAACCACAGCCCGCGGCAGCCGGAGCTGCAGGGAAGGGACAGCCTCCATACTAGGCCTGGCCAGGAGGGACAGGGCAGAACCCATGCCCTGGAAGTTCGCTCTCTCCCCGTCCTCCCGTCTCCTTTGCTGGTACCACTCTGTTGGTCAAACTGGACCAGAGGTCAGGGGGCCCTGAGAGAAGCAGCATGTTGGGTCAGCCTTCTGAGGCAGAGAGGAAGAGAGGGGCCTGGGAGGGACAACGGGAGAAAGACCTACACAGAAGCCCCTCTCGGACCTACTGAGTGCTAAGGATGGGCTGCCGGTGGATGCACGAACCTCCTCTTCCTCTGTGCTTCCTCCACCTCCTTCTATACTCACAACACCGAACATGGACAGAGGCATCCAGGTGATGCTAAATCATTGCTGCCACTTGAGTGGACTCTGCTGTGCTCAGAGCTGCACCTGTGCCCCGGTCAGTAGGAACTGAAATTTCTAGGAACTGTGCACTCACCCCCACACATCTTGCAGGCCTGCTCCTCGGTCAAGGGTGGCCCAGAGGGACAGGTTTTTGCTGTTTTTCACGTCCTGGTGACCAGTCTTTCTTGTCTCTGCTGATCACAGGCGGAGCTACAACATAATTAGTAGGTGGAGTTGCCTCGGAAAACATTCCTGTTGTCAATTTTATTTTTTAAAGCTGGGAAATCAATGTCTCTGGGTGACTCCTGTGGTGTCCCTTGCGCTCTTCAGTCGACTCAAAACTCGCCGTCTTTTTTAAGTGATTCAAGAAATTATGTGGACCAGCTGCACAGGCATACACCAAAACGCCAGTCTCGACAGTGTTGCTGGAGCCATTTTTTTTTTTTTTTTTTTTTTGAGATGGAGTTTCACTCTTTTGCCTAGGCTGGAGTGCAGTGGTGTGATCTTGGCTCACTGCAACCTCTGTCTCCCGGGTTCAAGTGATTCCCCTCCCTCAGAGCCTCAGCCTCCCGAGTAGCTGGGATCACAAGCACCCGCCACCACGCCCGGCTAATTTTTGTATTTTTAGTAGAGACAGGGTTTCACCATGTTGGCCAGGCTGGTCTCGAGCTCCTGACCTCAGGTGATCCACCCACCTTGGCCTCTCAAAGTGCTGGGATTACAGGTGTGAGCCACTGCACCCGGCCGCTGGACCCATTTTTAACAACTCAGATTTGTGAAGGTTTCCTAAATGAAAATCTCAAAAAAAAAAAAAAAAAAAAGATCGTGAAATATTTCCCCAGAAATATCCTCTTAAGCAGAAATCCCCACGTCTCTGGTTTGACTTTTGTATACCTCCTAAGTATTGGAGCTTCAACCTCTTTGTCCATCTGCCAAAGAAGAGAATCTGCTCCATCCATGATGAAATGTAAAGCCTGCAGATGCATAAATCTCTTGAAAACAGGTGAAAGAAAGGCCAGGCAGCCGTACTCAGACCACTGAACTCAACGAGCCCTGTGCTTCCTGGGCCCTTAATCTAAATAAGAAACATACTGAAAGCCATAAAAGCTATGGGCCTTTCTTTGAAATCTCAATTAAAACCAACACAAAACAAGAATGCTGAACGTCCCTATCCAGGACCATCTCTCAGGAAAAAAATTTTTAAAACTCAGTAACTTGAATTAGAACCACTTCCCTCCACCCGCGTCTACAATTCTGCCGTTTACTGAAAAATAAATAAATCTTACAAACCGGGAAGGATGGGCTGAGAGAGAACACAGTAACATCCACCATCTCAAAACCGTTCTTCAAATCTTTTCAGTCTTGGCGAAATGCCAAAACATGTTTTGACATGATTCTTCCCCCCCTAATTTATAACCTATGTGTATCTGCAAGGAAATTTAATCCTTATGTTTCTGATTCCTTTACACTTAACTCATCAAATGTTACTGTGGAAGAGCCATTTGATGTGAAGGGGCCTTAGAGCCTTTTTTATGAGGCCTTTTAAACCTGTTCCCCCTTAGAAACAGGAAGCCAGGTTTTTCCAGGAGTAAACAAACTCAGCCCACAAAAAGTGTCCCTCGTCCGCCTGGAGACCAGATCCGGAGTCCTCCAGTGGCTCCCAAACTGTGAGCACGTTTGACAAAATTGCTGCCCAGTAGCCTCTTTCAAGGAGAAGTTCCTCTGGTTAAAAATCAGCGTGCCGCAAAAGGCAGGGACGGGTTCACGGTGGCAGGAAGGAGTTAATTACTCTATCTAGAATCAACTTCTGTTGCCATTTTATGAGAAAACAAAAGATGGGGCGTCCGGGGCAGGAGATGAAAGGAGGCCGTTTCCGCTCTTTCTCTTTGTGGATTTAGGGGCACCCTGTCCCGGGTGGTAAGAGAGGCCACAGGGTCCTGTCCCCTTCTCTGATTGAGAGGCAGGGACTCACTTCCCTCTCCTTGAAGTTAGGCGGGCTACGTGACTGCTTTGTCAAAAGAGCATGGTGGTAATCCCAGCACTTTGGGAGGCCAAGGAGGGAGGATGGCTTGAGCCCAGGAGTTCAAGACCCCATCTCTACTAAAAATTTTAAAAATGAGTTGGGTATGGTGGCACATGCTTGTAGTCACAGCTACTCGGGAGGCTAAGCTGGGAGGATCCCTGAGCCTGGGAGGTTGGGGCTGCCTGGTGCAGTGGTTCATGCCTGTAATCCCACCACTTCGGAAGACTGAGGCAGGGGGATCACTTGAGCCCAGGAGTTTGAGACCAGTCTGGGCAACATAGGGAGGTCCCATCTCTACACAAAATGTTTAAAAATTAGCTGGGCATGGAGGCTCAGGAGAGTGAGTTGGGTAGGATCACTCGAGCCCAGGAGTCAGTGAGCTCTGATCACATCACAGCACTGTATACCCTGGACAGCAAAGCAAGACTCTGTTGAAGAAAGAAAAGAAAGAAAGAAAGAAAGAGAGAAAGATAGAGAGAGAGAAAGAAAGAGGAAGGAAGGAAGGAAGGAAGGAAGGAAGGAAGGAAGGAAGGAAAGAAAGAAAGAAAGAAAGAAGGAACAGCATGGCAGTAGGGACCCTGGCCAGCCCCATTGTCTGTCTCTTAAAGAATGCTCTCTCTGGGCAGAGCCAATTGTGGTGTAAGAAGTTTAACTATTCTGAGCCAGCCATGCTGTGGGGAAGCCCAAGCCACAGTAGCATGAGGAGGCCCAAGAGGAGGCCCCACCATGTGCGGTTTGCGGGAAGAGAGAGACCAAGGGGGCAGCGAGACGCCAGGTTTCTGAGTGAAATGAAAAGCAGAAGTGGATCCCCCAGTCCCAGCCACCCCAGCCATTGCCAAGGTGGCCAGAGACAAATGACCCAGCCGATTCCTGACAACATTCCTGACTTGCCATATTGTGAGTCGAATATGAATAAAAGGGTCATTTTAAGAACCTAAGTTTTGAGGTGTTTCACTGTGGAATAACAAAGAACCTGAACACCCGGGCGAATCCACTCCCCTCCCCTGGCTGGTCTCCTGCCTAGTGAGGCAGCTGCTTTTGTGACAATCACATTCCTGTCTCAGTTGGTTGCAAGTAAGAGAAAACCCCACGGAACTGTCTCTAAAAAGTAATTTATGGACTGAAAAGTGCAGGAGAGATTTTATCCAGGCACTGTTTGCTTCGAGGCGTGTAATGTCTCCATGGCTTAGCGTTGGAGTTTCTGAAAATAGCTCCACTCCAAGTGTTGACCTTCTCCTGGGATCGGGGGCCCTTGAAATAGTAAGCATGGCAGAGGCCCTTTGAACCCTACATCCTGTGCTGCATGACCCAGAGGAAGAGAGCATGTCCGTGCCCACCCATGCCTGAGCCTCACACTGACTGGGTTGGTTTCGGTCAATGCCCACCTTTGTGGATATCTCAATGAGGTCAGCCAGTGGAGACGGGGTGAGGACCGCATTCCCCCAGCTGCATGGATCCCCAAAGAGAAAAGGGGTGAAATGAATACTAGGATAGCGATCTGCACATGCCCACTCATGAAACAGACACCATTTTAATGCTTGCTCCGGAATAAGCAGATACTGCAAAGTCTGCGAGCCTTACTTTCTTTCCCTATTTTTTTTTCTTTTTTTTTTTTTTTTTTTTTTGAGACGAAGTCTCACTCTGTCACCCAGGCTGGAGTGCAATGGTGTGATCTCAGCTCACTGCAACCTCTGCTTCCTGGGTTCAAGCAATTATCCTGCCTCAGCCTCCTGAATAACTGGGATTACAGGTGCCCACCACCATGCCCGGCTAATTTTTGTATTTTTGGTAGAGTCGGGGTTTCACCATATTGGTCAGGCTGGTCTGAAACTCCTGACCCCAAGTTATCTGCCCACTCAAGCTCCCAAAGTGCTGGGATTACAGGCAAGAGCTACTGCGCCTGGCCTTCCTTTCCTTCCCTTTCCCCTTCCCTTCCCTTCCCACGCCTCCCATCCCCTCCTCTTCCCTCCCCTTCCTTTCCCTCCTCTCCTTCTTTTCTTTCTTTTTATTTTTTTGGGATAGGGTCTCACTATGTTGTCCAGGCTTGCCTTATTTAGGAATGATATAACTTGCTTTGTTTAGTAACCACAGGGTAATATTTGAAGTGTTTTACAACTGATTTGGCACACAGGCGTGGACACATTCAAAAACACGCCAGACAAAACAAAACTGGAAGGGCTGCCCTGGTCTGTCCTGTCTGAAAATTAGCCTGCTTAGCAAGGCCATGTGGCCATTATCCCATGTTAATAACATGGTTCTACATAATTACTTTAATGACTACATATTACTCTATTTTAAGGATTTTCCATAATTGGCTTGAACAGTGAGCTTACCGATATATATTTAGACTGTTTCCAATTTTCAATACAACATTTATTTGGAAGTGGAATTGCTGGGTCAAAGGACATGTACGCTGCAAAGGGCACTAGGTACACGTCACAGTTGTTCTCCAGGAAGGGTGAGCTACCTTATGGTTCCACTCATGTGATACAGGGAGTCCATTTCTCCATGCCTGAGCAAAATCCAGGTATTATTAGCTTTAAAAAAAACAAAGTACCAACTTGGCCAGGCACGGTGGCTCACACCTGTAATCCTAGCACTTTGGCAGGCCGAGGCGGGCGGATCACTTGAGCTCAGGAGTTCAAAAGCAGCCTGGCCAACATGGTGAAACCCCGTCTCTACTGAAAATACAAACAAATTAGCAGGGCACGGTGGCGGACGCCTGTAATCCCAGCTACCTGGGAGGCTGAGGCAGGAGAATTGCTTGAATTGGGGAGACAGAGGTTGCAGTGAGCTGAGATCATGTCACTGCACTCCAGCCTGAGCGACAGAGCGAGACTCTGTCTCAAAACAAAAAAAAGGACAGACCTGTTAGGCACAAATAATCACGTTTTTATACATGCACACTTGGATTATTAGAAGTGAGGTTAAATAACTTTCCACGGGTATGTGAGTCACTAGTATTTCTTCTGATTTGAATTGTTCTACTCGTAGACCCAGACAAGAAACCCTAGTTTTTGTCTTTTAATTTTGTTTATGGAGATTTTGCATTTTTATTTTTAATTAACTGATTTCTTACATTACAGAATTTTACAATTTTATGTGTGAAATGATGATTTTTTAAAAAATGGCTTTAGCTTTGATGTCATGCTAAGAAGACATTTTCCTGGTAAGTTTATAAAAAATATTTACCAGTATTTTCTTTCTATTGAATGAAAATTTTAGATAACATTTTCTCCCTAATTACTGTATTACTTTTATGTTTAAATGTTTTATCAATCCAACACGTATTTTGGTGAAAGGTATGAGGTGAGGGTGGAATATTACTTTCCCCACATCTAAACTAAGCCTCAACAGTATTGACGGAGTAATCCATTCTTTCTTATTTATTTGAAATTCACTTGAGACTCTTCCTGGATTTTCTATTTTGTTCTATTAGTTTGGCTGTTTTAACACTTGGCCCAGGCTGTCTTAGTTACTGCAGACTCACGGTGTACTTCACTGATAGATTATGTCCTTTCTTATCCCCGTTCCAGGGTTTTTTCCTTGACTACTGCTCAAATTGTATGGATTTAATATCATTTTGTGGAGTTCCACAGACATACGTATTTTAAAGTTGCAACTGCATCATGTTTAGGAATTAACTTGGGGATAATTGACATATTTACAAGCACCTGACGTGAACTTCCAATTATTTGAGCCAATTATTTATGCTTGTCAGAACATCTTCACATTGTCTTCCAAAAGGCTTGCACACCCCCATGTTACTTTCCAGATAGTTTGTGCTTGTTGTAGGCATTGCATATGTGATCTTAAATTTTCTTTGTATTTTCAGCTGGTTACTGCTGGCGCATGCGGATGCTATTGATTTTTATAGCCATGTTTTGTCCTGGTCTCCTTATGAAAAGCTCATCAATTCTATTTCCAGCTAAGTCGCTTTTCAATGACAACAGCTGCAAATAATGACAGTCTCCAATGGTTTTTCCTTTTTCTTTTTTTTTTTTTTTTATTATACTTTAAGTTCTAGGGTACATGTGCATGACGTTTATATCATGTATAACTCCCCAATGCCATCCCTCCCTCCGCCCCCCTCCCCCTGATAGGCCCCAGTGTGTGATGTTCCCCTTCCCGAGTCCAAGTGATCTCATTGTTCAGTTCCCACCTATGAGTGAGAACATGCGGTGTTTGGTTTTCTCTTCTTGTGATAGTTTGCTAAGAATGATGGTTTCCAGCTGCATCCATGTCCCTACAAAGGTTTCCTTTTTCTTTCCTCTTCTTCTTGGACTTCAGGGTGAATCATGTTCGGGGTAGTGACTGGTAATCGTAGATAGCCTTGTTTTGTCCCTGGTTTTAATAAAAAATGCCTTTAGTGTCCCATCGTCTTGTATAACATTTGCTGAGGGTGTCTAATGAGCCCACTCCTTGTTAGACGCTTCCTGGAGAATTGTCTCTACTTGGGCACATTCTTCCTTGGCAAGAATTGAGACCATGGTAAGCACATTCAGGGGACAGCCAGCCAGATGAAACCAAGTTATTTGGGCAACAGTTTTAAGAATAAAAAGAAAGATCTAGGGAGCACATATTACTCACTGGATCCCATGAGAGCTGGCAGGTGGGGAGGTCTGTGCCTCCTAGGAAAATATACCTGATATAGCACATTAGTCCTGGGCATCGCAAAACCCTACTGTGCATACAAATCACTGGGGCTCTTGCTAAAAGGCAGCTCCTGAGTCAGTAGATCCGGGTGGGACCCCAAATTCTGCATTTGTAAAAAGCTCCCATACATAAGGGGCTTTCCCATGGAAAAAGAAGTAGACTTGCTCTGTGAAGCTCTATGTGGTAAAAGTAGAGATAATAATAGGAAACAGTCACAAGGAAGCAAATTTTAACTCAACGTAAGAAATTGTTTTAATTGACAGCTAGTCCACTATAGGACACCCAGGAAGTGATGCCCGAGATGTGTCCACATAATTACAGCCACGAATAAGTGGGGCTGTTCTGAACTTCACGTGGGTGGCCAAATACATTCTTCACTCAAAGGGGTCAGGAGAATCCGAAGCATCGACATCACCTGGAAATGTATTACAAATGCAGAATCTGGGGTCCTACCCAGACCTACAGAATCAGAAGCTGCCTTTTAGCAAGAGCCTCAGTGATTTGTGTGCATAGTGGGGTTTGAGACACCAGGGACTAGTTTGCTCTATCAGGTGTATTTTCCTAAGAGGCACAGAACACCCCACCTGCCACTTTCAGGGGATCCAGGCAGTGTTGGTTACTTGGCATAACAAGAATCCTGGCAGTGCGGTCGTTTAATGAGTGCTCACGAGGCTGGCTCTATCTTGCTTACCTGCCATCTCAGAATTTTGGCTTTAATGTTGGGCGTATTGCCTCATGGTCACGAAATGGTTGCAACAGCTCCATATGTGATTCTCGCCCACCACATTATGTGCCGAAAAATAAGAACAGGTTTCCTCATCATTTTTTTTTTTATCATGAAGCAAAATCTTTTTTAGAACCTTCCTTCACTCCCACACGCACACCCCCATTTTTAAAATCTCACCAGGAAAGCTCCCCTCACATCTCACTGACCAGACCGAGTGACATGCACACCCCCGACCCAGAGGGATTATTTTACCTGATTTTATTTTTCCCTTGGCTCATCCCCTGGGACATGTGTGAAGATTTTTGTCTTGGAAAGAATAGAGCCTTTAGAAGGTAGAGATGAGTTAAAAATAAAAATCCTACATTTCCAACTTCATTTGATGCTTCCTTTCTATTGTATGGTTTTTTGCTCTGATGCCCTCTGTTTACTCAAGAGATAAGATTCAGCTCAAAACATTGCTGTAGGATTGTTTTTTTTTTTTGAAAATGGTCACAATCATGACTACCATGGAAGAATGTCAAATGTTATACTTGGCCTTGTTCTCTTGTTCTCATTGCTTTTGTTCTGTCCACTTAGACCTGAGTCATCATGATAGCAAATCAGAATCACCACTTCTTCCTATCTCATGTTCTCTTTGCCCTGTGTCATGTGTGGAAAAGCAAGTTGGCACTTACATTCCTAATACATAAAGTCCCTTGGAAGAAAAAAAAAGTTTTGCTGACCTAAAATGCTTCTGAATTTAGTTCAAATTTGAGCCTTCTGCTGTGATCCTGGAAGCCAAAGAAACCGAGGTGATATTGACCCAAGTTCAATAAGACTTTTTCAGACGAGCTTCAGGAAGAGAGGCAGTTCGCAAACGAATGACCTTATTCAGAGCCAACAACATCCAAGTGTTTTATGAGAAGCAAAAATAGTGCAGGGAGAGTGCGGGAGGTAAACAGGTGCTGCTGCCCTGGGGGCAAGGGTGGAATGGGGAGGGTTGGGGAGGGGAAGAGCTGCACCACCCCACGAGCTTGTCAATTCTGATCAAAGTCAACACCTGCAGCTCCCGATCACCATCGCCCCCTCGGAAAACGGGTACGGATTCGTCATGTCAGGGTGGATTACTTTGTAGTTCTGCCTAAAATACTTAAAACATTGTGAGGACAGGTTGTGGATTTTTTTAAGTGCAAATATTCCCTAAAATGCCATGAAGTGCATCCTTTGAGGACATCTGTTGCAAAAGACCACCTGGGAACATCCCATCCCGTCTACAGAACCCCTGAAGCCCCCAGGGTCTGGGAAGGAGATGAGCGTGTGGCAAGGGTTGCTGTTATGAACCCCTTCCCATAAACCAAAGGCCCCGGGAGGGCAGCCTGGTACCAAACAATGTATATAAAAACAGAGACATTCAGAAAGTCTTAGAACAACAAAGCGACACGCGCAGACTTTGGGGAAGTCCGGATGGGCTGCGGACGTTGTGTGGGATCCAACAGAGTCATTTTCCTAGGAGTGTCCCCAGTTATGACAGCCCACCTCAGCAGCTGAAACTTATTCTTTCAGATTTCAAACGTCTCCTTCCCTCCTCCCTCCAGCTTGGCCTTATCACTCTTAATAAAACATTAAAAACACCCCACACTATGCTGCCTGTGCGCGTTTCGCAAGCTTCCCTGAAGTCTGACCATTTTTCTGCATTTCCATATTACAGCCATCTTTATCCATTTGCGTATAGAGGTGTCCGTGCATGAGGTCTGGTTTCCTGGGAAGTCAGCTATGATGCTATTGTGTTCAAAGGGAAAGACAGAGAATATTTTTCACTGCTGTAGAGTCTCTGTGCCTGCCTTTTAAACTTGAAAGATCAGTGGGTTTTCTGTGGAACCTGAACACAGTATTGGAAAAAGTGTTTCTGTAAGAAAAAAACTCACTTTTTTTTAAAAAGCGCTACTCATTAGCTTACAGGATTTAACTTTATTTGTGGGGAGGGACAAAAAACATAAAAATAGATCACTTTATTGAGCATTTGCTCTGCGCCAAGCAGCCTTCCAAGTACTTTACACAAATGGTTTCATTTCATCTCATACCATGTCTCCTAGGGCTGTTGTGAGGAGTAGATGAATTAATAAACACAGAGAACTTAAAGCAATTGAGCATGTAATACTTGTTCAGTAAGCGAGAGCTATTCGTGAGTGACAGTCCAGTGAGATAGGTAACATTATCACGCCCATTTTACAGATAAAGAAACAGAGGCAGGAAAGTTCTGGTTTCTTGCTCAAGGTGAAGCAATGTGTAAGTGGTTGAGTCAAACTAAAAACCAGCTCATAGAGAAGGCAAGATATAGTTTAGTCTTAAATGAGGTTTATATCTGCACATGCTTTAAGTGTAAGATGCCGGTCTGCACTCCAATCTGTTACCATTTTCTATGTGTCTTTCTCCTCCTTCTGAGAAAATAATCTAGAATGTAGGATAATATCTATGGCCTCAAGAATACTTCTTGATTTTTCTCTTCTGTTTCTCTGTCTTGAAGCAGCATCTCCAAAGATGCTAGTGGAGAATTTAAAACTATGAGCTCTTAGAGTTGATTTTAATTTTGCTCGGGTCCCCCAAGGGTTAAGTTAATGATCTAGAGGCTGAGTTACCATGGGCAGGAGTGGATGGATCCTCCTAACTCACTCCTGTAAGACGCTTGCTGCATTTCCCCTTAGCGCTATCTGGATCACGTATTTTGACGTTGGATAAGGCCATTTACATAATCTCCTCTGCCAATCCTCTTATAGTAAAAATGGACACCCGGCGCCCAGGTGGTTAAGGGACTGCTCCCAGTCACAGCTCCCCTTGCAACCTCCTCTTTGTTCACCTGGCCCTGAGGTCTGCCCTTCTCCCTCCTCTGTCCCTGGAGAGACCTACTTGCCACCAAAGTCAGAAACGGTGTGGTCCTCCCTGACCATTCCTTCTTATTCCCTCTCTACATAAAACCTAATCCTGGTTCTACCTTCTAAGCACCTCTCCATCCACCTGCTTCCCCCCAACCCCACTGCTAGCACCCTCCCCACTGCTGCAAAAATGCAGGTTGCCACAGCCTTCTCCCTTGGGCTCCCCTACACTGGCCAAGTGGCCTTTGCTCTTTGCCATGCAACCTTGTTCCCCTTTTGCTTGGAATAAAGGTGCAGCAGTGCTGCTGTGAGGATGAAATGATTTAGTCAAGTCCTGAGAAACCAGAGAGGTGGGAAAGCCTGGTGGTCAGAGGTGCAGGTCTGGAGCCCCACAGTCCAGGTGTGCATGCCAGACTCTCTACTTGCTGCTGGTGTGACCTTGGGTAAGCAACACAAATTCTCTGTGCTCCGAATTCCTCATCTGTGATATTATGAGCATGAGAGTAGTACCACCGAAGTTTGTCAGAGGATTGAATGAATGCATGTAAAATGGTCAGCTATCCTTCATTCACTCATTTATTCAACAATTGCTTACTGAATTGGGGGTTCCAGAACTGTTATCAGACCACCCAGTTCCTGTTCTGGGTCTCTTGTCATGTGACCCTAGGAATTTACTTAACCTCTGTGTGTCAGGGTCTTCACATGTAAAGCCGGGCTGATGACAGTACCTCCCTGAATGCGCTGTGAGGATTCACTGAGATAGTCCCAGTAACCTGTTCAGCACACGGCAAGTGCTCTCAGGGCTGTGCTGCTACAATTACTATTATCACAGCCATTGCTATTATTGTAGTTATTCTTACTACGTGCAAAGCCCTCTGCAAGGTGTGGGCTTACATAGGGGATCACGAGCCAGACCCAGTCTGGGTCCTGATGGAGTTTTTGATTCTGTTGATAACTTCTCTTGCCTTCTACGTGACCCTGCAGCTTCCCCTTGCTATGACCTCACACAGGCTGCATCTTCTGCTTTGTATATGCATTTAGAGGACCTGTGGAAATACATCCACTTTTAGGACTCCTGCCCTGACGCTTCACAGAAGCACATATAAGATGTGCCATGCGAGTCTCTCCTGTCCACCGCAAAACCACAGACCAGGTGCCAGTCCTATTTCTCAGCCTCAGCATGTGGTGGGTGGTGAATGGCTGGAGGCTGGAGGAAGGAAGGGAGGGATGAATGGGTGTAGATCTTGGACAGTCTCCTTCTTTGGGCTTCTATGACTCCACCACTGCCATCCAAAACAGGCTGCCATTTTTCCAAAACTAAGGCCATGGGGCATGGATGCTGAGAAATCTCCAAATTAATGCTATCAATAATTCCTTTGGAAACCCTGCACTGAGCTAAAGAGAATCTAAGGACTAGTGATTTGCCTTTCTTTCTTTCTTTCTTTCTTTCTTTCCCTTCTTTCTTTTCTTTTTTTTTTTTTTTTTTTTTTTTGAGACGGAGTCTCGCTCTGCCGCCCAGGCTGGAGTGCAGTGGCCGGATCTCAGCTCACTGCAAGCTCCGCCTCCCGGTTTACGCCATTCTCCTGCCTCAGCCTCCCGAGTAGCTGGGACTACAGGCGCCCGCCACGTCGCCCGGCTAGTTTTTTGTATTTTTTAGTAGAGACGGGGTTTCACCGTGTTAGCCAGGATGGTCTCGATCTCCTGACCTCGTGATCCGCCCGTCTCGGCCTCCCAAAGTGCTGGGATTACAGGCTTGAGCCACCGCGCCCGGCCTCCTTTCTTTCTTTTTCTTTCTTTCTTTCTGTTTCTTTCCTTTCTTTCTCTTTCTTTCTTCTTTCTTTTCTATTTTCTTTCTTTTCTTTTTTTTTTTCAGCTTTCTGACTTTTAGGCCTTGATGCCTCTCCTAAAACTCACTGTTTGTATGTGAGGCAAGGTCAGATTTCAGCTGAGAGAGAGAGAGAGAGAGAGAGAGAGAGAGAGAGAGACCTTGGAGTGTTTTGCTTGGAAGTTCTACAGCTGCTATTTGCACTGCTCACTGTTAAACTTACCCAGCTGCACCCAACCCAACCACATGTCACAATCCCTTCACATTCGTAAGCAAGATCAGTCATTTCTGGGATGGATCCACAGTGAGATACACTCAGGGCTACATGACAACAAAGGCTCTTAGTTATGTTGTTGAATATGTCTTTCCTTGGGACCACGTTTTCAAGCCTACATACCTGAGCATGGGCAGGTCTGAAGCTGCTGTAGTCCAGGTATTTAGAACCAAACGTCTCTGGGTGATATCCAGCCTTGTGGCTTGCAGCAGCACCCGGACAGCGTTACCCTTCTGGACTTTTTGAAAGTTCTATTCCAAATACTTTAATTTTCCCTAAGAGTGACAAAAAGGAAATGCTATACACATACATGCACAGAGACATCAATATTTCTGTGTAGTCTTTTGGCGGACTAGGTGAAAGCAGTCAACAAAGACATTTGTATTTGGGGGCATTTCTAAAGCTTTTCCACATTCTTTTTTAATGCACTGAAAGCTCTTTGGAATTTTGCATTCATTTACTTTGCCTACCTAGCTGGGGTTTCCCAAACCACCGACCTGCCCGCTCCTGTGCCCTGCAAATATTCACGGCCATGTGCAGTAGCCCCCCAAAACCAATGTAAGTCTGTTTCCAGCCCTGGTGTTGATGGGTGAGCTTATGTTTACCAGGTTGAATTTCTGAACACCCTCTTCAGAAAACAGACTGCACTGGCTCCAGGCTCCCCTCATTGTTGGTAAGCGTGTCATCCATGCTCCAAGTTCTCCAGAGTTCCTTGTTTAACTTGGAGCTGGACAAAGCATGGCCCCAGGGGCAGCTTGGCTTGCTTTATATTAATAGAGTCCTCACCACAGTAGGACTGTACTGTGCCCTTGCTTCCTTCTGGCTGGAACTTGAGTGTACTGTGCCTTTGACCAGCAGACCTGGGCCAGTTCTTTACAGCTACCCAGTGCTAACAGCAAACCCTGGAGAAGAACCGAGTACCATGAAGTTCCAAAGCTGCTTAACTTCCTCTTAAGGATTCACCACCCTGAGCAGGTATTTGATCCCGTCCAGGTCTATAATCTGTTTTGTAAATGTCTTCATGGTTCAGAGTCACCGCAAAGCCAGCACACTTCAAGCTGATGTATGCAGCTCTGTTTAGGTACCATTTGAGGCTAGCAGGTCAATTGAATACAAATGATTTAATTCTCCTAATTGGTTAGCTCTGCTCTCTGAATATATTAAAACAGGCTAATCCAGGCTCATGAGTGGGTCCATATTTAGTGGTGAGGCTCTCTTTGGTGACTTGTGTCTACAACTAAGCCCTCATGTCCAGCTACCAACAGTCACAGAAACGACTTCCAGCTTCACACATTGCCTGCCTGCCTTTCCTCTGAAACTCACAAGTGAATCATTCTTCCAATCTTGGACTCCTCGGATCTGCAATTTCATATAGATAATGAACCAGTACTCTCTGGCTAGAAGCACACCCCCAGAATTTGCTTAAAAAGCAAAGGGAGAAAGTGTCCTGTATTCTCTCCACACACAGAGAAGGGAAACCTCACCGTGAGCCAGGGACTAGCAGCAAACTAAAGAACATATTTTATTTTTAATAAAATAGTGGAGCATGAAAAATATCATATATTACAAATACATAGAAGCAGAAACCACTCTTTGTTGGCACTGTGAAGAGAATACACTAGACAAAGTTTGTCTCTGCCAACCTAGTGCTTCCTGATCTATTCATGGAAATCATTTGTTTAACAATAGAAAGAGTCAATAAGCCCTTTGGGTAACTTTTGAGTGATCCTTCTCCCTCTTCCCCCCTCCTTTCCACAAATCAGAGTCCAAACGTCTATAACATTGGCTTGGTTTCCATTAAAAAGCCACAAAATGTAGCACTGAAGGGTTTCTGAGGGCCGGGCCTCTTAGTTCTTTTGTTAGGAGATTTCTTTTGTTGTCTTTATATACAGCAAAATACTTGTTTCTCTTTTTATTTTCAAGGAAAGAGAAAAGAATGTATTGCACATCATTTGAATTCACAAATGTGAGGTTTGATGGAGGTTTCTGTCTTGCAGAGAGACTACTGGTGAAGGCCGGAGTCTATTTTAAGCGACTCCAAGTCCACTGGGGTGTGAGGCGGCCCCAGGTCCCATCTTTCCTCTGCAGGGATACCGCCCAGCACTGTGGCCTTCCTGGGGGTGGGCCCTGGGGATGGCTCATTTGTTAACCCAGGGGAGGCTCTTGAATTTGCAAAGCAGTTATCCGTTCTCTTATTTGTAAATGAGTAGCAAAGCCAACTCAAATACACAGATGTATATTTACGGAGGGCTCTAAACAAAAGTTTTCTTCTGAGGGCTGAATCAACAACTTTACCACAAATTAGTTACACAAGAGGCTACTTCACTGGGGGCGCTTCCCTTCGCTGGAAAAAAACAAAACAAAACAGAACAAAATCCTTTAAGTACATTTTTCCTTTCAGTGTATCACAGCATCCTGAATTTCAGGGTAAACACTTTTTTATGTATTTCTCTTTTGCTTTTATAAAAAAAAAAGAAAGAAAGAAAAAAAAAAACAACCAAGAAAAACACCACGTCTTAGCTCTGGGCCCCCCTGTGCCCTTCCCTCTAGCCCTGTTCACACGCAGGTGGGCGGCTGGGCAGGGATCTCATATTTCCCGTGGTGAGTTTTCTGGGGTTGCTGGGCTTTTTTGTAAATCCCACCGCTGGTGATCACGCTGGCCGGTTTTCTCCGGCTCTTCTTCTTCAACCTACGGCTGCACACCTGCTGCCAGGACTGCAGAGTCTTGGAGGTCCAAATCCACATCCCGCTGGTGATCCCCACGACCAGCAGCATGAAGATTTTCACCATGAAGATCTCCACGGCGGGGATGGAGGCGGCCATCAGGCAGTCCAGCGTTTTAGTCTGGTTGTTCATTTTGCACTTGTGCTGCGCCGCCAGGATCTTCCAGTAATCCATGTTGAGGCGTTCGTAAAAGTAGCAAGCGATCACACAGGTGGCCGGCACCGTGTACAGCACAGAGAAGAGCCCGATACGCACCATCAGCTTCTCCAGCTTGTCCGTGTTCTCGCCACCCGTCTTCATCACCCTCCGGATGTGGAACAGGGCCACGAAGCCCGAGAGGATGAAGGACGTGCCGATGACCAGGTAGCAGGCCAGGGGGATGAGCACGAAGCCGGTGAGTGCGTTGACGTCCATGCTGCCCACGTAGCAGACCCCGGTGAGCTCGTCCCCCGCCACCCTGCGCATGACCAGGATCAGGATGGTCTTCACCGCCGGGATGGCCCAGGCGGCCAGGTGGAAGTAGCTGCTGTTGGCTTCGATGGCCTCGTGGCCCCACTTCTTGCCGGCGGCCAGGAACCAGGTGAGGGTGAGGACCACCCACCACAGCGAGCTGGCCATGCCGAAGTAGTAGAGGACCAGGAAGACCAGCGTGCAGCCAGTGCTCTCCAGCCCCTCCTGGATGACATAAAGCTGGCCGCTGTCCCGGTCGCAGGCGATGCTTTCGGCGCCGGCGAAGAGGCGGATGAGGTAGCCCACGGAGTAGACGCAGTAGCACATGGAGAGGAAGATGATAGGGCGCTCGGGGTAGCGGAAGCGGGCCGGGTCGATGAGGAAGGTGAGCACGGTGAAGGCGCTGGAGAAGAAGCACAGCACGGCCCAGATGGCCAGCCAGACCACGGCGAAGCGCTTGTCCTCGCGGCTCCAGTACACGTCCACGCCGGGCGTGCAGAGCGGCGCGCACGACGCGCTCTTCTCCACGTGGTGGAACTTGCCCGGGTTGTCGCAGCCGCCGCGCCCGGGCCCCCCGTCCTTCAGCGGGTGCTCCTGCGCGCTGTGGGGCCGCTGCGGCCGGAACAGCGGCGGGAACAGGCCTGAGCCCCGGGTGGGTTCGTCCGAGCCGTTGTTGGGCGCCTCCATGCACAGGTAGTTGGGGTCGTTCTTGTTGGGGAGTTTCCGGCAGTCCAGGGAGTCGGGCCAATTGAAGTTGAACTGCTCCATAATCGGGGAGCACTTCAGCCGGGCCTGCTCGCACATGACCCGGCAGGCGGGGATGGGGGTGGAGACCTGCTCGGTGCACATCGGCGCGTACAGCGAGCACAGGAAGAAGCGGAGGTGGCCGTGGCAGCCGTACTCCACCAGCGGCGCGAACTCGTGCAGTTGGATGGCCGCCTCGCGCTGGTTCTCGTGGCCCATCAGGTTGGGCATGCGAGTCATGTTGTAGCCGATGTCCTTGCACATCGGGATCTCGATGGGCTGGCATTTGCCGTCTCCCGGGCGTTCCATGTCCATGGAGCTGATGGCGGCGCACGAGCCCATCACCTGCAGGACCAGCCACAGGCGGGGGCCCGGGCGCTGCATGCTGGCGTCGGACGTGTCCTCGCGGGGAGCTCCGCGCCCCTCAGCGCCGCCGCTCCCGGGCACGGGCTGCTGCTAGCCCCCGCTCTCTACCCCTGCTCGGGCCCCCGCCCATGCCCGCCCCGCCTGGCCCGAGCGCTGCGCACAGAGCCCCCGGCTCGGCTCTCCGCGCCCGGCGTCCGCCTAGTTGGGGGCCGCGGCGGAGAGCAGCAAAGTTTGCAAACAATACCGGGAAGCGAGAGAAGCCCCCGGAGCTCCCGGCGCAGCGGCCCGGGGCGAGCTCCAACTCACGGCCGCGGCAAACTTCGGCCTCTTCTTGGTGCGCCCAGGTGGCGCGTCTGGAGCGGGCGGGCGGGCCAGCTCGCGGCGCCCCCGCGGCCCGCGCGGCTTCTCCCTCCCTGCGCCGGCCTCGGCCGGGCCCAGCCCGCAGCTGTTTCGAGGTTTGCGTCCCGGGATGAGAAGACTCGCAAAAAGGCAAAGGGGGGCAGAAAAGCCGAGCGCTGACAGGCCCCGCCCCCGGGCCGCGCGCCCCGCCCCGCCACTGCTTTGCATGAGAAAGCGCAGCGGCCCGGGACAACCCTCCTCCCCACCGCCCCGTCGCGGGCTCCTGGGCCCCGCGGGGGCCGATACGCCCCCGCCCACAGCCCAGCCCGCGGGGGGCGCAGCGCCGAGTCCCGCCCGCGTCGCCCGCCAGCTCCGGGACAGCCCGCCTGGCGCGCGGGGCTCTGCGCGCCGCGACCCTCTCCGGCAGTCCCGCCCGCCTCTCCTCGCCCTCTTTCTGCCTGGCCTCCAACTTTGCCTCTCGCTGCCCTCTCCACCGGCGCCCCTTTTCCCGGAGGTCCCCGGGATGGTCCCTGGAACCCCGAGGACGCCGAGGTTACGGGAAGTTCGGGGACTGGCGGGAGAAGGGGGTGGGTTGTCCGCGGCGAGGGGCGCGGGGCGCATCTTCTCTTCCTTTTATGGTGAGTCCCGGGCGGAGGGCGCTTTCAAAGAGAGGTGGGATTTGCGTTTTATAGCCTGGGCCATAAAGTGGCCCCTTGCTTGTAAACCTGCCCGCATCTTCCCGAGGCTGGGGAGCGGCTGGCAGCCCAGGGCTCCAGGCTCCCGGCTCTGAGGAGGGGTTTTCTTTGAAATTTCAAAGAGACGAGCTAAGGGGAGGGGGAGGGGCTCTGAGAATCCGGATTTTAGGGCCGCTCTTCCGAGGTCTCCTCTAAGAAGAAGGGGAGGGGGAGGGGCGGGAAGCGTCCCGGGACTTTGAACACCGCCTCCCACCCCGCGGGAAGTGGGGGCTTGGTTTGTACCGCGGTGACCCCCGCCCCCTCCAAAGCCGCAGAGCTGGGGCCTCGCGCCAGCAGGGCTGGAGATGCCTTCTCGGCGGCTGAGTTTATTTATTATAGGAAGTCATTCGCTCGTGGGGTATTTATGTGATTTGGCGAGTGATGTGCCCGGCCAGCGCCCTCCTTGGCTGCAGCTCCGTGGGAGGACCCGGAGTGGGGTGGGATGGGTGTGATGGGATGGGTCGTGGGAGGAGTGCGTTAGCGCCTGCCCGGGGACCCTCCAGCTCCCGCAGGGACGCGGAGGCGCGCAAGCCGTTCGGTTTTCCTGGAAAGTGGAGAAGGAGCGTCCTGGGCCGGTCGTCTGAGCTCACCCCCTTCGGATTGGGGCGGGTCCGTGACGGGGTCACTTAGGACAGGACGTCCCCTCCCCATTCCCTTTCCCCGCCCAGGGCGTTCGCGGTGGGCGCCCACCCCCCAAGCCCCACGGTTCCCGAGGATGCGCCAGGTGCTTCCCGTAGCGTCCTGGGTTGACCCTTAAATAAACAGCACCCCTAGGAGGTGGCCGGCCCTCTCCTCCCAGGGTCTCTCCGGGTCGCGATCTTTCAAAGTTCGGAAACTCCCAGGATCGCGTGTGCAATCTCCCGCTAACTCCGGGGCGGGGGGCCGGGGGGTGGCGGTGAGAGGTCAGAGGAGCGAGTCCCGCTTCCACCGGCCTCGCTTCCCCCCTGCCCGTTTGAGGTTCATTCCACGGAGCAGGGTGGGGTGTGCGGACATGACTGGAGGCCGTGCTGGGGCTTCCCGGGCTGGGGGCGCTCCACCCGGCTTGGGGGGCGGCTGCACGGGCCCTCGCGGTGGGGACGCTGCGCACGGGGCAAGGTCTCCCTAGGAAGCGCCCGGGAAGGAGAGGGGGCCCGCCAGGAACCCCCGTCACTGACCAGCTTTCTGCACGCCGTGCAGAAGTGGGCCACTTCCTCGGAGAGTATTGGCTTTTAATTAAAACAAGCCCTACAATTTTTATAGCGGTAAGAAACTTGGGGAAATCTCACCTTTCCACTGATTCATTCATCCGCTCAACAGACATTTGAGCGCCCAGAATCCCAGAAATAATAGGCAGGTTCAGGCACCCATCCCTGAGTCCCTGTCCCTGGGTGTCCTGGGTCTCACTGGGAGGTGCTGGAGGAAGTCGGGTGAGGGAGAAAGTGAAAAAGAAGGTAGAAACTCCGGGCAGTTAGAACACCACCTTCAACTGTGTTATTTCCCAAGTGAAAAATCGCATGATTTCATTTTTAAAAGGATGTCATTTTTATGATGATAGTGGGTTATTTTGTTTTGTTTTGGTCTAGTGAGTAATTTTCAGAACCTTTAAATTAAAATTGATTCAGCGGAAATCACTTGGCTTTTCTAGAATTTTCCTTGCAAAGGTCCTTCCTGGGCCCCATTTTCCTTCTTTTCCTTTTTAGTGTCTCTCCCTCAGCAACTATTGGAAATATTTAGTGCAAGGGCGAGAGCCAAACGCCAGGAGCTGGGTGTGAAGTATTTGAGAAAGTGCCTCCTAATTGATCTTTTCTGTGCTGTTTTAATTCAGCCGTGTTCAGGCCCATTATTTTAGCTATAACCACTTCAGATTGCCTTTTTCTCTCGTTTTTTATAAAAATGTAGGCAGAAGTGCTTCACCCTGTCCAGCTGAGATGGAAACCAACAAATAGACTTTATTATAGAGAAATGAGAGTTCTGAGAAATCAGCAACTGGAAGATAAGTCTGTAACTAATAAATGAAAAGGCTCTTTTGATGGCCCCAGCTGAAAAGATATTTTATTTTATTTTTTTTCTGTGTGTGGGATTTGAGATGTGTGAGTCTAAGGAGCAGCCGGGGTCCCCCGCTGCTCAGCCCTGGCTGGCAACCGACCCCCCTCTGGCAAATGTTATGGAGAATTGGGAGGAATTTTATGGCTGTCTTTCCCTCAGCTCTTTTTTCTTTTGTCTTCTTTGAAGAATGACTTTAGACATTTTATTTACATATTTAACCATGGATGAAAGAGGGAAAAGAAAGCTTTGGAGCTGTCGTGGGAATAGTGATATGTTTAAATTAATGGAAATCTTATTAGGCTTCTAAAATTTTGAGCAAAGGTTTTTAATGAAACTTTATAATTAAACATGATTTCACATAACGTGCAGAGACAAGGAATATGTTTTTACCCCCAACCACCTAAAAATATCTGTCTATCGGAAAGCTATCAGTAAACACTATCTACCTTCAAGTTCTTGCAAACGTTCACCAGAGAAAGTATGAGGTTTTTGAAAGAGAATATTTCAGGAGTCAGGCAGCGTTTTGAACAAGAACTAAATATTTGTTGGAGGTGGAGGGGAATTGAAAGAGAGGCCCAGTTTCATTCCATTTAAACTCACAAAGTCAAAAGTATAAAGTACTTTGACACGGATATTGCTAAAAATCAAAGTTGTATCTTTTCTCATTATGTAATAGTCAATGGAAATTATAAACACTGTGCAAGGTTTTCTGAAATGGGATTAGAGAAAACCCAAATAATCTCTTTAAGATAAAAAAGTACTGAGTCTTTCAGCAATAGAAATAAATTAAACCATAAGCTTAGCATGTTACAAGCTGATTGCGAGAGTAAACTCGTGGAAGAGGAAGGAAGCTCATAAACAGAAATAGTGCTGGTGAGGGTTGAGCTAGAAAGTGGTTCAGGCTGTGGTAATGCCTTTTCAGTAACTGCTGCTTGAATGAGCTCTCCTGGCACATTCAAGTGTGAGGATCCACGTTAAGTGATTCTTGTGTTTCTTCTCTCGTCTTCTCGGGTCGTCAATATTTGTATTTAGTCCGGGACATTTCCAATTCTACCTTCAAGTATAAGAATGAAAACTGATCTATTTACCAACAATTGCTTCACATGCAGAGAGGTCTGATGTGAATAGGCCTTATTTTCTCTGACCTCATCTAGTGTCACGTTTCTGCAGAAGCTTATCAGATATAAAACATGCACAGAAAATTATGTTTTCTGATCAAGTAGGCATGCTCCCCGTGGCGTGCCCCCATCTTTTTCTCCAGGGAAAATACCTTTAGTGATCTGAAGTGATACTTAGCAAAGAAAACACACTTTGTTCCACCAGAAAGGCCATGCAAGTTGCAGCGAATTCAACAGGCGCAGAAGTTTTAATTCCCCCCTAAAAACACTGGTGGTGAGATGTGGAGGGTTGGGGAAGGTGAGGAATGAACCCCAAAGCACCCCCATCCTAAAGCGGATGAGTGGGGTGTCCGACGTGGCTCCAGCACAATTTAGGCAGCTATTTTATGGCCATTTCCCTTGAAATGTGGTTTGAAATATTACCAAAGGTTCCACGGGGTGCATTAGTGTGAATTGCAAATCAGAGCATTGATTTAATCCTCTTTCAAGGCCGGGCTTTGGATCGCTGGCGTCGACTGGCTCCCCACTGCTCCTGGCTCAGGAGGGACCATTCAAGGGGGCAGCTTCCCGCCTCTATTCCCACACTCCAAAAAACAACACCGCAGACAGACACCCTCCAACTAAATTAGATTAAACTCCTTCTCTTCCACAGCGTATTAGCCTTTTTACTGCCCAAGCCTCCTTACGCAGCCCCTCCTCGTTTAAAGACACAGATTTCTTTTTCATCTCTGCAACAACTGCAACGACAATAACAACAAACATCGTCTTATTTATGTATTTATTTATTTATTTTTTTAAAGAGACAAAGCCAGCCTTCTATCTAAGTGCTCTTACATGACAAGGACATTATCTGTTTAAAATCCAGGAGAGCTTCGCCTGCCTGTTCTGAAACTCAAACAAATTAACCCTTAACCTGGGGCAGAGCTAGCCCCTATTCACAGTGCTTCAACCTGTAATTCTGTACTGGGCTGTTTCTGGAAGAATTCTATGAGAAAAGAGACATCACAGAATTCCAGAAACACGACACAAAAGAGCATATGCATGTGTTGTTGTGGTTGGTGTTTGTATTCCCAGCAGCTTGAGCGGAGGGTTTATCGGAAGCACGTGCCCATTCTGTGAGTTCAGACTTCATACTTGGCCTTAATTGCTTTGCTCCTTGTCCCCTCCCTTAGCTGTTTGGGATGTGCTGATTTAATGACTCACTCACCTTCCCATCTGTTTTCTTTCAGGTTCCCTCCTGTACCCTGGGACCGTTTTCTTTTGCCTGCTCTGGGAGCTGAGTGGGCCAGCTCGTCACAGGCCTGTGGCCCCGTAGAGGTGACAGAGGAGACAAAGATGACACAGAGAAGCTGTCCCTTCAGGGACAAAGTGGGGACACCCACGAGCCTGGCTCTGCCTTACAAAGAAATGAGAAGGAACCCTGTTCCTGCTTTTCACCTTAGGTGGACTCTGAGTCCTCGGCCTCTCACCAAACACGTGAGCAGCCCGACACCACAGTGATGAGCAGGGGAGGAAACCGTCCAGATGCGTGGGTCTGATTCCCTCTCTTCCACTTTCTAGCCCCGTGACCTCAGTTATGCCGCTTCTCATCACTTTGCCTCAGTTTTCTCATCTGTAAAATGGGACCAGCAGAGTTCCCACTTTCCAAGGCACGATGAGGATGATGTCATAACACACTCGGAAGCATTGATCGCAATACCAAGCACCAAACAAGTGCTCAGTGATGAGTAGCTGTCGTTACTGTTGAAATGCAATATGAACGGAAGGAGAGAACACAATAAGGAGAGGCACTGGGACGTGACATTTGTGGGGAGGAGTTTGGAGACACGTCGGGGTCAGGCACACAGTAACACAAGCTGAGAATCAGGCAAGCAAATAATCAAAAGGCTAACAAGAGCCAAGGCTGACAGAGCATTTGACAGGGGCTGCCTTAAGCCTTGATAGGAAGCAGCTCACTGCCTCCTCACAGGTACCCTGGGAAGCTGGTCCAGAGAAGGTTCCCATTTCAGAGATGAGGAACTGACCCAGGCCATGGGGCCACTGGGGGTGGAACCAACACCGTTCCCCTCCCCCAGGGGCTCAGGCACCTACGCCTGGCTCCTGCCTCCACAGAGATGCAGGCACAGTCGGTGCTTGTGATGCAGCCTGACTTTCAGAATGGGACTTCATTCTGCTCTCCTGTCCGTAGCCAGGTGACGACCAAGTCGTGGTTGATGGCTTTGCTCAGGGACTCCTGGCCTGGGCCAAGGCTACCACTTTCCTATCATGTTGATATTCCCCATGATGGTGTCTGAAGGGATTCTTCAGAGCCAAAAACAGGGAGGAACTGGTGGAAGAAGCAATGTGGGAGGTATTAATATGTGTTCGTTTACCCGTGTCCTCAGCTGTGTGACCCCAGGCAAGTTACTTAGCCTCTCTGAGACTCTGTTTCCTCTGCTGTAAAATGGGAACAATGACACCTACTTGATCAGGTTTGGGGTAGGGATGAAGTGAGATAACTCAGTAAGCTCTGAGAACCCAGTCGGGCACATAATGCTAGCCCTTTGGGATTCACTGGTCTGTAAACTTTCTGGTTAGTTGACTTTTCTTTGTTGAATTCATTTATCTTCACGGGCTGGAAGGCAAGATGGTTTACTAATAGCATCACTTACAAGTCTTTCTCTTTTCTGTAGGGCTGCTACACTTGCATGTCCCTTCCTCCTTGAATTTAACCAGGAGTGAGCAGTGGACAGCTTCTTCCTTGTGAGAAGGAGGTGAAGCAGGACTTGAAATCCCGTGCTCAGCTCCCACAGCCCCTGTGTCCAGAACAAGTCCTTTGCTGACTCAGCAGCAGATGCCACCCGGAGCCCTTTGGGAGCCTTTCGCTGTTCTTTCAGCATGGATCTGAAACTCCGTTCCCACTTTCCACAGCCTCCCAGATATAGTTCAGGTTCCAGCCTCATGTGATAGCATGAAGAGAAACTGTGGTTCCAATAGCTATGTGCTCTGCTCCCCTTATCCCAAACGACAATTTACATGCACAATTACACTTTTCTCTAGGGCCCAAAATAGGATGGGAAAGATGGGTTTGCTATCACTGAATGCCTGTCACCCTTGTTTCATAAGGTAAGATTGGAGAAGGGCTTGGCCACTGCCCTGGCAGCTGAGAAACCAACTTCAGGAATTAAGACACTCTCTCCCCTCTGACAAATGTCCACTCTGTCCCCTCTAACAAATGTCTGTCCATCTCCTGGCAGGTCAGTCTCTCTGATGTATAGATTATATATGTGTACATATATATGTGTGTGTGTGTATAATACACATATATTCACATTATGTGTATATATACTGTACACATATACAATCTATATATATCTATATATAGGTTTTATATGTACACGTGTGTGTGTATATTATACACACAGACATACAGATACATACACACACATACATATACACAGACATATATAACGTAATTATCGAGCTGCATTTCCGGCTCATGCATGTCCTGCACACACACGCAGCCACAGTCATTAGCTTTCAGAGCTGACACATTAGGGGGCTGCGTCCCCAGCCTCCTCGTGGCTGACTGATGTCTGCTCATGGTTGACGCGTCCACTAGGCCGCCTCCTACTCAGGGGCCCCCTCCCCAGCCCCTTGTCCTGGAGCAGCCTTACTCTTATTTTGTTTGTTGTACTTTTCCACCCGTCGATTGTCTTACTTGTCTGCTTACATGTTTATTTTCTATTCCTCCTCCACCAGGAAGTCAGTCCCAGAACAGTTGTTCTGCTCCCTGCCTTCTAATAAGTACTGCGCTGAGTGTGCTTGCTTTGCCAGACGGTTAAAATAGAGCAGGGGATAGACGGACAGACGTCTCCACCCTCACGGAGTTCACCTTCCAGTGGGAGGAGGTGATGGCAGGGGTCTGCACACGTGCGTGGTAGAGCGTGTTCCACGGTGAGTGGCGTGCGGGGCAGGTGAGTAGCTCAGTGCCATCTGGAGGGCTAGGCAAGGGTTGTTGCAGATTTCAGCAAGATGAGCAGGGAAGGCCTTAATGAGAAGGAGACCACTGAGCAAAGACACCAGGAGTGGGTGCAGAGAGCTGAGGGTACTTCTGGAAGTGCCTGCTGGGATAATGGGGTGTCTGCCAGTGCCACAGCCCTGAGGTGCCACTGCACCTGGGGTTTTTGAGGAAGAAAAAGAGGGCCAGTGGCTGGAAGGCAGGGCATCGGGGCCAGCATCAGAAGGTAGGTGACAGAAGAGGTGTGCAGAGAGGTAGTGGGAGGGAAAGAAATCGGGCCATGATGGCATCTACGGGCCTTTTGATTTTGACTCTGAGTGAAATGGGGAGCCATGGAGGGTTCTGGAGAGAGCCTCTGACTTCAGTCTTCCCAGACCCTTCTGGCTACTGCGTCAAGGACATATAGCAGCAGGGAAGAGTGAAGCAGAGAAACAGTTAGGAGACAGCCACGGTGGTTCAGAGGAGACAGGATGGTGGCTTGGACCCCGGAGGCAGAAGAGAACATCGTCAGCAGGGGTTGGGTTCTGCTTAGAGAACCACCACGCAAACCTGGGCTGGCTGTCCATTTTGACCATGGACCAAGTCTGTCCATTTTGATGGAAAATTCATTCTTCTTTTTTTATTTTTTTGAGACAGAGTCTTGCTCTGCCATCAGGCTGGAGTGCAGTGGTACGATCTCGGCTCACTGCAACCTCCACCTCCCGGGTTCAAGCGATTCCCCTGCCTCAGCCTCCTGAGTAGCTGGGACTACAGGTGTGTGCCATCACGCCCAGCTATTTTTTTTTTTTTTTTTTTTTGGATTTTAGTAGAGACAGGGTTTCACCATGTTGGCTAGGATGGTCTCGATCTACTGACCTTGTGATCTGCCCCCTTCAGCCTCCCAAAGTGCTGGGATTACAGGTGTGAGCCACCGTGCCCTGCCAGAAAACTCATTCTTCTACTCCATCCTACTGTTTTCCTTAAGAGAGAAAAGATAAAACACCGCCACCACCAACAGCAAAAAGCTGGCACCCTCTCCGTGACTTTTCATATCTACACATTTGTACAGCTTTATTTTTAAGCCTTCTGAAATCCTATGCAGGAGAGACCTCAGCTAGGTTTAGGGAGTCCTAGGGTTTGCAGAGTAAATGAAGTTTCTCCCTAGGATTAGGGAGGGTAGAGACAGGCAGAGAACTGACAGTCCCAACAGCCGCTGTTCTCAGAGCCCCCGTTTCTGAGAGTCACTTGCTGAGTGCTTCTAGTGAGTTAAGTGGTGTTCACCCAAAAGACATGTTCACGTCCTGATCCTGGGAACCTGTGGCTGTGATCTGATTTGGAAAAAGCTCTACATGATGTCTCTGCAGAAGTAATCACGTTAAGGATCTTGAGAGGACATGACCCTGAATTATCTGGCTGCGCTTGAAATCCAATGACTGGTGATGTTGTAAGAGAAAAACAGAGGGAGATTTAAGATATAAGAGAAGGCCACGCTGAGACTGGAGTGATGTGGCTGTGAGCCAAGGAATGCTTGGAGCTGCCAGAAGCTGGCAAAGGCAGAAGAAGCCTCCTCTGGAGCCTTTGGTGGGTGCACAGCCTGGCAGATACATTGATTTTGGACTTCTGGCCTCCAGGGCTGTGAGACAATACATTTCTGTAGTTTTAAGCCACCCAATTTGTGCCCCTGGAAAGCCCAAATAGGGCGAGACCTTTTGCCAAGTGGTCTCCAAGTGTCACGTCATCGAATCCTCTCCTGGGCTGGTGCCATAGTCTTCCCACTTTAGAGAGGAGGAAACAGAGGCTCTGGGGCACACAGCCAGTCCATGGCGGGGCCCGACTTTCACCCAGCCCTCATGGGGTTAGAGAACCCACTTTCCCAGTGGGGCCTGC
Organism: Trachypithecus francoisi; assembly: GCF_009764315.1. Lineage (NCBI taxonomy): Eukaryota > Metazoa > Chordata > Mammalia > Primates > Cercopithecidae > Trachypithecus > Trachypithecus francoisi. Next base: position 3,035,236 of record NW_022681456.1, read on the forward strand.
GGCCTATGCCAAGGATGCCTGTTCATCTCTCCTGGGCCCGGGAGTGGGTCTTCCGGCCTAGAAGACAAGGGAAGCCAGTCTTTTGGTTTCAAGGTTGCCCATTAGTGGAGTCAAGCAAAAATGGTGTGTTGCTCTTCTTCCTGAGCTCAGCCTGGGAGCACGGCCTTAATGTGCGCTTAGTGGATCCCAAGACAGCAGCATGGCGGTGCCAGCATTGCAGCCTTAGCTCCTTGCAGCTGTGCTTGTGAAGAGAACAGTGAGTGGCTTCACTCTGTGACCACCTTGGATCCTAAGTTTCACTGGGGCTGGGATCCGTGCATCTTGCAATTGGCTAGAAATTTCCCGGGCTTTCCCTCCCTTCCCTGTGCAGGGCACTGGGTGTGAGGCATTGCATCCGTTCTTATGCCCACCTGCTTCCCCCTAAGAGTGTGAGCTGCATAAAGGCAGGAACCAAACAGGAGCCTCCACGTGTTCCCAGTTCAAGGGCAGTGTTCCGTGTGTGTTTCTTCAATAATTCAATGAACGACTTATTCTGCACGGACACCGCACACACTCGGCCCTGCTGTCTCCAGAGTTGGGAGGTGTGGAGCTGGCTCCTGACCTATTCTGACACCACACACACTCGGCCCTGCTGTCTCTGGAGCTGGAAGGTGTGGAGCTGTCTGCTAACCTATTTATGCACCAAGGAGGGACGTGGGAAACGAGGAGTCCCAGGGCTCCAATGCAGAGGAGCCTCTTCATTCCCTCTACCGTGGCCGTGCAAGGGACAGCACCTTGTGGGATTGTGTCCTCCACCCAATTATCCTTAGCATTAGTTTGCTAAAGATAATGGCCTCCAGCTCCATCCGTGTCCTTCAAAGGACATGATCTCATTCCTTTCAATGTCTGCATGGTATTCCATGGTGTATATGTACCACGTTTTCTTTATTGAGTCTGTCATTGATGGGTGCTTCGGTTGATTCCATGTCTTTGCTACTGTGACTAGTGCTGCAATGAGCATTCATGTGCATGCCTTTATGGTGGAATTATTTCTATTACTTTGAGTGTATACCCAGTCATGAGATTCCTGGGTCAAATGGTATTTCTGCCTCTAGGTCTTTAAGGAATTTCTATGCTGTCTTCCACAATGCAAACGAGACATTATTGAAAGTGTAAAGGGGGCTGCTAATTATGCTGGGGCAGGCAGGGCGAACCAGGACCCTGCCAGACAAGTCTAGGCCATGGCCCCACACCAGAAGATGAGGGCTGGAGACTCCTGGAGAGGAATCTGAGTGGCGAGACCACCTGCATTCATTATGCATCAACTCTGCCGGGTGACAGTCCCCAGTAAACCCATCAAACATGAACCTAGGTGCTGTTTGGAAGGTCTTCGGATGCCGTTAACATCTACAATCAGTTGGCTTTCAGTACAGGAGGTTATCCTCAAGGATGTGGGTGAGCCTCATCCAGGGAGCTGAAAGGCCTTGAGAGCAGAACCAGGATTTTGGAGGAGGATGAAGTGTTGCCCCGGACCGCAGCGTCACCTCCTGCCTGAGAATTTCCAGCTTCCTTTTCAGACTTCGGACTTGCCTCCAAGCTCCCAGAATCCCATAAGACAATTCCTTGCAATGCATCTTTTAATATATTTACATCCTATTACAGGTTGTATTTCTCTGGCTGGACCGGAACTGATGAGGAGGACTGAAATTCCAGGCTTGGTTGTACAGTATATGAGTGAGGTCATTTGGGTCTGGGCAGCTGGGGCATCCTTCAGGTGCATGAGTGTGACCTGCACCAAGGTGCCTGGTTGCCTGGGGTTGGGGGGGCTGCCATCCAGCCCACACCGCACTCCTAGGCCATGCACCCTGGCATGGGTCTGTGTCTGGCTTAAGGAAGGGCTCTCTCCTCTCTCCAATGTGCATAGAGACCTTGAGATCCCATCCACCTAACCATGTGCCCCTCGGAGGCCTCCTCTGAGAGGGGACACCTTTTCTTGATTCTCACAAAGGCTAATGGTTACCTTGTAGATAGCCTTGGATGTGTTAGGACACTTTTCTGAACATCAGTTCCTTATCTGTAAGATGGGAGTTGTGTCCTCAGTGGGTAATTAGAGATTATTCATGAGAAAAGCCTATCACAGTATCTGCCACGGGGACACTCGCAAGTGCCGATCTTTGCTGGTGTTGCTGCGTTTGTTATTGAATGCATTCATTAGGAGTCTTGTTAGGAAGTGACAAAAATCCAACTCAAATTGGCTTACACTAAACAAGATTCCTGTGTCTGGGAGTATAAAGGGTGACGCTTTGGCAGAGGCTGGCTCTGGAAAACGAGGACGCACATTTGTGCCCCGCTTTCCTCTGTGCTGCGTCCTTCTCTTCAAGGCTTCCCCCAGTTTGGCAAACACGGCCCCAGCAATGCCAAGCTGAGAGCATCCTTTTAAGAAAGACCCTTTCCTCCATGCGTTTCAGCAAACGTCCCATGAAGCAATATGAATGGCCCAGTTTGGGTCATGGGCTCGCCCCAAACCAGCCGCTCTTAATGGATTAGTTCCAGCTGGACAGGCCGTGGTCTTGGACTCTTTGGGTGTGTGTGGGAGGGTGTTGGGCGGGGAGGGTGTGGGAGGGAAGATTCACTGAACCTCATCTCTACTACATGGTACAGCTCCCTGGAAGAAAGAGGGGCTCCCTTACCAGAAGGAAACAGGGAATTTTATGGGAAACCGTATTATCACTACTACAATCTACCATGTTATACATAAGAAATGCACCTCGGTCTCAACGCATGGTCTTGAGAGAGGTGCAAGCTGAATCTAGTTCCCAGCGTCTGGGTCAGTGTCCCTCGTGGGGGAACTGCCTTACTTAAGATTCCTTTGGATAGGTAGGGCAGAAGACCAAGCTATGCTGGATTGTGAAAAGAAAAAGAGAAATTCACTGGCTTGGGGAATTGAAAAGCCGAGATCCAGCTGTGCTTTTAAGCCTGAGCCATTCTCCAGCTCTTGGCTCTGCCTCTCACTGTCGTGGCTTCACCCTTCGCAGACTGCCCTGCAAGGACCTAGGTGGAGTCTCATTGGACTGGCTCAGGTTGTGTGCCTAGTTCTGAACCATCCACTGTTTCCAGAGGGATGGGGTATCCTGATTAGGTAGGAAGAAGTCAGACCTCTCTGAGCTAACTGTGCTGAGAATCGGGTAGAGGAGGTCCCCCAAAAGTAAAGCTGGGCACTGCAGTACAGGAGAAGGGTGATCACTGGTTGCTAAGCAACCATAAGGCAGCCAACATCTCCTGTGGGTTGGGGTTTGCGCCTGTGAATAGACAGGTGGCACTTGGAATTTAAATACAGCACATCCAGTGCTTAAGCTCCCGGGCTTCGTCTGCTCTGCACTTTTTCCTCCGCCCTTTGGGCTAAAGCCATTGGGTTTGGGACAAGAGAAGGGGAGAGCTGGTACCTCTTCCCTTGTTAGCCCAGAAAAGGTGTTTCTCCATCATTTCGTGGATCAAAGTCATTAAATCTGAGTAATTCTTACAAACCAGATCCAGGAAGAATCTAGGAGTGGGCTCTCTGTAGGTTAGAATGCTTCAGGCTGCAGGTAACAGAAGACTTGACTGGAAATGCCTTCAACAGTGAAGGGATGTGTCATTTGCTAGACGGAGAAATTCTACAGCTGGGATGGTTCCAGGGTTGGTTTTTATGGCAACTCAGAAATTCATTGAGGTTCTGGATTCATTTCTTCTTTCTGCTGTGCCATTTCCAGCCTGTTGACTTGGCCTGGGCCAGCTGTCCTCTCACGCTCATGATTGCTGCCTCTGCTCCTGCCATCACATCCACAAGCAGTGCCTGTTCAGTGGAACAAAAGGAAATCAAAAGAGGAATCACATTGTCCTGTGTCTCTACGATGTTTTTGTTTTTTTTTTAATCATGAAAACTGTTCCCAGAAACCCCACAAGAGACTTTCTGTTTCATCTCATTGGCCAGAACAGCATCACAGGAGACTATTGGGATTGGCGTAGACCAGCTAGGAGGCACCCCTTAGAGCCTGTGGAGGAGGCAGGCATCCAAGCAGAGCTGGGCCTCAGCAGGCAGGGGAGGACAGGGACTGGCAGGTGTCCTTTGGTCACTCAGAGGACTTCCTTCAATCCTCCCGGGGCTGGTGGGCATAATAAACAGGATGGCAGCACTTGGATGGCTGTGGTTGCTTTGTCTCCAGTGAGTGCCCTGGGAAACCATCTCTTTGGTCACCATACGGCTATTTGGTGAGCTGCTTGCTGGGGTGAGCTGCTGCTGGATGGGTGTGGTTGAAACTGGAAGGGTAAGGTCCCAAAGCCACTGTCTGCCCCTCGGTGATGGCAACAGGTAGTCCCCACTCCAACTTCCATGCAAATCTATGGGAATTGGAACACGGTATCAAGGGGAACAGGGGAGTCAGGCCATCAGGGCCCCACTGAGGAAGGCGCCTGTTGTACCATATTTTGGCAGCTTGAATGTGTATCCACTGGCCCAGGGAGTGGCTTAATTACCAGTGTAATAGCAGGTCCACTTACAGCTGCAGGTTTCATTGAGGAAAAAGCATTGTTGCAAAATGCGTCTGATGTGGTTGAGTGGTGAGGCCACGGTCACCGTGGATTTTAAGTGCTGGTAAAGTGTGTAGAAAAAGAAAAAGCACAAGTCATACTTGGTAGAGAACATTTTCCTTCCTAGATGCCAGGTGTGAAAGGATGCCAGGAATATTCTCTGCTCTTTCCTCCTGCTTCCTGAAGGACTGAGTCCACACTAGCTATTATCAAACAAACTTCCAGGAGAAAAGACCTCAGAACCTATACGTTCTTTATGATCAGAATCACAGCTATACATTCTTTATAATTGTTGCTATATGTTCTTTATAATCGCTGCTATACGTTCTTTATAATCAGAAAGTGCTTTCCGGCCAGGCACGGTGGCACATGCCTGTAATCCCAGTACTTTGGGAGGCCAAGGCAGGTGGATCACCTGAGTTCAGGAGTTTAAGACCCCCTGGCCAACATGACAAAACCCTGGCTCTACTAAAAGTACAAAATAATAATAATAATAGCCAGGCGTGGTGGCAGGCGCCTGTAATCCCAGCTACTCGGAGGCTGAGGCAGGAGAATCTCTTGAACCTGGGAGGTGGAGGTTGCAGTGAGCTGAGATCACACCACTGCATTCTAGCCTGGGCGACAGAGTGATACTCCGTCTCGAAAAAGAGAAGAGTGCTTTCCGCTGTGTTACTGAGGTCCCTGCTGCTCTGCTAACTCCTTCTCAACCTGAGAGGTAAAGCAGGTGCTTTCACCTCTGTGTGGTCCGTGTGCTGGGTGCCTGCTACATCAAATCTCCCTATGCAGAGAGAATCGGAAGGGAGTGCTGTGTTCCCGAGTGGCTCGTGGGCCAAGGGGAGAGACAGCAAAACCAACACATGCCACAGAGCTGCCTTTTATATGAATTCAAATTCTGGGATTTCAGACTAGGGCAATCTGACAAATATTTATGGACTTTCACTAGACCAAAATTGGAATAAATACCACACACACCCCAATTTTTAAAATTAGTAAAAACGTGATTTTAAAGCAGGCTGCCTACGTTAATAGTAAACCACATCTTCTGTAGCGTGGAAAGTCAGTGCCATTTGAGCTGGTCAACAGAAATACAGAACAAATCCTCAGTGATGTGTGCTTCTTTGCAAAAATCAGCCTTGAATTATGCAGGTTTGAAATAGGCAAATCTTCCTAAACAAATTCTTTGCATACAATACCTCCACCCCCTATTCCAGTATAATATTTAAACTCTGCTAGATGTCCGCTTAGTTCTTTCATCAATGTGAAGCTATTTCATTAGCAGTTAGCAACTATGCCCTGGGATCTGACCCAATGCCTGTTTTTGTAAATAAAGTTTTATTGGCACACAGCCATACCCATTCATTTACAATTCACAGATGGTCACTTTCTCACTCCAATGGAGTAGTGGCCACAAAAACCATCTGGCCCAGATGTCTAAAACATTTATTATCTAGATCTTTATAAGAAATGTTTGCTGGCTTTAGAATGAGGAGTTTCATCACTGGGATAAGCGACTCCATTTGCTTGTGCCTATGGAGATTTCTCAGCCTTGTTGCACCTTATTGCTATAACTCTATGACATATTAGTGGCCTCTACGCCACTTCTCAGCTGTCTGGCCTGAGAGCTCTGTCCAGACAGATTGACAAAGGCCAGTACCTGGTAAAGAAGGCAGTGTCTGAGGGGAGCCAGGGATGCAGTCATTCACCCTTTTGTTCAGCCATTCAGTGAGTGTGCAGCACGCATCATCTCTGTGCAGGCACTGTGTTAGGAACTGCAGATGTAGCCACTGCCGGTAGAAAGGGCACCTGTTCTCCTTTTGTGTTTGTTTATTTGTTTTTTGAGACAGAGCCTCACTGTCTCCCAGGCTGGAGTGCAGTGGCACAATTTAGGCTCACTGCAACCTCTGTCCCCCAGGTTCAAGCAGTTCTCCCACAGCAACCTCCCAAAGGCTGGGATTACAGGCATGTGCCACCGTGCTCAGCTGGCACCTGTTCTCACTAGAATGGATATCATAGTGGGGGAGATGTAGGATGGACAAATTGGCAAGGGGGATAAGTTCAGGCACTGCCGTGTGCTGTGGAGATAATAAAACAGGAAAGTGGGACGAACTCTGGGGATGGGGACGGGGGGAGGGTACCTGCTTAGCTGGGGTGGTCAGGGCTGGCTCTGAGGAGGTGACGCGTCCCTGAGAGCTGAAGGATGAGGGCAAGGCAGCCAGGCAAAGGTCTGGCTGGGAGGCTCTGCTTGTGCCTTCATGCTGTTGTTCTTTGTTGATGCACTGGCCCAGGAAGCACTTGTGCCCCATCATGGCGCTAGAATATTAACAAGTCCTGGCCCTGTCACCATGCAGGAATTCAGAGGTGGCCTAACAGAATGGTTAGATGTCTTGGGTTTGAATCCTGGCTTCACTGCTTAGGAGCTGTGTGACTGTAAACAAGTTGATGAGCCTCTGTGAGTCTTGGTTTCCTTAACAGCAGAATGGGGATAATAATTGTAGCTGCGTTATAAGGTTGGATGAGGACTCTGTGAACAAAGTGTAAAGGCTGTAACACCCTGCCACATACACAGGTTTTGCACCGCAGCCCTCAGCGTACAATTCACGTAGACCTCAGAGGTACAGAGAGTGCAGAGCATGTGCTCAGATCATCCTGACTCAGAGGCGTAGAGGGAGTGCATGTGAGCCAAGCCCAGGACTGCACAGCAGGTGTTCCAGTGGAGGGCCTAGAATCCAAGGGGGATTTGTTTTGCTGTGTGGGGTAGAAAAAGGTTATTTGGGAAGAATTCCCAGAAGAGGCAACATTTAACAGTCTTAGAAAGGTGGTTAGGAATTCCGCAACCTGAACAAAGGTGGTGGGGGTGCCAGGTGAGGGAACGGAATGCACAAAGGTGCTGTGTCTTGAAGCTCCGTGGCACCCCTAGGGAGGGAAGAGGATCTGCAGGGGTGCCATTGGTGTGTGGTGAGATCAGATGCGGGTTCCAAAGATTACACTGGTAACTCTGGGAGGAGAGCGGTGAGGCAGAGAGAAGGCCGAGAAGCCACGTGGATATCACTGAAACAGTTCAGGGCAATGAGGGCGATGGCAACGACTTTGGAAATGAAGAAGGAAAAGAATGATGAAGAAAAAAGGATGTGTCAATCCAGTGGGGCCAGCCCTGCTCAGAGCCTGCTGCAAACAGCCCTGTTTACGTTGGCTGGTCTGTGCTTCCATCAGCCAGGGTGACTCACTTGTATTTAGCTTGAAGCAAGAACCTAAGGCTGAGTCCTTTGGCTCCGACCTCTAACGCAAATGCTCCATATAGATGTAGCACTTTCTGACTTTCCTTAGAAGCGATGATGATGCTGGGTCCAGATATCCACCCTTGGATGTTTTGAACTCTCAGCCGTGGGCCCTTCACCAAAACTGCAATGTTAATCATCTTCCCACTTCCAACATCCCTCTCCTTTGAGACCCCACTAATCAGCGAGTTCTCCCAGCATGCCAGAAGTCCCAGGCATTCAAGAGACATTTGAAAATGTTCTCCACCTGGTAGGTGAGATTCGGGTTTGGTGAATGGAGTTCTGGTGTGAGCCGGGTGCCCCACGTACTGGATCTGATGGTATCTCTGGCTGGCCTGTGTGATGGCCCCAGCGGTCACTCAGCACCTGAAATGTGGCCAGCCCAAATGGAGATGCGTGGCGGGGAGAAATCACCCAGGACCCCAAAGATTCATCATCCCATTAGTAATCTTCATATGGATCTTACATTGAAATGAGCATCATTTGGATCATCGAGTTAAATAAAATGTTATCACAATTCATTTTACATGCTTCTCTTTTTTTTTTTTCGAGACGGAGTCTCACTCTGTCGCCCAGGCTGGAGTGCAGTGGCGCAATCTCGGCTCACTGCAACCTCTCCCTCCTGGGCTCAGGCGATTCTCATGCCTCATCCTCCCAAGTAGCTGGGATTACAGGCACCCACCACCATGTGGACCTAATTTTTTGTATTTTAGTAGAGATGGGGTTTCACCATGTTACCCAGAGTGGTCTTGAACTCCTGAGCTCAGGCGATCCACCCACCTTGGCCTCCCAAAGTGCTGGGATTACAGATGTGAGCCACTGCGCCCAGCCCATATTCATTTCTTTAGGGCTGAATCCACTCCACACCTGCTGCATTTGGACTGCGCAGTGTTTTAAAGACATTTGAATTTGTGAGTGAACTTTAAAACATCATCGTATTTCACACAAAAACCAGAGATTTCAGCTTCTCAAAAAATCTCCTTCTGGGCACAGCTCCAGCTGCAGGTGAGTAGCCACCGTGTGCTGTAGACAGGACATCTGCTGGGATCCAGTTCTTCCTGTGCCCCGTGCTACTGTCTCGACCGTCCCTTCTGTGGCTGGCACGGCTGCCTGGTAGAGAGCAGGTGATGTCTGATCCAGACACCAGGCTTGGAAGAATACTTCCCAGTTCATCCGGAATAACCCCTGCTTCTGGGTTAGACAACGAGACAAGAGAGTCTGGATGCTGGCCCAATTACAGAACTAAGAAAGTGAAGTCTGTTGGCCTCAGTTTCCCTGTGTGTGGGGAGCATAATTATATGTACAGTCAGGAGTTGTTCAGCCTAATGACTGCTTGCGAAGCCCAGTGAGATGACTCGATTAGGACCTGTGGAAAGGGTTCTCACCAGGACTTGGCCTTTGGTTCTCACCCCAAGCTAAATGCCGGTGAGTCACCCTGGCTGATGGAGGCACAAACCGGCCAACACAAACAGGCCTGTTTGCAGCAGGCTCCGAGCAGGGCTGGCCCCACTGGATTGACACAGGGCTGCGTGGCTCATCTATGTCTCTAAACCATGAAAGCATTTTCCATGCAGGTGCCTCGGCCCAGGGCAGCTGAGGTTGCTGCAGAGAAGGGCGCCTCCTCTAGCTTCTGATGTCTAACGCAAATGCTCCGTATACATGTGGTGTTTTCTGACTTTCCTTATAAGCAACGATGATACTGGGTCCAAATCTCCACCCTTGGATGTTTCAAACTCTCTCAGCCGTGGGCACCTCACCAAAACTCTAATATTAAGGATAATAAACTTCCCACTTCCAACATCCCTCTCCTTTGAAATCCCACTAAGCAGCGAGGTCTCCCAGCGTGCCAGATGACCAGACAAGGGTTATCACACCCCGGAACCACTTAGCACCTTCCAGAGGGAATGAAGCCCTAGCTGGATTGAAGCTGCAGGGGAAAGGGCGGGAGATCCCACGCTGACGTTCCCAGGCCCAGGCAGGCAGCTCCGATTTGCTGGTCTTGCCCTCGGATCCTGTTCCACTTGAAAGATGATGCAGGAAGGAGACAAGATCACTCCCTTCTCCAGGGCTCTGCTTGGGTGAAGCCTGGGCTGTCCTGTGGGTGCTCTTTGTTTCTGCCTGGAGAAGACAGGACCACGTACCAGGGGTGAGGGTGCTTTCCACCTCTGCAGAGACTGGTGTTCTAACACAAAGCATGCCCCTCTCACTACAGCACTGCAAGGCTGGCACCGCCTGCAGGAGCCAGCGCCTTGATGGGGGACAGGGGCGCCCATTCTTGCCATCGAGGACATTACAGTAGTTGCAGGATTTGCACAGATAGAGAGAGGGAGGTGTCTGGGTAAGCTGTGGAGGTCCTCCTGCCTCACTGCCATGCCCCCGAGGACACACGGGAAACAGCTCTGCTGACCCCTGGGCCAATATTAAAGCTGGGAACAAGAAGGCAGGACTCTAGGGCTCAGGTAGGCTCACCCAGAGCAGCTTGTAAAACAGGTCCCTGCTCAGGTCCTTCCAAAGCCACCTGTGGCAAAGCAGTGGATGATGGCTGTAACTGGGGGAGGAGGGGGGCGCGAGTCAGTGCCGCCACTACAAGTCATGAAAAGCCCGTCCTGGGACACCAGGATGGAGGAGATTCTGCTTCCAGCTGGGTGAAGCTCCCCACTGAGCTCCCAGCCCTGCCCTCCCTCTAGAACCAGCCTTGGCTGCCTCTGCCCTGACCCCCATCTTCCCTTGAACTTCTGTGATCTGCATCCTAGGGACAGGTGGTGGAGTGTGGCCTAACTTTTCTGTTCTGTTTGACTTGGACATCTGAAGACATTGCCTCTTTAAAGACACAAGATATCTCTCTTCTTTTTTTGGTGGGGAGAGGGGGTGGTCTGCATCTCTCTGTGGAGCCTAGAGCAGGGCTGGGTAGCGATGCAATGCAGGGATGAAGGACAGATGGCCTGGATGTGCAGGCACTGACTGCTTCTCTTGCCATTTATGTTAGTTCTGGTGACACCAATTATGACCCAGCACTTACCGGTGTTCTCATTATATAACCCTACCCAACCTTCCCAGAGGTTGATCGTGTCATGAGTGCTCCCATTTCACGGTTCGGAAAACTGAGGCCAGGGAGGTCAAGCAGCCTGCCCAGGGTCCCAGAGGCGGGGCAGAGCCGGTCAGCAACCTGTGCCTACTGCTCCAGGGCCGGGTTCTCTGCTATGTCTCTGGCTCTTAAGAGTGAAGAAAAAAACCCTTAAAGAGAACAGTTGAAGTTTGGCTTCTGAGCTGTTGTAGGTTAAAAAAAGAACAAGGGCGGTTTGCCATGGGGTAGCCGAGGAAGCTGATGACCTAGTCCCTTTTATAACACTGCCCTGAGACACACGTACACACAACGCAAAAACACTGACTTCCTTCTGATCATAGAATTAATACATTCATTATATGAAATGTACAACACATGAAATACACATACACAGAGAGAGTGAAAATCTCAGAGGCCCGCCACCCAGACTCTATGCCCCTGTGACTCCGTGCACCTCCTCCGGTCTTTTTTCTGAAAGCCTGAGCACCACGATTATATAGAATTTCCTAAGTGTGATCTTACTGTACATGCTTTCCATGGCCTACTTTATTCTTCATGTAAGGTACCATGAGTATCTTTCCCCAGCAGGGAACATTCTTTAGAAAGATCATTGTGACTCGTCAACGTTCCATTGGGTCAGAATTTTTAATGAATCCCCCAATGTTCCTGAACATTTAGATTTTTCCAGCTATTTCCAATGTATTTTTACTTCTCAATGTCATTTTTAATCTTTAACACAATATAACATGTTAGAAAAGCTATCTAGCTTTGATTTAGTTTCCCCAAAATGCTGGGTGATTGGAGTTCCTGGCCCTAGAGCTGGAGGTTGGATGCAGTGTCTGGTTTGTGGCACACACAAAGCAAGCTCAATCCTGGTTTCGTTCTGGGTTCAGAGTGCAAGCTGGCTGCTTTTCTGGTTTTGGGGTTGGGCTAGGAGGGTGGGAGGAGGGAGGCCGCATGCCACCCCAGTCCCCTGGCCTGATGGACAGGTTTCCAGGATAAAGGGAGGTGCCAGAGAGGTAGAGACGCTCTCCCAAGGACACAGAGCAGTGATGCCCAGAAGGGAGTGGAGCCCCACGGCCTACACCCTGGGCTGGGGCTGGGGCTGGGGCGTGCACGTCCTTGTCCCTTTGAAAGTTCGAAGTCAGGCTTGTGCCATAGTTTTTGCAATCTGTGACTTGCGAGTCAGCCCTTCTCTGACTTGCGTATTTGGAGAGACGTCAGCAGGCCACGGCCCCCAGCACAGGCCATTTCCTCAGGAACTGTGCACGTTCAGTTTGCACAGTGTCTCTTTCCTTTCCATCTTCAGCAAATGCTTTTCTCTTTTTGTCCTTGGCACAGAGGGAAAAACGGTTCTGCAGGCAGCCCCTTCATGTTTCCCGTTCACCTCTACCCCTGGGAAAATGCCGCTGAAAGGCCTGGGATGAACATTTCTCTCCTAAGACTCTTCCCATCTTTTACAACGACAGAGGCGCGTTATGGCCTCAGTTTACCATAAACACAACTGGAAACAATATGACAGCCTGTGGGGACGTGGGGGAGATGGTGGGGGGGAGGTCTGCGGAAAATGCAGGGACAGACGCATTTCCTCTCGCATGGATTCCGAGACCACAGTGCTGCTGCCAGCCCCTTCTTTCAGGGCCTCTGGGATTACAAGACAGTGTGCTGCTGGGAACGTCTCTTCCCACATTCATCCGTTAACCTGGGCTGAGTTAAGTGAGGCAGGAGGGCTTTGGAGAAGGGGCTGGAAGAACCTTCTGGGTGGTCTCCCATGCGAGGGTGGGGCTGGGGTGCCATGGAGGTGTCAGGAGTCCCGTTCCCATCCCTCCCACCCACGAGAAACTTCTCAGGAAGGAAGATGTCGTTCCTGGAAGGAGGGTGTGCTCGGTGGTCTTGATGGTGGAGGCCCTGCCAGGGTCACAGGGTCAGTGGAAGCCGAGGCGTTCCACACTCTGCTGGTTTAGAACCACAGGCAATGAGGCCCAAAGACCTGACCACACAAGCCCTCCCACTGCTCCACAACCCTGGCAAAGGAGGTGGCGTCTCTGAGCCTCCCACCTCTCATCTGAGAATGTCAGCGTGTGGCAGTCAGTTTTATGTGGCCAGGCTTAGTGTGCCTGGAGATGAACCCAAATCCTCATCTCAGGGTTGCTGGGCAAGGGTTTTGAAGACGGAGTTGATGCCTACAATCAATAAAGTAGCTTACCCCTGAGAATGGGAGCACATCACCCAGCCACAGAAGGCCTTCCGGGGGAAAGCAGGTTTCCTGAAGGAGGATAAACTCTGCCTCATAGAAATCCTCCCTGAGGCTCCAGCTGCCAGCCTGCCCTACAGATTTTGGACTTGCCAGCGTCCACAATTGTGTGAGCTAATGCCGTCAAACCCTTCTCTATCGACCAACTGTCCATACCCATATTTACACCCATATCCACAGCGTCATCTATGTCTGCCTTCTGCCGGTCACATCTCCGCAGAGCCTTGACGGATGCACCCAGTTAGCCACTAGGGTTTAACGAGTCACCTATGTAATGCACCCAGCCCCACGTCCAGTCACAGAGGACGCCTTGGGTCATGACAGTGACAAGGTTGACTGTGCTCAGCCAGGTTTGTTCTCGGAGTTCACGTGACCACACATGGAGGCCCCCCCAGATGCTGATATGATGTTCAGACACTGAGCTTGGACCCTCGTTGCCCCCTCTGCCCGCGGGCCGCTTGCTGCAGCTCTGCCCTGCGCCTGGCCGGGTGCACATCAGTGGAGTTTATTTTATCTTGATGAGCCTGAAATAAACTCTCTATTAGGAAAATTGTACATTTCTGGCAATTTAAGACAGAGAAAAAGAGGAGGAGAGTGTGTGTGCACGAGCTTGACACACTTCAGACAATCATAAAAAACAATTGATTCCCAGGAGCGTGTGTAGGGAGCATGGGGAAGGAGCCCCGTGGAACTAGGTCTTTGGATGAAGGTTGCTCTGGTGACATGCTCCAGGTAAAATAGAAAGCCTGTTTATTTTCTTCTTTAACAGTCACACTGGATTCTGAAATTAAACTCTGGGGGAAGAAGATCTCAAAAGATATCCCTTGGCCAGACGCAGTGGCTCACACCTGTAATCCCCCAGCACTTTGGGAAGCCGAGGCAGGCAGATCACTTGAACCCAGGAGTTCGAGACCAGCCTGGGCAACATGGCAAAAACAACAACAACAACAAAAACGCTTCTCTACAAAAAGTACTAAAAATAGCCAGGTATGGTGGCACACCCCTGTACTCCCAGCTACTCTGGAGGCTGAGATGGGCGGATCACCGGAGCCCAGTAGGTTGAGTCTGCATTGAGCCATGATTGTGCCACTGCACTCCAGCTTGGGTGACAGAGCGAGGCCCTGTCTCAAAAAAAAAAAAAAAAGAAGAAGAAGAAGAAGAAGAAAGCAAAGAGATCCCATGTTCACATGTCATTAGCTATTGTCATCAACGGGGACCTAAGCCTCTCTGTTCACCTCCCCCTCCCTTTTGACCTCCCTATCTCTGTTTTCACTTCCTGTCTTTATACTCAGACTAGGCCTAATTCACAGCCAAGCTGACTCTCCACTGTCTGGCTTTCAGACAGATCCGTGGTTATATTCTCACCCTCTCTCCAAGACCCAGAAGCCAGCTTCCACTTTCCACCGGGCTATCACCCCATTCCCAGATCTGCACCCCAGCATCCAAGCACCAGGCCTCCAAGCAGCTTCACCTCTGAAGCTGCACACGGCCACGCCCGAGCCCAAGACTAGTTATTCTCCATTTCATGCAACAAATTGCCTGAGACCTGGAGCGTTTGAATCACCCACAGAAAACACCTTTCTGACTCAATTCTTCTGAAATGCCCCAGGACTGGCAACCGAGCCAGTGTAAGCTGTTTTTTTGTAGCGGGTGTGCCCATAAGCTTTCAGAAGTGGCTCACTGTGCACCCAGGGGAGGCCAGACTCAGGAAGTAAACACACTGTGTTTCTTTTAGGTTGAAGTGCGCATTTTGAAACACAGAGACTGCCCTGTTTTGTTTAATTGTCGTTATTCAGTCATTCGTGCTACCAGGAGGTCAAATACAGTTCTTACCGCCTGGGAAGCTGTCTGGGCGCAGGTGTTCTCTGGCTCACGAGCTGTTTAACTTCACAATGATATGCAAGATGTGGGCATTGCGTGGACCTGCCTCCAGGCGTTTTGCTGCACGTGAGCTGCTGGCTTGTAGCTGCTTGTAGATCTCTGCCAGCGAGAGATTTAGTGCTTCCAACATACGAAAACTGGCCCAAAGGCTTTCACTGAAATAAAAGACGGCTGTTTACCAAGGTTTGGACAGTATTTGTTTTCAGATGTCTGCGAACTGTCCCCGCAGAGCTCGCAATCATTTCAATTCACGCGGAGAAACCTCTCTTATTTTACTTACTAGATGTATTAGTTTCCCGGGACTGTCGTAACTGAGGACCACAAGCTGGGTGGCTTAAAACAAGCAACATTTATTCTTGCATAATTCTGGAGGTTAAAAGAAGTCCAAAATCAAGGTGTTGGCAGGGCCATACTCTCTCTGGAGGCTCCAGGGGAGGCTCCTGCCTTGCCTCCTCCTAGTTTCTGCTGGTTGTGGCAACCCTGGGTTTGTGGCCACATCGCTCCCATCTCCGCCTCTGTCTCCACGTGGAGTCTCTGTGTCTCTTCTCTTATGATGACACTGTGTCTCTTATATGTCTCTTCTCTTATGATGAGTAGGGCCCAGCCTACTCCAGTATGATTTCATCTTAACAACTACATCTACAATGACCTTGTCTCTTGACACAGTCACATGCTGGAGTCCTGTGTTTCTAGAACCTCCACCAATCTTTTCAGGGAATGCAGTTCAACCCACAATAGTAACCCATGTTTTATTCCAGGACTTAAAAACACAAGCTCCTTGGTCACACTAGAAAAGCAGACAAAGAATATGGAAAGTCAGACACTTAGAGTGGGGGTCACAGGCACCAACGCCCGTGGGGGCCCAGCTGGGAGCATGAAGGAGGGTTGAGTCCTGGGTTAGAAACAGCCGCCCAGCACATCCAGCTTGGGTTGGGCCTGGGATAGAGCTGTGCGTACAAGAAACGCCCCAGTCTTCCCTCACTCCACTATGAGGAGACATTTCAGAGGAAGTGCAAGTGTGTGAGAAAAGTTGGCAGACTTCTGCTCTCAGGAACGGAGGATGAAGGAGCGGTGAGGTCTGTGGCAAACTGGATGGTCCAGGCCTCCTCTAAGGGGCAGCCCCAGGGAATCCCAGCCACTTACTCCCATGGAAGAGAGCGGCCAGCAGAGCCTTGACGCCTTGATTACTCAAGGGAAGCTGGACGACTGGACATGGGAGTGAAATGACCTGATTTGTACATCTTGGTAACAAAACAGAATTTGTTAAGAACTTAGGGTTGCCGGGTGCGGTGGCTCAAGCCTGTAATCCCAGCACTTTGGGAGGCCAAGGCGGGTGGATCACGAGGTCAGGAGATCGAGACCATCCTGGCTAACATGGTGAAACCCCGTCTCTACTAAAAAATACAAAAAACTAGCCGGGTGAGGTGGCGGGCACCTGTAGTCCCAGCTACTCAGGAGGCTGAGGCAGGAGAATGGCGTAAACCCGGGAGGCGGAGCTTGCAGTGAGCTGAGATCCGGCCACTGTACTCCAGCCTGGGCCACAGAGCGAGACTCCGTCTCAAAAAAAAAAAAAAAAAAAGAACTTAGGGTAGACGGAGGCATCTGTAGGCAGAGCTGGAACCTGAGTGTCGTTTTTTTTTTTTTTTTACTCATAGAAAGGGGAAACTGAGGATGACCCGGTGGGGGTTGTGGAACACCTCCTGTGGCAGGCTCATGGTGGACTGCAAGGCATCCAGGCCCTAATCTCTGAAACCTGTGACTATGTCTCCTTCTACAGCACAAGAGACTTTGCTGATGTGATTCACACAGATTCACGTACCTCTATGTACACGTCAGGCACACAGATACACATACTCATACACAGATACAGAAGTGCACATACACATGCACACAGATACACATACACACATCACCCAAATACAGACGTATACATGTGCACACATACATGCACACATGTACACACACATCACCCAAATACAGACATGTAAACATACACACGCACATACACACACATGCATGCATATAAACACACATCACTCAAATACAGATATACAAGCATGTACACACACATTCACACATGCACATGGATACACATCACACAATGCACATACATGTTCATGCATATACAACCACACGTGTATACACTACACACATACACAATCTGCATACCCAACTGCACACATACACACATGCACACAGATGCACATACGTATAGTACATAGCACACACATACACTGCAGATACACATATCACAAATATACACACACTACACATACACACATGCACACATACACACAGATGTGCATACATATAGTACATAGCACACACATACACTGCACATACACATATCACAAATATACACACACTACACATAAACACACATGCACACAGATACACATACACATACGCACCTATACATATGTACATACATCCACACACGTGCACAATCACAGGTTTATACACACAATCACATACACACATGCACACACACAGATTCACCTACATATAGTACACAGCACACACACTTGCACTGCCCATATATATATATATCACAAAGATACACACATACACATAAACATACACAGGCATGTGCATATGCACACAGATATACACATATGTGCATGCACACATCACACACATGCATATGCATACCCATGCATGCATAACCATACATGTATGCACCACACATGTACACACATATACACACATCTGTACACACATGCACACACACTGAATCACATCATATAATACACAGCACACACATACATGCACACATCACACACACACACCACAGTCCCCTGGGTCCCAGGCCTGCATCGGCAGGGATATGCTGGGGAGTGCTGTCTGTATGCTGGGGAGCGCTGTCTGTGTGCCTGGCCCCAGGTTTAGGGGGTGCATGCTGCAGAACTCCGCCTGCCCTGACCACCCTGTGTTTCTGCAGTAGAGATAGCTGGGTAGTGGCGGGGACACACCACAGGCCTTGGCATCAAGAGGGAGCTCTGCATGAGGAGTGGGCTGGGGACCGTTGCTTGCAGAAACAGGAAGGCCTGGTGGCTCTCATTCGGGCAGAGGGAGCAGAACCGGAGAACTTTGCCAGAACCTCGCCCAGGCAGAGGAAACAGAACCAGAGAACTTTGCCAGAACCTCGCCCAGGCAGAGGAAAGAGAACCGGAGAACTTTGCCAGAACCTCGCCTGGGCAGAGGGAGCAGAATCAGAGAACATGGCCAGGACCTCGCCTGGGCAGAGGAAGCAGAACCGGAGAACTTGGCCAGGACCTGGCTGCAGCTTGTTCTTCTGTGTCTTTCAGGTCCAGGTGGAACGCTTATCTCGTTCATCTGCTTATTTTTTTTACCCTTTGCAGGATCCTTTCAATATGTTTTAAAGAGCAAGCCTGAGTTTCCTGCCTCACCCGAGTCAAGAGCCCAATTCTCTGGGGCGCTTTGTGGTCCTGGGGAGGGAGGAGCTGCCCCAGGGGAAGAGTGTGTGTCCTGGGGCTGCCGGCCTCACACAACAGGAGCCTCTCCTCTCAGCGCTCTGAAGGCTGCAAGTCCAAAGTCAGGGTGTGGACGAAGAGGCTCCTTGTGCAGGCTCTGTAGGAGCATCTGTTCCAGGCCTCTGTGCAACTGTGGAGAGCTGGCGTTCCTAGCTGTGGTGTGCCGGCAGCCCTCCGCGTTCCTTGGCTTGTGGACGCATGACTCCACTGCAGTCTCCGCCTGTGCCTCCGCGTCACCTTCATGTGTGTCTATGTGTCTCCTCTTCTCCTTCCTGGAAGGGCTCTCTCCTTGGATTTCAGGCCCACCCTACTCCAGTGTGTGCTCTTTTCCGTCCTTACCTTCATGACATCTGCAGTGTCCCCATTTCCAGATGAGGTGACATTTGGAGGAGGGCATGACTTTTGGGTGAACACTATTCAATGCTCCACAGAGAGCATTCTGGGAAGTGTGGCAGGGGCTCGATGGCTCAGGGGTGCTGTTGTCCATGGTCCATGATCTTCCCTGGTCTTGGCTTCTGTAAATGCCTGGCTGCCATCTCATCCCTCCCTGGGGCATCCAGAGCGCAGACTCCGTCGAGAAGTTGCCTAAGTTCAACTTCTGGCTCTGGCGTTTCCTAACACGGGAACCTCGGAGATGAGCCGTGCCTCGGCTTCCCCGTCTGTAAGCATGAGGAGAATGGTGACTGCCTGGACCTCATGGGCTTGCTGCAAGCCTGAGATCAGCCCGTACACATGAAGGGCTCCCAGCAGAGCCTGGTAGAGTCTCACCCAGGTGCCCACTTCCTTTTCCTCTGACTTTGGGCAAGTTGCTTGTCTGCGGTAAACCTCAGTTTCTCTGTGGTAAAATGAGCATAACCGTGCTCTTTCAGAGAGGCATTGTGAGATCAAAGGGATCATTTCCAAGAGGCTGGCTCCCAGTCGAGATGCTCAGTAAAGGTCAGCCATTATTACCCGTATATAATGACTTCCTATTTCTGCTGTAACAAATCACCAACTAAGGGCTTAAAACAACACGGATGACTCACCTTACAGTCCCGGAGGTCAGGAGTCCAAAATGGGTCTCACGGAGCTAAACTCAGGCGTCACCAGGGCTTTGTCCCCCGGGAGGTTCCGGGGGGTGAGGGGAATCCATTTCCTTTCCTCTTCCAGCTTCCAGAGGCGCCCATGTTCCTGACTCCCACCCTCCATCCCTCCGACCTCCGCTTCCCTGGTCACCTCTCCTCCTCTGTCGCAGCCCTCCTGCCTCCCTCTTCTAAGGGCCCTGGGGGTGACACTGGTCCCACACAGAATACCCAGGAAAATCTCTTCAGCTCATTTGCGAGTCCGTGTTACCCTGTAAGGTGACACAGTCGCAGGTTTCAGGGATGAGGGCGTGGACATCTTTGGGGAGCCCCTCAATCCACCTCTCACAATCTCCAACAGTCTTTAAAGAGCACTGTCTGTCTTCTGTGGCAAGCAGAATGAATACGCCCACCGAGAGCTGCTCTCCGCCTGCAGAGATGCCAGCCCCAGAGCGTGCCTACCTCCTGTTCAAAACCACCCACGTTCTGGGAGAGGGGAAGGAACACTCGCCCACTCATTTGGCCGGTCCTGCTGAGATGCCCCTGGCTCTGCCTGGGGTCCTCGCTCTGCCCTGCCCTGTGGCTTCAGGGGTCCCTGGTCTGCAGCTGGACCCCTCCCCGCTGGCTGGCTCAGTCCCCACACTCAGCACCGTCCGCACTCCTATTCCACTAGTCTGTGGGTCACACCCATGCACCCCGTAAGCACTTTTTGTGTAAACTATTAATAAACTCTCTAAACCCCCCAGATGGCATCACATAGATGCATCATGGGTGCTCGGCGAGTCCGGCTGAATAGATGAATGAATAAAAATAAAGGACAATGGAAGAAGCCTCCTGGCTCTATAGGAAACATAACTCACACGGGACTCAGGGAGCTCTGTGCATTCTCAGCACTCCTGCTACCTCTACGTGGAAGTCTGGAGTCCAGAGAAGACATCAAAATCACTCTAAGGAAGCTGAAACACAGGAAGCTGAAAACAAGTCCAGGGGCTTGGAGGCGCAGCGATGGACAGTGAGAAAACAGGTAGCCTTGGTACAGCACCCAGAGACAGGCAGAAGCAGGGAGCTCCACCTCCCGTGGGCTGGAGGGACACCGGGAGGAGATATGTCACCTGACCTGGGCCTATCCGAGCTAGAGGCGCGCACGGCCACCTGGACAGGAGCAGGGACCCTGGAGGAGGCCTGTCCCGTGGGAGGCAGAGCCGTGAGGAAAAGCTGCCTCTGCAGGGCAGAGAGAGAGGGACAGACACCAGCTTCTCTCTGTTCCTGGCCTCCAGGTTTCTGCTGCCAGGGCCTCCTTTGTTTGAACCCACCTAGCAGCCAGGCAGCAAGGGAGGCAAGAAGGGTGGTTTCCTTTCGTGCCCAGCAGGGCCCACAGCATGTGGGGTGGACTCAAGAATGAACAAACTGCTCCAATTTTGTTGGGGAGAATCCCAAGAAAGCTGAAGAATGCCCTCCACCCCAGCCCCTGACAGATGAGTGGGGCTGTGGGTGTGAGCACAGATGACGCCATGGAGATGGCATCTGTCTAGAGTACAGGAAAAAGGTGCCAAGGGCCTTCAGGATTTTTGGCTGAGCCCAAAGCTCTTTGCCTGTAATCCTTCATTTAATCCTCAGAACAGCCAAATGATGCCCATTTTATAGACTGACAAACTGAGGCCAGGGACATCCACCTGGGACTTACATACACATGGTGCAGCTGCCAAGCCCTCTTTCTGCCTGTCTGGGAGGCCCTTGCCAGCTCCTCTGATGGTGCCATTGCATGGCTGACCCCGCGGAGCTCCGGGCAGGGGTATCCAGGGGCTCTGCTGCTGCTAATCACAGTGTGGACTGTGCCAGCAGCCGGCTGCGCCCACTCTGAGCCATCCGTGCACACAGTAGGGCAAGCAGCTCATCTGCAATCACAGGATAGGCAAAAATGCAAAGGCAGGAGTTAGCACCAAGGTATCTGGGGGCAGGTGAGAGCCAGGTGTGCAGCCCCAGCCCAAGGGGTCGTCTCTGATGCAGGCAGCCAGGAGCAGACGAAGGAGATGGAGCCAGCCAGCTGGCTTCAACTCCTGTTTTGCTTCACTTCCTAGCTGGGTGGCCTTAGGCATGTTTCTTGTCCTCTCTGCACCTCTGCAAACTAAGCTGTCAAGTGGGAATGTCATAAAAGCTGTCTTATAAGTTGTTGTAAGTATTAAATATGAGAAAAAAAGCTAGAGAGCTTGGCACCTAGCATGACCCTCCAAATCATGAACTCGAACGTCTTCCTTTCCAAGCTCAGACCTTTCAGTGTCTGGGAGAGGGTACGGCATGCAGGCTATCTGTCCTAGGGACCTGTGCCTCCTGATGCCACAGGCCAGCTCTTTTAAACACTTGCTATCTTTTTCCACCCTGGCTCTTTCTGCTGGTGTCATGGGCAATGCCTACAGCCAGCGGACTGCTTTGGCTAACATACAACTTTCCAGTGGATCTCCTGGACAGATGTCTCCAGGGTGTGACTTTTCCAAGACAGTCATCACCAGCTCCCTTGTCCTGCTTGTTCCTAATTTTAATGTGGGTCATCTTCAGGGCCTGTGGGTTCTATGGAAAGACATCTCCTATCACAAGAAAGCTGGTGAAATTCCATGAGGACATTTCAGCACGAGCTGTTCTTTCCAACCCTTTTCTGCGGATTAGCTTTGTGTATCCCCACAACTCTATGAAGCTGATATTATTACTACTACTATTATTATTATTAGCCTCCTTTTGCAGATGAGGAAACTGGGCACAAAGAGAGTAAGCTGTGGACCTGGGTTTGCCCAGCTGGTGAGTGACAGACTCGAGCCTACATCCTGGCAGCCTGGCTCCACATTTTTCTAATTGAAATTTTTACAGAGATAATTGCCGATTCACAAATAATATAGAGATCCCATGTAACTTTCACCTAGTTTTCCTAATGATAATGTCTTGCAAAATGATAACACAACCTCATGGCTGGAACACTGATGTTGATCTAGCTTCACTTTTGTTTGTTTGTTTTGGGTTTGTTTGTTTGTTTTTGAGATAGGGTTTCACTCCTGTCATCCAGGCTGGAGTGCAATGCCATGATCCAGGCTCACTGAAACCTCCGCCTCCTGGGCTAAAGTGATTCTCCTGCCTTAGCCTCCCAAGTAGCTGGGACTACAGGCACATGCCACTGTGCCTGGCTAGCGGCTATTTTTTTTTTTTTTTTGGAGAGACAGGGTTTCACCGTGTTGCCTAGGCTGGTCTTGAACTCCTGGGCTCAAGCAATTCTCCCACCTTGGCCTCCCTAAGTGCTGGGATTACAGGTGTGAGCCACCATGCCCAGCAAGGCTTCACTTTTAGCCGCAACACTGCCTTGCCATGCAGGTTAAAAGGCTGACGGTGATTCATCTCCAAACCTCAGGTCCATCTGGCCACTTGTAGTGATTCTCCATTATACTTAAGGCCACATATGAAACCTTTCAGTGGCGTTGAGTAAGTCACCTCAAAGATGCTTTGGTTTAGTTTCCCATCTGGGTCTCATCCATCCACCATCTGCAGCACACCATGTTCCTCAAACCAGCTGCAACACCACCTGCCATCCCACAGGCTCATCTCACATGGTGACTCTGACCCCAACCCTCCCATCAAGAGGAGGGGCCTATATTTCTTCCCCTTGAATTCGAGTGGGCTTGTGACTACAGAAGTGATGCTATGAGGATAAGATGCTTCTGAGGATAAGCCATAGACAGTAACAAAGCGTCCTCCTGCTTCTTTTGAAGACGCTACTCCTGGAATCCAGCTGCCATATTACCAGGAAGCCCAAGCCAGCCCATGTGGAGAGGCCACATGGAGAGGCCACATAAGTAGGTGCTGTGGTCAAGAAACCAGTTGAGACTCCAATCTGCAGACAGTCAACCGCAACCACCACATGTGTGACCAGACACCTCCAGGTCTGCATTCCAGTTACCGAGTCAGTCCTGGACACACACAAGTGCTCAAAGCCCAGGCCCCAGAACATAGAACAGAGGGAAAACAGCCCAAGTATGCCCTGTCCAAGCTCTGGCTCCTCAGAAGCCGTGAGTAAAATCAAATGGTTGTTTTGTGCCATTAAATGTAGGGTGTTTTCTTGTCTAGCAACACCATCCCGCAAACACTTCTTGAGCACCTGCTCTGGGCCAGGCAGGATGCTAGGAGCAGGATGTCACAGTGAACGGCCCAGACGCAGGTCATGCCCTGTGGTACCTCCATTCTTGTGAACACAGAAGATGAAAGATAGTCAGAGTTTTGCCTCTCTTCATGCCAGGATTTGTTTTTGTTTCTGTTTTATTTTATTTTTAAAAGAGGGGGAAACTTGGACTCAAGCCTTTTTGGGCTTTGATGCTCTTGCCAAATGAATTAGTCAAAAATATTTTAGTCTGGCTGTGCCAATTTAGTGTAGCCTAAGCAGAATTAGCTGTGAGTCACCTTCTGTTGCTGTGCTGAAGGACTGACGTCCCCTGGGTGTGTGTGCGTTTGGCCTTCAGTACTGTAGCGTCTGACCCTTGAAAGTGGGGTGATATGACAGAGACTGATGAGAAAATGGGGTGGGGAGGGGCTTGGGCCCTGACCTCTGAGTCTCATCGGGATCCACACCTTTGGAGCCATTTCAGAGGATCTGAACAAGGTCTTGGGGTAGCTGGAAGAGTGTAAATCATCGCTCATGGGAGGGAAGGACTTGGCTTGGGTGACAGTCACACAGCCCAGCCGTGATGGGCTGTGCTGAGGGGTGGCCAAGCTCAGCCAAGCTCAGCTGGGAGCTTTGACTGGCATACCGTCTTTTCTCCAGCTAAGCAGAGGTCCTACCCACAGTGTTCCCAGGGCTCTTCCAGGGGCCAGTTGGGGATGGCAGTGGGCGGATGGAAAAAGCCGATTATTTCCCTGGTTCAAGGCCAAGGCTCAAGTTTGCAAACTCTGTGAAAACAAACACAAGAGTGAATGTTCCCAGTCCCAGCAGGACAGAAAACAATCAGGAGGGATTCCCAGAGGGTGGAACCAGGACTGGGAGAGACCCCAGGGCGAGGTGCCCATGCCCAGGCCCAGGAGGTGGACTTTCCCATCGGACTCAAGGGTCGGTGGTGACGTCCGTGCCTCATGCTGGAGGGATCGGGACGGGTGAATCCAAATGTTCACTGGGAGCATCATTTCTGCAAACGGCATTGCAAATTTTCAAACACCGCCTCATCAAAGGGCTTCCAGATGACCTTTTGCAAAACCAGTGAATTCTCAATATTCCCACAGGAGACATTTGTTTCGACACTGAGCATCCATTTCTCCCATCTCCCAGAAGCGGGATTTTACATTTTTTCTGGGGAACTCATCTCCCCTTATTTTCAGCCCTATTGCTCTGCAGGGATGGGCATGTGCAGACCTGGCCAATCAGAGCACTGCATCTCTTTGGCCACTGTGATTGGTTCAGGGATAGGCATGTGACCCCGTTCTGGCCAATAGTCACCAGGCTTAGAACGTCAGTTCACACAGGTGAGAAAAACAAGGTTCATTTCCTCTGGGCTTGAAGCAAAGAGGATACAGCTGGGAACCCTGCATAAGGGACATCGTGGGGAGCAAACTGCCTGAGAACGAGGACACCTGGAGGAGAGCAGGGCTGAGAGATGGTTTTGACGATTGTATTTGAATCTAGCAGTGCCCAGATCCTTCTCTTGCCATCAGAGTCAATGCATTCCTTTTCTTTTCTTCCTTTAGACATTTGAGTTTGGTCTTAGGAACTTGCAACTGAAAAAGGCCTGGGGCAAAAAACATCCTATCTCAAAAATGATAGACTGGGTCTTTCAGGAGAATGTGCGTCTCACCACAGAATAGGGGGAGGAGGCACGAGTTCGTCACTGGAGGAGACTCTATGGCTGCCCTAATGAATTACCGCAAATTTAGTGGCTTAAAACAAGCCACAAAATAAACATGTTTATTTTCTGACAGCTCTGGAGGTCAGAAGTGCTGAAATCAAGGAGTCGCCAGTTCTGTGTTCCTTGGGGAGGCTCTCAGGGAAGATCTAGTCCCCTATTTTTTCAGCCAGTAGGAGCACCCACGTTCCTTGGTATGTGGCCCCTTCCTCCATCTTCAGAGCCACCAATTTCTCATCTCTCTGACGCTTCTGCCATCCTGTTTCTCTGTGACCACAGCTGGGAACAGTCTTCCAACATTTAGTACTTCTGTGGTTAGACTGGTCCCACCTGGGTAATGCAGGAAAATCTTTACGTTTCAAGAGTTCCTAACCCCTATTCACATCCACAAAGCCCCTTTTGCCATGTAAGGTGACATATTCTCGGGCCCAGGGGCTTGGATGTGGACATTTTGGTGGGGGGTGCCACTATTCTGCCTACCACCACCACACAATTAGCAGACATTTATTATGCACTTGATGTGGACTGCATATTTGTTGAGGGCTAAAGGGGTTGTAAAAAAGTTTTTAAAAATCAAGAAAACTTGACGAAACACCCAGTGCAGAAGGCCGCACCAGTGAGCGTTTGATATTTTGGGGATATCAAGGGGGACAGAATGGCTTCTCCTAAACTTATGGGCAACCCTGGAGCTTCCTGTTGACAGCTGAAACAAGCATTGCTTTTTTTCTTTGATTTTTACGAAAGACGCATCCAAACGAATGCAGAGGCAGGTGGGACCCTTTCCAGGCTTGGTGTTGGAGCGTCTCCAGGTGATGCTTTCTCCTAGCCAGCTTCGTTTGGCTGCCCCCACCCCGCCCTTCCTTGCCCTGACCCCGACTGTGGCAGAGGCCCAGGTCCCCTTCTAAACTGTGTGAGGCTTCCTGTCACCGGGAAGCACAGGCCCCAAGTGGCTGTGAGGCCTGTGAGCCAAGCGTGGGCAGGAATGACAAGCCCGGGAGGAGTCATCTGAGGTGCAGGGGCCGGCCCGGAGGCGGGTGGGTGCAGCCCAGCCTCACCCCTGTGCGGGTGTGCTAAGGGCAGGCTGAGCTCGCCACACCACCCCTCCTCCAGATAGACCCTGCTGGTCACCAGCCACAAATGACTCAGCTGCTCAGTGACTCCGCCTCCAAGCAGGTGCTAGGATGGGTCCCAATGCACCTGGTATATAACCCACACCCTGTGCCATGGCCCCTGAGAACCCCTGGCCTGGCTCCTGACCTCCTGAAGATCTCCTCCTGGTCCTTGTCCCAGCCCCCCCCGACTCCGGGCCCTCACAGACCCATCCTCTGTCCCTGGGGGACCCCAGCCCACTCTGCTGCACCCTGCAGCCTTGGCATGCGCTCTTCCCCGTCCCCAAATGCACTTTCCCAGGGAGTCCCACAGCCATTCCCTGCCATCATTCAGATAGCTTGTCACAGGTCACCTCCTCAGGACGCCTCTGTGATCATTCTTTCTAACATTCCAGCCTCCACTATGTCATTACGTTTTCCTATTTATTTCATTCTTTTTTTTTTTTTTTGAGACAGGGTCTCATTTTGTCCCCCAGGCTGGAGTGCAGTGGTGCTATCTCTGCTCACTGCAGCCTCGACCTCCCAGGTTCAAGCTATTTTCCTGCCTCAGCCTCCCAAGTAGCTGGAACGATAGGCGGGCGCCACCATACCCAACTTTTTTGTACTTTTTTAAGAGACGGGTTTCACCATGTCTGTCAGGCTGGTTTCCAGCTACCTTTTTTTTTTGAGACAGTCTTGCTCTGACGTCCAGACTGGAGTGCAGTGGCACGATCTTGGCTCACTAAAATCTCTGCCTCCCAGGTTCAAGCAATTCCACTGCCTCAACCTCCTGGGTAGCTGGGACTACAGGCGTGCATCACCATGCCCATAGTAGAGATGGGGTTTCACCATGTTGGCCAGGCTGGTCTTGAACTCCTGACCTCCTGATCCACCTGCCTCGGCTTCCCAAAGTGCTGGGATTAAAGACATGAGCCACTGCGCCCAGCCTGGTTTCCACCTCTTGAGCTCAAGCGATCCACCCGCCTTCCAAGGCGCTGGGATTAGAGGGATGAGTCACAGGCCCCGGCCCCTGTTTCATTCTTTAGAGTGATTATCACTATTTCCAAGGATCCTGTTTTTCTTATGTCACTTGCCTCTTACATCACTGCAGCGTAACGGCCTTGAGGACATCATTTGAGTGTCTTTTCTACTTGTTGCCGAGGGAAATGCTTGACAGAGAGTAGGCGTCCAATGGTAGCCATTGGGTGAGTTGGAACAGGTTATGAAGGTGACCATCTTCATTCTTGGTGTGGGAGCCTCTGGCACCTGTGCCCTGGTGAAGTCCTCTCCCACACAGGGTCAGGAGGTAAGAATGCACGCCTTCCAGGTTATTTTTTTATTTTTTTTTTGAGACGGAGTCTCGCTCTGTCACCCAGGCTGGAGTGCAGTGGCCGGATCTCAGCTCACTGCAAGCTCCGCCTCCCGGATTTACGCCATTCTCCTGCCTCAGCCTCCCGAGTAGCTGGGACTACAGGCGCCCGCCACCTCGCCCGGCTAGTTTTTTGTATTTTTTTTAGTGCTGACGGGGTTTCACCATGTTAGCCAGGATAGTCTTGATCTCCTGACCTCGTGATCCACCCGTCTCGGCCTCCCAAAGTGCTGGGATTACAGGCTTGAGCCACCGCGCCCGTCCTCCTTCCAGGTTTATACCATCCAGGCCATCCTCTCCCACATGGGGTCAGGAGGTGAGGATGCACGCCCTCCAAGGCTACACCATCTGGGCCATCCTCTCCCAAATGGGGTCAGGAGGCAGGTGGCACCCTTTCCAGACTGGGCATTGGAGCATCTCCAGGAGGTGAGGATGCATGCCTTCCAAGACCACACCCCCCAGGCCGTCCTCTCCCACACTGAGTCAGGAGGTGAGGATGCACTCCTTCCAAGTTTACACCATCTAGGCCATCCTATCCCACACAGGGTTAGGAGATGATGCATGCCTTCTTAGGCTACACCATCCTGGCCCTGTAGCTCTGCCTGGTCTCCTGGAACACGTGCTTCCAGAGCTTTCAGCCACCACAGAAGAAATACTTCTACCTGAGGATGGCATGCTGGCGAGGCCATGTGGATAGCCCACAGTCCTAGCTGAGCCCAGCCTTCCAGCCCTTCCTGCCAGGGTATGAGTGAAGTCATGTGGACCCTCCGAAACAGCCTCTTCTCAGAACCAGATACCTCCACATGGGCCCTGTCCAGGCCAAGGAGAACAGAAGAGTCACTGTGGACCCTCCAGAACAGCTCTTCTTGGAACCAGATACCTCCACATGGGCCCTGTCCAGGTCAAGGAGAACAGAAGAGTCACCCAGCCCAGCCCAGCAGGAATTCCAGACCATGGAATTGCAAGAAAACCATGTTTATAAATTGCTAAATTTTTTATTTGTTAAAGAGCAATAGATAATCTGAAATCTGAACACTAGGTTATTTATATAACATGCACCATAAACTGAGTAGTTTATTAACAGCCCATATATATATATATATATATATATATGAATACACACACACACACACACATATACGCGCACATTTTTTTTCTTTATCTAGAACAAGCTTGTCCAACCTGTGGCCCACGGCCTGCATGTGGCCCACGACAGCTTCGAATGCAACCCATCACTAATTTGTAAACTTTCTTAAAACATTATGAGAAATGTTTGTGATTTTTGTTTTTAAGCTCATCAGCTATCGTTAGTGTTAGTATAATTTATGTGTGGCACAAGACAATCTGTGTCCCAGGGAAGCCAAAAGTTTGGACACTCCTGCTCTAGAAGTTGTTTTTTTTTTTTTTTTTTTTTTAAACTCCAGTGGCCACAAGAAGAAAATAAATGCCTGCCATAAAACAAAAACTTAATAGTTCTAGGAACTCGGGTTTGGGAACCCAACTTTTCATTAAGGCTAAGATACCATTGATTCCATTATTGTTGCCATCTAAGACTAAGCCATGACACAGCATCCTAACTTTAGAGGGGTTAAAATACAAAGAATGTGTCTTAGAATTAGTGAAAAACAGTGAGTTTGCACGTCACAGTGCAAAGAATGGTATCTGGCAATTATTCCTGGCAGAAACGCAGCCCTTGTGGGAGCCCTGCAGAGAGCCTGGCTTCCCTTGCACAGGTGTTCAACGTTCAGCTTCGCCATGGCTCTTGTGGGTCCCACTCCCCACACTCCCCACCTGCTACTGGACCTTGGGCAAATTGTTAACCTCCCTGAGCCTCAGTTTCCTCATCCAGCAGATGAGGTAACTGTAGAACACACGTCCCCGGGCTGTTGGGAGGATTGAGTGAAATGATGCCTGTAAGGCACTTTGCACCATCTCTGGAACCAGCAAGGGCTCAGGAAACGCTAGTGATGATGGTGATAACGATGATGATGGTCATGGCGCTTTTTTTTTTTTTTTTCTGACATGCCTGCCTTGTCCACGCTGCAGTAACTATTCCATCCTGGGTGAGACTGGGCACGCTTTCTGCTTCAGGTCCTTTCTGTACAGTGGGCACTTTATAATCTCAGCCAGCTCTGCAGAGGGCACAACGCTATGGTCTGAACATTTGCGTCCCCCACAAAATTCCTGTGTTGAAATTCTTACCTCCAAGCTGATGATTCTAGGAGATGGAGCCTCTGGGAGATGATCAGTCATGAGACTGGAGCCTCGTGGATGAGGGTCAGTGCCTTTAGGAAAGAGGCCCAAGGGATCCCCTTTGTCCTTCCCACCTTGTAACACACAGCAAGGCGCCTGCGTCTATGTGGGAAGGACCCTCAGCAGACACCCTCGGCAGACACCAACCTGCCTTTATCTTGGATGTCCAGCCTCAGAACTGTGTGAAATAAGTTTCTCTTGCTTATAAACCACGTGGTCTATGGTAGCTGGTTACAGCAATCTGAACAGGCTGAGACCCACAGATTTACAGCCTCCTCTCCCAAAGTCTGACTCCCTCCCTGGTTTTGTCTTTCCTGAAGCCTTCTGCGCCCTGTCCACACTTGCTTCCCCACCCGCCTTTCTCTACCTTCAGTGATTGTTTATTTTTTTATTTTTTTTTCATATTTTAAATTGTAACTTTCTTTTTTTTTTTTTTTTTATTATACTTTAAGTTCTAGGGTACATGTGCATGACGTTTATATCATGTATAACTCCCCCATGCAATCCCTCCCTCCTCCCCCCTCCCCATGATAGGCCCCAGTGTGTGATGTTCCCCTTCCCGAGTCCAAGTGATCTCATTGTTCAGTTCCCACCTATGAGTGAGAACATGCGGTGTTTGGTTTTCTCTTCTTGTGATAGTTTGCTAAGAATGATGGTTTCCAGCTGCATCCATGTCCCTACAAAGGATGCAAACTCATCCTTTTTTATGGCTGCATAGTATTCCATGGTGTATATGTGCCACATTTTCTTAATCCAGTCTGTCACAGATGGACATTTGGGTTGATTCCAAGTCTTTGCTATTGTGAATAGTGCCGCAATAAACATACGTGTGCATGTGTCTTTGTAGTAGAGTAATTTATAATCCTTTGGGTATATACCCAGTAGTGGGATGGCTGGTCATATGGTACATCTAGTTCTAGATCCTTGAGGAAACGCCATACTGTTTTCCATAATGGTTGAACTAGTTTACAATCCCACCAACAGTGTAAAAGTGTTCCTATTTCTCCACATCCTCTCCAACACCTGTTGTTTCCTGACTTCTTAATGATTGCCATTCTAACTGGTGTGAGATGGTATCTCATTGTGGTTTTGATTTGCATTTCTCTGATGGCGAGTGATGACGAGCATTTTTTCATGTGTCTGTTGGCTGTATGGATGTCTTCTTTTGAGAAATGTCTGTTCATATCCTTTCCCCACTTTTTGATGGGGTTGTTTGTTTTTTTCTTGTATATTTGTTTGAGTTCTTTGTAGATTCTGGATATTAGCCCTTTGTCAGATGAGTAGGTTGCAAAAATTTTTTCCCATTCTGTAGGTTGCCTGTTCACTCTGATGGTAGTTTCTTTTGCTGTGCAAAAGCTCTTTAGTTTAATTAGATCCCATGTGCCAATTTTTGCTTTTGCTGCCGTTGCTTTTGGTGTTTTAGACATGAAGTCCTTGCCCATGCCTATGTCCTGAATGGTACTACCTAGATTTTCTTCTAGGGTTTTTATGGTATTAGGTCTAACATTTAAGTCTCTAATCCATCTTGAATTAATTTTCGTATAAGGGGTAAGGAAAGGATCCAGTTTCAGCTTTCTACTTATGGCTAGCCAATTTTCCAGCACCATTTATTAAATAGGGAATCCTTTCCCCATTTCTTGTTTCTCTCAGGTTTGTCAAAGATCAGATGGCTGTAGATGTGTGGTATTATTTCTGAGGACTCTGTTCTGTTCCATTGGTCTATATCTCTGTTGTGGTACCAGTACCATGCTGTTTTGGTTACTGTAGCCTTGTAGTATAGTTTGAAGTCAGGTAGCGTGACGCCTCCAGCTTTGTCCTTTTGACTTAGGATTGTCTTGGCAATGCGGGCTCTTTTTTGGTTCCATATGAACTTTAAAGCAGTTTTTTCCAATTCTGTGAAGAAAGTCATTGGTAGCTTGATGGGGATGGCATTAAATCTATAAATAACCTTGGGCAGTATGGCCATTTTCACGATATTGATTCTTCCTATCCATGAGCATGGTATGTTCTTCCATTTGTTTGTGTCCTCTTTGATTTCACTGAGCAGTGGTTTGTAGTTCTCCTTGAAGAGGTCCTTTACATCCCTTGTAAGCTGGATTCCTAGGTATTTTATTCTCTTTGAAGCAATTGTGAATGGAAGTTCATTCCTGATTTGGCTCTCTGCTTGTCTGTTACTGGTGTATAAGAATGCTTGTGATTTTTGCACATTAATTTTGTATCCTGAGACTTTGCTGAAGTTGCTTATCAGCTTAAGGAGATTTTGGGCTGAGACGATGGGGTTTTCTAAATATACAATCATGTCATCTGCAAACAGGGACAATTTGACTTCTTCTTTTCCTAACTGGATACCCTTGATTTCTTTCTCTTGCCTGATTGCCCTAGCCAGAACTTCCAACACTATGTTGAATAGGAGTGGTGAGAGAGGGCATCCCTGTCTTGTGCCAGTTTTCAAAGGGAATTTTTCCAGTTTTTGCCCATTCAGTATGATATTAGCTGTGGGTTTGTCATAAATAGCTCTTATTATTTTGAGGTACGTTCCATCAATACCAAATTTATTGAGCGTTTTTAGCATAAAGGGCTGTTGCAGTGATTGTTTATAATTCAGCTTGAGACAGTAATTTAGAAATGACCTTCTCAAGGCCTAGTTGGCATGAGATAAATTATTTTTCCCTAGGGTATTTTATTATTTTTGTTTTGTATTATCCTCTTCTAATTCATTCACAAAAACCTGACCTCTCAGCAACTTTGCAAACTTCTCATTGACTCCAGGCTATGGATGACTCTCGCTTGCCAAATGCAGGCAAAGCTGTTGAGAAGTATAGCGCATCGTGGGAAGATAAGGAATGATTCTTCTGTTGGCAGCATAGAACTGGACCCAGATGACATCAACACTTGCCAATAAATGTGAGTTGAGGCTTTTGTTAAAAAATGGAATGTTGGTAGTTGAACCTTCATTCAATAATGATGACAGCATAATGAAGTGGACACTGTTATTTATCCGGTTGTTCAGATGTAGGGACGGAGACACGGGAGAATGAAATGGGGCACTAATGTCGTCCTAGCTGCTGCACAGGATGACACATGGGGCCGGGCTTGGTAGAGGGTATCACGATTATTATGGCTTTCATTACTGCTGTGGTCATTGACACTGTTGTACTCTGTTTTTCTCCTGGCATTTGGACACATTCTGGCTGCCTGGAGATATTCTGGAAGCACATGCAGGAGAGCCTTGTGTGTCATCTGGCTGCAGTTGGGAAAGGCGAACCTCCCCCATTTTTGATACTCTTCTCAAACCTTCCCAGTCCACAGAACCCAGTTCCCGCATTTTGGGTGGCCAGATTCTCCTCTTCTATGATGGGGAGGACTAAACGCCCTTCACCAACATCCCTCTCAAAAAGCATGGCTGAGAGACTTGCTTTCCTATATCCCTTTAAGAATTTGGGGCTTGATTTCTCCACTCAGACAAAGTTGTGATTTAGAAATTTCTGTCCCTCTGTGTTGAACACAATTAAGATGATGGCCAAGAAATCGGGTCCAATTTTCCAAGTAAAAGCCTGGCCACCGAATGCCCGGCTGTTGATGAAGTTTCCATTTCAGACAGAACTCTAGCCTTGCAAACATTTGGCCCATAAAAGAGTGGATTTTCCCATGGTCAAATGAGTCACTGGGAATATTGACTCATATTTTAAAAATCAGAGGTCACTTAAAAAAATTGAGTTGAAATGCGTGTAACATAAAATGAACCCTTTTCAAGCATACAGTTCAGTGGCATTTAATATCTTCACAAGGTTGTGTAAACACCTCTCTCTACTTCCTAACGTTGTCCTCACCCCAAAGGAAAGCCTGAACCTGTGATCGGTCGCTGCTCACTCCCACCCGACCCCCCAGCTCCTCCCCCGGTCCTCTGCTCTCCACCTCTGCGATTCACCTCTTCTGGGCATTCTGTGGAGATAAAATCATATGCTACATGGCCTTTTGTATCTGGCCTCTCTCATCATGTTTTTGGGGTTCATCCACGTTGTAGCATGGATCAGCACTTCCTCCCTTTCTGTGACTGGATGATATTCTGCTGTGTGGATGGACCACAACTGTGTAGCTGTTCATCCACGGATGGTCATTTGGGCTATTTCCACAGAGATTGCTTTTAAGGAGAGATCAGAAACAGCTCTGGGCTCGGGGGCACTCTGCGAGCTTCTCTGTTATTCCCCCCAGTCCCCCAGGGAATCCAGTTCACACAGAGGTGTTGAGAGAGTCGGTCCCCACCCTCTCCGCAGGCCACAGACCATGGAATCTGATGGTGGACATACGGGAGGTTCCAGAGAGGCGCCTGCAGTGCGGGAGGGCGTCAATGGAGCCTGGCAGCCCACCCCACCCTCAGAACAGCTTTTGGCCTCAGGAGCAGCTGCAGAATTCAGGCCCCGCCCTGGAGTGGCCAGCCTGTCATGGGCTCCGGGGTTCAGTCCAGGTCAGGCCCTGCGGCCGCCAAAGTTGGATGGGGCTGCCAGGTCTTGAAGTGCTGGAGAGAAGGAGACCCCTGCCAGGCACCTGCAGGGCTGGGCTGTTATGGTGGGCATCGTGAGAAGGGCCCTACAGGGATATGAGCACCCTTTTTAACTGCATTCCTTAAAAGTGGTTGTGAGTAGACTGGGTCTCTAAGTTGAGGTGTGAGCTCCCGTCCCCACCGTGATGCCTCACAGGGCATTGGTGTGTGCAAGGGAACGGCGACCTCCGGCCCAGCCCATGGGCAGCATCCACTGCACGGGGTCAGGTGGCCAAGGAGCTACCTGCACTTTCACCAGCCCGGACAGGGGATGGGACACCAGAGGCCTGCTCCCAGTGGTGCGTGTGCGTCCCCTCCCAGGCCAGATCTGGGGGTCTGCATGGTGCAGGGAGGGCACAGTTGGAGAGGCCTGTGTGACCCTCGTAGAGTGTGTGGGTGTGGGGGTGACCATGGAGCCAGTGCTTGTGTGTTTCACAGTGTGTGAGGATGCATATGTGTGAGGATGTGTGTGTGCATGGGTGTGAGTGTGTGTAAATGAATGCCCCACTGTATGCATGCATGTGAGCGTGTACGTGTGTAAATGTGGGAGTGAATGAGTGTGGGATTGTGTGAGGGTGTGAGAGAGAGGATGTCTGTGTGTGTAAGGGGCACGATCTTAGCCTACATGGCAAGTCGGCCATAACAACCACAGTGACGCTCCCCACGTCTGGGGCTGCTGTGTGGATGGTGCTTGGCCTGGTGATGGGATGTAACTCGCACCATGACTTTGAGGGATGTGTCATGGTGACTCCATAAGAGGCCTTAGAACAGCAACCACAACCCAGTAGGGGACCCTCCGTAGACAGTGGTGTCTAAGCAGTGAACCGCTCCTGCACACCAGCCGTGTGCCCAGCTCTTCCCGGGGCCTCAGATCCAACACAAAGAGGAGGGAGCCACGCTCGTCTTCATGGAAGGAGATGAAGCCACAGCCACTGTCATCGCTGAGGAGGGTTGCATGGGAGGTGGTGCTGATGGGGTGGAGGTGTGGATGACATGTAGAATGGCACCATGCATTTTTGAGCTTTCCCTGTGCCAGGCACCAGGTTTCAATCGTGCCTCCTTAAACCTGCACCCAGCTCTGAAAGCTAGGTGGTATCACCACCCCACTTCCCAGCGGAGGGGCGGAGGAGCCTTGGGGACAGCTAGGAACTTGCCCTAACTGCCCTCTTGCGCCAAAGTGAAGATACGAGGCTGAAAGGGAGCTCCAGAACTTGGAGCTCACATCATCTCTGGCAGAACCAGGCCAAAAAGTACGACCTTGGGGGCCCCTCTGCTGAGGCCAAGGATCCCACCTCCTGCCCACATTGCTACACCCCAACCCCAGGTGCCCCCAAGCCAACTAGACTGCAAGTTGCCTCTTGTGACTTCTAAGGGAAAAGAAGAGAAGGAGAGTTCATCCACAGCCAGGATTCCTTTCATCCCCTCACCTCTCCTTAATTGCATCGGGAGTTCATGCCTTTGTGTGTCAGAGGTGATTACTCTAATTTCTTGCAGCCCAATGAGAAGTAAGACATTGGTGTTTGCCAAAACTTGCTGTGTGAGCTGCCAGGGACATCGCATCCGGAAATTTTGTGATGAAGAAACTTTTGAAAAAAATTAAAAATCAAAGGGAGGTTTGAGGAAACAGGGCCAGGGGATTTTCCTCTGGGTTCACCCCGGGAGCTGCTCTCACACCCGCCTGCCCTGTAATCTTCTTGATTTGTTCTGCTGGAGGCAGGCGGTCTAGAAAAAAGCTGGAGCCAGGGGAGAAAAAGAACGTGAGTGAGAAGCAAGGCTGCTGGGGGACAAAGGAGGTGGGGAAGAGATTGGATGGGGGTTTCTTGGGGGCCCAAACCCTAATCTTGGTGTGGGCAGCTCTCAGGACAGAGCGCTTCCTGTCTGGAGTCCAGTTGCTGCACCTGGTCCCTGTGTTCATGCCGGACTCTCCCAGGGCAGGACCCTCCCAGTCTCGTGGCTGACTGGCGTCAGGGGCAGGGCAGGAGAGGGACTCTGGCTGCATGGGTCTCCTGTGGCTGCTGTAACAAGCAACCAACAACTTGATGGCTTAAAACAACACAACTTGACCAGGTACAGTGGCTCACGCCCATAATCCCAGCACTTGGGGAGGCTGAGGCAGGCAGGAGGATCACTTGAGCCCAGGAGTTCAAGACCAGCCTGGACAACACAGCAAGACCCCATCTCTACAAAAAAGAAAAAAAAGAAAAATTAGCCAGGCATGGAGGTGCACATCTGTGGCTCCAGCTCCTCAGGAGGCTGAGGTGGGAGGATCACTTGAGCCAGGAGGTTCAGGTTACCATGAGCTGTGATTGCACCTTGCCACCATTGCTGCCCTTCAGCCTGGGTCACAGAGTGAGACCCTGTCTCTAGAAGCAAAACAAAACAGCAACCAGCTTCATTTTCCTACGGCTCTGGAGGCCAGAAGTCTGCAATGAGTCTTCCAGCGCTGAAATCAGGGCTGGCCGTGCTCCTTCCAGAGGCTCCCAGGAGAGTCTGTTTCCCACCTTCTGCAGTTTCTGGAGCTGCCTGCATAGCATAGCTT
Organism: Trachypithecus francoisi; assembly: GCF_009764315.1. Lineage (NCBI taxonomy): Eukaryota > Metazoa > Chordata > Mammalia > Primates > Cercopithecidae > Trachypithecus > Trachypithecus francoisi. The sequence continues at coordinate 3,072,463 of NW_022681456.1, forward strand.
TTGAACCCTTCCTGGGATCACTCTGGCCTCTTGCTTCCTCTTCTGACCTTCCTGCCTCCCTCCTCAAGGACCCCTGTGATTATATTCTCCAGGATCATCTCCTCATCTCTGAGTCCTTAATCACATCAGCAACTTCCCTTGTTCCATGTCAGGTGACATGCCCAGAGATTCCAGGGATTAGGATGTGGACATCCTTTGGGGAAACCGCAGGCTCAAAACCAAAAGGGAAACAGCCCACTCAAATGGGGTCTTCCCCCTGTGCTTCTTACAGTGAGAATCTGCCTCCCTTTCTGCTCACCCTAGATTTCGGAGCCAGCCTGGGGTGCTCAGGCCAGGAGCAGCACCCGTACACAAGTGGCTCGAGCCTGACCCTCTCTTTGGAGCCCCTGATGCTCACGCTGCAGCCCCAAGGCCCGTTCTCAGAGTGGAGCTGTCTTGGAGGCTCTCATCTGCTGTGAAGGAATAATCCTGGACAAACGCCTTTCATTAAGGAGCCCAGGAGACACAATATAGCCTAACAAGAGGATTAGGCTTTTGCAATGTAAACAACCTAACTATAGAGGAAAGACACCCTGGCTTTCAATGAAGCTGCCTGGAAAACAGCAAATTTCTTTAAAAAATAAATAAATAAGCAAACAAACCCTATTAGGTTTCCAAAGTGAGGGGCAGACAGGGCCCCACCTCCACAGCTCAGGTCTGGGAGCCCCGCCCACCCCCTGCCCTGCTGGGTCTCAGAGATGCCAGCGGAGGTCCTAGGAATTCCCCCTGGTACTCTGCCAGTCCAGCAGCCCGCCCACCACGCCCTCTCCCCTGAGGCAAACAGCACTCTAACCCTTCCAGAACATTCTTCGTAGTCCTAGAGACAGGGCTGGCCTGGCTGGGTGGATTCAGAGCCCCCACCTCCTCTGCAGCCGCTTCTCGTCCCCCACCCTCCCACCCAGCTTCACCTCCAGAGAAGGCTGCTCATTCCGCAGTGAGGTTGCGCCCGCAGCCCCTGCAGGTGGGAGGAAGGGCCCGTCCAACTCCCAGACCCCTGGCTTCAGCCTCCTGGAAGCGCTTTCTGAAATGAGTCTCATAGTTTCTTATAAACTGCACAATTATCTCTAGGAAGTGGCACTGGAGGGGTGGCCTTCAAACAGAATTAAATCTTTGAGGTTTAAGTAGCAAATCACTCTCCTTCCAGCCCCGTTGGCTTCAGACCTTCCCAAGAGCATACCACTGCTTCCTCTGAACAAACCCTCTGAGACGGCAGTGTGTTTTGGAGGAAAGGAATGACCTGCGGCTGGCAGGGCCCCAGGCCAAGCCCGGCCTCTGGTGCCTCTGCTCCAGGGTCAGCAGCCCCCATGGGGAGGTCAAGAGTCTGTCTTGCCCTTGGGCCAGCCCAGGGGGCATGATGAGTTCCTCCTGGCCTCTCTGGGAGGGGAGCCACTGCAGGGGCTCCGTTGGGCCTCCCTGCACTTTGAAGCCACAGCCTCAATCCTGCAGATCTTGAGAAAAGCTGGGCAGGTCAGTGAGGGGGATCCTGAGCTGGCTCATGCTCCAAGATAGTGTGAATGAGGCACACAGCCCAGGCCATCTCTGTATGGCAGGCCTAGAGCCCTACGCATCTGCACCAGCTCACAGAGGAGCTGAGTGAAGTCCCGGAAGCACCTGATGGCACCCTCCACTGTGGAGAACTGGCCATCAAACAGTGTTTGTCACCAGGGACCTTCCTGCAGGTGGTTGCTGAAGTCCCAGCCTATTCATCCAGTGTTTGTGGAGCCCCTCCTGCCTGCCGGGGTGGGCCATGTTCTGGGTGCAGCTCGGAGTCACACAACATCCTATCCACGGACCTTCCAGCCTAGCGAGTGGAATCCTGACCCTGCCTCTAGCTAGACCTGCAGACAATTCCATGCCCCAAGCCCCGGGCAGGGGTCCTGACGGCATCTACTGTCTAAGAGTGGGAGAGACGGCAGAGGGGGCTTGCGGGAGGCACCTTGGCCAGAGCCTGCTACCTGCCGCATCCACGCAGGCTTCTATGAGCAAATGCTTTCTCAGGCAAAGGAAACAGACTCCTCCAGGCTGAAGTTGGAGCAGGCGTTGTGCGCTGCTGCCCAGGAATGAGGGAGGAGGGTCTGGACATGGGAATTGGAGAGAGAGAGGGAAGGCAGGCAGTCACAGCCGACACAGAGGGCACACACCCCACCTGCCCACCACCGCCCTAAGCTCTGCACACACATCAGTCATTTCCGTCCAGACCCTGTGTGGTCAGCCCAATTGTTGCCCCCACTTTGCAGATGAAGAAACTGAGCCCTGAGAAGCTGAGAACCCTCCTTAGGGTCACAGAGCTTGTGGATGGCAGTTGGGTTTCCAGCCCTGGCCTTCTGCCAACAGAGCTTTCTGTATCTACTACAAAGTGAGATATAATCCACAGCCACACAATTCACCATTTTAATATGTAAAATTTCATTTTTTTTTTTTTTTTGAGGAGTTTTGTTCTTGTCACCCAAGCTGGAGTGCAAGGCGTGATCTCAGCTCACTGCAACCTCTGCCCCCTTGGTTCAAGCGATTCTCCTGCCTCACCCTCCTGAGCAGCTGGGATTACAGACGTGTGACACCACACCTGGCTAATTTTTTGTGTTTTTAGTAGAAACGGTGGGGTTTCACTATGTTAGCCAGGCTAATCTCGAACTCATCATGGTTTTAAAAATATTCACAGGTCCAGTGATAATGGGCAATATCAAATTTTAGAACATTTCCATCACCCCCAAAAGAAACCATGTACCCACTAAGCAGTCACTCCCCACGTCCCCGTCCCCTCACCCAGCCTGTGGCACGCAGCCCTCTCCCTTCCAGTCTCCACAGGTTTTCCTCCTCTGGACACTTCACATACATGGACTTAGGCCATGTGGCTTTCCGTGTCTGGCTTCTGTCTCCAAGTCTGCTTTCCTGGCACCCCCAGCCTGGCACTCATGTTGGTGACGCATTCCTTTTCATGGCTGAATCATATTCCGTCGCATGTGCACACCAAGTTTATTCATCCAGGTGTCCACTGAAGGACTTTGGGGCTGTTTCCGCATTTTGGGTCTTGGGAATGGTGCTGCTATGAACATCCCTCTGCGTGTACATTTGGGTGAGGACATGCACTTTCATTTCCCTTGGGTGGACTGGTCAGTTCATGGGATTCCTCTGAGTTTGACCTTTTGAGAAACCATCAGATTTTTCCACACAGCAAACACCCATCCTTTCATGGGCACTCCTCTGTATGACCCCGACAGGTGCTGCCCAGGAGGCACCATTAGCTTTGGGGCTGATGGACGCCATGCCGCCAGATTCCACTGGTTGTAGACCCAGCCCTGCTTCCCAGCTGACCTGACAGCAGAGATCTTGAGGCTGAGTCCCCCCTGCAGTCTTCCCTGCCCCAAGGTCGTGCTGCTCTGCATGGACAGCAGGCCTCTGGGGGCATGAAGGCACATCCCCCCTCCTCAGCGTGGGAGGACTCTGCAGGGCCCGGTGTCAGGGCCTCCGGGGGTTGCTGTTGCCTCCATGGGGCCGCACCCACCTCACTGTCTCCCATCACCCAGGCTGCCTCTTTCCCCCTCAGCAGGTGCTGTCCCACACCCCTCCAGCTGTGTAAAGAATCCTTCCAAACTCTGGGGGCTTAGAGCACAGTCATCTTATTATAAATGGCAGAATTCTAGACGCACTGGAGTGGTTGTTATGCAGAAAGAGGGTGTAGGGCTGGCCTCCAGGGGATACGCAGGTGGGGCTGGAGCACTGGGCTCTCTGGGCCATTCCAGTTCTCGGCAGCCTCTGCATGTGACCCTCCAGAGTATGCCCCGGAGCACCTGGACTCCCTGCATGGTGGTGCACACATCTTAAGTGTGCCTGCCGAGAGCACCAGGGAAGGATGTGTCACCTTTCACAGCCTAGTCTTGGAAGCTGGGCAGCCCTGGTCCTGCTAGACTTCATTAGAAAGCCAGGCATGGAGACCTAGTTTAAGGGGAGAAGGCATGTTTTAAATACAGTGTATAATAGAGCATTTGAAGTACAGTAAGACCAACAAATCAGGAAACGTCGGCCTTTGAAAAGATAGTTTGTTACAGTTCCCAAGAGGAAGGGACAGGCCACACCATGCCAGGCCATGCCAGGCCACTCAGGAGCACCAGATAGAGCTGAAGCCAGAGGCAGAGGGAGAAGCTGTGGGCCAGAGCCTTTCTGGGGATTTCTGTAGGAGGAGCAGGTGATAGGGGTTGACTGTGTCCCCACCCAACTCTCATCCTGAACTATAGCTTCCATAATTCTCATGTGTTGTGGGAGGGACCCAGTGGGAGGTAATTGAATCACAGATGTGAGTCTGTCTCGTGCTGTTCTTGTGGTAGTGAATAAGTCTCATGAGATCTGATGGTTTTACAAAGGGTAATTCCCCTGCACACCCTCTCTTGCCTGCCACCATGTAAGACCTGCCTTTGCTCCTCCTTCACCTTCTGCCATGACTGCGAGGCCTCCCCAGCCATGTAGACCTGTGAGCCCACTAAACCTCTTTTCTTTATAAATTACCCAGCCTCAGGTATGTCTTTATTAGCAGCATGAAAATGAACTAATACAGCAGGCAAGGCAGGGTAAGTGTGCTCATCATTGACTGGCCTGAGTAACTCTGGTAGGTACTGGGCCTAGGAGCTTCCCTCGTTGTCCGGTGCCTGGTCCTGGCATGATTGAAACAGGTGGATAGTGATCCAGGCTGTGAGAGCCCTGCAGAGTAGTGGTTGGGGTATGGACTCGGGTTGACCGGTTTGCATTTGAAAACACCACTTGCAGGTGAATTGTTCACTACCGCTAGACATTGGCTAAGTCAGGGAGGGCCAGTCTCTCCAGGGTCAGCAAGGCCCAGATGTCAAAGCCTCAGGGTACAAAAAATAAAAGACGTCGTCAATAGAGCATAGACCCCACCCTTTGATGGGGAAGTCACCAGTGCTGGGATGGGAAACACTGCTGAGGCTATTTCTGGCACATACCATGTGCCATGGGTATTGACCCCAGAGGCACTCCCTGCTAGACATCTAGAGTGATGCTCTCTGGTTTGGTCTCTGCTTCCTGGAGATACAACCAACTAATTTACAGACAAGAGAGAAGAGGGAGTGAAAAATGCTGTCTGGAGACAAAGAGCAATACACTCATTATCAAAAAGGAGGAAGAGAATAAATTACACTGGCCGGATGTACAGAGGGTGTCAGTGGGCCGGCACAGAAACAGATGGGTGACTCTTCCACAACCCATCTGGCTGTGCTGGATGCCAGGGAGAAGACGTGAGGCTGTGTGTTGTTGTTTGAGCTCACCCCACATTCACACCTGCTTGCACCTGGGAGGCCTTCAATCAACCTGTGTCCATGGAATGAATCATGCCATTCCTGGCCTCTTCAACCTTAGAAGTGGAACCAACTGATAGGGCAGATAGCTGGCTTGCAAAACATTTACTCTCTAGAGATACTTAGATGTCTTTAGCTTCTTGTGAATTCCCCTTCCTCATGTGCAAAATGGAGAAGACACCAGGACCTACCTCAGGGCATCGCAAAAGTCAATGGGACAGATAGAAAGCTCCGTGTTGGTCCAGCGCCCGGAACATTGCAAGTGTGCAGTGGATGTTATCTGTGATTATTCTTTCCGAAGGTAGGTGCATCACTCAAAGTTCATTTTCACCAGAAGTACTAACCTTGATTTTGTGCAGCCAACAGAGAAATTGACCCTTTATTAAGTTAATTTCAACTTAAAGGATTGGCCTTAGATCCTAAAGAAGGGAGCAACTTGCTCACGGCCTCCCTGTCCTTGATAGGATTAGATAAGAAGCTACGTGCAAAGTGCAGCATAGAGCTGGACATGTAGTAAGTGCTCCATAAATCTTTATGACGATTACCAATACTCTTCAAGAGAATTACATCATGTATTTATTACACGTGAGATGTATCCCTGCCCATTTTTCTCCTGCAATGCTCTTTAAGCTCAGTGCTGCTAAGGTCTACGAGTCATATCTGATCTCCAAAAGCTTACAACTGCTGCGAAAAATAAAACTTGCGGAGCATGAAACAGAGGGAGAACATACGTGGGGAATGGCCCATTAATCTCTGTCAGTCCAGAGATGCCAACGACAGACCTTAGGCGAAGGGGAAGGGATCTTAGGGCTGTTTTCTCTTAAGCACATGTTTTATGTTAGAGATCTGGTAACTAATAAAAATGCTCCTTAGAGGGGGAAAAAAAGGATGGGTGTAGTATAGTTGGTAAAGTGCCTGTATAATGTGGCGCTTCTGAAATAGGAATTAATTTTTGCAAAAATCAAATCTGCTACTTAATTTCATGCAGTAATAGAGAGGCAAACCTATATTGTATTTCCTTTAATTTTGTCATGTGTTTGCACAGGGACAGTTTCTATAGAGGACATCTCAAGGAGAAATCGATCCACTCAATGATTTTACGAGTTATATCACAAACATTGTAGTTTCTTCTAAATTTCTGCTCCAAAGTTGTTTTTTTTCTTTCTCCTTTTAAAACTGCCCCTGACGATGGGGTGGTGGGGAGGTACCTCAGAGGTCACGGTTCTAGAGCACAGTCCAAGAAAGGTGCTTGCTGATGCGTGAGGTGGGGAGGACACTGAGGTCTGCAAAGGACGGGGAAATGATATTAAAAATAAGATGCAGTAATGGATGAATAGAGGGATGGACAATGGGGAGATGTGTGATAGATCAAATGGGGAAAATATCAATGGTGAAAAGGGTATGTGCTACCCATGGGTGCAGTGGGTATTCACGCTGTAGATCTTCCAACTTGAATGCATGTTTTAAAGTTGCTGTTGTAAAATGCTATAAAGATAGGGTCTTGAAGATAATGTTCACCTCCTCTGTTCTGCTGCTGGTTACAAACTCCTGCGGCTCACAAGGGTGGACAAAGCAGGAAGAGTTGTCAACACTGAGTAGTGGGGATATGTGGTGTTTGCTTCTGTTATGGAAGGAGATTGAGAAAGGTCTGCATATTCAATATTTACAGATGGAGGATACGGATGTCAGCTACCTCGTCTAAAATAGATCTGAAAGTCAGCAGGATGAATGGAGAGAGGGCTCCCACTTGTAGTGCTAGAGGGAAAGCTGAGTGTTCTTGTGGATGCTTGAACTTTGCTGGATTTTCATTAAATTGTGGAGGGCGCAGAAAAGGACCCACCCGCCACCGCAGCGACTGAGGGGTCGAGGTCAGGAGCACAGGCCGGGGTTCCCATCTTGGCTCTGCAGCGAGTCGGCGCTGGGGTCCTGGGCAAATGTTCCTCTCGGAATGTAAGCAGATTCCCTTTCCTCAAAACTGATAAAAAACAGCAGAGCCCACAGAAAAAGAGTGGGGACCCAACATGGAAGCCCAGGAGGAGCAGACTGGCTGGACTTGGGCCTGCCTTCTTGCTTCACTTTTCTCTGCATGTGTTTGCCACACACTCCGCTCACGGTTCTGACCTGACCCTCATCGCTTCTCAGTCCGTGGGGTGCAATGCCACCAGCGTCTCTCTTATGTTGAAGTCTATCTTTTCAAGTCAAATGAAGCCAACAACCTCGTAGCTCCACTTCCTGATTCCCAGGGAAGAAACTCTCTGGTCCCACTGAGGTGAAACGCCCTTTCCTGGTTCCATCGACTGGTGTGTGGCTGCTGGTCCACACTGTTTGAACACAGTTACTGGCAGTCCCTGGATGCAACCGTATGGTTGAAGAGAGCCTGTTTCAAGAAAAGGGAGGCTGAGTAGACGTCTCTTGGTGGTGGTCACTGCATTTATGTTCTCTGTAAAATTTGCCAAATGGGGATAATAAGTATCTCATAGGTTTTAAAGAGTGTATTTGGCATGAAGGCTGGCAAATGGTGAATGCCCTAAACTGGTTGTAATTATTCATCAGTGAGAACTAATAGAACCTTCTGACACAAATTGTGTAATAGGACACTTGGATGCAATTGTACTGGGCAGAGAGTATTCTAGTTATCTCTTATTGAAAGACAAACTACTCTGAAACTTAGTGGCCTAAAGAAACAACAATCATTTATTTTGCTTATGAATCTGCAGTTTGGGTGGAACTTGGTGGAGGGTGCTCATCTTAGCTTCATGCAGTGTTGGCTGGGCTACCTGACCTGGCTGGAGGATCTGCTGCCTGGATGGCTCACTCACGTGGGCAGTAGGTTGGTATCGGCTCTCAGTTGGGAGCTCAGCTGGGGCTGCTGGCTGGAGGCCTCTGCTCCTTCCACATAGTCTTCTCCACAGAGCTTCTTGGGCTTCCTTACAGCATGGTGGTCTCAGGATAGACTGACTTGTTTCATGGTGGCTGACTTCTCCCAGAGTGAGTGTTACAGGAGGCCCGAGTGAAAGCTGCAAGGCTTCTTATCCCATAGTCCCAGAAGGCTCAGAGCATTCCTTCTACTTTAGTCTACGGATCAAGCAAATCATCACCAAGGCCAGCTCATGTTCAAGAGAAAGGGAATTTAATTCCACCTCTCAATGGGAGAAGGAGCAAAGAATTTGTAGTCATTTTTTGTCTACCACAGTTGGTCCAAGCAGTAGTGTGAGTATCAGGCTATGGTACTGCTGTATTCTTGGCATTTATTGAAGTGAATACATTCAAAATTTTCCCATCTTCCATGCATAGCTATAAAAAATTCAGTCCTTGCCCTCAAAAGCTTAGGTAGTTGGGGAGACAAAGCATAGCCACTTGCCCACGCTGTAAATGCATGTTAATCTATATCAGAAGTGCAGAACCCGAGGGCAGAGATTCTCAGCGCAGGAGTGTGTCAGGAGAACAAGAGCAGGTGTGTTTTAAAAAAACGAATGCCTGGGCTGGATGCTTGAAGAGGATGCTTCAGTAGGTCTGGAGAGGGGTCTAGGCAATGGAAATAAACAAATCACTTTATTTATCTTTATGTAAAGGGGATATATGTATATAGTACCAAATTTATCAGTACCAAAGAATGTATTATAAAACATAAATCTTCCTCCTACTCACTCTTGACCTCCAGCCACTACGTTCCCCTACTCAGAAGCAAATGGACATGGGTTCAATTGCTTTGGTATCTCTACAGAGATATTTTAGGCCTATATACACATATGTTTAACACTTTTCCTGTTTAGAAAAAAAAGTGCAGCTCACTGCCAGCACTCACTGAATTTTACATAAACACATTCTTTGAGACTGAAGCAAGTCTGTCTGATTTTCCATGGGAAAATAAAATATAAAACCTATCCAGGGAGTTACTTATTTATTTATTTTTCAGATAGAGTCTCGTTTTGGCCAGGCTGGAGTGCAGTGGCATGAACTCGACTCCCTGCAATCTTTGCCTCTCAGGTTCAAGTGATTCTCGTGCCTCAGCCTCCCGAGTAGCTGGGACTACAGGTGCCGGCCACCATGCCTGGCTAATTTTTGTATTTTCAGTAGAGACGGGTTTTCGCCATGTTGGCCAGGCTGGTCTCAAACTCCTGACCTCAAGTGATCCGCCCACCTTGGCCTCCCAAAGTGCTGGGATTACAGGCCTGAGCCCCCGCACCCAACTTCAGGGTGTTATTTCTAAACAGAACGAACATCAGAATCATCTGAAGAATCGTCTACTTCAGAAAAACCGATTCATCAAGTGAATCCTCAGCTAATAACTGTTCAAGAACCATGTTAACATCACGCATAGAAACGCTACATGTTCTAGGATATGACATTTCCAGTGATGGAGAATTACCATATTTTGTAAATGGAATTGCCACTGCTGAAAACAGAAGGCTATAAATAGAACGATGTATTTTGTTTCCAACGTCGACATACTAGAGCGATGTGAAAATGATAACAAGAGTGAGATATTTCACGACAAAGTTATCTTGGGGAGAATGCCGCACCGCCCACAAGTGCTGCTGGCAGGTATTCTCAGTGCGAATGGGAAAAGGGTTAAATGGTGGATTTGAGTATAGGCAAGTAGATGTCTATCTATTATAGACATATAATCTATGCGTGTAAATACATTCGGTTTCCTTTATGAAGATAGATATGTAAGTGTATCTCTATTAGGTTTCTCCAGAGAAACGGAACCAATACACACCCGCACACACACACACATACACACATATATTTATATACACATACATATAATATTTACTTATTTATTGTAGGAAGTGGTTTATGAGACTATGAAGGCCAAGAAGCCTTATGATCTACCGCCTACAAGTTGGAGAACCAGAAAAACTTGTAGAGTGATTTGGTGCAAGTCCGAAGGCCCAAGAAGCAGGGGCAGGCAGTGTAAGTCTTGATCCGAATCCAAAGGCTGGCGGCCCAGGAGCTGTGATTCCCACAGGCCGAAGAGGATGGATGTTCCAGATCACACAGGGCGAGTAAATTCGCCCCTCCTCTGCCTCTGTGTTCCATTCGGACTTTCCACACACTGGATGATGCCACCCACGCTGGCAAGAGCAGACCTTCTTTACTCAATCTAACAATTCAAATGACAATCTTTTCCAGACACATTCTCACAGACACACCCAGAAAGAATGTTAACCAGCTCCCTGGGAATCCCTTAGTCCAGTTAAGTTGACACAAGAAATGAACCATCACAGTATCTGTATTTATATATTGATACCTACACACAAGGACACACACATATATATTCTGTCTTCATTCCTCCCATGGTAACATTGTTTCCACAGTTATGCACCTCGCTGCTATCTTTTTTTTTTTTTTTTTTTTGAGACGGAGTCTGGCTCTGTCACCCAGGCTGGAGTGCAGTGGCCGGATCTCAGCTCACTGCAAGCTCCGCCTCCCAGGTTCATGCCATTCTCCTGCCTCAGCCTCCCAAGTAGTTGGGACTACAGGTGCCTGCCACCTTGCCCGGCTAGTTTTTTTTTGTATTTTTAAGTAGAGACGGAGTTTCACCGTGGTGGCCAGGATGGTCTCGATCTCCTGACCTCATGATCCGCCCGTCTCGGCCTCCCAAAGTGCTGGGATTACAGGCGTGAGACACCGCGCCCAGCCCTGCTGCTATCTTTTTTAGAAATTTCCCTTTTTCTTTTTAATGCCTGCATTATATTACATCGTATGGAGGAACTCCCATCCATGTTTTTATGTGGCTAGCCATTTTAGATGGCTTCCAGGTCTTTTGGTGTAATAAAAAATCCACATGGGCAAGTCTGTCTGAGACAGATTCCTATTTTAGGGTCAAAGGGTGTATGCATTTGAAATGTTCGATAGTTTTGACACCATTGCATTCCCCGTACGTTGTATCAGCCCACACTTCCATCAGTGATGTATGAAAGCAGTCGAGATTTGTAGCCAGCTGCCCGGCAGATTCCAATGGACAGAAAACTTTGAGAACCACGTTTCGGGAAAGCACAGCAGAAGGAAGGTTAGAGGAGGAAGCTTTGCAGCTAGAGGTTAAGGGAGGGTGCCTGAAATAGCACAGCCTGTCAGGGAGTGCCGACGACTTGACTCCCCACTCTGAGACATCACAGATGATTCAATAAAAACACCTCAGCATGCTTCCCCAGGAGCGCGGCGCTCATGCCTAGGACCCGTCAGAAGATGCTGTCCTGGAAGGTGAACATTCAGGACTGGGGTCCCCTGTGAGTGCTGACTTTTCACACCTGGCTTGTTCCAGCCAGTGACCCACCTCCTAGCGGCTTTGACCCCTGCCAAGGCGAGGAGGAGCTTTTCCGAGGTCATAGTTAATGCATCCCAGGTGAGACCAGCACAGCTCTTGGGCTACTCAAAAATAGCGTTCTTATTTACTCGCGAACTGCCACTGTGGTGTCTGGAAGCTGCTTCAGACTTCCCCGTGGGGTTCATGGAAGGAGTAGGTGTAGAGACCACAGAAGCTGGCCTCGGTTTGAGGATCGCTGAAGCGGTGTAATAAATCCACCAGGAGCCATCATATTTTCTCTCCGTTGGTATACATTTCAAATTTCCCCCAATAAAGGGCTTTGATAAATGTTTCTGATTAAGATACAGAGATGATTAAATGTACCTCGATTCCTTCATCTATTTTATAAAACCATTTCTGCGGCAGCTGAAAATTTAAAGCGCCCATGTTAAACAGAGTTGAAAGCAACTTTTACACGCTGTGGGTCCCCCCTCCCTAATTTGTAGACTACTCCCCCTGTTTCATCTCCTAAAGACAAAATCCATCAAAAACTCTCCTGACAGCATCCAGATGCCTTGAATTGGCTGTAAAATATTTCAAGGTCTCAGAGTAATTTAATGCCCTATGAAAGTAAAATAAATTGTGTACAAATAATTCAATAAGCTCAGGGAAGTGGGGAAAAAAAACATTAAGCATGTCACAGATGGCACCTCCAGGCAGTTTATCAAAGCAAGTTTCATAATTTAACAAAATCATCTTGGCATCACACACAAAGGCCTTCCTGTTTGATCCCGTAATAACACTGCTTAGCACTTTCTGGGGAACTGGCTTCCAGTGCCAGAGCTGTTTCCAAGCATTAGCTAATCAATCATCAAAAGATATTTTTCACGCAGGCAGGCAGAACTCGGAATCCTCACTCGACCACCACGGAAGTGGCCAAGGAAGCTAAGAGGCTTTCCCAAGGTCACCTGTGGGGCAAAGGTCCCAGCTGGGGTCCCAGCTAATGAGTCTCTGGTTTCTTCTGCGCCCCGTGACAAGGCCTCCTCCTGCCTGGCTCAACCACATGGCCAGCACCCAGTCGTCCGGAGAATGCTGGAGGATGCTGGTCGGAGCTCCTGCTTTGAGCTTAGGGCTGAAATGGCCCTTCATCCGGGACAGCAAAGTGCTTCTCAAAACAGAGTTTCCGAGTCATCTTCCACTCCCCTGCCCTGAATCTCAAAGGGAACTCGGTTTGTTTTCTTTTCCGAAGAACAGAAAGCTTTGCTTTTGGCTAAGGGCCAAGGAATCTGACCCCTGAGTTTTGTCCAGCGACTTACATTTGTTTCTGGTTGTTTGTTTGTTTGGGGAACTATATGTTTAAATTTTAGAATAATACGTGCATAGGTTGAAAGGGAAACCTCACAGAAGGGTTTAAAGGTAAAAGAAGAACGACAAATAAAATGAGTAGATGTTCCCAGGGGAGGAGGAGCTTAACTGACCCTTCCTATACCCCCTCCCCCAGCACTTAGGGACTCACTTCTGAAGAACAGCTCAGGGAAAGGGAAAAGTGGAGACACCTGGCAGACGCCACCTGGTTGCCAAGGTTTACACCTCGTGATTGCCCCATGTGACATGAAGACAACGGCACATTACCTCTGACGTTCTTCCCTCAAACCCAGTCTAATAGTGACGAAAAGCACCCAACAACCCCCACCTGAAGGATGTTCTATAACATGCCTGACAAACATGAAAAACAGAGACTGAGAAGTGGCCACAGTCAGGAGGACCCAAAGGAGACAGGATGACCCTGTCCGGCATGAGCTCCCGATGGGACCCTGGAACAGGAACAGGAGCATTAGGAGGAACGGGGGACGTTGGAAGGAGGTCTGAGGTTGACAGTAGTGAGTGCCAAGGCTGGTGTCTCAATTTTGACAAATGGACATGGGAAGGGGAGATGATAACATATGGGGAAATACAACTGGCTAAAGGGTATACAGGAGTTCTCGGTATTACCTTTTTTAAAAATTTAAACTAATAAACTTTATTTTTAAGAGTGGTTTTAGGTTTACAGCCTCTGTACTATCTTTTTTTTTTTTTTTTTTTTTTGAGACGGAGTCTGGCTCTGTCACCCAGACTGGAGTGCAGTGGCCAGATCTCAGCTCACTGCAAGCTCCGCCTCCCGGGTTTACGCCATTCTCCTGCCTCAGCCTCCCGAGTAGCTGGGACTACAGGCGCCCGCCACCTTGCCCGGCTAGTTTTTTTGTATTTTTTAGTAGAGACGGGGTTTCACCATATTAGCCAGGATGGTCTCGATCTCCTGACCTCGTGATCCGCCCGTCTCGGCCTCCCAAAGTGCTGGGATTACAGGCTTGAGCCACCGCGCCCGGCCGCCTCTGTACTATCTTTACAATTTTTCTGTAAATCTAAATCTATTCCAAATGCATTTGTTTTAAAGGTAAAATTTTTCCCCACCCCTTCCCCTGCCCCATTTGACAGAGATAACTACTAGAACGATTTCTAGAATATTCTTCCAGAATTCTGTGATGCATATACACATTCCTTTTTCCCTTTTTAAAACCAAGATTGAGGCCGGGCGTGGTGACTCACGCCTGTAATCGCAGCACTTTGGGAGGCCAAGGCGGGCAGATCATGAGGTCAGGAGTTCGAAACCAGCCTGACCAACGTGGTGAAACCCCGTCTCTACTAAAAATACAAAAATTAGCCAGGTGTGGTGGCACACACCTGTGATCCCAGCTACTTGGGAGGCTGAGGCTTGAACCCAGGAGGCTTCGGTTACAGTGAGCCAAGATCGTGTCACTGCACTCCAACGTGGGTGACAGTGCAAGACCCCATCGCAAACAAACAAACAAACAAACAAGGTTGAATCCTCCACTCCGTGTTTTTGGTTTCTTGCCTTCTTCATTGAATTTACACCTGGGAGGTACTTTTGTGGAGAATATAGTTGTACTTCATTCTTTCTAAGTGACTTTGAGGTCATCTGTGGTTAGTATGTTCCCATGATTTTTTAAAACAGATCCTGATGGGTAGATCAGGCTGGCTTTGTTTACTTGTTATTATAACAAAACAACGAATCAGGTGTATCACAGATGTCAATAAACACAAGAACTTTATTCACTCAAAATCAGCTTCACTCATAATTTTAAAAGTCTAGATAAAGAAAAGGCTGGGCGCAGTGGCTCATACCTGTAATCCCAGCACTTTGGGAGGCCGAGGCGGGTGGATCACCTGAGGTCGGGAGTTTGAGACCAGCCTGGCCAACATAGTGAAATCCCATCTCTACTAAAAAAAAAAAAAAAAAAAATCAGCCAGGCATGGTGGTGGGCGCCTGTAATCCCAGCTGCTTGGGAGGCTGAGGCAGGAGAATCGCTGGAACCCAGGAGGCGGAAGCTGCAGTGAGCCGAGATCGTGCCACTGCACTCCAGCCTGGGCAACAGAGGGAGAATCCGTCTCAAAGAGAAAAAATAAAAAGATGATACTGACACACCATTTTTGATTTATTGGATTGGTAAAGATTGAGAAGTTTGATTGTCACCAGTCTGGTGAAGGCGTGGAGAAACAAGCTCTCATTTCCACTGCTTGAAGGAGGGTCGGGGTGAAAATGCTTTGGGATGATTCTGACAACATGCATACCCATTTAGAAGGCGCTTGGCCGGTGACCTCTTTTTGAGAAGGGTGTTGGGTATGTAGGTGTGTTTACTTTGAGACTAACCTTTGGGTGACACATTCATGACTTATAACTTCTCTGTATGTTATACTTTAACCAAAAGTTAAGAACAAAGGTCTCTAGATTTGAGCAGGCCCCCTGGCCTTCCTTTTTGAGAAATACATGGAAATAAAAGACTGGAAGTCTCCAAACATGGTCCTCTCCCTGGCTGAATTATATTCCCAGTACCCACAGAAATTCCGTTATATATATATATATATAAATGTTCTTCAAAAAATCTGTGACTAAATCTAATCATTTCTTAATATGATGTGATACTTATTAGGTTAAAAAAATCATACAAAATCATACCTTTACCTAAATTTCCACGACTGGGCTCACCATTATTAAATGGCATAATAATTGAGATTCTTTTTCTTCCTTCTCATTTGCAAAGACTTAAAAAATTCCTAGAATTTAGAGAATTAGAGATTAGGTTGGGGAAAAGAGAAAAGGGATGGGAGTTAATAGAGTTATTGTGCTAACCTGTTAACCAAACTTTTCTATGAGAAAACACAAGGTAAAATCAAAGGTGCTGCAAGTTCTAAAAACCAAACTAAAGATCTGGAAGAAGCAGGCACAGACCTCTGCAAGGGGCTTTCAGTGCATGGCCTGCTGCTAAGATGAGCAATATGCCGCTTTAAGAATGAGAAGCAAATGACCAGTTTTCCCTCTTGGTACAAGCTGGAGGTCATGCTTGGGAATTGCAGGAAAACATTTAGACAGCCTCTCTGCTCCCCCAGGGGGTATCAGCAGGCCTGGATTGAAAATTGATACCCACATGTATTTTTGTAAAACCCCTAGGCATTCCCTAGGACTGAATTGGTGGTCCTCAGTCCCGAAGTCCTAGCACTCAAGTGGAAAAAAAGACATTGACCTCCTCCATGGAGGCGTTTCTCCCCTCCTCCCACCCCAGAATCAAGCCCAACCTTTATTTGGCTGCTCTTTGATAAAGCAAAGTCTCCTCTGATTTCCCCGTATTTTTCCAGCTTCTGTGTGTCACGCGAGCCTTTTACATTATTAATAAAAGTTTCAAATTCAGTTACTTTGCTCTTGAATATGAAAAGCTTCTCTTTGGGGGACTTTGAAACACACTAGATGCAAACTTTCCATGAAGGCACTTAGAGATAAAGCGTGATGATCATCCTCCTTTGAACATCTAGAAATTTTAGAAAGCAAGACCGCCCATGGAATCTGGAATTGTATTTGCACTAAAAGAAAAGGCAGAGAGGACTCACAGAGCTCTCCGTTTTCATGTGGCATAATTAAAAGTTTACTTTCTTCAGGCTGTTGCCATGGGAGCAGCATTTGGTTGCATGTCTAAAAATCATAAAGGCCGGCGGGGACAGATGAAGGCAGTCGAAAATGATTTGGGAAGGTGTTTTTAAGAATGTGTGGTTTGAGAAGGGCAGATTGGAGGTGGGGAGGAAGAGAACAGATGAATGCATCCAAATGGTTCTTTTGACTTGAATTATTTTTGCCTAGAGGCAAAATTTTAAAAGATCTTCATGTTCTGAGTAAAATTCTAGCCAGAGGTTGATGGCTCTGATTGCTCCTAAATGGAATTATTCTCAGAGTCAACATTTCCTTAGGAAACGGACTTTGCTTCCTTGTCTACTGCAACAGCAGTGCCCAGACACAAATAGTTTTGAGGAAAGAGCTAGTTTACTATTCAGACTGGCAAGATAGATTCCTGGGGAGCAAGGCTCAGTGAATAATCCAAAAGCAACATAGTCTAGGCTTAGCCCAGTTCCTGCCTTTTCTAGGAGATCTTTCTGAAGTGCTTTGGTTCACACGGATGTCTTCGTTAACCAAGTGCCATAAGGACAGCTTCTACTTTGTCCTCTGGGCTGGGCCGAGGTCTCACCAGGCTGCTCTGGGACTTCTGATTTTGATGTGGTCTTTAACAGTGCAGCTCTGGGAGCCGACATATCTGGTCAGTCCTTTCCGGCCCTTAAGGCAAAGTTCCCCGGATTACCTGGCTTAGGAGCCATGAACATTTATTCCTCACGGGTCTGGGGACTGAATGCCTGAGATCAGGGAGCTGGCTGGGCTGGATTCTAGTGAGATCTGTCTTCTGGACTCTAGACTGTCAGTTTCTCCTTGTGTCCTCATGCAGTGGAAGGGGCGAGGCAGCTCCCTGGGGTCCCTTTTATAAGGACACTTTATCGCCTCACAGGCCCCCACCCTCATGAGCTACTCTCCTCCTCCAAAGCCCCCACCTCCTAGCACCTTCCTATTGGAGGTTAGAGTTTCACCATATGAATTTTGGGGGACACACACATTGCACCTGGTTTGAATTCTGGTTCTATCACAACAAGCTGAAAAGCCTGACCAAGGCCACCTGCGGCTCAGCTTCCTTGGAGGCATAAGATCAGCTGCATTTCAGAGACCCCAGTGAGGATGGCAGGAGAAAGCAGACTCAGTGCTTGGCTCGGAGCAGGCACATGGTAGGTGCTCAGGAATTAGGAATTCTCCTTCTTGTCAGCAGGTCCTTCCCGGCTCCCACTGCCTCTCACCCTCAGAGGCTCAGCACTCATGGACTGATGACTGGGGACCTCCAGCTTCCTGTTTATTGGGATGAAGTGATCATTAACTATGGAGTGTGGGTGAACTCTGCACTGGTCACTCTGAATACGTTGTCTCACTTAATTCCCACTACCCACCGGGAACACTTAATTCCCACTACCCACCGGGAACACTTAATTCCCACTACCCACCGGGAACACTTAATTCCCACTACCCACCGGGAACACTTAATTCTCACTACCCACCAGGAACACTTAATTCTCACTATCTACCAGGAAGCAGGCGCTGCTCTTGTGCCCATTTCATAGTCTAGGAAACAAAGATCAGGATGCACCTGGTGGACTGACCAAGTGCTGTGGACCGAATGTGTGTGTGTTCCGCAGAATCCATCCGGTGAAACCCTAACCTCCAATGGGAAGGTGCTAGGAGGGGAAGCCTTGGGGATGATGAGCTCTTGAGTGTGGAACCTCTTGAAGGAGATTAGTGCCCTTATAAAAGGGGCCCCAAAGAGCTGCCCTACCCCTCTGCCATGTGAGGACATGACGACAAGTGGGCAGTCTGCAACCAGGAGGGGAGCCCCCCTAGAACCTGAGCCGGCTGTATCCTGATCTCAGTTTTCCAGACTCCGGGACCATGAGAAACGGATGTCTGCTGTTTGTAAGCCATGAAGTTGGTGATGCTTTATCATAGCGGCCTGCATGGAGACACCCAGGTCCCCAGCTCAGGAATGGTGGAGGGGGCACCAGAGCTGCTGCCCTGTGAGGTGGACGCTGCTCTCTTCTCTGCCCTATGGAATATCCCTCCAGTATGAACAGGGGCCTGCTTGCTGCTGGGTACCTACTGCTTGTTAGCTCATTGGCACCTCATCGTACCTGCTCCAGAGAGTGTGATCTCCATGTCACAGACAGGGAGGCAGGCTCAGGAATGTGCATGCCCCATCAGAGGCCACAGAGCCAGGTGGCAAGGAGAACCTCCTGCTGCGAGTGAGATGGTCCCAGCCTGGGCTGGAAAGCCCCAGACCTCCTTCAATTGAGTACCTTCAGGAGAGTCTTGACCAATTCCAGGTGCAAAAAAAATTTGAATATTTTATGGCATGGCAAGGAGGGCGCTCAGAGACCACGGACAGTCCAAGGCAGGCACTACCAAAGTTCAGGACAAATTAGGGCAAATTTTGGACGTTTTACTCAATCTGACCAGCGGAAATGCTTGCTGGCGTCTCGACTATGTCAATCACTAGGTATCCAAGCCATTCGTGGCTTGATAACATAAAGTTAGCATCCTTTGTGGCTTCATTTGTGACTCCTGTAGGTCAGCGCCACTGATGCTTTCCCTATTTTTGGCAACTGCGATCAACACCATGGCTTATGCAGCAGTGTGTAGTTTTGCTGAGCGCAGCCTGATTGTTGAGAAGCCCCTTAAATATGTGCTCACTCAGCCTCACAGCATCCCGGGGGTGGGACAGGCCTTGTGGGGACCAGCACACCTAGGACGGTGAATGATAGCCGATGGGATTCCAGCCCTTTTCACAACTTGGCTTGGCTGTGGTTCCAGGGCGTGCTGGGGATAGCCACCCTGCGGTGAACTCAGCTCTGTGAAAAGTCATTTTCCCAGAACAAATAAATTGGTGCCCTTCCTGTTTATGAAATGGATCTAAAATAAAGTGAAATAACCTCCTCTGGGGCATTGTTGTCAGTTTTACAGGATTCTTCATTCATCTTCCAGGCCAAGGGCTGTGAACTCAAAAGCTTCCAGGTCCAGACAGGTGATATAAAGGGGTCCGTCACGGGCAGGGTGGCTAGCATCTGGGGGTGGTGAGGACTGTTGCCTACCAAGGCACCATTGGCAAGCTGGCTCTGCCTAACAGCTCTCACATGCGGAGGTTGGCCCAGGACAGCAAGATGTGATTGTTTTTCAAGAGAACCATAAGTAAGAGTGCGTGTGTCAAATCTCCAGACTCTGGAAGCACTAGCAGTGCGTGTTCCTTAAATAACAGCGAATGGCTTAAGGAATAACAAATCTCCTTCTTGTCTACCTGAAAGCCAGGCTCATGCCCTGACCATCTCTCTGGCATTTCCTGTTCCATTTTTGAGCACCTATGGTGCCCCAGGCACTGCAGCAGGCACGAGGGCAGACGATGAATCAGATTTCTCAGAAGGCACATCTGTCGTCCCTGGAGCTCCTGCTTCCCCAGCACCTAGCAAATGTCAAATGTGCTGGTGCAATCAGGCAAGTCATGCCCAGCAATGCCGTTACCCAGCAATGCTGTTTTCTAGCACTGAAGACCTTTTCCTCCTCAGCAGTGACTGTGGACTGACGATCCCAGTGACTTCATCTTTCCTGTGTCCTGCGTTTCGCTGTCACTCAGAGACCCGAGGAATGCATAATCCAGCAAACCTCAGAGTGGTTCTTAGAACACATTCTTTCCACACCCTCAGCTGAACACATGTAACTTTTCACTTTCTTAATTGAACCTAAAGAGATTCCCAGATGAGAGCTCAGGAAGATGCCTTTGAACCTCCCGAAACAGCCCTCTCTCCTCCCCTGTCTCGAGACCAGATGGGCCAAGGTGCTCCTGTCATTTGCCAAGGGACAGCCAGGCAGCTCGAGGATTGAATTTCTCCAGGGGCACCGTCGCTTTCATGCCACCCTGATGTCCCCAGGGTCTAGCACAGTTCCTGGTGCATCTGCAGGTTCTTGGTGACCCATTGTTGTCTACTGAATGAAATGGCCCTTCCAGACTTGGTCATCTGAAAAGATAAGCATGAAGAAGTGATGAATGTTCTGAGTAAGCATCGTGCATGAGCCTACATCCCAGCCCACCCATGATGGACTAGGTGGGCGTTGCTGCAGTTTGGGGATGGCAGTACCTGTGTTCATTCCCTCCAAGAGCTTCAGTGAAGCCCAGACATCAGATATGGACTTTTAAGTGGAAACGGGGCAAGGAGATTTCCTGCACATTTTCTCCCCAGAGCGATGGTTTCCAAAGTGTTTATAAATAGTCTCCCATACCCCAGGGAAGAACACTAGGATGTGGGAAGAAAATGTTACCATCTATATTTATTTATTACTATTTCTATTTAGTTGTTTTTATTTAAAAACATAGGATAAGGCCGGATGCAGTGGCTCACGCCTGTAATCCCAGTGCTTTGGGAGGCCGAGGCAGGAGGATCACTTGAGCCTTAGAGTTCGAGATCAGCCTGGGCAACATAGTGAGACTCTGTGTCTACAAAAAAAGATGTTAAAATTAGCTGGGCGTGGTGGGACTTGCCTGTAGTCCCAGCTACTGAGGAGACTGAGGCGTGAGGATCACTGGAGCCCAAGAGTTGCGGTCCAGTCCAGGCAACATAGTGAGTCTCCACTTCAAGAATAATAAAAATAATGATGAATACAAATATACAGTGTGAGAGAAGAAATCAAACCTCACGTTTGCTAGATCAGTAGGCTGACTCTAGTTTACAGTCATCTTTTGTATATTTCCAAATAGCTGAGAGAGAATAATTCAAATGTTTCTAGCCTTAAAAAACACAAATATATAAAGTGACAGATATCCCAACTACACTGATTTGATCTTTACAGGTATTAAATGACACATGCATGGGAAACTAGGTAGATCTCGTATGTATCAATAAAAAAAATAAAGTTAACAAAAAGAAAAAAGTAAACCTGGCTATGAGGGAAGTAGGACCATATTCAGCTAAAGTAGACATTTTCATCTGTCTTTGATATTTTGCAGTAAAGGCTAAATATGTCCTTTTGAGGGTGTACATATCTGTAATCACAGCACGTGTGACAGCCCCAAGCTGCAGATGGTACCTGTGTAGGGTGTGGGAACTCCAGTACCATGCAGGGCATTGCCTTGGATGATGATATTTTCAGAATAGTGGCTGATGGTTGACACAACTCCAAACTAAACACAGTGCAAGCTTCCCTCCTTTCCCATTGCAATTACAACTCCGGAAACTCCACGTACATTGAAATCGTGCAAACACGCTTTGTGTTTATTTACAAAATGGGGTTTGGTTGTAGGGTCAGATGATTATAAACAGACCTTTCTCCTTGTGGAAGATGGGACAGTTATTTATTGGGGAGGGCTGTCCTCAGGCATCGAGAGACCTCCAGCATCTCAGCCCCTGCCCTGCAAGTGCAGGTAGCTACTGCCAGTCACTGCAGCAAACAAAAACACTTCCACCAATCTCCATAATCCTTCCCGGGACAGACCTGCCTCCCATAAGTGGCTGGGTTAAATTAGTTGCATAGTGTTTTATCACTCACAACGTTGGGGTCCTACCTGATAAGCCCCTACAGATTTGCACGTCACAGCTCTGGCCTAAGATCAGCCTTTCACGTAGACTGGAGCCTGGGATGCCTGAGGCTTATTGTTGAAGCTTTCGCATTTTGTTCCGTGCGATTTTCCTTTCTGGGTTCTCTCTCTCACTCACGTGCATGAGCACTGCTATACCCACTCTCCTCCTCTCAGCTAAATCAGGAGCTGAAATGCAAAGACCTGAAGGGTCAGGGGAAGTGAAAACCGAGTGAAATGGGTCAGAGGGTATTTATTCAACACAGACACACTATTTTTTTGAAACATGTGACTCCCTTGAACTACTTTTGTACTGCCCCACTTTAAAAATGTTTTATTGTGGTAAAATAGGCATTCTATAAAATTATGTACATTTTAAAACAACTGAAAGAGTAGAATTGGATTGTTTATAACACAAAGGACAAATGCTTGAGTGGATGGACACCCCATTCTCCATGGTGTGATGATTACGCATTGCATGCCTGCATCAAAACATCTCATGTACCCCATAAAGATATACACCTACTATGTACCCACAAACATTTATTTATTTATTTTTGAGACAGAGTCTTGCTCTGTTGCCCAGGCTGGAGTGCAGTGGCACAATCTCAGCTCACCACAACCTCTGCCACCTGGGTTCAAGCAATTCTCCTGTCTCCACCTCCTGAGTAGCTGGGATTACATGCGCCCACCACCACACCGGCTCATTTTGTATTTTTAGTAGAGACGGGGTTTCACCATATTGGTCACGCTGGTCTCAAACTCCTGACCTCAGGTGATCCACCCGCCTCAGCCTCCCACAGTCCTGGGATTACAGGCGTGAGCCACCGCACCCGGCCCACAAAAATTTTAAATTTAACCAAAAAATGAAATTTAAAACAAGAAAAAATAAAAATAAAATGTATCGTTTTAACCATTTTTAAGTGTACAGTTCGTTGGCAGTAAGGATAGTCACAGTGATGTATAACTATTACTGTTCATCTCAAAACCTCCCTATCTTCCCAAACCGAAACTCTGCCCCATTAATCACCAACTCCCCATTCTCTCCCCACAAATCCCTCCACTCACCTCCTACTCTTTGTCTCTACGAGTCTGATACCCTAGGGACCTCCTGTAAGTGGAATCAGACAGTATTTGTCCTTCTGAGTCTGACTTCTTTCACTCAGCGTGATGGCCTCAGGGTTCACCCATGTCGCAGAGCATGTCAGAATTTCCCTCCCTTTGAAGGCTGAATAATATTCCACTGCGAGGATGGATCACATTTTGGTTCTCCATGGAGACTTAGGGATGGACACTGGGCTACTTCTCCCTTTCAGCTCTTATGAATCATGCTGCTATGAACACAGGTGTCTAAACACCTGTTCAAGTCCCTGCTCTCACTTCTTCGGGGTTTATATTGAGAAGTGCAGTTGCTGGTTCATAGGGTGGTAGCGTTTTCATGTTTTTGAGGAACTCCCACTCTGTTTTCTGCAGTGGCTGCACCATTTTCCTGTCGTTTCACTTTTGGTGGAGACATGAAATCGTAGGCTATCCACTCCAGTGAATGCAGCCCTGGAGGGAGGGACAACGGTGGCCCGGTTCACTGAAGCCTACAGGCCCGGAGAAGGCTACCTGGGCTCTCATCCCTGCTTTGCTACTCACACCCAAACTCTGAGGACTTGGACCAGTCATTTCACCTCTCCTGGTCTTTGTGTCCCCAACCAGGAAATGGGGGTTTTAACAGCACCTGCTTATCGAGTTGTTTTGCAGGTCATAAACCCAATCCCTGACACAGCTCCTGATGCATGGTAAGATCTGTATCGAGGCTTCGTTCAATGAAGTGTGATCTGATCTTGCCAAATCTTCCACATTATTAAAGAGATACTGGAAATCTGGATTTTTTAAATATGACACCTCCAACTTGAAAATGCTGACAACTTAGTTCAGGTTAAAAATAAAATAATGTGTGGGTTAACGAGACATGTCTGTGAGCCAGAAATGTCCCTGGGCTGCCTGTGTGACCTGCAATAACAAAACGATGTGATCCATCTGCAACAGCAGAATTCAAGGAAGGCTGCCTGGAGTAGGAAGCATTGAAACTGAGCCGCAACACAGACAGCACGGAGACAGCGAAAGACAGGAGGCAGCCCAGGAAGTGGGCAGGTAATACACGGGCAGGCTTTAGGTCTGTCATTTAGGGAAGAAGGTGTCCATTCTCAACACAAACCCAAACGTTTTAACGATCCAGCCTTTCTGAGCAAACAAAGCAGCCACACTTCGACGTGTTCATCAACACGGTGGTTGAACTTTGAGTTTGTGCCCCACAGTCCAGGGAGGCGATTTCTCTGCCTGCACCTGAAAGCCAGTGTTATAACCAGACAGCATTCTGGGTCTTGTCACCAGCGATGCACACTAGAACAAAAAAAGTAAATGAAACTGGTATTACAATGGGCTCTGATTTCAAAGGGAAATCCTTCAAGGACCCGGATGAGAGGGCCCAAGTTCTCATTTAAATTGCAAAACTGCAATGAAGTCTATCACCCACTACAGAGAAACTGATCAGTGGCTTCATAATGAGTGTATCAATGGTAATTTAAATTACGGCGCCTTTTACAGTGTGTGCCTTTTGATAGTCGTCATCCCCCATGTTTGGATTCTCTCCTAGAAAGCTGTTACTACACACACAACTGGGGACCCTGAGAGCAGCCAGGTCTTCTTCATTCTGTTTAATCTCTTTAACAGAAGCACGTGTTTTCATTCTGAGTACAAAAGACATCTTGAGATTCGGAACTGGCAATTCAGAAAGAAACAGACAACTGATTTTTTGTGTTTTAGCAGATTCTCACATTCTGATAGATAAATGCTCAACTAAGTAGAGTCTTTTGGTTCCCCTCCCCTGGAAAATACATATAAATACTGGACATTTGGAGGTAGCCAGTTAATTCGTTTATGACAGTCCTGGAACAGCATAACCCTGGTGGTTTTCAAATAGTCGTCTTCAGGTCGGTCCTAGGTGCACTGCTTCTGAATAGGTCCAGGGACATTGAGATTCTGAGGCTAGATTTACATTGGCCACTGAGACATTTGGAACTGAACTGGATGGAACAATATTGAACATTTCCCATGCCAAGCACTTTGCTAAATTCAGATAAAGCAAGGAACCTGGTGTCTGTCTGCCTGTCGTCCCTTTCTGATCACAGAGTCCAGAGCTCTCCTCCCTAAGGCAGGCAACTGCCCCTCCTCCTAGAATGCTCCTCCTCCGGCCCCTCAGGGAAAGGATGCTGCCTCTCCACACGTGGGACTCAGCTCAAAGCCCAGCTCCTCAGAGCGGCCTCCCTGACCACCCCTGGCCCTCCCTGCCAGCCCCCTTCCCCAAATCCCTCTCACCATGTCTCGGCCTCCATGCCATCAGCATCTGGGGCTGGGTGGTTCTCTGTGGCGGGAGACATCCTGTGCACTGCAGAGAATTCATCAACATCCCCAGCCTCCACCCCTGGATACCAGGACCTCTGTTGCCAGGTGTGACAACTGAAACATCTCCAGTCATCACCAAACACCCTCTGGGGACGAAATTGCCCACCCCTCCCCCGTCCGCCGCCGTGAGAAGCCCTGTTGGGCCACCCCCCGCCTCCCTTTTCCATAGCACCTATCACATCTGGCTGTCTTATCTGCTTCCTCGTGTGCTGTTCGTCATCCCCCTGGGAATGCCAGTAGTGTGGGAGCCAGGACCTGGGCTGCCCTCCTCACCTGCAGTCAAGGTGCCTGGAGCCCACCGGGCATGCAGTAGGCAAGGCAATGAGTAGACAGTAGAGACTCAGTAGGCATGCAGTAGGCACTCAGTAGATGCTCAGTAGAGACTCAGAAGGCACTCAGTAGGCATGCAGTAGATAGTAGGCACTCAGTAGGCACACAGTAGACACTCAGTAGGCACATAGTAGGCACTCAGTAGGCAGTAGGCCTGCAATAGGCACTCAGTAGGCATGCAGTAGACACTCAGTAGGCAATCAGTAGACAGTAGACATGCAGTAGACACTCAGTAGGCATGCAGTGGACACTCAGTAGGCACTCAGTAGGCATGCAGTAGACACAGTAGACACTCGGTAGACAGTAGACACTCAGTAGACAAGCAGTAGCCATGCAGGAGACACTTAGTAGACACAGAGTAGGCACTCAGTAGGCACGCAGTAGACACTCAGTAGAATGCAGTAGGCACTCAGTAGGTACTCAGCAGGTATGCGGTAGACAGTAGACACACAGTAGATGCTCAGTAGACAGTAGGCATTCAGTAGGCATGTAGTAGGCATGCAGTAGACACTCACTAGACATGTAGTACACACACAATAGGCACACAGTAGGCACTCAGTAGGCATGCAGTAGACATGCAGTGGGCACTCAGTAGACACACAGTAGGCACACTGTAGGCACTCAGTAGACATTCAGTAGGTACACAGTAGGCACTCAGTAGGCATGCAGTAGACATACAGTAGACAGTAGGCATGCAGTAGACACACAGTGGGCACTCAGTAGACAGTAGGCACACAGTAGGCACACTGTAGGCACTCAGTAGACACATAGTAGGTACACAGTAGGCACTCAGTAGGCATGCAGTAGAGACGCAGTGGTCACTCAGTAGACAGTAGGCACACAGTAGGCACACTGTAGGCACTCAGTAGACACACAGTAGGTACACAGTCGGCACTCAGTAGGCATGCAGTAGAGACGCAGTGGGCACTCAGTAGACAGTAGGCACACAGTAGGCACACTGTAGGCACACAGTAGGAATGCAGTAGACACTCAGTAGGCACACAATAGGCACCTACCTGAGTGAACAAGTGAGTGAGTGAATGCCTGCATGCCAGGGGTCATTTCGGAGAGCTGGTGAGTGTTACGGTTAGGCTGTGTCCCCACCCAAATCTCATCTTGAATGGTAACTCCCACAATTTCCACATGTCATGGTAGGAACCTGGTGGGAGGTGATCGAATTATTGGGGCAGGTCTTACCTGCGCTGTTCTCATGATAGTGAATGAGTCTCATGAGATCTGATGGTTTTAAAAATGGGAGTTTCCCTGCACAAGGTCTCTCTTTGCCTGCTGCCATCCGTGTAAGACATGACTTGCTCCTCCTTGCCTTCCACTGTGATTGTGAGGCCTCCCCGGCCACATGGAACTGTGAGTCCAACAAAACCTCTTTCTTTTGTAAATTGCCCAGTCTCAGGTATGCCTTTATTAGCAGCATGAAAATGGACTCATACAGTGAGAGATATTTTGAAAAATGACAGTCATGGAGTCCTATATTTTGTTTCAGGAAAACAGGCTTTAAAAGGCAAAAAAGGCCACAAACTATGAGTTTTGGGGCAGACAGACTTGAATTTTATGTCTTACCTGCTGCATAATCTTTTTTTTTTTTTTTGGAATGGATCTCACTCTGTTGCCCAGGCTGGAGTGCAGTGGCGTGATCATAGCTGACTGCAGCCTGGAACTCTTGGGCTCAAGGGATCCTCCCATCTCAGCCTCCCGAGTAGCTGGGACTACAGGCACATTCCACTATGCCCAGCTAATTTTAAAAAATGTTGTTTTTGTAGAGATGGGAGTCTCACTATATTGCCCAGGCTGATCTTGAACTCCTGGCCTCAAGTGATCTTTCTGCCGCAGCCTTAATTAGTTTTGAAATCTGTATATATTCATGTCACCAACACCCTATCAGATGTGGAACATTTTCATCAATCCAGGAAATTCCATCCGTTTTGCCCTTTTCGAAACAATGCGCCACCCCTGGCAATCACTCTTTTTTTTCTTTTTTTTTTTTGGAGATGGAGTCTCACTCTGTCACCCAGGCTGGAGTGCAGTGGTGTAATCTCAGCTCACTGCAACCTCTGCCTCCCAAGTTCAAGAGATTCTCATGCCTCAGCCTCCCAAGTAGCTGGAATTACAGATGCTTGCCACCATGCCCGGCTAATTTTCGTGTTTTTAGTAAAGACGGGTTTCACCATGTTGGCCAGGCTAGTCTTGAACTCCTGACCTGACCTCAAGTGATCTATTTGCCTTGGCCTCCCAAGGTGCTGGGATTACAGGCATGAGCCACGGTGCCCAGCCGGCAGCCATCATTCTAATGTCTGTCACCAGATTAGTTTGGCCAGTCCCAGAAGTTCATAAAAATAGAGTCATACTGCATGAATTCTTCTTGTGAGCCTGGCTTTCTTAACACGGTATCTTTGGGATTCATTCATGTTTTGGAGTGAAGCAGTCGTTCATTCCTTTTTAACTTCTGAGTTCTGTTCCCTTGTATGCGCATACCACGAGTTACGTCCATTCAGCAGCTGCTGGACATTGGGGTGGTCTGCAGTTTGGGACCATTGTAAATAAAACTGCTTTGAACATCATGTATAAATCTTTGTCTAGACGTTTGTTTTCATTTCTCTTGGGATCAATACCAGGAGTGGAACCGATAGGTTGTATGGTAAGTACACGTTTGACTTGGCAAGCGGTTCCTCAAAGTGGTTGCTATGGGCTGAATTGGGTTCCCCCAAAATAGAGATGTTGAAGTCCTAACTTCCAGTATCTCAGAATGTGACCATATTTGGGGATAGGGTCTTTATAGAGGTAATTAAGTTAAAATGAGGTCTTAGGGTGGGCCCTAATCCCATAGGAAAATCCATAAATTGTCTTTTTAAAGAGGAGATGAGGGTGCAGGCACGCACAGAGGGGCGACAACGTGAGGACACGGGGAGCAGACGCCATCTGCAAGTCACGCGAGAGGCCTCGGGGGAACCAGCCCTTGACCTTGGACTTCCAGCCTCTAGAACTGCAAGAGAATGAATGTCTGCTGTTTTAGCTGCCCAGCCTGTGGTCCTTTTTGATGGTAGCCCTGACGACCTAGTACAGCACTTACGGATCTTCCACTCCTGCCAGGAATGTGTGAACACAGCCGCCCCGCCCCCCAACAGTCCCGCCCCCGCCGGCCCCGCCCCCCACGGCCCCGCCTCCCACCGGCCTTTGGTGCTGTCAGCCTTTTGCATTTTAGCCATTCTAGTGTGTCAAAGGGTATCTCAGTATCTCTTTTCTTCCTCTCTTTTTGATATACTTATGTTTTTATTGATGTAGAATTTACACAACAGAAAATTAACCATGTAAAAGAGTAGGATTCAGTGGCATTGAGGACATCCACCATGTTGGTCAACCATCATCTCTATTTAGTTCCCAAACATCTTCATCGCCCCAAAAGCAAATCCTGCGCCTCGTAAGCAGTCACTCCCCATTGCCCCACCCACCAGCCCCCAGCAAACACTAGTGTGCTTTCTGTTCGCGCGGACTTGCCTGGTCTGGACGCGTCACATTCGTGGAATCACACAATTTGTGGCGTGTGTACATGGCTTCTTCCACGCAGCATCGTGTTTCCGAGGCTCCTCCGTGCTGTAGCCTGTGCCAGCGCCGCACCCCTCTTTATGGCTGAGTCTTATGCCACTGGACGGATGGAGCACAGTCGATCTGTCCATGCATCAGTGGCGGGTCTTCGATTGCTTCCGCTGCCTCAGTGTGGTTTTCATTTCCATTTCTCTGATGATGCTGAGCAGTTTTTCATGGGCTTCCTGGTCACCTGCAGCTGTGCAATCCTAATGAGGTACGGCCAGCTCTCGGAGCCTCAAGATTCTCATCATCTCCAGCTGGGATGATCCTGCCTTCCTTATGGAGTCCCTGTGAGGGGAAGTGCCATCATGCACTTAAAGAGCCTGGCACAAAGTGGGCACTCGTTGATGCCAGCTGCCCAGCTCTCAGCCAGCTTCTGAATTCTCTTTTTACCATTCACAGCCTTGCTGGAAAATATTTAAAGCGTCGCCTGGATCGACATGAGCTCCATGCCGTACTTTTGTGGACCTGGCGTATATCAGGGCCCAAACTAGGAGGGAAGCACCCTTCTGGGTGTGGGGAGGTCGGTCCCACCCCGGGACCCAGGCCCCTAACAGCTCTGCTTAACCGCACTATCTTTCCCTGGCTGGGAGCAGAAGCGTCACCCAGATCAAAGGTAGGAGGAGGAGGTGAGTGAGCCAGTAGGCAGATGATGAAGGTGCCACATCGAGCAGCCAGCAGGGCCGGGCTTCTCCTCCTTCCTGTGGTGACTGGCCTGTTGGGTGGAGAAAGTCAAAACAATAGCATTTACTACTGGTGTGGGCGCCAAGAACCTGGTTAATTGAAAAAGCAAGGCTTTTTCTACCAGGTCTGTGTCCCTGACTTGAGGGACAGAAAGAGAGAAAACTCTCTTCTTTTTTCCCAAACACTCTCTCGCTCTCCTTCCAGGGACTCTAGAACTGATCTTGGCGATAAACTCACTCCTCTATGGAATAACAACATGGAGTGGCTTTTATTGCTGACCCACACTCATGAATCAGTGAATATTTTATGTAAACACTCAGTAAACAAGCGGGGGCACAGAGGCAGCTTCCGGGGATGGGTGATCTCTGTGTTGAGCTGAGCGCTGGTGACATGGGTGTTCATGCTGTGAACATTTTTTAAGCTGCACAGGGAGGATATGCATGCATTTCCAGAATGAAAAGTTAATAAAAGCCTCCATAAAAAGTTAAACACATATGTGCAATTGGTACCTGGTGAGAGCCCAAGCTCTCTTTCCCTCTGTAAATGCAATTAACGCCAGGTAACAGGTATCTGGGCTGCCAAAGCGTGAGAGTATGTGCGGCCTGCCTCTTTGTCAATTTCTCTTCAGCCTCCAGATATTTGGGCCACTTGGTTTCTGTAGCTAAACTGTGATATCCAGGGCGGGAGCTAAGATCATCCCTGGGAAGTTGTCCTGACTTCTGCAGCACCCTGATAGCTTTTTTTTTTTTTTTTTTTTTTTGCTAGTGGAGCTGGCCAGAACAGATGTGGGGAAGTTTGCTTTGCCAGAAAAAGACAAGCAGGCCTCTCACAGAGCCTTTGATCTCACCTCGGAAGAAAGTTATAATCTGTCCCCGTGAATCTCTGCAGTTTGGACATGAAAGACAAAGGCAGGAAAATGTGAGAAGCACAGGAAACGCACATAAAATAAAGCAAACGGCCTTTGAAAGCCAGTGAGCGAGTGAGGGAGAGGAGCACACCCCCAGCTTTGACTGGGGGAGCAGCGAACGCCCTGTCCCTTCCCTTCATGGGGAGGAAGGAAGTGAAGCTACATCTCATCCCTTAGCAAAATAGTAATGGGAAATTCGGGGCTCTGGGGTGGGGTAGGAGTGCGAGAACCTTCCCTGCTGGCTCCCCTGACTGCCCAGGAGATGTGGACAAGTGAAGAAGAGCAGAGAAAAGGGAAGAGATGCCGGAAGCCTCCACAACTTTGCTGTAAAGCTGGGATTTGGCCTCTTCTTTTCCTGGCTGGTCCAAGCTCTTCTTCTCGGCTGGGCACCGCTGTCTGCTGTGATTCCTTTCTCTGCAGGGCTGGGTGACACGTGCTGGCTTCCAATCACCTCCAAGGCACCCTCCTCTCATTGTCAAACTGAAAACCAGCCACAGGTAGCCTGGAGCTGCCCCCAGGGCCACCCAGACCCTCCACATAGGCCCCTGGGTCTGAGCAGCAATTCCCCCCGGCCCCCTCCAAGCAGGTGGCCCTCCTGGGCTCTGGGTTTAGGACTGACATGCTCTGGAGCCTCCCGGCCTCTCCTTCTGCTTCCGGCAGGTGACCAGAGAGCAATGAGGCTTCTGGGGGCATTTGAGTGAAGGGGTGGGAGTTACCCCCTGCACCTCTGGGTGGAAGCAAAGAGCCCTCCTACAGGGGAGCGTAGCAGCAGAGGGGAGGGCAGAGGGTCCTGCTAAAACCCCAAGCCGTCCTCCAGTCCCTTCTCCCAGTTCCATCTCCCTCCCTGATCTGATGACTGACTGTTAACGCTGTGGAGTCTGACGTGCCAGGCTGTGTCCTTGCCAGACCCATGGACTCACATGCTCCCTCTGGCAACCACAGGCAGTGGTGCTATTACTGTCCCATTTCACAGTTGAGAACACTAAGGTCTATGACGAAACCTCAGGATCACACTGCTGGGAAGAGAAAGGCCAAAATAGAAGCCCACTCGATCTGGCTGCAGGGCCCATGCCGGGGGGTGACTGACATGCTCTTAAGGGTGGGCTGCAGGCTGGGCACCTGCCCATGGCATCCTGAGTCAGGGAGCAGCGAGGGAGGCAGGCCCAGCTGCCACGGCGACCCATGTCTTTCTGCAGAATGGGGAATTCTGCAGTGTTGGCGCTGGGTCATCAGGGCTGCTGATGGAGACCCGGACTGCAGCTCAGGCAGGCCCACAAGCCCTGCTCTCTAAAACAATGCAATGGAATATAAGACCCAGAAATGCCAGAGAAAGTGCCTGCTTATCTTCTGTGTTCCCGAGCAGTAATAGTGACAATGTCCATCCTGACCTTTCATGCAGCGGAGGGTGCCTGTGATCACCTGCAGCCGAGCCTTCGTTTCCAAGGACAAGGCTCCGTGCTGAAAACTGAGCTCCTCTCCCTTGCTCAAGAGCCCTCTCGCTTTACCCCAGCAGCTCGAAGAAATCACTAGCATTACCATTTAGGAAAGGAAATCAGAGGCAAAATGACACCAGCCACAGAGAAACTGTGCCCTGCAGACGGCTGCCCAGGCAGCAGCCCTGGAAGAAGATGGCTTCCCGGGAGGCTGACTTGCTGCCCTCTCTCGCCAGAGTCTTCTCCCTGCTCTGCTGTGCTCACCACGGCACCACCTGGCTTCCTACAGTGCCCCCCACCCCACCCACCACCTCTCCTTCTCAGACCCACTTGGGGCCCTACCTCCCCACTATAGGCCTTCCCAGCACCTTCCCAGAAATGTAGATATTTCTCTATAAGCAAAGGGAGTTAGTTAAGTCCTCATAGGAAATGCAGGGCAGTGCTGTTTAAACATCCTTGTTTATAATGAGGATGGCAGCCCTGGCCTGGTCCTCTTTCTCTGTGCCACCCCTGGACTGTCTCGTCCACACCCGTGACTCAGCCTCCACCTGGCTCTTAATGATCCCCAGCCCTGCATCCTGGGACCTTCTGCTGTGAATTTCTCCTGGAGTCCCTGGCTCCTTGGGCTAGGGGTGCTGACACCAGACCTGCCATCTTCCCTCCCGTGGAGGTTGGAGTTCTCTGGCTCCTGCCTAACGGCCCCTCCTGACTCCCCACTGTCTGGAAAGGACACTTGTCATACACCTTTTGCACACTCTTACTACATCTGAGAGCCTGCCAGCCTTGGGGGTCCCATCTCCCCAAGAAAGTGCCTCCAACGCTGGAATTCTCAGCTTCTCCTGCCGCTGGAGCACGGGCTTACAAGCGAGCACCCATCTATTCCGTACATCCATGACTCAGATTTGGGAGTGAGCAATCAGAGACAGTAGGCATGGGCTGGGGGCAGTTTGCTGGCCAGGTGGCTGCAGAAGCGGCCGGCTTCCAGAGGCCATCACATTTGCCACGCAGACTTCCTGGCAGCTGATGGTTTTCTTTAGTGTTCCTTGGGGAGCTCAGAGGTGGTGCCTTCTCATCCGGCCAGGCCAGTTGTGTGGCTTCAGGCATTGTTCCGGGAAGCTCAGTTTGAGGCCTGGTTTTCCAGCTCTACCAATATCATTTTAATGAATAACTCTGATGCCCAATATCATTTTGATGAATAAGTCAGAGCTGGCCTCTGCTGCTTGCAGCTAGGAAACCCAGTCAATGGATGGACTGGCTGTCACCCTAGACCACTCCAGCTGTCCTCCTGCCTCCCAGTGGAATCTACTCTCCTGTCCTATACTCAGCATTCTCAGGTCTTTAGCCTTGCTTCCATCAATCTGTCTTCCACATGGCACAGAGGCATCTTTCTAAATGCACGTCTGTCGATTCTTTCTTCAAAACCCTCCCCGTCTCCACGTCCCTGTACCACGCACCCATAACTCCCCATCTCCCCATCAAGACCCAGCCCCAGCATTGTCAGACCTTCTCAGGTTCAGAAAATCCAAGCACAGGCCTTCCCGGGCACACCACTGGGGTACTGGACACAAGGGGTTGTTTCTGGGGGAGCTTGTGGGCGATGTACACACGGAGATACACAGTACTTTTGGTGCGACCCACCTCCGTGCCTGCGCGGCAGGAGTTCCCACATACTCCCACACTGGGGGCTGTTCTTAGCCGTTCACATCCTCTCCAGTCTGAAAAGCGGGATATTGACTGGGTGCCTGCACTTTCTCCTCGGTGTTTTGCCTGTTTACACTCTTGCCTGTTTTGGTTTGGGGTTGCTTTTCTTTTTCTTCCTAGTTCATTGGAGCACATTAGGCATCTGTATCCGAAGGCTTTGCCAGTGACACACCCTGCAAGCACTTTCTTCCTGTTCTAACTTGCCTTTTGTTTGTGGTCACTAGAGTTTTACAGAGTTTTACGCGGGGTCGTATTGATTGCTGTCTTCCACATTTGGTTTCTGGTTCGGAGTGCTCTCTTGTGACAGTTCTACTCACTTTGAAAGTTTTAGCTCAAACATTATTTGTTCAGTGAATAAATGGTTACTACTATTGTCTACTTAACCTTGGTATATGTGTGTGTGTATATACACACATGTGCACACATGAAGGTACACACACATCCATTATACATTCATGCACACATACATGTTCACAGGCCAGCCATTTCTCTGATTTTCCCACAAGTTTTCGAAAAGATCTTGTGTCTCTGTGTTAGAGTGTCATGCATATACACACATGTGCACACATGTAGATACATGCACACACATATGTTATACACTCATGCACCCATACATATACTCACATACATATACATAAACACACATAGATAATACATGTAAAAATATTTTACAGAGGAGAAAACTGATTACATATAATATATAATCATATATGCATAATGAGTATCATATATAATCAGTTTTCTCCTCTGTAAAGAGAAAAGATACCCGTTCCACCATCCCCAAATGGTTGTCCTGAGCAATGAATAAAATAATGAGGAAATGTCTTATGCATGTATAAACAGCAATCCTATAGAAAGCTGGTTAATATTTATTTCTTTTCTGTCAGACTTTAGCAGGCCAACCATAGACATTTCTCCACAAGCAAAAGAAGTTAGTTAAGTCCTCATGCGAAAGGCAGGGGAGTGTTGTTTAAACATCCTTGTTAAAATGAGGATGGCAGCTCACAGTTATAAGCCCACAGTCAACGTGCCAGGAGCGTCACAGTGTCTGTGAATTACTGTCTGCATTTTACAGGCTGGAAACTTGCGGCTCTGTGGCCGCTGGTGCCCAGCCCAGGGCAGGGCTGACATGGAGCCAGGATGCCCTGTTTCCAAAGTGCGGCTTTTCCACATGGTCAGTTTGCCCCTAGCTCAGCACAGGCGCTAAACTTGGAGCCACTGTTTTTTTTTCTTTTTTATTAATCTGGGTTTTTAAAGAGGATTGTTTTAAGTATAATTTTTGACTTTATAATCTGTTGGCTAGTATTATTTATGAAAAGGAAGAAAGAGAGAAAACTCAGCCACCTTTTGATTCTGAATGACATTGTTAGCGACACTTCATGCTGTAAGACCTGTAACCCCCAATCCCCTTCCTTATCATTCCAGAGGCTCCCTTTGAGTTCCTATCACACAAGACACCTACCCTGTGTGGGGCTGGACTGTTCATTTTCGGAAATTTTAAATACACAGACTCCAACTTCCGTCAATAAAGGTAAGTGAGAGGCTCATTCCTTTCAGTTTATCTGGTCATTTCTTACCGATGGGCAGAGTCAGGAATGTGTAGACTGAAAAGGAGTGATGACACTTTGGAAAAGTAGGTAGAATTTTGGTTGTCTCCACAGCATGGTTTTCACGGCCCCCTGCCCCCATCGCCGCGGTATTTGTGGGGGATTGTGTCTTTGGCAGGGAAGATTAAGTGGACTGCATCCCCCCCACAGAGGGTTTAATTGGCAACAGAGTCAGAATCCACTGATGTGTGCAAAATTCATTATTGTATTTGGGCTTGGAATGCTTGCACGGGCCAGCCGTTTCTCTTTCTGATTTTCCCACAAGTTTTCAAAAAGATCTGTGTCTTTGTGTCAGAGTGTCAGCTCCCCAGTGGGGCCAAGTTTCCTGAGTTATGTTTTTTTAGTAACCTCAAGGGCAAGGGAAAAGGTGTGTAAATCCTTTAGCTTCTGTTATCACCGGATTAGGCAACATCATGTGCCCAGAGGAGGAGAATCAGAATGCTTAGTCGAGATAACAGCCCCATTAGTCAGGATTCACTAGAATTCACAGACCAGCTGGGGAGAAGGGGAAGATGTAGAAGACAGAACCCAGTGATATCTGTATTTGGCTCCTTTTAGGATCATCTACCTGGGTTACATATGACCTACTACAGATGACACTTGAGAAGCTGGGTCTTTCAGCTCCCCAAATTGGCCAAATTCTTCCTAACACAATGAATTAGGTACTTTGATGCAAGTGAGTTTAAATGTTTCCTTCCTTCCTTCCTTCCTTCCTTCCTTCCTTCCTTCCTTCTTCCTTCCTTCCCTCCCTCCCTCCTTCCTTCCTTCCTCCTTCCTTCCTTCCTTCCTTCCTTCCTTCCTCTCTCTCTCCCCCTCTCTTTCTTTCTTTCAACAGAGTCTTGCTCTGGCGCCCGGGCTGGAGTGCAGTGGCATGATCTCAACTCACTGCAAGCTCTGCCTCTCAGGTTCAAGCAATTCTCGTGCCTCAGCCACCCAAGTAGCTGGGATTACAGGTGTGTGCCACCACGCCCAGCTAATTGTTATATTTTGAGTAGAGACAAGGTTTCACCATGTTGGCCAGGCTGATCTCAAACGCCTGATCTCAAGTGATCCACCTGCCTCGGCCTCCCAAATTGCTGGGATTACAGGCATGAGCCACCGCATCTGGCCTAAAGGTTCACTTTCATTTCTTTTCTGTGAGTATAGTGGATACTTGCTGTTTTCTGGCCACTGAGCCACTGCTCACACATATTTTAGTAACGCATTTATTGCTTAAGATAGATCAAGCTGCTGTAACAAATGGGTGACAGAATCAATAGCTCAACTCCAAGGAGTCTGTGTCTCATTCTTGTAATAGACAAGGCACGAGAAGGCAGGGCGCTCTGCAATATGTGGTCTTGTGGGGCCCCAGGCTAAGTGAGTCTCCTCCATCTTTAACATGCGCTTCCAAGATCACCTTGGGCACCCACCATTCCAGTCAGCTGAAAGGTGCAGAGCGCTGGGGGAAAGCGCTAAGGAGATGTTGCAACTTGCCCTGCCTCCTCTAACAAAGGCACAGGCATTTGATAAAAACTTGGCCAACTTTCCCTCCCATGACTTTTGAATCTGAGTGGTGTTGTCCAGGGCAAATTAAAAAACTGGATTTGGCTGGGCGTGGTGGTGGCTCACACCTGTAATCCCAGCACTTTGAGGGGCAGAGGCGGGCAGATCACCTGAGGCCAGGAGTCTGAGATCAGCCCAGCCAACATGGCAAAACCCCATCTCTACGAAAAATACAAAAAAAATTAGCCAGTTATGGTGGGAGGCACCTGTAATCCCAACTACTCTGGAGGCTGAGACAGGAGAAATCACTTGAACCCAGGAGGCAGAGGTTGCAGTGAGCCGAGATCGCGCCACAGGACTCACTGCTCACTGCACTCCAGCCTGGGCAACAGAGTGAAACTCTGTCTAAAAAAAAAAAAAAAAAAAAACGGATTTAAGCAGGTGAATCCCAGCAGCAGTTGGTGGGACCCTCAAGCTCTTCTTGCTGCAGAAATCCCTGGGAGCTACCTTCTTTCCCCAGTCCAGTTGGCCAACCTTCCCAGGGGTGACGGGGGCTCTCTCACATAGTTCCAGTAGACGGTCTGCTTTAATTGGACAAAGATGTCACTACAAGCAACAAGCAAAGAGCGCTCACTGCTATAGGGACTGGACTCTAAGGAATCAAGGCTGACCCAACTTGGTAATATGTCCTTGGCCATAGAAAATGGACTGGAGAATGCTAGCCACAGCTCTGTGTATCAGTCTCAAGTACTCCCTGGGTCTTCTTTTCTCTATTTCATGAGAATAAATCATAGAAATATGTCTGGTGTGGTGGACAAGGAAGGAACTGGCATTAGGAGTCTTCACATGACTTAGAAAGAGTCTGTAGCTCACTGAATTCTACTGTCAGGAATGGACAGGCTACCTGGCTTTAGACATGGACCTTGTGTTGACTGGGTGTCATCCGAGTTCCTACAGTTGCTTATGTTTTATTTGACAAAAAGATGACTAAGTCTACTTTTTTTTTTTTTTTTGAGACAGAGTTTCACTCTGTTGCCTAGGCTGGAGTCAGTGGTGCAATCTTGGCTCATGGCAACCTGGTTCAAGTGATTCTCCTGCCTGAGCCTCCCAGGTAGCTGGGAATGCAGGCACCTGCCACCGTGCCTGAATAATTTTTGTATTTTTAGTAGCGATGGGGTTTCACCATGTCAGTTAGTCATGAACTGGTCTCGAACTCCTGACCTCAGGTGATCTGCCCTCCTTGGCCTCCCAAAGTGCTGGGATTACAGGTGTGAGCCACCGTGCCTGGCTGATTCAGTCTACCTCTAATTTTGTGAAGAATGAATGTGATGAAAGATACTAAAGCATTTTAAAAGGGACAAGTGTTGCACAAATGTAAGATATCTTATTTTGGCCGGGCGCGGTGGCTCAAGCCTGTAATCCCAGCACTTTGGGAGGCCGAGACGGGTGGATCACGAGGTCAGGAGATCGAGACCATCCTGGCTAACACGGTGAAACCCCGTCTCTACTAAAAATACAAAAACTAGCTGGGCGAGGTGGCGGGCGCCTGTAGTCCCAGCTACTCGGGAGGCTGAGGCAGGAGAATGGCGTAAACCCGGGAGGCGGAGCTTGCAGTGAGCTGAGATCCGGCCACTGCACTCCAGTCTGGGAGACAGAGCGAGACTCCGCCTCAAAAAAAAAAAAAAAGATATCTTATTTTAACTTAAAACCAATGGGAGGGACTGGGTGTGATGGCTTATGCCTGTAATTCCAGCACTTTGGGAGGCTGAGGCGGGAGGATCATTTGAGGCCAGGAATTCAAGGACCAGCCTTCACCAACATGGTGAAACTCTGTCTCTACTGAAAATACAAAAATTGTCCGGCCATGGTGGTGCGTGCCTGTAGTACCAGCTATTTGGGAGGCTGAGGTGGGAGGATCGCTTAAACTCAGGAGAAAGCCAAACAAAACAAAATTCAAAAAACTCACTTCATTCTTGAAGTAGAAAGGTTTCTCCAGGGCATGTGCCTCCTAAATCAAAATGGATACTGGGTGGGTAGGAGCATCTCCAGGGAATGCCTGCCTGTGGTACCTGAACCAAATGTATCCTAGAATATTTGCTTGACATGCACTGCTTGACATGAATTTTTAAAATTGTCTAATGTTATAAACCACTCAATTTCAAGTAAATATTTTGACTCCCTGCTTTTCTTGGAAACATCCAATATTCACCCCTTTGCATCCTCACTGTGTGATGGTGACTCTTGGGGGCCTAGGTAACAGCACTCTGTGTAGACAGGGCATCCCTTCCCTCCCAACCCAGACTATGCTCTCATTATGTTACCAGGTCAGCCCACAAGGCATTCGCCTCTGCAATTCCTAGTGGAGACCTTTATAGGGCACACTCCAGGAAGTGATGGCTGAGTCCCATGAGTATCAGGGACTCATGGGATCCATCATGATGCCAACTGCACTCCTCACCTGTCTCTCCTCTCATCTTCACCTGGTCTCCTTGAGTTTACTCAAGAGCATCATAAGCCTTGTATTCAGAATTTCATCACCACTCTCAGCTTTTGCCATCATTGACCCTCCCACCAGTTCCTTACCTCTGGAACTCCTGAATCCCACTTCTAGAGCCACGGGGAGTGTGCCCGTAGCACCCTGTGTGGCGGCTGGGAAGAATGTCACACAGCTGGGGCATAATTATTACCTGTAACCAAATTATGTTTAATGACTTTTGGTAGCTTCCCAGCCTCCTCTCAATTCCACCCACCAGTGAAGTTTAGCAGGCTCTGGGGCAGGTCGCAGTCCTCCACTGCAAGCATTAAACTGCCCGGGCTGTGATGATGAAGGCTGACTTGATAAGGGTCAGCCAGGGTAAACATTAGGGAGGGATACCAATTTTTCATGCTGATCCAACGAGGCATTATTAGAAGCAAGGGGATGAAAGGAAAGGAAACTTTAGGCTGAATGTCAGGATGATTTTCCCAAGAGTGAAATCAATTAGCCTCTGAAGACTCACTTCTCGGCAGCAATCTACTTCAAACCCGACTCAGAAGGACATCTGAGAGAAGGAAACAGGCATTCGCCCCACGCAGAAGACCTAAAGCAGGCTGCTGGGGCCTTTTTGCCCCATTGCTCTAATTTCTTTAAATGAATTTCTGAAACACAATGTGCTTTTTCTCTAGGTCTGTTGCAACCAATCTGACCTGAGATTGTTCCTGACTCATGAGTCATACAAATATTTACTGTTTCTGCGTTTGTACTTTCTTGGTATTTTAGAGCTGGGCGCTTAAGGGTGCCCCAGCCTCCCTTCCAACCTCATCTCACTCTTCTTAATCGCCTGACCTTCAAGTCCTGACTGCTGCAAGCCTTAGTATGAATTTAATTGACCAAATGCAGCAAATATTTATTGAGCACATACTATGTCTCAGACACTGTTCGGGTCCCTAGAAAGTAGAGAAGGAAGCACAGGATTCCTGCTTCCATGGAGTTTAATTCTGATAGGATCAACTAGTAAAATAATGTCAAAGGACAAATCAACAATATTCAGTCTCTTCTTCCTCCTCCCAACAGAAGCTCCATTGGTTTGGTAGCACAATGTGCCTACAGTATTCAATTTCCCAGAACTCCTTGCAGCTTAAGGAAGTCATGTGACTCAAACCTGACCAATGAGATAGAAGCAGATGTTTTGGGGTGGGGCTTTCAGGGAATCTCTTCTCAGGGGTGTAGGCTGATCAGGTTGTCCCTTTGACTTTGGACTTTCACTTTCTGGAGCATGATTGCAATGCCCAGTCACCTTGCAACCATGAAGACAAAGTCACACATAAGTACAGCAGTGCAAGGGGAGAAGAGGAGCTTGGTTCCCAGAGCAGCTGGAATAGTCCTGCCTCCAGAGTTCTTGTAACATTAACATGAGGAAAGTAAACTCCTTAGGAGTTAAGTCACAATAATTAGTCCCAATGGGGACAACTCTGACTGTGAGAACAGATTATGCAGAAATATATATGTGTATCTATGTACATATATGTATATGTGTGTGTGTGTGCATGTGTGTGTAAACATTTTTTTTGAGACCTGTTCCAGACTCCTGGGCTCAAGTGATCCTCCTGCCTCAGCCTCCCTATAAATACATTTTTAAATGATCAACTTGCTTTTTTCATTGCATCTTGCTCAGGCGGTTATTAATATGCTGCTGAACTGCCAAATGTTCTTGCTCTGAAACCTTTCACAGGAAGGCTGGGCTCAGCTGGGACTGTCTATCAGAGCATCTTCCTGTGAAAGCTCCAGTTATGAGGCAGTTGAATATCTTACACGGCAGCCAAGGGCTCCAACCATGAATGTTCCAGCAAATGAGGTGGGAGCTACACCAGCTTTGTGGACCCAAATACAAGCTGGCTCAGGTTCAAGGCTAGGAGAGCAAGACTCCATCTCTCAGTGGAAGAATATCACAGGATTTCCTTCTTGTCCTAAGACCTCTCCATTCCCCAAAGCTAGATTCATCACCACCTCCTCTAATAAGTCTTTCTTCTGTACCCCAAACCCTTATTGATCTCTCCCTTCTGGTAACTTTAGTAACTCATTCATTTGGCATTTGTTCACCTTCTGCCCAAGTTTACTGTGTAACTACCTGGTGTGTGGGGGTGACTCTGTTGTGCATTGAGACCATCAGCTTTTGTGCACAGACACATCTCTTATCTTCTATGGTCATCTAACCCAAGAGGCATCCTATACCTGTGTCTCTGTTGCCATCTCTCTCTCTTTTTTAATTGATTCCTATCATTTTTCTCTATTTGTCTCTTTTCTCTTTATCTCATTGGAAGCAATGTTTATATAAGTGATTAGAAGCTTGGGTTTGAGAATTGCAGAGACTAGTTACTTGATTTATGGCTCTTCCCAACTATGTGGCCTTAGGCAAAGGGCTTATGCCTCCGTTTCCTCATTTGAGAAAAGATAATTGTGATGACTCTTAAACGACCAAATGCATGCCAAACTCTGAACACTGCATGATATGTTTTGGCTGTGTCCCCATCCAAATTTCATCTTGAATTGTAGCTCCCATAATCCCCATGTGTCATGGGAGGGATCTGGTGGGAGGTAATTGAATCATGGGTGTGGATGCCCTCATGCTGTTCTCATGATGGTGAGTGAGTTCTTAGGAGACCTGATGGTTTTATAAGGAGCTTTTTCCCCCTTTGCTTGACACTTCTCTCTCCTGCCGCCTTGTACAGAAAGACATGTTTGCTTCTTCTTTTGCCATGATTGTAGGTTTCCTGAGGTCTTTCCAGCCACACAGAACTGTGAGTCAATTAAACCACTTTCCTTCATAAATGATCCAGTCTTGGATATTTCTTCATAGCAGCGCAAGAATGGACTAGTACACTGTACCTGGCATAGACTTGTGTTTGAAATTGGCATCTACCATGACCAGCACCATCCTTATCACTATCACTTTCATTTTGTGTATTTTTATTTTGCTTTATATAGATCTAGCTTCACATTAAATAAAGCCCAGTGGTGGACGGGGGAGGGTTCCTAAAGAGTGGGTGTTTCCTGGACCCATTTAGTCAAGGGGAAGGACAGATGGATAAGAGTTTACAAAACAAACGCCTACAGGAAGTCTGGAAACTGTTTCAAAAATAGTCTATAACAGCAACCAAAAAAAAGAAAAGTGTGTAGATGGTGATGTAATCTCTCTGGTAAAAGAGGAAAAGCAAATGGATATTGTCTGCGTGTAGAGCCGTGGGGCCACTGGGGCAGGATTTCCATTCTTAGAGGGCTCCCGGGACTGCCTTTGTCTGGCACTGGCCGGGGCTCTCACACCTCATCAGGGTTTGCAAAGACAACTTCTCACTTCCTTGAGACGTGCTTCTCATGGGACACACACTATAATGCATATTAAGTTACACATGCAAAACAAGCACGTATGCTTCAGAGGAAAAAAGACTAGAAGGAAATATGCCAAACTGTGAGTAGTGATTATTGCTAGGATGAATACATATTACTTTTATAATCAGGAACAAAACACAATAAAGTGCTTTTAAAGCAGATCTATTTTACCAGAGATGGAAAGTATTACAAAAGAAAATGCAGGACATTCACAGAAATGTCCTAGGGAGCCTTCCAATGGGTTCTCATTCTTCACTTTGCTGACTGATGACCTTAGGAACTGTTTTAAAATTATGAAAATGTGGCTTCATCCTGCATTTACTCCACTGCATCTGTAGAAGGAATATTGTAGTCTCATTTTGTTAAATTGTTAGTAAATAGGATGACAGTGTATCCTTTAAATTTTTTTTTAAAGCTTGGGTGTCCTTCCCTGAGATACCTGCATGTGAGCCCTGGCTCTGCCACCTCCTGCTCTGTGACCTTGAGCAAGTCACTTAACCTCTCTAGGCCTCAGTGTCCTCATCTGGGAAATGGGTGCAGTGGCAGGGCAGAGCTCATAGGGTCATGGGGAGGAATGGGTGAGATACTGCACACTATAACTCTTCTTTCCTGTGACATCCCTTAAACCATCTCAGTTCTGTCTTCTAGAAGTTCCTCCTCCTACCCTGTGGCCTGGGATGATCCCAGCAGAATCTGCACCCCCTGTCTTTTGTCTCTTGGATCGATCAGGAACTCCTGTCATCTCTTCCTGTAAACAGATCCCCACCAACCGACGTCTCCCTCCACCTCTGTCTCCCTGTCTCAGACTCATCCCCTCCTCTCTAGACCACACCCCCTTGCTGGTCTCCCTGCTCTTGTTCCTGTCCAAAAGCCAGTTCTCTGCTGGGAGCAATTCCTCTAAAACTTAGAACAGGTCCTGCTCCCTCTGCCCCTCCACCATTCCCAACCACGTTGACAAGACAATTGAAGTCCCAGCAGGGGTCTGTGAGGTCCTCATCTGTCCCTGGGAGGCACCTAGCTGCTCCAGCCCTAACCCTCCACCCACCAGGCCTTCGCTTGAAGGCCTCCTCTGCAGCAAGGCTTTCCCC
Source organism: Trachypithecus francoisi (assembly GCF_009764315.1). Taxonomy (NCBI): domain Eukaryota; kingdom Metazoa; phylum Chordata; class Mammalia; order Primates; family Cercopithecidae; genus Trachypithecus; species Trachypithecus francoisi. The sequence continues at coordinate 3,116,744 of NW_022681456.1, forward strand.
TGGCCATCCCACCTGAAACACAGTCTGTCACCTTCTGTCCCTTTACTCAATGCCCTTCCTTCACAGGATCCACTGCGATTATAGCTCCACGTGGCTGCTTCTGTCCCAGACCTCCTGGTTACTGTCTCTTATTACTCGTTCTTATTTCATTGCTCGTAGGAGTTGCACGGTGCAGTTTTGCGGGTGAGTGAAAGACATGCATTGACTTGTAAGCGACTGTTCCAGAGCCACAGACTCTGGATGTCCCCGCCCATCTGCGACTATTCGACTTGGCCTACAAGCTTCCTGAGGCCAGGCTGCACACGTCATCTGACCCTCCCTTCGGAGGAGAAAGTAAGGATGCGGGAAAGTTCGTGGCCCCCGGAATATCTCTGACGGCGTCTTTATTCACGTGCACACTAAAGGGAGCACACCGGCTCCTCCGGACTAGCAGGCCCTGGTGACCTAGTTTCTGTCTTGAGGCTCCCAGACTTTGGGAATATTTATGCTGCTGTGATTGCACTGCTTCCCCCAGTCTTGAGCGCCCTCTGAGCGTGTGATCCACTGTGAGGTTTGTGTTCACATTCCTAAGTATTCACAGCCATGCGAGGTTGACAAACAAATGATTAGAAACTGCTCGAAGCACAGGGAGGAGGGAAAACACCAGGGCACCTACGGCGCCCGATCTCCATGGTGTCTCATGTCGACGTGGAGATGTGCACATCGTGTGACCTCACTGAGTTTCCGCAGGTCCCTCCCACCCCGAGGGTGGAGGCAGATCCCTTCACCAGCTCACTTGTGCCACGGGCCAGTGTGGAGCCCCATTCGCTAAAGAGATCTCTGGTGGCTTTAAAATATAACTGCATTATTTGATGTTCCACCCTTCAAGAGGCGAAAACTAATTCCTCCGCCTTGAGTGTGGGCCAGACTCAGTGACTCACTCCTAAGAAATCAAGGATGGCAGAAGCAATAGTGTGTGACTTCTGTGACTAGGTCATGGAAGGCAGGGCTGTCTCCTTCTTGCTGTCTCTGGGGATCACTCCCTCTGGGAGAAGCCAGCGGCCACGTCACGAAGACATGCAAGCATTCAGAGCCCAGTGAGCACACCGTCTTGGAAGCAGATCCCACTTCTCCTCCGTCAGTGACAGTAGCCCATCCTTGGCCAACCTCAGAGAGAGCCTAAACCAGAACCCCTGAGCTACGCTGCTCCCAAACTCCTGACCCACAGAAGCAAGCAGCGAATGTTTGTTGTTTAAGATGCTCAGTTTAGGAGGTCATTTGTGACTCAGCAGTAGACAACCAGTACCAGATCTCTGCTTTCTGGGACCCCTGTGTTCATGACTGCTTGGGACTTCCCTTTGCTGCACTCACCACCTATCTCTGCCCTTTTAGGATCCCGTTGCCATAAAATTGAGACAATAACATCTATAGGATTGTGGTGAGACATAGCTTTAGAATAAAGCATTTAAAGCCCTCAACACAATGGTCAGCACGTAGAAAGTAGCTGAAATTGGAGTTGTTTTCATTCCTGTGCAGACCCCCATGCCTGTCGGACAACATTGCTCGTGCCGACAGGGCTGACAGGCAGGTACCCCAGGGCCGCCTTCTTACCTAGCCAAAGGAGAGCCACTCTGCACCCCTCAGCAGTACCCATGGGCTCTCACACTGCCTCCAGCCTCTAGTGCCCAGACTCAGGCCCCTGTGGCCACCTTTGGGAAGGGCATCCTGTTGCTTTCACCAAACCTTCTGGGTACCAATGCAAAACTCTTGTCCTCATTACTTAAGTTTCTCCTACAACTCCTTACAGAAATGAACTCATTCTGGGCTCTGATGCTTTCTCAGGCCTGCCAGGACACACCTGAATCCAAATGCAGGCTCTTGCTTACAGCTGATGATGCCAGTGTTGATGACAAGTGTGCACACCCGTACCACTGTGTACTGGCAAGATGGCCAGAGCTCTTGGAGGAACATAAATTGTTGAATAAAATATTGATTTGGTGCTTTCTTTCAGTTACTTTTTTTTTTTTTTTTTTTTTGAGAAAGAAGCCTGCTCTGTCACCCAGGCTGGAGTGCAGTGGCATGATCTAGGCTCACTGCAACCTCCGCCTCCCAGGTTCAAGCAGTTCTCCTGCCTCGGCCACCTGCGTAGCTGGGATTACAGGCATCTGCCACCATGCCTAGCTAATTTTTGCATTTTTAGTAGAGATGAGGTTTCACCATGTTGGCCAGATTGGTCTCGAACTCCTGACCTCAGGTGATTCACCTGAAAATCCAAGTTATCCCTTTCCCTTGCCTCCAAGATTTGCTCTCATGTGGGACTGTAACGCTTAAGACATTAAGACTGGCCGGGCGCGGTGGCTCAAGCCTGTAATCCCAGCACTTTGGGAGGCCGAGACGGGCGGATCACGAGGTCAGGAGATCGAGACCATCCTGGCTAACACGGTGAAACCCCGTCTCTACTAAAAAATACAAAAAACTAGCCGGGCGAGGTGGCGGGCGCCTGTAGTCCCAGCTACTCGGGAGGCTGAGGCAGGAGAATGGCGGGAACCTGGGAGGCGGAGCTTGCAGTGAGCTGAGATCCGGCCACTGCACTCCAGCCTGGGCGGCAGAGCAAGACTCCGTCTCAAAAAAAAAAAAAAAAAAAAAAAGACATTAAGACTGTTCTCTTTAAGGGTGTGTGTGGATGGTGTTTGGTTTTCACTCATTTCCCAGCACTAAGCTGGGGTTCTATCATTTGGAAGTTTCTGCACTTTTGGCTGCGTTCACGAGCATGTATCTGGGACAGAGCCAATGTGTGGTGTCTGTTAAAAGTAGGACAGTGTTTGCCACTGTCATTCCTCTCCCCGGGAAAGCTGGCCCCGTCTTCACAGTGCGTGCATGTGCGTGATCACACTTGATCCTCAAGGCTACACTCTGAGATCACTGGGGCACACATCAGGTTTATGCTCATTTTAGAGATAAGAAAAATAGAGATACAGAGGGCTTAAGTGGCTTTCCACAGTCACCAAGCCAGTGGTTGCAAATCTGGGTTTGAACTCAGTTTCTGACTTCAATTTGGGGCCTTTTGTGCCTACTGGGTTTAGCCCAATGCCTGCGTGACGTTTGCTGTGTGATGCTGTCATTCTGATTGAAAGCGGAACCGCTTAAAATAACACTGAATATGCTAACACGAGGCACTGGGGCATGGTGCAGACAGCTGGGCCCTGGAGCCAGGCCCCTCAGCTTCAAAACCCGGCTCTGTCATGGACCAGCGGGACCACCTGAGCAAGGTGCTGCACCCACTTTGCCTCAGTTTCCACATTTGTGAAATGCAGGATTTGATAGCATCTGCCTGGCAGGTTGTTGTATGGAGTCAGTGACCTCACCCACATGCCCTGTATATAGTACCTGCTCGAGGATAAACACCCAGTTCATGTTAACTCTTTATTAAGAGTTATTAACATCTCATTGTTGAAAGCCTGAGACCACTGGCTGCATTTTCCAGTTTTTCTCTAGTACCTGGTGTATGTAAGTACCAAGGGTTGTCTGCCTAGGCTTGTAGGCAACACGATTGTAAACAATGAGGGTTGTTTACCATCTGGAAATAGCATTGCTTGGATTGCAATCATATGCCTTGAGGAAGCCACCTTCTTGTAGTAGAAAAGTCAAAAACCCTGTTCTTTTCTTTATATTCAAATTTCGTTCTTATAAATCATTTAGCTTCGTAATAAAAAAGCAATTCAGAGAAAAACAAACAACCATGGTTCTTATTGTTAACAATCCTGTATCACGCTCTTAAAAAACGTGTTAAGAGGGCAGATCTTATGGTCAGTGTTCTTTCCATGAAACAAAACAAAAACCAAATTACTAAGGTTTTCTTCTCCATCAGAAACCATAGATTTCAGCTGTGGTTATAGTCTTGGCTAGCTAAATGTGGACAACCCTTTGTAAACATCTTTTCTCCCATGCTTGTTTTACATTGATATGGTTTGGCTGTATCCCCACCTAAATCTCATCTTGAAAAGTAACTCTCCTTATTCCCATGTGTTGTGGGAGGCACCTGGTGGGAGATAACTGAAAAATGGGGGGTGGTCTCCCACAAACTGTCCTCGTGGTAGCGGATAAATCTCATGACATTTGATGGTTTCATAAGGTAAGACCCCTTTTGCTTGATTCTCATTCTCTCTCTTGCCGCTACCATGTAAGACATGCCTCTTGCCTTCCACCATGATTGTGAGGACTCCCCAGCCACGTGGAATTGTGAGTTGATTAAACCTTTTTCTTTATAAATTACCCAGTCTCGGGTATGTCTTTCTCAGCAGCATGAAAACAGATTAATACAGTGTGTATTTGTAAGGCTCATTTCCCACAATTACAGCTTAGTGGTCCCAGAACATAATTTTGTGATTGTGAACTGGGATTCATTTCGCTTGTTGGGATTATCTGCCTGTGGGGCAGGAATAAGGGACAAGCTACTAAGTGGACTTACTCCTCTGCTACAGCCCTGTGCAAACCATCTCCCTCCTATTTTCTCCCGTGTACTTCCTGCGGGGGGTATTCAATGGTTCAAGAGAAGAAACTGCAGTCCTCATTTATCAGCATCCTATTTCCTGGACTTAGCCAAAATATCTTTATGGTCCAAGTGAAAACATAATTCTCAAGTATAAAGAGAAAAACTGAAGGGAGAAAAGCTGACGGTTTGCTGTGGATGGTTACCTGCATGACAGGTGGAACAGCTGTAGCTGCACCCAGAAGACAACTGATTTTCACCCTGGACGGCCCCTGCTGCCTTTCAGAACCCTGTGTGTAATGTAATAATGAGGCTCTGCTGGGTGCGGTGGCGCACGCCTGTCATCCCTGTAATAACGGGGCCCTGCCGGGCGCGGTGGTGCACGCCTGTCATCCCAGCACTTTGGGAGGCCAAGGTGGGCAGATCATTTGAGATCAGGAGTTCAAGATCAGCCTGGCCAACATGGCGAAACCCTATCTCTACTAAAAAATACAAAAATTAACTGGGTGTGGTGGCTCACACCTGTCATCCCAGCACTTTGGGAGGCCGAGGCAGGCAGATCACAAAGTCAGGAAATCGAGACCATCCTGGTTAACATGGTGAAACCCCATCTCTACTAAAAACACAAAAAGTTAGCTGGCATGGTGGTGCATGCCTGTAGCCCCAGCTACTCAGAAGGCTGAAGCAGGAGAATCTGTCGAACCCGGGAGGCGGAGGTTGCAGTGAGCCGAGATCACACCACTGCACTCCAGCCTGGGCGACAGAGCGAGACTCTGTCTCAAAAAAATAAACAAATAATGGAGTCCACGTGACGTTAAGAAGTGACAGGGCAGTGACCAGCAAGTGAGGCTCAGGGAAATCTAACTTTCATTTCGTTAGCCTGATATTTTTCCAGTTTATCAAATATGCATTCCCATGGAACTGGTGGGAGTTTTCATTCTCATGCCGTTGGCTGGAGGAACGGCCAGGGCAGGTGGCAGGAGGTGAGGCACCTTTGTGGCAGGGCTGGGCTTGAGCAAAGGTGAGGTCTGCCATGAGCTCACTGTGAAGACTGACCTGCGTGGGTCTGCAGGTGAGTTAGGGGCCCGTGACCCGGCTGCCCGGCTGGCTCATTCTGATTCCACTGAAACCCGAGCCTGGGGCACAGCCAGCCCTTGGGAGCACGAGGCAGGGCGTCTGGAGGGCGAGCTGCATTTTTTGCTTCCTGCCTTCCTGTCCATGGCAACCACGTGGAGCATGAGGGAGCCCGGGAGGTTGGACTGCGGTCCAGATGAGCTCGCAGTGAAGCTGCTGACTGGCAGCGTTGAGACACTGTTGCCAGGCTCTCAGCCCTCAGTCCTCCCGGCTAAGGGAATCCAGGTCACGTTCTGACGAGGGGAGCCTGTGCTTGCGGGAGGTGAGGCCTTCACCCAGCCTCGACTCGGGGAGAATTGAGTTAGTTAAGTCAATTACGGTGATTCACTTCCCTTTGCCGGTGATTGGCTTTGGAAGGGGCACGTGACATCAGTCTGACCAATTAGGGGACGTCAGCTGTGAGGCAGGCTCTCCTGGGAAATAATTATGCTACACTTAAAGGGGCCGCGATGGACATTCTACCTTCGGACATGTGGGTGCTGCTGGCTGAGGTGATGATACGTGGGGGTGCTGCAGCCGCCTTGCCATGTCGAGTAGACAAAGCTGAGGTCAAGGCCAACCTGTGAAAGATGCCGAGAGATGATGGGAAGAACCAGTTCCCAAGTGGTCACTGACCCACTGAGGTCACCAACCTGGGTCTGTCTATTTCTGGACTTTTGTATTATGAGCTAATTAATATCCACGTGGGTAAGCCTTTTTGAGCGAGGGGTTTTTTCTCATGGAGGCAGCTTCCTGTTATAGGTGGCGGTGAGGAAGTCAAAGTTCATGGCTAAGAGCACAGGCTGCAGAGTTAGACAGACCTGAGTTCAGGTCCTTGCTCTGCCACCTACTTGGTGTGTGACCTTGGGCTTAGCTTCTCTGACCCCGATTTTCTTCATCTGCCTCCAAATAAGGGAGAGTCCTGGCAGAATCATGGGAGGAACAGTGTGTGGAGCCCTTAGCACAGAGCCCAGCCCAGTGAGCAGTCAATAAATGTCAGCTTTCCCAAAGTTGGCAACCAGTCTGAAAGACTTCATGCCTAGTCTCACAGCAAAGTTCTGGAGCCCAGGATCTTCCAAGCACCTGTTGCTTGTAGCCATGAAGAAATAAAAACAACCCATGTTTGGCCCAATCTTCTACACATTAGGGCTTTTGAACCTTTCCTGGGGATGCCATTATGCAGCATTTTGTGCTAGGTGGATCTGGGATTGTTTTAAACTCTCTTTAAAATGAAAGCAACATATTCTTTTTTAAAAAGTAAAAATAAAATGGACTCATCACCCAACGGTAATGCACATGTATGTTCACCAAAGAAAATATAGAGGGACCCACAGCTGTATGATTGGTACAAGCCTGTTATGGGGTTGAATTTTGTCCCCCACCCAAAAAACTGCGATAAGTCCTGACCCCAGGACCTCGGAATTGACCTTATTTGGAGAGAGGGTCTTTCCAGAAGTTACCAAGCTGAAGTGAGGTCAGTATGGGGGACCCTAGTCCTTAGTCCTTATCAGAAGGGAGAACTTGGACACAAAGAAACCCACAACGGGAAGGCAATGTGAAGACACGGGGAGAAATGCTCACCTACAAGCCGCGGAGTGAGGCCTGGAACACGTCCTCCCCACACAGCCTCAGCCCTGCTGTTGCTATGATCTCAGACCTGTATCCTCCAGAACCGTGAGCTAATACATTTCCGTGGTTTAAGCCACCCAGTCTGTGGCACTTTGTTGTGGTAACCCGAGCAGACTAACACAGGCCCCAGGCTGGACGCAACACAAATGCCCGTCAGGAGGTGGGCAGGTAAGTAAGTGGTGGTGAATTTCTACAAGGCAGCCGTGAAACCGAACTCCTCCAACTAGAGGCAACATGGAAAATTCTCAGACATGAAGTCCAGCCCCGAAACCAGAGGCAGGAGTCCATCCTGCAGGATTCCACCCACTAGGATAAAATTAACGCATGGGCAACCCGATTGAGGGTGACAGAAGTCAGAATAGTGGGAACCCCGGGGGCCGGTGATGGCAGGGAGCTGGGGCTTCTGGGGAGCTCAAAGTTCTCTGTGTTGATGTCGGTGCTGGTTGTACAGATACAGGCACATTATCAAATCTTATTATCTCAACAGATATTCTTAAGAGATAGCAGATACCCACGGGAATCCCTCAAATCCTGGCAGCCCCCCCACAGAGGAGAGAGGGCCCTGTGCATGAGGGCGGGTAGTCTCTGAGCCCCTCCCCTCCTGCCCACAAGACCCTCAGGAGCCTCAGTATCCTTAGACACTGTGGCTAAGCGCACCCACTGTGGTGATGAAAGGTGACTTTTACTCCATCAGTCTCCTTTTCAGCCTCAAAATCACCAACTTCTCATCATTAAAACCTAGAGAGAAAGAGAAAGAGAAAGAGACAGAGAGAGAGAGAGAACACCAAAGCCTCACCGTGGAAACGCATGAACACAAATGAGCAGGTTTGCTTCCAAATTAGACCACATCCCAGTGTGGCCAGGGACCCAGTCCCCTTCTGTGATGGACACACGCATCCTTTCCCCACTCTTTCTTGAAAACGACTGTCCTTAATGTACACCGTGCTTCCCTGTTGTGAAGATGTGGGTTGAAGCAGGTTCGAGGAGGATGAGTAAGAAGCCCAGGGCTCCGGTTTGAGTGTTTGTCTCCTGCAGCGTAGAAACTTAATTCCCGATGTGGCAGAATTGATAGGTGGGGGCTTTAAGAAGTGATTGGGCCAAGAGGGCTCTGCCCTCATGAATGGATTAATCTGCTCATGGATTGATGGATTATCTTGGCAGTGGGACTAGTGGCTTTTTAAGCACACTCAGTCCCTCACCATAGGATGTCCTACACCACCTTGGGACACTGTAGAGGCCCCACCAGCAGGAAGGACCTCACCAGGCGTGCCCCTCCAAACTTGGACTTCTCAGCCTCCATAACTGTAAGAGATAAATTCCTTTTTAAAAATAAATTAGCCAGTTTCATGTATTCTCTTGTAAGCAGCAGAAAAAATGACCAAGAACCTCAGGATCCTGTGCTTGAGAGCAGCCAGTCCCACGCTGGGTCCTGTGTCCTTCCATGCAGCTGACAGCCCTTGCCTCTGTTTCCAATGACTGCACACACTTTGGTTTTGACGACTGTGTTAGTTCATTTTGTGTTGCTGTAAAGGAATACCTGATGTTGGGCAATTAATAAAGAAAAGAGGCTTAATTGGCTCACGGGTCCGCAGTAGAGCCGTGGTACGCAGGATGAGCCAGAGGGCATCGATCCTGTAGGGTAGGCAGTGGGCATGTGTGGATGGCTGCTTGCAGGGGACAGGCCTCTATGGATTTGATGGTACGTAGAGGAAGCATGGTGCTGCCATCTGCTTCTGGTGAGGTCTCAGGGAGCTGCCAATCATGGCGGAAGGTGAAGGGGAGCCAGTGCATCACACGGCAAGAGCAGTAGCAAGAGAGGTGCCAGGCTCCTTTACCAACCAGCTCTCGAGTGAGCCAACAGAGCAAGATCTCACTCATCACCGAGGGGAGGGCCAAGCCATTCATGAGGGACTCACCGCCCGTGACCCAAACACTTCCCACCAGGCCCCACTAACAACACTGGGCATCACAGCTCAACATGAAATTTGGAGGAGACTCATCCAAACCATATCAAGTACCCTCCTCTCCTCCCAGCCGTCTGCAGCCTCCCTCCCTTACAGATCCGGCAGGGCTAAGCGTTGTCAGCAGAGCTCTTGGGGCTCTGGAAGGGGAGCAGAGGGAAGGCTGGGCGGCCGGGTGCTGGACACTCCAGGAGGTAGTAGAACTGGCTCCAGGTCGGGGCCCTAGACAATGATTCATTTAGCAAAGTGTTGTAGCCCACGGCTTGCGGGCTCACTCTCAAGACATTCTGGGGATCTGTTCTTTCAAAATACATTCTCTGTCTTCCTTTCCATGAACCTTCAGGTTAAGAAAAAAAGAGAACACCTCCTTTGGTTTGCTTCTTACAATAATACCATGTGATCAGTGGAATCCGTTATTTCTATTCCTATTTTCTTATTTTATTTTATTTTATTTTATTTTTTGAGACAGAGTTTCACCCGTCGCCCAGCTGGAGTGCAATGGAGTGACCTCAGCTCACTGCAACTTCCACCTCTCAGGTTCAAGCAATTCTCCTGCTTCAGCCTCCCAAGTAGCTGGGATTACAGGCATGCATGGCCATGCCCATCTAATTTTTGTATTCTTAGTAGATACGGGGTTTCACCATGTTGGCTGGGCTGGTCTTGAACTCCTGACCTCAGGTGATCTGCCTGCCTTGGCCTCCCACAGTGCTGGGATTACAGGTGTGAGCCACTGCACCCAGCCTCTATTCCTATTTTCTGAAGATGAGGAAATGGAGGCCACCCTCATGACTGATGAGTGGCACAAATGAGTCTGGGTTCATTCTGAATCCCCATCCCTATCCTGACCCTGAGTCAGTGGTGTGCTGGCCAATGCTTAACAATTGGCTCCCTAAAACCATATGCCCTGCTTTGTAGCACCTGGCAATATCCATGGTGTAAGTACCTGCAGCATGGCCAAGTTCATCCTGCCAACCTGACGACAATAGGCTCACACAATTCCTGAAAATTTAACATTTGGCTTTTTTGAGCCAGTGTGAGCTATTTTGAGCACATCACTGCCCTTGAGACTTCTATGTTAGTTTATTTTCTCTCTATCCTGTCTGTCTCAAGCACAGCATTGACCCAACTACAGTCGTGCACCACACATAACAATGATGTGGTCAACAACAGACCACATATACAATGGCGGTCCCATAAGATTATAATGGAGCTGAAAAATTCCTATCACCTAGTGACATTGTAACAATTATAATGTCATGGCACACTTTATTTTTTCACAAATTCAGAGTTATCTTAAGTGTACAGTGTTTATAGAGTCTACAGTCATGTACAGGAATGTCCTGGGCCTTCGCATTCACTCACCACTCACTCACTCACCACAGCAGCGTCCAGGCCTGCAAGCTCCATTCATGGTACGTGCCCTGTACAGATGCACCATGTTTAAATTTTTATATGGTTTTTAACTGTACATTTTCTCCATTTAGCTGTGTTTAGATACACAAATACTCACCATTGTGTTACAATTGCCTACTGTGTTCAGTGAGGTAACATGTTGTGGGTTTGTAGCCCAGGAGCAGTAGGCCACACCACACAGCCCAGGTGTGGGGTGGGCGACAGCATCTAGGTTTGGGTAAATCCAGTCTATGATGTTCACACAACCACAAAATCGCCTAAGGACACACTTCTCAGAAAGTATCTCCTCGTAGTTAAGCAATGCATGATGAATTTTGTGCAAAACATTTTTTTTTATTTTGATCAATAACTCAGCGATTGAAACAACATTATGAACTGAATCCATAATTGATTCCTTTAATGTCTTAACTGTTCAGCCCAATCATATTTTAAGGAATAGGGTCCCCTCTCCACACCTAACCCCTTCCTGGCGTCCAGGGTCTCAGGCGCCTCCTCTGGGACACCTTGGGGCACTGCAAGGTCAAGAGGGGAGGGTGTTCACAGGACAAGCCAGGCAGGATGAGCCAGAGGGCATCGATCCTGTAGGGTAGGCAGTGGACATGTGTGGATGGCTGCTTGCAGGGGACAGGCCTCTGTGGATTTGAACAGGAAAGATAGGGTCACTTAGCTCCCAACCCTAGAAAGGTATTGAGTTTGTGGTGGCTCCCAAGGAAGCTGCCTGCCTGTGGGATCAAAATTCCAGCCCCCGTGGCCTCTTGGCTGTGGCATTAGGGACATTTGTATGGTGTAAAATTTAACAGCCTCGTCTCTGGAGACGGGCTGCCTGACTTCAAAATCACTTCTGCATTTATTCCCTGGGTAATTTGGGACAAATTATGTTGACTTCTAGTGCTCCGGTTTCCTCATCTGTAAAGCAATGGTCATAATAGTGTCTACTTCATAAAGTGGTTGAGATAATTTAATTAAGATAAACTTGGAAGAATGCCTGGTAAGCTATAATAATTATTGTTATTTCTCATTCATGTGGTTCCCACATAACCCTTCAGGTCTGATTTCCTCACTCTGAACTCTAATAACATCGTCCCTCCCACACCCTAGAACAGAACCTCCCCTGTTCCCTCTGGCCCTCATCTCTCTCCCATGCCAGGCTGTGGTCACCCTGGACCCAGCAGAGCTCCAAATCTCTCGCTAGCAAGGGATGGCAGCTGGACAATATTGGAGACGTGTCCATCAAAGCTGCCCCATTTGTAGGTTCCCTGCTGCTAAAGCCGCAGCCAGGATGTCGTGGGAACTGTCTACCAGGCGCTAGCTGTGTTTTCTAATTCCCACTGGCAACAAGAGGGTGGGAAGGGATGCATGGTCCCCACGTCTGCGCTCTAGCCCTGGGAGAGGCTGCCAAGCTCCTATATTATCCTGCCTGGAGCTTCCTGCCCAGACACCCCTGGTCCCCCTGCCCAACATCTGAGCTGGACACTGGGGTGGTCAGAAGCTGAGATCCAGGCAGCAGTTGCTCCAGGTGGCCCCAGGAATTCACAGCTTGTTTTCCTGAGATGCTGGCAGCACTTCTGAGCATCTCAGGCCTGGTGATAACACTGGGGCGGCGAGCTGGGTGGGAGCAGGCCTCCCTGCTTGTCTGTTTGCAAACACAGATGCTTATCTGGGCCTGGCACATGCTCTGGTTTTGCCTGATAGTCTGGGCAGGTCCAGACAATCAGCTGGAGCCACCGCACCCAACTAGCAGTGGCCCTGGAGATGTGGGAGAAAGACAGAGTCAGCCAGGTCCTCCTGAGTTAAGAGGGGGCTCCCCGGGGCAGGGGCAGCCTTGCCGTTGGGGAGACCAGTGGAACAAGGTTGAGGGGTGCACTCAGTTAGGACACCCTGCTTGCGCTGCTCAGAGCCCTCCTATATTGGTCCATTCTCATGCTGCTGTGAAGAAGTACCTGAGACTGGGTAATTTATAAAGAAAAGACATTTAATTGACTCACAGTTCAGCATGGCTGGGGAGGCCTCAGGGAACTTACAATCATGGCCGAAGGGGAAGCAAACACATCCTTCTTCACATGGCTGCAGCAAGGAGAAGTGCTGAGCAGGAGGGGGGAAAGCCCCTTATAAAACCATCAGATCTCATGAGAATGCACTATCACGAGAACAGTATAGAGGTAACCACTCCCATGATTAAATTACCCCCACCAGGTCCCTCCCACAACATGTGGGGATTATGGTAGCTATAATTCAAGATGGGATTTGGGTGGGGACACAGCCAAACCATATCATTCCACCCCTGGCCTCTCCCAAATCTCATGTCCTCAAATTTCAAAACCAATTATGCCTTTCTAACAGTCTCCCAAAGTCCTAGCTCATTCCAGAATTAACCCAAAAGTCTAAGTCCAAAGTCTCATCTGAGACAAGGTAAATCCCTTCTGCCTATAAGCCTGTAAAACAAAAAACAAGTTAGTTACTTCCTAGATAAAATGGGGGTACAGGCATTGGGTAAATACAGCCATTCCAAATGAGAGAAATTAGCCAAAACAAAGGGGCTGCAGGCCCCATGCAAGTCCAAAATCCAATAGGGCAGTCGTTAAACTTTAATGTTCCAAAATGATGTCCTTTGGTTCCATGTCTCACATTCAAGTCATGCTGATGCAAGAGGTGGGCTCCCATGGCCTTGGGCAGCTCTGCCCCTTTGGCTTTGCAGGGTATGGTACAGTGCCACTCCCGGCTGCTTTCCTGGCTGGCCTTGAGTGTCTGCGGTGTTTCTAGGCGCATGGTGCAAACTGTTGTCGGATCTACTATTCTGGGGTCTGGAGGACGGTGGCCCTCGTCTCACAGCTCCATTAGGCAGTGCCTCAGTGGGAACTCTGTGTGGGGGCTCTGACCCCACATTTTCCTTCCACACTGACCTAGCAGAAGTTCTCCATGAGGGCCCTGCCCCTGAAGCAAACTTGCCTGGATGTGCAGGCATTTCCATACGTCCTCTGAAATCTAGGCGGAGGTTCCCAAACCTCAGTTATTGACTTTTGGGCACCATGTAAAAAGGTAACCAAGGCTTGGGGCTTACACCCTCTGAAGCAATAGCCTCAGCTGTACCTTTGCCCCTTTTAGCCAAGACTGCAGCTGAAGCAGCTGGGATGCAGGGCACCAGGTCCCAAGGCTGCACAGAGCAGGGGCACCCTGGGCCCAGCCCAAGGAAACCATTTTTCCCTCCTAGGCCTTTGAGTCTGTGATGGGAGGGGCTGCCATGAAGGCCTCTGACATGCCCTGGAGACATTTTCCCCATTGTCTTTGGGATTAATATTAGGCTCCTCATTGCTTATGGAAATTTCTGTAGTGGGCTTGAATTTCTCCCTTCAATGGATTTTTCTTTTCTATTGCATCGTCAGGCTGCAAATTTTCCAAACTTTTATGCTCTACTTCCTCTTGAATGCTTTGTAGCTTAGGAATTTCTTCCACCAGATACCCTAAATCATCTCTCTCAAGTTCAAAGTTCCACAGACCTATAGGGCAGGGGGAAAATGCTACAGTCTCATTGCTAAAGCATAGCAAGAGTCACCTTTGCTTCAGTTCCCAAGAAATTCCTCTTCTCCATCTGGGACCATCTCAGCCTGGACTTCATTGTTCATATCACTAGCAACATTTTGGTGAAACCCATTCGACAAGTCACTAGGAAGTTCCAAACTTTCCCACATTTTCCTATCTTCTTCTGAACCCTCTAAACCGTTCCCATCTGCCTGTCACCCAGTTTCAAAGTCACTTCACATTTTCAGGTATCTTTTCAGCAACGCCCCACTCTACTGGTAGCAATTCACTGTACTAGTCTGTTCTCACACTGCTATAAGGAAATACCAGAGACTGGGTAATTTATAAAGGAAAGAGGCTTAATTGACTCACGGTTCCACTTGGTTGGGGAGGCCTCAGGAAACTTAACAGTCATGGTGGAAGGAAAGCAAACACATCCTTCTTCACATGGCAGCAGGAGAAAGACGTGCCAAGCAAAGAGGGAAAAGCCTCTCATAAGACCATCAGATCTCATGAGAACTCACTCACTATCAAGAGTACAGCATGAGAGTAACTGCCCTCCATGATTCAATTACCTCCCACCAGTCCCCTCGTATGACACGTGGAGATTATGGGAACTACAATTCAAGATGAGATTTTGGTGGGAACAGAGCCAAATCATATCACCTCCCTGCATGGTGATGGGCCCAACTCTCTCCTCCTTACACAGCTGGAGGAAGAGGAAAAGAAGGACTATGAGACAAGACTGCCCCATCCTGGCACAGTGTGTGCTGGCGGGAGGGGCCTGGGTAGAATATCCCACCAACACGCCTGCCATCATCTGCAGGACTGCTCACAAGCACTTGCTCAATGCTGGGCAGTCCATCCACTCAGGGCGCACAGTGTCACATGTAACCATTCAAACAATCCCATGCTGGGGACTATTTTTATGTCCATTTTATGGATGAGAAAATTAGGACTCAGCATGATGAAGGCAGTGGCCCCAGACCAAGGAGCTCATAAGTGGTGAAGTCAGGATTTGACCTAGTCTCACGCCAATGGTCCTGTTCATGGAACTGAGTGATTTTAGATTTTCTCTGGAAGAAGGAGCAGACAAAAAATGTAGAGACAAAGAAGATATACAGGAGGTGGATAGGTGGAGAGTTCTATGAGGACCAAACATAAGACTATTGGCAGAGGAAATGCATACGTGTTAGACCAAGAGGATGTATTCATTACCAGGGCGGCCATTGCAGACTACCACAGACTGAGTGGCTTGAAAAAACAGAAATTTATTCTTTCACAGTTCTGGTGGCCAGAAGTCTAAAATCAAGGTGTGGATAGGACCATGCTCCCTGCAGAGGCTCTAGGACACAATCCTTCCTGCCTCTTCCAGCTCCCTGTGGCTCCAGGTATACTTGGCTTGTGGCCCCTTCCCTCCAATCTCTGCATCTGTCCTCACGTGGCTTCCTTCTCTCTGTCTTTCAGTGTCCAAATCTCCTTCTCCTTTCCCTTATAAAGACACTCATCATTGGATTTAGGGCCCACCCTAATCCAAGTGATCTCATCTACAGACCCTTAACTAATCACATCTGCAAAGACTCTATTTTTAAATAAGGTCACATTCACAGGCTTTGAGTGGACATGAATCTAAGGTGTGGGAATGACACTATTCAGGACACTACAGGAGACATGACTTTCTACAGTCTTACCACAAGGGGAAATGCTGGCTTTCTGTGAATCTCCAACCAAATGCTTTTCTCTCTCACCTTAAGTGGTGACACCCTGGACTCAGGTTTGGATGTCCTCAAATCTCATTCATATAGGGTCCAGGGCAGACAGACATAAACTTTTCATCTGTGTATTTCTTTTAAAATCATCTTTAAATTATCTTGGCATGTGGCACCTCTGCTACGTTCATCTGGAGCTTGTTCAGATAAAAAAGCCACATCATCAAACCTTTTATCAGCAGGACAGACAGCAGCGGAAATGAAGCAGAAACTTCCCCCAGAATTTCCTAGAAAATATTATTGTTTCCTTTGCACATCTGAATCACCATTGCTGAAGTGCCCGTGGGAGTCCACTGCAAGATCCAAGGGGAGAAGTTTTGATGTTTGAGGGCTGGTATGGACGTTTTGCCCCAGAAGACCTGCATGTAATCTGTTCCCAGGCTAATATTCAAAGCCGGTTGTGGATTTAGTTAACATTCTTGGGGGTGGTGCACAGTTCACCTCCAAGGGTATCTGGGAAGAATGTTAATCTACTGTCCCCCTTTTGTGTTTTTAAGAGGAAGATTCTGGCTGGGCACAGTGGCTTACAGTGCTTGCCTGCAGTCCCAGCACTTTGGGAGGCGGGGGTGGGAGGATGGCTTGAGGCCCGGAGTTTGAGACCAGCCTGGGCAACACAGAGATCTCATCTCTACTAAAAATACTTTTTATTGAATTAGTTGGGCATGATGGTGTGCACCTGTAGTCCCAGCTACTGGGGAGGCTGAGGCAGGAGGACTTCTTAAGCCTAGGAGGTTGAGGCTGCAGTGATCTGTGATTGTGCCACTGTTCTCTAGGCAGAGTGATGGAGTGAGACTCTGTCTGTGAAAAAAAAAAGGAAGAGGAAGATTTGGTGGGTTTTTATGGGATACTGGCTTGGGTTTCTCCTCCAGGATGACCTTTCTGGCTTCAGATCATTACACATTCACTAAACGAGACCTACGTCCTGGTCACAGCTGGGCTGCACCTGTATTCCCAACGGCCTCTGCAGGTGGGCAGGCCAGGCAGATGGTGTGAGCCAGACACACCAAGGGGAACCAGGTAGGTGGGGAAGCCAGTTGCACGGTGGGGCAGAGAAACCCGTGTGTCCAGTAAATCCTCCCCTGGAGTGCTTGACAGAAAACTGTCAAGGAGCCTCCTTTTTACTTATATGCAGACTTTGTGGATTTCAAAACTAATGTCTTTACACTGCCCATGTCAACATTACATTATCCCGGCCTAGAAGCTCTAGGCGGCCACCCATGACTTGGAAACGGTAGAGAAACGGTAGAAGCCCGAAGTACCTGTGATGATGAGCTCATCCACAAAGATTTAAGTCTTCTATTTTAACATAAAAACATAGAAATGTCCATTTATTGGTCCATAGTTCAACAGACAAACAAGATCTTTTCTTTGTGTGCATCCTGATTGATGTCCCGCTTGACTTTCTTGCATAACCTCATCCAAGATGTATTTGTGTACTTCACGTCTGTTTATGTAACGTGGACTGAGAACGCAAAGGGATCTGTGAAGAAAAACATGAGCACAGGATTCTTCCATGCATTTCGTGATGGATCACTCAAACATTTCACTTGTCTGGCCTACATGTACTTTGATGGCCTTTTTTTTTTTTTTTTTTTTTTTGCAACCTGCTTTTATTAAATCTTTCCAAAGCATTGCAAGCATTCTTCCTAGAAATGATTTTTGCATACATATCCCATTGGTTGAGATTATATTTCATTAAACCATACACTGACAGTTACAGATACAGCTGGCAAAAGCAGGTTTGGGAATGTAGACTGCCAAGTCTCAGAAGCAGGTGGAAGGGCCGTGAGTGTATCACCACTCTCTGGAATTCAGTGTGGGTCAGCGTTAGTGCATTTCACAGGAGGAAAGAGGAACACCTTTATTTTAAATTTTTTTTTTTTAGGCTTTATTTTTAGTTTTTATTTTTAGAGATGGAGACTTTCTCTGTCATCTCGGCTGGAGTGCAGTGGCATGATCCTGGCTTACTGTAGCCTTGACCTTCCAAGCTCTGGGGATCCTCCCACTTCAGCCTCCCTGGTAGCTGGGACTACAGGCATGCATCACCACACCAGGCTAATTTTTAAACATTTTTGTAGAGACAAGGTCTTACTATGTTGCCCAGGCTGGTCTTGAGCTCCTGGGCTCAAGCCATCCTCCTGCCTTGGCCTCCCAAAGAGCTGGGATTACGGGTGCCAGCCACCACCCCCAACCAGGAGCGCCATCAAACCTGGGCATCGGAATATTCACAGCATGAGTCTCTCAGCAATGACTCCCTCACCACACTTCTGGAAGATGCCTGGCTACACAAAATCTAAATTCCTCAGAAAGAACTTCATCAGGTGGTTCCTGAATGCAGAATAGGTGCTCTTCAAAGATCTACTTCCTGGGCTGCAGGCTTTCTGCCAGTAGAAGTTCTTTTTCGATGTTTCTTCATTCAGGAAATACATGTACCAGTTTCCCAGGCCTGCTGCAACAACTGTTCACAAACTGGATGGGTGAAAACAGCTAAAATTTATTTTCGCACAGTTCAAGCGGCCCAAAGTTAGAGATGGAAGCGGTGGCAGCGCTGGCTCCCTCTGGAAAAGCACTCATCTCTCCCTGGCTTCTGGTGTCTGTGGACAGTGCTTGGCATTCTCTGACCGAGACGAGCATCCCTCCTGCCCTGCCCTGTCTTCACAGTGCCTCCCCATTCCTTCCTGGGTCTCATGTCCCCCTTCTCTTATAAAGACACCAATCACTGGATTTAGGGCCCATCCTCAATTCAAGATAATCCCATTTCCAGATCTATAATGGGATTACACCTGCAAAGACCTATTTCTAAATAAAGTCGCTTGCTTGGACATATCTTTTTGGAAGACACTCCTCTGCCCATCCCAATGTGCAGTGTCTCCTGTCTCAGCAGGTGCGAGGCATTTGGCCAGGTGCTAGGGATATCAGAATGAGTGAATGAGTGAAACAGACGAGGTCTTTGTCCTCATGAAGTCGACAGACCAGTGGACGAACCCGGTGCAATGGTGAATAACATGCATCGTGGGGAATCGTGTGTAAATAGCAAGTGTCTGCTTTCCCGTGGTGGTCATCTGGGCTATTGGAGATGGCTTCCTTGAACAAGTTCCCTTGAAGAAGGTCCTTAATATGGTCTTTGCTGCCTTTAAGCCAAGCCTCACTGTATTAGTTTATTCTCACATTGCTATAAAGAATTATCGGAGACTGGGTAGCTTCTAAAGAAAAAAGGTTTACTTGACTCACAGTTCCACAGGCTGTACAGGAAGCATGGCTAAGGAGGCCTCAGCAAACTTACAATCATGGCAGAAGGCGAAGGGGAGGCAGGCATGTCTTACATGATGGCAGGAGAGAGAGAGCGCTCAAAGCGGGAGGTGCTACGCACTTTTAAACAACTGGTACTCACCATCATGAGAACACCAAGGGGGAAATCCACCCCTCCTGATCCAATTACCTTCTGCCAGGTCCCTTCCCAACAGTGGGGATTACAGATCAACGTGAGATTTGGGTGAGGACACAGACCCAAACCACATCACTCACCTTTGATGGAGAATCACAGAGCAGTGGGCTGGGTGACTTCGGACCAGTCTGGCAAGCTCCCCCGAGGGCCCAGGCATCTCACTGCCATGCAGGAGTCTTGGATCTGCTACTTTCTGGCTGTGTAACATCCAGCAACTTACTTAATCCTTCTAAACCTCAGCTGAACTATCCATAAAATGCGAGGATAATACAACCTGCCTGGCAGTGTGGATGCCCCCTAGGGCTTCCTTAGCCCAGTGCCTGGCCCCTAGTAAGTGCTCAAAAAACAGAAGTGGTTTTATGAGCAGAAAGGTAAGCATCTTTGTCAGAGCCTGGGATCTTCTCCAGGCATCTTAGCTATATGTTTTGAGGATGACAGTGCTCTTTTCTTGTCTTTCTCCTTTTCCTTTGTAACCTTTGAATTGTATGTCAGATGTGGTGGCTCACACCTGTAATCCTAGCACTTTGGGAGGCTGAGCCGGGAGGGATCACCTGAGGTCAGGAGATTGAGACCATCTTGGCTAACATGGTGAAACCCTGTCTCTACTAAAAATACAAAAAAATTAGCCGAACATGGTGGCGGGTGCTTGTAGTCCCAGCTACTTGGAAGGAAAATTGCTTGAACTCAGGAGGCGGAGGTTGCAGTGAGCCAAGATCATGCCACTGTACTCCAGCCTGGGCAACAGAGTGAGACTCCATCTCAAAAAAAAAAAAAAGTGTATGCCTTGCAGGACTGTGGGGGAGCATTTGGCCCCTTCTTTTGTGGCGGGTCTCACAACCTGTTGAGTCTGAACCTCCTTAGCCACCTTCACTGCTCTCACTGCTGCACCATCCATGCTGGGAAGAGTGAACAGATTCCAATCCCCCTGCACTGTGGAGAACGCAGGCAGCCCCTGAGCAGCTGGGCAGATGGCAGGGCTACTGAGCCAGTCCACCTGGCTCCACAGCCTGGCTACCCTTGAGCAGCTCTCACACCTTAGGAAGTGACTTGACACTCAGTGCCTCAGTTTCCCCGTCTGCAAAAGGAGTCTGATCATAATGGTACTCACTGCTGGGACGGGCGAGAGAATGAGAGGGCTGATGCATAGAGACTCCTATGGGTGCGTCCTGGCAGGTAGGGGCACTCAGGATCAGCTATCTTTGCTTTCCCAGCTCAGGGTCTGTGCTGAAGTGAGTGGTTGGTTGTCTGTGCGTGGTTGTGTGCATGGTTGTGGTTGTGTATGCTGGTGTGTGTGGTTGGTTGTGGTGATGTGTGTGGGGTTGTTTGTGTGTGTGGTGTGTGCGGTTTTGGTTGTGTGCCTGTGTGGTTGTGTATGTGGTTGTGGTGGTGTGTGTGTGTTTTTTCATTGTGGTTGTGTGTGGTTGTGGTGATGTGTGTGTGTGTTTTGTTTGGTTGTGTTGTGTGTGTGTGGTTTTGGTGGTGTGTATGCAGTTTTTTGTTTGGTTGTGGTGGTGTATGTGGTGTGTGCGTGGTTGTGGTTGGGTGTGTGTTTGTGTGTGTATGTGGTTGTAGTGGTTTGTGTGTTTGGTTATTTGTGTGTGATTATGTAGTTGTGTGTGATTTGTGTTGTGTGTGAGGTTGTGTGTGTGGTTGTGGTGATGTGTGTGTGTTTGGTTGTGTCGTTATGTGGTTGTATGTGGTTGTGTGTGGTTGTGTGTGTGGTTGTGGTGGTGTGTGTATGGTTGGGGTTGTGTGTGTGACTGCGTGTGGGGTTTTGTGTGTGTGGTTGTGCATGGCTATGTGTGCAGTTGTGTGTGTTGTGGAGGTGTGTGATTGTATGTGTGGTTGTGGTTGTGGTGGTGTTTGGTTAGTTGTGTGTGGTTGTGTGGTTGTATGTATGTGGTTGTGCATGGTTGTGTGTGTGGTTGTGTGTGTGGTGGTATGTGGTTGTGTGGTTGTGGTTGTATGTGTGGTTGTGTGTTGCAGTGTGTGTGGCTATGTGTGTGTACGGTTGTGTGTGTGGTTGTGTGTGTGTTGGTGTGTGTGCTTGTGTGTGGTGTGTGTGTGGCTGTGCATATGGTGGTGTGTGGTTGTGGTTGTGTATGTGCTTTTGTGTGGTTGTTCTCATGTGTGGTTGTGGTGGTATGTGGTGTATGGTTGTGGTTTTTGTCTGGTGTGTGTATACGTGTGTGGTTGTGATGTGTGTGGTCGTTTGTGTGTGGTTGTGGTGGTGTGTGTGGGGTTGTGATAGTTGTGTGTAGGGTTATGTGTGTGTGGTTGTGGTGGTGTGTGATTGTGGTTGTGTGTGGTTGTGGGTGTGGGTTGTATGTGGCTGTGTGTGATTGTGGATGTGTGGTTGTGTGTGTGGCTGTATGTGGTTGTGGAGGTGTATAGTTGTGTGTAGTTGTATGTGTGTGTGGTTGTGGTGTGTATGGTGGTGTGTGATTGTGTGTGTAGTGGTGTTTGTGGTTGTGTGTGTGGTTATGTGTAGTTGTGGTGATGTGTGGTTGTGTGTGGTTGTGTATGTTCTTGTGTGTGGTTGTATGTGTATGTGGTTATGTGTGTGGTTGTGGTTTGTGTGGTTGTGGTTTTGTGTGTGGTGCGTGTGTTTATATGTGTGCAGTTGTGTGTACGGTCGTTTGTATATGTGTGTGGTTGTGTGTGGCTGTGGTAGTGTGGTTGTGTGTGTGGTTGTGTGTGTTTGTGGTTGTGGTGGTGTATGTGTGGCGTGTGTGTGTGCTGGTGGTGGTGGTGGGGTGTGTGTGTGTGTGTCTCCTGCATGTGACATTTCCCCACAGGCCTCACGAGTTGGAGTCCTGGGTGTCCACAAGTGTATATACCTGTATGGAGTGCACACACAGGCTGCAGTGTGATTTAAGCAGAAGTTGTAAATTAGCAGTTCTTAGGCCAAACCTGGTCCATAGATGTTTTCTGTTTCCCCAGAATTTGAGTCTTCACATTTTTAAAAAATCTAGATTTCCAACACCAACGAAAAGTCAGATGTCCCAGCATACTTTCACCAAACGGCGACATTCAGCGGAAGGGAGCAGCAGCTTCCCCTGTTCAGATGGGGCCGGCAGTCCCGATTTGCCCCAGTCTCCACTACTCTCTATTGTACACACCTGATCTCACTGAATCATGTACTTGTTTCAACCCAACTGACACACATACTGATTTCCAGCCTTTTCAAGGTTTGGGCCACTTTGCACTACGTGAATGCAGGTTTCCAGGAGCCCTCGCCAAGCCCAGTGCGAGGCAGATACCACCAGGGTCCTCATGACATGGAAAATAGCACTGGAGTGGGTAGCTCCCTACTTCTTCAGGTAGCACTTGACACCCTGGCCCCTAAACTGTTCAGCAGTTCTACATTTGAGCTAAATTTTTCTTATGATCAAGCTGAAGAGGGTGAATTCCAGGCTGGCCATTGGCAAATTCATTAGTAAATGCTTTGCTCCAGCAAGGGGCAGCTGTTGGTCTCCAAGCACCAGTGTGACGGCCAGGGATGAAGGCCGCCTCTGTCTCGGAGACTGTCAGCCCGGAAGTCGGGGACTGGACGCCCTGCCGGAGCTCTGGGGTGCAGTTGTAGCCCACCACAGCTCCCGACCCCTCTTTTGTGGCAGGAGAAAGGGCAGCAGGCCAAGGAAGCATTCTTCTTTACCTCCTTAATGAAAACCCTGGGCCGGCTGTCTTTCACACAGGGGCCAGGACCCGCCTGCCTGTGTTTGAGTTAGAGGCTGCCACGCCCTGCCGACAGCAGGAGGCCAGGCGTCTGTGCTTCCTCCCGGTTCTGTGTGGCTCACAAAGCCGCCTCCAACTCTCATCCTGAGCCTGGGGAATGACAGACGGTGGCAGGTGGCTGATAAATGGAGAAATGCAGAGGAAAGTGGGGCACTCTACATTCTCAGCAGGTGCAGCCCCAGAGCCCGCCGCGTGCACACGCTCCTGTCTCAAGCTTGCCCCTCTCTGAGCACTCAGGTGTGAAACAGCATCCTGCAGCCCACACGTGGGCTGCCTGTCTCCTGCCACCACTGGCATTCTTGGTGCAGACGAACAAGAACATTTTCCTATCCTCATGTCTCTAAGCATCTACAGGGGTCCCTCCTGTGCACAGGGCTCGCCCTAGCGACAGAATTGCCAGGTAAAATATAAAACATCCAGTTAAATTTGAAATCCAGATAAACAATGAAACAATTTTTAGTACAAGTATGCCTCAGATATTGTATTTGAAGCCCAGCTTGGCCATCGACAGGCTGTGTGACCCTGGGCAAGTTACTCAATCCCACCTGCACCTGTCCCATGCCGTCCCCTCTGTCTGGATGATTATTTCTCTCCATCATCTGATCAATTCTCTCTTATCTTACATTTAAGATCCAAAGTCACATTCCTCACTCAGTCAGCAAATATTCATAGAGCTCCTACTATGGGCAGGCTCGGGTGCAGCTGACGACAGCTCCAGGACTGAACCTGGATCCAGCCTGCCTGCAAATAACTATTTTTACATTTTCAAAGAATTGCACAAGAAGAAGACTACTTTGTGACACATGAAACTTAGAAGAAAGTCAACTTTCAGTGTCTACAAATAAGGCTTTATGGGAACACAGCCGCGCTCCCTCACTGAGATATCATCCGTGGCTGCTGTGTGCCCTGGCGGCAGGGTGGAATGCTTGCCGCAGAGACCACATGGTCTGCAAAGGTTAAAGGATCTGCTACCTAACTAGGGACAGAGAATGCATGCCAACCCTGATCTAGACGCCGGGCATATGTTGATTAAAGCAAGCAGAGAAAAGCAACCCCCAAACCCTAGCAAAACTCTTTGGTCTCACAGAAGCAATATTTGGGTGGGAAAAGAGACGGGGGTGTGTGCAAGAAAGAAATAGAGAGAGAGAGAGACGCGAGTCAAATGATTCAGAAGCTTGGGGTTGTGCTGTCAAGAGGATGGGTGTTAACTGTTCTGATGGGAACAAGTGTGGAAGGAGACAGTGTGTGGAGGAAGACTATGAGTTTGCTTGGGGACTTGAAAATTTTGAGAGGCCTCTCAGCCATGTCCATGGGGATACTGATGAGGCAGGTGTGCAAGTGCATCTGAAGAAATAACTTTAGAGTCATCAGTTGGTAGATGGTCTTGACCTGGGGCATGAGTCTAAAGAGAGAAAATCCTTTCCTGACCTCAAGCCTAAGTCACGTTCCCCTGGAAGACAACAGAAATGTTCTCTATGCTTCCCTGATGAACAGACTCTGGTTTTCAATTGTTTCAGACCATGGGTTCTGTAGCTTGACTGCCTGGATTCAAATCTCAGCTTGATGACTGAAAAGCAGTGTGGCTTTGGGCAAGCAACTCACCCTCTCTGTGCCTCTGTCTTCATCTGCAAACTGGGAAGAATAATGGTACTGACTCATGGGCTTGCTTCCAAGATTTAGTAAGCACATCTGTGTAAAGTGCTTTGAACAGTATCTGAAGCATAATCAGTAGCATATAAAGATGCTATCTACCATGATCATCCCTTAATGAGACTCTGAGGTCCCTGAGGACAGGATCTGGTCTCACTTTCTCATCACCGCATCTCCCACTGCCCAGCACAGTCTCTGCACACACATGGCCCTGGGATCATTGCATCAATGGCTTTGGAAGGACAGAGGGACAGTTGTCCTCTCCTCTAGGGAGTCACCTGAGTGTGAAGGGGCTGTGGAGGGGAGGGGCAGCCAGGGCTGTACAAGGAAGGCTGGCCAGAGTCCACCAAGGGAGGAACGTGCTCAGGGGACAGAGAGGAGGGGTGGGCGGGGCACAGCAGCCTTTAGGCCAGGAGGGCAGTTTGAGGCTGAGCCACGGAAGATCCTAAACATCAAAGTATGGAGACTGACCTTTATTTTTTGAGAAGCAGGGAGTTATAAATTTGTCTTGGCAGGGACAGAGCATCTTGGAGGTTGAGAGGGTGAGGCCAATTCAATTTGGGGAACTCCTAGTGTATTAATAAAACAAACAAATGCCAAGACAGAGTTCTGAAAATCTGGGGCATATTTAAATGTTAACCCTGCCTGGGTGTGGCTCTATTATAAACCTCAAAGAGAGGCAGGCAGGCAGATAGAGTGAGTGACCCACTAGTGGTTGTGAGATCATTTTAGACTTCAAACCAGAGTTTCTTATCTGAACCATAAAACATAGAAAATGATCTAAGCAAATAGTTTCTTGATTCTCACAAAAATGGATTATAACTAGTACCCCGCTAGGTTTCTAGGATAAAGGTTGGTGATTGATATACAATGAATGGCTCAGGACATTCAAGCTTAATTCTCTTGGGATCCTGGTTGAGAAAAAAAGACTAGAAAAGCAAGCTAAGGTGGAAAGATGAGTAGGGAATAAGGTAAGTTAGAATCTGGGATAGGACAGGGTGAAATTGAGTAGAGTAGGATTGGTAGAATGGGATAGAATAGAATAGAATAGAATAGAATAGGCTAGGCTGGCATGGAACAGAATTGCCCAGACTGAAATAAACTAGAATGGGAAATATCACAGGGCTGAATGCACGGCACATGTGTCGGTTTCTGACACTGCGTCATTGGATGTGTGCAGACTGTGATAGAAAGCGAATCCCTTTCTCTGAGGAGCAGCCAAAAGTGCTTTTGAGGTGCTATGAAACTAGAGGGTCTCAAATCTCAGGCCCCCCCTTACCAAATACCTGTGAGATCCAACCACATGCCCCCTCTCCAACTCCGACTCCTCAGAAGAGGAGTGATCAACTTGCACCTCCCCCACGATGTCCTTAGGACAAGACATGTCAAACCTTTACAAGAAGGCCCGACAGCAAGTGGCCAGCGCGTCAGCTGTCAGGTTTAGGAGATAAGCTTGGCCTTTTGCAGTGTTAGTCTGTGTAAATTGGGTCCTCTCCCCCAGCAAGACTGAACCCACCCAGGGGAGGGATGCAACAGGGTTTGGGAGGTGGGATTGGAGAGGTGAAAAACCTGGAGCCACAGTGAATCAAAACAGCATTGCCTTGGGATTTCCAGGGAGGAGCCATGCAGGCCCGAATTAAGGCAGAGGCCTTGCCGATGGGAAAGAGGTGAAGTTAAGACATGTGTCAGCAAGACTGGGATTCTTGAGGTGAGAGAGGAAATGTAACAGTCAAGATTCAGTTACGTGAATAGAAACTGCTCCAGCTACCTTAAGCAGGAAGGGATTGAACACAGGGGATTGGGTGCTCACACTCACTGGAAGGCCTGGTGGCATAGGCCCCCTGAATCCTGCAGAACTGATCCCTCAGGAGAACTGCCGCCTCTCCCACAGTCAGGGTCTGCTCGCAGGAAGAAGGTACCACTTTGACGGCGACCCTCGGGTCAGGAAGAATCCACCACCAATTCACAAACATCGGCTCTAAATTCATGGTATGTGCAAACTCACATGCCCTGGATGGATGTTCTCATGACTCCACCACTTACGAGCTGTGTGATCTTTGAAAGCTTATGTAATCTCTCTGAATCTATTTCCTCTATTTAAAAATGAAGATGAACATAATTGTGTTTAATTTATGGTTTTATGGGCTTTTTGTAATGAAGTAAGTTATGTTCGTAACACATAAATGTTACTTAGTTATTATTAGAAAAGCTTGCATTTTGTGGAAGATTTCAGAGTTCTTAACAGAATAGGGCTCACGCATGTGACTTTGTTGTTTATTCAGTGAACAGGTGTGAGGATTTGTGCTGTTGAGGGCCCAAAATTTGGGAGAGTGGTGATGAAGACAGGAATATCTGACATGGATAGGCCACTGCAGTCCGTGACACACCTCTGTGGATTAGTCGTAAGAGGTTTTCCCTGCTGACAGACTCGATGCTTCAGTCCCTCCTTTCTGCTCAGCCAGGTGGTTTGTGCAGTGCACAACTTGCTCAACTGTACTGAGGCCTTGAACCCAGTAGTTTGTATTTTAATGAGAAATACAGAGCACATGCAGGGATACCAAGATAATAGGGCTTGGCCCTTGCCCTTTGGGTCCTCAAAAGTCAGGTGAAAGAACAAGCAAATACCCTTGGGTTTCCAGAGCCAGGTTCTTGGGAAGTTACTTGGCTACAGTGGGCCTTGAGCTAGCCTCGAGAGGCAAGTGCACATCTTGACAAGTCAAGAGGGTGACGTATTGTTTTAGGAGGAGGAGGGAGCAAAGTCAGAGCAGAGGAGGGAACAGCTGGTGGTCCAGTGTGGCAGGGTTTCAGCGGAGCAGGGGACATCCAGTAGGGAACATCCGGTGGTTCGGTGTGGCAGGATCTCTGCAGAGGAGGGAACGAATAGCCGTGGTCTGGCATCGCATAGTCTTGGCAGAGGAGGGGACATCCAGTGGTCTGGCATGGCAGGGTCTTGGCTGCAGGATGCTGGGTGGTCACCTATGGGGGTACCGATTGCCAGGATGTGGATTTGGGGCTTTATTCTTGCAGTGGTGGGGATCCAGGAAAGGTACTCAGCAAGGGCGGCGGCACCAGGGCTATGGTGTAGTGTGATCATGAGATCTGAGACAGACATTCCCCAAAACCTTCTCGGTCCACCAGCACCTTCGTGTCTTAGTGATGTTTTCATAGTGCCCTAGGAGAAAGAAACGCCTGTTTCATTTATGAAGTCCCCATGTCCAAATAACTTAACAGAAGTAATTTGCAAGGTGTCTGACAGATGTTCCTGTTTTCTAAAAAAAAAAAAAAACAAAAGAAAAGAAAACATTTGCATGTTCTATGATGAGTTTGCTGCATGCCCCATGGTACCTTAGGAACACACTTTGAGAACAAAGAGGCCGTCTAGCCTCGAGTTGTGGCTGAGAGTCACCACATTGCTGCTTCAGCTTCCTCTTTGGTAATTTTCATACAGGAAAATTGCATCCCTGCCGTGGGGTGGGTAGGAGTCCCGACCTCCCAGTGTGGTAAGGTGGAATAAATGAAATGGTGCATTTAAAGCGGTGAGCAGAGAGCCTTGCGGTCATCTCCATTATCACAGGCCTGGGTGCAGCAGGACCTGCTCAAGGCAGTGGGGTGGGGCCCCGCTTGGAGGCCCTGTGTTGGTTTGTGATCAGTGGCGACTTGGGCCTAATCAAGGAGCTCCGCAAAGTTCCCCACAAACCCGAAGAACAGCACCCAGGACAGTAGCAGTGCCGGGCAATGAAATGATCCAGTGGGGTTTTCCTTTTTTTTTCTTCTTTTTTTAACCCACGTCTTGCTCACTCACGCCACCTGCAGGCCAATGGGGAAACTTCATGTTGATATCCTATTGGAGCCATTTCTGCCAGGGGACCTCGGTGGTTCTGTCCCAGCTGATGATTAAAATCATTAAGGAACTTTAAAAAAATACTGATTCCTCAATCCTATCCCAGACCAAATTAATAAAAAGTAAAATCTGAGGATTTGACCTGGGTGTCTCTGTTTTGGTTGTTGTTTTTGTTTTGTTTTGTTTGAGACAGAGTGTTGCTGTCGCCCAGGCTGGAGTGCAGTGGTGTGAGCTTGGCTCACTACAACCTCTGCCTCCTGGGTTCAAGAGATTCTCCTGCCTCAGCCTCCCAAGTAGCTGGGATTACAGGCATGTGCTACCATGCCCAGCTAATTTTTTTTTTTTTTTTTTTTTTTAGTAGAGACGGGGTTTCACCACGTTGGCCAGGCTGGTCTCGAACTCCTGACCTCAAGTGATCCACCTGCCTTGGCCTCCCAAAGTGCTGGGATTACAGGCACGAGTCACCGCACCAGGCTGTTTTGTTGTTTTTTTAAAGAAACCTTCATGGGAATCTCACATTGAGAATTATGGTTGATGGTATCCCCGACTGCAGGGATGTCCCTGGTCACCCTCTACCCAGGTGCATTCCAGCTTCCAACCCTTTGCTCCAGCCCTGCCATGGGCAAGCTCGCTGCGTGCCTCCATGTGCCCGTGCCTGCCCGCTGAAGGGATCTCATTTAGATCCAGATAACTGGAACCGCTGGGTCATAGTGTGAATTTTAATAGGTGTGCCAAATTGTCCTAAAGTGGCTCTAATTTACACCCCCACCAATGAGAACATTTCTCTCACACCTTCCCCCATACATGATAATATCAAACTTTAATATTTTTGCCAATCTGATGAGTAAAAACATTTTTAATGGCACCAGCTAAAAAAGAATGGCAGAGACTTTACATACCAGCTTGGTGAGATCTCTGAGATAAGTTGCTGAGGGAGAATCTAAGTCGCAGGATATATAAAAACGTGTTGGCAGACAGGTAGAAAAACATGTTACAGGAGATGGGACAGAGATTCCAGCTCTGAGTTCCACCCCTGTGGTGTCACTCCGTGGGGCACACATCCATGTGTGGAAATGAAATGTGAAAGGTCCTTAGGTGGGGAGAGGGTAACGGTCAGTGGGATGTTCTCCTTGTCTGGGAGGGTTTAATGTTTTACAAGGAGAATGAGTTTCATTATATCATTAGAGGTTAAATTTAAAAACACTTAAGGAAAAATTTTATATGTGTGTGTGTAGGCGTGTGTGCGTGTGTGTGTGTATGTGTATAAAGAGAAAGGGTGTGAAACAGAGAGGGAGAGAGGAAATGTAGTTAAATGTGGACAGGTGTTCCTTTTTGGCGTATTTGACTGAAAGGATTCAGGAATGCTCTCTGCCAGTCTTACAACTTTTCTGTTAGTATGTCAGAAGAAATCACCCAAAAAATTCCCCCAAAACAACCCTCAAAACTCAAAGGAATAAAGGAGGTTGGGTTGCCGACCGCCTGTGGTCTCGGTCAGCTCCTGCCCTGAAGCCTGTGAACCCTGGGAAGTGGCGCCTTTGAAGGAGCCCCGGAGGGCAGCCCAGGCGGACAGGCTGCCCCGGCGCTGACGGAGGGCAGGCTGGCAAATCTGCAGCACAGTCACGCCTGGATCCGTCCTCTGTCCCGCCACCGAAGGAGGACAGAGAGCAACTTCCTCTTCAAAGACCATCCTGCATAAGCCAAAATGCCTCCTGGGACTGAAGTTCAAAGTGATTTCGGAGGAGATCTGTTTGGTGCCACTGTTTGGCCTGGGGATTTGAGCGGATTACTAAAGCCCTGTGTTCCAGGCAGCAGTAACTCGGGGCCTCAGGTGCGAAACGGCCTTTGATAAACGTGAGCTCTTTAGAGGCCCAAACAAATTGAGGACAAAGCAGCTGGGCTACTCAGGAGGGGGCCGACTGTTGACCCTTTCTTTCCAGTCTTAGGAAAACAAATACTTGATATTCCAAAGGCTGAGTAAACTCATTAAAAGGATCTTGGACTTCCTGCCTTTGCGCACAGCCCTTGGAAGCTTCTCCACTAACCCCTGGGAGCAGGAGTGGGGAGGGTTGGAGGCAGCTCCCCGGGTCCTGCATGCAGATCGCAGCCACTGACTGTTCCCGAGTCACCAGGCCACTCTTGTCTCCTGCCTCATCGTCTTATTCAGGGTCCAGGCATTCTGCCACCAATCTGAGGACACCAGGCCTTGGATGTTTCTGCTCCTTATACCGCCTGAGTCAGGTGGCAGTGGGGGAAAGCAGACGCCACACCTGGGTCCACTGGCCGCACGGCTCCTGGAAACACTACTGTGAATTTCTTATGGGTTCCTTCAAAGAATGCTTTTAGACCTCCCTTTCGTCCCAAGGATTCTAGTAGCTTCATCTTTAGTACCACAGACTGGTGACTAAACAATGAACATTTACTCCGCCAGGACAACCTCGCTGCCCTCGTGGTTCCCAACACCTGCCCAGACCTCCACACCAGGCTGCTGTTTCCCCAACAAGTGAGTGTCCACTCCCTTCCAGCAGCCCTGACCTTCTCCTGCCTTGGATTCTTTCATTCTCTTCTCGGCTCCTAAATTCAAGCTCCCCTTATAAAGCTCAGCCCAGATTTCCACAATAAAGCGCTCTGTGATTATTTGCCGATTCCACCAACATTTTTTGAGTACCTGTTGTGCGCCTGACACCTATGGCACTCAGAGCCGGGGCACAGCTGTGAGCAGAACGCAGACCCTCAGGGAGCCCCCCGGCCTACTGGTAGAGACAGCCTCTATCCAGGGAGATGTGGGAGCACCGAGGAGAAGCCCCAACCCTGAGGTTCATGGAGGGCTTCCTGGAAGAGGAATCCAGGTGAAGTCAGAGGCTAAAAATGCGCACATTTGCAGGTGTTGAGCAAGTAGTGTGGATGCGTGAGCGATGAGGCACAATAGAGCATGAAGGCGTGGGCAGTGGCAAAGGGAACTTCGCCATCTGGGGAGGTGTCCTCTGTCCAGCTTTGGTCACTCCCTGGGATGTGAGTAGGAGTTTATCTTGCCAGATATGTGATCTTCCAAGGCCACAGGATTTTCCAATGTGTATCAAATCTCTCAGTTTTTCAATGTTTTTTTTAGTAGAGACGGGGTTTCACCGGGTTAGCCAGGATGGTCTCGATCTCCTGACCTCATGATCCACCCGTCTCGGCCTCCCAAAGTGCTGGGATTACAGGCTTGAGCCACCGCGCCCGGCCCTTGTAACTTCCTAAAGTAGTCAGTGAACCATACAAGACACAACTGTAGGCCAGGTGTGTCCTGCAGGCCTGTGTTGCAACATCTGGTCTAAGTGGAATTCAGCCAGGTGAGAAAACAGTAAACAGGCAGAGAGGACTGGCAGGTCCAAAGGCCCTGTGGGGGAGAGGGCCTCCCCTGTGATGCCCATGTGTAGTTCCACCTATTTGGCAAATATTTATTCATCCTCACCAGATGCCAGCCACTGGGAGGTGTGTGTGCATACATACAAACACGTATGCATGCATGTGTGTATGTGTGCATGTGTTACACATTTGCATGTGTGTTTATGTTTGCAGGTGTATTACGCATGTACAAGTGTGTACATGTATTCAGGGGTATATGTGTGTATATGTGTGCATTTTTTACATGTATGCATGTATGTAGTGCATGTGTGCATGTGTGCACACGTATGCAGGTGTACATATGCATATGCGTGCATGTGTGTATATGTGGGTGTATTGTGTGCGTGTATATGTATGCAGCTGTATGCATGTGTGCATGTGTGTATGTAGTGTATGTAATGCACCATGCATATGTGCATGCCTGTGTAAGTCCATATATGTGTATGCACATGCATGCACACGTGCATGTGTGCGTGCATGTGTTCATATGTGTGTAGGTGTGGGGAAATGTATGCATGTGTGTGTATGTGTTCAGGTATGTGCGTGTAGATATGGGTAAATGTATGCATTGTGTGCGCGCGTATGCCATATGCATGTTTGCACACGGGCGTGCATGAACACGTGTATGAGTGTGTGTATGCGTGTGTGTATGCATGTGCACGAGTGTGTTTGTGTGTGGATGACATCTGCTCCCAGTAGGTCGTGTTTTCTGGGCCTCCTTCGGCCCAGCGGGATCTCCTTGGCTGAGGCGGTCCTGGAGGGGGCCGGGATCCTCCCTGGGGAAGCGCGCGGCTCCGGGTGTTGGCCTGGTGTGAGGTCAGCAGGAATTGGGGTCAGAGGAGCTCCTTGGAGGTGGGGACAAAAGGATCCACACAAGCCCTAGAGCAGCGCTGTGGGGCTCGCGTGCCGGGGCTTGCGCGGGGGACGTGGGGCACCTGGGGACCTCGCCGAGGCGGGAGCCGCGGGAGCGCCCGGGCGGCGTTTCCCGTCAGCGCAGCCTCCCCGCGCGGGTTCTGGCTCCGAGAGACGCGCGTACGCCGCCCCCTGGTGGGGACGGCGGTCCCTGCAGGCCGCCGCGGAGATGCTCTCGCGGTGTCTGATGGGAGAATCCTGTGCCCGCTGCCCTGCGCTTCCCCAGGTGGACCGGGCAGGAGCCTCCTGGGAAGGCAGCGACCCACATCTGTGTGCACCTTTGTGGATTTCAGGTTCCGGACGCAGGCGACCGAGCCAAAGCCAGTGAGCAGTCTTGCCTCCAGGATAATACTGCTTATCAGGCTTGACTCTGTGCGACGCTGAGCCGGGCGTGTGCGCAGCAGCTGGGCATGGAGGCCAGGAGCTGGGAACAGACTGTGGTCGGAGCATGGACGCGTTCTGTGCAGCTCTGCGCCCTAGGGTCAGGCTGTGCTCACCTCCCTCTGCCGCTGCTTCCCCATTCCAGAGGGATTGGTAGATATTAGGGGTATTGTGAGGATTCAGAGAGAATGCATGTAGAATGCCTAGCTCAGGGTCAGCCCTTAGAACCAACATATTTTAGCGGCTGTTCATCTTCATGACAACTCAGTCATTCCTCTTGTGTCCCCTGCTTTACAGATAAGCAAACTGAGTCTTCCTGAGATTAAATATAATAGAGATAATAGATAACAGATCTAGATAATAGATGGCCTAAACTCACGTTGTTGGGTAAATGAAAGTCTAGGATGGTCCCCAACACTAAACCCTTTTTTTCTCAAAGAATGGTCTCTCTGACTTCCTCTATGGGCTTATATTCAGACAGTTTTCTTCTTTAGGTTGAATTTGTTCTGTGATCTCCACATTGCTCACCCTGGAGATTGACAGGAGAATGAAAATTCCATGAGTAGGGAATGGTTTTGCTAGAAAATGTTTAATAACAAGTTCTAGGCTGGGGGTGGGATGTGCATATGATATATACATCTCTGTGCTGCATACCTACATCTAT
The DNA here is from genome assembly GCF_009764315.1 of Trachypithecus francoisi. NCBI lineage: Eukaryota > Metazoa > Chordata > Mammalia > Primates > Cercopithecidae > Trachypithecus > Trachypithecus francoisi. The sequence goes on from NW_022681456.1 coordinate 3,150,628, forward strand.
ATACACATATATAATAAATTTTACTCATGTAAAGATTGTGTAGTACACAAATTACAAAGAATAAAAAGTATACAATCATATTTAGTATACATTCCGTGAGAGACAGTTAAACTTCATGGAATGCTTCTGGTTGTTTTTGCCAAACTCATGAATCTTTAGCCAATCTCAGTTGCAATCGATGCAAGAGTGTTGTTCCAACTTGAACTTTGGTTAGTATTTGCATTTGATCAGAGGGCTTTTCACAGCCAGCAAGGAGCCTTTTTTGGCAATTAGTTCATCACCTGTGCCCACCCTTCAGAACAGAGGCACCCCAAGAGCAGGCACCCAGTGAGCAGCATGAATTTCCAGTGCCCAAAGGTTCCTGGTGCAGGACCCCTGGTTGTTTAGATGCCTGGGTCTGTGCTGGCTCTGCCCCTTATTATATTGGGACACTTGGGCAATTTATTAACTTTCTGTGTCTCAGTTTTCTCATCTGTGAGTGAGACGAATAGTCTCTATCTGGCAGCGTTGCTGGGAGGAATAACTGAGCTGATCCGAGCCCAGTGGTGATAATGCAGGCTGGCATATAGAAGGGCTCAGTAAGTGTCAGCGATTGTCATTTTATTGTAAAGAAACTCTGCCATTAAAACAGTTAAATTGAAATTCATATAACATACAGTTAATCATTTTAAAGTGAACAACTCAGTGATATTTAGTACATTCATGATGTTGTACAGTCCCCTCCTCTACCTATTTCCAAAACATTATCATTACCCCGAAAGGAGACTGTATCCACTAGTGGTCCTTCTGTGTTTCTCCCTGTTCTCTGTCCCTGGCAACCATGAATCCACTTCCTGCCTCTATGGCTTTATTTAATTCAGGACATGTCATATAAAGACATTATAGTTCATGTGGCCTTTTGTGTCTGGCTTCTTTCACTTAGCATGTTGTTTTCAAGGCTCGTTCATCTTGTCGTGCATATCAGAGCCTCATTCCTTTATAGGGCTGAATAATCTTCCATTTCATGGATAGATCACAATTTGTTTATCCATTCATCCATTGTTTCTATTTTTTAAAAAGTTTTTTAAGTGATGCATAATAGGTGTACATAGTTTTGAGACATATGTGATAATTTGATACATTCAAATAATTTCTAAAGATTAAATCTATGTATTTGGGATCACCATCATCTTAAATATTGTCTTTATGCTGGAACCATTCTATTTCTTCTCTTCTAGCTATTTTGAAATATGCAAGAGATTATTGGAAACTATAGTCACGCTACTGATTTATCGAACGCTGGTCCCATTTCTTCTGTCAAACTCTGTATTCGTACCCACTAATCCATCAGTTTACTATTGTGAATAGTGTTGCTATGAATGTGTTGTGAATATGTTGTGTGTGAGGACCTGTTTTCTGTTCTTTTGATCTAAGCCTAGGATTGGAACTGCTGGGTCATGTGGTAACTCTACATTTAACTTTTTGAGGAACCACCAAACTGCTGTTCACAGTGACTGCACCATCGTCCACTCCCACCAGTCATGCAGGAGAGCCCCACTTTCTCCACGTCCTTCTCTACACTTGTTGTTCACCTTTTTGACTAGAGTCATCCTAGGAGATGTGAAGTGGTATCTCATTGTAGTTTTGATTTGCATTTCTCTCATGACTTAATGGTGTTGAGCATTGAAATGATTTGTCTGTGTCCCCACCCAAATCTCATCTTGAATTGCAATCCGATAATCCCCCTGTGTCATGGGAGGGACCCAGTGGGAGGTAATTTAATCAGGGGGCAGTTACCCCCATGATGCTATTCTTGTGATAGTGAGTGAGTTCTCACAAGATCTGATGGTTTTATATGGGGCTTTTCCCTCTTTTTCTTCAGGACTTCTCCTTGCTGCCACCATGTGAAGAAGGATGTGTTTGCTTCTCATTCCACCATGATTGTTAAGTTTCCTGAGGCCTCCCCAGCCTTGGGGAACTGTGAGTCAATTAAACCTCTTTCCTTTATAAATTATCCAGTATCAGGTATGTCTTTATTAGCAGTGTGAGAACAGACTAATACAAGCATCTTTGCTTGTGATTATTGGCCATTTGTAAATCTTCTTTGGATAAATGTCTGCTGAAGTCATTTGCTCACTTTTTTTTTTTTTTCCACTGGGTTTTTTGTGCAGTGCATTCTCTTGGAGTGGATGGACTCCTTTTGTCCTGCTGGTCTGCATGTGAACTCCCAGGCTCTGATTCCTCTTCATGCAGTTGTGACTCCAACCTCCTGAGTCCCTGCCAACCTGAAGCACCTGTGATGTGATGTCACTGGCCTCTATGGCACTTCTGGGGCAGGGAGTAGATGGCAATGTTATCAACCTTGCCTAGCTCTCACTCCCCCAGATCTGTGAAACAGGCTAATAGCACCTTGCTTACTGGGCTGTCATTATAATGGACCAGAGTAAGCCCATTCTCAGATGGGGAACCGGAGATACAGGGTGCTTTGGAATATGGCTTTGCGTCCCAGTAACACCCATTAAATCCTAAATATTTCTAAGTGCTACGAGATGCTAAGATGAAAGGAATGGTGTCAGGCAAGCATGTTATTATCTGGATTATTACTTCCCGAGGAAGGACACTTTCTCATTTTTTCCATACAGGTGGGACAGGTATGGGGAGATGCCCAATTTGAAGGCTGACTTGTCTGTTTGGTTCTCATCCAGAAATACTTTTTTTTTCCGATCTAAACCATCAAAACTCCCTAGCAGGATTGAGGAGGTCTGAGAAGCTGGGGTCATTCACCAGTTTACATGAAAACAGACCTGAGAAGCTGGGATTACTCACTAGTTTACAGGAAAACAGACCTGGAGGCCCTCAGCTGCTGGGAGCCCAGGCTCCTGCCTGCCCTCAGGGCCCGGATCAGCACACCTCCTAGGACAGGCTCTTTTTAGAGACCTCACAACCGCTCCTCATTTGGGCTAGCTTTGTTTTGATTCTCCTGCTAATCTTCTCTTTTTGGACTTCAACAAAGCATGTATACTGGTTTGTTGATTTCATAGGTGAACTTATGGGTATAATAACAATCTTTTCTGCATATATATTTGAGATGGAAATTAGTTAAGGTTCAGTTTAAAATATATTATGGAACAGCTGCTATGAGTCAGGTCCTGGAGCCAGCAGCAGTGATAAGTCAGATATGGGTCGTGTTCTCAGAAAGCTTATGATCTGGAAGGAGGAGACACAGGATACAGAGGAAACATGTGAGGATATCTGTAAAAAGTGGTAGTGATGAGTGCTACCAGGAAACATGGAACAGGGCTGATGACAGAGGAACATGGAGGGGCACCATTAGATGGAGATATTGGGGAGGGCTCCTAGAGGAGGAAATGTGAGAGCTGGCACCAAAATCATCCCAGGAGGCCAGCCACTGTGGGATATGGGAGAACAGTGGGATGCGGGAAAACGGTGGGATGCGGGAGAGGGATTCCTGGGAGGATGGAACAGCCAGTGCACAGATCCTGAAGCAGGAATGAGTTTGATGGTTGAGGCCACAGACAGGAGGTCTGTGTTGTCATACACAGTGAGTTGAAGGGGTAGACAGGGCCCACATCACGCAGGGCCTTGTTGAGGAGAGACTATTTTGCTCTAAGATACATCAGTCAGCCCTTGCTGTTGTTAAAAGGAAAACTTTAGCCAAATTAAATTTAAAGGAGATTAATTGAGCAAAGAATGATTCACAAATCAGGCAGTCTCCTGAGCCAGGGTAGGCTAAGAGACTCCAGCATAGCCATGGGGTGGAAGAAGATTTCTAAACAGAGAAAGGAAAGCGAAGTACAGAAAACAGAAGTGAGGGACAGAAATAGCTGGATTTGTCAGAGGCGTTTGAACCAGAGTGACTCCCTCTGGGTAAAATGAAGCTAAGACCTCGTGGGCTGCATTCCCAGGAGGTTAAACATTCTAAGTGACAGGATGAGATAGGAGGTCGGCACAAGATAGAGGTCACAAAGACCTTGATGATAAAACAGGTTGCAGTAAAGAAGCCAGCCAAAACCCACCAAAACCAAGATGGCGAAGAGAGTGACCTCTGGTCATCCTCACTGCTACACTCCCACCAGCGCCGTGACAGTTTACAAATGCCATGGTAACGTCAGGAAGTTATCCTATAGGGTCTAGGAAAGAGAGGCATGAAGAATCCACTCTTGTTTAACAATTCTTCAAGAAATAACCATAAAAAGAGGCACGATAAGAGATTGGTTACAGCTCTGTGTTTGCATGACTTGGACACAGTTTGAACAGTTGGCTACCTTTCATTGGCCAAATTCCTCATCCCAATGCCCTTCCAGGAGCTGCCAGGTGAAGGCGCCATCAGCATTAGGAGCCACGCCGGTGCTCCCTGGGCCGCAGAAAGAAATGGGGCATTAACTGACCTTCTTGGCAAGCAAATGGGGTCTCCTCTAAAGTGAAGCCCATCTTGAGGTGTCACCTTCCTTTCCGGCAGGACTTGTGCTTCGCACTGGACCTCGAGGCCCCACGGCGTTCTGCCAGTTTGGGCAGGTTCTGCTCATGGTGCCAGTAACTTCACCTAGGAAAAGAGCGAGAACTTCAAGCCCATCTGATTTTCATTACACAGATATCTGCGGGAGAATTTCCAGGGCGTTTCTCACTCTTTGTTTGCAAAGAATTCCTTTTTTTGTCTTTTTCCTTTTTTCTTTTCTTTTCTTTTTTTTTTTTTTTGAGACGGAGTCTCTCTCTGTTGCCCAGGCTGGAGTGCAGTGGCACAATCTTGGCTCACTGCAACCCCCGCTTCCTGGGTTCAAGCAATTCTCCTGCCTCAGCCTCCCGAGTAGCCACCGCACCTGGCCTAAGAATGTCTTAAAATTAATGTCTACACTTGGCCCCACATCCTCTGAGTGACAAATTAGAACTGTCACTTTAATTGTTTGGAGAGAATATTCAGAGAATAGTGGGTGATTTTACAAGCAAGGGTAGGTTTGGGGGAGCATGTTCTGGGTGCATTCTCAGGGTCTTGTGCTTTCTTTTAGACATCGAAGGCGTCCTGATCTCCAGTGGAAGCAGAGCCACAGTCATACCCCTTATCCACCGGGGACGAGCTCCAAGCCCCCCAGGGGACGCCTGAAACCTCGGATAATACTGACTTCTATGTATCTTGTGCACAAATTTATTTTTCCCTCTCAACAACTTCATAGATTGAAGGTTCGTTCTTACCGAAGATCTTAGCAACCTTAGCTTATAATTCCTTTTCTTTCCTGATTAAGTGGAGAACTTTCACCTTTTCACTAAAAAAAAAAAGCGCTTTATGGCTGCTTTTGCCAGTGCACATGGTCTTTTGGGACCATCCTGAAGTTAAATCAGGGTGACTTGGATGCAAGCACCATGACACAGAGAATGTCCAGCTCACCACCAAGACGGCTACTGAGCCACTGGTGAGCACGGAGCGTCGTGTCTGCAGCACGAACATGCCGGGCAAAGGAATAATTCATGTTGGGGATAAAGTGGAGAAGGACCGTGCCAGGCTTCATCACGCTTCTCAGAATGGCACACAGTTTAGAACTTATAAATTGTTTCTTTCTGGAGTGATCCATCGGATATTTGCAGACCCTGATGGATCATGGGGAACTGAAAGCAAAACGTGACTGAAAGGGAGTTGCTTTGTTCACCTCGGCAACGCTGACGCCCTTGAGGCCAGAAGAGTGACCACCGATCTGGTGCCAGAGCACCCTCCATTTCTGGCCAGGGCCGAGGAATTCTCTCTCCTCTTTATTTTCCTCTTAACTTGGGAAGGTCAACTCTGAGCACACTCTAAACACAAATCAGCATCTCTGCACTTCTTCAGCACCAGGCATTGCTACTGTCTTTCTGATTGGAAAAAAAGAAATATCCAGGAATTCTGGAAGATGGCGATTGATTTGCAGCTATGCCATGATGGAGCTGAGAATCATTTGCACAACCCCTGCTGGTGTTCGACAAGACGCCCAATCAATTCATCCGATGACGAGGTGCGTTGTGTCTGCGATGCGCTAAGCCGCGGAGTGAGGTGCTGACCAGGCTCCACCAGGAGCAAGGGACTCCCCAGGGGCTCCTGGTCCACAGAAGGCAGCGGACGCCCCCAAACATACCACGAGTAAACAGTTCCAATGTGAAGAAGATTGTGAAAGTGCCGCAGAAGTGTGAACAGACTGTTCTGAAATTCTTTCTGCTAAAGGGATCAAGAAGTAAGTGGACTCATCCTAGAGTTTCCTTGGAAATGCCACGGAAAGGGATGAAAGTAGGGGAAACGTTATTTTAAATACACTTTTTCTAAGCACTTTCTCCATTTCTTTTAAAAGGAGCTCTTCCATAAAGGAGCATGACCGAACCATGAGTTATAATATTACATGTATGTAGAAAGAGGATATGAATATAGTTGCAGAAGGGCATCAAAGCAGAAAACACAGAGGGAGTGACTTGAGGAAGCTGAGTGAAGGGAGAAGAATGAGAGATCAGACTGTTACTGTGTCTATGTAAAAAGGGAAGACATAAGAAATTCCATTTTGACCTGTACCTTGAACAATTGCTTTGCTCAGATGCTGTTAATTTGTAACTTCGCCCCAGCCACTTTGCCCCAACTTTGAGCTCACAGAAACTTGTGTTGCATGGAATCAAGGTTTAAGGGATTTAGGGCTGTGCAGGACGTACCTTGTTAACAAAATGTTTACAAGCAGTATGCTTGGTAAAAGTCATCGCCATTCTCTAGTCTCAATAAACCTGGGGCACAATGCGCTGCAAAAAGCCGCAGGGACCTCTGCCCTGGAAAGCCGGGTATTGTCCAAGGTGATAGTCTGAAATATGACCTTGTGGGATGAGAAAGACCTGACCGTCCCCCAGCCTGACACCTGTAAACGGTCTGTGCTGAGGTGGATTAGTAAAAGAGGAAAGCCTCTTGCAGTTGAGATAGAGGAAGGCCACTGTCTCCTGCCTGCCCCTGGGAACTAAATGTCTCGGTATAAAACCCAATTGTACATTTGTTCAATTGCGAGATAGGAGAAAAACCGTCCTATGGCAGGAGGCGAGACATGTTGGCAGCAATGCTGCTTTGTTATTCTTTACTGCACTGAGATGTCTGGGCAGAGAAAAACATAAATCTGGCCTACGTGCATATCCAGGCATAGTACCTCCCCTTGAACTTAATAATGACACAGATTCTTTTGCTCACATGTTTTCTTGCTGACCTTCTCCCTATTATCACCCTGCTCTCCTACCACATTCCTCTTGCTGAGATAGTGAAAATGGTAATCAATAAAAACTGAGGGAACTCAGAGACCGGTGCCAGTGCAGGTCCTTGGTATGCTGAGTGCCGGTCTCCTGGGCCCACTGTTGTTTCTCTATACTTTGTCTCTGGGTCTTATTTCTTATCTCAGTCTCTAGTCCCACCTGATGAGATATACCCACAGGTGTGGAGGGGCAGACCACCCCTTCACTGAGGACCAAGAGCAGTGCTAGCCATGCCAGTGACTATGGTCGCTGGGAAGTTGGACGATGGATGTTTGAGTGACTGTCAGGAGGATCAGCATGGTACCAGGAGGATCTGCATGGCATCAGGAAGCAGCAGGCGAGTCAATGTGAACTCCACTCTCAACAGGGAGATGACGATTGTCTCGGAAACCTGCAGATCTGAGTGCTTGCTGTCAGATCATGGCAGAGCTCTGACTGCACTGTGGAGGGAACATCTGTGTTTTTGTCCTCCTGGAACCTAGTCCCCCTTTCCTGGAATCAGCATCCCATTTGACCCATGTGGGTCCAGCCCCACCTCTCTCCTACAGCAGTGGCATGGGACCCAAGGCTGGACCATTTGGAGCATTGCCACAGGCAGCAATGGTGATTGATCTAGAAGTTGATCATTGATACTAACTGGGTGCTCAGGCCAAGGGGACTGATTCTTGATATTTTTAAACTCTTTTTTTCCACTGGAATTATAGCTAATATGATGAAGCCTAGATATACTGCATATCTGGCTTCTAGATAGGGCAAAACTGCCTAGAAATGAAAATGAAGTCAACATCTGTGAAAGCAGAAACAAGAGCTTGAGAGAGACTGAGTTCTGGTGACTGTTTCTGAACCCCTGATCCAGCCATGCCTGAAGCCAGAACTACCTGTAAACTTTTCAATTATGCAATCCTGTCACTTCTCTTTGCTCTTAAGTGCGTTTTATGTGGTTTTTGCCACTGACTACGGAAATGTCCTTCACTAACAGGGAAACAGAGTTACCCCATTTGAGAACCTCAGAAGGAAGATGACATTCATGCAAAGGAAGCATGTGCTTGCTCTCACTTCCTGAGAGAAAGCCTCAAAATAAGTCAATCTCATTTTCTTTCAGAGATGAGTCTTTTTATCAGAGAATGCCTTAGTCCCCGGTATCCGAATTTTAGCAAGCAAGAGAATGCATTTAGGACAAGCAACAGCAATGGCTCCAGTGTGTTCTTGGCTGCTCTATTTCTAAATGAAGATTCACCTGGAGGTAGCCTTTGCTGCAGGCACACCCAGGTCTGACCTTGGTCTTGTTCTTTTCAATCATTTTAGCGAGGGCTCAAAGCCCATTGATCCGATTTAGAGATGACCCATGAAAGGAGATATTTAGATTATATATTTACAATACAGAAGTTCCCGACTACCTGGAGCATTAGGTTAGAACTAGTGAGATAAAAATATAATGAAAATAATAGAAAGCTTTGACCCTCAGATTAAAAAAATCAATGGTGACGAAGTTCAACAGAGAATGTGGTTCGGGGCAGAGAGGCTGATGTCTAAATCCACACCTCTTAGGAGTGTGATATGGCTGCAAAGTCCATCCAAGAGCCTCTTAGACAGCTCCCAGGTCTGCCAGAAAGAAGCAATTCATCCTTCCTATACAGGAGTTTAAGGTCATTTTGAAGTGGATGAATTGGGAAACATTATTTCTGTAAATTGAATATACTGTAGGAAATCTTGTGTGCTCTAATCTGCTAGTTAATATACTAATCAAGAAAAGGTTATAAAACCATGTAGCCAAAAAGAAACATATTGGTTTCAGTGACTTCTGCTAAAGCCAGATTATGTGAAGATTAAATCTAAAATGTAGCGAAATAATACTGAACCGATCTTTCATCATCTGTGTGACCTGTTTTATTGACTCGTTTGTTTATTGTTATTGCACCAACGAAGCATGGAAATCCTGTCATGGAAAAATCCAAACGGCTTATTGTGTTGCCAAGCGTTTTGTTGTCAATTTTTCCTTGAAAATAAATATATTTTTCAGGAAGAATGCCTTGGCTCTGTCCCTAATTCTAACCATATCAACATCGTTTTTAGGTTGATTGATTTTAACAGTGTTAGATCAATGAGGTCATAGCTCATAAGTTAATGATCACAAGGCTGGGGAAAATTGATCTCTTATGAAAAATGTGTTATCACACCTGATGATTGAGTACAGTGTTCTACAACCATCTTCCATGCATGATAATCTTCTGTAAGAAGATTCCAAGTTTGGAGACCGTGGGGGGGAAGTGAGTAAGGCACTTGCCTCAGGGGCAAAATTTAAAATGAATGCAAAAAACCTGAGATGCTCAAAATCTAAAATTTTGAATAAGGGCCGATTGGGAGCTGTGCCAGGCTGGAACCTCAGACAGCAAGAAAGACGGGGAAGCAAACTCACCAGAAATATCTTCAGAGTCGACTTCTCTGCTTGTCTCACTTTCGATGGGAATAGTCGTCATGTTTGACAGTTTCTCTTGACTAGGAGTGATCTTAAATGATTTTAAAGTAATCTAAGTGAAGTAAAATGATAATGAATTCTATCTTGGTATAAAACTATATTTAAAATTATTCTGTAAGTGTTCATATATCTGCTTTTCAAGTTTTAAATATTTTTAAATACTTTGGTGTTCTGGGAAAAAATTACAAACACATAAAATTATGTTTAGGAAGCTCATTTTTTCTTTCCCCCTCAGGCAAAATCGTGGCAGTGAGACTGAAGGTTCTTAGTGCACGCTTCAAGGAATGAGTAAATCTTTCAAGAGAAGGAGAAAGTTCTTTGCCTCCTAAGTAACATTGGATGTCAAAACCTAGAAAATGTGTATATTGACCTCAAATGTTACGCTAACTGATTTGATATGCAAACATTTACTAACCTTCTAATCTTACAAAAAGGGCTTTGCGTTTTCAAAGCCTGTGCCAACTGACAAAAAAAGCTACATCGATGGCTTTTTATTCCCTCAAGTGATTAGTAACTGTGGTCAGGAGTTTTGACCTTCATTTGAATCAAGGTTAAGCCAAAGATACTTGTGACGTTTTTGATCACCTTATTTCCCCAGTGCGATAAGAAACAGCATTCGCTCTCCGCGTGCCTGTTCTGAGGATCGCCACGAGAGGGCGGCAGCAGCAGGTGTTTCTCAAAGTCTGCGCTTGACCTGCAGGTGGACACAGAGACCCTGATGGGAAAAGCCCCTCATTCGTGTTCCAGCCTGGAGGTGGACAGAGGTATGGTTCTGCTACCCTGTTCTCTCACAGCCTATGACACTAAGCTCAAATCTATTACTACACTTATTAATATAGCACTTTGTTGCTTGAGAGCCATGCATGATGGTGATAATAAATGTAAACCCAAAACATCAGGAATGTCACCTCATCTCCACCTCTGCGTGGTGTGTGGTCTATAGTTTGTCAGTTTTGTTAAGAAAAATAAGAAAAGGATGCAAAACTTGGCCCTCTGCCGCAATCTTTGGTGTTGCCAACACCACTTTAAGAAGACGCTATGGTCCATTATTGTTTGGTTTTGGCACTGAACTTTCTGTTGCAAAGTGGGCACGGAGCACTTTTCGGAGGCTTTTTTGGGGGGATACGTGGGAAGGGAAGGTGCTGCCTAACGACCTCCTATGTTAACCTGGGCATCTTCTCCCCAGAGCCCCTGCGCGAAGCTTGGCTTCAATGGCATTGTGCTCGGTATTCCGATGAGCTCTCAGGACGCCCCGTGATCCCAGTGAGCCGTCCTGGGCAACAGCTGAAATCTCTTTCTGCAGCCTTCATGTAGGAGAAAGAGCCGTCCTTGTGATGCTTTTGTTCACCATGGAAGGGGTCTGAGTCTGCAGCATCCTCAACTCTTGCCTCCCCAGTAGAAAGAACTTGAGGAGGGGCACAAGACAGTAGAGAGAGAGGCAAGTTTTAGAGCAGGAGTGGACGTTGATCAAATTCTTTAGCGCAGGAAGGAAAGGGAAGTACACGTGGAAGAGGGCCAAGCAGATGACTCGGAAGACCAGTGCGCAGCTTGACTGTTTGACTTGGGGTTTTATTTGTTGGCTGTTCCCGGGGTCTGGTGTCTCTGCCCCCAACTCCTGGAATCTTATTGGGAAACTGCTGATCAGTTTCAGCTGTTTTCTATCTAGTAGGCGCCTGCCTTTCTGTGGTGTCAGCTGTGACCAGTTATTACTTTAGAGAGACCGTTAACAACCTTCTGACCATCACCTGATGGCCCCCGACACTCCTGGGATGTGTGTGTCTGTGTGGCGGGGACCCCTCTCCTGCCTGCTCATGCCCGACTAGCCACCCACTGTGATGGTTCTATGGACGACGTCATTAGAGAGGGGATGGGAATTGTTTTTGCATTTGAGGCCAGTGCACAGTCTCTAAATCCACGGGTGCCCACAGGCAGTTATGGGGGCCACAGGCTTGGCTTCCTGGTCCCAGAACGTGGTATGTACTTGTTCCCTCACCCCTAAGGGGAGGCACTCCCCACCTTGGCTGGTTCTGTGGGGTTGTTCTAGGAGCTATTTCTGGAGGTCTTGGGCGCTGTCCTCAGCTACAGTCCTTCCACTGCTTTTATAAACAGCCGATTCCCTGTATTAAATTCCCTTTCTCCCTAAAACAACTAAGGTGGCTTCTGTTTCCAGCCATTAACCAATGACAATAATAGGTATTTAGTATAGATCAGGGGTTGGCAAACTTTTTCTGTACAGAGCCAGACGGTAAATACTTTAGGCTTTGGGGGACTTACAGTCTCTGTCCCAGCAAGTTAATTCTGCCACTATAACACATTAGATGAATGGGCACGGCCGCTTTCCAATAAAACTTTATTTGCAAAAGCACGCAACTGGCCCATGGGTTATAGTCTGCCAACTTGTTGCATAGAATACTGAGTGTTTTACTTTCTAAAGTCAATGTGCTGTTGTTAACCATGTTTGCCTAGGGGTTACAGCCGACTTTACCTAGTTCTACCCCCAAGTGATGCCAGACTAGCTGACAGGAAATTAAAAATCTACGAACAAGCATCTTCTCATGGGCTCTGTCATTTATTTCTTCATTTATGTATTCATGTGGTCAAAGGCAGTTTTGGTCACCGACCTCACAATCCGTACAGTGGTAACTCGCCCAGATTAATCAGTCAACTGGGGGCAGGGGGGGGTCGTCTTTTCTGGTGGCGAAAGGCCATGACAGGTTCCCAAATTCTGCAACCAAGGAGCAGAAGTCAAAAGATTGTTGTTTGATGGTTCATTTATCCATCTCCAGCAACCATAAGAAAGTGCACGGTGCATCGGAGGCTGGCAATAGACAGCTGTTGAAGAGCGAGTGATTTGCAAACTAAGCCTTTGGATGGGCATTTGCAGACTCAGAGTGGTGTGGGGTCAAGCGTCATGCTGCACACCTTATTTCCTCTTTGAAAGGGCCTCCCGCACGGTCAGTTCCCCACCCCACCCTTCCCAATGAAGGGAGCGCTGTTGGGAAGGTGGGGAGGGGAGGGGCGGGGTGGAAAATTGACCACAGGGAGACCCTTCCTCCTTTGTGTCCAGACAGCCAGATGGACACAGGCCCGCCTTGGCTGCAGGGACCACGACAGGTGTGGAGATGCCTGCGGGTGAGTGGACAGCAGGTGGGCTGCCTTGTCATTTTCCACTCTGTCCGAATTGGGGAGAAAGTGGTCCTCCTTTGGGATTATTAGCACATCTGCCTTTGAAATGCGGGCTGGCCTCACATGGGGCTCGCTTCCTGAGTCAGGTTTAAGAACCATGGGGCTTTAGGGCCTCTGCCTCCCGCGTGACCCTTGTCATCCCTAACACCCATAGCATGGGCCCCTCAGCCAGTGGCCTGCCTGCCCACCCTCTGCTGAGCCCTGCACAGAGACGCCGTGTAAGCTGTCCCCGCTGGGGTCCACTGAGGATCTTCTGTCCACAGCAGACAGGATTTTGCTTGGGGACCATCTACCAGGAGCAACACCCCAGCCTCTAGAAGTTTTGGCCAGTGCAGACCACCCTAGCCTGTATCCTTCAATATCATGAGAGAAACATAAGCCCCAGAGAGCCAGATTTGAGGACTGGAGGTGTGGGGACAGTGGGGGAGAGAGTCCTTGTTCCAGAATTTGCGATGGTACCAAATGCAACCAGCACCCCATTGCCAGTCATCTGGGATGTCAGGAACCTCCCCCACTGTGCTGATGGTTAGTGTTCCCTGTATATTGTGTGTTAAAAGATAATACTCAAAAAAGGTAAAATCGTGACTGTCATGCCAATATACAAATCAATGCATGTTCATGATTACATTCTATTCTGCTCACTAGTCAGTGATGAAATCTGACAGCTGTTACCACCAGTTCTAAAGAGAATCCTAAGAACAGATGCATTTATAGATCAGGAAGGCTGAAATGTCTGCTCAAATGAAGGCAAACTTGATCCTTTCAGAGGGAGGAGGTAGGCTGGACATCTACCAACCATTCTCCTCTATAGGATCTCTAGCCTTTATAGGATTTGCATTTCTGTAAGAATGATTTTTGCATTTCTGCCAGTTATCTTCAACTTAAAGATTTGTAATACAGCTCAAAGACAATGAGAGACTATAATCAGATGGGTGTCCTCTGAGACAAATAATAGTTTTCTATTGAAGCACAAACTTTTTTCCTACATACAACAATTAGACAGCTAGTATTTAATAAATACTAAATTAATCCATGTGAACTTCTTAGGATAGATCTGAACTCATTTTCTGTAATAAAATTGCTGAACACAGAGCTGGCGTCATAGGTACTCAGGAAATGGTGAATTAACAAACAGATAAATGAATAAATGAATGGTGACCATCCTTGACTTCCTGTCCAGCTCATGCTGATTTCCAGATGGCCAGTTAGTTGTTAGAAAGACTAATGAAGCCATCTCCAAGGGGACAGGAGCCTTTCATAGAAACAGAGCCTAAGGATGTAGAGGAAGAATGAACTATGCATTTATTGAAAATATTTTAGAGATGGTTAAGGCTAATGAACACTGCTGGCTGCTGCCCAAAACCCCTTGGCCTGCATTGCCAGTGTTTGCTGATAATTAATACTTTATCAAATAAGGAAGTGAACAACCTTTTAAAAACATTTCTGAGTATATTCACTATTACTGTCCACACATGGCAGCATGGCTCTGGAGGTTCTGTGCAAAATGAGACATACTGATTTTTTTAAACAAACTTTATTGATGTATAGCTTATATACAATAAATCTCACCTATTTCAGGTGAGTAAGTCTCACCTGAAATCATTAATTACAATGATTTCATGAGTTTTGATTAACATATACACTCAGGTAACCATCCTAATAATGACACAGAAACACATTAGCATCACTCCCAAAGTTCTCTGTGCCCCTCCATCACCTACATTCCCAACTGTAGATAACCCCCTATCTCTTTTCTGCCATTATAGATTAGATTTGCCTCTTTCAGAATTTTAATACATGACATCATAGAATATAAATCAATTTCTTGGTCTGGCATCTTCTGCTCAGAAAAATGTTTTGGGCTCAATCACTGTTGGTGTGTGTCACTTCTTTCTTTGTTTACGCTGCCCTAAGTAGACAACTTTGGCATGACTTACCTCCCATTTATGAAGTCACTTGACGATGTCACTTATTGGGTTTTATGTTAATTTTCTCTGCAGACATGCTACAGGCAGCTTCCCTTGGCCAAGCTCATGAACTCGGGAGGGTCTGGAGTATACAATCTGCACAGAGAAGGTCTTGTCTGGCTCCGACTGTCCGTATCACATGGCCGTATTATTTCAGAAAGTGTATTCAAGGAGCAGTAAATCCAGCATTTATTCTAATTCCTTCACATTTTATGGCAGGGCTGAACCAACCATAAAACAGATTGACAGATATAGGGAAAATAAAATCCTCTATTTTACAAGCTAATGACATTATTTCATTTCATGTCAATGTCAAGGACTGATGAATGGTTCTGGAATTTCTGAACTGAGATGTTCCCCCCAGGTCCAGAGATGGAGCATTGCGAGAGCGATGGTAGGAGTCCCAGCCCAGGTCATTTAATCTCCCCAAATTATTCCCTATTCATTTTTCTTTGAGATGGTTTATTTAATGAGGGCTGTATACTCAGGTCTCCGGGTGCGCGATGACACCTAGAGGCTAAACTGCTCCAGGTAAGTTATAGAAGGATGAGATGAGTCGCTCTGAAACCTCCACTTCTTGTAGGATGAGTTTAGATATGAAATTAACTTATATGACACATATTTATCTAGCACCAATTATACCCGGGGGACTGAACTAAATGCTTAACCTCCAAAGACGCATTGCACCTGAAGGGCTAAAAGTACA
Source organism: Trachypithecus francoisi (assembly GCF_009764315.1). NCBI lineage: Eukaryota > Metazoa > Chordata > Mammalia > Primates > Cercopithecidae > Trachypithecus > Trachypithecus francoisi. Next base: position 3,166,196 of record NW_022681456.1, read on the forward strand.
GCCAGAAATCTTTGTTTTTACAAACGAGATGAGATGCATCTTGATCGGAAGCTGTGGTTTGCAAGTGACAGAAAGTACAAGCCATCGACCCCTCAAGTTATTCTATGGGTTCAATAGAATCCCAGTGAAAATCCATTGAGGAAATGGATACGCTTACTTTAAAACTTGTGTGACTTGCGCCAGGAGTTTGAGACCAACCTGGGCAACATAGGGAAACCCTATTTCTACAAAAAAAAAAAAAAAAAAAAATTAGCCAGGTGTGGTGGCACGTGCATGTAGTCCCAGCTACTCTGGAGGCTGAGGCAGGAGGATCACCTGAGCCTGGGAGGCTGAGGCTCCAGACAGCCGTGATCCCAGCACTGCACTCTAGCTTGGGCAACAGAGCAAGACCCTGTCTCCAAAAAAAAAAAAAAAATGCATGGAAGAATATACGCCCACAGATGACCAATGAAGAGTAAACAGGGTGAGGGGAGGGCGTTGAAAGGAGAGACACAGTGAGGGGGAGCAGTGAGAGGCCTAAGATGCAATATTAAAATATTACCCTACCATACGATGCAAATCCCTTTCTTATTTCTCCCTCAAATTGCCCTTAAAACACCATTTCCATGTTAATCTTTCTGGAGCTGGTTTTTATTTCTCGGGAAGTAGGTGGGTAGGGGATTAAGGTTATGGTAAAGCTCTGAACCTGGTCTCAAGGTGGTGTCTTTGAGACCAGCTTTTGAATTTTTTAAATTGTAAATTAAAAACAAAACCAAAAAAAAAAAAAAACACAAAAAGCAACTTCTCCTTTAATCTTGCATGTTCATTTTACAAACCTCATTAGTCTACATGTGAATCGAGCCAACTTTCACATTATGCTTGAAGTAAACATTTGCAACTTTGTTAGTTAAATTTCATCAAACGTTTTCAACAGCATATGTTAATAGAATAATCTCATCTTTCAAAAATACTTCCGTTTTTCTGACTACTTAACATACTTAAACAACTCTTAAAAGTTGAATATATCTTAAATTCTGTTAAACATCTCAAATCATGTAACCAGGTTTAAACTTCACATTTTCTTAAACTTTTCAGCTTAAAATCACTAACCCCAAATCAAATGCTCACTCACACATTTTCATTTGGAGTCAGAAGACTATTGTCAGAAACTCTATACCAAATATAGAGTTGTTCTTTCTTGCTTGCTCGCTTTCTTGCTTTCTTTCATTTTTTTATTTTTATTTTTATTTTTTTTAAGACAGAGTCTCGCTCTGTCACCCAGGCTGGGATACAATGGCATGATCTCAGCTCACGGCAACCTCCGCCTCCCAGGTTCAAATGATTCTCCTGCCTCAGCCTCCTGAGTAGCTGGGATTACAGGCACCCACCACCACGCCCAGATAATTTTTGTATTTTTAGTAGAGATGGAGTATCACCATGTTGGCCAGGCTGGTCTCGAACTCCTGACCTCAGGTGATGTGCTCACCTCAGCCTCCCAAAGTGCTGGGATTATAGGTGTGAGCCACCGCACCTGGCTTTATTTTTTCTTTTAAGAGACAGGATCCCACTCTGTCGCTCAGGCTGGACTGTAGTGGTACAATTATGGCTCACTGCAGCCTCAACTTTCTGGGCTCAGGTGATCCTCCCATCGCAGCCTCCTGAGAAGTTGAAACCACAGGCGTGCACCACCATGCCAGGCCAAGTTTTTGTATTTTAGTTTTAGGGACGGGGTCTCACTATGTTGCTCAGGTTGGTCTCTAACTCCTGGGCTCACACAATCCTCCTATATCGGCCTCCAAAGTGTTGGGATTACAGGCGTGAGTCATGGCGCCTAGACATAGAGCTGTTCTTATAGGTAACACAACATGGTACTATGGTTTCAATAGTTTCCTCTGTTCCACATATAATTCTAAACTTTCCTAAGGTTCAAAAATACTTCCAAGACAAGGAGACAACAATAAGCCCCAAAATGAAGTTAGAGTTGTATTTTCATCAGAGGTTGAAGTCATGATATTTGGAGATTCCGAGAGGCCTTTTCCACACCTAGGAGAGATGAGTAGAGACTCCATGCAACCGGCTGCCAATGAAGACCCAGGGCCATGCCCTCCAAGCGGCGTCTTGCACCCTCTTCTGTGACTCAGGTCTCTGCACTATCCAGTTCTGGCCGAGGTGGGGAGGGTAGTGGACCGGCTTCTTCCCTAGATCAATGCAACCGATGCACTCGCTGCTTCATTTTCCTCAGATTTTTTTTTGTTTTCTTTTGCATCTTCTTGTCTGGCTGGGCCAGGACGCTTAGAGGTCCTTAATGAAAGCAGAATGAATCCTGCATGTCTCCTGTGGCTTTGCCCAGCCCCATAGCAGCTTCCAGGTGGTGCCCATGGCAGGTGGGTGGGGGTGATTCTGGAAGCTCAGCCTACTGGAGGGAAAAGAAAATCATCGGCAGCACCATTTCCCCCCTGTCTTTTCCACCTCCTTCTGCAATGCCAAGCCCCTACTTGCCGGAAGAGGAAAATCCAATCTGATCAGTTTCAGTTCCAGATAGAATTCGTTTTCTTTTCTAGCATATGGGGGAGCTACTTCTGTGGCGGGGGAGGCTTCCTTCTTTCCACTTCCTGTAGCTCAGTCACAGAAGTTGCCTTTCCTTCTTTCCATACACACCCGAATATTCCGAATCCAGGATTCAGATTTGGAGCCTGGGGCCAGGTCGCTGGGCTGCTTTGTAAGCCTTGGTCCTGACCCCTGTGCTATTGCTCAGCCCAGATGGAGTTAAAGATGGGGCTCTTTGGCAACAGGTTCTCGTTAAGAATTTAGGAGTAAGGAGTTTTAAAACAGGAGGGCAATAGGTGAGCTAGGATTGGCAAATGCTTAGGGGGTCCTGCCTGTGGCAGTCACTCATGAGTCCTTCCATCTCTCCCCCTACTCCTTTCCTCTTCCTCTCTCTTTCTGTCTCTCTCTCCTCCCTCCCCCTTTAGGAATGCCCCCCATTCACAAGTCAACAGACATGGTATCTTTTTCATCCCAACCAACAGCAAATAACTAGAAACACAATTTAAGTGTGTGTGTGTGTGTGTCCTCCCTAATCTCTCCAATCCGTCCAACTCTCTCCCTGCCAGAGTGACCATCCCAGAAAGGAGACCGGATAAGGGGCATGTCCTATCCAATGCCCCAACACGGCCCCCACGATTTCACTGGTCCAAGCTAGGGTTTCCCAGCCTCAGCACTATGGACATGTAGGCTGGGTCACTTTTTGGTTGTGGGGCTCTCTGGTACATTATAGGACATTCACAGAATAGAATCCCTGTCCTCTACCCATCAGATGCCATAGCAACCTCTACCCCAAGTTGTGACAACCAAAAATGTCTTCAGACATTGCCCAGTGTTGCAGCGAGAGTGGGAGTCGGTTGCCCGTAGTCCAGAACCACTGATCTATAGGTTGCTAAATCAGTAGGCCTGTAATTCCAGCACTTAGGGAGGCTGAGGTGGGAGGTTCGCCTGAGACCAGGAGTTCAAGACCAGCCTAAGCAATATAGTGAGACCTCATCCCTACAAAAATGTAACAAGCTAGCCAAGTGTGGTGGTGTGGATCTGTAGTCCCAGCTACTCCAGAGAGGGGCTGAGAGGAGAGGATCGCTTGAGCTTAGGAGGTGGAAGCTTCAGTGAGCCAGGATCAGGCCACTGCACTCTAGTTTGGGTGACAGAGTGACACATTGCATCAAAATCCAATCAATTAACAAATGATATATCAATCAACATAGCAGGTGCAAAATACATAAATAAGACAGTAGGTCCAAAAATAATATGCAATACACTTACGATGGGAAGAAGGAGCTCTGTCAGAATATATGCAGTCATATGCTTGGAATATTTCCACAAGTCTACGTAAGGATCTGGTAGTCTTTGAGAGGAGAAAGAGGGATGAAAAGTTTGGAGAGAGTTATTTTCTTTTCATGTCTGCTTTTTGTATAAATCAATTGTTTTTACTTTTTTTTTTTTTTTTAAGAGACACGGTTTCACTCTGTCACCCAGGCTGGAATGCAGTGGTGATGGGATCACAGCTCACTGCAGCCTCAACCTCCTGGGCTCAAGTGATCCTCCCACCTCAGCCTACTGAGTAGGTGGGACTACAGGCATGTGCCACCATGCTCAACTAATTTTTATTTTTAAAGTTTTTGTAGCTAGGTGTGGTGGCTCATACCTATAATCCCAGCACTTTGCGAGGCTGAGGTGGGCGGATCACCTGAGGGCAGCAGTTTGAGACCAGCTTGGCCAATATGGAGAAACCCCTTTTCTACTAAAAATACAAAAGTTAGTGGGCGAAGTGGCGGGCGCCTGTAATCGCAGGCTGAGGCAGGAGACTGAGACAGAAGAATTGCCTGAACCTGGGAGGCAGAGGTTGTAGTGAGCCAAGATTGTGCTACTCTACTCCAGCCTCAGTGATACCATGAGACTCTGTCTCAAAAACAAAAAAAAAAGTTTTTGTAGAGATGGGGTCTCACTATGTTGTCCAGGCTGATAAACTCCTGGGTTGGAGCAGTCCTCCCACCGCAGACTCCGAGCAGCTGGGATTACAGGCATGAGCCACCACGCCCAGCACTGCATCATTGTAAAAGGAAATTTTCCTTTAACCCTCTCTCCAGATACCCACCCTCTAAGCCAAAGCTGGCTGATCACATTAATTTGAAATTATATTTTGTAACTTTGGTTAAATTACAGTTTACAAAATTTTGTTCTCTGCAAATTAATTTCGAAGATTTTCATTTCCAAGGAGCTAATGTCCTCTGTAATTTAATGAGATTGATTATTGTACTTTTAAAAAGTATTTACTTATTTTTAAGTGACAAATACAAGTTATGTTTATCATGTACAAGATTGATGATTATAATTTAACTAAAGAGCTGATGACTATTTCACCAATCTTCTCTCCTAATTGCACATATGTGAATAAGTTCTTGCTAAAAATTCCTTGAATGTATTTTCCGGAAGAGTGTTAAATGGAATAGAAGCTCCTGAGGCCCATCGGTGTCAAGGCTCGAGTGGAGCTAGGCTGCCCTGCAGTTCCTCAGCGTGGAGCTTGAGCTTCCCCTCCTCTATTCCAACAAGGATTTGGTGATCAATGCATGTGTGGAGTCCAACTAGGGCTCTGTTTTTTTGTTTGTTTGTTTGTTTTTTGAGACGGAGTCTTGCTCTGTCTCCCAGGCTGGAGTGTAATGGTGCGATCTTGGCTCACTGCAAGCTCTGTCTCCCAGGTTCACCCCCATTCTCCTGCCTCAGCCTCCCGAGTAGCTGGGACTATAGGCACCCGCCGCCATGCCCGGCTAATTTTTGTATTTTTAGAAGAGACACATTTTCACCATGTTGGAGAGGATGATCTCAATCTCCTGAGCTTGTGATCCACCCGCCTGGGCCTCCCAAAGTGTTGGGATTACAGGCGTGAGTCACGGCACCTGGCACAGCTAGGGCTCTTAATACAGAACCAGAAATGCCATGGATAACCTGGCTAACCTTTTGGATATGACAGCCGAGGGGACACTTGTCATTCTTGGCAGGTCAGCATCTATTTTCTCTTGGTAACAGCCCCCTAGTTTCTTTTTGGGGACCCATGTCACCACTGTAGTATATGGCTCTATGGCCGGGTCATTTCTGCTGCCGGCTTCCCACTCTGGTCCTTAAACAAGCGAGATCCCCCCTCTCCCCACGAGACCCAGGAGGATGCTGGTGAGGATGCCCTTTCACTGTGGATCTTGAATAAATAACATGGGCATATAAGGGCATGGGGAGGCTGCTGATGGTCAGGAAGGCACCTGTGTGCAGGTGACAGTGTCCTATACAGGTATTAAATGATGCTGTCACCTATACAGGTGCGAGGCAGCCTCTTCCTCCTCATCGGCATCCTGAACCTCCCTTGGTCCTTTCGTATCTTGTTGATTTCACGGCCTCCAAATCCTTCCTGGTTGTCTTCAGCTGCCTTCCCAGAGTCAGGTCTGTGGCTTGCCCACATCTGCAGTGGATGGACAGTGTTTATGGGCTCATGATCAGAAGACAGTGAAAAGGCCACAGGGAGGGAAAAGCAGAGTGGACACGAAGACAGGCGTATGTTCCGATCGCCTGGGCTTGCCCCTGGAGTTCCGTTCTGCGGTGCCTCTGATTGGCCGCCCTCCTTGCTGGGGAGGGACACCAGCTAGCGGAATCCCTTCCCTGGGGAGGTGTAAGGACCATCACACAGGCTTCCGAGGAAGACGCCCAGGTTCAGATCCCAGCTCTGCCACTGAGGGATTTTGGAAAAGTCACATCACTTCTCTTTTCCTCAGTTTTCTCATCTGTAAAATGGGAATAATAATAGTACCTGCCTTCTAAGGTAGCTATGAGAATTACACGAATTAATACCCATACAATTTCCCCAGCACAAATTAAGCATTGTATAATTATTATTATTACACTGGTAAGATATTTGCATGTGTCTGGTACATCTTTAGCCTTCAGTATATTTTGATTCTGATTATTATTATCACCATGATTGCCACCATCACCATTAGCTCCATGGCAAGGCCAGCTGACGGTGTGGTTTATTTTCATCACTGATCACTCATATATTTTGTTTTTTCCATCTCAACATATTCACTTGTCAGATGAGTCAGATGACTCATAACTCATTTCACTGAGAAAACATCAAGCCTGTCATTGTGTCTGGCTCCACACACATTAAGAAGTGCTAAGCTTTTCTTTTTCTTGTTTTTCATAGACTCGGCTGGAGAATCACGCCTGGCATTCTCTGTAATTTGAATAAACCTGAAAGTGCACCGGTAGAAAAGTAGATTTTTAGATACTTTGTGTCTGTCATCTCACTTGATTCTCAGACAGTCTGCGCGAAGGAGGCACCATCACTCTCCATGGGATGATGCGGAAGCCTGAAGCCTTTTGTTTGTAGCCCAAGGTCGTTTACCCAGGAAACAGCAATGCTGGCACGTAAAGTGCTTTTGTTAGACTCCCCAGAAGAGGTCCCAAATAGATGGCCTGTGGTGCTGAATACAAACTGCAGATGTGTTTTCCTTGGCTCATACGGTGTTTAAAAAAATTTCATGCCAAGATTTGAAAACCAGGATATTTTAAACGAAAACCCATTTCCAGCTTCTTTTGAAAAATGGGAAGAGCTGGCAGCCCCAGGCTTGTGTCCTTCCATGGAGCTGAGTCTCAGCTGCTCCATTCTCAGGCCCTGTCCCCGCCATGCCCTGCGGTCTTCCTGGCACCAAAGCCGAGTATCCGCAGCTGTTCATCCTTGTGCTTCGGCCGTAGCTCCTCTGAGAAGAGAAGCAGCTTTCTTTATGTCCATGTTTCTGTCAACAATGAGAACAAGAGATGCAGTTCGAGAGAGCTAGGTGTTATCAGAAAACTGCGAGACAGCAAAGTTCTTTCTCTGTGGAAGGGAAGAGTATTCCTGCGTGTTTAATGAGCAGACGGAGGGTGTCCGTGCAGAAAGAACCATCCAGTTCCTTCATCTGTTTACATTGCTTGCCTGCCCGTATGGGCACGTATGATTCTTCCTCTTCCCGTGATTCCTTTAAATTAATTACTTACTCAGAGAGGTGGCTTTGCAAGAGGGAAAGGGTGGGAGAGGCATTTTACAACAGATCAGAATATGAGAACCCCATGTCCTATTGATATTCAAACACTGAACAGCTGCTGTGGCGAAGCCGGAGCCCGTCAGAGCCCACCGGTGAGAACCGAAGCTGGCGGCTACAATCCGGCACTGCTATGCCAGGGCGTGCAGAGTGGAGCTCACTCCCGATGGTGATGGTGGTGATGACGGTGGTGGTGAAGGTTTTAAAGAAACTGTGCGACCGGCCCACGGCCTGCCTCAGTGTCTTCACAGGGTGGCTCATTTGTTAGCCCCGATGAGTTCTGGGCGAGTCTTGGCGTGGAGATCATATCGGGTATTGCCTGCTTTGGTCAGAAGAACCAAACAGGTTCTAACGCACAGCAGTCCGTTTTAGGTTGGTTTTCTTTCCCAGGAGTCCCATGACGTGTGGCCTCCCTGGACTCAGCGCGTTTATCCTGAGATACCGCTTCACAGCAGCAACCACAACTGTCAGGAGCTTAAAACCAAAAGAATTTATGGTTGGGCTCGGTGCTCACGCCTGTAATCCCAGCACTTTGGGAGGCTGAGGCAGGTAGATCATTTGAGGTCAGGAGTTCGAGACCAGCCTGACCAACACGGTGAAGCCCATCTCTACTAAAAACACAAAAATTAGCCAGGCGTGGTGGTGTGCCCTGTAATCTCAGCTGCTCGGGAGGCTGAGGCAGGAGAATCGCTTGAATCCAGGACACGGAGGTTGCAGTGAACCAAGATCATGCCTTTCACCTCAGCCTAGGTGGCAAAGCGAGACTCCATCTCAAAAACAAAATAAAACAAGATACCAAAAAGGATTTATTTCTTGCTCACACCTCTGTGGGTTGGTTGCAGTTGAGCTGGCTTGGTTCCAGACCCTGAGGGGCATATCAAGCTGAAACAGACCCAGATCTTTCAGCCCAGAACCCAGGCTGAAGGAGCAGCCACTTCCTGGGGGGTAGGATAGTGCACTGTCCTCGTGCCTGCGTTCCACCCGCCAAAGTGCGTCCCCTGGGCAGTCCAGGGGCAATGGAGTGGGAGGTGCATTCTGCCCACGGAGAAGCCATGGAGGGAGGGGTGGAGGAGCTGGGATCCAGTTACATAATCCACCACACACTCTTTCAAGGCAGGAATCAGAGAGGAAGACAGAATCAGCTCCAGACCCTGGGGGACACACACGGCTCTGTCTCCATCAAAGGCTGTCCATCCTCCACCCCAGCTCCCTCTCTCACTCCTCACACCTCTTTCTGGCCATGGCTGTAGTGCGAGGGCACCCTGAACCTGTGCAGGCATCTTTCAGTAGACGGGCACTAATGCACAGTGGCTAAATGCATAAATGTCGGGTCCTGGGTTCAAATCCCAGGTTATCTGGGTGGTTTGGAGCAAGTTATTGGACCTCTTTGAGCCTCAGTATCTTTGTCTGTAAAATCGGGATGATAACAGCATCTACCTCATTGTGTGTTTGCACTGATTATATGAGTTGATGTGAGTAAAACACCTAGAACGGTGCCTAATGTGTTGCCTGCACCATGGAAGTGCTGGTGCTCTGCAAACCAAGCCCCCTTCAAAGTTACATCTCAGTTTAAAACTTGGGTGTCCTATCAGTTAAAAAGAGGGCTGGTCTTCCTTTCCAGGGATATTACCGCACTACGGAGATTGCAAACTGGCAGACCAGAGGCCAAAACCAATACACATACAGCTTGTTTGGTCTGTCTAGGATTTGAGAAAAATTGGAATTCATTCATAACATTTTAAACTTCGAGACGTCCCAGATTCATTCAGAAAGATGGGAAGAGGTGGCTGGGCATGATGGCTCATGCCTGTAATTCCAGCACTTTGGGAGGCTGAGGCGGGCAGATCACGAGGTCAGGAGTTCGAGACCAGCCTGGCCAATATGGTGAAACCTCATCTCTGCTAAAAATACAAAAATTAGCTGGGTGTGGTGCCACGTGCCTGTAATCCCAGCTACTTGGGACGCTGAGACAGGAGAATTGCTTGAACCCAGGAGGCAGAGGTTGCAGTGAGCTGAGATCATGCCACTGCACTCCAGCCTGGGCAATAGAGCGAGACTCCGTCTCAAAAAAAGAAAGAAAGGAAGAAAGAAGAAAGAAAAAGAAAGAAAGAGAAGAGAGAGAGAAAGAGAAAGAAAGAAAGAATGAAAGAAAGAAGAAAGAAAAAGAAAGAAAGAAAAAGAAAAAGAAAGAAGAAAGAAGAAAGAAGAAAGAAGAAAGAAAGAAAGAAAGAGAAAGAAAGAAAGAGAGAGAGAGAGAGAAAGAAAGAGAGAGAGAGAAAGAAAGAAAGATGGGAAGAGGCTCATGCCTGTAATCCCAGCACTTTGGGAGGCTGAGGTGGGAAGATTGCTTGAGGCCAGGAGTTCAAGAAAAATGGGAAGATCCCACAAAACTGGGAGCATCCCACATGTGGAGAGAGCAGGGCTGCCTGTTTAGATGCGGCACCGCTTCCCGTTCACCCCTGACCTCCCAGCTCCCTGGGCACGCTGGACGATGACACCTGGGAGCTCCCGGGCTAAAGGCAACACACAATTCAGGTTATTTTCACCTGCCTCTCTTTACTTTTTAAAATGTGGCTGTTGGAAAATTTAGCATCGTGTATGTGGCTCGCATTGTGTTTGTCGGACAGGGCTGGTCTCCAATGACAGGCGACACAGAGGTGAAGAGTAACTGGCAACAGGCTGGCTTCAGGTTAGGTCATTGGGGTGCATGGTCTAGGCATGTTAGGGGTCGTGTCTGAGCTCTACTGTTGACATCTGGAGAAAGGGCCCCTTATGACGCACCTCGAAGGACTGCAGTGTTGATGAAGTGACTTTGATTCCAATAGCTTGGTGCTGTGTAAACGCCACTCAGGCTAAGGGTGGCTGGATTCGTGGCACGAGAAGGACGTAGCAGCGCCACCTGGCATCCTCTCTCTCCTTGGCTTGTTACTGAATTCCTAATTTCCGATGGGTGAAATTAACCTGAATTGTGTGTTGCCCTTAGCCCGGGGGATCCCAGGTGTCATCGTCCAGCGTGCCCAGGGAGCGGGGAGGTCAGGGGTGAACGGGAAGCGGTGCCGCATCTAAACAGGCAGCCCTGCTCTCTCCACATGTGGGATGCTCCCAGTTTTGTGGGATCTTCCCATTTTTCTCGAACTCCTGGCCTCAAGCAATCTTCCCACCTCAGCCTCCCAAAGTGCTGGGATTACAGGCATGAGCCTCTTCCCATCTTTCTAAGTGAATCCGGGACGTCTCGAAGTTTGAAATGTGATGCATCTCTTTAGCACCCGGAGAGCTCTTCGCAGAGAAGGTCTGAGCTGAGGGAGGGATGGATGGACGAGGTCTTGAGCACAGAAACCTTCCCGCAGCAATATCGTCGAAGGACACAGGGGGGCAGCATCGCATCGCATCAGGGCTCCTGCCCGCGCCGCCGCCGCTGCAGCCTCCTCTGCAGTGCCCAGCTCACACCCCGCCACCCTCCCTGCCCTCTCTCCGGAGCGTCCCTGCTTTGGCTTGACCTTGACCTGTCCTTGTCCTTCAAGGTACCATCCTCTTCCTTCTCTCTTTAATTTCCTCTCCCCTAATCCTGCCACTCCCAGCCCCAGTCACAAGCAGTTTATTTCAGGATCAGAAGAGCCAAGGATACAAGGACCCTCTGTCCGAGTCTAGAACGCTCAAGATGATCTACCCCAGTGCCCGTCCAGGCCCTGACCTCATGCAAAGAGAGCCCGGTGTTTCCACGGAAGACTTCCCAGGCCGTAAATCATGTCCTAGTCTGGCTTGCTCCCCCTTAAAGCAGACTGGAGAAAATGTCAAGTTTTGATGCTTATTAATTTTTGCATGGTTTGCACCACAACCAGTCTCAGGAACTGACAATGCTATGGAGTGTATTAGGGTAGCTAATTTTGCACGTTAGCTTTGCGAGGCTGTGGTGCCGGGTTGTTGGTCCAATACTATTTAGATGTGAAGGTATTTTGTAGATGTGATTAATATTTATAATCAGTTGACTTTAAGTGAAGAAGGTTACCCTTGTAATGTGAGTGAGCCTCTCCCAGTCTCTTAGGAGAAGAAATGGAGAACACACCACTTTAAACGCACGGGAATGGAAAGGATTTTTGTAGAAGTTTAGGATTTTACAAAATAAATTGTGCATGCACCGTTTGGTAGAGACTGCTGGAAAATTCACCTGTGCACCAGCCCTTTGTGTCTATTGTGGGGTGCAGAGGCAGCCCCTTGAGTGGGTATGGAAGGACCAGCTGCTGTAACAAACACGCCCCTGCATTTTAAAGAAGAAGAAATTCTGCCTCAAGATTGTAACACAGAAATCCTGCCTGGGTTTCTAGCCTGCTGGCTTCCCCTGCAAGTGACTCCACAGTGAGGAGCTAGTTCCTTAAAATCTCTCTTCACTTAGCCATTTATCTCCCTCTATTATCCATTCAACATCTATCCATCTGTCTATCCATCTATCTGTCCATCTATCCATAGATCGATCTATCATCTATCTAATCTATCTACCTATCTAGCCTACCTATGCCACTATCCATCTATTATCTATGTATACCTCCATCTATTGATCATCTATCTACCCACCTACCTATACCTCTATCCATTATCCACCTACCTACCTATACCTGTATCTGTTGATCCATCTATGTATCTATCTAATCTATCATCATCCTATCTTTCTTCCCCCAAACACACACACAATCTCTCATACACATTCATACACACACACACTCTCACTCACACACACTCACACACACTTTACACACACACACTTTCACATACACACTCACCCACACCCTCTCACACTCTCATACACACTCACTCTCACACTCACACTAACACTCACACTAATACCCACACTCACTCACACTCACTCTTACATTCATACACATCCACACACTCACACACACTCTTACACTCACACACTCTCACACTCTCATACACACTCACTCTCACACTCACACACTAACACTCACACTCTAATACCCACACTCACTCACACTCACTCTTACATTCATACACATTCACACACTCACACACTCTTACACTCACTCTCACACACACTCTAGCACTCACACTACACACACTCCTTACACTCTCACACACACTCTCACACGCTCTTACACATTCTTCACACATACATTCACTCTCTGACACATGCTCACACACTCTCACACTCACACTCTCACATATACTCACACACTCCCTCTCACAGGCACTCTCACCCTCCCTCTCACACTCACACGCACTCTCTAACACGCACACTAACACCTACACTCACACTCACTCTTACATTCACACTCATACACATTCACACACATTCTCACACACACTTTTACCACACTCTTACACTCACACATACACATTCACACACACGTACGTTCACACACACACTCTCACACGCTCTTACACATTCTTCACACTCTTACATTCACTCTCACACATGCTCACACACTCACACACTCTCACATTCACTCACACACACTCACACACACTCTCACACCCTCACTCTCACACAAACTCACACACACATTTGCCTCCTGTGGGTTCTATTTCTCTGGAGAACCTGCCTGATACAGGTGTCATGCCATGTTCCCAATAGGAAGCCTGAGGCTGGAGGATCCTGGGCTTTGAGCCCACCGTCACATGGTTCACTTCCTACAAAATTGCTCTCACCTCTTGGAAGAGGACCTGCAAACAGGACACATGACTTTAAACGCACGGGCATGAGAGAGGTGTCCGTAGAAGCTGATGATTTTTACAAACCAATTGTGCATGTCCTGTTAGAGCCTGCCGGAAAACTCATCCATCCAGGGCCCTTTGTGTGTACTGTGGGACGCAGAGCAGCCCTGGTGTGGGCACGGAGGGACCAGCTGCTGTAATCAACAAACCCCTACGTTTTGAAGGCGCCTCACCGTAGTCACGTGCTTTCTAACTCACATCCGCAGCACACACAGGGACCCCCGGATGGCAAAGCTGGCAAGAGGAGAGAAAGCAGAGAAGAGGCAGATTCCTAGACACCTCAGCCCATTTCACAGTAAGAGGGAAACACCAGTGGCATCCGGGAAGAGGCACTGCCGGCTGGGTTCATGGTGGATGGGGCAGGACAGATATGTTAGACCTCAGCGTTTCTGCCTTAGCCTCTACCCAATTTCTTTTCTTTAGTGGGTTCTCCTTACACCTCTACCACAAAATTCCGGCAAGGGTGATACGGTTTGGCTCTGTGTCTCCACCCAAATCTCCTGCTGAATTGTAATCTCCTGTGTTGGCGGAGGGGCCTGGTGGCAGGTGATTGAATTAAAGGGGTGGACTTCTCCCCTGCTGTTCTCAATAGTGAGTGTTCACGAGAGACCTGCTTGTTTAAAAGTGGGTGGTGCCTCCCCTCCCACTCTCTCTTCCTCCTGCTCCAAACACATAGGACGTGTTTGCTTCCCCTTCCGCCATGATGGTGAGTTTCCTGAGGCCTCCCCAGCCATGCAGAACTGTGAGTCAATCAGATCTCTTTCCTTTGTAAATTACCTGGTCTCAGGTAGTTCTTTACAGCAGCGTGAGAACAGACTCACACAAGGGGGATTCTGCCTTCATTACTGCGATTGCTGTAATGGGAGCCAGCTTTCCAAACAGATCCGACCTTAAAAGTCCAGTGCACACAACCTGAGTGTGTGCAGGGAGGGTGGGAGGTGGGGGTGAAGCATAGGAAGTGAGGAGGGGCTTTCATTTTTTTCTTTTTATGCCTCTGGTTAGTCTGAACATTTTACCAATGTTTCTTCAATAATTTCAAGGCACCTGTTCTGAATCATTTGGGGGAAGTATCGTATCTTGGATCAATAGTTTGTTGATATGATTTATGTCCTGTAAAACAAATTATTTTACATAATAAGCAAAAGAATCAAATGTGTCATATTCCTAAGGAAACGATGCTGTGGGCCCTTCGTGCAGTGTTGGGAGCTCATTGAGTAATTGTATGACACGAATAGAAATGTTCAGCTGTGGCCAGGTGCGATGGCTCATGCCCTAATCCCAGCACTTTGAGAGGCTGAGGTAGGCAGATCATCTGAGGTCAGGAGTTCGAGACCAGCCTGGCCAACATGGTGAAACCCCATCTCTACTAAAAATACAAAATTAGCTGGGCGTGGTGGTGTGTGCCTGTAATCCCAGCTACTCGGGAGGCTGAGGCAGGAGAATCGCTTGAACCTGGGAGGCAGAGGTTGTGAGCTGAGATCGGGCCACTGCACTCCAGCCTGGGCAACAGAGCGAGACTCCGTCTCTAAATAAACAAACAAATAAACAAACTGTTCTGCTGCTTTCTAACGATGCTCAGAAAAGAGGAAGAGGTGCTTGTTTCCTCCTCCTTCAGCTCTTGCCCCGCTGTCTCCATGTCCCCTGCTTTCTCCCTCGTCCCCTCACTTGGCCTTGGCCTGGAAGCAGCGCGGATCAGCCGTGAGAGTGTGTGTATTTGAGGTTTGCCTCTCCTCTCCTTTCCCTTAGAAAGAAAACCGTTGGCTGGTGGCCTAAGGTTTTTTGGAGGAGAGAGATGAACATTGGTTTGCAGCCCATTTCTGCAAAGCCCTATTTATCTCACACAGATGCAGGAAGTTAAATTTTGATGATGCGCGTAGCTGTGAAGGAGGGTGTGGGAGACGATCCCCACTCCACGAAAAGGGAGAAAATGAAGCATTATTACCTCAAGAAAGGGCTCTGATTGGGCTGTCTTTGGAAGTCAGATGCTGCTGCCACGTTATGGAAAACGTGGTGTGCAGGAGAGAGGGCGCACCGAGGCAGAGCCTCTCCAACGGCAGCTCCTTCACGCCACGAAACAAATGCAACAGACGGCAGCCAGCCTGGGCCTCGGGGGGTGGGTGCAGGGCGAGGGCTGAGCAGACACCGGGGGGAAGGTGGGGTTTTGCAGGGCCGGCGCCCAGGTTCCTCCAAAGCACCCCCGGCACAGGCACTGTGCGTTGGTAATGCCGGGGAGCCCGTTGCATGCACCTCCAGGGTGAGGGGTGCAACCCCCGAGTCCATCCCTGTGTCCGTCATCACAGTGTGAATCACTCTTTCCTTTACAAATGCAGAAATTCAGTGAAATCAAGTTGGAGAAAATACACAGCTGGATTAAATGACACACAAAGCGGAAAAGGTCAGGAGTTGATGACTTAGGCAGCGCTGCCTGTCGGGGCAAAAGTCTCTGCCATCCTCTGGGGCCCTTTGCTTCTGTTGGCTTCAGGGCAGGTCCGGCCTTTTCTGTGCCGCGCCTGTGCCGAGCAGATGCAAAGGCTGACTGGACCAGCCTGTCTCCTGCACACATCCTTGGAGCCCAGACATCGACACCTAAATCACACCCTGAGCTTGGGGGATGTTACTTCCCAAAGGAAAATGAGGGTGTCCCTCCAGGGATGGCCAAGGGTAGCAGCACCTGCTGCTCTACCCAGGTAATAATGCTTCATTTTCTCCCTTTTTGTGGAGTGGGGATTAAATGTATAAAATCGGGGTAATATGATGACAGCATAGGATTTATCCTGAGCAGAACACCACTCCTGAGAGGCCAGGGGAGCGTTCCTGTTGATCCCAGGGCATGCGTGGGCAGTCGGGAGGTCTGGCTCCCCTGGCAGTAACCACACCTCATCCAGCAGAGGCTGCGGAGCTGAGGACAGAGTCCAGAGCAGGTGTTCAGCACACTCGAGGAATGGAGAGAGAGCTCAAAAGCGCCTTTTGAGCAACGTTCTTTAGAACTAAGCCTGGAGGTGGGTGGTGGGTGCCAGAAAGGTGCTCCCAGCGCAGGCTGCAGGATCCCTCAGATGCTCACATGCCTGAGAGCGTTTTCAGTCCCAAGGCATCTCTGGAAACAATACTCCCATGTCGCTCCTTGGTTTTCAGTTTCCAGCTGTCTCTAAGAGTGATCCCCTGGTCTGGCTACGCGGCCATTGACCTGGAATGTTTCAGAGAAGGTTCATTTTGCCATGTCTTAGTTTCTCCCCCTCCACCTGACTGACTCAGGGGTAGAAGGGGGAGTTGTGTCAAAGGACTGCCTGGGTTTGAATGTGGAGGACTCAACCGTCCAGGCGGAATCAGGTCTCAGAGGTGCTGGTCTCTGGGCAGCAGAGTCCCTCCAGGGATGGCTGAGGGTAGCTGCACCTGCTGCTATACCCACTGCTGTCCCACCCCAGCCCCTCTCATGATGGGAACTGGGCAAACGGACAAGGGGCGTTCTGGACTCCGGTCCTGCGGCGGGAGACACGGTGCAGCTCCAGGTGGTGGTGCTGGCCAGATCTTAGTTCCTTTAAGACATTTTTCAGAAAAAGCGATTGTTTGACAGCTTGGTTATTGTCAGACCATTCCAGTAGAAATAAAAAATGCTTCCTCAGCTCTTCAAAGGCAGAGCAAATGTGGCTGCCTGGCTTCCCAGAACACTGTCCTTAAAGACACGTGGCTTCTCCATCTTCCCAAAGAGAGTGCACTTTTGAGGCACGAGGTAGGTGGTCCCCATGGCCCTGCTCTCTTCCCTGGCAGCTCTCAGCCGAAACCTCACTCCCTCCTGCCCGGCTTGCCTGCCCCCCTCCCTTCCCGGCAGCTGGAGGGGTGGCCCTGAGAGGTCCCCTGCATTTCCCATGGTCTCCCGCAATTACCGGCTTGGTCTCTCCTCCTTCAGCCTGTGTGGTCTGAGACGCAGGGCCCAGCCCCTCCTGGTACTTATCACAGCTTAAACACCTGTTGAATGAATGAGTGAGGAAAATGGGCCTCATCAATGCATGTGACCAAGGCCGATGCACACGGACAGGAGAAATAGCCCTCCCAGTAGAGAAGGCAGTGGAGGCGGGGGCAGAAAATACTTTGAATCAACGATTTGTTCTACTCACTGAGTAGACTTTGAATCAACCACTTGGTCTACTCAGGCTCTGACAGGAAAAAAGAAGGGGGGGTGGTGATGGTTATTGAGTAGGAAACCAACACGACATGGCCCGGAGACATTCACACTTCATGCTTCATGCTTCATGCCTGCCTCCTGGTGCCCATATTCTATCCTGGGCCTGCTCTGCAGCCACAGATTTGGGGGGTGGTTGTGTGAGCGCAGCCTGGCTCGGAGCTGCAAGCCTCCCACCAGGCACCTGCCGAGGCCCTTGCCCTGCACGGGGTACTCAGCCTGCTGCATCCATGTGCGGTATGGGGCGTGTCCCAGGAGTGAGGGGTGAGACACCCAGGGTGACCATTCAGCCAGGAGTGAGGGGTGAGACACCCAGGGTGACCACTCAGCCAGCGCGGACGGGAGCTGCAGGAGAGATGCTCTGATACCCTGCCCTTGGTGCAGGCAGTGCCGGCAGGCATTCCACATTTTCCTGAGAGGCTCTGGCAGAATTAAGTCCTGTTGCTCAGAGCACAGCTAGGACCTGAGCATCTGTGTCTCTCCAAGTTTGTGTGTTGACATCCTGTCTTCCACGGTGATGGTGTTAGCAGGTAGAAACTTTGGGAGGGACGAGGCCGTGAGGGTGGAGCCTCATGCATGAGACGAGTGCCTGCACGTAGGAATCCAGAGTGAGACGAGTGCCTGCACGTAGGAATCCAGAGTGAGACGAGTGCCTGCACGTAGGAATCCAGAGTGAGACGAGTGCCTGCATGTAGGAATCCAGAGTGAGACGAGTGCCTGCACGTAGGAATCCAGAGTGAGACGAGTGCCTGCATGTAGGAATCCAGAGTGAGAGGAGTGCCTGCATGTAGGAATCCAGAGTGAGATGAGTGCCTGCATTTAGGAATCCAGGGCTCCAATGTCAGCAGCAGGATCCAGGTTCCATCTCTCCATCCCCTGGCTGTGCTTCCCGTGGGGGCGAGGCCCTTCTCAGGCAGGTTCCACCCCTACTTATGGCATCCTCCAAGATGGCTGCCAGCAGCCCTTGGGCCGCTTCCAGGAACAGGTTCACGTATAGGGAGGAAGCACATCACAACAATAAAGGCCCCTTCACCCCATATCTAGTAAAACTTTTGTTAGCTTTATATTGTGTGATGTTTGCTCCTGTGTCAACTGTGACCAGTCAGACAAATCCACTGCTTCTCTTAAGCCAGTCATGGCTCAGTTCTGGAGCTGGAGGTGGGTAGCCCCACAAAGCTGCGTGGGGGAAAATGCGCAGCGTTAGAAACAGAGACTGCGAGATGCTGCTTAAGAGACTGCTGGGGCATCCGCTGAAAATGGCCGCCACCCTCTGCATAAAATCGTGCACCAGAACTCTACTGTGTCCATCGTCTTAGCCTCTTGAAGAAGGGGAGGGACACAAAGTCAGGAGGGAGGAGCTGGGTTTGGGGGATGAGCCAGAAGTGGAGTAGAGAGAAGGCACTTCCAGGAATAGTTCTGAGAGAGTGGGTGGGGAAGGTCTCCCCCTCTCAGCCTCAGGGCAATGGAGAGCTGCCCCTGTGTTTGCTCCAGTGGCAGACAGGAGATAGGAAGGCCCCAGCGACCAGCCCTGATTACTGCGTTTGATGAGCCATTCCAGGTGGGCTTTGGAGAATGGCTCTGGAACTTCGACTGGAGAAGAGCATTCCTTAGCACCACTGGTACGGCTAACTTTCTGGTATTAAAAGCTTCCACCTTTTCTTTTTGTGCAAAATACATGGAGATCTAAAGTACTCAGCAAGTTCTCCACGTCCCACACAATTTTCTGACATTCGAACTGCTTCTTGCAAGGAGCTTTAAGAAGTCCCCTCTCTACCTTCTTATTTTTGTTTTAATTGAGGTTACAAAAGGTCTCTTTGGTGGCCTTCAGCTGTCGGTCCCCCTTCCCGCTTCTAGCTATAGGCTCCCTGCCACTTCTGACAGCTCTGTCTCTGAGGTCGTGGATACTGGGAACTCCAGGAAACTTGGACCAGAGTCACCCACAGTCCAGAGCAGCAGATCTGGCTACCAAAGACCTACTGAGGACCCTCGAGGGTGACCAGGCTTTGAGGATGAGGATGGGAGTGCAAATGAGGGGTGAGGCATCCCACTACCAAGTGGAGTTTGAGCCTGGAACAACCAAAGCGATTCACAGAACCGTGTCACCAAAAGACACCACATCCTCGTGATAATTATGTGAAATCTGAATCCAGCCACTGTAATCTGGACATCCCCTGTGCTTCACAGTTATCTGAGTTAATAAGTTCGCTTTTGGGTTAGGTGAGGCTGGGTTGGGTTTTGTCACTCGAAATGGAAAGCGTCACATCTTGTAAGGTGAGTGTCCCTTGGTATAGGGAGAGCTGTCCCTGTACACTGTTCCTAACAGAATGGACAGGTGTATCCTACAGGAATGAAGTGTCTCAAGGCCGTGGGCGGCAAGCCCACCTTGCAAGACATTGCCAGGTGCCCTGTGGTTCAGATGGAAACATTCTTTGCATAGGACATTGAGACTATAATGGCAGAGGAATGACAAATCCTTGGGTCACTTGTACATTTCCAGATCCATGATAATCCTTGAAAACACTTCAATTCATCAGTTCTTCCTTAGGGGGGTTTTCAATAGAGCATGCAACACTACAAAGACAAGTTCTTAGTGGTGCCACAACACCAATTGACTAAAGGGAAAAAGAATGATCTTATGTCAGCTATTTAAGAGTCTAAGACTGATTACAATATCAGGTTGCACCAAAATATTTGGAAGCTAGAACATGGGAGATAAGTCTAAAACTTGCCTTGTTTCTAGAAATAAGTTTCAAAACCCACCTGGAATTATCTTTATGTTCTACTCTTTCCAAATGCCATCAGTCTACTCAAAATAAAAACATCTAAAGTTGATGAAGTACTTCCAATATTTCAGATACATTCTGATTGGTCTATACAGATTATCTCATTTAGTCTTCACAATGGCTCCATGAGGCAAGGGTTATTCTTATCTCCTGTTACCAATGAGGAAACTGAGGCTTAGAAAATGGTTCTCTGTTAAGCCTTTTCTCATCAAGTAAAAACACTATAGCTTACACATAAGCCAGATTCCAGGACAGGGAGGCAAGGGCCAGTTTCCAGAAGAAAGGGGCTACTGTTCTTGGGCAAAGGGGATTGTTAAGGAGACAAAAACACTTTCTGTCAAGTGGACTGTTTTGTGGATGGTGGATTACAGTGGAAAATAGTCGTCTGGTTTTCTGACATCCGTTTGCTCTTCTTTAGGCTGGAGGGATTGATTTGCCTTGGCAAAGGTCACCCTTTCTCTCACTCAGCTCATGTGCTTCAGGTGGAGCTGAACCCAGCTCCTGTTCCAGAAGTGGTTATGTGATTCAGGACTGATCAATCAGAGGATCACATTCCCCTAAGGATATTGGTTCAGGAGTGGTGACATGACTCAGGCCTGACCAATCAGAGCTCCACATTCCCTTAAGGCTATTGATTCAGGAGTGGTCACATGACTCAGGCCTGCTCAATCAGATGATCTCATTCCTCTAAGGCTATTGGTTCAGGAGTGGTCATGTGACTCAGGCCTGACCAATCGGAGGATCTCATTCCCCTAAGGCTATTGGTTCAGGAGTGGTCACATGACTCAGGCCTGATCAATCAGAGGATCTCATTCCCCTAAGGATATTGGTTCAGGAGTGGTCACATGACTCAGGCCTGATTAATCAGGATCTCATTCCCTAAGGATATTGGTTCAAGAATGGTCACATGACTCAGGCCTGATCAATCAGAGGATCACATTCCCTTAAGGATATTGGTTCAGGAGTGGTCACGTGACTCAGGCCTGATCAATCAGAGGATCTCATTCCCCTAAGGATATTGGTTCAGGAGTGGTCATGTGACTCAGGCCTGATCAATCAGCATCTCATGCCCCTAAGGATATTGGTTCAGGGATAAGCATGTAATCAGTTTGAACCTATGGGATTGAATGAAGCTAAGTTGATTTTTTTTTTAACCTATTGTAAAAGAAACACAGTCTTATACTCCTCATTTCCTCACACTTTCCCCCATACTTGACCTGAATGGCATTTGGTTTAGAGCTGTTGGCTGCCATCTGCCCACCAGGTGGGATCTGGGGATGCAGCTCGTGTGGAAACAGGAATACTGAGTCCTTGAGATACTGTGGGTGTTCCTGGGTCAAGAGGCTCCCGAAACCCATCTATCCCTTGAGTTTTCAAATAATTGACTCCTAAATAAGTTTGAGCTATTTTTAGCCATTATAACTAAAATAATTACGACAATGATTTAGTTATAGAGAGAGGTTTATAATTCAACTCACATTATTGAGTACCTGCTGCATGCCTGGCTCTGCACATGTGTTATCACACGGAATTCACGTGATCATCCTGTAGCCTGTTTTGCTTGATTTTTCAACAGATGGGGGAATGGGGCTCACAGAGGCCAGGTTTTCCCATGTCTTCAGTCCCATTTTAACCCATCCAAACCACTGTAGCTATTTCCAGTCCATACAGGTCCTAGTTTTTTCCTTCATTTCGAGATATCTTTCTAGAAATGTCCCCTTTATACTACACAGAGTGACCCAGGCATATAAGAACAAAATAGGCATGTGAGTGTTTGCGGGGGGGAGTTGGTAAGGATGGAGCTTTCTCTAGTCATTGATGTGAAGCTGTCCACTGACGTGTTGTCATTCTAGCTATTTATGTAAAACAGTTTTCCAAGGAGGGGGATTTGGACAATGCTCATAGATCCTCTCCATGTTTAAGCACAGTAATAAGACTCAGAGCAGCGAGCAAAGCAGGGCCTTGGGGGAAATTTTCTTTGTGGGACTGTAGGGGCAAACCGTGGGACTTATTCTGACTATTCCTGTAAATCAGCATGGTGCTGGGAGTTCAGGATTAACCAGATTCTCCCAACAGAATAAAGAAAGGCCTTTCCTTCGAACATGATTTTATCATGAGGATTCCAGTTTCTACTGAAAAGTGCACTTTCATTGGCTGCAATCCTCCAAGCTTTGAGCTGCCAGGCACTGGTTTTCCAAGCAGCACCTGGAGCTTGGTCTGTTCTTTGCCACTAACCTCTGCCCAGGTTCATTATTATGCTTTGATTGAACAGACAATACCCATTCCTCTCAGTAGAATGAGGCAATACGCAGTGCTAAGAGGAATCTCCCAGCCTCACACCTCCCAAGGGAGAATACTGCAAAGAAACAGACCCCACTCTTGGAGAGTTCATTGGAGCGAGCTGCATGAAGGGACTGTGTCGAAAGGAGCAAGCAGAGTTAATCCCAGAAGGACAAGGAGGCACCCACAGAGTAAGGGGGAGTGACCATCCCCCAGGCTGAAGGGGTTGGGGAGGGAGCCTATTTCTGGAGCCCAGTGACTGTGAGCTGCAGGAGATGGTGTGCTGAGAGAATGTGGCCGGCAGCAAGGGTGGGAGGGAAATACCCAATCTCTTTCCTCTGATCTATCGGCCTCATGTCAGGTACATCCATTGGCTAAACTTCCATTGACTGCAGCTTCCTGGGACCTACAATGGGCAGAGTGGTAAAAAATGGCTCTAGAGGGATAAAGGGATACTGAGAAACTGAGTTTATATCTGTGTTGGTGTCACCTGTGACTCGAGTCTTATGTCGGGAAGAATACAATGGTGCCATCTGTCACCTCAAAGCACGAACTTACTGTAACTGTTTACTGTCTTGGAGTCCAGACAGGAGACCCAAACTTCTCTAGATAATGTATCATTTTAGTCTATGAAGACAGATGTGGGTGGACTTTCTGACGTCGTTCTTCCAACCTTATTCGTATGCACACAATTTTAAAAAATCAATGTAATTCCTGAACTCTCTAGGAAATTTAATAACATAAATTTTAACATTTAGTAATATCAATTTAACATTTAAGTGCTTTGGTCCAACTCTGCTAAAAGACAAAAAAATCTTCCTTAATTCAACAACAATTTCGAAACTAGGAGGTGGCTGTAGCGTCCTGTGTGCAAGTCACTTGGCTAAACAAATCTCATTCCTGTTTTCCTTGTCAGGATGGATATTTGACCAAGTTCATATCACAGACAATGAGACATGAGGGGATGCATGTGAGTGTCTGGGAAAGTTAGCCTCTCTCATAGAAGGGTAAACAAGGAAGACATAGCTTCATCTTCTTCTGCCAATGGTGTTATTTCTGGGCATACACTGGAACTGCAGCCACTATGCTGTGACCATAGGGTCACTAAAATAAAGGGAGGGTCAGGATGGTGGGTGGGAAAATGGAAAGAACAGGAGTTCTTGATGATGCTACTGGGCTGTGAATTAACCAAGCATGGAGCCTGCGCTAGCAGTGAGCTTCTTATGATATGTGACAATACATTTTCTTTTTATTCCCTAAGCCGTTTTTATCTCCGTTGGTTGCAGCCAAAGTCATCCTACGTAGATAAGCCTCTTCTTGCCAATATGTATTGCTTCCCTTAGCATGCCCACATTTCTATATCATGCTAAAGAATTGTCTTTTTCAGGGGTGATGAGCATAGGAGTGGGTCTCTGTGACTTCTGGTTTCTTTGCACCGGTCTTGAGCATTTCTGAGTCTTCTGTTAGAGGCAGACAATAATCTCAGTGGCAAATTAGGCAAATGTGAGATAGGCAGTTCCTCGGGTCCATGACGTGCGTTCCATGTGATTTCTGAAGTTCATAAACATATGGACACCAAGTCCTGATCAAGTGTGATGTGATCTGTGCCCTTCCAGGGGAACCTGCTAAGAGGAGGGTACATCTGAGGGCATCAGATATGAAAGGAAGGCTCTGCCTCTAGAGCAGTTGCTGACTCAGTTGAGAGATAATTTCTAGGTTTTCTTTTTTTTCTTCAACCTCTATTTTGAGTTCCGGGGTACATGTGCAGGATGTGCGGGTTTGTTACACAGGTAAACATGCGCCGTGGTGATTTGCTGCGCAGATCATCCCATCTCCTAGGTATGAAGCCCAACATCCATTAGCTGTTCTTCTGATGCTCTCTCTCCCCCCACCACCAACCTTTGATGGGCCCCATGTGTGTTGTTCATCCCCAGTGTGTCTGTGTGTCCTCATCATTCAGCTCCCACTTATAAGTGAGAACATGCAGTGTTTGGTTTTCTGTGCCTGCATTAGTTTGCTGAGGATAATGGCTTCTACCTCTATCTGTGTTCCTGCAAAGGACATGATCTCATTCCATTTCATGGCTGCGTGGTATTCCATGGTGTATATGTACCAGATTGTCTTTATCCAGTCTATCATTGATGCATCCCAGTTTTTATGGATGGCAAATGCCGGCACTCTGTTCTGGTCTCTCACTGATTCCAGAGAACCAGTGTCTTCCCGGTTTGCAAAAGCAGCTTGTGGGAGGTGGGCTTCATGTCTCCCACATGCAACACTTAAGCAGAACCCAGATGATTGTTCCTTATTATTAACAGGGTGCTGATGGAAAGGAATGAGAGCAAGTGACCCACATCCCCCCACCCATGCATCACTCCTCTTGCTGACCCACATCCCCCCACCATGCATGCATCACTCTTCTTGCTGACCCACATCCCCCCACCACCCATGCGTCATTCTTGCTGACCCATATCCCCCCACCACCCATGCGTCACTCTTCTTGCTGACCCACATCCCCCCACCATGCATGCATCACTCTTCTTGCTGACCCATATCCCCCCACCACCCATGCGTCACTCTTCTTGCTGACCCACATCCCCCCACCACCCATGCATCACTCTCCTTGCTGACCCACATCCCCCCACCACCCATGCATCATTCTTGCTGACCCACATCCCCCCACCCATGCCTCACTCCTCTTGCTGACCCACATCCCCCCACCACCCATGCATCACTCTTCTTGCTCAGGTCTTCTCGTCCTTGAGTTCTTAGGTTATATTTTCCAGAGAGGGCTCCTTGGAACCCAGGAACCAGACAACTCCTCTTACTCAGTAGCTTCACGTTAACCCCTCGCGTCCCCTTTGTGACTCTCATGCTTCCTTTTGTTTTTATTTTCAATTATTTATTCCCTATAGTTTAATTTCATGAAATAAAATGTCAAAGAGAGCAGGCTAACTTCTCTAAACAAAGGAAGAACGTTTCAGGTCAACATAAAAAAAAAATCACAATTTTCTTCTGATTCAGCACCACTGCCGTTATCCATTTTATGCCAGTTACCTATCAATTCAAGTAAAGTTTTATGAACCTTGACAAAATATGAAAGCACTCCTTGTGTTTTATAGAACAAAGTGTTATTGACATTTCAGTATTTTATATGTAGAGGATAAATGCATATTGACAATTGTGGAGCTGTTCAAAAGGGTAGAGGGATGCAGATTGATTTTGGGTCCTATAAAAGACTATGGGCAAGGAGGTGGGAGGGCGGTTTTCCAGGTGGGATGCTTGCACCAAGAGATGCTGCATAGAATTTTGGTGAGTTAAGCATAACATAAACACAAGATGAGGTCCAGAGAATGATTAGTAGAGAAAGCAGATGCAGAAATCTCAGTGAGGCTCTGCTAGGCAGAGATACAGAGTCCTAAGACCCACCTCAATCTTTTGGGAACCTGGTGACAAAGAAGTGGCTCTTTAATATCTCTGAGCGAGTCCTCTCTTTGTGTGTTTCTACCTATAGATCCAAAAGAGTATCCCAGAATTAAAGAACATAAAAAATGGAAGGAAGTTTAGAACTCACCTAGTTTAATTGTTCTCAACCCCAATCATGCCTGAGAAGGGCTGGGGAGGGGTGTTGAAATCAGAAATGCAAAAACTCCGTTCCTGATTATTTTAAGTCAGAACTTTTAGGGCAGCATCCAGGAATCTGAATTTCAAAAAACCTCTGGGTCATTTTGATGAATATTCCCAACTGGGAATCGTTGAGAATCCATTCTCTCCCTCCACTTTATAAGTAAAGAAGCAGAGGCCTTTTACAAGTGCTTTGACTTATATTTCTCTGAGTTTCATTGTGGAGACAGCAACTCACATCTCTATTCCTTGCCCCGACCTGGGTGAGGTCATATGACTAATCCTGTCCAATGAGTTGTGGGCAGAAGTGATGTAATCCATTCCAGACCTGGCCCTTAATTTCCCCAAGTTCCCAAAGGAGACTTCCTTGTTGATTTAATTATTAGAATAGAAAGGCAATTAAAAAATGAATAACCAGGCCAGGCGCAGTTGCTGATGCCTGTAATCCCAGCACTTTAGGAGGCCAAGGCGGGTGGATCACCTGAGGTCAGGAGTTCAAGACCAGCCTGGCCAACCTGGTGAAACCCCATCTCTATGAAAAATACAAAAATTAGCTGGACGTGGTGGTGGGCACCTGTAATCCCAGCTACTTGGGAGGCTGAGGCAGGAGAATTGCTTGAACCGAGGAGGCGGAAGTTGCAGTGAGCCGCAATCGCGCCATTGCACTCCACTCTGGGTGACAGAGTGAGTCTCCCATCTCAAAAAAAAAAAAGAAAGAAAGAAAAGAAAAAAAAAGTGAATAACCTCACTATGGATTCAATGTTGTATCTGTTATTAAAAAATAATGTTTAAAACTTAGTAGGCAAAAATTAACTACTAGGTGTGCCTCTGTGGTTGGCTTTCTGTTGACTGAACTATTTTACACCTGTAGAAGTTCACTTGGAGAATACAGCAGGGCACATGATTCTTATCTGAGAGCAACACAAAGGTTTCCTCTCTGCAGTAATGCAAATCAATGTTGCTCATTGTAGATGCAATTGATTTCCATGCTTTAAAAACATTTTACAAGTTTTTCCAATTATTTATATCATTACTACGAAAACTTGGGAGCTATGTGTTCCACAGGGAACAGCTTGGATCCTTGAGTCACAACTTGGAGAACCTCTGCCCTTGTGAACTGGTGGCTTGCATTTGACTCTGATGTGAGCACAAAATAAACATTTATTGTGTTAAGCCACTGAGGTTTCAGGCTCATCTGCTGTGGTGGCTAGAGTTAATTACACTGAGATTGGGATGAAAGAGATTGGTATATATGGGATTGGATGTCGGGTGTGTGTTGAAAGACTATGGCTTGTGAAGTTCTCTCCTCAACTCTGTATGTAAGGACAGGTCTGGGCTGGTGAGATGAGAGAGATGTTCTCTGTTTAAACCTGGGTCCTCACGTTTGAAATGTCGCCACAGGAGCTTCCTTGTGTGGGTTTCAATGTTGTGCCTTGGGAGGAGTTGCAGATGGCGTGATCACAGAAGGGTGAATGAGCTTGTCAGATCTTAGATGATAGTAGGCAGGTGGGCTCTGCAGTCAGGCAGATTTGAGTTCCAGTCCTGCCTCTCAACTTGCTAGTTCATCTTAGTTACCTTCTCTCTAAGCCTGTTTCCTATCTGTCACTGGGGACAACACACATGCCCATCTCACAGGATTTCTATTAGAAGAAATTGAAGCACGTTCACATCAGGCATCCTTAGCAAATGTTTGGCTATTGATTTTATTGATTATTCTTCAATGTGGCAAGGAGTCAAGAGACAGTGATCAATTTACACCTCTGCTTAGGTACAGCCAACTGGATGGGTGTTCTTAGGAAATAGGAGGCCCTGAATGAACGAAAGTTATGCATTCATTCATAATTATTTATGGAGTATTCATTGAGGACTAGCAGGAGCTAAGCTTATAGAAGTTGAACAAAACACAGGTCTGGCCAAAATGAGCTGACGTTTTGCTTAGGAAAGCAAACAAGATACCATCATTCCTGACCCAGAGTAGCAAGGAGTGTGCGCAAGTGTTATGTAAATTCCTACAAAGAATACCTTAGTTTGTACGTGCATGTAGGTTGGGGCTGGTGGGGGGATACCTTTGAGGTTGCTTTTATCAGTGAGTTCTGCCTAGGCTGTGGCAAGCAGAGATCCCCAAACAGGAACTAAACCTAAGTCACTTATTTCTCTCCACTGTATCACTCAGAGCACCTGGCCCAGGGTTGGTAGGTAGCATTATGGTATTGGAGAGGCAGGATCCTTCCCTCCTCTGCTACCTCTGCACTGTAACAATGGCTCACCTTGCCTGTGACAGCTTGCCGCTCCCTTCTTGGATGGAGTTTCCTGGAAATAGACACCAAGTTTGGGATACCGGCATAGGACGTTCACTGGGGATGTTCGTAGGAACAGCACCTGTAAGGTAGTGAAGGAAGCAAGGCTGCACAGAAATGGAAGTGAACTAAGTTGCAGGTGCAGGAAGACCTGAGCTGATTGAGAGATGTCCCAAATTGGACAAGCAGGCTGGGTCTATGTACATTGGCCAGTTGTTGGATATGGGCTGGGTCTGTGGCTGTGGAGTGAGGCTATTTG
This sequence comes from Trachypithecus francoisi, assembly GCF_009764315.1. NCBI lineage: Eukaryota > Metazoa > Chordata > Mammalia > Primates > Cercopithecidae > Trachypithecus > Trachypithecus francoisi. The sequence continues at coordinate 3,194,935 of NW_022681456.1, forward strand.
CTTAAGTGAAAAGTAATTTCCAGGGCAGGACTCCTATGTTTACTATCTTCAAGCCACCAGGGGGACAAATACTTCAGCCCAGAAGAAGGGCTCTTGGTGGCACAACACAGCCCTTCTCTCTAATGACAAGACCCAGATATTGCCCATAGGACTTGCCCTTGAATACCATTGGCCTTAACTCAGCATATGGCCATTGCTAATTGCAAAGGAGGTGGAAATAAATATTCTTGAGCAGAATAGCCATGTTCCCAGCTACACTTTAGGCTTCTTCTGCTAACAGAAGGAAGGAAACATATATCTCGGGAAGAGCCAGCAGTCTCTGCCCCCGAACACTGGATGAGTTGGAGTCAGGCTGCGGGAAAAGGGAGAGAGCTCTGTTCTGGGTAGAGAAGCTGTCGTATGTAAAAGGTAGCAAGAGGAGGGAAAGCCTGATGCCTTCCAGGGAGACTTACTTGCATTTGAGCACCGAGGAGCATGAATTACTGTGGAAGACAGTCAAGTGGGCATGCATGTCCTGAGGCCCACTTCAGCTTCTTATCACTTTTCATCAAGTATTGGCTTTGTCTTTGAGACCAGCCTGCCATCTTCCCCATCTCTAGCTATCTGGTTAATCTCTGCCCAGTGAGTGCAGACTCCGTCTGCATTTATAGCGTCTAACCTGCCAATACTTTCAGCCAAGAGAAAAGTTAAGTCAGCTGGTGTGCATTATAGATAACCAACAGTTTGGCTAAAGCTTTTAATTCCAGACTCCAGCTCTGGCATCTGGATTTCTCAATAGTCCCAGGATGAGATGTTCCCATTTGTGAGATCAGTGGTCACATGGGGCAGCTAAAAATTAAAAGGCATAAACATCCTCACAGGAAGAATGACTTGATTTTCTCCAGCACACATCGGCCTACACAAAGACCTGTAAATACAAAGGAAGGCAGAGAGAAGTCTCACTGTGTGTATGTGATGCAAACACCTGCCTGAATTGCACACATGTAGTCCTGAAGAGCATACATGTTCTCCACTCGAATCATCCCCATGAAACAGTGTCATTGGGTTTTTGACCTTTTTTTCTTATTGATTTGTAGGAGATCTTTATATGTGGAATACTTAGCCTTGTTTCTGTATTTCTGAACTGTAAAATTTCTCCAGGTTTTTCATTTGCCTTTTGATATTGCTTATATCATCAAATTCACTTGTCTAACCTAGAAAGGCCATTTCTACCTTGAGAACGTAGAATAACCCTTTCATGCAGTTTCATTTATTTGCCATATGGAGACAACGCCCATATTGAATAATGTATCTTTTAAGCATCATTGTTGATTTGGCTTCTAGGAATAAAGATTTGTGCCTTTGTGAGCCAGAGAAGGGAACAGAAACCTTGAATCCTGAATGCTGTTCAATTAAAATTATACTAAGTGTTTGGGCTGGCCGGATTGAAAATATGAATATCTTAAATGTTATTTTTATTTATAGCAGTTACACCATCAAAGGAGAAATTGGTAAATTAGAAAGAATTTAAATCAAATAATTTTGAAATGTAGGAGTAGAACATTCATACACTGACAAGAACAGATCAGGCAATGAGGGTTATTTCAACTGATAGTCCTCAGTCAGTAGTGTACGGCGATAACTGCAGTGAATTCCAAAGATTATGTTCTCTGAAGGAGGCAAGGATTTCTCAGCTGCAGTCAATGGTTGCCAAGTGGAAGAGCCCAGGGTGGTTCAATGTGCCAATTTTCAAGAGAAATTAGGACATTTACATGAAATCTCTCATTTTAAAGATGTTGCAGTGATTTAAAAAAACAACAACAGGGTGGCCACATTCTGTGGAGCAAATAAAATATGTTTGTGAGCTGGGATTGGTCTTTGGGTACTTGTTTGTGGATGGTGAGGACCTAAAAAATATTTATGAGGGGAATGATATTTATGGGGAAAATTAAGCTTCAATGCTTTCCCCCTTCTCTTCTTCAGTGATGATGGTAATGATGGTAAAGATAGTGATGGTTATGATTATGATGATGGTAATGGTGATGGTCATGGTGATGAAGATGGTGATGGTGATAACGATGGTGATGATGATAGTGATGATGGTGGTAATGGTGACGAAGATGGTGATGATGATGATGGTGATGATGGTGATGATGGTGATGATGATGATGGTGATGATGGTGATGATGGTGGTAATGGTGACGAAGATGGTAATAATGGTGATGATGATGGTGATGATGGTGATGGTGGTGATGGTGATGATGGTGATGGTGGTGATAGTGATGATGGTGATGGTGGTGATGGTAATAATGGTGATGATGATGATGGTGATGATGGTGATGGTGGTGATGGTGGTGATGGAGATGATAATGAACCTCAGCTCCCAGCCTTTTGCTGGTGGCTGCACTGACCATCACTGAATATTTCAGATACCTACTCTTCCCCCTCCATACACATTCCTCCGATCCTCAGGACAATGAGCATAATTCTGATCCCATATATCCACCCATAGGTCAAAATCTGAATCCTGAAGCCATTGAAAGCACAGTTCTTAGTGAGTACTCAGCCCCACTTGGGGTTAGATCAGATACGTTTTAGACTATGACCACCAGTGAGCCCAGAAAACCCCCGTTGTAGGCAAAAAGGTCCTTGTAGGATCCAGGGTTGGAAAGAGCCCTACTATCCATACAGATATTCAGAAAATGGTTACAAATTTTGCAAATTGCAAATTTTCAAACACTTTTATATCCTCTGCTTCCAAGATGAAGAAATGGAGGACTGGTGAAATTCTTAGGGTCAGAGAAATAGTAAATGGGAAAGAATAGTTCTAGAGTCCAATCTTCCATAACCTTAGTCCAAGTCCCTTTTTGTGATAACATACTACCTACTTGTCTTCTTTGCAACCATCCTTCAAAACTATTTTCTGAATATCTGCATGGATATAATAGGACTGTTTCCAACCCTGGATCCTAGAAGCAAATTCTTCCCTACAAAGGGGGTTTTCTGGGCTCATTGGTGGTCATTGTCTAAAGCGTGTCTGATCTGGCCCTAAGAGGGGCTGGATACTCACCAAGAACTGAGCTTTCAATGGTTTCAGGATTCAAACTTCAAACTGGGACCATCCCACATGCAGGAAAATCTTTTCTGACATGCACATGTGGGTTTTCATTGTAGATTTTTGAAAAAGTAGGAAACTTACACATTTCTATGGTTACCTGTACTTCTTTTAACACAGCACTTTTCATTTTATTGTTTCTAATCAGAATCAAAGTGTTGAGGTCTGGCAGAACTCAAACACTCTGACAATCTAAATGCCAGCAGTGGCAAATGGCTCTTGGGTTCCATGGTGTTTCCAGTGCATCTGTCAAATGCCATTATGCTTTTATAATGGCTGGGAATATTCATCTTTTAGAGGAACAGTGCAATCATTCTAGCCTCTGAATTATGAAAAATGACAATTTCTCTCTTATGAATTGTTATCTTATGGCATGACACACACAGCCACATGGCTGACTAATTTTATAAAATAAGCAAATCATACGAAAAAAGCTGCACTGCTATTTTCTAGGCTGCCCTCCTCTGAGGATTTGCAGTTTGTCACAGTGAGATTAATTTATGTGGCCAGGCTGGTTGCAGTCCTGGTTGGTAGGATAGAGGCATTTATGTTTGGAGGGCAGCTTGTACCTGGTACAGAAAGGGGTGGACAACCAGGATTTTGAGAACCTGAGCCTTGTACTCTCTAGCCAGTTTGTAGACACCAGTCTTCTGGGTTGCTGACTTACCCAGTCTGGAATTCTAAGAACATTAGTTGGCTTTACTGAATGAAAATCAATGATTTGGAATTAGTCCTTAGAGACATTCAGAGCATGAATCAATTCAAACTGGGAGTTTTCTGGCCACAAATTGATATAAAAAAGAAAATAATATAGTTATTTTTTCTAACTATTTTCTGCCTTCCCTGTGGGAAGATCCATCCCTGACTCACTGATGACAAGCATGGGCATGTGAATTTCTTTGGCCAATGAAACCTGAGCAGACATAGGTATACCACATGCAAGGAGGCATTGAGAACCATGCTGTGGCTCTACCCTGCTCCCTTCAAAAGGCTGCTTTTTTGATCTGAGCCCCAGAGTGAAGAACACTGAGGAAGGGCTGTTGCTGACTCTTGAGGGGTATGTCCTATGAAAGAGAAACGCATATCCGTTAATCAGATTTTTGGTGCTATTTGTTAGTGCAGCATAACCTAGGTTTAGCTGACTGTTACAAAGCCCCATAGCTCTGCAGTCATGCTTCCTAATAACAAAAATAACCAGACGTGTGATAGAGGCTAAGGCTTCTCTTCCTGATCACTGGCTATGATTCAAAAGTGAGAGATTGACTTACCCTTTACCTCAGTATTTTCCCTTTTCCTCAGTTTATAGGACCTGCATATAGTCTGGGAAGACAGAAGGTGAGATGAACTCTTTAATGTTGTCTACAATCCTTTTCTTCAGCAACTAGATCTCAGTTTGAAACTCAAAAACTAAGAATGTAAATATGTATACACACACATGCATATATGTATATGCTAAAATAAGTGTATATTATTTCTATAATTATTTTCTAGCCAAATTTTAGTTTTGTGTCATAAGACAATAATAAATCCTAGCAGAATGGGTAGGAAACATATTTTCTGGATTGTCCCATGCTGGATTCTTTGTCTCAGCACTGACAAACAGCTTGAGTTTGTGTTGTTTCAGTGCTTCTGCTGCACACCATGGGGTTCCAGTCTTGCAATGCATTTCTCTGATTCAGCTCTAACTGACGGGAATAGACATACTTCATGTTGTCATCACACTCATCAGACTCCCAGTCATGGGCATCTTCATCCTTATCCTCAGCAGCCCAGTCTTCAGAGGAAAGTACTTGAACTCCTCATCTTCCCCCAGGAAACTCAAGTCTCCTGGCAGCTTTTTCTCTAACATCTTAGTGATCTACCCAAACTACCTTGACGGGAGGAGGAAGAGGAGCTCTAATTTTTTCTCTCAGCAGCTACCACCATGGATGCTGAATCTGGGGACAGAGCCAGAATCACTCGTCGTTTAAAATGCTCAGAAAAAAATAAACTTTTAAAGAAGAAACAAAAGCTAGCCATGTGTCTCTGTTATTTATTTCTGTTGTAATACTCCGCCCTACCTAAGGTGATCGATGACTTATTTTCACTCTCTGAAAACATGAGGGTCTCAGGATAAACAAGGAAAAAAAATAAAAATATATCCTCCATCAGAAACATCTACCAGCTATGCTGTCTACTCTTTTTACAATACAGCTCAGGTGAATGGTACCTGGAAATACAGTGTACATTTCTGTCTCCCTAAATATCTTGAAGTTAACGGTGACCTAGAACAGGAGTCAGTAAACTACGAACAGACCAAATCTGATCTGTTGCCTGTTTGTGTAAATAAAGTTTTATTGGCACTCAGCTATGCCCATTTGTTTAATGTCTATGGCTGCTTGGGTGCCACAATGGTCAGATTGAATCTGTATGACAGAGTCCATATGATCCTAAAGCCTAAGCATTGATTTGTGGCTCTTTAGAGAAAAAGTTTGCTGACGCCTGCCTCAGAAGAAACTTCACTGGCTGGTGTTCTCTATTTGGGGCAGAGTATAGCCACTAAGTGTCACAGAACATGATACACTGCACAGCCTCTGCCTTCAATTCAGCCAGCCCCCATTAGCTTGTGAGTTGCCACCTGTCACTGCAAATATCAAAACTTCTCCATCATCTGTGCAACAAATAGGCTGAAAAGATGAGGCCAGGGCCAGACATTTATTGGTTTATTAAGCCCTTCAGGAAGAAAGCACTTGGGACTTTCTATTCTCTCAGGAGCTTTATGATTTCTGTGAAGCTTTTTATCATTACCTGGATGAGCCTTTCCTAGGGTACCTATATGCCTTCTCCTAATACGTTTTTCTCAAAAGAATGATTAAAGAAAAATACTGTGGTTGCACAAAGACAGTTACATCAGTAGCTGCTTTTTCGGTGGGAAAAGGGGAAGTAGGTAGGCAATGCAGTGAAATTATGAGCCCAGTGTGATCTTGTAAATGTTAACCAACATTATCCCCTCCCGCAACATGGCTGCCCATCCCCTCCCTCACCCACCATGGCAGTCCATACCCTCTCCTCACTAACAAGTTGTCCATACTCTCCCTTCACCCAACATGGCCACTCATGTCCTCTCCTCAGCTAACATGGTTGTCCATACCCTCTCCTCACTCAACGTGGCATTTATTTTTTGCCTTCCCCTAAACCAGGGGTGGGATGGACCCTCAGTGTCTTGACTTTATGTGTGTGTTTGAATGAAGAGGCTTTACCACCTCTACCTGCTGATAAAAAACCTTGCACTGGAGGAAAATTGTGTGTGCGTGCACATGTGTTTAGGATAGTGGAGAATGAAATTGATTTCTTACCTCTTCTTGTTTTGTGTAATTTTTTACCCAAATAATATGATTTTAGCTGCAGTACTTAAGGCACTCAAGGGCACCTTAGTGGTAGCCCAGGGGCCACCTGGTATTAGTGTCCTTAGGTGACATGCTTTGGAGAAGTTCGGGGGCAGGCACTTGTGGTTGGAGGCCGGCCATAGAGAGGGGGGCTCCAAACTGTTGTTCCCAACCAAACATCTGAATCAGGGGCTGAGACCCTGAGGTTAGAGCCATGGCCCAGAAAGAAAAGATCAGCAGGGAGAGAAGGAAAAGTAGAAGAGGATCTGGGAGACTTCCAGGGACAGGAGGCAGCTTATTTATGATCTTGGTAGTGCTGCATGCTGCTTGTAAAAGCAAATGAAAAGGCTTATTATTGACAAGTTTCTGAGGTCCTGGTGAATCTTCAACAGCTTCAGAAAACAAAACAAAAAGATACAACACATGGGAAGGAAGCAACAATACCTATATATTTATCTTAATGGAACCTAGCATCTGTCTTTTAAAATAATTCATAAGGCTCATTTATAAATGCTCAATGAGAAATGGAACCATAAGCTTCATATCCAAGAGCCACAGGAAAAGATTCCTTTCTACCCTAAATCCGCAGCTTCCAGAGAGAAGAGATGTTGTAACTATCAGCACAGCTCTACATCTTAAAAATGCACATGAGAACCATCTGTGTGGCTTGTGAATGTAAGTCCAGATTTCACTGATTCTGGCACCTTGAAAAAAGTGCTGACTTCACAGAGACCTTTCCACTTCTACCCCTAAATAAGTTGTGCCACTCAGATAGTTAGATCAGACCTGCTAATATCCCATAAACCATATTTACTGATCAGCACATTCTCTCAGTAACAAAGCCACAGAATGTCAGTCACAATGTAGACTGATAAGCCCAGGTTTGAACTGGTTAGATCATTGAACTGAGACATCCTAATGTGACCACTTATGCTGTCTTAGTCTGTTCATGTTGCTACAACAAAATACCAGAGATTGAGTAATTCATAAACAAAGGAAATTTATTTCTTATGGTTCTGGAGACTGGGAAGTCCAAAATCAAGGCACCAGGATTGGTTTCTGATGAGGGCTGCTCTCTGCTTCCAAGATGGTGCCTTGTTTCTGCATCCTTACATGACAGAAGAGCAGAAGGGCAAAGGGCCTCACTAGTTTCCTCCAGCCCTGTTATAAGGGCATTAATCTCATTTACAAAGGCTCCACCCTCATGACCTAATCACCTCCCAAAGACGCAATCTCTTGGTACCATCATCTTGGGGTGTAAGTTGCAACATATGAAATTTGGAGGGACACATACATTCAAAGCATAGCATACACAATGGCTTCACAGCCATGACTGTTAAGCCCCTCTCCCTCCATTCTCCCCTGCTACCAAATGGTGGGGAGATCAAGCCATCTCTTATCTCTGGACTCTGCTACGACCATTGTTCTAGCAGAGTCTAGAGAAAAGAGACTCTCTTGTTAAGCTCACTGGAGAACAAGGGTCATAGGTTTGAAGCATTTATGTTTGGAGGGCAGCTTGTACATGGTACACAAAGGGGTGGGCAACCAAGATTTTGAGAACCTGAGCCTTGTACTCTCTAACTAGGATGTAGACCCAAGTCTTCTGGGTTGCTGACTTTTGAACAATGGTCCTAAGATAGAGGCATTTACATTTGGTCGTAGGTTTGACCACTGTTTCCAATTAGAGAATAACAACAACACAACAACAGCAACAAAAGGGAGCAAGCTTTAACTATGACATGGTTCTATCTCCCTGAAGTTTTCTTCAGCCAACCTTTTTGGAACCTGACTTCTATTTGGAAGGGGTATCTGCATTTGACATGAAGTCTGATGTTTGTACAGGTAGGACCTCATGGTAAATATAGATTCTGAGAAACTCTGAGATAATGGCCCTCTCCAAGATAATTAAAGTGAGGTTTTTAAAGGACTAATCTTTTTCCCGAATTTATTTTCCTACTTTTGATTTCTCCTTTTCAAATTTCCTATTTTTATCTATTCTGTTTATGTTGTATGAAATATTGTTATGTTTAGTATATTGATTTTTTTTTCTTCATGCTATTTTCTGTCTTTTTATACTTGGCATTATTTTTCATCTGGTTGATGGGGTGGGGGGTGTCTATGCAACTGGCATTAATTCAAAGAAGAAATGTAGCAGCATAAAAAAGAGTTTGAACCTTAGAAGCTGGGCTCTAAGAGGAACTGAGCTATAAAATAAACACAATAAATGACATCCTGAGTTCCTTCTACCAAGACTAGAAAGTATTTCCCTGAAATAGAATGGGATAAAGGAGAAAAGACCAAAGAGATGTGACAAGGGAGAGATGGTTTTGAGAACCACAGTCAACACCACTTCATAGGCAGGGCTACACACAGCCTCCCCAGGAAGCCTGCCCTCTACCAGGCATCCACACAGCCATCACCCTTGCTGTCCTTCCTCCATCCATCACTTACTGGCCACTCCACAGCAATGACATCAATCTGTCTCTTAACGACTCAAGTTACACTGTGGACGAAACTTCCCCTGGCTGGTGCCAGGATGTAACTAAACTCTCAGGGAAGGAGGACAGGATCCTGGCCACTTCAGGAGAAGGCATCATGGAGGAAAGGAGAGTCCTGGACTGATAGTGGAGACATTTTGCACTCTGCAGAGTATAGCTGTAGAGAGGCAGGTATCATCACTAGAGGAAAGCAGGGTGTCACACCAAGGCAATCATCACTCCAGCCTCGACAGCTTGCATTTTAACTGTATCCAAAACTACCGTGAGGGGCAAAAAGTGGAATCAGCCAATCAGCCACGATGCAATGCAGCATAAGTCTCAAACTAAAGCTTCTGGGCTGAATAATGAGACGTGCAGTTGTCGTTTATTTGGCCTGTACTGTATTTTCACATTTTAAAATTCACTGTCAGCATTTTGAAACTATAAGGTCTTGCATAACAGTTGCAACTTTTTGGCTTTGGAAAACATTGGAAGATCAGAGAACACTTGGCTCCTGTCCCTGGATGGTAACAGTGGGCTGGAGCTGGGTCCAGAAAGCCCTGTAAGTTTTCATTCATTATCATCTTAAACCTTCTAAGTTTATGCACTCATGGATTTTCCTAGCCCCTGTGGGCATTCAGGTTTGCTGTCATGTAATGATTAGAGGCGAGGGAAAGCCCTGGCTCTGTTTTGATCACTATTATTGAACTAATTGCCTCGTTTGCTAAATTCCAGGTGTTATCAATATAGCTAATTGCCTGTCATCTTGGTTCTAAATAAACTGATCAGTGTATTGGACCAGGACTGACGAATTCTGAGAGTTTTCAGTCTTCTATTCTGCAGTCATTTTCATGCTTCTACTTCTCACAATTCTGAGAGGTCAGTGAAAAGTTCTTCTTCCCTCCCACTTTTTTTCTTCTACATGTTATTTTCATCCCTGTGAAATAGAGACAGTGCCACACTGAACATCCAAATACTCTCCATCTAGATTCAATAATTGTTACATTTTTGCCATGTTTACTTCTTTTCTTCCTCTCTCTAATTTCTTGCTGATGTTGAGACACTTGAAAGTGACCTGAAGACATCAAGACACAGGGTGCCTTGTCTCTTAATCATTCAGAAACATCTCCTAAAAATAGTCATGAGTATTTTCCAAGCATAACTGTAATACATGATATTATCACTTGTTACCAGAATAGAAGTAATTCCATAATGTCTTCTATTATCTAGTCTATATTTAAATTTCCCCAAATACCTGCAAAGAATCTTTTAGAGGTCTAAACGTTGTCTTGAACTAATTCCCTATCCTCTCAATTTTTAATTTGTCATTTAAATTCATAAATGATTAGCCTGAGAACTGAACACACACTGCAAAGTTCTTCAGAACAATCTCTGCTCCTTCCCTCAGGTCAAGACTTGAAACCCCGGGTTTCCAGATGCAATTTCTGCAAAGCAGTATACTGCAAAACTCAGCACTTGAATTTTGTTTTATTATGGTCATGGGATGTATGGGTCAGAAATTTGGACAGGGCTCCTTAGGGGTGGCTTTTCTCTGCTCCATGATGTCCTGGGTCTCAACTGGGAAGACTTCCAGCTAGGAACAGAAATTATCAAGTCATCTGAAGGCCCCTTCACTCTCATGTCTGTTGCCTAAGCTAGAAGCACGTACACAGGGCTTCCCCACAGCATGGCGGCCTTAAGTCAGATGAGACTTGGGCAGGACAGCCAAGGGTGCCTTGGGGCTTTGATTATCAAATGGTCATGTCCTGTATTTTCCATTCGTTTGTTACCTTTTTAGAGAGGACCATTTTTCTTTTACCTCTGATAGAATTAAAGTCATCTTCCCATGAAGTCTGCCTATCTCCCATTTTATTTCCCCCTTCTTTGATGCACACTGTCTTTTTAAAAAGCTCTTGTAAGTTCTGAATAGGCAAGCTAGCATTGATTTTTTCCACTTTCACCTGCTTCCATTTAACTGATGATGAGCGTCTTAGGTGTGAATACAGTCTGTGGCATTCACATGTAACTCTATCCACCTATGAAACTGTGAGTCCTCTCAACTGCAACTCAAATGTGGAGGAATTTATTCATGCAAATATCCAATAGACAATCTAAATACATTCATGGATTCAGCCTTCTCTTCCCACCCCCAACCATTTCTTAGAAGACTATGCCCTGGGTAATTGGTAACCACAAAACTTTCTAACATCATTAAAGTCGATTTGGTGTTAGCAGTCAGTGAGTTTTCCTGTGGGCAGATTTCTCAATAGGTTTCAAGACTTTGGAAGTAAACACATTAGCAAACTACAACTACTATTTGGGCGAGTGCATCTCCCACTGGTGATTAATAAAGAATTTCTGTGCATTACTTTTCTAAAGAGTTAGTGTTCTGGAATAGACAGCAAAGGCATAATTAAAGATGGTAGCATCACAGTCGCTAATAACCTCAAGAGGAGTCTGCCGTTCTGTGTTTTCCATAATTGAGCACGTAGTTAATGTTTGTGTGCCATTTGTCTGACAGTATTTCAGCTCATTGACTTCATGGAGTCTTCTGGATTTGTGGTTAACTTTCATATGCTTTTGGCCTTTGACAGGGGAAAAAAAACACAATTCCACTGCGATCACATATATGGAGAGAAAATTTGCAGAATACAGGATAAGTATCTTTTATCCAAAATGCTTGGGGCTGGAAGTGTTTTGGGTTTTGGGATTAGAGATATTCAACCTGTGCTTGGGTTTGTTTTTTTCCACATGAGTGATATTTCAAAGTGACCATACCAAAAGCCATCAAGAAAACTAAAGTGATAGGTAGTATTATGATTTTTTGCTATATGATTGGTACTCTGGAGACATTCTAAAAGTTTGGGCCTTGGTGGTGGAAGTGAAGTAATTATTTCATGAAATCTTTCAAAATAAACAGAAGTGCAGCAAAATGCACAGAGAAAAGTATTTGTTTTCTGTGTCCTGCCTCTGACAAAATATAGGGACCACTGGGGAGAGAATGGTGTTAATGAAATCAAACTGAGATTAACCTAACTAAAAAGACACTCAGCAAAGATGACAGTAATGTTCAGCTGAGATGTATGTTTATGTATTTAATTATTCATTAATGAATTCAGGATTTAATTTACAGGGGGAGGAGGGAAATGCCAGCCAATTCCAGTAACTAGAAGCTGGTTGATCACTAAGCTGATATTTGTGTTTCTACCAAGTAATAGGAAACTTCATTCCTATTTTCATTAGAATGTTTACAGAAAAGATTCCCCACACCATTATGAGTTGTGTTTAAATCACCAGCCTTCCTCCTGCAAAGGAAATAAATGCCAATTGAGTTTCCGCCTCAGAAGTTGTCTTTTTCTTCAGAACATGATTTCTTTAAAAAACACAAAGGAAAAAAAATCGAAAAAAGTGAGACTGGTTTATTTTCTTTTTGGTCTTTTCTTTCTCCCCATTCTCCAAAGTCATTCTGAACCTCATCCAGCCATCCCCAAACTCTTAAGTGAAATTCCTTGGAAATCCTTAATGATTTAGATACTTTATTCTCTCTTCTGGGACTTCATTTAAAAACGTCCCAGGCCTCCTTTTCTGAATATTACAGGGTCTCAGAGAATGAGCCAAACAAATTAGCTATCCTGGCTTCCAGTTGATATTGAGCTGAGGGTCAATTGTTGATCTTCCTTTGAAGATCCTGGCCTTCTACCATCTCCCACAGAGCATGGGGGGCTGGCAGGAGGAGGAAATGTTTGCATCCGTTGGCTCTGGCCAAGCAGAATTCATGGGCCAGCCCCCTTTTCTTGGTTTCTAGAGTAATTGAGCTTCAGGTACATTTTCTGCCGCTGCCGTCTTCTGCAGCATGTTCTTGAGGTTTTGCACCTGCCCTCAAGGCTTGTTTCTTATTCAGGTGTGGCACGTGGTGCAAAGACACTTATTTTTCCAAATACTTGCAGCGTTTTAAAACATACATATGCAGCAGCTCCTCAGATTTCGGCTATTATGAGCTTGAAAGCAACGTGCTGTTTAGATTCAAATTACTGAGAGAGGAATGTGTCACTGACTTCACACACACCCATAAAAACACTTTTTTTTTTTTTTTTGCAATTTTCAGGTTATTCAAAGAAAGGGAAAAAACGTGATGTGTGTGTGTGTGTTTCTCTTCATGACACATTTCTCTCCCTTCCTCCTATTTTGATTTCCGTCACTTAATTTCTTAAATTGGCTGAGCTAGAAGGAGTTTACAGGGACCGGATTTGGCAGTAGAGAACTGTTTTGCACTACAAAAGCAGAACCACTCCACTGAGCAAAATGACCACAGTAAGAAGAAAAATCTTCCTTTGCAAAAAATATTGCTCAGTGGGTCGGGGCTATTGGTTGGAGTGGAACCGAGCAGAGAGAGGTGTTTGTGACCAGCAAGAGTCCAGTGACCCTTACATGCCCTGGGGAGCTGCCCACACTCAGAACCGTCGTATACTTCAGCAGTTATTTTCCCCAGCAGCTGGGCTTCTTTCTAATTAGCCACCTCGTGTCCAAGCCTGACCTCAATTTCAGCTCACCTGAGAAGATGAATAGGCTCCTTCACCCTCAGCTGATGGCTGGACCCAACCTTTGCACCCAGGATGGAGCACACTAGAGGCACAGGCCAAGAAGCAGAACAAGGCTGGCTGGGCACAGAGGCCAGATATGCAGCCTCATTCATAATTGGCCAGGGACAAAACCGGCTTGGCATTGCCTGTCTTCTCCAGACCTTGTGAAATAAATAACTCCAACGATAAAGCAGCACATTTTGCCAGTTGAGGGATTAACTTGAGGGGAGAAGAAACAATGAGTGTCCAGCCCAAGAGGGCTGTGTCACCTGCCAAACTGACTCCTTTAGATTTTGGTGGAGTGGAAGCCAGTGTGTAATTATTTTCTGAACCAAGCCCTAAGAGAGCTGTCAGTAGATTTGTGGAAAGAACGACAGTAAGAATCTTTGTTCTGCAGGCTCTGAGGTGAAAGCCTTCTACAAGAAGAGTTCATGATTTACAGAAACAGCTAAAGAGGAATAATTTAAGAATTTGTGATCCATATGGCTTGCAATTTGTTAATCTTGGTATTCATTGAGGAAATTTAAGAAATTCTTGTTCAGCTGTGGGTGCTTTTCTGGTTTGGGGATTCAGCAGTGAACCAGGCTCCTCCTCGTGTAGGTTACCCCTCTGGAGCTACGTGGACCAAGAGTGGGGTCCTGTTCCTGAAGGGGAGATGGAGGCTGAGAAGGGAGGAGCTAACTGATGTGCATTACTGCAACATTCTCCTTTTCTGTACCTGTTTCTCCCCATTCATTTGTATCTTAATATCTTAATCTGCAGCCTCATTCCCAATTCCATTCCTATCTCCATCTTTAACTCATGGATAGTTTGAATATGGAATAAAGTAGCTATTTCATCTGATAGTTGGGTAGAAAAACAGCAACAGCAATAAACCAGGTTCCTGAAGACCTGCCACTAAAGTACCCTCCTCCCCAGGGTATAAGACAATCCTGTCTCTATGCTGTTCCCCGTTCCTCCTTGCCTTTTCCTACAGCTTCCATCAGCACTATGCAAGTCACCAACTCACATTCAATCACTGTCCTTTCAGCCAGTAAAGCTACTGAATGTTTTTGTCTCTCACCCATAATTGAGCTACCGTGGTGTGGTCAACTGATCTGCTCACATAATGATAGATCGGTCCCATTTGCCTCTCTCCTGGGTTGTGAGGACAACCTATTTTTGCCCACCTGCATCCATTCAATTTCTCTCAGTAGTAACACTCCAATTTATCTTTTGAAGAATGAGCTCTTCCTTATTGCATGTGGTCTTGTGTGGGGGATGGTTGGTCAAAGATCCTAGTACTCCTTCACCAAAAGTGAACCTATAATTCATTCTAGTCTTATCAACTCTTTCTCAACTTTGAGTCTTTAGCAGAGTGATGCAAGAATGGAAAACAGACTCATTCCAGTGGCCACATCCTAAGAAGATGGCCAGTTGTTTCCTTGGCCCTTGTGCTCTTTGAAACTGTGTTCTTAAGCTTTTTAACTATTCAGCTACTTTATCACCTTCTATGTTAGGAGTTTCTACCCCCTGGCCACGTACTGGTATTGGTCCATGGCCTGCTAGGAACTGGGCCACACAGCAGGAGATGAGTGGCGGGCGAATGAACATTATTACCTGAGCTCTGTCTCGTATCAGATCAGTGGCAGCATTACATTCTCATAGAAACACAAACCCTACTGTGAACTGCACATGTGAGGGATCGAGGTTGCGTGCTCCTTGTGAGAATCTAATGCCTCTAATGATCTATCACTGTCTCCCATTACCCCTAGATGGGACTGTCTATTTGTAGGAAAACAAGCTCAGGGTTCCCGCTATTTCTACATGATGGTGAGTTGTATAATTATCTCATTATATATTACAATGTAAGGGTAATAGAAATAAAATACACAATAAATATAATGTGCTTGAATCATCCTGAAACTATCCCTGTTGCCCTGGTCCATGGAAAAACTGTCTTCTATGAAACTGGTCCCTTGGTGCCAAAAAGGCTGGGGACCACTGTTCTATGTTCTCTCCTTGCTTGAGTTAGCCCAAATCAGTTTCTCTGGTTTGCCACTGAAGAATGGATACAAGAGGTCTTCCCAGAGGACTATTGCATCTTTCAGTCTTTGGTAGGAGTCACTAACAGAGAACTGCTTAAAGTTTAGGAAGAGACAGACTCATGTACTGACTGATCATTCATAGCATGATGCATGAACAAAAGTGAGTTGAGTATGACCATGCCTGCCCCTCGAGCTGGCTACACTCCTGCATGTGCTGGGATGCTGATAGTGTGGACTCCTAGGGTATCCTCTGGGTTCTGTTTTTAAATTTGGCTCTCACTGAGTCTTGTCCATCATGGGCAGACTCAAGAGAAAGACACATTTGGATGGTCTCTGTTTCATTTGCTCCTCTCTTGCTGGTTACAAGGTCATGGTCCTTCAAAACCACATACTTACTGGGAAGAAAATACCTGCCACTCTGGTAGTTTTCAGTAATGGCTCATTCATGCATTCATTCAACATACACTCATTGAGCACCTATTGTTTACTCAGAACCGTCGTATACTTCAGCAGTTATTTTCCCCAGCAGCTGGGCTTCTTTCTAATTAGCCACCTCGTGTCCAAGCCTGACCTCAATTTCAGCTCACCTGAGAAGATGAATAGGCTCCTTCACCCTCAGCTGATGGCTGGACCCAACCTTTGCACCCAGGATGGAGCACACTAGAGGCACAGGCCAAGAAGCAGAACAAGGCTGGCTGGGCACAGAGGCCAGATATACAGCCTCGTTCATAATTGGCCAGGGACAAAACCGGCCATCTCACCTTTTTCTGAGCATCTCACCTAGAGTAAGGCTCTCATTACCATTTGATGGTTTAAAAATCTTTTACATGAAATATATTAAAAACAATTTTTTTTCCTCCAAGACCTAACGTATGGGTCTTCTAGAGTTGCCATAAGAAAATACCACAGACTGGGCGGCTTAAACACCAGAACTTTGTTTTCTCACAGTTCTGGAGGCTGGACATCCAAGGTCAGCAGGTTTGGTTTCTCCCAAGGCCTCTCTCTGTAGCTTGCATATGGCCGCCCTTTGCTGTGTCCTCACATGGTCTTTCCACTGTGCGTGTGCACCCTGGGTGTCTCTTCCTCTTATCAAGGCAGCTGTCCTACCAGATTAGGGCCCCAACCTTATGACCTCACTTAACCTCAACTACTTCCTTACAGACCCTGTCTCCAAATGCAGTCACACTGGGGATTATGGCCTTGGCGCCTGAGTTTGGGTGGGAGATGGGACATGATTTATGCTATCACCTGGCCCTCACCCATGGTTCTCCTATGTGCTAAATGGCACCATAAGCCTCTTCATTGCCAGTGTGTTACTCGTGAGTTTTCTGTGACCCTTCCCTTTCCTGACACCAACAACCAAACTAGCACAAGTCCCATAGGCTTTGTCTCAGAAATCCAACCTTAACTACCCAATTCTTTCCATCTTCACTGCTAACTACTCTCTCCTAAGTGCCCATCTCTCACCTGGGCAAATTCACCAGCCTCCTGATTCTATGAATGTTCCACACAATCCAGTTTTCACATAGAGCCAGAGTGGTTATTTGACCTTGAAACATAAATCATGTCTCTTTCTGCCATCCTTTGGGGGCAGCCCATTTTACTTAGTCAAACCATCTGACTCCTCATGATCCCCTGCATGACCCCACATGGATCTGGCTTCTCTCTACCTCTAGATTTTACCTCTTTCACTCTCCATTCTGTACACTAACATCTGTTCTGTCTCAGGACCCTTTTGTTTGCTGCTTCCTTTGTCTAGAAAATTGTTTCCCCCTTCTCTGCCCCCACCTTCTTTCTGTATCCCTCTTCCCTTTCATCCTCCAGGTGCCATGCTAGTCAGGGTACCATGGTGAACAAGAGGGATACATTTATTTCTCAAGAGCTTGCAGTCTTATCGATCTAGCATGAGACAGCCAGTATCCAAATACACCTGTTGAAACCCACCACAACACAAACTGCCATTAATGCTACGTGGAAAAGTATCAATATGTACCAGAGCCTATAACACAGGGAGCTGGCCCATCCTGAGTAGTCAGGGTAGATTTTCTGAATAAGGAACGTTGGACTAGAGAACCGAAGAATGACTAAGAGCAAGACAGAAGAGGATATTCATTCAGGCACAAAGGAAAAATGAGACTGGTGACCCATCACTAGGAAAGAATAAAGACAATGTTGAGGGTCATCGCATGATTTGAAGCTGGGGCTAAGGATTTGGGTTGTAATTTTAAAAGCAGCGGGCAGCGATGCATAGATTCTGAGCAGGGAATGGATGAGATCAGAAATTAATAATTCCAGGGAATCTAGACTTTTATGTAAGGATATGAATCATCAGAGATCTATCAAGCATAAGATCTGGAAGAACCTTTTACTTTTAGTTCATTTCACAGATGAGCTGGGTTATGCCCAAAGCCAGGAAGCTTATTAATGACAATCAGGACACAATCCTTTGCGAATCCTACACAAAGGACATAGTCTTCCCAGGGCATCATCTTGATTCGATTTTACTCAACAACAAGCAGGAAAGAAGACTATTTAGCAAAATACTGATAATTATGTTAAATAATGACACATGGTATATTTATCTAAAATGCTGAAGAGAGTGCATATTAGTAGCTCCTTTACAAATCTTTGGTTTATAGAGGTGAGTTTGATTTCTAATGCCTGGGAGTTTGGGTGCCCTGTTGGAGAGGATATTACACCAACACAACAGAGAGGTGATGTGTCACTGCTGTGAATTCCACAGAGCGATCTCCAGAGTCATGTCCCACCTTGGCTGTGTATAAAGCTCTTTCTTCGTGTATCCATCATTCCTTCAAAATGTCCAAAAATCCAAATCCTGTGTTTTGTATTTGGACAACTAAAAAAGTGTCCATTTAACATTGGGTTTTCTCAATTACCCCATTAAGAAGTAGGCAAAATCAATGAATAGACATTTCTCAAAAGAAGACACACAAATGGCCAAAAAATGTAGAAAAAAATGCTCAACATCACTAATCATTTGAGAAATGCAAATTAAAACCCCATGAGATATCATCTTATACCAGTGAGAATGACTATCATTAAAAAGTCAAAAATAACAGATGTTGGCAAAGATGCAGAGACAAGTAGTGCTTATACGCTGTTGGTGAGAATAAAAATTAATGCAACCTCTATGGAAAACAGTATGGAGATTTCTCAACTAAAAATAGAACTTTACCATTCGATCCAACAATCCCACTATTGAGCATCCACCCAAAGGAAAAAAGTCATTACATAAAAAAGATACTTACATTTGTATGTTTATCTCAGCACTATTCACAATAGCAGAAACATGGAATCAACCTAAGTCTCCATCAGCAGCTAACTGGATAAAGAAAATGTGGTGTATATATACAATGGAATCCAGTCATAAAAAGTAAATCATGTCTTTTGCAGCAAGGTGAATGGAACTGAAGGTCATTATCCTAAGTGAAACAACTCAGGAAGGCAAATACCCCATGTTCTCACTACATGTAGGTACTAAATATGTGTACAGATGGACATAAAGAATAAAATAATAGTCATTGGAAACTTGGAAGTGTGTGGGGATGGAAGGAGAGTGAGGGATGAGAAATTACTTAATGAGTACAATATATATTATTCAGAGGATAGATGCACTAAAAGCCCAAATTTCACTACTATGTAATATAGCCAGGTAACAAAATTGTAATTGTACCCCTTAAATTTATACCCAAAAATAGGTTTTCTAGGACAACGGCACAGTGGGCTGGAAGATAATGTTGCAGGGCAGATTCTCAGGGCCATGAGATGATTGCTGGTCACAGGACTTGTCTCTGGCATTCACAGATACTTAGAAGAATGAGAAAATGAAAGGTGAAGAAAGTACTTACAAAAGACACAAATCTGTACGTCAAGATATAGTCTCATCACACAGGCACAAAGCTCTTTCTTCCTTTTATGAGGCAACAAGATTTGTCATACCTAAAATTCCATTTCATCCAAGTTGTCAAATGTATGTGTGTAGAGTTGTCTACAGTGTTTTCTCATAACCCTTTTGATGTGTGCAGAATCTGTAGTTTTAGTCCCTGTTTTATTCCTGATATTGGTGCATTTTGTCTTCTCTCTCAGTTTTCCCTGCCAGTTTTCCTAGAAGTTTGTCACACTTATTGATTGTTTCAAAGAACCAGCTCTTAGTTTCATTGATTTTCAGTATTGTTTTTCCTAATTTTAGTTTTGTTTTCCATTTCTTTTATTTCTAATCTTTATTATTTTATTCTGCATGATGTAGCTTTATGTTGTTCTACTTTTCTTAGGATATCGAAGTGGAAACTTAGATTACAGATTTTAGAATTTTTCTCTTCTAGATGTAAAATATTTAGTGCTATAAATTTTATTCACGGCACTGCTTTAACTTCATGCCACACATTCTGATATGTTTATTTTCACTTCATTCAGTCCAATGTGTTTTTTGATAGTCTTTGAGATTTTCTCAGTGTGTTTATTTTCAAGTGTGTAGAGAATTTCCCATTACCTTTCTGTTGTTGATTTCTAGTTTGATTCCACTGTTCTCAGAAAATGCAGCTAGTATGATTTCAATTCTTTGAAATTTGTTGAGGTTTATTTTATGTCCCAGAAAATGGCCTATCTTGGTATTTGTTTGGTGGACACTTGAAAACAACATGCACTCTGCTGTTGTTTGGTGGCGTATCCTACAAATGCCAATTAGATCCAATTGGTTGATGAGGTTGTTGAATTCTTCCATGTCTTTTCTGGATTTCTGCCTAGTTTTTCAATCAGTTATTTAGAGAGGTTGTTGAAGTCTCCAACTATAATTGTTGTTTTGTCTATTTCTCCTTTTAATTCTATTGGTTTTTGTTTCACTTGTATTGCAGCTGTGTTGCTTGATGCATGAACATTTAGGATTACCATATCTGCTTGAAGGATTGATGATTTTTATCATTATATAATGTCTCTCTCTCTCTCTTGAAAATTTCTTTTCCCCTGAGTCTACTTTATGTGATATTAATATAGGCACACCTGCTTCCTTTTGATTAATGTTTCTTTAGAATATCATTTGTCATTCTTTATTTTCAACCTACCTATGTAGTTATATTTGCAACAAATTTCTTATAGACAGCATATCATTGGGCCATTTTAATAAATCAATTCTGTTAATTTGTCTTTAATTGTTTTTCATTTCAATAGCTTTTAGGGTACAAGTGATTTTTGGTTACATGTATGAATGTAACCATGTACAGGCAAATTCTGTGTGCCTGTCACCTGAGTAGTGTTTACTGTACCCAATAGGTAATTTTTTTTATCCCATACTCCAATCCCACTCTCCCCACCTTCTGAGTCTCCAAAGTCCATTATATCAATTTGTATGCCTTTGAATACTCATCTGCTAACTCATCTTTTACTGATGTTAAGGCTTAAGTCTTTCATTTTATTTTTTGTTTTCTGTTTGTAATATCTGGGTTTTTTTTGTTTGTTTCTCTTGTCTCCCTTTTACTGACTCCCTGCAAATTACCTCAATATGTTTTAGAATTCTGTTTTGATTTCTCTATAGTGTTTTTGAGTGTACTGCACTATGTAGACTTTAACAGTTGCTCCAGGTATTTTATTTTATATATATAACTTGCCAGTAAGTCTACTGGTTTTACCCATTCGAGTCAACCTTACTTCCCTTCATGTTCTTCATGTCCTTTACCCTCGCACATTCTTATATAATTATCTTAAATATTTCCTCTATATGCGGTGAGAACCATGTCAGTGTTACAATTTTTGCTTCATTTATCAAATATAATTTAGAAAACTCAGGAGAAGAAAAGCCAATTATACATACCCATTTTTTCTTCTTTCCATTGTTCTTTCTTCCTCTCTGATGTTCCAAGATCCCTTCTGTTATCACTTTCTGTTAAGATAACTTCCATTAGTCATTCTTTTAGGATACCTTTGCAGGCAACAGATTCACTTAGTTTTGCATCCTCTGTGAATGTCTTGATTTTCCTTCATTTGTGAAAGATATTTCAAAGGGATAGAGAATCCTGAGTTGACAGTTATTTTCTTTCAGCCTTTGATAAAGGTTTTGCTACTTTCTTCTGGCCTCCATGGTTTCTAGTGAGAAATCTTTTATTCAAATTGTTTTCTCCCTATATGTAAGGTATTATTTCTCCCTCACTGCTTTCTAGACTTTTTCTCTTTCATTTTCAGAAGTTTGACTATACTGCATTTGGGGATGAAATTCTTTAGATTCTCCTGTTTGGGGTCAACTGAGTCATGAACCTGTTGGTTTCTCTCTCTCTCTCTCTTTCTTTCCTTCCTTCCTTCCTTCTTTCTTTCTTTCTTTCTTTCTTGCCAATTTGGGAGCCTTTTGAGCCATTTTTTCTTAAAGTACCTTTTCAACTTCACCATTTTTCTTTTCCCCTCTGAGACTCCAAAGACACAAATGTTAAATCTCTTGGTATAGTCCCAATGTGTCTCTGGATCTCACATTAAAGAAAATCAGTCTCTTTTCTCTCTGAACAGGTGGAGCAATTTCTGTTGTTCTGTCTTATATAACAGTTAATTGATTATTTCCTCTGTCACCTCTATTTTGCTGTTGAGCCTATTCATTGAGCTGTTTATTTCAGTTATTTTATTTTTAAGTTCTGAAATTTCTATTTGGTTCTTCTTTATATCTTCTACTTATTTGCTGATATTTTATATTTCTTTGCTGAAGTTTCTATTTCTCATTTGCTTCAAGTGTGCTTTCCATCACTTATTAAAGTAATTTCAGGATAGCTGTTTTAAAATCCTGGCCATATAATTCTGTGTATCATCTACATGTTGGCATCAATTAGTTGCTATTTCTCATTCAAGTTGATAGTTCCCTGATTCTTAGTATAATGAAGGACTTTAAAAATCGAAACCTGCTCACTTCAGACATGATGCGACAGGACTCTGGATATTATTTTAATCTTGTTTCAGCAGCTTTCTCTGATGTCATTCTGGTTTGAGGGATGGCGGAGAACAGTGCTGCCTCATTTCTATCCAGGTTCCTCACCCTGTCTCCTTTGACCCCTGAGGAGAGGGGCTCCTCATTGCTGCTGGGTGAGGGTGGGGGTTCAGACTCTCTAGGGCTCCACTGACAGCACCACGCTCCCTGGAAGGGGATAGTGGGCCCTGCTGCTGCTCCTCATCTGTGCCCCACTGACACCAAGGGAAAACCGTTCTCCTTCACCTGACTAGTGGAGAAGGCCAAGGCTCAATCTTGACTGGCAGTGGTAGAATGGGCCATCATTTTTTCTGTGGTATGTGGCTGAAGCAGCATGATAATTATCTAAAGCTTTTCTGTCTGGCTAGTCTGTTTCTTTCCTGATGTTTGGGATAAAAAGAGCAGGCTTAGGGCCTTTTTCATCTGCATTCATTGGCGTTTCTGAAGCATCAGCATCTCTAGCACTCAATTTAGATTACATGAGGCAAAAATAAAACCAGATATCTCACCATCCTATTGTTCCTTGGGTCTTGTTTGCTTTGTTTGCTTTACAGGTAATGTAAAGCATGGATGTTAGCTCTACTTAGCAGGAAGAATAGGGAAAAGTACATCTACTCCAGCTTTCAGGTGTGGAAGTCTAGAATTCTAACATTCAGACGATACCAGGTGGATTGACTGAAACTTTCTCATGGCCTGACTTGTCCGCATTTCTCTGGCCTCAACACTGGTTATGTCAGTATATTACCTAGCCTTCCCTCCTGCTCCATGACTTACTTTATATAATTTAGGAAAAACAAAAACAAAAACAAATGCATGGTCTATATTTACTTTAATGGACTTGAGACTGTTAGACTATTTTCTCAAACTGTCCCTTCCAATCTCTCTTCCCAATTTACCTGCTTATCTGAGGCCACTGTAATTTCTGCTTTTGTCTTTTTAGGCTGCTGGTGGTGGTGTTTGGAATTAGAACTCCACAGGCACAAAATGGAAACACTTTTCCCTCCCCCAGATCGCAGATAAGCTGCCAGTCCTGTCACCAGCCTCTGCAGGAGTTTGGGAGGCTGCAAATCTTGGAAACAGCTACCTCAGTGTTGCTGGTGCCTGTAAATATGGCAGAAGGCCTCCAGCTACAAAGTTTGTTTAAAGCCTTTTTATTTAACAAAGTTTATTTTAAAACCCAAGTGTGTTCTTTTGTTGTGTGGATCTGTCTGCTTCTTTGAGACAACTTTGAAATTAGATGCATCCAGGCAAAAGGGAGATATAAACCTTGTCCCCATAGCTGGACTCAACCCTGGGAAGCCTGGGGAGTGAGCTATACTTTTTGATCTTTTCTAGGTTTACTCATGAATTTTGCATTCATCAGTGTCCTAGAAGAACACGGAAGGCGTATGACATAGATATCCACTAGGGTGGACAGGAGTCTAGATATCCACTGGGGTGGACAGGAGCAAGAGAAAACAAGGGCATGAGTGATGCAGTACTTTGTGGGTCTTAACACTGGAGAGCCATTACTATCTTACACCTGAAGAGGCAAAGAAGGAGGTGGTTGCCAGGGCCCAGAGAGTGGAGCTGTAGAGAAGGCCTCTCTCTGGCTACCACTGGCCAAGTCTGACAGGAAGCCAGAGGCCATAGGAGCCCTTGAGTGCAATTGGTAATGGTGTGGAGGAAGGCAGAGAAGAGTTGAGAGGAGACCTGGAGAGGCAGTGATGTCCAGCACTGCTTGCACCCTGACACAGACTAAGAGCCCCCAGTGGCTTCTTATCTCATGTGAAGTAGACCCCAGGGTCAGAATGGCCCACAGGCCTCGTGCATGTGGCCTCCATGGTCTTCCTGACCTCATCTCTCATGCATTTATCCTGCTCATTCTATTCCAGGCAAACCGGCCCCCTTGTTCCTGGAAAACATCGGCAAGTCTCCAACTGAGCGCCTTCTCATTTGCTATTTTTTCTAGCTCAGTGGTTCTCAACCACAGGCGATTTTGCCTCCCAGGGGACATTCTGCAATGTCTGGAGATATTTTTGTCACACTGGGGGAGAGGTGCTATGGCACTTAGTGGGTAGAAGACAGGGACGCTGCTGGATAGCTTACAGTACCCAGGACAGCTTCCTCACACAGTACTGGGTTTGAAAAGCTCTGCATCTATCTGCAAGTCCATCCCTCCAATTTCTGCATGCTGTCTTCTGCATCAATATATGGTTTTTGTTTGAATGTCTCCCTCTTAGTAGGCCCTTCCCTGACCATCCTATCTAAGGCCAGGATCCACCCTCATCTCAACACTCCTTGCCCCCTTTTCCAATATATTTTTCTACATAACACTTACCACCTTCTAACATACTGGAACATCTTTTTGTTTAGTCTTTTTTTATTTTTAATTGACACATAATAATTGTACCCCAGCCTCTGATAAATACTACTCTGCTGTCTACTTCTATGAAATCAACATTTTTAGATTCCATGTATGAGCGAGATCATGCAGTATTTGTCTTTCTGTGCCTGGCTTGTTCCACTTAACATAATGTCCTTCAGGCTCATCATCCATGTTGTTGCAAATGACAGGATTTCCTTTATCTTTATGGCTGAATAATATTCCATAGGGTCTGTAGAACACATTTTAAAACTTTTAAGTTTAGGGGTGCATGTGCAGGTTTGTAAGTTGTGTCAAGCGGGTTTATTGTACAGATTATTTCATCATCCAGGTATTAAGCCTAGTACCCATTAATTATTTTTCCTGATCCTCTCCCTCCTTCCACCCTCCACCTTCCAGTAGGCTCCAGTGTGTGCTGTTCCCCTCTATATGTCCATGTCTTCTAGCATTTAGCTCCCACTTATAAGTGAGAACGTGTGGTATTTGGTTTTCTGTTCCTGCATTAGTTTGCTAAGGATAATGGCCTCCAGCTCCATCCAAGTCCCTGCAAAGGACACAATAGCAAAGACATGGAATCAACCTAAATGCCCATCCATGATAGACTGGATAAAGAAAATGTGGTCCATATACACTATGGAATAGTATGCAGCTATACCACATTTTTAAAACCCACTCATCCATTGATGGACACTTAGGTTGATTTTATATCTTGGCTATTGTGAATAGTGCTGCAACAAACATGGGAGTGCAGACATCTCTTCAACATCCTAATTTCATTACCTTTGGATATATACCTGGTAGTAGGATTGCTGGGTCATATGTTCTATTTTTAAGTCTTTTAGGAACCTCCGTACTGTTGGCCATAATAGCTGTACTAAGTTACATTCCCATCAACAGCGCAGAAGAGTTCCACTTTCTCCACGTCCTTAGCAGCACTTGTCATTTTTCTTTTGGATAATACCTATTCTAACTGGGATGAGCTGATATTTCACTGTGGTTTTGATCTACATTTTCCTGATGGTTAGTGGTGTGGAGCCTTTTTAAAGATGCTTGTTGGCCATTTGTAAATCTTTTGAGAAATGTCTATTCAGGTCTTTTGGCCATTTTTAACTAGCATGTTTGTTTTTGTTGTGGTTGAGTTGTTTGAGTTCCTTTTCTATTCTGGATATTAACTTCATGCCAGATGCAAAGGTAGCAAACGTTTTCTCCCTTCTGCAGGTTGACTTTTTAGCCTGTTGTTTCCTTTGCTGTGCAGAAGCTTTTTAGTTTGATATAATACCATTTGTTTATTTTTGCTTTTGTTGACTGTGCTTTCAAGTTCTTATCCAAAAAATCTTTGCCTAGGCCAATGTATGGCATCTTTTTATTAATATTAGAAGAACATCTCCATGGGACGTAGACTTTTGTCCATTTTGTGCACTGCCATTTCCCTCGTGTGTGGAGAGGTGCCAGGTATATGGCAGGTACTTGATAAATATTTCTTGGATGATAAAATACATTTTTACACAGAAAAGTTTGTCACCTCTATCTTTACTTCTTATTTTTAGGATTGAATCTGGGCTTCACTTTCACCTGTCCAAAATGGCCAGCTGTTACCTGCAAATCAAGTAAAGAAACGGTGCATTCTACTGATGAGTTCTGTTTAGATCCATGGAGTGAATACGACAAAGTGCAGGTACCTTTCTTAAAGAACATCTTCTTTTTGCATCATCACTGTACTTTTTCAGAAAACAAAATGAAATGGAAACCCCTTTATGCCTGTTTTGTGGAAGCTATAGGACCTTGTCTAGCTCTGCAATATCTCCTTGAGGATCTCAGAGCAGAACTGCTTTGAATGTTCTAGGTGGTAGCACTCAGTTATTTTATAAGTAAGATGAGGCTCATGTTTCCCTTTTTATTTTAAAGTCTGAGGTTCATCTTCCTGAGGATATTCAGCCTCTGTGGTTCATTTAATTCACACAACACACTGACTGTATATCTTTAGAGAACATATAATAATATGCCAGTACTACTGTTTTATTTCACCACTGTAATTCTCTTTTCTTCCATTTGTAAAAAAATGCACACATGAACACATTCCAAAGACGATGGAATTCCATTTATATCCAGCTCATCCATTATTGGCATAATTTATATTTCAGAAAGTAATTTATTGTTTCTCTGAAGAAAGTTCAATATTTGCAATTAGTTATCTTACAATGAATACAATAAAAGTTTAAAGCCAATTTAACCTTTCCATTACCTGCAGTGCAGCCAAGGCAATTAAGAAGCTTCTTTCAGATTAAAGTTGAACTTACAATAATTGAATGGATTTCATTCTAAACCTACCTTCTTCGACATTATCTTAATGTTCAATTTCTTATTACGTGGACATGGATCCCAGCCCATTTCCCCACAAGGCAGGGAGGTGTAGCCTTATTTCCAAGAGAAGCTCTAAATGTGACCATCTCAAGACAACAAAGTAACATGAGAAGCTCTGTTCTCTTGATATTTGGTAAAAACCACAGGGAAAATTAAAGCCAACTAATCCTGGCCTTGTTATCAATAGTTTTGCCAGCCCTGCTGCCCCACCATGCCCATCTTCTCAGTGATAAATCGACTCGTTCTCCCCAAGGGAGGTGGTGCTCATTTTCTTAGTCTGTACTGGGCTCATAGGCCAACTTGAAAGGTATCATCCGTGGGGTCAGGACATCTAAATAACTAGATAGAATAATTTTATTCATTCACTAAATGCCACCAGCCTCACGGTGCTATGGCACATGCAGGGAGGCAGAGATCAAACAACCAATCACAAAAGCACATGTACATTTGCAACTATGTTTTTCATACCCACCATGAGTCATGAAACCATTGGACTGCAGCCAATATTTTAGAGGCAAATGAAAGAGAGTAAAATAGAATGCCAAATATCACCACATTGTTTGACATAAAACCAACACGGACACATACCTGTATCAGTCAGCATAAGATAGGTTATGCTGTGGTAACAAATAATCCCCATATCTCAGTAGCTTAAAAACACCTTTTCATGGCTGGTGTGTGCTGCATGTTTGTAACTGATCAGCAGGGCTTGCTCTCCTCATTGGTGTCACTCAGGACCCAGGTTGAGGGAGCAGATACCACCTCAAAAGAGTTGCCAGTTGCCTGTAGGAAAACAGGACTGGAGAGTCTCACTGGCACCTGTGCTGGGTGAGATCTAATCATGCTTGGACACTCTTGTACATGAAGAAGTTGCAAAATGCAATCCTACAATGTGCCTAAAAGGCACACCTTTCTGAGAGATGACTGTAAAACACATTTCTTTCATAGTTAGGAAAGTTTGGTGACTACCATTCAAGGTAATTTTAATGTTTCAGTCCAGCAAAGCAACAGAAAGTCATCTTTAATAATAAGCCCTGCCTTTCATACACTGCTCCTCAGGCTGATCCTCCCTGCAGGACCCATGCTCTCAGCATCACAACACCCCTGACTGGAGCTCACTTTGGTCTCCACTCAACACCGGTGCGTGTTTGTCGTGCCACTGCTGAGGCGGAATGGTCAACAGGATGCTCTCTATGTCCAGTAATGTGCAAGTGACTATCCTTCAATGAGGAAGCAGCTGAGATACCTCCTGTGACATGACATGTGTCTCAGTGCTTTCTGACCACTAAAGATGCTGCCGGTGATAACAGAAATGAGTTTGCCTGAGGATGGACCTTTGACACATTAATATCTCACCATAACCACCCAACTCAACTACCCCCAATATTGCTTAGAGAGGAACCATGAATTATTTCACCTCCTTAAAAAAATCCTTCCAAGAGCGTGTAGAGAGGCTGCTGTGAAAGGTGAGAGGAGCTGACATTGAATGCTTCCGGTGGAAAAAAAGCTAGTGATTCTCCAAGACCTTTGAGGACACCATTACAAGCTTTGAGATGGTCCACCAAACTCCACTAACCACTTCAGCTGGTTGCAGTGAAGTGAATGGTTTAGTAGTGTGTCCAGAAGCCACTGTGAATCTCTCATCTGCCTACTCACCTGCTTGCAACTGACCCTGGAGAATACAAGCTTTTACTTCTTTTGTGCCTTCTACCTTTTGTGCAAATTCCCCTTTTTAGCACACCTGAACTGTGCCTGGAAAGGGATCCTGGGACATGAGGTTCTCAACCTTGGAAGGGTGGTGGGCTGAGTTGACAACAGACCCTCCAGCATGATGGTCCATTAGATAATGACTTGTCTTACAGTAGATCACATTGTAAGTTTAACAATATGCAGAGTTCCCAGCTTCGTAGAATCACCATTTTAACTTCCATAAATGTAAAAGAAAAATGTTACTGCTACTTGACTGGACAGTCATTACAATGTTTTATAAATAGAAGTCAGCCATAAGAAATAACTGCAATGAGCGCCAATTCCTTCTAGGTGTGTGCTGCTGTATGCCAAGGCTATGAGTCGAACTCCTGGCCCTGCTGTGCTAGAAGGGAGGCGAGTGAGAGTGTGAGCATCACAACCATGCCAGTGCCCAAAGAGACTCTGACCTTGGAGGGTTTACAAGGGAGAAATGTTCTCACTATGGGATCTAATTACTCCACAGAGAATCAGAGGACCATGGCTCCTGCTTTGGAGCTGCACTGTCACAATCTTTCCTGTGAGGTTCAGGGAGATAAAGAAGCTGTCGGAAGCCAAAGAGAAGCCTTTCTGCATGACCTCCTGTGATCAGGAAGGGAAAGGGCTCTGAAGAAATATCGAGTGACGTGATGGGGGTTGGGGAGGAGTTCTCTTTTTGTTTCCTTACATAAGTAGAGCAGAGCTGGGTGGATCACCCTGAAACTCCTTGGAGCTGAGTTACTGTGTCAGGAATTCAGACTGGGATGAACGGCCTGGCTGGTTTCCAGCAGAGAGAACTCACCATCGTGACAGTGTTTCTACCACCCTCTCCCAGCCTTCCTGCCTTCCCTGCTCCCTGCTACCTCTCTTTCCTCTTGGAGCTTTCAGTGGACATTTACAATACTGAGTCTGTCTCCTCCTTCCTCTGTCAGCAGCCAGCCTGGCTGCTGCAGGGCTCCTGGGGCACAGTAAGTTGCTGAACAAAACCTCCTTTTCAACAACTCCATTAAAATCCTGGAAAACAGAGGGGATGCTTTCCATCCCCAGCTCATTCTAATGCTTCCCAGGGCCACTCTAGGGTGGGAGCACTCAGTTATTGAAGGAGATTAGAGCTGATGGGTCTGTCTGAATGGCGCTCCGGTGCCTCCCTGAGGCCCGAGATCTAAATGGAAAGGAGCCAGCAAAACCCTTTCTCTTTGCCTGGGCTTTCTTGGGAAAAAACAGAGAAAGGCCCTTTGGTATAAAGTCGGTGGGAATTCTCTGGTTGACCTCTTGGTGTTGGTCCCTCTTACAACACTCAATAAGATAAGGGCTGAGCCTTTCTTCTCAGCTTTTATTCCAGTGAAATTTCATTCCTTTACTTTCTGTGAAGGGCTCAGATATTCAGAAATAACAAATGTCTTAAAGCCACTTTCCTGCAACTTTCACATGTCCATCTGTGTCTCAGGCTGTCATTCTCCTTTCTGTTTCCATCTTCCTTTTCTTCCCCCAAGATAGTTTTCTGCCTTTCTCACTGTGGTCTCCATGCTGTTCCTGCTGATGTTCACACCCTCGTGTGGTCTCCTTCCCAGAGGGCAGGCAGGACCTGAGACTTGCTCTAACCAACAGAAGGTGGTAAAGGTGAAGGTGGTATAGGTGATGGGATATGCATGTACACATTGTGTGATATGGGGAGACACATGTTGCTAGGACTCTCTTCTTGGCTTGATGAAGCAAGAGGCCACGTCAGGGATCTGTGAGGCCAGGAAGGAGGGCAGCCTGCAGGAACTTCTGGGTGAGCTTGGAAGCAGGTCCTTCCCCAGTCACACGTTCAGATGAGCTCTTCTCCCTGGGTGATACCTTGATCAGATCACACTTCTCAGCAGACTCAGCAAAGCCATGCCCAGCCTCCTGGCCCACAGAAACCATGAGATAATAACTGTATGTTGTTTAGGGCCTTACGCTCATAGTCATCCATTCCACAGCCATAGATAATATTGATAGAGGAGGTAGAAAGAAATTATTTAGGTAGATAGAGTAAAAGAGTCCTCAGCAGAGCTTCCCTTCTAACACAAACCAGCCCAGGAAAACATTTCTTGTCTAACAAAGAGCAGCCTGAAAAATCAATCTGCAAACCTAGATAAGCAAGCTGGAAGCTTGCACGGGGGACTGCCGGCAGCTGTGCCAATAGAAAAGGGCTACCTGGGGGCCAGGTATGTCCAACAGGGAGGTTCCGTCTTCCCTTTTTTTGTTACCAGGTGTACAGTAAAGGAATGGGCAGCGTGGCGCAGCTGAGGGAGAGGACCCATCTGCATCTGCCTAGTAAAAGATTAGGGTGGGGGCTGCCAGAGGCTCGTGCCCTGTGCAAATGGGACACCTGGTCTAACCAGTTTTTCCCACTCTATGCAAATGGCACATTTGGTCCAACCAGTTTTTCATGCCTTGTGTACACCAGACACTGCCTCCTCACCAGCTCATCTATCCGTGGATCTGGTAACCCACTTCTCCGGGACCCCTCTCTGCAGCAGAGAGCTCTTCCTTCTTTTACCAATTATACCTCCACTTTTAACCTCACTCTTCGTATCTCCGTGTCCTTGTTCTCCACAGCCATGAGACCACAAACCCTGGGTGATACTCCGACATTCAGGTCGTTTCAATAGACCCACTTTGCCTCTATTAAAAGAGAAAAATCAGTAGCCCCTGAAATACGTTTTTCAGATGGTAGACCATGCATGACGTCTCTCTGCTGCTGGGCATATGTGGCCTCCGTTGGCGCTCCCCACTCCCCATCTTATCCGCGTGTTTCCATCCTGAAGTGCTGGAATAATGATCAGATACTGATATGGTCCCATCCTCTCAGCGACTAATACGTGGCCTCCTTCCTGCTGACACTGCATTCCTCGTGAATAATTTGTTTCACACCAAACTGGACAATTTTTAGGCCACCTTCCCTTTAAAGCGTGTTTCAAGTAGCTGCTGTCATCGGTGAAATAAGTTTGGTTTTTATAAATGGACTGTATTATAAATCAATGGACCCGACTCTGAAGCATACAGGGATAATTTATGGATGTTGTGGAAGGTAGCAGAACCTGCTCTCGAGCTTCTGATTAAATAGGATCCTACCTGTAAGTAGAAAGCCCATTCCTCACTCCTTCATACATTCTTGGGGCGCTGCCTCCTCCCCTCCTTTTCTGTCGCTGAGGGCAGCAGTAGCCATCACTGAATTGATTTTGGCTTTTCTACTGATGAAAAATTGTTCATCTTTCTATTTTTAGGTGGCAAGAGTCTGGGAGACAGGGAAGTTGGCTTTCTGAGTCTGGTCCCTTGACTGTATAAATTGCATGAAATGTGGCAAAAACTCTCCTGCAGAGAAGACCCCAGCGTTCGCCAGTCTAGGTTACAGCACAAGCTTGTTGCACTAGACACTTCCCATTTACGCCTTAGACTCTTCACTGCCCTATGCCTTGGGGGATGTTTTATAAATGCATTCATAGGCTTCATTGTCCTTGGTTGGATTTGGCATCCAACCAGTGAGACACTCTGGCAGAAGACAGAGGGCAGGAGGAGAGAGGCTGTTATATTCCTTCCACCGGCTTGTCCCCTGCAGGGCCTCCATGGGTTGGCTGCATCTCACTATGGATCCTCTCGGCTCCTGCACGGGCGGCTCCCCGACCCTGCAGCTATTGGGGTGGCATCAGGCTTTACTGCTGCTAGTCTCATGTTGCCTCCACCCTTGACAATGGTGAATTCACTAAACTCTCCTCCATCGTCCCTTTGGAATGTGACATCCCTGTCCTGCAAGACCCTGAGCAACATGCTATCGGCCCTGATAGCTGCCGAGGCACGTTCTCCCACATAGCTGGGATGTCCTTCTTGTCCTATTTCTCTACACCTATCTGTTCCCTCTGCCCTCTCACTCCCTTTCAAGCAGAAAGTCAGCCTCAGACATAGATATGACGGGGAAGAGAACAAAAGTAGTCTGGGAAACTTCTTGAATTTGTTCCAAACATCAACGTCCCAGAGAGGGTTTAGAGATCAATACTGTTTAATTCGGAAGCAGGAGAGGAAGCCAGGCATGGTGGCTTATGACTGTAATCCTAGCACTTTGGGAGGCGAAGATAGGAGGATTGCTTGATGCCAGGAGTTCAAGACCAGCCTGGATAACATAGCGAGATCCTTGTCTCTCCAAAAAAAAAAAAAAAAAAAAAAAACCTAGGTATGGAGGCACATACCTGTAGTCCTAGCTGCTCAGAAGACTGAGGTAGGAAGATCTCTTGAGCCCAGTGAGGAATGATTGCATCACTACCTTCCAGCCTGGGTGACAGACCCTGTCTCTAAAAAAAAAAAATTAAAAAGCAGGAGGGATCACAGAGGGGCTTCTTACAGGCCAAGTGCTCTGTGGGCATTTTGGCATCGTCATGAAGGTGACAAAACCCCAGAGAAGGATGTGCCTAAGGAGACCACACGACAGGCAGATTTGCATGTCAGGGATGGACCTGCAGGGAGATGCTCACCAACTCAATGATCACCTCTGAGGCAAGCTTCATGGACACAGAACCAAAGGCCAACCACCTGGGCCCTAAATCTTGCTGTACCTCTGCCCCAAGGAAGCCGGGCACCATGCGGGACACAGAGGGAGGGTTGTCCTGGCAAGGGGAACCAGCCTGCATCAAGGTCTCACTGTGCGGTGGACAGCGGCAGACATCAAATGCCTTATGTATGCGAAGTAAGCCACCATTCCCAAATCCAGGAGGACTTTGCAGAGGGGGAAACTGAGGCACGGGACAGTGGAGAAACTTTTCCTAGGTCTCATAGCTATGAGTGGCCGACAATCTACCCTCCAGGTCCTGCTACTCCACTGTCACTCAAAAACTGCAATCAAAGTGAACCACACCAACCTGGTATAACACAATGAAAGCTCTTTCCAGCTGGGTGCAGTGGCTCACGCCTGTAATCCCAGCACTTTGGGAGGCCGAGGTGGGCAGATCACTTGAGGCCAGGAGCTCAAGAGCAGCCTGGCCAACATGATGAAACCCCATCTCTACTAAAAATACAAAAAAAATTAGCCAGGTGTGGTGGCAGGCACGTATAATCCCAGCTACACAGGAGGCTGAGACAGGAGAATCACTTGAACTCAGGAGGCGGAGGCTGTAGTGAGCCCAGATCACACCATTGCACTCCAGCTTGGGAGACAAGAGTGAAACTCCATCTAAAAGAAAGAAAGAGAAAGGAAGGAAGGAAGGAAAGGAAGGAAGGAAGGAAGGAAGGAAGGAGAGAAAGAAGAGAGAGAGGGAGGGAGAGAGAAAGGGAGGAAGGGAGGGAGGGAAGGAGGGAGGGAGGGAGGCAGGGAGGAAGGAAGGAAGGAGAGAAAGAAGAGAGAGGGAGGGAGGGAGAAAGGGAGGAAGGGAGGGAAGGAGGGAGGGAGGAAGGAAGGAAGGAAGGAAGCTCTTTTCTTTGCATATGAGTTTCCTGTGATGGCCACAGTCAGGGTGAGGCTGGTGATGCCAAGGGGCATTCCCTCAAATCACCACGGGGAGCTGTGGATGCCACTCACATCGTGGACTCCTGAGTCTGCGGGGAGAAAAGCTCAGATTTCAGATTTGCCAACATTTTAGAAAACTGTAGAATCTCGAATCTGGAAGGGATGCTAACATGATTCAGTCTGGTTTCCTATGTTCATCCCTAGCCCCTGACCATTATCCGTAGTAGGGAAATGTAATTTCAGATGAGCTCGTAGCTTCCTAACCTCCTTCTGCAGTCCGTCTCCATCAAGACAGCTTGCCTATCGTAAGCACTTCCCAGTCTCTGAAATCATCTGGCAGGTGCGTTATCTTGCCGATGCCTGCCTGCCCGCCTGCCCGCCCTTAGGATGGAAGCCTCATGAAACCAGGTCCAAGTGTCTCATTCCCTGATTCATCCCCACATCCTGAGCAGTGCTGAGCAGATGGCAGGAAATAAAGTCATATTTTGTTGAATGAATTAGTCATCCTTATGATTGAGAATCACCAAGTGAACCACAGGCACAGGGGCTGTCCAAGTTGGAAAGGATTTTAAACTTCTTCCAGTCCAATTTTCCACCCAACACACAAATCCAAAGTTCCATTTGTTGCAGAATCATGTCCCACAAATGTTTCTCTGACTTTAAGGCAGTTTCAAAAAGAATACTGTTTGTTTTTTTCTTTCCTTTTTTTTTTTTTTTTTTTTGGACAAAGCAGCAGCTGCTGTTCCATCAAGCACAGAAAGTGAAGCTCCTTAATGACATTTCGTTTGGGAGCTGAGTGTATATCATTTGGGAACAACTTACAAAGATGGTCAATTTTGCAATTAACTGTTGGGATGAGCAAAAGGCTAAAATCCTGCAAATAGTAGATCATTTGATTTTCAAAGTCAGCTTTTGTTAATGACACGCTGTGCTTTACTCAAACTATTTTCCCATCTTACAAGTACCAATGACCTGCCTGGAACGTCCAAACCCAGTGTTCACAGATGGCCTTTCACGTCTCTAAACCACCATTTGAGAAAATTGTAATCAAAGTTAAAAGGATTGTTAGTATCAAGTGCTGACGAGTGTATCGGAAACAGGTATCTTTTCACACTTCCACTCCTAGTAGGAGCAGGACTTGGAATTTTTTTTTTTTTTTTTTTTTTTTTTTTATTATTATACTTTAAGTTCTAGGGTACATGTGCATGACGTTTATATCATGTATAACTCCCCAATGCAATCCCTCCCTCCTCCCCGTCCCCATGATAGGCCCCAGTGTGTGATGTTCCCCTTCCCGAGTCCAAGTGATCTCATTGTTCAGTTCCCACCTATGAGTGAGAACATGCGGTGTTTGGTTTTCTCTTCTTGTGATAGTTTGCTAAGAATGATGGATTCCAGCTGCATCCATAGGACTTGGAATTTTAAAAGCATACACCAATTTCACTTCTCAGAAATTTCAACAAGAGAAATTTTCTCCTCCACGCGAGTGTTTCAGCACAGGTTCATAAGGAAAAACTGGAAACCACTGAAAATATCCATTAGTAGGGAAATGTAGTCTAAAATGAGCTAAACCTACATATAATAACATAAAAAATCTCCATGATATATTGTTGAATTAAGAAGTTGCACAAAGGTACCCAGAGTTTGCTGACTTTTTAAAGAAGACCCACACAGACCCACACAACATACTTAAACCTCTCAGGTTTTAGGCTCCAGTACATGTATGCAATTTTATAGAGCAGTCCAACAAGGTACAGAACAAATAGAAATCAATGGTTGAGCCTGGAGAAAAGAGAAGAGGATGTGGGTTTGAGGGAATAGTTGATGAGAACTTCAGCATTGTCCCTGAATCTCAAAGAGAATATACACGTGTTGTCCTGGTGCAATTAAAATTTAATTAAACAATACTGCTGTTATAAATTACAAAAACAAATATAAGAGTATCAGGGTAGGGGGCAGAAAATGGCATAATACTCTCATTTTGACTTTATATATGAGACGAAGAGATTTCTTTCTCCCTGTAACACAAGAGATGGCCAGCAGCTTTCTGGAAATTGTTCAGTCAATGCAAGCGACCAACATGTAGTGTGGCTTCTATGCCTTATGTCAGGAAGTTGATTTCACTCAGCATTGCCTGTGAGAATGGCCTGAAGGCAAACAGAAGCTGGAGAGGCATGAGGTAGAGAGACGCAGAAAAGGGGAAGAGTGGAAAACACTCTCACTTTGCTCGTCTCGTGCCTTGGGGATGAAGCAGACCCTTCTGTTTGCTCGTCAGCCTCTCCTCTTACTCTGTAAATGTAGGTTCCTTCTGGGACCTGCTGAACAGTGTCCAGGGCAGCAGGCATGTTTTCACGTGCCCTGGCCTTCATGCCTCCTACATGTGAATGGTCCACAGGAGGCTGGTAAACCCAAAAGCACATCAGAGAATTCTCTAGGATATTAATACCTGGAATTGGGAACGAGAGCTGGATTCCCAAAGGCAGTGGAACCACTGTCTGTACAACCTAGGCATTGTGGTCAGCCATATTTTCCACTCAACAAAGAATTCAGGTATGGGGCAGGTGCAATGGCTCACACGCATAATCCCAGCACTTTGGGAGGCTGAGGTGGGTGGATTGCTGGAGTCCAGGGGTTCAAGACCACTCTGGGCAAGCTAGTGACACCTCATCTCTATAAAAATAAAAATTAGACAGGTATGGTGTTGTATACCTTTGGTCCCAGCTACTTGGGAGGCTGAGGTGGAAGGATTGCTTGAACCTGGGAGGTGGAGGTCACAGTGAGCTGAGATGGCACCACTGCACTCCAACCTGGGTGACAGAGTGAAACTCTGTCTCAAAAAAAAAAAAAAAAAAAAAAAATTCAGGTCCACAGTGCGAGAGGACAAAACATGTGCACAGAGAGGGGCGGAAGATGGTGAGGAAGGGCCCAGCTGGCCTTCTAGCCCCTCTTCCAGTTCTGCTCATGTCACCCCCTTCCTGCTGGGTAATTGCACAGCCTTCTTCAGATTCCCTGAGCCAATAAATTCCCTGTTGTGCAGACAGGAGGGATCCCAGTTCAAAGGCAGGGACTCCTGTGAACCCATCTCAGCAGTGTGGACATGGACATGAGGAGCATCTTCCTTAATAAAATCTCTCCACACCAGGACGACTTCCATCCTTTCTCTGGAATCTGCCCAAGGTGAGCTGAAGGGTTCACTGGTGTCTTTGATAATTCCAGACATTTTTGGCAAGAAGAGATGTAAGAGAAGCCAAATGACTCCTTTACCACATCCAAGGTTGCTGGGTTTCTACTGTGTACCAATATTATTCCATATTTATGAAAGATACACTGAGTCATACAATAAACCCAAGATGTGTGTAAAAGAGTGGCTCTGTGTCTATAGTCTGCTATCCTAGTAACTGAATGTGATAGAAGAATCCCTACAGAATGTTCTAGAATTCCTACAGAGCATTCTAGAAGAATCTCTGCAGAATGTTTTGGAGAAATCTCTACAGAATGTTGTAGAAGAATCACTGCGCGAGTAGAGATATTGTAGAACTCTCTCCTTAGTTCAGCTAAAGACAGGGTCCAGGCCAGGCGCAGCAGCTCACGCCTGTAATCCCAGCACTTTGGGAGGCCAAGGCTGGTGGATCATGAGGTCAGGAGATTGAGACCACCCTGGCTAATATGGTGAAACCCTGTCTCTACTAAAAATATGAAAAATTACCCGGGCGTGGTGGCGGCGCCTGTAGTCCCAACTACCTCGGGAGGCTGAGGCAGGAGAACGGCTTGAACCCGGGAGGCGGAGCTTGCAGTGAGCCGAGATTGCACCACTGCACTCCAGCCTGGGCGACAGAGTGAGACTCTATCTCAAAAAAAAACAAAACAAAAACAACAACAACAAAAGACAGGGTCCTTGTTGCATGACCATGAAAAATTAGGCTCACAGATGATTTGAAGGGGAATAAAAATGGTATTGGGTGAAAAGGAAAAAAAAAAGGGAAACAGGGACTCTCCGAAAAGCCAAAGCAATAATCCTGCTAGTGTATGCTTCCTGCCTTGCAGATTGAATCCCAGGTTCCACCCAGGAAGAGGAGGGGCCAGGCTCTTCCTTGCCACAAGTGACGTGAACCTCTGTGGCTCTACCCCAGTGTGCAGGCCGGTAGGAGTTTCTCTGGGCACCCCTTCCCACCTGGCTGTCTCAGAGAGACCATCGCTTACACTTCCTTCAGCTGTACTAAGCAGCACCAAGACCTCATGGCACTGCTTCCTGGAGGGACTCTACAAAGTTCTGCTTCTTCTTTATTTTTAATTTTTAGAGATGAGGTTTCTCCATGTTGGCCAGCCTGGCCTGGAACTCCTGGCCTCAAGTGGCCCATCTGCCTTGGCCTCCCAAAGTGCTGGGATTACGGGTGTAAGCCACCGCACCAGGCCATGCTTCTCAGCTTTGATGAGAAGCAACTCATTCAGAGACGACCCAGCAGTGGGATGTGATCGCACACAGCCAGGCTCCAAGTACTTGAGAAAGCCAGTTTGTGACTTCACAATGGGGGAGCCCTTTCCAGAGGCCCATACCCTTCCACCTGCTGCTTCCCAGGGGAACCTCACTCTGAAATCATCTGGCATGTGTGTTATCCTGCCGATGGCCACCTGCCTGCCTTCCCCGAAGATGGAAGCCTCAGGAAAGCAGGCTCACACCTGTCACTTTCTCTGATTCATTCGGCAGCTACATCCCCTACACACAGACACAGAAATGGGATGGGCAGGGCAGATTACCATTCTGTACAGTGAAACACACTATACAGAATGGTTTTGAGTGGCCAGATGTGGTGGCTCACGCCTGTGATCCCAGCAGTTTGGGAGGCTGAGGTGGGCAGATCACCTGAGGTCAGGAGTTCGAAATCAGCCTGGGCAATATGGTGAAACCCTGTC
Source organism: Trachypithecus francoisi (assembly GCF_009764315.1). Taxonomy (NCBI): domain Eukaryota; kingdom Metazoa; phylum Chordata; class Mammalia; order Primates; family Cercopithecidae; genus Trachypithecus; species Trachypithecus francoisi. Next base: position 3,234,256 of record NW_022681456.1, read on the forward strand.
TACTAAAAATACAAAAGTTAGCCAGGCATGATGGCATATGCCTGTAATCCCAGCTACTTGGGAGGCTGTGGCACAAGAATCACTTGAACCCAAGAGGTGGAGGTTACAGTGAGCCTAGATTGCACCACTGCACTCCAACTTGGGCAACAGAGTGAGACTCTGTCTCAAAAAAAGAAAGAATGGTTTCTAGTGAACTCATGTTTTTCACCCAATGTGACATGACTCTGCTCTAAACAGGACTGGACAAATGCTCATATTTTTGTCTTTGCACTCATCTCTTTCCATAGAGTAGGGTATTAAGTGTACAAACTCTGGATCCTGAGGCACCGGACTGGGCACCGGCTTAGCTGCTCACCAGCTTGGGAAAGCCGCATAATCTCCCTGTGTCTCAGTTTCCTCTTCTGCAATATGGAGATGAGATGTGTGTTAATTAGAAACACACTAGTTGCTAATAGTTTATACAAGTGAGGAGTTATTTTTCTCACAATGAAGAAGTCCTCAGACATCACTCCAGTGGTTCAGCCGTGTCCAAGGGCCTTATGCCTATGCATCCCTTCATCCTTTCCTTCATGCTCACAGGATGGCTGCCATAGCTCCTGTCATCATATCAGTGTTTAAGTCAGGATTAATTGGGGATGGTGGTAGCCATACTGTTCCTCTCTTTTTTTCTTCCCATTTGTTTAAATAAGAAAATAAAAAAGAAATAAGAATAAGAAATAAGAAAGCACAAGCATTACCAAACTTGCTGTATCTTTTTTTTTTTTTTCTTTGAGACGGAGTCTCACTGTGTTGCCCAGGCTGGAGTGCAGTGGCACAATCTCCTCTCACTGCAAGCTCTGCCTCCCGGGTACACACCATTCTCCTGCCTCAGCCTCCCGAGTAGCTGGGACCACAGGCGCCCACCACCATGTCTGGCTAAGTTTTTTGTATTTTTAGTAGAGACAGGGTTTCACCATGTTAGCCAGGATGGTCTCGATCTCCTGACCTCATGATCCACCCACCTCGTCCTCCCAAAGTGCTGGGATTACAGGCATGAGCCACCGTGCCTGGCCCAAACTTGCTGTATGTTGTTGACCAGTACTATGCCACAAGGCTTCCCTTTGCTATAGGGAAAGAGATACCTATTTTTTCATCCTTAGTTGAAGCAGCAGTAAAAGGGAGAGCTAGAAATGGATTTTGAGTTAGCTAAATGGCCCTGGGAAGATTAAATAAAAGCACTTGTGAAATACCCAGATGCTCAATAATTATTGATGCCTAGCAACAGTTCATATTGGATATTACAGAAATGCCTCTCTTCATTTTAGTAGATATTCGTAATATCATTGTATGAGTTTTACATACTTTCACAGAATCATAGCATTTTGGGCCTAATCAGTGTTTCAGTATCATGTTAGTTTAATGTTTTCTTGATGAGATCTTGATGAACTTCTTAATATCTTAAGTAACTTGTCTCTAAATATTATTACTACTGCTGGGATCTCTTTTCATCCCTTTAAAATTTTTATTAAAGTTTATTTTTTCCATTACAGTAGGCGATGGTGCCAGGAAGGTAGTCATTGCTTGATAACTATTAGTCAATGGTAGTACCAGCAGTAGTCGTGATACATCCACTCTTACAATTTTGGTGTGTTTTCTTCTAGGCAAGCCAGGTACTAGACGTATCAATTATTGCTATCATATGCCTCTCTTCTCTGGACTTTTCCTGCCCACCCATAGCTCTTTCGAAGGGTGTGCTTTGGCAGCCAAAGGTCAGATTTTCCCTGCACAGGACACAGTTGGACATCAACCCAGAAGGAAGCAACCTTCAAGTGAGACAGAGCCCATGAGGGCCTCTCTCTTGAGACTGTAAGCTGACACAGAGGTTAAGTCTCCCAGAGATTCTGCTCCTGTAGAGTCATGTAGACTTGGAGGTGGTGGAGGAGGAACCTCAAATATCAGTAGTGGAGACACACGGCAGCACATAGTCCTCAAGAGAGGAAGTGACGGGGGTTGGTGAGAAGTCTCGCTGACGGTTGGGCACAAGCGTGAAAGGCCACAGGCTCCTGCTGGGGAGGCCATGGAGTTTTCCTGCTCTCTTTATTTAGTTTAACTCTGGGTTCTGCAAGGTGGTCCCTGCTTTTGACTAAATTCCTTTTTGTTGAGCTAATTTGAGCAGGATTCTGTTCCTCACAATCAAAACTACACAAAGATGGGCCTGGTGCAGTGGCTCACGCCTGTAATCCCAGCACTTTGGGAGGCTGACACGGGTGGATCACGAGGTCAGCAGTTCGAGACCAGCCTGACCAACATAGTGAAACCCTGTCTCTACTAAAAATACAAAAAAAAAAAAAAAATTGGCTGGGTGTGGTGTGGGCACCTGTAATCCCAGCAATTTGGGAGGCTGAGGCAGGAGAATCGCTTGAAACCAGAAGGTGGAGGTTGCAGTGAGCTGAGATTGCACCACTGCACTCTAGCCTGGGCAATAAGAGCAAAACTCCATTAAAAAAAAAAAACAAACTACACAAAGATGAGTAACTTTCACAGATGCTTTACACAGCATGGGAATAGAGTTCATAGAGTTCATAGCATGCCTGTAGAAAGTCATGCATGGTGAAGGGGCTGCCATGTCATTACAAATCCTTCATAGCCAACTTTATAAGAATACCCGTTTTTTTCTTACTTGAAAACATTTCCCTTATTAAAGATCTGAAAAACACAGAAAAACTCAGAAACGAGCATGGATGTCACTGGTAATCATATGACTAGAAAACTAAAAACCCCAAATCTTGACTATTTGGTATATTGATTGGATTATTTCTGATTAATGAAGATAAGTAATACTGGCTAGAAAAACAGATAAAGTCGAGTATCTCAGTGTCTTAAGACAGTAAGTCTAGTTCTCCTTCATGTTACAACACAACATGATTTGGCAGAGAGTCTTTTCTCTGTGTAGACACTCAAAGACCCAGGCCTCTTCCACTCGCTGCTTGATCCTTCTCCGGATCCCTTTCACAAGCCAGTCTGTAAAGAGTAAGGGGACCAAGCATGAGTAGTTTTTAAAGGCCAGGCCTTCAGGTAATGTGCATCACTTCTCTTCATTTCATTGACCCATAATCCATCAGGCGATTCTATCTGGCTGTAGGGAGAGGGGTTGGAAATGCAGTCTAGCTGTGTGCCCATGAAGAAGAGAAGAACATTGACAGGGGTGCAATTGGCAGTGTCTGCACAAGCTTCTGTTCTCATTAGTCTTCTACCCAAGGGTGGGGGGGAGGTGGTTCTTAGCTATTTGGGATTTATAAAATGCACTAATTATTCTTGCCTGTGTATTAGTCAGCTGAGGCTGCCATAACAAGTATACCACAGACTGGGTAGCTTAAACAACACAGGTGTATTTTCTCATCATCCTGGAAGCTAGAAATCCCAGATTTAGGTACCCACAGGTTTGGTTTCTAATAAGGGCTCTCTCCCTGGCTTGCAGATGGCCACCTGCTTGCTGTGTCCTCATATGGCCTTACCCGTGTGCACAGAGAGAGAGAGGGAGATCTGATGTCTCTTCCTCTTATAAAGATATTAGTCCTATTAAGTCCTCATCCTTATGATCTTAACTTTAATTACCTCTTTAAAGACTCTAAATATTGTCACATTGGAGGGTAGGGATTCAGCCTATGACGTTTGCGGGGGCACAATTCAGCCCACAACAGCTGTTGAGCATTGCTTTTCTCCACTTGTCAACAACGCTTTGCTTTTACTTTGGGGAACCACCTTACTTTCAAGCCAAGTTCATGTCGTTTGTTTAAGGCTAAAACACTCCCAGCATCTGGCTCCAGAAGATGGCACAAATCCCAGGCCTGGCCAGTCAGCCTGTCCTCCACCCTGAGTTACTGGGCACTGGACAAGCTGCTCACCAGCTTGTGAAAGGCACATCATCCTTCAGTGTCTCAATGTCCTCCTGTGCATTATGGAGATGAGACTTGTATTAATTAGAAACACAGTCATTGCTAATAATTTATATAACTGGTTATTGTTCTCACAGAGCAGAAGTGCTGAGGCATTACTTCAGTGGCTCAGCTCCATCCAGGGGCCCTACGGAATTGGTCCAAGTTGGGCATGTTATCCTAGACAGGCCAATGAAATGCAATTTTGGAAATTTTGCAGGAGCCATTTAAGAAGTGTATTCGTTTCCTAGGTCTGCCTTAATAAATTACCACAAATTGGGTGCCTTAAGACAACAGTGATTCATCATCTCACAGTCTGAAATCAAGGTGCGTAAGTGTTGACTCCTCCTGGAGTGTTTGAAGGAGAATGCGTCCGTGCGTCTCTCCCAGCTCCTGGTGGGTGGCTGCTGTCAATCCTTAGCACTCTTCAGCATGTAGACGCATCACTCGAATCTCTGCTTTCATCTTCTCATGCCTTGCCTTCTATGTGGCCTCTTTTTTTTTTTTTTTTTTTTGCCTTCTCTTCTGACACTTTTCATTGCATTTAGGGCACATCTTAATCCAAGAGGATCTCATCTCAACTCTTAATTACATTGACAAAGACCCGTTTTTTTTTAAAATAAGTTCACGTTCACAGATTCCGGATTGACATATCTTAGGCAGATGGGAGGGGTAGGGACCATTACATCTAATATAGGAAACAACGGTCTCTTTCATCTGGAATTACTGTAGAAAAAGAGGTAAACCAAGAGCTGGCTGGGGCCACCATGAGGAGAGGGCTTGCCTGAGAGTCCAGCTAGCACACTCAAAAGCAGATTGTGTGACTCTGTTCCAGAAGGTTTAAAATCTGGGCTCATCTCCATTCTGCTGTGGATCAGAGGGTGCACACCAGTAACTCTCAGGCAGGACTGCAACAGGACTCCACCTGCACAGCTGCTGGGACGTCACCTCGTTCTCATACCACATCCCCAACATCACCTCCGCCATGATTCTTTCTGTGTGGCTTTTAAATCTAGAGATTCTGTGAGTTGCCCAAGGTCCTCTGAATAAATCTCTTCTGTTTAAGTTAGCCAGACTTGTTTCTGTTGTTTGCAGCTTACAGCCTAACAAATACAGCACATGTCAACAGAAACTCAAACCTGCTTGGAGCTCAATCCACTGTCTGCAGTCAGTAGCCTTCCCACTCAAAATAGCTACATCAAACTGTGTCCTGCAGAGCGGGAGGAACTCCAAGCTCCTTCTCATTCTTGCTGCACTACCACCAACACTCTGAAGTTTCTGGTCAAAGCTATTGATCATCTGCTTCCGTTTAATCTGTTCTGGAGAAACTAGCAGTTTAAGAAGAGGACAAGTTGTGCATCTTTAAGAGCTTTTTTTAAAAAAAACTCTCTGTGTCTCAATTTCCTCATTGGCAAAATGGGAGTAATATTAAGATCCCCTCTCAAGGGCTGTCATGTGTATCTGAAATAGCATATGAGAAGTTCTAACCAGAACATCTGCCACATGAGCTCAGTGAATCCTAGCTGATTCTGCTTTTCATTTTATCCACATACACACCCGCAGTAAAGTGAAAATCTGTTTTCCTTAACCTTTTTTTTAAAACAGACTGACCTAGGGGGCACCCAACCATCCTGATATTCCAGGACTGAGAGGTTTCCTAGGATGTCACATTTTCCAGCACTAAACTTAGAGGATTCAGGAACAAACCAGCCCAGTTGATCATCCTAAATCTAAAGTTACTATTGAGTTTTTTGAAGTATTCCTGTGTTAGTGAATAAAATTTTTTCACTTTCAAATGATAGAAAATGAACTCTAGTTTACTTAATAAATAATCATCCACTTGTTCACTTAATGGGAAGTATAGACATCAGAAGTCCTGGCTTTAGGGAGGGTGGGGATTGCAGGCCCAGATGATGTGGTTAGAAACCTGTGCTGCTGTCTGTTCCTCTGTACTGCCTTCCTCGTGCGGGCTTCATTTTAAGACAGGCTGTCTCTCAGGAGAACAAATGGCGATCGCAACTTCTGATTGGCTTTCTCCTGGCTCATTCACATCAGCATTAGGAAGGTAAGCTTGTCTCTCCTGTCACATCTTCAGCTCAAGGGCCAGGGCCGACACTCCCTGACTTCATTTTGGTCCTAGGCTAATGCCTGACTCAGCTAATATTTTGTATTTTTTGTGGAGATGAGGTCTCACTATGTTGCCCATGCTGGTCTTGAACTCCTGGGCTCAAATGATCCTCCCTGCCTTGGCCTACCAAAGTGCTTGGATTACAGGCATGAGTTACTGTGCCTGGCCCCTTCTTTATCATTTTAACAAGTGTCAGAATCGTTTATTTTCTTTGACATTGGCCATAGTTTACTAATATCAAGATTTATTTTGCTTACTGAGGAATATTTTGAGCACTGTGTTGGTGAGGAGGACTTTTTCCATTGCATAGGAGACTTGACTCCAACTGGCATAAAAAAAAGGAGATTTTTGTGGTTCATACAGTTGGAAACTCTAGGAATTATCTTCATAATATGTATGGTTCGATCTAGGAGCATGGAAAAAATAGCATCAGAGTTTGGTTTCCCCTAAATAATCCTCATTGTCACAAGGTGGCTGCTGCAGCTCCAGCCTCTACATATTCTCCCCTTCAGGACAAATAAAAAACTTCCCTCACTTTTAAAAGCCCAGCACTAGTCTCACTGCATCTGTTTAGCTCTCATTGGGTCATTCAACACGACTAAAACCACCATGGCTAAGGCAATGGGATGCTTTGATGGGCTGACACAATAACCACCTCTAATGCAAGGGATGAAGAAAGCCACTCATGTGGCCTGATGATGGTTGGTGTGAGCCTGCCAGAAAGAGACTGACACACTATTTTGCCAGAAATACAGGCAATGAATATTGAACAGAAAAAAATACAGTGGTCCATTTAGCAAGGCTCCCTAACTCATAGTTCATATTAATATTTCTTGCATTGAATGCAGGATAAATTAACAAATACCTCCAGAACAGTAGGGGCTTAGATAAACATTCATACAACAGACACAAAGCTCTAAATGGCCCCAGTGAGGGCTGGAAGGGCAATGACGTCCGGTGCAAAAGATCCCTTCATTTATGGAAGCAAAAACTGGCCACTGGAGTCATTCCTTAAAACAGAGCTCCGGACAGAATCCAAAAGTTGTGTTTTAGATGCAACTGCATGGCAGTAACTGTCTGTTGGTGGTGTTTGCTGTTGCATCTCACATTTTAATTTTTATGGGCTGCTGTCCAGATTTTCAATAAACAGGCCCTGCCTGTAGCCTGGCTTACACATTATTTTTCTAAGTTGGTAAATAATGAAATGAGACATGGAGTGTCATGCGTGCTGTTGGCACATACTGGTACAAACATGTGCCGCTTGGTTCCGTTGACGCTGCTCCCATCTGGCCTAAATATAGAGACATCGATTTTCCTCCAGATGGTGCCGCGGCTTTCAGTGGATTGCTCTTTTTTATACTAATAAGCATGGAGTTCGTCCCGCCTAACGACGGAACTCTGGGATGTGAACAGCTGGGGGAAGCTCAAGGTGTCTTGTCAGTTGACTTGCAAGCTCCACGTGGAAGAGTTCAATGAATCTTTGGTGATGACAGATGCTCCCGCTGCTGAGTTAATTATCAGGCACCAGGGGAGTGAGACGGTGACCTGGGGAGAAGCCCTTTAGCCCTGGGTCTCCCTTTCTCCTCCACAGAAGGGAAGCGGTGAGCCTCGGGAGGTGAGAAGGCACTACTGCCTCTCTGGACCCAATGATTCAACTGCTCTGCTCTGGGGAGCCCTGAGACCTTCCCCAGGATGGAAAAATGCAACCATTGCTTTCCAGGAAGAAAGGACTGTAGGGAGGAACTGGAACCTGGCTGTTTGGCATGGAAGCCGGGCAAAGCCACCCAAAGCAAGGTGAGGCACCAGTGAAGAGGAGCTGTGGGTTCTCCAACCCATTCTCACCTGGACAATTTTTTATTTTTATTTTTTTGAGATAAAGTCTGACTCTATCACTCCACAGGCTGGAGTTCAGTGGTGCAATCAAGGCTAAGTGCAGCCTCAACCTCCCAGGCTCAAGTGATTCTCCCCTCTGAGCCTCCCAGTCCCGTAGCTGGGACTATAGGTGTAAACCACCACACCCACTGATTTTTGTATTTTTGTAGAGATGGGGTTTCGCTCTGTTGCCCAGGCTGGCCTTGAACTCCTGGGCTCATGCAATCCACCCACCTCGGCCTCCCAAAGTGCTGGGGTTGCAAGTATGAGCCACCATGCCCTGCCATCACATGGCCAATTTAAGCAAAAGACTTCTAAGACCACCTGCCTCACTTATTTCTACTTTCCAATAGAGAGGGAACTGGATAATAAAAAAGAATTGAAGAGAAACATTCCTAAGCTGTGTGTTGCTTGGTTTATGGGATGATCGTGGTCTCATGCACTTGGTTAGATACTACCAGATGATGCCCTGCAAGAGGCAGGATGACATTGCAGCTCGGAGCACAGGTTCGAGAGCTAGAAAGCCTGCTTGGGATTCCTGTCCTGACACTTTCTACTTACGTGACCCTAGGAAGTTACTTAAGCTTTCTGCCTTCAGTCTCCTTATCTTTACATGGGAAAAATAGCATTACTTACCTCACTGAATTGTAAAAACCAAATAAAGTATGTCAGATGATCGGAAAAATGCCCTTGGCTTAGTAAGATGATATGGTTCAGCTGTGTCCCCACCCAAATCTCATCTTGAACTCTCTTTCCCTTAATCCCCAAGTGTCGTGGGAGAGACCCAGTGGGAGGTAATTGAATCATGGGATTGGTTACTTCTGTGCTGTTCTCATGATAGTGAGTGAGTTCTCACAAGATCTGATGGTTTTATAAGGGGCTTTTCCCCCTTTGCTCAGCACGTCTCCTAGCTGCCGCCATGAGAAGAAGGACGTGTTTGCTTCCCCTTCCATCATGATTGTAAGTTTCCTGAGGCCTCCCCAGCCCTGCTGAACTGTGAGTCAAACCTCTTTATAAATTACCCGGTCTCAAGTATGTTCTTATAGCAGCATGAGAATGGACTAATACAGTAAATTGGGAAGCAAATACATCCTTCTTCACATGGTGGCAGCAAGGAGAAGTGCAGAGTGAAGGGGGGAAAAGCCCGTTATAAAACCATCACATCTTGTGAGAACTCACTCACTATCATGAAAACAGCACGGAGGTAACCAACCCCATGATTCAATTACCTCCCACTGGGTCACTCCCATGATACCTGGGGATTAAGGGACCTACAGTTCAAGATGAGATTTAGGTGGGGAAAGAGCCAGACCATATCATAAGTGCTTGTAAGCATTTGCCATGATTATGAACTAGGAATTTAAAAATAGCTCTATGCCTTTAGTTTATTATACTTAGATGTAAGAATATATTGTGCATCATTTAAATAACACAGAAACATATTGCCAAAAAATCTCACTGTACAAGCATATTTTGGGTATGAGGATATGAATCGTATATGCATCTGTTTGATTAACAAGGGCACATAAATGTGTCCCAGATGAATGAATGATAGATAGCTCCATCATTTGTCAGAAATTATAGGCCCAATAAGTAAGTGTGCTTTAATACATATGATGACATTAGCCAAAACCTGATAGGAAAGTGAATTGATAATAATGAAACTAAATTAACATTAATTTGAGATTGTCAAACAAAAAATATTAGAAATTGAAAACTACAACCAACTTAAGACAGCACTGAAGATTTGCTGACAGCAGTATCCCTTCCCCAAAATTGTAGAATTCCAGTTATGTGAATCCATCTTATACTTATTGATTGCAAACACTCTTTATATATTATAATATGATTTCTTTTTCATATGAAAATATTTTCTCCAGGTTTTCATTTCCCTCGTTAGTGTGTGTGTATATCCACATGTGTATGCATGTCTGTACATATTAGTCTTCAGAAAAGTTAATTTTTATTTAGTCTAACCTGTCCATATTTTTATTTTATGATTCTTTCATTGGGGGTATTATTCAAAAAGTCCATTCCTATCAAATATTCATGTTAAATATAACTGTATCCCTTGCAACCCCTTATTACATTCATTTCTGTTCCTGAAACACAGACGGCCGTTGGAGGACAGACCTCAGGACTGTTCTGAAGAAGTCAAACGACATTAAAATTGCATGGTTTTTTGTTTATTGGTTTATAAAAGTTGTGATTGGCCGGGCATGGTGGCTCATGCCTGTAATCCCAGCACTTTGAGAGCCCAAAGCAGGTGCATCATTTGAGATCAGGAGTTTGAGACCAGCCTGACAAACATGGTGAAACCCCGTCTCTACTAAAAATATGAAATAATTAGCCAGGTGTGATGGTACACACCTGTAATCTCAGCTATTTGGGAGATTGAGGCATGAGAATCACTTGAACCTGAGAGGCAGAGGTTGCAGTGAACTGAGATTGTGCCACCGCACTCCAGCCTGGGCAACAGAGCGAGACTTCATCTTGTGCCCCCCTCACCCAAAAAAAGAAAGTTGTGATTGGCAAGCAATGGGGACTGATTTCTAAATGAATGTATCAGAAATAAACTGTGTAGCTAAATGACGGCTGTCCGTTTCAGAACAGTCACTTTGGGTGACTCGATCATAATCCCAATGACTTCTCCTGTGCTAAAAATAAAAAATGAGGCAGCTGGCTTTTCAATGATGTTCAAGAACCATCACTTTGTGAACTCTTTCCTTGAACTCTTGGTGCTACACCTTAATGTTCTCTATTTGAAAGTTACCCCTGAAATTTTCCTTGCCAGAATCATGTCAGATTTAATTAATATCCTAAATCTCCCCTATCCGTTTTTGGGTTGAGCTATTCCAATCTTTCATCTGTGTGAAAAATGCCAGCAGTAAGAAATCAACCTCAGCAGGTATGGGAGAATTCCGCCCTGTGGCCTGAATAATGCTCCCCAGAGACATCCAAGCCCCAACCCCCAGAGCCTGTGAATGGCACCTTTCATGGCAAAGGGACTTTGCAGGTGCAATTAAATTCAGAGTTTGAGAATGAGGAGATTTTCCTGGATTATCTGGGCGGGCCCAAAATGCAATCGCAAGTTCCTTAGCAGCAGGAAACAGAGCAGTATTGACAACAGAACTGGAGGAGGTGAGGACGGAAGCAATGACGGAGTGACCAGAGGAAGGGGCCGTACATCTCCAAATGCAGGCGGCCTCCAGGAACCAAAGAAGGCAGTTTCTCCCCCAGGACCCACGGAGGAACCAACATGCCCACATCTGCTGATACCCCATGAAGCTGGTTTTGAACTTCGGGCCTCCAATTTGTGTTATCAGCCCCCAGGTTTGTGGGGATCTGTTATAGCAGCCCTGGGAAACGCATATACTGACATCCTCAATTGTGTTAGGATTTACCCAAGAATTTACACCAAAAATTCACTCTAAAATGGGCAACTGTTAAAAACACGGAACTCTGAGTAAACTCCTATGATGGAAACAATGCCCCATCTCTCCTTTTGGGAGGACAAGAGTCGTTTTTCTGCTTCTCTTGTAAGTTTCCTTTCTCAGGCCAAAAGAAAACTGTATCTGATCTCTTCTTCTTTGCTGAAGTGTTAAGGAAGTAATGTGTTAAATAATGTGTTACTTCACTCAGAGTATTCACATTTTAATTAAAGGCTAAAGGAGGAGGCAGTTGTTTATACAGAGGAGGGCTCTGAGCCTCTGGAACTGCAGGTGCCAGGTTGGGAGGTATTTGTGGCCTGGGTCCTCCCAACATGTCCTCAAAAGATGCAAGGGTGGCAAGTGTCTGGTCAACCTGTGGAAAGTCCCATGTCATGGTGAGATGCTGTTTTTAGGTCCTAGGAAGGTAGGAAAAAACAAAGCAGATGAAGTCCCTGGCCTCGTGGAACCTACATTCAAGTGGAGGAAGGCAAGAGATGAATTAAGAAATAGCAGGTGGAATAACTGATCACACTATGGAGAAAAATCACGCAGGAAAAACTGGAGAGGCTGTACCAGGAGAGGTGGGCTTGGTTTACACAGGGCGGCCTTGGATCACAGAGCTGAAGGTCAGAGAGCAAGTCATTTGGGGGAGAGAGCTGCAGAGAGAGGAGCAAGATGCAAAGAGGTCAGTAAGGCTGCAGCTCAGGGTGGGAGATGAGATCATAAACATAGCAGGGGCCAGGTTTCATAGGGTCATGTAGATTGTTGTAAGGAATTTGGATCCTATGCTGCATGAGATGGAAGGCATTAGGGCTCTTGGGGCAGACAAGGGCCAAGGTCTGACTCACGTTTTTTGAGGACCACTCTGGTTGCTATGCTGAGAATAGAATCTGGGACTGAAGGGCTGAATCAGAGAGAACCATGAGGATGTAACTGCAACCATCCAGGACGAGGGGATGGTGTCCTGGACCAGGGTAATGGAATGGTGGTGAGAAGTGGTGGGATTTTGAATATTGTCGAATCCTAGAGCGGATAGGATTAGTTGATGCTTGGGATCATGGTATGTGAGAGGCAGAGAACAGTTGAGCATAACTGCAAAGTTTGTGAGTAACTGAAAGGATGGAGCTGCCATGGATTGAGACGGAAAAGTCTGTGGGTGGAGAAGGCCACAGAAGGAAAACCAAAATATTAGTTTTGAAGATGCTAAGTTCAGGATTTCGACATTCAAGCATGGGGCACAGGCAACTGGATGTGAGAATCTGCAGTTGAGAGAGGAAGGCCCCGCAAAAGATCTCTATCTGGGAGTCACCAGCGTATAGATTTAAAACCATAAGAACCAAAAGAGATTACACAGGGGAGTGTGTGTGGATTAGGAAAAAAAAAGAGGCCCAATAGCCAACTCCTCAGATAATTTTCTCAGAAATTTTCTCAGAGCCACCAGGAGGCTGGTGGCTCCTCCCTCCTTGAAGCATCTAGGCTGGGTGTGGGGGCTCACGCCTGTAATCCCAGCACTTTGGAAGGCTGAGGCAGGCTGATCACTTGCAGTTGGGAATTCAATTCAAGACCAGCCTGGTCAACATGATGAAACCCTGTCTCTACTAAAAAGACAAAAATTAGCCGGAAGTGGGGGTGTGTGCCTGTAATCCCAGCTACTTGGGAGACTGAGGCATGAGAATCACATGAACCCAGGAGGCAGAGGTTGCAGTGAGGCGAGATTGCGCCACTGCACTCCAGCCTGGGAGACAGAACAAGACTCCATCTAAAGAAGAAAGAAAGGAAAGAAAAGGAAAGGAAAGAAAAGGAAAGGAAAGGAAGGGGAGGGGGAAGGGAAGGAGGAAGGGAAGGGGGAAGGGAAGGGGAAGGGAAGGGGGAAGGGAAGGGGGAAGGGAAGAGAAGGCAAGGGAAGGGAAGGGAAGGGAGGAAGAAGGAAGGAAGGAAGGAAAGCAACACCTCCTGAAACCCTTCATCTCAGTAAGGCTCCTTCCCGATTAGCATTTCCATCTTTGTCATTTGTGTTGGTTCTTCCCCAAATCCCTGCTTTCTGAGAAAATTATCTGAGGAGTTGGCTATTGGGCCTCTTTTTTTTTCCTAATCCACACACACTCCCCTGTGTAATCTCTTTTGGTTCTTATGGTTTTAAATCTATACGCTGGTGACTCCCAGATAGAGATCTTTTGCGGGGCCTTCCTCTCTCAACTGCAGATTCTCACATCCAGTTGCCTGTGCCCCATGCTTGAATGTCGAAATCCTGAACTTAGCATGTCAAATGCTGCTTATAGCTCAGGCGAGGATAGGACTGAACTCTGACACATGAAAGTCTTGGTAGGAACAGTTTTCAGGGATTAGTGAGGCGATAAATCTGAGTGAAGTTTGAGAAGGAGAGGAGAGAGAAAAGAGCAGAAAAAGTATTATGAGCAATAATTACCAAAACTTGCCAAAGTTAATAAAAAAAAATTAGCCTGCACATCCAACATGGAGTTTGTTGAGCTTCTTTAATTTTTAAAATATAAGGGCAAAATGAATAATCAGTAATAATTTAGTTGTCCCTGATATGATTATTATGCATTCTATGCCTGTATGGAAATATCTCATGTACTTCATAAATATATACACCTACCATGTACTCATAAAAATTAAAAATAAAACATTAAAAATAAATAAGGGAAAACACAATACACATTCTACGTTGTGGCATTTTTTCCAAGTAGCCACACACAGAGCATTAATTACAAGTATTCCCAGTACTGAATACTTCAAATCTTCCATCATTTTTGTTGCTGTTGTTTTTATTTTTTGTGAGTTTTTTTTTTTTTTTTTTTTTAGCTATTTCTCTATTGATTGACATTGAGATTGTCTTTGGGTTCTCATTATGGTAATCAATAGGCAATGAGCATCTTTGCATCTACCTGTGTAAATACCTATTTCTCTAAGAAGTTCAATGTCTCAGTGGAATGACTTTTATAATAAAAAAATAAAAAAGCAAATCTACCTCCCATTCCACTTTCTATCTCCTGTGCACTCTTATGGGCTCTCCTTGGTTCAGCCATCGTCATCTCTTTCTTGGATCTCTGCCATCTCCTCCAGCTGGTCTTCATGCTTCTGCCCTTCTCTTCCCACCATCTGCTCCACCCAGGAGACAGCCATGTCAGACCACGTTGCAACTCTGTTCAAAGCCCTCCAGCAACCTCTTAGGTCATTCAGGGAACAAAGCCCTTCCGTGGGCTGCAGGGCCCCTGCGTGTTGTGTACCCCACTCCCCTCTGCCTATCACTTCCCTCTCTCTGACCATGGCTCCCTCAGCTGTTTTCTCATTGACCTGGCTCTGTCTGCACGGACCTATTTGCTTTTTTAAGAAACAAAACAGGCTGGGTGTGGTGGTGTATGCCTGTAATCCCAGCACTTTGGGAGGCCGAGGAGGGCAGATCACGTGAGGTCAGGAGTTCGAGACCAGCCTGGGCAACATAATGATACCCCATCTGTACTAAAAATGCAAAATTAGCTGAGTGTGGTGGCCTGTAATCCCAGCTACTTAGGAGCCTGAGGCATAAGAATCACTTGAACCTGGGAGGCAGAGGTTGCAGTGAACTGAGATCAGGCCACTGCACTCTATGCTGGACAATGGAGTGAGACTCGGTCTCAAAAAAAAAAAAAAAAAATCATCCATGTTTCATCTCAGCCTGTTTGCACATCCTATTCTTCTGCTGCCCTCGATTCCTCCCCCTAGATATCCACACGGCTTCTCCCTCACTTCCTACCGCCTTTTCAAAAACATCCTCTTACCGCATGCACCGCACGCTGATACAGTAGGTTCCTGTTTTTGTGTTTGTTGATTCTTTGCCGGCACCCAGAGCCAGCTGACTCTTCTACCTCTGGGCTGGAATTGTTGCTGGAGTCATTCAATAAATGTTTGCTAAATGTGAACATGACTTTCCCCTCTCTGTGTCATCTCTGTTTAAATCTTGATGACGTGAGCAAAGTGGAAGGGAAGGAGTGACCTGGAGGCGGACGTGACCCAGGTAGCCTCTCTCAACTTACGTGGATAGCAGCACCATCACCAACGTGCGTCACCAACACCTGGTCCTCCTCAATTTTGCATCGTACGTTCCCACCCTTACGAAGTTAGGAATGGCCCTGTGACTTCTTTGGCCAGTGGAGCATGTGTATTTGCTGGTGCTGGACTGTGCCCATGTTCCCTTACTTTGAAGTCTCAGTGATGTGCCTGCGCCATCCTGGAGAAATGCTGACGGGGGATGGAGAGATCCCCTTTGTTGGTTCAGACGCTCATGTCTGAGGGCTGTGAATTAGTGAAGCATGCGTGTTAGCCTGCCCCGCCCCACACATGTGAAACTTTGCGGAAAGGGGAAGGAGCTTCCCTGCGGTGGTCAGCGTGGGAGTCGTCTCAGTGTTTTATATGGAAACAAACAAATGTCGCTGGGGGAGAGTCCGCCCTGGAACCTGCTGAAGAGCTCACTCAGCCCATCGGTGTGATTGGCCTTCCAGACCGAAGCAGCGTTTGGTTCATGAGTGGGAGTGACAGCTCAGGACAGACAGAGTCCCCCTTCCTGGTGTCATCAGGTCCTCTATGAGAACGTACAGACACACCACGGAGGGTCCTGTTTGGTTCCTTTCCGGCCTGTCTTGTTTTTAGAGACTGCAGCTCATTTTTATCACAGGGTCCAAACACTTTTATCAAAAACCTGTTGTTCCAGAGAGGCTTTAACCAAGAGCCTCGTTTAGCCACTAGAAAGGTGACTCTAAACTGTTAATATTGCTCAGCAAAGCTGCTTGGGAAATCGTGCAGTAGGTGCTTAGTAAGTATTGTTGAGTTGATTTAGAGAAGTCAATAAACCCCTACTTATCATTAAGCAATACTTTTTCCATGATTGCATTTAATGAAACAAAAATCACCACTGCCTTTGATTCCAGTTTAATTATTGAAGGCCGGAGCTGCAAGGGAATTTAAAGGTTGTATAACTGCCAGCAATATGTGAGAGAGTTGTTCTTTTCTTTAATTTACAGTAATCTAATCTTTTTAAAAAACCAATGTCATTGTATATATTTAAGGTCTACAACATGACGTTATCAGCTACATATATATAGTAAATGGTGACTATAGGCCGGGCGCCGTGGCTCATGCCTGTAATCCCCGTACTTTGGGAAACTGAGACGGGTGGATCACCTGAGGTCAGGAGTTTGAGACCAGCCTGGCCAACATGGCAAAACCCTGTCTCTACTAAAAATACAAAAAATTAGCTGGGTGTGGTGGCACATGCCTGTAATTCCAGCTACTTGGGAGGCTGAGCCTGGAGAATTGCTTGAACCCTGGAGGCGGAGATTGCAGTAAGCTGAGATTGAGCCACTGCACTCCAGGCTGGGGAACAGAGCGAGACTCCATCTCAAAAAAAAAAAAAAAATGGTTACTATAGTGGAGCAAATGGGCACATCCATTATCTCACATAGTTATCCATTCCCCCTTCCACCACTCCCTGTGGCATGAAGAGCTATAATCTACTTGCTCAGCAAAATTTTATTTCCTCCGAAAGAAAAAGACATTTCACACAGTCACCATGATTATCCAACACCAGAATCTCCCAGATGAAAAGAATAATATTCACTTATATCAGGATTTACCACACATCTCAAGATTTCTCTGGGAGCCTTCACATCTACCTTCGCACAGACATGAGGTTCAAATACATTTCAAGTACTTGTTCTTTTCTTTTCTTTTTTTTTTTTTTGAGACAGAATTTCGCTCTTGTCACCCAGACTGGAGTGCAGTGGCGTGATCTCGGCTCACTGTAACCTCCACCTCCCAGGTTCAAGCAATTCTTCTGCCTCAGCCTCCGGAGTAGCTGGGACTACAGGTGTCCATCACCACACCCGGCTAATGTTTATATTTTCAGTAGAGACAGGGTTTCGCCATGTTGTCCAGGCCGGTCTCAAATTCCTGACCTCAGGTGACCCGCTGGCCTCGGCCTCCCAAAGTGCTGGGATTACAGGCACACGCAGACTTTGTGTACTTTTGGGAACCACCACACGCAGACTTTGTGTACTTTTAAAACTAAGATTAATTGATGGTCTGTGTTGAGAGGGATTCCGAAGTCTAAGCTGGGTTAAGCCTAATCATCCTTGTCACACACCTGACATTACAGGCAGTTTCGGATGGTTCGTTCCATCAGTTTGGCTTGCATACGGATATTTCACTGTGGACAGGAAGACTTCTCATTTATCAGTGCAAAATGCATCCTCATTTAAAGATTAAAGCTTGGATTCATCCTAAACCCCAGAAGAGAGCTCTTATGCTTGTACCACGGTGCTGGTTTAAGAAGCTCTTGATTTAAATCATTTTCTAAAGCCTTCATTGATTCAGTCTCTCATTTCTCTGAGCCTAAGCCTTAGTTTTTCCATAAAAATAAGCACAGTAATTCACAGGTAATCGGTCCAAAGAATTACTTCTTTTTAAGACATAGAAAAAAGAGGGTAAATGGAAAGCAGAAACAAACCTGAAGCATTTGGAATATGGTTTATTCATCTAAACTAACATATAAATATCTAAACTATCATATAAATATCATACAAAGCCATCACGTAAATATTTAAACCAACATATAAATATATAAACTGTCATACAAATATCATAGAAAAACCATCATATAAATATCTAAACCATCATATAAATATAATAAACGATCATAAAAATCTTTGTTTTGGGTTTTTTTTTTTTTTCTCCTGTCCTTTAGAATCTCAGTCAGGGTTTTATGGCACATTAGTGAATGCCGAACTCAAGTTAATGTGGTCATCATTTAAAAATAAACGAGACAGCATAACATAGCATGATACAGCAAAGCACGGCAGAGTGTAATTTAATATAGGAGAGGGTGGGATGATGATGTAGTTTGGATATTTGTCCCCACCTAAATCTCATGTTGGATTATAATCCCCAGTGCCTGGTAGGAGGTGTTTGGATTATGTGGGTGGATCCCTCATGGCTTTGTGATGTCTTCATGATAGTGAGTTCTCATGAGATCTGAGCATTTAAAAGTGGGTGGCACCTCCCGCCTCACCCCCAATAGTCCCCCTCTTGCACCTGCTCTGGCCATGTGAGACCATACAGTCCCCTTTCACCTTCTGCCATGATGGTAAGCTTCCTGAGGCCTCCCTTGAAGCCGAGCAGATGCCAGCACCATGCTTCCTGTACACCCTGCAGAACGTTGAGGCAATTAAATCTCCTTTCTTTGTAAGTTACCCAGTCTCAGGTATTTCTTTAGAGCCATGCAAGAATAGCCTAACATAGATGGGGTGGGATGGGATGGCATGGTGTAGGGTGGGATGAGATGGAAAATGCTAGAATAAGTTACATGTTGTGAATGCAGCTGGGTAAGCATTGTTTTCTGAAGTTTAGCTTCGGTTCTACTGCCTTGCATGTGTGTATACACATGTGCATCTGTGTGCCTTTTAGGGAGTAATGTCAAATACTCTATTTCTTGCTGTGAATTGCAGTCGATAAGGTATAAAAGACAGTCGTCCAGATGGCCTGTGTCACATGGAAGGACTTCTCTCTCCTTCCTTAGCCTGGCCCCGGCCACAGCTGCAGAGCCAGAGATGGCCGTCAGCAACATTCACTTGAGTGGGAAGGACAGTGATGAAAATTGTGTGGTCATCAGGCTGGCACTGTAGGCGTGTGGGCACGAGACACTTACTATTTTGGCTTTGATAGCGCCAGGGCCCTTCCCTATGAAATGGAGATTCAGCAACATCTCTGTCCACCCACCCAGGGAAGGGAGCAAAGAGGGACACACAGCACATTTCAGATGGCCACGTGGGAAGCTCACGAGGCACAATCCACCCAGAGAGGCACACGCTGCCCTCGCCAGCTCTGGTGAGCCAGCTGGAAGATCACTTCCAATGCCATTCTCCTAAGATGCAGGGTCCAGAAGCATTTCCAGCTCTGCTTGCATTTCTGCCTGTGCTGTAGGTTTCTGAGGAATGTGCCTTTTAATTCACCTTGAGGATGTCTCTCTTTTCTTTACTTTTCTTCTTCTTCTCTTTTTTTTTCTGAGAGCATCTATCTTTAAGACATAATCTCTGCTCTCAACCTGTTGCTAACTTAGGGTAGAAGTAACTATGTTCGTGGACCAAATGCTTACTGCAGATATTTGTGCATGTGTGTGGCTGAAGATGCCCTTTTATAGCAACTGTTAAAGTGAAGAAATTCTCACCTCTAGACAATACTCTCCTTTGTAATATGCACTTCAAGAGAAGACAAACACCACTCACTCACTGTACTCAAGTGTAATTTAAAACCAACTCTCAAGTATAATAGGATGTTACAGCCAATATTTATTTTTTTCCTTTCATTAGATAAATAGTATTAAATTGGGATCCTTGAGAAAATTGTACCAACGGTATCATAGTTGAATGTATTTTGAGCTCAAGACTCACTCAGGCAAATTTTCCTCATATGCAAATCACCATCATTATGCAAATAAAGACATCCGCATTACCATGCAAGTGTAAAATGGATGTTTGTTTTTATGGTGATGAATTATCTTTCCCAGTAGCAGCCTGCAGCGTGCAGTTCGGAAACCTGCGTGGGGATTGTGTTTGTTTTTCAGGCATTTTTGTTGGCTCTAACATAAATCTATTGCCAATGCAGGCAATGTAGGAGTCTCTCTTTCATTCCAGGTCTGGGGTCTAAGTTTCTCTCTGGAAGTGTTCTGGGGTTTATTATAAGTTAGTGTTTACGTATAATAGCAAGTCTATAGAACACTTTTTACAGCTGAGTTTCCAGTCAGATTTCAATCTATAACTCTACTTTGGGGTTAAACTGGGAAGTCCCCGGCTTACCTGTAAACTCTTCTGTGTTCTTTACTGGGAACCAAATGACTTATTAGAATAAGTGGAGAAAGTGATAAAGAGTGATGGATTATTTTATTGTTCTGCTGTATGGTAAAAGTAAACTGGATAATAGCATTACTAACATGCATTATCAGCAACTAATGCTTCCTGTGAAAACACTGTGCTAACTATTTAACTCATGGTTTCTCATTGGATCATCACGTAATCTTCCAAGGAAGTTACTGTTGTAAACCCTATTTCATGCATGAGGAAGCCTGGGCTTAGAGAAGTTTAATAACGTGCTCAAGGTCACAAGGCTAATTCCTGGTAGAATTGGGACTCAGACCCAGGTTCCTGCTTTTACAAAGCTCAAGCTCTTAGGCACCTTGCATCTCTTGAGGGTGATCTGATGCCCCAAAGTTGGAGCCATGCATTTATGCATACTGAGCGAGGTAGGGTGCTTGTCAAGCGGGAGACAGTTGAAGGAGACACTGGTGGAAATATGTGTGGTTCACTCATACTTCATTGTCAAAGGGGAAAAGGAGAATCCTTCCACTGACGTGAGTTGGATGCAGTGACTTGGTGTTTGGGGATAAAGGAGGAGAGTTGCTGTTGACCAGCCTGTGACAAACTCTGCCCTCAGTATGAGGGAACTTGAGTCCAGGAGAGGAGACAGCGTCATCAAAGCAAGAGGACACCCACGGTTTCCAGGAAGATATTGAGGCAAGCAAAATGGTTCATGGCGACTTCCATTGCCCTACATTTTCTTATCCCTAAGATGCTCTCTTTTGCCCTCTTTCCGTCTGTCTGTCTTCTCCCTCCACCCACAGGTCTGGATCTTCATTCATTTATTTTAGGCTTGAAAGGAACAGGGTTGTGGTGAGAATCCCAACCATTCTACAATGCTTCTTCGAGGGCTCTGGAAGTTCTCCTTCTTTAGGGAGCTTATTGCAGTGGGATATTTCATTCTGGGCAGCTCAGCATCTCTTCACTCTCTTTTGGAAGTAGCACACGAATTTCCTTGTTGAGAACAACTGATTTACTGAGGGATGCAATTCAGTATCCCTATTAACCCAGTGGTTGTTAACCCACTCTTTCCAAGTCTTTTGGGGGATGACCCATGCTCCTTCCCCAGAATCCAAATCGTGAACTCTGTGATAAAAAGACCAAGAGAGGCCAACGTTCATTCATTCCAGAAAGTCCCTGGAATGATAATCAAATATTCGCTGCTACCGGGTCCTCCTCTACACGATGTGTCCAGTCTTCCCGCTGGTCCTGCAGGCATCTCCTGATGCCTGTTTCCTGGACTCAATGTACTCTGCCTGGCACACTCTTCTTTATGGACAACAGGAGGAGGGAGGGAATGGAACAGGAGTGGGAGAAAGCCATGCTGAATGGGGTCTCATTAGATTTCCAGGTGTCAAGATGGGTGATTAGAATATGAGCCCACTGTTAGTGACAAGCTTCCCTTATCAGGCACCATGATAGTGCAGCAAAGAGGCAAAGGGAAAATCATGCTGGCTGCTCAAAGGTCCATCCCCCACCGAAATGCACCTGCGACACTCAGCTGGGTCAGCCCAGAAGCCCCAAACAAAAGGCTCCCAACTATTTCATTTGGACCCAGGATATGAGGAGAGGGAGGCAGGGAAGGGTTAGAAGTGGAAAAAGACTGGATTCAAGGGAGAGGAAAGTGCTCAGCTGGTGGGAGGCCCCCGGATGCAGATGCATCTGTGAGCATGGCCGGCTCAGGGCCCAGCCCTCTACCACAGCTCCCTTCAGATGCTGCCATGCACGGGCTTTCACCTGGCTGGTGCAGTCGGGCCTGAGGGGCACATGGAGGATTCTGGCCCAGAGACTGACGCCTCACGTTTCATGCTGTGAAGGCCTGTAGGGTCCCTTTTAGATGCAACTCTTCAAAAGTAAAAGCCAGGAGTACTTTCCCACAGAATGACAGGTTCTTCCTGATCTTTCTTTGATTTCATGCTTTCTAAAGTTGTTCCTTCCTTCCCTTTGAGTCTCCTGCTGTAAAATGCACACAGGTGGTTTTGGTGCATGGAGGAACTCCCATGGCGTGAGTGGATTGGAAATATATCCATTTACACACAGTGGCCTACAAGCAGCTCTGCAGCTCAGCTTTCAATTCCACTCCTACAACTGGACTGCTTTTATTCTGGGTGTTAGCTCAGGTTTAATGACCCTATCACTGTCGGGCTCTATTTCCATTCTCAGGGCAAGAGGCCATCTTCAGTTCTTTTCTCTGGTACTTAAGGAGTAAATATCTCTCCCCAAGTCTATATTTCTCAGCTTCCATTTGACACCACAGCCAGGTATACCTGCCCCACCCATTCCACTCTCACCCTTGGCCCTGACCCTAGGTCGATTAACCTTTCTGTCAGCTCCTTTCCTTGGTGGATTAAAAGGGACAGAGGTGCATTGATCAAGGTCTCCGTTCCTTCTGCTTGGATCCACTCCAACCACTCCCCATCTTTGTCCCTAGAGATTCATGTTGCTGGAAGAGATGACCTGGCAGCCTTGGCCTGTGTCACGTGCACACCAAGGCCATGTGTGACAGGGAAAGAGGTTTTTCCAGGGACAGCAGGTGCTGTTGCCAGAAGGGACGCTGGCCACACACTATAGCTGTCCCTCCCAGGCCCTTGCCACATGGTTCCATATCCTGCCAAAGGGTACGTGTCTCTAAATTGGAATCCCCTTACGTCCTTTGCCATCGGCCTCAGCGAAGGGTAGTTAAAATATGTCCCCCTATTAAAGGCAAAAGCAATAATATGCTACTACAGAATTTTAAGCACGAATGAAATCCCATTTGTATTAGTCCATTTTCACCCTGCTGATAGTGACATACCCGAGACTGGGCAATTTACAAAAGAAAAAGGTTTAATGGGACTTACAGTTCCACATGGCTGGGGAGGCCTCACAATCATGGTGGAAGGCAAGGAGGAGCAAGTCACATCTTACATGGATGGCAGAAGACAAAGAGAGCTTGTGTAGGGAAACTCCTGTTTTTAAAACTGTCAGATCTTGTGAGACTTATCCTGAGAACAGCACAGGAAAGAACCACCGGCATAATTCAATTACCTCCCACCAGGTCCCTCCCACAGCACTCGGGATTTCAAGATGAGATTTGGGTGGGCACACAGCCAAACCCTATCACCATTTTCCTTTCTACAGGAAGGATACTGTTCTTAAGAGTACCAAGGCTAAGCCCTTATTATGGGCTGAATTATGGTTCCTTCCTCCAGCCCCACCCCTCCCCGCAATTCATATGTTACAGCCGCTGATTTCACCTTGCTTCCTCTTCCAGGAAGCCCTCCATGAACCCCAGGGTTGGGGCTTTTCCTCAGTGCTCCTACATCTCTCTGGATTGGGTTCGTCTCCACTAGCAGGCCAGGGGCTGCCTAAGGGTCTGCGTTTTGCTCACAGCTGTGCATCAGCTCTGAGTGTCGTCAGTGTTAGGCACACAACAAGTACTCAAAAAAATACTGATGGAATCAGCAAATAATCACAGAGCGCGTTATTGCGGAAATGTGGGCTGAGCTTTAAGGGGAGCCTGAATTTAGGAGCCGAGAAAAGCATGAAAGAATCTGAGGCAGGAGAAGGTCAGGGGTGCTGGAAGGGAGCGGGACACTCACTAGTTTGGGGAAACAGCAGCCTGGTGTGAAGGTCTGGGAGGGTGCTGGGAGCAAGGAGGGCAGCAAGGTTGTCCAGGCTCGTGGGGTCGGGGCTGTGGGGAGCCATGTCCAGGGAAGTTCTGGGGGTACTGTCTGGGCTGGGTCCTGAGCAAGTTCTCCAACTGTTGCAGGCTGTATTGGGTCCCCCAGATCCATCTGTGGAAGCCCAAACTTGCAGCCCCTCAGGCTGCGACTGCATTTGGAGATGTGGTCTTTAAAGTGGTGCTTAAGTTGAAATGAAGTCATTAGGTGGGCTTGATTCCAGTCTGACTGATGTCCTCACAGGAAGGGGTGATCAGGGCACAGACATGCACAGAGAAATGACACCCTGGAAGGACACAGGGAGACAGTGGTATCTGGAAGCCCAGGAGAGAGGCCTCAGGAGGAACCAGCCCTGCCAGCACCTTGGTCTTGGACTTTCAGCTTCCAGAACCGAGGAAAACTAAATTTTGTTGTTTAAGCCACCCAGTGTCTGGTACTTTGTTACGGCAGCCCTAGTTAATGACGAATACTGCCCCCAGAGTTTCATATTCTTTAGGGAAAATGTGATGTATCCTATCCAAAAAATGGCAGAAATGTTATAGGTTATTTTAAAACCATTTTTATTGAGGTATTCTGTGTATATTTAACATATACAATTTGGTGAGTTTGGAGAACATATACACCTATGAAACTAAAGATTAGTTTTATTTATTTTTCAGAAATGCTTTTTCTTGCTGCAAGGTGACAGACTCTTGAACCAGTCTGTAAGATTAATTGTGTAGAAAATTGTCTGAATTAATTGCTTACATTGTCAAAAGGTCAGTAGAAAACAAGTGATGCTTTTTGAAAACGTGGTTTGCGTGCAGGTTTTATTGGCTACTTTGTGTGCTCTGAGCTCAGAGCTGCAGAGGTGCAAACAGAGCCAATTCCCTGAATGGAGGCTCAGTGGCAGTGACCACCTATGGTGACAAGGAGCACAGTGACTGATAGAAGTAGGGCCTCCTGCTTAACTAGTGACTTTTTACTTTTCCAGAGATTGAGAACTTCATAGAAGCAAGGGTGAAAATTTCTACCTTCAAGAGTTTCTTTGTTTTTTTTGTTTCTTGTTCTTTGCTTTTTTTAAAGATGGAATCTCACTCTGTCACCCAGGCTAGAGTGTAGTGGCACAATCTCAGCTCACTACAACCTCCACCTTCCACATTCATGCAATTCTCCTGTCTCAGTCTCCTGAGTAGCTGGGATTACAGGTGTCCACCACTATGCCCGGCTAATTTTAGTATTTCTAGTAGAGACAGGATTTCACCATGTTGGCCAGGCTGGTCTCGAACTCCTGACCTCAGGTGATCTGCCCACCTCAGCGTCCCAAAATGCGGGAATTGCAACAGTGAACCACCATGCCCAACCCAAGAGTTTTGTTTTGTTTTGTTTTTGAGGTTAGGTAGGTAATTTTGGTTTGCCCTCCCAGGATCTAAACTGCCAAATTTCAGCAACAGCCACCAAATTTTTCTTGTGGATCTAGCCTGGTGTCAGTTTCAGTAGATGTGGTCTAGGGATAAAAGACCAAGGCCTGGCTGAAAAGCACAGTGTCTTCCTGGCCACAGGGACAAGTGCAGGAACGGGCATGAGGCCTATACTGGTCCAATCAGAGCGAGGCTCAGGGCTTTGCAAGAACCTCCAGAGAAGATAGCCCTGGACATAAAGATGGGAGTGCACAGGGCTGAGGCTTCTGCGATCACCATGCATTGGGAGAGAGAGGGCCTGTTTGAGCGTGGAGTCTGTACAGAAGAACAGCTAAGACGGGAAGAGAGGCAGCAGCTGTCCATGACATTGTTTGAGCTCAGGTGAAGCCAGTCCTACAGACAGAGCTGAGCCTTCTCAGTTCCATGGTTTCACAAATTATCTTTTTCCTTACACAGTTTGTGTAGGATGATGAAAGTTTCATTTGTGAGTGAAACACTAAATGGCGAAAGTTGACGTTTGATGTTTGGCTCGACTAATTTTCTTGATGCGAAGAGGAAGGATGACCCACTTATTTTTTAAAAAATTTTAAAAATTGCCTTTGTGTCAATCATTATGAAAGAGCTCTTCCCTCTGCCGTTTGCAGTCCTGCCCCTTGAGTTCACAGAGAGAATTAACGATGGATATTAGGTTAAAGGGGGTTATTTTTTTGTTTGCTTAGAGATCCACCAAATTCAGCCATTAGGCAGCAACACACAGAACTGAGTTTCTCACCTTCAATAATAAGTGACAAAAAGCTTTGATGTTTTAAGATATAAGGGAGAATATGGTGGCTTCAGAAGAAAAACATTATCTCCTTTCTCCTGTGATACGTTCCTGTATTTCTCTCTCGTAATTATTCTTACAACAGTAACTGAATAATTAATAGCATCATAAGTCTGGCTAATTATGACTACTTATCTAGCTCGCTAGAATATTAACTGCTTTGAGACACAATTTGTGTCATCTCATGGGCTACTCTTTCCTTTCTACATTGTAGGAAGTCAGGAACAATTTGGTGCAAGAATGAGGACACCAAGCTCAGAGCTTCTAAGTAATGTGTCCAAGATCACAAACCTGGTATTTAAGCTGGAACGAAAGCCCCCTGTTCATAACCTCTAAGGGGCAAGGATACAAGGCAAAGAAGAGGACCTGGCGTCCTGCGTCATGCTGTTGGAGGCTGATCCAAAGCTAGCATGGAAATGTTGGCAGAGAGGAGGTACATTGAACCAGTGTTCAAAACACTGATGGGTTGTCTTTCAGGTGAAAATGTAAGAGGCTCCACAGGTGTGAGCTTCCGCAGATGAAGTTTTCTGTCTGAGCGCAGAAGAGCAGCGACCTGAAGGAGATCCCCACGACCCAGGAGATGCAAGATAACCTTGAGCACCATGAAGTGGCCCGGGGTCAGGATGGGCAAGACAGCAACACCCAGGCTACCGGGCTGCTCTGGAAGGGGTTTGTTCAGAGATAAAAAGAAGTTCATTGAGCACCTGAATCCAGCCATGCCTGAAGCTTGTATTTCCTATCAACCTTATGGTGATATGAACCAAACTGCTTTTTTTCCTTTGGTCACTTTGAGTTGAGTGACACAATTAAGGGGAAACACAGATTTCATGAGGACAGGAAGTAGAGAGGCCTCCTATCAGGCATTTGGAGGCACCGGGGAATGAGTGCATTGGAAAGAGGAAGGTGAATCAGCACCTTAGTCTGAGTCTGACCTGGAAAACAGAGTCCACGCCTGGTGCCTTCAGGGGTAACATAACTGGGGCACTAGTGAGAATTATTGGAAGAGCCAAAATGCCAGAGGTGGTGAGGAAACCCAGGGAGCCTGTGCCATCCAAGGGCTGGAGGGACAACAGGGAGAAGACACTGTGAGGTCAGAGAGTGACACTCCTTAACGAGAACTGCCACCCATGAGGCGTCCCTCCTCCTGCCTTCCAGTCCCCTACCCAAGCCCTCGCTGGCCAACCTAGCCAGAGACCAGTAGGCCAGGCATCCCGGAGAAAGCAAGCTTCAAGGCTCAGGATCGCTGAGGCAGAGCAGAGCCTGGAGGGACAGGGGAGCTGTCCCAGGCAACCGCAGTGGAGGTGTGGGGTGGTGGGAGGCAGGAGGAAGAGAATTCATTCACCATGTGGGGGCCTGGGAATGCCTGAGTTCAGTTCCCTGCTTGAAACTCAGAGGCCTGCATGGAATGGACACGATGAAAGAAAAATTACTTTTAAAAACCTCATTAGCACCCAGATGTTTTGTTATTAGATAATAATTTAATATAAAAAAGAAATGAAATGATTACAGTCATACACTATCATAATATAATCAATGTTCCCATGAGATCTGAATTTCCTTCTTTTCTTACTTCTCTGAAGGCCCCTAAGCTTTCGGGATGCAAACACTGTTTCCTCAGCACATTAGCCAAAGCAATTACATTATTTATTAATGGTGCTTATTTAATTTGATATCTTGGGAGTTTTCTGTGCCTGTCTGATGTCATTTGGGAAACAGGCCTTTGTTTTTCATTTTTGTTTCTAGAAAACAGATTTGAGAGTAAATTATTCATGGGTTTGTTTAATTTGGGGCGGGGGAGTTTAATTATTTTGAGGCTCTGTGTCATTTTCACTTCCTTTAAAGACTGCCAGGAGTCAAGCAGCCATCCCTAAATGAAACAGAACACTTTGCTCATTACTTTTTGGCTAATATTTATTTTTTCCTGGATTACTTTTCATTTGTGATAACAGTTTTTATTAAGGTAAATGATTTTATACATGTTTGGCGATCCATATGTGGCCTTTGTAGTCAATGAAAAATGACGATGTCATCATTTCTTCAAAAATGTTTCCTAGACTGTAAGCCGCCTGAGAGCGGGAACCACACTTTAACCCTCTTTTTGAGAATGCGGATTCACATTTAAAGGGTATAGACCACGTGTAAAATATTATGCAGTGCAAGTTAGAAATATGACCTGGGCCGGGCGCGGTGGCTCAAGCCTGTAATCCCAGCACTTTGGGAGGCCGAGACGGGCGGATCACGAGGTCAGGAGATCGAGACCATCCTGGCTAATACGGTGAAACCCCGTCTCTACTAAAAAATACAAAAAACTAGCCGGGCGACGAGGCGGGCGCCTGTAGTCCCAGCTACTCGGGAGGCTGAGGCAGGAGAATGGCGTGAACCCGGGAGGCGGAGCTTGCAGTGAGCTGAGATCCGGCCACTGCACTCCAGCCTGGGCGGCAGAGCAAGACTCCGTCTCGAAACAAAAAAAAAAAAAAAGAAATATGACCTGATTTCATTCTCACAGCAAGATTGCAAATGAAGGGTTGAGAGACGTTTGAGGTCATAAATGAATCGATTGGCTATGGCCACTCCAGCCTCTGGCTTCTTTTTTTTTTTTTCCCGAGACAGGGTTTCACTCTTGTTGCCCAGGCTGGAGTGCAGTGGCGTGATCCCGATTCACGGCAATCTCTGCCTCCCAGGTTCAAATGATTCTTCTGCCTCAGCCTCCCGAGTAGCTGGGATTATAGGTGTGTGCCACCATGCCCAGTTAATTTTGTATTTTTTGTAGAGATGGGGTTTCATTATGTTGGCTGGGATGGTCTCGAACTCCTGACCTCAGGTGATCTACCCGCCTCAGCCTCCCAAACTGCTGAGATTACAGGCATGAGCCACTGGGCCCAGCCTCACCTTAATAACCTCCCCTAAACCTAGCATAACGACAATCATAATGACTGGATAAAATTCTACTTTAAGAATGAATGAAGAAATACAATGGTAAAGACACATTTCAGAATTACTCCTGAGAAAGGATACGGTGTCAACTGGTGGTCACGCAGTGAGTTTGCTTTTAATCCCCCATGGGTAATCTGTTGGTTTATTGGTTAGGACAATTGGTTGCAAATGGCAGAAACTCAATGCAAAGTGACTTAAAAAAAAAAAAAAAGCAGTTTGGTTCATATCATCATACAGTGTATAGGAAATAAGAGCTGCAGGCATGGCTGGATTTAGGTGCTCAGACAATGGACCTCTTTTCATCTGAAAGCTCCACATTCCTCTGAGTTGCTTCCATTTGCAACCATTGTTTCGCCTGGTGATGCTGAGATGCCAAACTGAGCTGCTCAAATCCACCTCCCAGTCTCTTAGCAGTTCCAGCAGCCAGTGTGTCTTCTGATGCCTCCCGCAAAAGACCAGGAGAAGGTTTGATGGGCTCTGAGTGTGTGTCTGTCTTCCAGCCATTCCTGGGCCCTTCCAACCATTCCCAAGGGCTGGAAGTGAGGTCAGCAGCACCGAAACTGCTCGGCTTTCAGGGAAAGTGTGTGGTCTTAAAGGAACATTAAGATTCTTAGGAGGATGAATCTAGTGAAGCCAAAACACGTTCATGTTCCTTTGTTGAATTTTGAGAAATGTGTTTAAATGCTTGTCATTTCTGATGATATCTTAAGCTTTCAATGTTTGACTCACTCTTCCAGAAGATTCCAGCACGCTCCATTGTCTCTGTGTCACGCTCCGTGGGGGAGGCCGGGGTGTGGGTGGTGGACTGTCTTCTTTCTGCTGGCTGTGCTCTGTTTGTGAGTCACGGGGGCCCCCGTTCTTAAAGCCGTTGCCTAGGATCTGTGAGGAAAGCACAGACTTGAGGTGCTCGTTTTGTATTTGACTTGTCATTTCTGTAACTGTCACCTAGAGACTCGAGGGGTCTTGGAGGGGAGCAGAGGACTCTGGAGCCAAGACCCTTTCTCTATCCCGTGCATCCATCTCCCAGGGTGCAAGATGCCAACAGCAGCCCATTCCCTAGTCAAATGACTGCAGTGCACAGAGACGCCTGCAGCAGGCGTTCCAGGTGATAAGGAAGCCACTGGTTGCAAGTATGCGGTATTTAACAGGGAGGGCTTCCTTAGTCTTGGATACTCTGGCTTTCTTCCAGTCCTGGTTTCTTCCCTACTTCAGGGTCTGGCTGGGTCTGTGGGAAGTCCATTTTCGTTTTTCCATATACCCCGTTTTCTCCGTGGCCAGCCCAAAGAACCTGGGCTTTCTGGGGCTTTACCTCTGATGGCCAAGGAAGCATGCTCTTCCTGTCTGTTCTGCCATCTTGCCTTCCTATTTTGCATAACCAGCTTCCCTGTCCTCGGAGTGACTGCACTCGTGGATCTCAGTCGGAGAATCAGTTGGGCGGCAAAAGAAGGCCTTGTCCTGGCTTTTGCATGGTGCTGGCGGGTTCTGAAACCCAAGACATGCTTCTCACCTCAAGGCGCTCAGGGTCCGGCTCTGGCAGGAGGCAGATTTGCACAGGAGGGCCTGGATGCAGAGACTGAGGCCTCCAGCAGGAAGGAAGGGCCCTGAGCAGGGAGGGACGTGGGCTCAGCCCAATGAGCAAGCAGCACTTACTTTTCCTTCCTGGTTCCTTTATTTTTCTTATTCTTTTTACATGATTAAGACATGATTTAGACAAAATAAAAGTCACCCCTCCCTTTTTTTGAGACAGGGTCTCACTGTCACCCAAGCTGGTGTGCAGTGGTGAGATCTTGGCTCACTACAGCCTCCACCTTCTGGACTCAAGTGATCCTCCCACCTCAGCCTCCCGAGTAGCTGGGACTATAGGCACACACCACTGCACTGAGCTAATTTTTTTTTTTTTTTGTAGGGGTGGTCTCAGTATGTCCCCCAGGCCTATCTGGAACTCCTGGGCTCAAGTGATCCACCTGTCTGGACCTCCCAAAGTGCTGGGATTACAGGCATGAACCACCAAACCCAGCCAAAACACCCTTTTAGTGTTCAGTTCAGTGCTTTTGAGTTTATTCAGAGGGTTATATGATCACTATGATGTAATTCTAGAACATTTTCATCATTGCTAAAAAGAAAACTCATACCCTTTAGCAGTCATCCCCACTTTTCCCATCCCCTTAATCCCTGGCAACCATGAAGTCACTTCTTATTTCTACAGATTTACCCACTCTGGTCATTTAATGTAAATGGAATGATATGGCGCATGGCCTTTGGAGCCTGGCTGTGCACTCAGAGAGTCTTCCAGGCTCATCCACGCTGTAGCTGGTGTCCCTGTCTCATTCTTTTTTGTTGACTGAGTGGCTTCACCATTTTAAAAGCCCACCATAAATGTAGGAGAGTCCGAATTGCTCCACATCCTGGTCTGGCTCCTTCTTTTTTTCTCCGTGCTAACTGGTTATTTCTTTTTATTTAAAATTTTTATTTTAATCTATTAGACAGTAGGCTTAATTTTCAATCTATTATTTAGTTTCATATCTCTCAGTCTCCCGTGCCACCATTTATCCAATTCAAATAAACATCTACATACACATACATCTAGATCACAATGGAATATTCTCTTTGCATAGCAATAAAATATGTTTATGATTTTATAATAGAGATTGGATGATGATCTCAATCAGTATTTCTCTAGCAATCACTATAGACAAGAAAGCCAAATTAGTCATTTTATCATGGGAAGAGTTTTGTGGGAAATTTTGTGGGGAATTTTTGTATGTTTGGTTGGAAATAGCAGAAACCGAATGGGAGAAAATTTTTGCAACTACTCTTCTGACAAAGGGCTAATATCCAGAATCTACAAATAACTCAAACAAATATACAAGAAAAAAACAAACAACCCCATCAAAAAGTGGGGAAAGGATATGAACAGACACTTCTCAAAAGAAGACATTCATACAGCCAACAGACACATGAAAAAATGCTCATCATCACTCGCCATCAGAGAAATGCAAATCAAAACCACAATGAGATACCATCTCACACCAGTTAGAATGGCAATCATTAAGAAGTCAGGAAACAACAGGTGTTGGAGAGGATGTGGAGAAATAGGAACACTTTTACACTGTTGGTGGGATTGTAAACTAGTTCATTATGGAAAACAGTATGGCAATTCCTCAAGGATCTAGAACTAGATGTACCATATGACCCAGCCATCCCACTACTGGGTATATACCCAAAGGATTATAAATTATTCTACTACAAAGACACATGCACACGTATGTTTATTGCGGCACTATTCACAATAGCAAAGACTTGAAATCAACCCAAATGTCCATCTGTGACAGACTGGATTAAGAAAATGTGGCACATATACACCATGGAATACTATGCAGCCATAAAAAAGGATGAGTTTGCGTCCTTTGTAGGGACACGGATGCAGCTGGAAACCATCATTCTTAGCAAAGTATCACAAGAAGAGAAAACCAAACACCGCATGTTCTCACTCATAGGTGGGAACTGAACAATGAGATCACTTGGACTCGGGAAGGGGAACATCACACACTGGGGCCTATCATGGGGAGGGGGGCGGAGGGAGGGATTGCATTGGGGAGTTATACATGATATATATGATGACTTGATGGGAGCTAATGAGTTGATGGGTGCAGCACACCAACATGGCATAAGTATACATATGTAACAAACCTGCACGTTATGCACATGTACCCTAGAACTTAAAGTATAATAAAAAATATAAAAATAAAAAATAAAAAAATAAAAAAAAGGAAATAGCAGAAACCTCAAGAAAACTTAAGCAGAGCTATCTCTGTCTCTGTCTCTGTCTCTATCTCTGTCTCTGTCTCTATCTCTGTCTCTGTCTCTGTGTTTATCTCTGTCTCTGTCTCTATCTCTGTCTCTATCTCTGTCTGTATCTCTACTACAATCTACAGAAATTTCTCATGGAATGCAACTAGAAAGGCCCTGCTTTGTTACAGGGACTGGGAACTGGAGGCCAGTGTGCTCACTGCTCTCTGCCCACTGGTTCTTTACTTCTTTCTCTGTGGTTTCTCTTCCTTTGCTGCTCAGTTCATGTAGCCAACAGAAGACACCTGTCTGCAGCTCCTCAGGCAGACAGCCTGCCTCCTGCCTCCTGCCTCCTGCCTCGCTTCCACAACCTGGGGAGGCCAGCTGTCTGAGCGGCCCAGCTTGGGACAGCTGCCTACTAAGAGTCCGGTCTCATGTGGGCAAAGGCAGTCTTACGCATGCACAAGTGCCTTCCAGGAGCCCCGTCTGACGTGGACAAAGGCAGTCTCATGCGTACACAGGTGCCTTCCAGGAGCCCGGCACTGCAGACGCATTTATAGGGATCTTCGGACCTATATGGTTGCCTCAAAAGATGTTGGTTACAGCAAGCCATGTAGGTGGCAATATGCGGAAGGGAGGGACAGGGTAAAGGCTGAGGACAGATGGTCTAAGAGAGGAAGAAACTGAGCAGTTTCAGGGGAAACTGCTCAGGGGTTTCAGGGGAAAGCATCATTCTGAGTGGAGGGGAGCAGCATAGAGCACCTCACGCATCCATTAGCTGAAGGCAGTGGTTGTGAGAAGGCAGTCTAGATTATTCCTGAGATTCCATGACCAGCTTGTAAATGCTGAGGCTCCAATCAAACACCCTGTCCACAAGGCCGCCCTCCTTATGGATTAAGAGTTCCTGGGATGAAAGACCACGCTCCTCTGAAGCAAATATCACCTCAGTTCGACTTGCCAAGGAATGAGGAATAAATAAATGCATCTGGAAACATAAATACATAATAAACAAAATTAAAATGGCAATAGGACCCAGTTTACCTTGCAAGTCACCTCCTTATTTTAATGAGAGCTATTTTATTGCACCATTTACCAGCCATGTGTCCAAACAATATAAAACCTTAATACCGCAACAAGATCTCACAGTGCTTTCTGATGGCAATTGTAAATTTGAGGGGATTACTACTTGTTAAACTAAGATTAAATATGGCTATTAAAATTCCGCAATGAGGATCTAGAAGAAAAAGCTTTATTTCTGCCGTTGCACATGAAATGGCTTTGATTAAAGCTCCGTGAAATACAAAAATATTCTATTGTTATGGGTTCAGTCTGTGTAGTAGCAAAGAATGAGTTACTTGAAGCAATTACTTTTTCTACATCTAAGGATAATAGGTTAGAAAAGTAAAACA
Source organism: Trachypithecus francoisi (assembly GCF_009764315.1). Lineage (NCBI taxonomy): Eukaryota > Metazoa > Chordata > Mammalia > Primates > Cercopithecidae > Trachypithecus > Trachypithecus francoisi. Next base: position 3,268,521 of record NW_022681456.1, read on the forward strand.
AGTTGGTTTGGGGTTGGCTGCCAAATATTAAACTCTGAATCATTCATGTGGAGTACAATTTCAGATGAAATACACTCATCATATCTCTATAATTTTGATTTTTTGTGATTAAGATGAGGTTAATGCATAATGAAAATAGTGACTTATTGCCTCATAATGCCCACAATCTAATAAATGCTGTTTTAAGTCTCTTCTGAAGTTTAAACACACTGTTTATATTTCAGTTCAGATGGCAGAAATAAATGATTTAATCTTTGGCAAGGGAACAATTGGTTATTCGTGTAAGAAAAGAGAATTACATCCTCACCTCACACCATACAGCACAATAAATTCCAGAAAGATTGAAAAGTTAAATCTAAGAAAATGAAACCAAGTAAATAGAGGTGGTTAATGATCATCTTTCAATATGAAATCAGCTTTCCCAAACCTAAGAGCAAAGAAAGAAACCACAAAGGATAAGGTTTATGGTTTTCACTACATAAAAAGCAATAACAAAAGCAAATTTCTATATGTCCCAAATACCTAACTACAATTTAAAAGGCATTTAGCTACTGGGGGAGAATAATTGCTGTGTACGACAAAGCATTAACATCTTATTAAGGATGTTACCTTAAAAGACCAGTGCACCACCTTGAAAGACTAGTGCATTATTGAAGAAATAGGGAAAAGTCATGAGCAGTCAATGGATATAGCAGGATTAAAAACTATTTATGTTCCCTAGTAGCAAAAACAAAAAATAAAAGGAAAAGCACAATTTAAAACAATAATGAGATATGACTTTTCACCTGTCACATTGGCAAATCCCTTTTACAACATTAACACCCTGTTATCTTTGGCACTATTAATATTTTGGAATAATTTTTTTGTTGTGGGAAGGGCTATCCTGCATCCCAGGTCTCTGTCCTGTCCCTCAATGCCAGGGCACCTTACCCCTCTAGCTGGGACAAAGAGACATATCTGCAGACATTACCAAATATACCCTGGGGGCAAAATTGCCCCCCGTTGAGAACCACTTTGTTAGAATATGGGGAAATAGGTAGTCTTGTACATTTCTGGCTCAAATTTTCTGGAAGACACATTGGACATATTTATCAAAAGACTTAGTAATGTGCATCCTCTTTTATCTAGGAATTGCACTCTTAGTATTATCTTAAGGAAAATATATCTATTATAATATCCAAAGCCTGTTTATAACTGAAAACAATGATAAATCATCTAGTCTCCAAGAGTAGAGAGTGAGTAGTTTGGTACAGAAAGGTAACATCATAAGCTGGAATTTCTATAACTATGATAAACCACAGCAAATGGGCACAAAAAGTCTAGCCACAAAATAATACTTAGTGTGGGATCTCATGTAGGGAAGGTTAGGGGCAGGGGCAAGTGTAAATGCACATAGACAATGACTGCCAGGACAATTATCAACATATTCTGCTGGGTGGCAGATTATGGCTCTATCTATTATCTATTGCTATAAAACAAGCCACACATTGAGTGGCTTAAAGCCACATTTCTCATCTCCTTGTTTCTGTGGTTCAGGAATTCTGGAGCAGCTTAGCTGGGTAATCTCAACCCAGAATCTCTCATGAGGCTGTGGTCAGCATGGTGGCTGGGGCTGCGGTCTCATCTGAGGGCTCACCTGGGGCTGGAGAATCCAATTTCCAAATGGCTCACTCATGCTGTTGTGGCAACAGGCCTTCATTTCTTGTCATATGAGCCTCTCTATGGGACTATTTTATGGTTCCCATGACAGGGCACCTGACTTCTCTCAAAGCACATGCTCCAATAAAGTGAGAACAAGGAGCAAGATATGGCACTTTTTATGTCTGACCTTGGAAATCATCCACTGTCACTTCTGCTGCATTCTATAGATTAGGAGTGAGTCAGTGTTCGGCCCAGACTGACTCAGAGGGGAATTAGGTTTCATTGAGGGGATGGTGATCAAACAGTTTTTGGAAATATTTTGTAACTACAACAATGGGTGATTTTAGTTTTGCTTCTTGGTGTTTCATTGTGTTTTTCAAATTTCCTATCATGATGGCGTATTTATAATCAGAAAGAAAAATATTTAAAATATTTTGAGATTATTTTGGCACTGAGTTGTGGTTGGTAGTGGGGAGATTCATATTACATGCATGTAAGTATTCCATTTCCATACCAGAAGAAGGTACCACCTCGTGATAATAGCAAGACTCACCATTGTTAACTAAAAAATGACAAAATACGCCAAAGGGCAGGAAAGTGGTGTGATAAATAACATATACCCGAGTTAGCTCACTGGGCTGATCTCATCATCTGGGAGAAGCATAAAATATTAGCTGTGACTTTTTGTTGGGCACCAGATCCATGCACTTAAGATATGGAGGACTTCACCCTTGGATGACTCATGGGCACCTCAGACACATGTCCCAAACTGAGCATAGCATCTTTACAGACAGAACAGACAATCTGGACTCCCTGGAGGCTCCTCTTAGTTTTGCAAACAGTTGGCTCAGCCAGTCTGAGGTACTCAACAGAAAAGCATGCTGACATCAGCATCTGAGTCCTGGAGGTCTCCTTTCAACAAGACCACTTCAATGTTACATGATCCCTTAGCTGCTCCTGCCCCTTTCCCTCTTTCCAGTAAAAGAAAAAACAATTAGAGCATGTCAGAGGTAGCATACACCTACCGGAGTGCATTCCTGGTACATAAAGTCCAGCAAAGATTGTCCTAATCAGTACCCTTTCTGGAAAACTGAGAGCTCTGGGGATCATATGCACTATGTTATTTCTTTGCTTCTCAGTTTTCATCTACAAAACTTCTTTTATATTCATACTGTCAATATTCTCACAAATAGAAAATATCAAGATTAAGTAATTAATGATGCATTAATCCATTTAACATGCATTTATTAGGGAGTTGTTACGTGACACTGACAATGGAAAGTAGTGAGGGTGCAAAGATGAGGAAGACATGTACTCTGCACACCACATTTTTTCATAAGAAGCACGGCAACATGACACACACACGAGCAAGGGTGTGTCCAGAGTGTTTGACAGCACAGAGGTGGTGAGTGTGGCTTCCTGGGAAGGCAGAGCAGGCTTGTGGGGAAGGAGGACATCGCATCTAAGTCTTTAAGGGAGAGTGCACCCAGTAGACAGAAGAGATGCTTTCTTTCCAAAAAAAAAAAGGAATCATATATGCACATGAGTGGAGTTGGGAAAGACCACAGTAACTCCAAGGGGTGTCTACTGGGAAAGTTTGAAATCCTGAATATGTGGAAGAGAGGTGCAGGGTGAGGTTTGAGAGGAGATAGGACTCATGTGACAGGTCCAGGCATTATCCAGAGGTCATTGCAAAGTCATAAAGGAGTTTAGGCAGGAAGAGAACGTGACTATGTTTGTATTGTTGTAACATCATTTTGGTGATGGTGTGGAGGCTTCAGGAGAATGAGCAGGGCAAAAAAATCAAGAGAATACTATCACACCCTGCATGAGAAATCGCGGTGGTCTGATGGAGGGCAGTGTGGTGCAGATGCACTGGGAAATGACAGGGTTTGATGATTAATTATCCACAGTGGCCAGGGGAGTGAACCCCTGGAGGAGACATTCAAATGCAGTGAGCTGTGCAGAACACGTAAGATAATTTACAGATATAGGAAATAGAAAAATGGGAGGGAGGGAGGGCATATTTTTGGAGATATTATAGAAAATCTAAGTTTTCATTATCTAAAAAAGATATCCCATAGGCAGGTTGAAATTCACTCCTGATCTCAGGAGCAACCTCCTGGATAGATACAGGGGCCACCTCTTCATGGTTTGTGTTTCAAGCTGTGGTGTCAAAAAGATGACAAGGATAGCATATAGAACTGAAGAAAGAATATATGCCCGGGGGACACAGAAGAAACAGGTGGAGAAAAAGAAAACCACAAATAAATACTGGGGAGGAATCACAAAGAGAGAAAAAGCAAGAAATATTGTTACAAAACTAGGGGATCACAGCCTCAGGAAGAAACAAGTAGACAGTGTTAAAGTTATAGAAAAATAAGACAAATGAGAAATTAAATACATCCTTGAGGTGTACAATTAGCAGGTCACATGCAACACTGTTGGAAATGGTTTCCATAGACTAATGGGAAAAAGATAAATTGCACTGGGCTTAAGAGTGAAAAGTCTATTTAGAATTGGCAGATGAAAGACATTTTCAACAGAAAACTCAGATCTGACAATGGAGGACAAACAATTATTTGTACTCTATGGCCAATTAATGAGCAAGGCTTCTATTCTTCAGAAGATTTAACATGAGCCAGACTTACAGATGAATGACAAAATTAATAATCAAAATTTAATGTCCATTGTAGTTGAAACTGCAACTACAAAGCCAGTGGAATGTCAATGCCCTTTGAAAGAGGCCTATTACTGATGCAAAATGATACCACTTATGCATGTGATTAGTATAATAAAAGAGAGAGAATATTCTTGAATAACTCTTAGGCACCCAAAACTTTATATCGTCTCCAGTTTAATTCATTCTTGTAACTCCAGGCTGCACTTGTCCCCAAGAATAAAGGAAAGCATAAACGTTGATGCTCAAATTACACTGCGTTTAGTTCTTCTCTTACTTGCCGCTGCCTCTTTCCCTAGGACTCATCTCTTGGGTAGGCCTGGGGAAGACACTGCGCTGTTTGCCATCCCATGATGGAGTCTTGTTTCTAAGTGGCTTAAACAAAGTGGTAATTCATTGGCTCATATTGAAGACCTGCTTCGAGAGCAGGTACAGACTTGGTGTCAAGAACAGGAATCAAGCCCTCAAATTCTCAGGGTTTGCTCCCCTTTCCCCATGAAATGTTGACTTCATCTCTGGGCTATGCGTTTGATCAGGTGGGGGCCTAGTTACTGGTGCCTCTAGACCTTACATCCTTTTAGCCTTTCCCCAGGGAGAAAGAAAAGCTTCTGTCTCCATGTTCTAGTTTGAAAAGTATCAGGGAAAGACTCTGCTTGGCCCTCCCGAGTTACACCTCCACTCCCTGGACCAGCCACTGTTGCCCAGGGTAGGCGGATGACCTCATTGGATAGGTCCAGTGCAGGCCACATGCCCAATCCCACAGCAGGGGCAGCCAATTATGGGACAATCAGCAAGGAGGTGCTGGGAGGATACACCTGCTAAAATCCACTGTAGTCCATTCCCTACTTCTACCATCAGAGGCTGCACAGAAAACATTCCTGGCCAGCTTCACCTCACTGTGCAAATCAACCCACGAATATAAATGCTTGTGTCTCATACACCCCATTAACCCCAAAATACCTCCTGGCTAAAGGTTCAGGAGCCACATTCGCACCCTCAAGTTCTGTTTGCAGGTACAGAAACTGAGGCTTGGATCGTATCTCCTCTAATAAAGGCAGAGATTTGAACCATCTGGATGAGTTAGGTCCCTCTGCCCCTCACATTACACCTTGCAAGTTTTGAGGGCTTTCAGCATTTGAATTGGGAGAGGTGAAATTCAGCAGGCACTCACAGAATTAGTTTCTGGTTTATTACCCCATTTATCCAGAGTTGGAGTCAACAGTCCTGAGCTTCCATCTCCACTTGGAGATCAGAACACAAGGCTGTGTCTGAAGCATGCAGAACCCAAAGCCCGGGCAGAGCCACAGGATGAGCTGGACACTGGGGTCAGGAGACCTGCTTCTGGGCCTGGCTTTGCCACGGTGCAAACCTGTGGCCTTGACCTGACATTAAAATGTTTGTGTCTTGGTTTCTTCATCTGCAGAATGAACAGGTGTCCCTAAGACTTTTCAGGGTTTCTATTGTGGGACATGGTTGACTACCCTTGGGCACACCAATACTCTGCTCCTGGTAGCTCAGGCACATACAGGACTTTGTTACTGGATGCCCATAAACCATCTGTTCCCATAACCACATCATGGTTCTTCCCAGTGAAGCTGGTCTCCCTACCCATGGTACATGTGGTGTGGTGGGTTAACGCCCGTGACTTAAATCTACTCCAACTGGATGATTCCAAAACTCTGGTCTCAAGGACTGATTAAGCAATGGGACTATGGTCCTTCCTATTTAGGGTGAAGAGAGTCAGGCTGATCTGACTTAATGGCATAAAGAACCTTTTTTCAATGATCGCATATTTTGTGGGTCAGAAATTCACAATGTAGGGATGGGCTGCTTCTCCTCCACATTGACTGGGACCATGATTGGGAAGACTTGAAAGCAGGGGTAACCAGTTGGCTGGTGCCTGCGGTTTCTGAAGGCTCAGGTACTCACCTGTTTGGGGCTGCAGCCAGGAATCATTTCTTATTCATTTTAGCATCAGTCCACATAGTCTTGTCTTCCCTCACCCAGCATGAAGGCAGAGCTACCTGGGGAAGCGCGCTTTGGAGGAGGAAAAGGACGGGGGCACCTTCGCTGGTCTCGGAAGGGAACAAGGGGAACCTCTATCTTTAGCTCCAGAGTCACTTGGAGCTAAAGGCTCCAAGCTAAAGTGACAGGGCTGGTGTCCAGCTGGTCAGGAACGGGCACCCCTCCCTGCCCATGTGAGCCGCTGCGTTTTCCTGCTGCTGCATGTGTGACATAAACGCCCCAGCAACACCATTGAAAATGGTAAGTCTGACACTCAGCTTGAACTCAGAGGTGCAACAACTCAAGTACAAAACCTGAAAATGTCACACCACAGACTGGTCTATATCCCAGTCAGCATTTTTTCCCAACTGTGTACACTGCAAAGAAAAATCAACAAACAGAACTTAGACCTGCAGACTTCTCATCTTGGAAATTTTGCAATTGCATAAAGGTGTGTGTGTGTGTGTGTGTGTTAACTTTCCAAGCCTTGGAGGTTTTTAATGCAGAATAGCAAAACTTTAGCCAAAAGATCAAAGTTCTTATTTTCGAACTCCAGGATGAGTAAAGTTGATTTATAGGAATTGTTCCTCTTCTTCATTGACGTTTTCAGAGATGGAATGTCAGCATAACACCAGAAAGACTTTCACTGGGGAGTTTGAGCCCCGTGGAGACAATTTAACATCATGCTAAGAAAATCTGTGCCTGGCCTCGACCCTGCAGAAACCCAATAAGTTATGTGATAGCCAAATAGAAAACTGAAAAGGAAAAACAAAACATTTTGAAAAACACATGCCTATTTCTGTAGAAAACAGTAACTATCAATAGCTTTCTTTTTGAAGGCTAACTAGATGCTGGGTGCCATTCTATGATATCTTCAGTTAATTGTATAACAGCCCAACAACTTAGGTGAAGGTGTAGCCTACGTTTTTTAAGATAAGGAAACTAGAGCTCAGAAAGGGGAAGTAACTCGGCAAAGTCACAGAGCTGCGAATTCTATCCCCAGCAGGGGCTCCACTCCAACCACCCTGCAGCACTGCCTCAAAATGGCATTGAGTGGGGAGGCTGAGGCAGTCAGATCACCAGAGGTCAGGAGTTCGAGACCAGCCTGGCCAACATGGCAAAACCCCATCTCTACTAAAAATACAAAAATTAGCGGGGCGTGGTGGTGCATGCCTGTAGTCCCAGCTACTCAGGAGACTGAGACAGGACAATCGCTTTAGCCCAGGAGGCAGAGGTTGCAGTGAGCTGAGACTGTACCACTGTGCTCCAGCCTGGGTGACTGAGCGGTACTCTGTCTCCAAAAAAAAAAAAAAAAAAAAAAAGCGTTGAGTGAAAGAAGAACTGGTAAATAATAAGTAACCGTGAGTTTCATGGGGACTCCCCCTCCATGGGAAAAAAAATACAACCAGGGGCAAGTCATTTGCTTCTCTCAGTCTCAGCTTCCCCATCGGTGAAATGGTGGTCTGATGAAGTGAACGTCACACTTGCGTTTTATTGAATGTTCACTAAGTTGAATGACTGTTCCATCAAAAAACAGCAGGTAAATAGTCTCCTCTTCAGATATGAGGAAGATCACGTTTCGTTTCAGGCTGGGTGACGTAAGGAGGTGGGAGAAGGAAAGCCATTGATTGATGAATTGATTTTAACACTCTTACAGGGGTTCTGCACGATTCTTCAGTATCCGGAGCCATAGAACAGAGCAGTAGATAAAACAGCCAAAGCTGTGGCTCTCAGAGAGCTTAGATTCTAGCTCTGGGGGAGTGGGGAGTGAGACATTGAACAAATAGACTATTTAGGTGTTGATTAATCTCATGAAACATAGCACGGGAGAAGATAGAAAGAGATGGGTGTTGCCAAGCAAATGTCAGGTCCAGGGAAGGCATCTGTAGTAAAGTGGTGTCAGCCAGGTGTGGTGGCTCACACCTGTAATCTCAGCACTTTGGGAGCCCAATGCAGGTGGATCACTTGACATCAGGAGTTTGAGACCAGCCTGGCCAACCTGGTAAAACCCCGTCTCTACTAAAAATACAAAAATTAGCTAGGCGTGGTGGCGGGTGCCTGTAATCCTAGGTACTAGGGAGGCTGAGGCAGGAGAATCTCTTGAACCCGGGAGGCGGAGGTTGCAGTGAGCTGAGATAGAGCCACTGCACTCCAGCCTTGGGGGTGACAGAGTGAGACTCTGTCTCTAAATAAATAAATAAATAAATAAATAGTGATATTCAGCAGAGACCAGAATGACAGGAGAAAAGAGAATCTTACAGATATCTCATGGAAGGCTGTTCCCAGCAGAGGGAGCAGTCTCTGCAGAGGCGTCTGTCAAGGACAATGCTGGTGTCGTATGGAGGAGGAGCCTGGCTGACTGAAACAGGAGGCAGCTCATGCACAGCCTTGCAGGGCATTGCAGGGACTTCAGCTTTGCACTGAGTGGGCTGGGAGCAAGGGGACAGTTTTGAGTAAGAGTGACAAGATCTGACTTATATTTCTCCAGTATTTCTTAAGGCAGGATGGAAGCAGGGGCCCAGCAAGGAGGTTGAGTTAGAGGAGAGATAACAGATGAGAGATGATCTTTTGGTAATGAGAGGATAACTCAGTCTAGACCAGTTTAAGCAAAAAGTGGCATTTATGAGCCAGACGCTTTGGCTCGTGCCTGTAATCCCAGCACTTTGGGATCCCAATGCAGGTGGATCACTTGAGGTCAGGAGTTTCAGACCAGCCTGGACAACCTGGTAAAACCCCGTCTCTATTAAAAATACAAAAAAATTAGCTGGGTGTGGTGGAGTGCGCCTGTAATCCCAGCTACTCAAGAGGCTGAGACAGGAGAATCACTTGAACCCAGGAGGCGGAGGTTGCAGTGAGCTGAGATGGCACCACTGCACTCCAGCCTGGACGACAGAGTGAGACTTCAGCTCAAAAACAAAAGAAAAAGTGGGGTTTATGTGGAAACTGAAGTGCTTCGTGGAACATGAGTAATGATGAGAACTAGGCACTACAATGGCAGCCAAACTTTCTCTGTCTCTTAAATATCCTTCTTCATGTGTTTCTTACTCTAGTTCTCCATGCTGGGGCAGGAAATTTGAGCAGCAACATCCCTGTTCCACATCATATATTCCAGATATCCAAAGTGAAATTCTCACTCCTTCCAGGTTCAAAGGTCCTCAGACAGTGCTGTACTTGGTCCGGTTTAGGTGCCACCTCTAGATTAATCTTCAGCTACCGCACCATCTTGTGTTTGAAACACAGTGGGTTTCATCCAGCGCGAGGAGGTAGATGATCTAAGCATCTGCCATTTATTAATAGGCATCCACTCAAGGTAGGCACATATGTGATTAACACTAGTTTTGCTAGCAAAGAATGTTTAGCTAAATTGTCATTTTTTGAAGGCTAACTTTAGAAAGCATTTTGAAATATCTGATAAATACATATGTTTTAAGCACAGATTTTTCATAATGGATTTTATAGAAGTTATTTCCAAAGTGGTCCCAGTTCAGGAATGCCAGATTAAAAAGAAAAGAAAAGAGAAGAGAAAAACAAACCTAAACAGCTTGGAGTTTAGTTCACTTGAAGTAGTCCCTGAAAAACAGCTGCAGACATTCATGAATAGCCATTTTCAGATCACACTGAAAATAATCACAAGGAGGGGCCAGTTTTGGCAATGAGAGGTGTTTTCTTGTTAGATTTTTTTTTTTTTTGAGACAGGGTCTCACTCTGTCACCCAGGATGGAGTGTAGTAAATCATTGTTCACTGCAATCTTGAACTACTGGGCTCAAGCAATCCTTCTGCCTCAGCCTCTCAAGTAGCTAGGACTACAGGAATGTACCACCACACACAGCTACTTTTGCTTATCATTGTTATTGTTATTATTATTATTATTATTGTTTTAGACATGGGGTCTCACTATGTTGGCTAGGCTGGTCTTGAACTCTTGGACTCAAGTGATCCACCTGCCTCGGCCTCCAGAGTAGCTAGGACTGCAGGCGTGTGCCACCACACCTAGATAGTTTTCCTTACTGCTTTTGTGGAGATAGGGTCTCACTAGGTTGTCCAGGCTGGTCTTAACATCCTGGGCTCAAGCAATTCTCCCACCTTGGCCTCCCAAAGTGCTGGGATGACAGGTATGGCCACTGTGCCTGGCTGGATTTTTATTTTCTAAATTATTGTATCCTTATGGCAGTGTTTTTAAAAGGCAACAATAACTGTGTCTATGACTTTCCTCTTTCTGTTTCTTTTTTTTCCTCAGATCTAATGTGAGAAGATTGTATTAGGTGATGGCTGGGATGCTCCAACCCTAAGATTCTCCACAATACTGACATGATTCTGAACTTCTTACAAACCCTCTTGTCTCTAACTCACAGGCAAAACCATGTTCTTCCAGGGCAAGATGCAGCATGCTCCCTGACCCTTCCTTCCTTCCTTCCTCTCTTCCTTCCTCTCTTCCTTCCTTCCTTCTTTCCTTCCTTCCTTCCTTCCTTCCTTCCTTCCTTCCTTCCTTCCCTCCCTCCCTCCTTCCCTTCCCTTCATCCCTCCCTTCCTCCCTTCCTTGCTTCTTCTTCTCTCTCTCTCTTTTTCTTTTTTCTTATGCCATAGTGAAGGAACCAGCATTTTTGCTTTTCTTTGAGTGACTCATTGTATCTTGGAGAGCCGTTGTTATAAACTATGTGTCCCCAGAATTCATCTGTGGGAATCTTAAGCCCCAGTGTGATGGTGTAAGGAAGATGGGACTTTGGGAGGTGATTAGGTCAGGAAAGCAGAGGTCTGGGAGTCCCCGGCCTCTCCTCTCCCACCATGTGAGGTCATGGCAAGGAGAAGGTACCATCGACGGCTAGGAAGCAGGTCCTCCTCAGCCACTGCATCTTCTGGCACTTTGATCTTGGACTTCTAGGCTCCAGAAGTGAGAAAATTAAGGTCTTTTTTTTTTTCTTTTTTTTTTTTTTAAGCCATCCAGCCATGGTATTTTTGTTATAGAAGCCTGAGCAGCCTAAGACAGTAGGGTGGTGATGAAGGACAAGGAAAAAGTGGAGGATCCTGCTGGCAGCCTCTTATTTGGAAATGATTCATTTGAACAACCAACATCATAAAACCTCAGTGCTGGCTGGCTGGACCCACTCGACAGTGATCAGTTGTTTGGCAGATTTTAGAGAATGACTAAAGTTCGACTCAAGTAAGAATGCATATGATATAAATTCTCATGTTTCAATTTTTAAATCAATTGCAAGATACTTTGATCTACATTCTAGGCAGCATGGAGGGTGAAAGGTAATAGCTGTGGACACTGAATTGCAGGATTTCCTGAATGAAAGCGTGGGAGCTTGGTCATGTTTTTTATTAACTTGAGATAATAAGAATCACTGCCAGTTTTAAAAAATATAATGTGACTCACGAAAACATGACAACGTGTGCATGTTGGGTGTAAAGGGAGAAGTCAAGGCGTTTGTTCCTGGAGGAAGAACTAGTTGTCCTGAGCTGCCACCTCTGGAGCACTAGGGGTCACTGCAGGCCCACCAATGCCATGAGCAGGGTGCCCGCGTGCACCACGTTTGCCAGCTGCCTGTCCGTCCCACCGCCGGGCACGACCGCTCTCCCTGGCTGTGCACAAGAAAATGTTTGAGGGTCCAATCTCCAGGTGCCCCCTCTCAACCTCTTTGACCTGTTAAAACAATAATCTAGTGTCAAATACCATCTATATGGTGTCACATACTCTACGATTTGGGGTAATTTAAAATTATCTTGTAAGCCAAATACAGAAGAGTACCCTCCTGCTGCTGCGTTTATTTCCAGACCCAGAGAGCTCACTATTGTCCTCAGTCACTTTTTTCGAGACTGGAATCTCTCCTGTGATGAGTCAAACATTCGTTGACAAAGAACTGGTCATATTCCATCCCAAGGGAGTAATCCCCAGTGAATCCATTTCAACACCGAGCCCACGCAGGCTTTCTGACAAAATCAAACACTGGCATGTAAGAATTGTTAGACGCAGGCCGGGCGCAGTGGTTCATGCCTGTAATCCCAGTACTTCGGGAGGCTGAGGCAAGCAGTTCACTTGAGGTCAGGCATTCGAGACGAGCCTGGCCAAGATGGTGAAACCCCGCCTCTACTAAAAATACAAAAATTAGCTGGGTGTGGTGGTGGGCACCTATAGTCCCAGCTGCTGGGGAACCTAAGGCAGGAGAATCGCTTGAACCCGGGAGGCAGAGGTTGCAGTAAGCTGAGATCACACCACTGCACTCCAACCTGGGTGACAGAGCGAGACTCCGAATAACAAATAATAACAATAATAATAAAAAGATTGTTAGAGGCAGTCTTCATAAAGACGTATGTGCTATGTGGAGGTGGGGTCTCTTCATTCCGACTTGCACTGGCTCATCTGTGGGGAGGGAAGACGACAAAAGTGGCCCTTTACTCTTCTACCATGGAAATCTCACACGAAGAAAGGCAGACCGCTCAGCGGAGTTAGTTTTCACAAAGAAATTGGAGTGAACATCAAGTTAATTACTTGGGGAACTTAGGGGCTTTTATTAAGAGAGAAAATTGAGTTAGTCTAAACCAGAAGTAGCCACAACCCTGTTATTTCAATTCATGTACTCACTCCCCAAAGCGCCCTTTAATAACGTCTAAATTGGGCCATTGACAGTATCCTCAGACTTCAGCTTTGAAGCTGGTGTATACATTGACAAGCAACAACCTCTTGCGTGTTTACGTTCTCTTTGATGTTGGCAAACTCACCAAATTGCTGGATAAACCCTTTCCCTTTTTGGCCACTAAGAGATCCTCTAGGGCAGGATTAACTCCCTGTGTATCCATTTCATAGACACTTTTTAATTTTCCTTTTTGGTGCAGTAGCAGAGGGGCTATTTTCTTCTTCTTCTTCTTCTTTTTTTTTTTGGAGACGGAGTCTCGCTCTGTCACCCAGGCTGGAGTGCAGTGGCCGGATCTCAGCTCACTGCAAGCTCCGCCTCCCAGGTTCACGCCATTCTCCTGCCTCAGCCTCCCGAGTCGCTGGGACTACAGGAGGTGCCCGCCACCACGCCCGGCTAGTTTTTTGTATTTTTAGTAGAGACGGGGTTTCACCGTGTTAGCCAGGACGGTCTTGATCTCCTGACCTCGTGATCCGCCCGTCTCGGCCTCCCAAAGTGCTGGGATTACAGGCTTGAGCCACCGCGCCCGGCCTATTTTCTTCAATAATAATCGTGGGATGTGTACGTCTGATCTGAAGATCTCTGCAATGGGTTAATTGATTCCCTGACAAAGGCCTCTGTAATCTAAGAGCCCAGCCCTTCAAGTCCATTAGACACATTGATTTTAAGTGGACAAAGGAAATCAAATCATTTGGATGCTTAGTTCCGAGAAGTAAATTGATCTTTTTGACGCATGTCAAATGGACTCATTACTGGCTCGTGCTGCAGGCCACATCGATGCCAGTTTTCTCTTTTGTTTGAGGTCAAGTCCTCTTGGAGGGATGGGCAGGGACTGAGTCTGTTCCTGGGGAGGCCGATCTCTGGTGGGCCCCCCCTCTTCCTTCTTATGGTGTGCTGTTAGCTGAGCCCCACAAAGGGAAGGCCCACACCCTGCAAGTGGGTGGCAGAGTGCCAGCTCTCAGTGATCACAGAGGGAGGCGCCCTCAACAGAGCTCACAGCTGCCCACACAAACCACGTGCTGGCAGATGGATTTCCAAGTCTGGCCTGGACCTCAGTGTCAGTCAACCCCACCACCTCATTCTCTCCACCCCAGAAAACACCACCAGCCCGGGACAGGGCGTGTTCGGAAATGGCAGGGTTGGGACTTGCTAGATGAGAAGTTAATACAGGTGTTCTTGAGAAAGAAGAGAGAGACCGAAAATCAAAGTAGAAAGTAGACACAGGTTCAGCATTCCAGGGGCCAGTACACACTCATAGCTCTGAAGGCCGACAGGATGGCCCGGCACGTTGCGCTGTCTCTGAGCTGTGCAGCTCTTGTCCGGCCGGCCTCCCTGGACTGGGCCTGTGATTGTTCCTGCAGCCACGTGCATGGCACACGCAGAGGCCTCTGGATTTGGCCCAGTGGGAGGCAGAACAGGGGCCCCGTGGAAGGGATGGGAGTCTGGCATGCTACATTTTACCAGACGCACCTGTGCCAAGGCCCTGCCTCTGTGGCACTATTGGAACGTCAAGAGATCTTTCAAAAATGTGAATGGGCTCCTACAACTTCCCCGCTTGAAGCTTCACTCTGGCTTCCTGAGTCCCAACGAGGCACCTGCATCCCTCTGTCTCCTGCAGCTCCCCTGCACCTCCTCTCCCACCATGCTTTCCCTGGCTCACTAAGCTTCAGCCACATGGGGCTTTTTGCTCCTCCGTCCTTTGGGATGCCTCATGGCCTTTGCACCTGCTGTCCCCGCTGCCAGACAGTTGTAGGACCCAGATCTGCACTCTGAGGATCCTTCTCGTGAGAGAGATCGTGCTGCTCCGAGAAGCCTTTCCCGACCTCTCCAAAGGGCAGGGAATTATGCTGCCTGCGTTCTTCACAGGTTCTTCCTGAAAGGATCTTGTTCTTTGGTGTGCTCGTTTCCTATCTGTCCCCATGGGAATAAAATTTCATCATGGGCTTGTTCACTATGAAGCCTCCAGGGCCTGGCCAGCAGTACACCCTGAATAAATGTGTGTTGAATGGAAGGAGGAACCCATATAAAACCCACTCCTCAGAGTGCCCCAGCCCAGGAAGACCCTCTCTTGGAACTGATGATACTTGTTCTCTGCAATATTCTTTAAAGACCCCAAGAGATCAAATACCAGCTCTCCAAGGGCATCCTTTGCCTTATTCCTGGTGCCTGGTGGAGGGGACAGAACACCTCATGTGTTCATTAGCTGGTGGTGGTTGCTGGTTCCTCCCTCCTTTGGACTCTCTTCATATCGTAAAATGAGCCAAAGCTTCATCGTAGTCTCAGGAGCTGATAGACGTGTTTCCTTGTATCCCACTCCTGCTTCTGTTGGCAGCGATGAGATCAATACGCCCCGTATTGCCTGGAGTGGTTCATTCTAACAAACAAAACCCTGAACCTCCATGACTTAACACCATGCCGTCTTATTTCTTGCTCACCCAAAATTCCATGTAAAAGAAGTGGCATTCCACATTTTAGGAACCAGACTCATTCCATCTTGCAACTCTGCCATTGCTGAAGGCTTGGGGGTTCTCCCTTGAATTTCTGCATTCAACTTGAAAAGGCGGGAAGAGACTTTGGGGGTTTCACAGGCTCCCAAATGCTCCCCCTGAAAGGGAGGCACATCCCTTCCTCCCAGATTCTTTTGGGCATAACCATAGCCACAATTAACCTTGCGAAGGCGAGGGCATGTGGTCTGGCTGTGTCTCCAACAGGTAGAGGAAGCAGGGGTGAGGGAACATGCTTCTGTCACAGGCTCCAGTGCATAGATGCATGCAGAATCCAGGCAGTCTTTTCAACAAAGGGTTTCCTGCAGATGCAGCCTTGCAGCTTCTCCTTGACCTCACCCTTGACCGAGGAACACTCAGGGACTAATCAGGTTAGAGGTACAAAGACATAATTAGTGCCAAGAAGTCCAGCATGTGACTTCAAAGAAGACTATTCAAGGCCTGCTGACCTTTCTGTATTGATCCATAAGTCAGTAACTTAAGGCAAATGCAGCACCATCCTATTGGTCCTTGCAGAAGAGGCTGCTCTGCGAGGTTCACCTGAGAGTTACCTGGTGAAGACATGGGTCACCTGGGGAGTGCAAATATTTTGACTTTTTAACATCTGCTTGTGGAGCTCTGGGAAGAGATGAGAAAGGGGGAAGGACAGAGAGAGGAGAGTAAAAGTAGGTCTGAATTTTAGTATGGTTAACCTGGAAGAACCTAGAAGTTTGATGATTCACACAATAAAAATCAGTTTCTCCTACCATACTTCTTAATGTGATTGGTGGGGGACTTTGCTCTCTCATTGACTTGCTGGGCTGCTGGCTAGGAGGCCCACCTTGTAGCAGCTGCGCCATCTCCAATGGTCCACTCTGCTCCCAGGGCAGGGCAGGGCAGGTACAGAGTGAGGAGTCACAGGTGAGCTTTTCACTGCCCCACCAGAGAAATGACCCCCATGACTCCTGCTCACATTTAGTTGGTCAACTGCAAGGGGCTGAGAAGTGTAGTCATCCATGTGCTGGGAAGGAGAGAATGACAGGTCTTGGCGAACTCGCACTGTCCTCAAAGGCACAGCATGGATTCTGCAGAGGTGCTCCTTCTGGAAGGATGATCTCTTGCTGGCCTTACCGGGAAGGGTGTGCAATGTTCCCAGTACTTACAGTGCACTCAGCATCAGAAGGCTTTCCCCACTCTTGAAAGAGACAATTGATTGGACCAGGCCTTTCTATTTCCCAGCCATTTCACGAATTTTGGAAAATTGGGAAGAAAGGGAGTTTCAAAAAGTTTCTTCGGCATCTTCAGGAGGGATTGATCTGGTGGCTGTCGCTTCACGCCAAGGTTTCCCAAACTTCATTACTCACCATCTTCCTGAGTATTGTCATAAAGAGAGAAGATGGTGCCTGCACCCGTATCAGTAGAGATTGCTAAATCCATTACTCATTTCCCATCTTCATAAACATACATAACTTGATATTTTTTAAACAAAATGCATCACCAAGTAAAAGGAGAGTGAGAAAACAAAAATAATAATCAAAATAAAAACAAATCGATGTTAATAGCTTGAGCTAGATGTTGTCATTGTGCAGAAAGAGCTTCCCTTTTTGTTTAAAAAACATTTGCAATTACTAAGAGGTTGTTCCAGAGTAGCTCAGGCCTGAACCTTTCTCCTGGATGCAATCAGAAGGATTGGAAGAGAATGGCTTCAGTTTTACAGGATGCCCCATCTTTAGAGGGCCTGCCAGCATCCTCTCATCCACCAGTGGCATAACCCCTGCTGTACTTGAATTCCAGCTGCTTTCTGCCTTTATCAACCCTCAAACAAAGTTGGCATTTCTCAAAAACTGCTACAGGGAATGTTTTTGTTTTATTGAAAAACAGCAACAAAAACTGATTAGTGTAAAAGCCTTATCCACACAGCATGAACAATTAGTGCAATTTAATTACCGACAAAATTAGGCTTACAAGTTGATTTATGGCCCTGCAGATGAAACACATAGTCTTGGAGGAAAGCAGATTTCTTACAAGTAACTTGAGACAGACAAGGTGGGAAGTTGTCCCGGGGCAGGGGCTGGAGTTAGGGACCTATGAGCCCTCAGCATCCATCTCCAAGTCTTTCTAAGTTTTGCTTCCCCACAATCAGCTGTGCTAATTAACCAAAAAAGATTAGATGTACCAGGGAGAATGGCATACTGGAGAGAGAAAAAGTAAGAAGTCATTCTTGCATCTTATTTTAGCCACTGATTAGGTATCTGAAGTCGCAGCTTCCCAAAAAACCTTCCATATCAAAGAGTCGAAAAAACTTTTGTTTAGCCAACTACGCATAATGAAGAAAACGTTTAACATTTTAGGCAGCAGCTGGAACTTGACAGTCACCTTTTGTCTTCACACTACAGATACAGAAACATTTTGCAATGGCAAAAAGTTATTTGATGATTACAATTCAGGGGAAAAATTCAATCTGATATAGAAAAACATGATTGTTTTTAATGAAGAACAGGGATCACTTGTTTCTAGTCAATATGTTTGAGAAATGTTTTACAAATAGACTCAGTGTCACAAATAGATGATTTACAGATAGACGAACTGTAGCGTTAAGGATGGAACCTGGATTATGCATTCGGTGCGGGCGTCAATTTTGACACTCAGAGACCAGGTGAAGTGTCCAAGAGATGAAAGCTCAGCTCTCTCATCACCCAGGTGAAGGAGAAAGGGGACCAGTGGTTCCAGCAGCTGTTTCGCAGGCCGGCAGGATCAGCATCACCTGGAACTTTTTAGAAATGGAGATCTGAAGTCCCACCTTGACCTGCCGAGTTAGCTCTGGGTGGGGGGCCCAGCAACCCAGGTCTAACAAATTTTCCGATGACTCTCCAGCTGGTTCAAACTTCAGAAACAGTGAAAGAGACAATCTCTTAGGGTCTTTGCAGCATTGACTGTTAGGAATTTTATAGGTGAGCAATACAAACAGAAAAGGCAACAAGTTTAAGAAACAAACAAAAGATATTCAGATAAGCAGATATAGAATGAAAGAAAAGAGCACATCTCAAAGGGCATGAACCCAGAAAGACAATCTTCTATAGGACAGCAGTTGCTTTTTTGATCTTCCTTGAAACTTTGAAAGCTAAAAACTCTTAAAGCATTGGTATATTTCTGCAACTACAGGCATACAGGATAAAAAGTCCACTACCCCCTCAGTCAGATGATAACGACCCATTTTTATCTACTGAGGCGAATTCACCTCGTTAGATTCAGGGGTTGTTGGTTTACAACATTCCTTAAAAATTCTGAATGCTTTTCCTCCCTCTGAGCTTTGATGGGGTTAATTTAAAGGCTCTCGTGGAGCAAAGCAGTCCTTGGTCTAAAATTTACAGGACGGTGCTTAGGGATCTTGATATGGGGATGTCTCAGTTGGAGATTCCGGGAGGTGTGAGTGAGAACCATGTCTTTTATCTTCTCAAAGCAATGTTGTCTTCTAATGGATCCATTTCCTGTTCCCAGTGAGCTCTGGGGAGCATACATGAAATGTTTCTAAGGACGCTAACTTGGGGGATCGTTCTGGGACGGGGCTTGAGGCCAGCATGACCTCAGTGTGGCGTGTGACTTCCTCACTCCCATCCCCGGGAGATGCGCAGGGCGGGGCGAGGGCCCCTCTCCAGCCATCCATGCGCTCTCCCTAGCGAAGAGCCTCAGATGCCCCCGGGCTGGAGGACCTCCCCTGGGCCTGAGGTTTTGATGACGAGGGGAGGCCGTTGGCCAGCTGGACACCTGTTGGGAGAGTGGGTGGCTCCGTCCTCGGGGTGCCCTAGCGCTGGGAGCCCTCGCCCGCCGCCACCGCGCGTCCGCACTCGCAGGGAGGGTGGCAGGGAGGCTGGGCGTGGGGTGGCCAGGGGGAGGTGGGATTTACTTTGCGGATTGGGGCTCACAGCTGTCATTCCGAAAGGGTGGGGCTTTTTAAAAGCAGACAAATTTTTAAGGCGAAAGCCCCAGCCGGCTCCTGGCACCGTGGCGATCGCCTCCGTTCCGTTCCGGATGCGGTCCTTGCGGAGCCGAGCCCCCGCGCCGCCTGGCAGGAGGCAGCTGCGTTGCTCGGCCGCGTCCCCGAGCCGGCGGGCCCTCCTCCGCGCACATCTGGCCCGCCTCCCCCGGGCGCAGGGGGGAGCCCCGCGTCTTCGGAGCCAGCCGTGCGCTCTGCGCGCGTAGAGCCCCGCGAGCCCCAGCCGGGCCCGGGGCCGGGCGGGCCGAGGCGGCGGCCGGGGAGCAGCCGCACCCGCCAAACTTTGGGTGCCGGAGCCGCGCGCGCCCGAGGCCCGAGGCGCAGCGGCCCGCCGGGGATGGGGGCTGCGGGCCAGGGAGCCCCGGGCCGCCCAGCCAGCCCGGCTAGCCGCCAAGGGGGCTCCGCGCCTCCTCTGCCCGCACCCCGGGCGCCGCAGCCCCGCCACCCCGGCTCCGCCCGCGCCAGCGCCCGCTAGCCAGCCCCGGAGTCGCCGGAGCCCTGTGCCTGGAGGTGCCCCTGCCTCGGCCACCGGGGGCCACTCTTCGCTCGGGTAAACAGGAAAGGAAATACCCCTCGTGGATTAAAAAAAAAAAAAAAATCTGCTGGGGGCGAAGGAGGGAGGTGGGGTTTGCCTGCGCGCGTGTTGGACTCCAGAGAGCAACTCAGGAGCCCGCGCGCAGTCGTAGCCTCCCGGCCCGGCCATGGACTGGCGGGAGGAGGGCGCAGGGCGCCTGGGCTGCTCAGGCCCCTAGCCGGGCGCTCCCTCGCCACCAGCCCCGCTCCGGGCCTCTAGGGAACTGAGACGGTCTCTTCTTCGCCTGGACGGCGCCGGGGAGCGGAGGATCTGCGCACCGGATCTCCAGGATGTGCCCGTCTGAGATGGGGACGCTGTGGCACCACTGGTCGCCTGTGCTCATCAGCCTGGCCGCCCTGTTCTCCAAAGGTGAGGACGCCGCGGCCACCTGGGCCCGGGAACTAACTTCGCCTGGAGTGAGTGTGTGGGAGTGTGCGGAGGATGGGGGCGGCCGGGAGAGAGGGCTTGTGTGCATGTGTGTGGTGTGCGCGCGTGGGAACGTGCGCTCCTGCAGCAGCCAAGCTCCTCAGACGCCCCTTGGCCGAAGGTGCTTGGCCTGGAGCACTTGGGTGGGAGGCCGTAGGTGAGACTGCTAAGGAGCCGAAAGGAAAGGAAGGCTGTTTCCTGAAAGACTTTTCCGTAAAGGGAGGGAGCGGGAGGACTGTTGAGAGGAAAGGTGGCCTCTGGAGGGCTGAGCCGGCTGTCGGGGGAGGGGATTGAGATGACCAGGAAGATTTCTGGCATTTGAGATTGACTTTCCCTGGTGGCACTGACCTATTTGGAAATAATTGTGGAGCACTCCTGTTGTATGGAAATACTATTTTGTGTATTATAAGCTGCCAAAAATATAGCCTGGGGGGTAGCTCTGAAGAAGGGGGCTGGGTTTCTCCAGGTCTGCCGCTGTGGAGGTTTGGGCACAGGGTCTGGCTCTCACCCTTCTGTAGGGTGCTGGGAGCAGCGGCCCCGCAGGGTGCACGTGGAGTTTCAGCTACAAGTTGTGACCCGAGTTATCCCAGCGGGGCCCTGACTTGAAGCCCTATGTCAAGGCAGGAATTTCCTCAATGCTGCCTCTTCTCTTCTGCCAGCATCCCTGTCTGTCATGGGAAGAGCAAGTTTGGAAGCTCTGGACAGTCATTCTAACTTGAAGAGAAATGGTGTGATTTGTGCGGGCGATTCTTTCTCATGATTGGCCTGGGCTGTTTGTGTGTGGTTTCCCCGCCCGGTGCCCCTGTCCTGCAGATAAACACACTGGGAGCAGAGTGAAGCGTCTCGGTTGTCTCTAATACGTGCTGCAAGACCACTGTACCCGTATTTTTCTGCAAAGATTTTTGAGATGAGATCGCTCTCAGAAACTTCAAAGCCAATTATCATGCACAAAGTCTTTTAATTACATGAATTGTCTGTTTTCTGAGTTCTTCCAGAATCATTGAGGTTATGTTGCTTTGGATCTGATAATAGATGAAGACAGTTCAAATGCTGAGTTTCTGTGCTGGTTCGATTTAGAAAGAGGAATTTACGTTCACCCTACTTCCCTGTCTTTGAAGTGTGTTTGAGATGGGCTCATGTTTCCTAATTATGAGTGAGAACAGTCCCTGGAATCAGAGCTTTCTGGATTTATAATGTGCACAGGAAACCAAAGAAAAGGTTGATGAATTCAATGAACCTGACTCAGGCAGACGTGAGATTAAAAAAACCAAAATCCACAGCAACAACAGCCCAGCATTTTTTTTTTTTTTTTGGTTGGTTCTCACTTGGTTTTATAATAGGTGTAGACGCCTTTGTGTTTATGCTGCAATAACAAGGTTGTATTAAGAAAGGTACAGAATAGCTTGGGAAATAGAACCTCACTACTGTGTTTTTTCACTGTCTGTTACTGATTTCTTTATTAGACTGAGCAGTGTTGAAGACAATTGTATTTGCCCTGATACTTGTGAACTTTTTCAACTGGGAACACTGAACATGTCCTTAAATGAGGTACTCTGTGATGTGGAAGCCTCTTTACTAGGTGGCCAAAAATTAACACGTAAAATGTTATGATAAGCTTAGCATATGACATATTTTGTGTGTTGAACTTAAAATAAGTCAGCCAGACAGTTCAAAAGTGAATCGGTTCTGTGTGGAGACTTTGTAAGCAATTATCAGAGTCTGAGCACATGGTAGATGATTCAGGATTAGTCACAATATGTCAAAGAACAAGAAAAAAATGAACACCCCTATTAGCAAATTGTATAAAATGGAATTTCATGATGCAGATATGATTTATAAATTCAGGGACTGGGCCATTCTCTTCCCAGTGTATTCATATCACCTCCCTCTAAGATTCTCTGATCACTGGAAAGTTGTCACCAGCTTGCAATCAAGTATGGACTGTATTTAAAAGGATTTTAATTGGAAGTAAACACACACACACACACACACACACACACACACACACACATACACATACCCCAAAGTGCCTCATTTGTCTGGGGCTGATTGAAAAAGAATATTATCAAGTGTTAAATACCTGTTTCCACATAGTATCATTTTTACTGTATTGTCTTTCCAAATAGGAATTTTTGAATGAAACAAAATACAGATTTTAATACCAGGTTAATATGCTCGAGCCTTACATGTTTATATTTCATGAGTAGAAAATGATTAGTCGTAGAACAAACCGACCGTCTTGTAGATATTTTTTAAAAACAAATAAAAATAAGATTTTATTGCTTGTACTTCTATGCCCCTAGGACCTAGAAAGTGTGGCATGACACACACAGTTTCCCCAGTAGCCTTGTCCTATGGCCCCTAACTTTTCTGGAGAATGGCCTTAAATGTTTAAGGTCTGGCTTTGCTGGTACCTTGATGTAGTTTGCAATGGTGCCAACCTGCAGATGAGTTTTAATGCATTACTATGAACTCTGTGGGAGGGGGCAGGTGTATGGAGGGTGGGCTGAGAAGAAAAATTAGTGAGGAGATTAGAGATGGGCAGAGGGCAAGGTGATTTTTAAATACAAAGTCAAGAGGGTTGCCACATTTAGGTTGCTTGTTACAATCCTCACGTGCATGCTTCCCAGTTATTTTCCCTTGCACATGCTGGTAAGAAAGAAGCAGAGGCTGAGAGACCTGCGACATTGCGAGTGGGGCTGTGACACTGTCGTGGTCCCTGTGCCGATGGCGGTGCTGGGCACGTGCTCTGCCTGCTTCCAGCTGAGCGCTGCCCATGGCCTGGGCAGTGGGCTTCTGGGAGCGCCTTCCTGAAGCTGCTTCTCTGTGTAGAGCTTCTAGCCTCTAATAATATGCTGAAACGGATGTTTCATACTTGGTAATATTGTTTTTCAATTAGCCCCAGACAGTTCAGGCACTTTGCATTGTGTGTGTGTGTGGTGTGTCTATTTACTTCCAATTAAAATCCTGTTAAATATAGTTCATATTTGATTTCCAACTGGGTGACAACTTTCAAGCGATCAGAGAATCTTAGAGGAGAGGGGATATGACTATATAGGGACATGAACTGAACTGTCCCTAAGCTTATAAATCATATCTGCATCAGGAAATTCCATTGGACACAATTTGATGACACTGCGGTGTTAACTGGGTCAGAGTGAAGCTTCTGGGAGGAGAGTACCACCCTTTATTTAAGGAAGCTGTGGGCCAAACAGAGCTTCAAAATACAGTGATCACTTCTTTAGGGGTCAAGGACTTTTTGGGAGAGGAAAGAATATCAGAAGGGAGCCAGTTTTGGGGAAGAGAGTGACTTTTTGCTTACATTCAAATTCTGTCAAATTAAAAGGACAAAGAATGAAGAGACCACTAAGTTTTGTTTTGTATGAATTAAAGAGTTAAAATATGATTTTATTAAAAATACGTATGTGCATAGAAAGGTAGAATTCCAAGTTTGAGGATCTGTTTAACTTAGTTATATTCTAAGAGCCAAGAAAAAGTGAGTAAACAACAAAAATTTCAAAAATATTTTACTATAGAAGCTGTGCTACACAACATTTAGAATTTATCTATCAATTTTTCTGTTAATCCAGGTGTTATCCATCTTTCCACCCATGCATTCACCCATCATTCCATCCACCCATACATCCACCAGTCCATCCATCCATATCCATCCATCCATCCATCATCCACCCATCTGTCTGTCCATCCACCAGTCCATCCTTCAATCCATGTGTGCATGCATCCATCCATCCATCCATCATCCATCCATCCCTCCATCCATCCCTCCATCCATCCTTCCATCCATCCAATCATCATTCCATCCTTCTATCCACCCATCCTTCCATCTATCCAACTATCATTTCACCCATCCATTCATCATTCCATCCATCTGTGTATTCATTCAACAAATATCAAAGGCCACATGCCTTCAGTGAGCACAGAGCTCAGCAGTAACTATTTCCAAGTGTTGTGAGGACACAGGGCAGGTACTAAAGCGTCCTTAGGTAGGGATGTTTAGTGCCAGTCATTCTTCTAGATGTCAAAGTGCCTCACACCATCGCTCCATTGCTTTAAATTGTAAGCTGAAACCTGGGCAGTTGCATATTCATCAGTCCCCTCTTTCTTCGTTCCCTCCTCTTTCCTATTTCATAACAGTAACTGCCTTCAGAGCACCAATGATGTACGCCGTACCGTGCTGGGCACAGGGAGTACCGTAGTAAGGAAAAGCCCAGGTTGATATGGTTACCATTCCCAGAGAACTTGCCATTTATAGGAGAGACAGGGGCACATGGGAATTACACAGAAAAATGTAAAGTTAGCACTGTGGGTGTGCTCTGGAGGACGGGGCAAGTGTCTCTGGATCTAGATACTTTGGCAGTTGACTTAGAGTAGCTGGGAAGACTCCCCTTGTCCGAAGGATAGGCTGGCATTACCGGGTAGACTGGGAGGAGTCAGGACTACCCAGGTGATCCACATAATCTCCCATCTTGAGTCTACCAAGAGACTGGGACACTGGGGACTCACGAGGACAGTGTGGCCAGGAAGATTGGGGAGAGAGCCCTGCGGATTTCGGGAGTGTGTAAAGGGAGAGGAGAGAAAGTGCTGGGTAGAGCTGGGGTGGGCAGAGGTCAGCACCCTCTTTCACTCCCAAAATTCTCCAGGTGGATGACAGATCCCACAGTCACTGTTTCATAGGCCATGTTGAGGCAGTTTGTCATTCTTTAAAGGTAGAAGGAGGGCAGGATGGATTTTAACTTCTATACAAAGTATGTATATGTTCCCTGTGGCTGCTGTAAAAAGTTGCCACAAACATGTGCCTTAACAGAATTGCATTCCCTGCAGTTCTGGAGGCCAGAAGTCCAAAAGCAGCATCTCTGGGCTGAAACTGAGGTGTCTGCATGAGGCACTGGGGGAATCCTTCCTTGCCTCTTCCAGCTCCTGGCAGTGGCTGCAGTCCTTGACTCGTGTGCAAGTGGCTTCAGATCTCTCCCTGCCCCTCCTCACATCACCTTCTCTTCTGTGTGTCTGTATACAAAACCTCCCACTGCCTCCCTCTTAGGAGGATACTTTGCATTTCAGGACCACCCTAGTGACCCACATAATCTCCCATCTTGACTTAGTCACGTCCCCTTTTAAAATTTCCGGAGAAGGTAACCAGCATGTGCAGATTTCAGGGATTTGGATGTGAATATCTTTTGGGGGAGTGCACTTCTGCCTTTCACAAGGTTGACATTCTTCAACTATTTTCTGTCTCCTCTCCTAAATTTTAACTTCTTCTAGGGGACAAAAAATAGGTATTTTTCTATCTCTGATTTCTCTCCAGTATTTTTAGCTTAGTGCTTTGGACATTGCAAGGCCTCCATACAGTTTTTAACTGTGCTCCTAAGACTGTGAAATATTGCTGGAGAACGTTTACCTGACAGTGCAGTGGCTTGATGCTGCCTTTTCCAGTAATTCAGAGTGCTGCAGGGAAAACTTTGGTCAATAATACCAGCTAATTTTTTGAGTAATTGCTGTATGGCAGGCACTGTGTGGAGTGACTTATTAAGATAATTTTTTGTGAATTTGCAGATAAACTCAATGAGGTAGATATGTGTTGTACCAGAAGTTGAAGTTCAGAGACGTTAAGTAACTTCTCCAAGTCATAGCAACGTAAAAGACAGGCAGAGTCTGAATTCTGATGCCAGAACCCATACCCCTGGCCATTCTGCTGACTTCTGATAATTATATGGAATAACTAAAACCAGGCGGTTTGTCAGACAGAATTGTTACATGGTGCCAGGCTTGCTGGGGGCTGAGTGAAGAGAGGTCTTGAGACCATTTTAGTTTTTAGCTCGGAGCCTGGTATACAGTTGACCCTTGATATTTGTTGAGCAAATGAATAAATCAACATCATGTTATTTAGTTTTCTCAGCCTTAATTTTTCCAGCAGCAACCAGAAATAACACCTGAAAGGGATTAAAATGGAGATTTACTTCCGAGACCACCAGAGAGGTTGAAGAGATTCTCTAATGGTGTGGAATGGTTTGGTTATCTCTTAGGTCAGCTTCTTTTTTGTTTTTGATTTTTGTTTTCCTCCTCCCCCATCTCCGTAGGTCAAGCTTCTTAAAGAACTTGCAGATATGCCCAATGGACTGTCTTCATGATCTATTTATTCATCGACGTCACTAACATATGTGTAGGGTCCTGGGCAGGGAAGAGTAGACATGGCCTCTGGTCTTCCAGGACCAAAAGTGTAGGTGACACATTAGTGGTCTCTGGGAAATTATAAAGAATGAGGAAGAGGCATGCAGAATGAAGACACAGACCCTTCCTGTTTGCAGAAGGAGGATGCTTGATGCTGTGAACGTATGCATTGTTGATTTTGCTATTTGATGCCAGACAGCACACTTGAATGAATTGTGGAAATGATATGGTAGGGCCTCTTACAAAAGGAAGAGGAAACCAGCATGGATTTGTTGTGACATGGGACCAAAGACTCAGAATATTTTCAGATGACTTTGTCATTTATTAAAAAAAAAAAATCTGCTGTAGGAAGAATTAAGGGGTACATGCAGCAGTCAGAGGCCAGGTGCTTCCTTTACCCCTGTCCTTAAACACTGGTTTCAGGAGTCACCCAAGGTGCACTCCCTCCAGAAATTAAGAATTGATAGAGAAGGAAGGCCCTTGACCTTAAAAGTAAACAAAACTGTGGCATGCACCTGAAAAGTGACTGAAGTACATAGTTTTAGAGCAGATCAGTCAACAGTTACAAAGGTGAAAAAGATGTATTTGAAAGAGAATTCAGATAGCCACTTCTCCTCCCTTAGGAAGTAAGTAAAGTATTTAAATAAAGGGAGATTCAGATGCACATTTGAAAAGACAAGAGGTTCCAAAAAAGTGTTTCACTTTTAGTGACATTAAGTTATTCTTTTCACGAGAGTGACATTAAATGTTTATGTTTATGGGAATCTCCTTCTGCAGATTCATGAAGAAGATGTCTGTCAGATTTCCTTGTTGTTATTTGTTTGTTTGCGTTTTGGTCAGGAAAGCTATAGTGGTGGATGGGAAGATGCTTCGGTGATAAAATAGCCTGCTGAGACTCAAAGAGTGTTTGGCACCTCTCAGGATACTGTGGCAATAAAGTACTTTGATATCAAAACAGATGGCGACATTGCCCTGCCTGCTCACACTCCCTGCTGCCCTGGCCTCTCCTCTCTTGTGCAGATGGACACCTGGCAGCCACTGCCTCTTGGAACAGCAGAAGGCACGAGACAGGAAAGTCAAGGCCAAGCATGATGGCTCATGTCTGTAATCCCAGCTCTTTGGGAGGCCCAGGTGGGAGGATCACTTGAGGAGTCCAGGAGTTCAAGACCAGCCTGGGCAGCAAAGCAAGACTCCATCTCTACAAAAAACAAAACAAAGCAAAATGAACCGGGTGCGGTGGTGTGTGCCTATAGTCCCAGCTACTCTGGAGGCTAAGGTGGGAGGATTGCTTGAGCCTGGATGTTGGAGGTTGCATTGAGCTGTGATCATGTAATACACTCTAACCTAAGTGACAGAGGGAGACCCTGTCTCCAAACAAGCAAACAAACAAACAAACAAAAAAGAGACAGAATAATCAGCTTCCTGACTTTTGATTTCAAAAGCTGGTATCCAGCAATAGAGAACAGATTTGGAAGAACCTATCCTCCCAGGCATATGGTTTCTCAGCCTTTCTCTTCCTCCTTCACTAAGTAAATTTTTTTTTACTAGGGGAAAGGGCAGGAGAATTTGGAGGGCAGCTTAGGTGCTGGCGGGCTTTTGAGCTGCTCTGTGCCACGTCACTCCAATGACAAATTAAAAATATACTAGATTGACTTCGTGGATATACTGGGAGAGCCACAAATGAAGACACCCTGTCCTAAATGGCCTGGAGAGGAAGCAGAAGGAATGTTTGCATGAGGTGACCAGGCAGCATGCCTGAGCATGGCTCAAGTAGCAGAATCTTTTCCTGGCAGCCAGGGCTGTGCAGACATGGCTGAGGAAGCCCAGTTGGCCCGAGGAGGCCTTGTGGTCAAGACCAGGGAGGCACACACCGCAGTCTGTGTGGACTGACCCCAGGAGACCAGATGCCATTTGTACCAATCACAAAGCCCTCCTGGTTGTGGTGGTCACTCTGAACCTCTCAAAACTTAGAAGTGATCCCTGAAATCATTGGGTGGGGTGGGAGTGTGGCAGTATCTACAGAGCTTTGTTTTGCTACTGGATGGAATGTGGAATGAAGATAGAGATTTAAGTAATGTTACAAACAAATGATTCAGTGCTGTATTCAGTGTTTACTGATGCTGGGCACTGGGATTGGCGCTCATGCCAGCGCTGTTGTCCATACAATGGTAACGTGTACCTGGGTGGTGCTATGCTTTGGTGGATTCCCAGCAGCTCAGATGGTAGCAGATGGCGTGGTGTCAACCTTGAGCATGTTCCAAGGAGACCCCAGGACTCTGTCCCCAGCCCCACCCAGGTGAACATTTGCATCAGAGGCTGGCTGTCCAAACAGATGAGCTACTTCATGCAAACCTCAGAAGAGCAGCTACACAGAAGGGGTGGAGTGGTAAGGACGTTGCATAGCAGAATTGTGACCAAAAGCTCTCCCGAGGACAATCTAACCTGTGAGACAAAGGGGATATTGCCACATGCTGAACGTAGGTCCCACACACTGACTTGGGAGGTACGAGAGGGAGGAGTTTGAGAGGAACACATGTAAAAAGACTTGAAGATTTGTATGAAAATAAGCTTAGTAAGAGTTGACAGTCATGAAACTGCCAGAGAAGACAAATGAGAAACTACACTAACAAGGAAGGTGTGAGCTTTGCGGGGTGTCTTGTTGACGTATCTTATGGAAGCGGAGGCCTGGAAGGCCAGGAGCACTCATGAATAATCACAGTTTTATCATTATGGATGTGGAATGTCCTCGTGCTTTATCTTGATTCCACACCATCAGGACTCTGTTACGTGAAGCTTCAAGTTATCTTAAGAGACTTAGGAGTCCAGGGTTGTGCTGATTTTAGATGAGGCTGACCCAGGGCCTTTAAGGATCCCACCACAACATGCTTCATCGCTCTCCACCTTTCAGCCCCTGTCTGTTTCTGCTCTACTGGTGGATAGGCCTTGATATGGCTTGGCTGAGTCCCCACCCAGATCTCACCGTGAATTGTAATAATCCCCACACGTCAAGGGTGGGATCCGGTGGAGATCATTGAGTCGTGGGGACGGTTTCCCCCATATGCTCCCATGGTAGTGAATAAGACTCACAAGATCTAATGGTTTTGTAAATGGGAGTCCCCTGCACAGGCCCTTCCCATGGTAGTGAATAAGACTCACAAGATCTAATGGTTTTGTAAATGGGAGTCAGAAGTCTGAGGCAGGAGAATCACTTGAACCCAGGTGGTGGAGGTTGCAGTGAGCTGAGATCATCCCGCAGCGCTCCAGCCTGGATGACAGAGTGAGAGCCTGTCACAAACCAACCAACCAACCAGCAAACAAACAGACAGAGTCCTGAAAACAGGTGCCGTTATACAAACATAAATCAGGCCACTTCCTAAGTGTGTCCATTTTGAATGTCTCCAAGCAAAGACTACAAAGGCGTGGACAGCCCAGGGTTCTGGGCTCCTAGTAACAAATTGTAGCATCTCCAACACAGCTGCTTGTAGCCATAAATGATGGGGGGATGATGTGGCCTGCGTGTATAGAGATTGTGTTTGAGTTAAGTAATTCCTACGGCCAGGGGAAAAAAATCCAAATTTTACAGTTATGCAAGTGCATTTATGAAAGATATGGAACGTCCATAAAGGTAGTAAGAAAAAACGAGGAGGAGGAGAGGGAGGAGAAGGGAAGAGGGGAGGAGAAAAAGAAGAAGAAATATCCTTTGGCCCATCTGTTCACTCAGATCAAGCCAGAAAAGCAGAAAGCTAAGCAATTTGACTCACATAACATTCTTTAAATTGAATTATACTTTGGCATGAGGTTATTAGACAGTATTGAGCAATAGTCAAGAAAGATTGGTAGAGATGGTTTAAGAATATTGTGTATTAAACACAGATTTTTCCTCTTCTAGGACATGTTGGAAAAACTTTTCTTGGGCTTTAGTATCAGGAGAAAAACAGCTGCATTAATCCTGGGAAACAGTTTCTACTTTATCCAGTGAACACTGTGAATTTTATAAGCGGTCACATGTTTGGCTTTCTTTAACTTCTAGGACCCTCAGAGCTAAATTTGCTATTTGTAAGGATGGGCATTTAAGACATGCCTCCTGTGAATACGTTTTTTCCTTGGCTTTATTTTATTTTTCTATGCTTGTTCTGTCTGTTTTCTTGCCTACTTAATTCATCCCATTGCGTTTATTTTTTGTGAGCTACTTCAAATTATTTTTGAAATGAGAAGTAAAGAGAAACAATTTTACTACCCAAAGATGACTGCTTCCCATTTTGATATATTTCATTCTAGTTGTTTTTCTATGAACTTTTAAGCCAGTTTGGTTCACTCTGTATACGGTGCCTGTAATTTGTTTTCAACCTTTCTGAGTTCATGTATTTATGTAAGTATTTCCTCGTGTTTAAAAATGTATCGTGAATATAAATTTAATGTCTGTATCATGGCTTCAAAGTTTCTATGTTTGCTGGACAATTACATAATTTGTACTTTTCTACTATTATAAGAAATAATTATCTTTGTGCATAATTTAAGTTTTGAGTTACTTCCTTAGATAGACTCACAGTTACTTAATCTCTGGGCCAAAAAAGTATGAGGAGAGCTTTTGCTGCCAAGTTCTTTCCCGAAAGGGCTGCACAATTTTGCACGGATATTAGCCAGATTTGAAAGTATCCAGTCTGCTGAACCTGATGCTCTTAGCAATGGCGACTGTCAGTTTCTGCTGCACCGAACAGCATTTACACAGTGCTTCCGTGTGCCTAGAAAACTATGCGGAAGTCTTCATGAATAGAGTTCTTGCTCTTTGAGGATGTTGCTCTCAAGGCTCCAGAACCCTGTTTTGGTCAGAGTGTGGTCCTTTGCCCTGAGATGAGTTGGCTCTTGAGGGGTGAGGGATTTGAGTGGATGAGGTCACTGAGTCTGATCAGTGAGGAGGACCCACAATTGCGTGCAGCAGTTTCTTCCAGGTATGCTTTCTGAAGTGGGCCCCAGTGAGAGGACGTCGGTGGACAGACGACGGGGAGGTAAAGAGACTTTGGCTTCAAGGTTATGAGGAAGAAGGAAATGCATTTAAAGATGGAATGGCAAGGGTGACATTGAGTCACCGGGGAAGAGGAAACTCCTCCAGGACCTGCTGTTTGGGCATCGCTGTTATCAAGCAGTCAGAACAGCAGGTTTCTCTATATTTTCATCTGGAATGAAAGTTCCCTGATTCGGTGACCTCCATGGAATTCGGGAGGCCCCCTGCTGCCTTAAAACTTTCTCGTTCAGTCCTAGAATCTATTTGGTTTGAGTATTTTATCTTCAACAGGAAATATCAGAGGTATGAGGAACCAAGCGTATGAATCTATTTTTCAATCATTTTTGAGGACAAATTATAAACATAATATGGTAGTCTCTGAGGATACAGATATGAATATGAGATTAACTCTGCCCTCATGAGATTACAGTCTAGTGGGGCGAAATGAGGCAAGGACAGTGATAAGTATCTCTGGCAAGCTGTATAATACAGCTGCAGAAGAATTCGCTGATTGCATGATGCGAGGAAGGACTGACATTTTTGGCTTTCATGTAACTCTTTAGAAATCTCTTTTCCACGATTGTGCTTCTTCTGTGTTGGCCATGGTCTTCACTGCTGACAGCAGATCCCACTGTGGTAGAGACAGGTTTATTAGAGCATAGAAGGTAGCAGCTAGACTCCTTGTGCACCAGGGTGCCAGGGTCGGGTGCCAGGAACACCAGCAGCCAGTGGGAACTCCCAGCCACAGTATGTTCCTATCCTGGCCCCAATCCCAATAGTACCATTGCCTTCCTTTCAGCACCTATGGTAGTGGGGCCTGGCAGGACTACCCGTAAATAACCAAAGACAGCACTCTAGAATATGTAAGCAGGGCTGATCCCATGTGAAACCATGGCCTCATGTCACTCACTGCCCTGCTCCAAGTTCCAGATGGATGCACCTGCTCAACAGGACCCAGGCCAGGCCAAGAACCCAAGCTCTGAGAGATCCCTGCACATCCCATTTGTAGGACTGGAGCTTCTCTGATTCAAGGAGTCACTCCAGAAGGAACCTAGAACTGGTGTTCTGTGTGCCAACTGTCATACTCACAGAAATCCTCATCTTATTACAGTTGAATTTGGATACTATTGACCTTGCAAAAAGCCACGTTAGAATATGTCATAGGTGTCATGCTTCTCTTTTCATGAGGCTTCCAGGAAAGGATGTGAGGATCCTAATTTTGTG
The DNA here is from genome assembly GCF_009764315.1 of Trachypithecus francoisi. Lineage (NCBI taxonomy): Eukaryota > Metazoa > Chordata > Mammalia > Primates > Cercopithecidae > Trachypithecus > Trachypithecus francoisi. The sequence continues at coordinate 3,301,368 of NW_022681456.1, forward strand.
TTTCTTGCATTCCCTTTCATGATATTGACAGGTGCATACTCAATAAATGGCTGATTTGGTTTTGATTTTTCTAGATGGGTTCTCACTTTTCTAGCATTTCAAAGTATTCTTTGTGTGTCTTTGAACTGGAGGCCCTCAAGAGGAAGAACTGTTCCTTTTTTTGTCATCCCAAAGGCCTCTGGACTACTGTCCTGGTCAGCATTGAACAGATACTATAAAGAAAAAAAATCAAAGCAGATCTTCCGTTACAAGGATCTTTCTTTAGAATCTGAAGCAAACTATAAGATAATGTCCAAGAAACTGTGGATTAAATGGAAGAGTTCCAGCTCATTTCATGGATTTAAGGAAAACTTTTCTAATAATGTTTTAGTAGCAGGTAAAAAGGAAATTCTGAAGTTGCCTAAGGGGTACATTACTTAGGCCAGGTTGGCTGTGCTGCAGGAACAGGCAATGCCCATGTCTCGGTGGCTTAATATGAGAAAGATTCATCTGTTGTTCACTCAGAGTCCAGGTCAGCACAACCCTGGGGAAAGGAGGGTTCGAGGACCATGGAAGATGCATTTAACATCCAGATTTGGAAACGGCTCCAGTACTTCTGCCCACATCCCGTTGGTTGGCACTTGGAAACGTGACTTCCATCCCACTGCAGAGAGGACTGGGGAATGCAGAAGAACACATAGGTAGCTGGCCAACACTAACAGTAAAAGGAAACGTATTTGTTCACGAAACTGAGATTCTGGGGACAAAAATGGCATCAGGCAAGGCTTGATCCAGGTGATCTAGGTCCTGTGGACCTAGAATCTCTCAGCTGTCCTTCCTGTGTTCTACTCAGACACTCTCCCTCATTTAGACAAAATGGCTTCCTAGCTCAGAATTGCATCTTATCCTAATTTTAGTGGAAAGAAAGAACGTTTCTCTTAGTTCTGTCAAAGCTCTGGGCCTGCCTCTTTATAGACCCACAGTGCTCCTTGGGACCTCCCTGAATCAGTCACTGTGGCCAGAAGGATGGGCTAGTTATGATGACTGGCTCAAGCATAGGCAATAAATCAATAGAACTGGCTCACTTTAGAGCCTGGAGGGGGAAATGTACCTGAATCACGTGGTATGAAAGTGGGGAAGAGTTAGATTATAGAAAACAGTATGAAAGGGGGGAAGAGTTAGATTATAGAAAATAGTATGAAAGGGGGGAAGAGTTAGATTATAGAAAACGAGTTGGGACACTGTTACCAAAGAGAGGGTAGTGGGTACTGGGTGGTTAACAGGACAGCAACAGTCCACCCTTAGGGCTGTTAGCATTTTTTTTTTTTTTTTTTTTGAAATGGAGTCTTGCTCTGTTGCCCAAGCTGCAGTGCAATGGCGTGATCTTGGCTCACTGCAACCTCTGCCTCCTGGGTTCAAATGATTCTCCTGCCTCAGCCTCCTGAGTAGCTGGGACTACAGGCGCATGCCACCATGCCCAGCTAATTTTTTTTTTCTTGTATTTTTGGTAGAGATGGGGTTTCACCATGTTGTTCAGGCTGGTCTCAAACTCCTGACCTCAGGTGATCCTCCCGCCTCAGTCGATCCTCCCGCCTCAGTCTCCCAAAGTGCTGGTGTTACAGGCATGTACCACCACGCCCAGCCAGGGCCGTTATAATTTTTAATCTAAGATTCAAATCTTCAAATTTTCTCTAATATTTAACCAAAAAGAGGGCTTTATGTTGTTGCCTCGATGGTGACTTGAGTAGAATTTTACCCTCCTGGAGAAGTTACTCTATCCTTTGGGTGTTTGTGTAAATGTAATGTAAGCTTTTGTTTTCAATGACTGTAATTTTTTTCAGAGTCGTTAATTAGATGTAAAAACTATGCACAATGGAAATTACTGTTGTGATTAAATATTTGCATCATGTGCTGTTAAAAGCAAGCATCAAAACAGACAATTGCTTGTTTTACAAGCATTCAATATTTTGAAATGTGAGATCAGTAAAACTACTGAGAATTCTATTGAAAGGGAGAGAACAGCTTAAATAATATTATTTACATTTTCAGGGGAACAGTGTCAACAATAGGAGGGAAAACAGTGATTTTGAGTACAGCTATGTTAAAAAAAAATCCCAGCTTACAAATGAGTTCTGCCTTATCTTGTTAGGTTCTGCATATCTGATTCCAATAAAGAGTTTTTGCTTGATTTCTTTAATTAGGGAGAACACATTAGGGAGTTGTTTGTTGCCTGTAGTTTGGATAAATGCAACCAGTGGATAAAACAATGAGGAAAATGATTTCCTAGATATTCTGATGTTATAGATAGCCTGATATTTAAACTTTGGAAAGGACAAAAGCTTGCAGCTTGCATTGGGACCAAATGTCACATTTTTACTGTCTTAAAGTAATTTTCCCTGAATTGTTTGCATGTGTTAAAGAGATTTTTGATAGGAAAAGGAAACTATTATTAATATTATTATTTTACAATTTAAAATTAAAGTGGTGCCATGTGAATCAACAGGGTAGGAACCAAAGCTTCGCAGCAATGGAGGCTATGGGGCAATATGTGTTCAACAAATAGAGAAGAAAATTTTATCTTGTCATCCAGTTTCTTTATGTACTTTGATGTCAGAGGTGTGGTTTGTGATTGACGGACAGTGTCAAATGTTATACTGTGGCTTGCAAATATGTTTAATGTGGCTGCACTGTGAATGTCTTGTCACTATTTTGAAACCAGGGGATTTTCATAAAAGTGGATTTTCCTGCTTCTCTGGAGGTAGGAGCAGCACTAGCCTGGGATTGCCACGTGTGAGTAATTCACTCCAGCTGAGCAGCTGCCTCCACCATCGACAGGGAGGGGCAGGCGGTCTGCACAGGCTCCACTCTTCCTGCCAAGGCTGCTTTTATGTTTTCCCCCTGGTTACTGATCGCTGAGTTTTAACTCATGTGTTTCTTAGAGTGGAGAAATAGTTCTCTATACCCAGATCTCTTTCAAAAGTAGGGAAATGAAATACAAGAGTGTATTAGTCTGTTCTCACAGTGCTATGAGGGCGTACCGGAGACTGGGTAATTTACAAAGGAAAGAGGTTTAATTGACTCACAGTTCAGCCTGGCTGGGGAGGCCTCAGGAAACTTACAGTCATGGCGAAAGGCGAAGCAAATTTGTTCTTCATATGGCAGCAGCAAGGAGAAGTGCCCAGCAAAAGGGGGAAAAGCCTCAATAAAACCATCAGATCTTGTGAGGACTCACTAACCACCCTCATGATTCAGTTACCTCCCACTGGGTCCCTCCCACGACACGTGGAGGTTATGGGAATTACAGTTGAAGATGAGATGTGGGTGGGGACACAGCCAAACCATATCAAAGAGTGCCCTGTGTTTCTTGACTCCTAAGCGCTTCCCTCATTTGTGTAGTCTCCCTGGCCCTGGCGATGCATGACAGTACCAAGTTATTTACCTTTAGTGTGGAGGAACAGCTCGATTTTGTTTAATGATAGGTTGTTTGTGTAGATCAGTGCTGTTTAAACTACATTATATGAATGGAGGGGTGATGCAAAGACCTTCCAAGGAGTTTGGGAATGGGGATGTTTTAAAGGGAATTTGTTTTACATCCTTAACTTATTTTCTGGTATTCTGTTTTATGATCTGTCCAGGTTAATTCAAAATCACCTGTTCATCTTCTCTCTCTTTCTGTCTCTCTCTCTCACACAGTTCTTTGATTTTACAATAGGAAGACACTTCTGTTCCATCTCGTGTCTTACTATGATTCATTCCCCTCAGATGCAAAAGCCTCCACAGTTCCAAAAGTACAATTAGACAATTCCTTTAATCAAGGAGCTTAACACTCCCATCCCATAGCCCATGAAGAGATGCATTTGCAATCAAAAATACTTTTTATCTCAAAAGGTATTTATTAAAATGTGTTATATATGTATTTACCTTTCATTGTTTTGATTGTGTAACAATCTTAATTGTAATGACACCAATTCAAAGAAATTTTTGAATAATGAGAATCTGACAGTGAGAAGAAACTTTAGAAAGTTTAAGTTCAATATATAACCATACATTTTTTGTTGTAAAAAGACATAATACGGTAATGGACAGCTTACATTCAAGGTTATTACATTAGGTTAAAATTCTGTGAAATAACTGGAATGAAAACAAGATTTCAAGAAGAAAATGCAGCAAAGTAACAATTCTTATTAGTGAAGAGTTTTTCATGGGTTTTATAAGTGGATGGTGGTGGGTGTCAAGTCATTCTGTTATTTATATTCCAATGGATACATTTAAAAGAGTGATGTAACAGTTTTGTTTAAAAATGTCAAGGTTTACAATACACTAGAAACTTCATCCTTAGCAACTGTTGAAACTGGATGAAAAATATTAGATATCACTTTTGAAATGTGCAAGTGGGTACATAGTTTAAAAAATTTTCTATTAGGAGTTGCAGGAGCAGTAATGTGGGAAGACCATTGTTTTTAGAAGACTGGTTCTCAGCCTTGGGTACACATTAGAATCACTTGTAGAACTTTGCAACAGTCCAGTGCCTGAGTCACAGTGTAGACCAATGATATCAGAATATGCCAGGATCAGATCCAAGCATTGGTAGTTTTCAAAGCTCCCAAAGTGATTCTGATATGCAATCAAGTTTGAGAACCCTGGAGCGGGTCCTTCAAAGGAAGCCATCTGTCTGTGTGTACAAGGGTTGAAGCAGTGATTCTGAGCTCTGGCTATATATTAGGCTCACATAAGAAGATATGATGAGTGGAGAGGGTCAGGCTAATTGAAGTATAATTTGCATAGAGTAAAATTCCCCCTACTGTTGAACAGTTCTATGAATTTTGACAAATACATATAGTCCGGGCAACCATTACCACAATCAAGATACAGAACATTTCTGTAACACCTAAAAGTTTCCTCTTGCCCTTTGATAATGGGCCCCTCTCTTTTTCCTCATCCCCTGGGAACCACTCATCTGATTCTGTCCCTATAGTTTTGTTTTTTTCCGGAATGTTAAATAAACTGTCATATACTATGTAGCCTTTTGGATTAGGCTTACTTCACGTTGTCTAATGCATTTAATATTGTTACAGGTTGTTGGTATGCTGGTAGTTCATTTCTTTTTATTACCGAGTAATATGCCATGGTATGGTTATATCATAGTTTATCCATTAGCTATATGAACGATACCAGAGTGGTTAGTATTGGTTGTTATGAATGAAATCGCTATAAGCACTTGTGTGCAGGTTTTGGTGTAAACATATGCTTTCATTTCTTCGTAGGTAAATACCCAGGGATGACATTGCTGGGGTCACATGAGATGTGTGTGTTTAACATGATAAGAAACTGCCAAACTATTTTGCAAAATGGTTGAATCGTTTGGCATTTCTACCAGCAATGTGTAAGGTTCCAGCTGTTCTACATTCTTGCCAACACTTGATATTTTCATATTGTAATTTTATTTTAGCCATTCTAATGCATGTGTAATGGTACTTCACTGTGGTTTTAATTTGCATTCCCCTAATTACTAATGATGTTGAGTAGAGTTTAGTGTGATTATTTGCCATCTATAGATGTTTTTTGGTAAAATATCTGTTCAGATCCTTTGCTATTTTAAAATGGGCAAATAATTTGGGTCGTTTTACTATTCAGTTTTTAGAATTGTTTGTTTATTTTGTAGAGAAGTCTTTAAACCATATACATGATTTGAAAATATTTTTTCTCAGTCTATAGCATGTCTCAGTCTATAACATATTTTAACATGTCTTTTGTAGAGAAGACTTTTTATTTAGAAGAAATCCAGTTTATCTTCTTTTCTGTTATATACTTGATATTGCCATATCTTAGAAGTCTTTGCCAAACCAAGTGTCACAAAGCATTTCCCTTATGTGCTTTTCCATAAGTTTAATAGTTGTGTTATTTTGGGCAACATAGTGAGACCCTGTCTCTACAAAAAAATTAAGAAATTAGCCAGGCATGCTGGTGTATGCCCATAGTCCTAGCTACTTGGGAGGCTGAGGTGGGAGGATCACTTTAGCTCAGGAGGTTGCGATTGCAGTAAGCTACGATGGAGCCACTGTACTCCTGCATGGGTGACAGAGGGATATCCTGTCTCTGATTTTATAAACGTCATTATAGATGTTATTGCATTGAAGTCTATAATCCAGTCTTGGTTACTTTTTGTGTATGGTGCAATGTGTATGTGTATAGGTCAGTATTCACTTTTATTGCATTTGAGTAACCAGTTGCTATGGCATAATTTGTTGTAAAGTTTGTTATTTCTCTTTTAAATCGACTTCACATTTTTTCAAGGTTGTCTGACCATATATGGTAGATAGACTCTGAACTCTCTTTTGTTCCCCTGATGTATGTTTCTGTCTTTTCACCAATACAACATTGTCTTGATTAGTTTTCTTTACAAGACATCTTGAAATCAGATATGTGAAACTTTTAACTTTATTCTTATTCGGAAATGTTTTGTCTGTTCTGAATCTTTTGATTTGAAATGAAATTTTGGAACTAGCTTGTGAATTTCTAAAGCAAATAAACACAAATATCTTGCTGGGATTTTGATTGGAGTTGTATTGAACCTGCAGAAAATCCACCTTAATGATAATGAGAACTGCCATCTTAATAATGAGTTCTGTAGTTCATAAACATGGTATATCTGACCATTTATTTAGGTTTTCTTTGACTTTTGTCAGCACTGTTTTAGTTTCAGTCTACAGACGCTGCACATAGTTTTTAGATTTCTACTGGTCTTCCAGATTTTTGGGTGCTTTTGGGAATAATATTCTTAAAAAATTTTGAATTTATAATTATTTGTTACAATTTTATTGATATGCGATTTAGTTTTGTATATTGACATTATGCGTTGAACTCATTAGTTTTAGTAATATTTTTGCGAGACATCTGTTAATGCTTTGCATGTATGACCATGTCATTTTTGAATATAGTTGTGTTTCTTGCTTTTCAGTCTTTATGTCTGTCCATACCCCTCCTTCTTTCCCTTTTCCCTGTCCCTTGCGTATTGCACTGACTAGGCTCCCCCAGAATGATGTTGAATAAGAGTAGTGAGAGCACACATCTTTTCTCTGTTCCCAAACTTAGGTCAAAGGCATCACATTTTACAATGTTAAGTATGATGTTAGTTGTAGGTTTCTTTTAGGTGCTTTTTGTGAAAATGAAGAAGTTTGGCTCTGTTGCTAATTTGCTGAGGTTTTTTCTTCATAAACAGGAACTGAACGTTGCCCGATACTTCTTTTGCACCAATGTCCATGATCATCTGATTTTTCTTCTTAAAAACAATGTTATGTGTGTTTTCAATTGACATATAATAATTGTATGTTTATGGTATACATAGTGATGATTGAATACATATAATGTATAGTGATCAGATCAAGATAATTAGCATATTTATCTCACGTATTTATGACTTTTTGTGTGTTGGGAGCATTTAACGTCCTTCTTCTAGCTATTTTAAACTTTATATTATTGTTAACTAGTCATCTTACAGTGGTTTAGACCACTAGAACTTATTCCTGACTTGTCTTAGTAAAGCCGAATGATGTGGTGTATTACACTGATTTATTTTCAAATATTGGACTATCCTTGTTGTCCTTGTCAAGCCAATTTAGTGATGGCATATAATTCTTTTATATATTGATGTATTTGATTTGCTAATATTTTGTTGAGGGTTTTTCTGTCTAAATTCATGAAAGAAATTTCCTGTGGTTTCTTTTTATGTACTGTCTTTGTCTACTTTTGGTATCAGGGTACTACGGGCTTCATAAAAGAGATGAGGAGTATTTCCTTCTATTTTCTGGAAGAGACTACACTTTTGGAGCTAGAACTTCTTTAAATGTTTGGTTTACATTGTCTGGTGAAATCATCTGGGTCTGGATTTTTTTTTCCAGAAGCTATTAAATTATAAATTCAATTTATTTGATAGTTTTAGGATTATTCAAATTATCTGCTTCATAGTGGCTGAATTTTGTTAGTTTTTTTTAATGAATTGGTTCATTTTATCTACATTGTCAAATAGATAGAAATAACATTGTTTATAATATAGCTTTATTAGCCTTTTTGTAGTTTTATATCTGTAGTGCTAATTCCCTGTTTCATTCCTGTTATTAACAATATGTTTCCTTACTCTCTTTTTTTCTCAGTCTAGCTAGAGATTTATGAATTTTGTCTGTCAATTCAAAGAAACAGCTTTTCATTTTCATTGATTTTTTCATTGATTTTTCTTTATTATTTTGTTGTTTTATTGATTTCTGCTCTAATATTATTTTTTCTTTTGTGACTTTGGGCTTAATTTTCTCCCCTTTATCTTGCTCCTTTATATGGAAGGTTAGATCAGTTTTTGAGACTTTTCTACTTGCATCAGTGTCTAATAGTATAAATTTTTCTCTAGGAACTCTTTGATCTGTATCCTAATGTCCCTTATGACTTCCTTATTATTCATGTTATTTAGGTATTTGTCGTTAATTTTCAGATGTTTGGGGGATTTTCTAGATGCCTTTCTGATACCGATTTTTAGGTTAATGTCATTTTGGTCAAATACCATACTTTGTAAGATGTTAATGCATTTATATTTTTTTAGTATTTTTCAGTGTTCCAGAGTGCAGTCCGCCTTGCTCAATGCTTTTTGTGCTCTTGAAGACAATGTTATTTTGCTGCTGTTGTGAGGAGTGCTCTGTAAATGTCAATTAGATGAGTTGGTTCACACTGTTGTCCAGATAGTCCATATTCTCATGAATTTTATTTATGTATATTTTCTAGTACTGAGAGAAGTACCTCTTCAACATTTGTCTAACAATTATGGAATGTTTTATTTCTCTTTATGGTTCTGTGAGTTGTGGCTGAATGTGTTTTGGAGTTCTGTTGTTAGTTGCATATACATTGAGGATCATTACGCATTGTAAGTGTATTGACTCCTTTATAAGTATGTAATATCCTTTTCCTCTGGTGTTATTGGTTATTTGGAAGTTTATTTTTCTCATATTATTCATATAACCACTTCAGTTGTTTTTTGAATTGATGTTCGGTTGGTGTATTTTCCCTATCCTTTTATTTTATTTATTTATTTATTTATTTTGAGACGGAGTCTCGCTCTGTCACCCAGGCTGGAGTGCAGTGGCGGGATCTCAGCTCACTGCAAGCTCCGCCTCCCGGGTTCCCGCCATTCTCCTGCCTCAGCCTCCCGAGTAGCTGGGACTACAGGCGCCCGCCACCTCGCCCGGCTAATTTTTTGTATTTTTTAGTAGAGACGAGGTTTCACCGTGTTAGCCAGGATGGTCTCGATCTCCTGACCTCATGATCCGCCCGTCTCGGCCTCCCAAAGTACTGGGATTACAGGCTTGAGCCACCGCGCCCGGCCCCTTTTATTTTTAAGTAGCTAATGTCTTTATGTTCATAATGCGTTCCTGTAGACAGCGCGTACATGGGCTTTATATATGTTTGGATTTAACATCTACCATCTTCCTAGCAATGTTTTATTTGTTCTATCTCTTCTTTGTGGCGTTCTGGCATCCCCCTTTTCTTTGCATGCTTCTTAGAATATGGTTAGTAACTATTTTATCTCTACTACTGGGTTATTTATATTTTAAAAAATTCTGCAGTAGTTGTCATAGGGTGTTCAATACAGGCCTTTAACTGATCACAATTTAATTTCTAAACAATATTACTACTTGACACGTGGTGCTATCACCTGCCAACTGCATATTCCAATTCCTCTTTCCCACTTTTGGTTGTACTGATGCTATTTATTTTATTTTTGTTCATGCTGTAAACCCACCATACATTGTTGTTATTTTGGCTTCATACAATTATTTTTAGAGCAATTCAAGATAAGAAAAAATGGATCTGTTATCTCCCTACATTTTAATCATATCTGGAAGTTTTCAGTGCTTTGTGTAGATATATGCATTTCTGCCTGTAACACAGTCTTTCTCTCTGAAGAATCTCCTTTAACATATCTTATATCAAAAGTTTGATGGTTGTGCATTTTCAGTTTTTACTTTTCTGAAAATATTTTAATTTTACCCTCATTTTTAAGAGCTGTTTTTACTGGGTATAGAATTCTGGGGTGATGGTTTTCTTTTCGGTACTTGAATGATATTTCTTCATTGTCATCTGAAGTCCGCCGATATTCTTTGTTTTTTTGGATGTGATGTGTCTTTTTTGGCTGCCTTCAAAATTTTCTCTTTTTTTTTTTTTTTTAGAAGTTCAAACATGATTGCCTAGGTGTCCCTTAAAATTTGTTTATCCTGCTTGGGATTCTCTGAGCCTCTGGGGTCTGTGGTTTGAACCCTTTATGAGTTTTGGAAAATCACATGTTTCCTCTTCAGATAGCTCCTCTTTCCTGTTCTTCCTGTCAGCTCCTGTTGGAATTCCAGTTGTGTGTATGCTAGAATGTTCCATATTGCCCCACAGGGTCTTCAGTGCTCTGTTCCGTTTGTTTTCCCAATTGTCTTCTTTTTCAGTATTTCCATTTTAATAATTTCTTATTGACCTACTTTCCTATCACTGACTCTGTTCCTGGTCATTTTTAATCTAGAAATCAGCCCATTGAAGGTATTCTTCATCTCTGATTGTGAGTTTTCATGATTATATTATTTCTAGCATTTCTGCTTGGCATTTTCTTAATTTCTATGGCTTTGCCAAATTCCCCCATCTAGTTTCAGAGTTGTCCACCTTTTCCGCCATCGTCTCCTGGCATGGCACCTGGAGTCTCTTCCTCCTGCTGCAGCTGAGCCCTTACTCATGTTTCTTCTCTCTTTGCAGGACTCTGTTTTTCCTTCGATTTCATGCTAATTGGTTTCTCTGCAACTTCAGCTCTTTGATATGTTCAAGAAACTTTATTATTTTGTAGTTTATCCCACTATGTTGTTGTTGTGTTAGGGTGAAAGTGATACTTTTTCCAATTCTCTACATCTTACACAAAACCTTTCAATAAACATTGTTTTCAGCCAGCAGACCCAGAGATTCTGACGTATTTGATTTGAGGTGGGACCCTGGTCTGTTTTAAAAATCGTCCCATCTGACTCCAATGTGTAGGACTGAGGCATAGACTTTGTGGGGAAGTGAGACTGTGATCTGGAAAGGAACACAAACTCTTATGTTGGGGACTGATTTTATGATATTTATTTCCCTAGTGGAGTTTTTAAAATATATCACTTGGGGCCTAACCAGGAAAATCGAATGCATTTCACATATTTCCTTCACAGAGAATTTGGTAAAATAAATTGGTTCTACGAATGATGAAGAAGCTGTGTGTCAAACAGTGGAAGGGGAAGAAACAGAGAGTAGCTACAACAGGGAGCTGCTGCCCTCTCTAGGCTGGAGGGCAGAGGGAGGAGATGGTGTTCCCAGGGTCCAAGTGCCAAGACAGGTGTATCCTGCAGGTGCTTCCAAGAAGCAATCTGTAGGCCGGGTACAGCGGCTCACACCTGTAATCCCAGCACTTTGGGAGGCCGAGGCAGGTGGATCACCTGAGGTCAGGAGTTCAAGACCAGACTGGCCAACATGGTGAAACCCTCTCTGTACTAAAAATATAAAAATTAGCTGGGCAGGCGCCCATAATCCCAGCTACTTGGGAGGCTGAGGCAGGAAAATCGCTTGCACCCGGGAGGTGGAGGTTGCGGTGAGCCGAGATCATGCCACTGCACTCCAGCCTGGGCACAAAGCAAGACTGTGTCTTTAAAAATAAAAAAAAAAAGCAATCTGCAGCAGACCCTTGAGGCGGCACCCCAGGCCCAGGGCAAGGGGGACAGCCCTGGACTCTCTTTTCCATCCTCTAGTCTCCTGCCAGTAGCTTTCATTGGTCCATCCCAGCCTAAAACCAGCAACATGGAGCCTTGGGATGTAACTTGCAGGAGTCAGTGAACCCACAGCACAGAACAGGACACAGAAAATGAAGGAGATGCTTTGACGTGGCAGCTGTCCACCCCCTGATCATCCTAGTATAACTTCTTCATTAAGCAAAGCTAATTTCATTACCCATTACAGTAACATAAAGCAATGACTGAGACTCTCAGTAGGATTTCAGGAAAGGAAGGTCAAGTATAGATACTTAAAAGAGATTTGGGGTTTGAGCCCAAGTAGCTTAAGGTAGATCCTTCAATACAGGAGACACACCCAAACAAGGGACTTGAGGTGAATCTCGGTGCACAGTCTTTTCATAAGTGAGCTTTTAGCCCAGGTGAGCCATTTATTGTTTAAATAAATCAGTTTTCAAAAATTTCCTGAAGCAAACAGTGAGATCATGTACTATTTCACAGTCTTATATTCCTGGGCAGGAATTTCCTAGAACAGACAGTACAGGCATTTTGATATATTAAATAGCTGGTCTTAGTTCTCAGGCCTATTCATTAAGCTTTGTGGGTGCAGATGGTCTCAGTTCTCAGGGCAAAATTGCCACCAACTGACCCCGGTCTATAATATAGATTCTATACATTAGGAATCACTCCAGGCTTGAAGATCATTTCATGCAGCCTTACCAGTGTATGCTATGGGGAGTGGTTAATATGAAGACATTAGAATAACTTCTCCTGGCATGACTGGAAGAGAAGCAGCTACCTCTGTGCCAGTATGCAGACACCCAGGAGTCAGCTTTCCAACACAAGTTGTCATCACTGCCTAAGAGCTCTCTAGAGAGGCTGCAAGATGGGCTTTAGCTTTGCAAGATGGGCTCTCTCTTTCTCTCTCTCTCTCTCTCTGTGTGTGTGTGTGTTTGGTTAATAGGTATTATTAAGCTGCTATTCTCAAATTGCTGTCCCTGCTGTTCTGACCCATGTCTATTTGCAGGCTGACTGTGGGAAGCCAGATGAATGAGATTCTCTGTGACCTTATCTGTTTTACACATTTAAGGATGTTTCTCAGCTGAACAAATAGGAATGGATGCTTCCTTCTGCTAGCTAGTGGCCCTTAGAGTCAGCTGTTGATCAGATGGATTCTTGGTCTGACACGTGTACATGAAATGCTTGAAATTTAAGAAAGGTCACAGAAATCGCTTTGAAGTTCTTCTTATCCATAGTGTGTGGTTCTCTGAAAGTGTTTGTACCACAGCCATGGTGAACTTTCTATTTCATTCTGTCTCAGCGCTGGAATAATATTAATAGTTTTAATATAGTATTATACTATAATATTACATAATTATATTAATTATAATTATTAATATAATATTCACAGTTAAACTAATATTAATAGTTTCCTTTTCTTCATAACATCTAAAGGAGGTTGTTTCTTTGTAAAATGTATCTTGTTTGGGGCTGGGGAGGGAATCTAGTCTCCTCTTCAAGGACAGAAGTTGCATTTGCATGCTCCACATCCATTCCCATGCTCTGCATCCATTCCTGTGCTCCGTATCCATTCCCATGCTCATAACAGCATCTTGTTTCCTTTTGGGGAACCCTCCCTTCCTGTGTATCAGTTCATGTAGTGAGGTTGGGCTCAGCCCATCTCTGCTTCCAGAGGTTGAGAACTAGGAAAGGGGCAGTCAACAGATTGACCTGGCTGCAGTGATTGAGTCAGGCATTAGTACCTGACCTAATTCCAGTACAGGAGAGTTGGAAGAAATAAGGTCCCATTTTGTGGGCACTAATAGCAGTAAGGATGAGGCCAAGCTGAGGCTGCTAGAAGCCACCCCACAGAGCCTGAGAACAAAGCCACCACAAAGAGACAGAGAGAAGACAAACATGATGTCGTTGTTGAGGCTTGATCCAGCCATGCCTGAAGCCAACAGCTCCAGAGCTGTTCAGTTACATGAGCCAATAAATTATCTTGTTTTCCTTTAGGCAAGTTTGTCTTGGGTTTATGCTACTTGTTGCTGATGAGGTCCTGACGAATGTGTTCATGAAAGAGGTGGAGTAATAGCCATGGAGATAACTGTAGAGAAATCACAGTCAACCAATAATCCTTAGCCAATCATTTCTACTGCATCTCAAAACAAGCTTCCAGGTATGGAAGGATTGCTGAATTGGAAATAATGGTTTGCTTATTCTCTCTTTTGGACTTTGTTAGGGTCAACAAAACAATGGCAGTGCTTCTTCCCAATGATAGGATTTGGTGATGAGGATGCTAAGACCTGAGTTTAAATCACCAGATAATTGGTTTTGGAATGGAAATAACATTTCTTGACTCACTTCTTGCTACTTTAGTAGTGAGAATCCACACGCAGCCTAAGGGGCCTCCCTTCTGTCGATTTCCTTAGGTATTTTATTTATATGTCTTGTTTCCGGAACTAGGTAGTGAGCTACTGGAGACCAGGAACCGGTTTTAGCCTCTCGAATGAAGTCTCAGCATTTTAACAATGCTGAAAACACAACCTAGAATACACTGAAGCTCTTGTAAATAATGAATGGATGGCTACCATGTCGATTAAATTGGAAATCTCCAGGCCAGAATTAACAAAATGGAAGTTGGTCATCCACCTGCTGCTGATACGTTGTGTTTGATCAACAGAATTTTGTTGGTGTTGTTTTCTTAATTGAGTTGTCAACATTTTTTACATCAAGACAATGAAGATAAATTTGGATTTCTGCTATCTCTTGAAAATTGGTAGCCCTGGCCGGGCTGGCATTCTCACTGCCTCCCTTGGGTGAGGCGCATTCTCTTCTGGTTGCCTCCCTGCCAAACCCCCAAGCCAGCCTCCCTTGTTCTGTGACTTGAACTGCAGCTCCAGGCCACAGAGCAGCCACAGAGGCCAGACCTCTCTTCCCCGCAGTGCCTGCTGGATGTCCTTTTGTCTCCCTTTAACATTTGTTAAATTTGAACCTACAAAGCCTCTCTAAATGGGACTCACGACAGCACCAGTTCAGTTCTGTGACTTGGTGAGAATACCACAAGCAGTTGGACGTCGGCAACACAGAGCTGGGCCCTTACCAGGAACTAACCACGCTGGCACCATGGTCTCCGCCTTCCAGCCTCCAGAACTCTGAGAAAGAAATGTCTGTTGTTGATAAGCCACCGGTCTATGGCGGTTTGTCAAGGCAGCCTGAACAGACTAAGACAGCACCTGAGGCACTTGTGAGGACACCAGTGCTTTCTAGGGCCAGTGTGAAAGCCCTACAGAGTGAATACGAGGTGGCTTCTAAGCCACGGCCTTGCACACTCTGTCTCTTAAGGGCCAGCCAGCACACTTTCAGCTCTGCAGGCAGGCCATGCAGTCTCTGTCACTGCTGCTCAATTCTGTCGTCTTGGTGCAAAAGCACCCAGGCAACATGTAAGCTGATGTCTGTGCCTCTGCTAGAATACAGCTTGATTTACTTACTGAAATTACATATACTTTTTATATGTGATGCAATATCATCCTTCTTTTAATGTTTTTTCAGCCATTAAAAAAATGTGTAGGCCGGGTGCAGTGGCTCACGCCTGTAATCCCAGCACTTTGGGAGGCTGAGGCGGGCAGATCACCTGAGGTTGTGAGTTTGAGACCAGCCTGACCAACATGAGGAAACCCCATCTCTACTGAAAATACAAAATTAGCCGGGCATGGTGGTGCATGCCTGTAATCCCAGCTATTCGGGAGGCTGAGGCAGGAGAATCGCTTGAACCCGGGAGGCGGAAGTTGCGGTGAGCTGAGATTGTGCCACTGCACTCCAGCCTGGGCAAGAAGAGCGAAACTCCATCTCAAAAAAAAAAAAAAGTGAAAAACATTTTTACTTTTGGGGCTGTACAAAAGTACGTGTCAGTTTGGATTTAGTCCAGGGGCTGTAGCTTTTTGACCTCTGTTTTTTTTTTTTTTTTAACCTAGCTTTTTTGAGGTGTAATTGACAAACAAAATTACGTATATTTAAAGAGGATGACATGATGATTTGATGTACATATGCCTTGTGAAATGATAACCACAATCAAGTTAATGAACACATTCATCACCTCACACGGTTACTCTTAAAAGAATTTATTTGTGGAAGGGCGGAGCAAGATGGCCGAATAGGAGCAGCTCCAGTCTCCAACTCCCAGCGCGAGCGACACAGAAGACCGGTGATTTCTGCGTTTTCAACTGAGGTACTGGGGTCATCTCTCTAGGGAGTGCCGGACAATCGGTGCTGGTCAGCTGCTGCAGCCTGACCAGCGTGAGCTGAAGCAGGGCGAGGCATCGCCTCACCTGGAAGCGCAAGGGGGAAAGGAATCCCTTTTTCCTAGCCAGGGGAACTGAGACACACAACACCTGGAAAATCGGGTAACTCCCACCCCAATACTGCGCTTTAAGGAAACAGGCACACCAGGAGAATATATCCCACACCTGGCCGGAGGGTCCCACGCGCACGGAGCCTCCCTCACTGCTAACACAGCCGTCTGCGGCGATCTATCCGCAAGGCAGCAGCGAGGCTGGGGGAGGGGCGCCCGCCATTGCTGAGGCTTAAGTAGGTAAACAAAGCCGCTGGGAAGCTTGAACTGGGTGGAGCTCACAGCAGCTCAAGGAAGCCTGCCTGTCTCTGTAGACTCTACCTCTGCGGACAGCGCACAGCTGCAGTCCATTAGGGGAAAGCGGGGCGGTGCAGACGCGAACGACTCTGTCTGACAGCTTTGGGGAGAGCCGTGGATCTCCTAACGCGGAGGTTGAGATCCGAGAACGGACAGACTGCCTGCTCAGGTGGGTCCCTGACCCCTGAGTAGCCTAGCTGGGAGACATCCCCCACTAGGGGCAGTCTGACACCCCACACCTCACAGGGTGGCGTCACCCCTGAGAGAAACTTCCAAAGAAAGAATCAGACAGGTACACTCGCTGTTCAGCAATATTCTATCTTCGCAACCTCTGCTGCTGATACCCAGGCAAACAGGGTCTGGAGTGGACCTCAAGCAATCTCCAACAGACCAACAGACAGTCCTTCTGACTGTCAGACGGAAAACTATCAAACAGGAAGGACACCTATACCAAAACCCCATCCGTACGTCACCATCATCAAAGTCCAGAGACAGATAAAACCACAAAGATGGGGAAGAAGCAGGGCAGAAAAGCTGGAAATTCAAAAAATAAGAGCGCATCTCCCCCTGCAAAGGAGCGCAGCCCATCGCCAGCAACGGATCAAAGCTGGTCAGAGAATGACTTTGACGAGATGAGAGAAGAAGGCTTCAGTCCATCAAACTCTCAGAGCTAAAGGAGGAATTACGTACCCAGCGCAAAGAAACTAAAAATCTTGAAAAAAGTGGAAGAATTGACAGCTAGACTAATTAATGCAGAGAAGATCATAAACGAAATGACAGAGATGAAAACCATGACACGAGAAATACGTGACAAATGCACAAGCTTCAGTAACCGACTCGATCAACTGGAAGAAAGAGTATCAGCGATTGAGGATCAAATGAATGAAATGAAGCGAGAAGAGAAACCAAAAGAAAAAAGAAGAAAAAGAAATGAACAAAGCCTGCAAGAAGTATGGGATTATGTAAAAAGACCAAATCTACGTCTGATTGGGGTGCCTGAAAGTGAGGGGAAAATGGAACCAAGTTGGAAAACACTCTTCAGGATATCATCCAGGAGAACTTCCCCAACCTAGTAGGGCAGGCCAACATTCAAATTCAGGAAATACAGAGAACGCCACAAAGATACTCCTCCAGAAGAGCAACTCCAAGACACATAATTGCCAGATTCACCAAAGTTGAAATGAAGGAAAAAATCTTAAGGGCAGCCAGAGAGAAAGGTCGGGTTACCCACAAAGGAAGCCCATCAGACTAACAGCAGACCTCTCGGCAGAAACTCTACAAGCCAGAAGAGAGTGGGGGCCAATATTCAACGTTCTTAAAGAAAAGAATTTTCAACCCAGAATTTCATATCCAGCCAAACTAAGCTTCATCAGTGAAGGAGAAATAAAATCCTTTACAGATAAGCAAATGCTTAGAGATTTTGTCACCACCAGGCCTGCCTTACAAGAGACCCTGAAGGAAGCCCTAAACATGGAAAGGAACAAGCGGTACCAGCCATTGCAAAAACATGCCAAAATGTAAAGACCATCGAGGCTAGGAAGAAACTGCATCAACTAACGAGCAAAATAACCAGTTAATATCATAATGACAGGATCAAGTTCACACATAACAATATTAACCTTAAATGTCAATGGACTAAATGCTCCAATTAAAAGACACAGACTGGCAAACTGGATCAAGAGTCAAGACCCATCAGTCTGCTGTATTCAGGAGACCCATCTCACATGCAGAGACATACATAGGCTCAAAATAAAGGGATGGAGGAAGATCTACCAAGCAAATGGAGAACAAAAAAAAGCAGGGGTTGCAATCCTAGTCTCTGATAAAACAGACTTTAAACCATCAAAGATCAAAAGAGACAAAGAAGGCCATTACATAATGGTAAAGGGATCAATTCAACAGGAAGAGCTAACTCTCCTAATATATATGCACCCAATACAGGAGCACCCAGATTCATAAAGCAAGTCCTTAGAGACCTACAAAGAGACTTAGACTCCCATACAATAATAATGGGAGACTTCAACACTCCACTGTCAACATTAGACAGATCAACGAGACAGAAAGTTAACAAGGATATCCAGGAATTGAACTCATCTCTGCACCAAGCGGACCTAATAGACATCTATAGAACTCTCCACCCCAAATCAACAGAATATACATTCTTCTCAGCACCACATCGCACTTATTCCAAATTGACCACATAATTGGAAGTAAAGCACTCCTCAGCAAATGTACAAGAACAGAAATTATAACAAACTGTCTCTCAGACCACAGTGCAATCAAACTAGAACTCAGGACTAAGAAACTCAATCAAAACCGCTCAACTACATGGAAACTGAACAACCTGCTCCTGAATGACTACTGGGTACATAACGAAATGAAAGCAGAAATAAAGATGTTCTTTGAAACCAATGAGAACAAAGATACAACATACCAGAATCTCTGGGACACATTTAAAGCAGTGTGTAGAGGGAAATTTATAGCACTAAATGCCCACAAGAGAGCAGAGGAAAGATCTAAAATTGACACTCTAACATCACAATTAAAAGAACTAGAGAGGCAAGAGCAAACACATTCAAAAGCTAGCAGAAGGCAAGAAATAACTAAGATCAGAGCAGAACTGAAGGAGATAGAGACACAAAAAACCCTCCAAAAAATCAATGAATCCAGGAGTTGGTTTTTTGAAAAGATCAACAAAATTGACAGACCGCTAGCTAGACTAATAAGAAGAAAAGAGAGAGGAATCAAATAGACGCAATAAAAAATGATAAGGGGATATCACCACCGACCCCACAGAAATACAAACTACCATCAGAGAATACTATAAATGCCTCTACGCAAATCAACTAGAAAATCTAGAAGAAATGGATAATTTCCTGGACACTTACACTCTCCCAAGACTAAACCAGGAAGAAGTTGAATCCCTGAATAGACCAATAGCAGGCTCTGAAATTGAGGCAACAATTAATAGCCTACCCACCAAAAAAAGTCCAGGACCAGATGGATTCACAGCTGAATTCTACCAGAGGTACAAGGAGGAGCTGGTACCATTCCTTCTGAAACTATTTCAATCAATAGAAAAAGAGGGAATCCTCCCTAACTCTTTTTATGAGGCCAACATCATCCTGATACCAAAGCCTGGCAGAGACACAACAAAAAGAGAGAATTTTAGACCAATATCCCTGATGAACATCGATGCAAAAATCCTCAATAAAATACTGGCAAACCGGATTCAGCAGCACATCAAAAAGCTTATCCACCATGATCAAGTGGGCTTCATCCCTGGGATGCAAGGCTGGTTCAACATTCGCAAATCAATAAACGTAATCCAGCATATAAACAGAACCAAAGACAAGAACCACATGATTATCTCAATAGATGCAGAAAAGGCTTTTGACAAAATTCAACAGCCCTTTATGCTAAAAACGCTCAATAAATTTGGTATTGATGGAACGTACCTCAAAATAATAAGAGCTATTTATGACAAACCCAGCCAATATCATACTGAATGGGCAAAAACTGGAAAAATTCCCTTTGAAAACTGGCACAAGACAGGGATGCCCTCTCTCACCACTCCTATTCAACATAGTGTTGGAAGTTCTGGCTAGGGCAATCAGGCAAGAGAAAGAAATCAAGGGTATCCAGTTAGGAAAAGAAGAAGTCAAATTGTCCCTGTTTGCAGATGACATGATTGTATATTTAGAAAACCCCATTGTCTCAGCCCAAAATCTCCTTAAGCTGATAAGCAACTTCAGCAAAGTCTCAGGATACAAAATTAATGTGCAAAAATCACAAGCATTCTTATACACCAGTAACAGACAAGCAGAGAGCCAAATCAGGAATGAACTTCCATTCACAATTGCTTCAAAGAGAATAAATACCTAGGAATCCAGCTTACAAGGGATGTAAAGGACCTCTTCAAGGAGAACTACAAACCACTGCTCAGTGAAATCAAAGAGGACACAAACAAATGGAAGAACATACCATGCTCATGGATAGGAAGAATCAATATCGTGAAAATGGCCATACTGCCCAGGTGATTTATAGATTCAATGCCATCCCCATCAAGCTACCAATGACTTTCTTCACAGAATTGGAAAAAACGGCTTTAAAGTTCATATGGAACCAAAAAAGAGCCCGCATTGCCAAGACAATCCTAAGTCAAAAGGACAAAGCTGGAGGCGTCACGCTACCTGACTTCAAACTATACTACAAGGCTACAGTAACCAAAACAGCATGGTACTGGTACCAAAACAGAGATATAGACCAATGGAACAGAACAGAGTCCTCAGAAATAATACCACACATCTACAGCCATCTGATCTTTGACAAACCTGAGAGAAACAAGAAATGGGGAAAGGATTCCCTATTTAATAAATGGTGCTGGGAAAATTGGCTAGCCATAAGTAGAAAGCTGAAACTGGATCCTTTCCTTACCCCTTATACGAAATTAATTCAAGATGGATTAGAGACTTAAATGTTAGACCTAATACCATAAAAACCCTAGAAGAAAATCTAGGTAGTACCATTCAGGACATAGGCATGGGCAAGGACTTCATGTCTAAAACACCAAAAGCAACGGCAGCAAAAGCAAAAATTGACACATGGGATCTAATTAAACTAAGAGCTTTTGCACAGCTAAAGAAACTACCATCAGAGTGAACAGGCAACCTACAGAATGGGAAAAAATTTTTGCAACCTACTCATCTGACAAAGGGCTAATATCCAGAATCTACCAAGAACTCAAACAAATATACAAGAAAAAACAAACAACCCCATCAAAAAGTGGGGAAAGGATATGAACAGACATTTCTCAAAAGAAGACATCCATACAGCCAACAGACACATGAAAAAATGCTCATCATCACTGGCCATCAGAGAAATGCAAATCAAAACCACAATGAGATACCATCTCACACCAGTTAGAATGGCAATCATTAAGAAGTCAGGAAACAACAGGTGTTGGAGAGGATGTGGAGAAATAGGAACACTTTTACACTGTTGGTGGGATTGTAAACTAGTTCAACCATTATGGAAAACAGTATGGCGATTCCTCAAGGATCTAGAACTAGATGTACCATATGACCCAGCCATCCCACTACTGGGTATATACCCAAAGGATTATAAATTACTCTACTACAAAGACACATGCACACGTATGTTTATTGCGGCACTATTCACAATAGCAAAGACTTGGAATCAACCCAAATGTCCATCTGTGACAGACTGGATTAAGAAAATGTGGCACATATACACCATGGAATACTATGCAGCCATCAAAAAGGATGAGTTTGCGTCCTTTGTAGGGACATGGATGCAGCTGGAAACCATCATTCTTAGCAAACTATCACAAGAAGAGAACCAAACACCGCATGTTCTCACTCATAGGTGGGAACTGAACAATGAGATCACTTGGACTCGGAAGGGGAACATCACACACTGGGGCCTATCATGGGAGGGGGGAGGAGGGAGGGATTGCATTGGGGAGTTATACATGATATAACGTCATGCACATGTACCCTAGAACTTAAAGTATAATAAAAAAAAAAAAGAATTTATTTGTGTATTTTATTTTTTATTTTTTGAGACAGAGTGTTGCTCTGTCACCCAGGCTGAAGTGCAGTGGCGTGATCTCAGCTCACCGCAGTCTCCGCCTCCCAGGTTCAAGTGATTCTCCTGCCTCAGCCTCCCGATTTATTTTTTTATTTTATTTATTTATTTTTTTTGAGACGGAGTCTCGCTCTGTCGCCCAGGCTGGAGTGCAGTGGCCAGATCTCAGCTCACTGCAAGCTCTGCCTCCCAGGTTCACGCCATTCTCCTGCCTCAGCCTCCCGAGTAGCTGGGACTACAGGCACCCACCACCTCGCCTGGCTAGTTTTTTGTATTTTTTAGTAGAGACGGGGTTTCACCGTGTTAGCCAGGATGGTCTCGAACGCCTGACCTCGTGATCCACCCGTCTCGGCCTCCCAAAGTGCTGGAATTACAGGCTTGAGCCACCGCGCCCGGCCCCGATTTATTTTTAAACTAAGTAAAAATTGTATGTATTTATGGTGTACCTCATCATGTTTTGCTGTATGTGTACATTGTGGGGTGGATAAGTCAAGCTGTTTATCATATGCATCACCTCACATATTTATCATATTTTGTGCTAAGAACACGTAATATTTACTTTCTTAGTAAATTTCAAGTCTCCAGTACAGCCTCATTACCTATAGTCATAGTGTTGCACATTGGTGCCTCAGAATTTATTCATCTTAGAACGGAAAGGTTGTAGCCGTCCATTGTAATCCCCGTCCAAGCAGGGCTGGGGTTTAGCGCGTGAGAGGAAGAATGGTAGGACACAGAAGCAAAGATGGGTGGAAACAAGTCACTTAGAGCAAAGAAACGGGGAGTCAGTGGAAGGATTTGTAAACAGTTGCCTGATTCCATTTACAGTTTGAAAATGTATCATCTTCTTAATTCTCAGGTCAGCCTAGAATACCTGTCTCTTGCAAATGCCAGAAAATCTATCCACAAGAAAGAGCCTCTCTCTTTATTTCTCTCTCTCTCTTTTTTAACCACAAAAATGAAAACAAAGGGTATGGTTTTGCCTTTGTGAAGTCAGGCCTTTGTGAGTTCTACTTCTGGTGCCTTTGATCTGTGTGGTTGATCCACTGATTGAGTCTCTTTGTAAAAGAGGTAATTTGAAACAAGGTAGTAAAGATTCTCAACAGGACAGATCCATTCTGTGTGCCCAGGTTCACGCTGGTTCAATGTCTAGCCATTGAAATGGTTCCGCAAAGAGCTGGGATTTTAAAAATTCGGTTGCTGAAATTTCCTGCTGCTTTTGACGAATCAGCTTAAATTCCTATTGTTTGTTTTTATAATCATGTAGGTGACGGCAGTCTGGTTCTCTTTTAATTGTCTTCATTTCTGCCCTTATTTGAGTTGCAGCAAATCAGCGAAATGGTGTGATAATGGCAATCGCAACAGCTTTCCCCCCTTGGCACACACTCATCCTTTCCATTTTGTTAATCACAATCAGAATAATGCATCTGTTCAGAGGCCCCCTCTTCTATCAGATCTTAGAGCGTGAAGCAAAGAGGCTTGAAGATAATCCGTGCTGCATATGTCTGATGCGATAAATTAAAAGAGAAAGAACCATCTGAACGATTCAATCAAAACGGTGTCCCCTCTGCAATAATTGGGGAACATATATTTCATCGCATCTCCTCGCCTTTCTTTTTATAATGGAACTATTAGACTCCAAGCGCGTGACTTGCTCAGGGTCTTTCGACAAGAATAGGAGTGAGGCATTCATAGGAGAGCTGCCTTCTTCACGCTGAAGGAAGGGTCATTTTTTTCACAAGGGAATAATGCTTTTTGCTTTTTATTGAGAGGCCCCTAGGCTTCTCTTTCTTCGTCTGCCTTGTGTGGAGTACGAACAGCCTCATTTCCAAGCTCTTGCCCAACTCCAACATACTTGAATCTTGCATGAAATACATGTTTTATTAACGGGTTGTTGACACGGTAGAAATTACCTTACTCATTCATGCAGGGACGGTCAACATCCTGTTAGGCATTTAACCCAGGACCTTGGAGGTTACGTCGGTACATACAAAGGTACTTGAAAATGGTGCAGGGATTGCTGCTTACTGACTTTTGCTCCAAAGATGTAAGCGCATTCGTTGGTGGCTTTTAGATAGACACAGACCCCAACAACATGACTCTTCTACACAGCATCCTTCGTATTTGTGTACTCCCTTGATGGGAGCAAGTTTGACCTTTACAGCTTTTAGACTTGGTGGAAGATTAGTTCTGAACGTTATTCTGCAGTCAGGTGAAAAGCCTTTGTGAACAGCGAATGCTGAGGAGATAATGCCACAGCTGGGGACCCCAGCAGGGGATGCACGGCGGGGGATCGTGACGTTTAATCTGGAGAGCGGGAGAGTTGTTCCATCAGGAAGTTCACGATGCCGTCAGTGTCTCCTATTTGTCCTCCCCCTGCGTAAACTGGATTAGGAGTTCTGTGCCTCCGAACGCCCACTTTGTCTTGGGGAGATTTACTCCTATCAGGAATAAGAGATTGGGTGTTAGAAGAGGCTTTGCTGTCTGTCTCTTTAGCAACTCAATAGAGGAATTTAATCCTATTTGTGTCACCTGCTGTTGACACTGAGACATCACTAAACTGGAAAGTGATCTTGTATTGGTCTGTGATTGAGGTTGGTGGAAGGGACTTGGCAGGGTTCGTCCCGGAAGCATGAGAGAATTGATAGCATTAAGGAGCCGCCTCTTGGCCTGAGCAGAGCTATAAATGAAGGGAAGCAGCTCACTGGGGAATGTGGACCCACACATGCCTTCCTGGAGACCTTGTCTCTTCCATCCCTTTCCTCTTCCATTCCTGCAGGCCTGGCCTATGGAGGCTGCCCATAGGAAGGTCACATCCAGCCCAGAAGGGCCATGGGGGATTTTTAGTGGGGTTCAGAGACTGGCTTTGAACCTCCCATGTAGCCTCTGAAGACAGGTTTTTGACCCTAGATCTGGAGCCCATGGTGTGCTGGTAAATGTTTAATAAAAATTGGTTCTCACACTCACATGGCTAATTTCAGACTACCAAGAGTTTAGCAGCTGACTCGCTAAATTCTTGTAGATTTTACAGTTGGCTTTTGCAAGCCAGTATGAACTAGTTCCAGGATACCACAGAATAGAACCAATACTGAGACACTTCCTAAGTTGCTTCTGCTTCTAGAAACATTTAGGTGGATTTTGACTCCGTGTAGTTTTCAGAAATCATTCAGATGCAAGTGACAGAAAACACAACTCAGCCCATCTGAAACAGAAAGGCGGGATTCGTTGTTTTTAACTACAAGGCTGAGGCACTCTGCCTTCTGGCTCAGCTGGACACACACAGTGTGAAATATGTCATCAAGACACCCTCTTTCCACAGCTTGCCTTATTTTATTTTGTGTTGATTTCACTCTTGGGCAGACTTGCCCTCATGGTATCAAGATGACGGTTAACTTCAGGACCACCTATTCTCCTCCCTCCCAGCAACTTCAGCATAAAAGGAAGAGAATGTGTCCGAAGAGTTTCTGACTTGACTGTCATTGGATTTGAAAAGGAGCATGGACTTACCTGGAACGAATCACTGTTTAGTTCCATGATTAATTTTCTCTGGCTTAAGACCCACATGGAAATTGCAGATGGGGTGAACAATAGATTTCTGCTCCCCCTCGGTCAGCAGGCTACTTCCAAAGGGAAATGGGCACATTTCACAGGACCAGGATTTCTGGGACAGAAGCCCGTTGGCAGTTGAGCGACTCTGCCTGCTGTCTGCGTCTCTCCGCACAGGTGCTCTGATGTCAGTTCTGTTACCAATGGTGGGTCCGGCGATTCAGTGCAGTTCTGACACTGATCATCCAGAGCTGGTGCAGACCCCATGGGCTCATGGCTGGGTCCCCAACAAGACTGCCTTCACCCCAGATGCCAGCTGCAGGGAGCGAGGAGCCTTGTCCACTACTCCCTCTATTTTAAGGTTATACAGTAACCAAACCTGAGTCAAAATACCCAGGGTACCTGCACTTCTGTCCAGCGTGCCTACACATTTTGGGGTTCCTATAACCTCTCTTTAGCTTCAATAAAGCAGCTCACAGAACCCCCCAAAAGCATGCTGAGCTTATGATTACAGTTTTCTGATAAAGGGTTTAACTCAGGAACCACCACCTGGAGGAGGCAGCTAGGGCAAGTTCTGGGGTAGGGCTGGGAGGGATGCGGAGCTTTTGCGCTGTCTCCTCGTGGCATCCAGGGCATCACGCTCAGCACATTAACATGTTCACCACCAGGAAGCTCTGCTGAGCCTGTGGTCCAGAGTTTCATGTGGGGTTTCATTATGTAAGGGCAGTTGATGAAATCACTGCACCCCTTCCTCCCTTCCCCGGGGGTTCGGGGAGTGGAACTATAAACCCAGGCTTGGTCTTTGTGGTGCTGTCAGCTCCTCCCTTGAAATTATCTAAGAGTTCCCCCACGAATCACCTCCTTAGCATAAACCGAGGCGTGGCTTGCACAGTGGCTCATGCCTGTAATCTCAGCACCTTGAGAGGCTGATGTGGGTGGATCTCTCGAGCCCAGGGGTTCTAGACCAACCTGGGCATTATGGCAAAACCATGTCTCTACAAAAAAATACAGGAATTAGCTGGGCATGGTAGCATGCACCTGTAGTCCCAGCTACTAGGGAGGCTGAAGTGGGAGGGAGGATTGCTTGAGCCCAGGAGTTCGAGGCTGCAGTGAGCCATGATCACACCTCTGCACTCCAGCCTGGGTGACAAAACAAACAAAACCCAGGTGTGGTGGAAAGAGGCTTCTCATGAATAACAAGAACAAATCACTTGGGAAGTGCCAGGGGTTTCTAAAGCTCTATGCTGGGAACCAGCAACAAAGAGCTGATCTCTTCTTTATTATATCAGTCACCAAGTGGGTGTGGCTCAGGAGATGTCTAGATGGAGATATACATATTCATATGTATAACACCGTGCAATGACCCATTGGCAGAGCAATTAATCATTAAACATCCAAACCTCCTCTTACATAAATCTCCACTTGATACTGCAGAGCTCAAGAGGTGTCATCAAGATAATTGCTCGTAACTCAGACAAAAAAAGGATTTTTATGACTCCTTAGGAAAATACTTGTTGCTGTTCACTTTCCAGACAGTGCTGTGTATCCGTGGGTTCTGCATCTGCAGATTCAACCAACTTCAGATTGAAAATATTCAGTAAAAAACCACAAACAATAAAAATAACAATATAGCAATCAAAAATGCAAATATGAAAGCAATACAGCATAACAACCACTTAAATAGAATTTACATTGTATTTGGTATTATGAATAACCTAGAGAAGATTTAAAGTATTCGGGAAGATGTGCATAGGTTATATGCAAATACTATTTCATTTGATATCAGGAATTGAGCACTCGAGGATTTTGGTATCCATGGAGGTCCTACAACCAGTGCCCCCAGGATACCAAAGGATTGAAGCTGAAAACACTGGTAATTTCACAGCCTGTTGCTCGTTTTCACTGGATGTCTGGTGGCTTCGTGCCTGTGCCCCAAGAAGAACACGCTTTGTCTAAACCAAAGCTGAGAAACTCAAAGATATTTAGGCACCAGGAATGCAGCTTAATGTGGGAATAAGCTGGGCATAAGACAATGTATAATGGGGTGCAGTGGGAACCCCAGGTTCCTGTGCTTCCTGAAGACATTCACATTTAAAAAAAAAACCCAACAACACAAAGCAAAAGAAAAACACTGGTGGCCGAGGAACCAGTTCTAAGGGCCGGATATGATGAAAACCCAGCCAATTTGCAACCCACAGAGGCTAAGCAGAGTTCAGATTCCTGGAGGTCTGCGGCTGGGGTTGAGTCTGTTGTGCAAAGCTGATTTTCTCTTTCCTGGATGTCCGTCTTCTTGCCCTGTTCCCTGCCCGGTGATTGCCAGATGAGGCACCTCCGAACCTGGCTCCTTCTGCTGCATGGTAGCCAAAACACCGTGGGGGCGGGAGGGGAAGAGAGACGTCATTCCTAGCATCGCAAGCAGCTGGACAGTGTACTTGTAGAAGAACAGCTTGCCCCGGCTCTAGAAAGCCAGTTCTGCAGTCTCACACTTTTGAAACACCTGCCCCATTTGACTTGAAGCACCTGGGTGTGCAGATGGCACCTGCTTACAGGGGTGCAGGGCATAGAGATGAAATGGGTTACATCAACTCAGCTGCTGCTGCTGCATGAAATTGTGCAGATGGAGTTGACTTGACCACAGCGGCTGACACAGGAAGACTTGACTCACGATTACGTCTTCCAGGGGGTTCAGCTGGAGGCTATAAGATGACTTGTCACTCTGCATGTAAGATATAATTGAGCAAATCCAAATAGTTATTTACTACAAGTTAATATTGATTTAGAAAAAATTTAAATCAATTTTGTTGAGGTATAATTAGCATATCATAAAATGTACCCATTTTAAGTGTATAGTTATTGACTTTTTGGACAGATGTATGTACCATATAAACGCTGTCTCATGTGTGTACCATATAAACGCTGTCTCGTGTGTACCATAGAAATGCTGTCTCGTGTGTACCATAGAAATGCTGCCTCATATGTGTACCATAGAAATGCTGTCTCATGTGTACCATAGAAACGCTGTCTCATGTGTACCATAGAAATGCTGCCTCATGTATGTACCATAGAAACGCTGTCTCATGTATGTACCATAGAAACGCTGTCTCGTGTGTACCATAGAAACGCCGTCTCATGTGTGTACCATAGAAACGCTGCCTCGTATATACCATAGAAACGCTGTCTCATGTGTGTACCATAGAAACGCTGCCTCGTATGTACCATAGAAACGCCGTCTCATGTGTGTACCATAGAAACGCTGCCTCGTATGTACCATAGAAACGCTGTCTCATGTGTGTACCATAGAAACGCTGCCTCGTATGTACCATAGAAACGCCGTCTCATGTGTGTACCATAGAAACGCTGCCTCGTATGTACCATAGAAACGCTGTCTCATGTGTGTACCATAGAAACGCTGCCTCGTATGTACCATAGAAACGCCGTCTCATGTCTGTACCATAGAAACACTGTCTCATGTGTGTATCATAGAAACACTGTCTCATGTGTGTACCATAGAAACGCTGCCTCGGCCGGGCGCGGTGGCTCAAGCCTGTAATCCCAGCACTTTGGGAGGCCGAGACGGGCGGATCACGAGGTCAGGAGATCGAGACCATCCTGGCTAACACGGTGAAACCCCGTCTCTACTAAAAATACAAAAAACTAGCCGGGCGAGGTGGTGGGCGCCTGTGGTCCCAGCTACTCGGGAGGCTGAGGCAGGAGAATGGCGTGAACCCGGGAGGCGGAGCTTGCAGTGAGCTGAGATCCGGCCACTGCACTCCAGACCGGGCGACAGAGCAAGACTCCGTCTCAAAAAAAAAAAAAAAAAAAAAAAAAAAAAAAAAAAAAAAAGAAACGCTGCCTCGTATGTACCATAGAAACGCCGTCTCATGTGTGTACCATAGAAACGCTGCCTCATGTATGTACCATAGAAACGCCTTCTCATGTGTGTACCATAGAAACGCTGCCTCGTATGTACCATAGAAACGCCGTCTCATGTGTGTACCATAGAAACACTGTCTCATGTATGTACCATAGAAACGCCTTCTCATGTGTGTACCATAGAAACGCTGCCTCGTATGTACCATAGAAACGCCGTCTCATGTGTGTACCATAGAAACACTGTCTCATGTATGTACCATAGAAACGCCGTCTCATGTGTGTACCATAGAAACGCTGCCTCGTATGTACCACAGAAATGCCGTCTCATGTGTGTATCATAGAAACGCTGTCTCAATATAAGACACAGACATTTCCGTTGCCCTAGAAGTTTCTTCTGATCCTTTTCAGGTAACCCCAACCCGTCTCTGGCCCCTGTCAACTAGGTTATTTTGTCACTAGGTTAGTTTTGGCTTAAATATATATCTTTCAAAATTTACTTTAGCTTTTAAGCTTTATTGAGGTAACATTGGCAAACAATTGTATCTATTGAAGATATACAATTTGATGATGTATACATTGTGAAATGGTCAAGCTAGTTCACATATCTATCCCTTTCTACAGTGACTGTTTTCTTTGTTTTACTTTCTTATTTTATGATGAAAACACTGAAGATTTATCCTCTCAGTAAATTTCAAGGACACTCTACAGAATTATTAACTCTAGTCCTTCTGTGGTTCATTCAAACTCTAGAACTGGCTCCTCTGGCATAACAGGAGTGTTTCCCTTTATCATCAGCATCTCCCCATTCTCTCACCAGTGTTGCCAAGCCCTGGCGACCACCATTTTACTCTCTGCTCCTCTGAGTTTAGCTTTTTTTTTTTTTTTAGAGACGGAGTCTCGCTCTGTCGCCCAGGCTGGAGTGCAGTGGCCGGATCTCAGCTCACTGCAAGCTCCGCCTCCCGGGTTTACGCCATTCTCCTGCCTCAGCCTCCGGAGTAGCTGGGACTACAGGCGCCCGCCACCTCGCCTGGCTAGTTTTTTGTATTTTTTAGTAGAGATGGGGTTTCACCATGTTAGCCAGGATGGTTTCGATCTCCTGACCTCGTGATCCGCCCGTCTCAGCCTCCCAAAGTGCTGGGATTACAGGCTTGAGCCACCGTGCCCGGCTGAGTTTAGCTTTTTTAGATTCTGCATATGAGTAAGATCATGTGGTATTTGTATTTCTGTGCCTGGCTTATTGCACTTAGCTTCATGTCTTTCAGTGTCATGTATATATTGTTGTAAATGGCAGGATTTCTTTCTTTCTTTTTCTTTTTTTGAGACAGGGCCTGGCTCTGTCACCCAGGCTGGAGTGCAGTGGCACAATCTTAGTTCACTGCAACTTCTGTCTCCGGGCTCAAGTGATCCTCCTGCCTCAGCCTCCCGAGTAGCAAGGACTACAGGCACATACCACCATGCCCAGCTACTTTCTGTATTTTTTGGTAGAGACGGGGTTTTGGGGTTTCTCCGTGTTGCCCAGTCTGGTCTCCAACTCCTGAGTTCAGGTCATCTGCCTGCCTCGGCTTCCCAAGGTGCTGGATTACAGGCATGAGCCACTGTGCCTGGGTGTATTTCTTTTTAAAGACTAAGTAATATTCCATGTATATATCTATACCCCACATTTTCTGTGTCCGTTCATTCATTAATGGACACATCGGCTGACTCATCTTGGCTATTGTGAATCCTGCCGCATGACGATCAGAAGTTCTGAACACGGGAGTTCAGATGTATGTGCGGGGTGCTGACTCATTTTCTTTGGATATATACCCAGAGTGGGATTGCTGGATCATATGGGAGTTCTATTTTTAATATCTCCAAGAGCCCACGTACTGTTTGCCGTAATGGCTTTACCAAATTACATTCCCACCCACAGTGTGCAAGGAGTCTCTCTTTTCTACATCCTGTCCAACACTCATTTTTCATCTTTTTGATAATAGCTGTCCTAACAGGTGTGAGGTAATATCTCATTGTGGTTTTGATTTGCATTTCCCTAGTGAATAGTCATGTTGAACCCTTTTTCATAGACTTCTTGGCTATTTGTTTGCCGTCTTTTGAGAATAAACATACAATTTTAAACCCAGGGGGTGTGGAGTAAAACCCCAGCAGTGTGAGAGGAAAACCAAACCAAAACAAACACCAACCTTAACAATGTCTTAGTCATTAGGCACAGGATCTGAGACAGCCAGACAACCCTGGTCCTATAGCACTGCAAAGAGAGGGTCATACCGCGATGTGGCTCTGGAGCCTGACCTCTGGTTCAAATCCAGGCTTCTTAACCCATTAGTCCCATGAACGCTGTCTACACTGTACTCCTGTTCCCTT
The DNA here is from genome assembly GCF_009764315.1 of Trachypithecus francoisi. Lineage (NCBI taxonomy): Eukaryota > Metazoa > Chordata > Mammalia > Primates > Cercopithecidae > Trachypithecus > Trachypithecus francoisi. Next base: position 3,333,147 of record NW_022681456.1, read on the forward strand.
GCCTGCTGAATGCAAGTTATAAAATACCTCCATCCTGGAACTGCAAGAATTAAGTGAGATAATATCCATCAAGCACATAGACCAGTGCCTGGCACAGAGGATGCCCAAGCGGTCGTCAGTTGCGATGCGTTCAGTGTATTCCGTGTGTTGGACTGAACACTCTTGCTCCCCACAGTTCGTTCTTCACACAACAGTCAGGGTGCTTAAAATACACAAGTCAGACCATTGCACTCACAATGAAACCCAGATTCCCTCCATGCCTGCTCACTGCAACACGTGATCACTCCTGTCTCTTGGAGTGTTCGTAGAACTGATGAGCAGAAGTTGTAGGTTTGCAGGCTCCATGATGAGCTCACACAGAGTTTGGAGGGAACTCACTTCTGTGGACCCATCTTACACAACCAAGCCTTTGTGTAATTGGTTGTGACCATAGTAGCAGGACTGTGTTTGCTAATATTCTCCTGGTATTCTCCCCTCTGCTCTCTATGCTCCAGCCACACCGGACATTATTCTGTTCATGGAACCCCTGCCTCCAAGTTCATTTCCTTCTCTGCAGTTCCCTGTGCCCGGAACTCTGTCCCTCAGGCTTCTGTACCATTGCAGAGCTGCCCCTCAGCACTCCAGTGCCAGCGGACTGTCACCAATGAGAGCGGTCGTCCTTGCCCAGCATGCGCACAGGAGTCTCCAGTGCATCACTTTTACAGCACTTACCTCCATCTCAGCTCATCCTGGGTATTTATTTGTGTGTCTGCTTATTACCTGGATTTCCAACTTTTCCCACTGGAAAATAAGTTCTGACATTGGAGGCTTCATGATGAGCAGAAGTTCTGTGATTACAGCCTTCGTGATGAGCTCACACAGAGTTTGGATGGAGCTCACTTCTGTGGACCCATCTTGCATGACCGACCCTTTGTCTTATTGGTTGTGGTCACTTTAAGAGCTAGCCATTGCACTCAGAGGACATAGTCTATCCCGCGGACTATCTAGAGTACTATGTGAGAGACAGTGCAGAGCATGCTGCATGTACAGTGTCAGGGGTCATTGAATACCTAATGACAGACATCCCACCCAAACTTACTTCAGGTAAGAATGCAGGTGGCAAGGGGATTTATTGGCCCAAACAACTAAAAATGTCAGAATAACCTTCAGGCATAGCTTGATCCAGGGACTCAACATCAGTGCCAATAGTGTGTCCCCATCTCTTGTCTCTCTGCTATCCTCAGGAACGGCTTCCTTCTCAGGCAGTCTCCTTATGTGGTGGCCTCCAGCAGCTCCCCAATTACATCTTCCAAACTTCAGGTTCAGCAGGAAAAACACCTTCTCTTTTTCAGTGGTTGAAATAAACAGCCACTCCCTGAGTCTTATGGGTCTGCCTGTGGGCATGCGCGTTCATCGATTGCTGTATAACAGACTACCCCAAAACTCTGATAGTGACTTAGAGCAGGATAGTTATTTATGATGTTGCAGTTTCTATAGGAGAGAAATCCAGACACAGTCCTGTGGGGCTGGTGTGTCTTTGCTTCATGATGTCTGAGGCCTCAGCTGAGAGATTCCAAGACTGATATCTGGAATCATCTCAAGGCTTGACAGGGGCTGGGGAATCCAGTTCTAAGGTGGTTTGCTCAAATGGCTGATGTTCTAGTTTTAGTTCTCTCCACCTGGACCACTCTGCAGGGCTACTTGAGTCTCCTCACAAGATGGCGCCGGCTTTCCCCAGAGAGTAAGATAGGAGTGGCAGTGCTTTTTATGCCCCACCTTTGAAACTCACCTTCTATCATCTCAGCTATATGCTGTTCATTAGAGGTGAAATAGCAGGTCCAGCCCTCGCTGGTGCTAGTGGTAGTGCGATTGGGCTCACACTTTAAAGGGATGAGTGATAAAAAGTTTTTCAGACTTATTTTGAAACCTACCATAGCCCTAAACTTATCACTGTTGTTAGAGGGATAAACTCTGCTAACTGATGAGGCTGTGTTAGTTCGTGTAGGCAGTTACCAGAACATGGCAGAAAAGATTCCTGTTACAATTTCCTCCCCTGCCCCCTCCCCCCCCAAAAAAAACAAAAACAGAAACAGATAAACAATACCTAGATGTTCTGACGCTAGCATTTCATGTATTAAAATATCATGGGGACATAAGACTACACAGAAATCTTTCCTCTTTTCTGGGGAGGACAGCTGATTTCACACAAATCCCAATGTTTTTGCATTCTTATTTTCTGTCAGCTCTTAGGACACAAGCTTTATGCGGAGGGTGATCCTAGCAAGGCTCACTAACATTTTGCTTGAATGGGAGATTTTAAGGCCTGCTTTAGCAAAGTTGATATTTTAAAAAGCATCATTATAAGGTAGAAAAATTAAGGTGTCTAAAAAAACAGAATTCTTCATTTTAAAAAATAACTGACCAACAATGAACTTAAAAATACCAGACTCCCTGTGTTAATGTGAGAGGCTGTACACTTTGCACCCTAGTCTCTGCAAAGAATTGACCAACAGTGGACTTAAAAATAGCAGATCCCCCGTGTGAATGTGAGATGCTATACACTTTGCACCCTGGTCTCTGCACCCGTAACTGTACAGGGAGCAGGTGTACTCTTCGATTCCCTTGGGAAGAACATGGTTTTGCATCTGGAAAACCTATTAGTTTCCATTGGGGGCTCGGGGTGGGGGTGGCCGGCTAGCTGATTCCTTAGTGACTGTCCACAGATCCATGCCTCCCAGTTCTGTAAGGCTTCACCGCAGTGCTCTAAGACAGACACCAAGGTCTGTAATTTATACTTTTGCCCAAGCTAAAAATTATAGTGACTTTCATGTGACACAGCCCACATTTGTCTGATAACCGGCCTGTTCCTACTTCCAAGCCCAAGCTCCTCCGCAATTTTCAATGCCTCGGTTCTCTGAATGAATTGATGAATGGCCTTAAGTTCCCATTTACATCTGCCCTGGAATCCCTCCCTCGCTGAGGAAGGCGGAACTGCACCAGCCAGCGCCGTTCAGTTCCATCAACATGCAAAGCATGTTGTGATGTGTTTCTGTTCTGTGGCTGGGCTGCTATGGCTTTTTTTTTTTTTTTTTTTTGGACGAAGCTAATCTTGCTGCTGCTTAAACATCAAGCTTTTAGTCTAGGCTGTGTCAACTTTCAGTGGTGTTTTTATTTTATTACAATGGAATGGTTTTATCCAACATGGGGGTAAATGGCTTGGCTAAGTGCTTTTGAAGCCCAGACTCATTCTCTGTGTATACTTGTGTCCACTCTTAATGGAATTCAAATAAACAGTCCTCCGGCATGAAAGGCGCTCTATTAGATTTATTTCTAAATTCTTTTAAGGATGTCAACATGCAGCCCTTGGATGTGATGGGAGAGGCATAGCTGATCAACCCCCATGGCTGCCGCGAATTAGTCTGAACCTATTGGAAATGGAAAGTTCAGAGAGCACAGATGGAAAAGATTGAACTGGTGGCTCAGAGTGAATTGAAAGGGCAGGTTTGCCCTGTGCAGAGAGACACCTGTGCAGTGGAGTGTCAGCAAACACACAGCCCCCTGGAGAATGCCTTCGCTCTTGGCTCCTGAAGGCTGGATCTGCTTTCAGCATGGAAATCCTCAGGCAGCCCCAGAAAGGATTAATTTCCCCAAGTTTGAGGTTTCCACCTGATTTGAGGCTTGAAATTGAGAGTTGAGAGCATCTGTATTCTGTGGCTTCCTAAACCAGCCTTCAAAACCATTCTGTAACTGACCAACAGGTTTATTTTGCCCACTTCCCAGACAGACCTGATTTATCAACCCAGGGGAATTGCAAAGGAGAAAAAGTATCATACACTTAAAGCCAGCTAAACAGGAGACGGCAGCTTTATTATTACTCAAATCAGCTTCCCAGAGAATTTGGAGGCCAGTGTTTTTCAAGGATGATTTGGTGGGCGGGGGACTAGGGAAGGGGTGTGCTGATTGGTTGTGAATGCAATTGTAGGGATATGGCCCTTGTGTGCTGAGTGTGGCTACGGGAGCAGTGAAGTCAAGAGTCTTGGGTCTGAGTGGGACCATCTAGTCCTCAGAAATGCAGAAACCTGAAAGGACATCTCAAAAGGCCAATCTTGGGTTCTACAATAGACATCACTATTGTAGATAGTGATGTAAATAGATAACATCATATCTGCCAGAAATTGGGGAAATTGCAAATCTTGTGACCTCCAGAATAATGGCTGGTAATCCTTTTTTTTTTCTTCTTTGAGACAGAGTCTCTCTCTTGCCCAGGCTGGAGTGCAGTGGTGCAATCTCAGCTCACTGCAACCTTCACCTCCTGAGTTCAAGTGATTCTCCTGCCTCAGCCTCCCTAGTAGCTGGGATTACAGGAGCGCATCACCACGACCAGCTAATTGTTGTATTTTTGGTAGAGATGGGCTTTTGCCATGTTGGCCAGGCTGGTCTTAGAACTACTGACCTCAGGTGATTCACTCACCTTGGCCTCCCAAATTGCTGGGATTACAGACGTGAGCCACCGTGCCCAGCCTGGTAATCATTTAACTAAGCCTACATCTTAGTGGAATTCAGGCTCCTCTCATTTTCCTAACATGGCGGCCTTTCACTGGTTTTACCAAGGAGGTTTAGTTTTGGGGAAGGGTTATTATCATTCCAACTATAAACTAAATTTCTCCCAAAGTTAGCTTGGTCCAAGCCCAGGAGTGACCAAGGGCAGTTTGGAGGTTAAAGGTAAGGTGGGGGTTAGTTAGATCACATCCTCTATGTTTCTTATAATTTTCTCAGTTATCAATTTCTAACTGTTAAAATGTTTGGAAAAGTGGTTTCAACTCTACAAGGCAGATCATTTTTCATTTCATTCCGCTGGAATAGTCACAGATTTCTCAAAGTATAATTCTATAAAAAAGATTTTCAGAAAGTTAGAGTTTCAAAAGGTTAAAAACATAACACAGTGAAGGAGTTTCCAATAATTGCTTCATTTATTGATATGCAAACTGATGTGGTTTGGCTGTGTCCCCACCCAAATCCCATCTTGAATTGTAGTTCCCATAATTCCTACGTGTCGTGGGAGGGACCAGGTGTATGTAATCGAATCATGAAGTCAATTTCCCTAATGCTGTTCTCGTGATAGTAAGTTCTCATGAGATCAGATGACTTTATAAGGGGCTTCCCTCTTTGCTCAGCTCTCATTCTTCTTTCTCCTGCTGCCCTGTGAAAAAGGAGACGTTTGCTTCCCCTTCCGTCATGATTGTAAGTTTCCTGAGGCCTCCCCAGCCCTGCAGAACTGTGAGTCAATTAAACCTCTTTCGTTTATATAAATTACCCAGTCTCGGGTATGTTTTTATAGCAGCGTGAGAATGGACTAATACAGAAGCCAACAAGATGACATAGCTAGATAAAATTAGGTTATGAGAAGTTTTATATATATACACACATATGTATATATATTTATGCATACATATACACAGCGAAAAAGAATGCTTCAAGAGATTGAAAAGTTTGATGCAGAACAGTTTAATGCCCTAGGGCAATAAAACAGTCCCGTTTGAGGCTTTCTTTCCTATAAGACATAAATTATTCTCATCTCTACTGGACAAAAGTCATTTGTAATGTATCAATCTACTCCAAGTTAACATCTAAATTGACAGAGTCTGTGCCCTGATCAATAGTAAATGGTATGTGAAAGTTCTCTTTCCCTAGAGTCTCCCATGACATTTCAGTGGACTTGTCGAATTTTCTAGCGTGATTTTGAAAGGGCATGCAGCAATCATTTTGCCTTATTTCCAAGTTTTGCATAGTTTTCTTAGCAGGTTGCAGTCTTTTTTTTTTTTTTTTTGAGATGGAGTCTCGCTCTGTTGCCCAGGCTGGATCTCAGCTCACTGCAAGCTCCGCCTCCCGAGTTTTATGCCATTCTCAGGCCTCAGCCTCCTGAGTAGCTGGGACTACAGGCGCCCACCACCTCACCTGGCTAGTTTTTTTGTATTTTTTAGTAGAGGCGGGGTTTCACTGTGTTAGCCAGGATGGTCTCCATCTCCTGACCTTGTGATCCGCCTGTCTCGGCCTCCCAAAGTGCTGGGATTACAGGCTTGAGCCACCGCGCCCAGCCTAGCAGGTTGCATTCTCAAACGTCCACAGAGGCAGAGTGGGGCCGTGTTAGTCTAGGGTGTGTGTTTTCTGTCCAGGGGCAGCTGCTTCTCAATGCCAAGGGCAGTGTGAGTCCTCTGTGACCAGGACCCCAGAATTTCCATGAGAAAGTATAAATGCACATGTTTATGTGAAATGTTCTGTATGAGTCAGGGTTCTCCAGGGGGACAGAACTAACAGGAGATGTACACATGGAAGGGAGTTTATTAGGGAGAATTGACTCACATGATCCGAGGCAAAGTCCTGTGATAGACTGTCTGCAAGCTGAGGAGCAAGGAAGCCAGCAGTGGCTCAGTCTGATCACAAAACCTCAAAAGTAGGGAAGCTGACAGTGCAGCCACCAGTCAGCCTGCGGCCAAAGGCCCCAGACCCCTCAGCAAACCGCTGGTGTAAGTCCAAGAGTCCAAAGGCTGAAGAATCTGGAGTCTGGGGCAGGAAGCATCCAGCATGGGAGAAAGATGAAGGCCAGAAGATTCGGGAAGTCAGCTTCTCCCACCTTCTTTGCCTGCTTTTTTCTAGCCGCGTTGGCAGCTGATTGGATGGTGCCCACCCACACTGAGGCCGGGTTCCCAGCCCACCGACTCAACTGTGAATCTTCTCTGGCAACACCCTCACAGGCACACCCAGAAATAATACTTTACCAGCTATGCAAAGTCTTATAGGCATCCTTCAATCATGTTGACATCTCGTATTAACCATTATATGTTTTAATTTTAAAATATTGGCAATTAATTCAGAGAGAAGAAAAGACAACATTGTCTTAATCATTTTGAGCCGAGTATGTTGGTGCAAAAGTAATTGCGGTTTTTGCTTTTAATGGCAAAGCTGCAATTACTTTTACACCAATCTAATAAAATTCCATAGACTGGTGGCTTATAAACAACAGGGATCTATTTCCATGGTTCTGGAGTTTGGGACTCCAGGATCAAGGCAGCTGCAGATTCCGTGTCTGCTGGGGACCTGCTTTCTGGTTCAGAGAGGGCACCTTCTCACCGTGTGCTCACATGGTGGAAGGGATGAGCACACTCCCGCAGGACTCTGTCATAAGGGCACCCATTGCGTTCCCCCAGACTCTGTTGTAAGGGCACCCATCGCGTTCCCCCAGACTCTGTTGTAAGGGCACCCATCGTGTTCCCCCGGACTCCGTCATAAGGGCACCCATCGCATTCCCCCGGACTCCGTCCTAAGGGCACCCATCGCGTTCCCCCGGACTCCGTCCTAAGGGCACCCATCGCGTTCCCCCAGACTCTGTCGTAAGGGCACCCATCGCGTTCCCCCGGACTCTGTCATAAGGGCACCCATTGCATTCCCCCGGATACCGTTCCCTGATTGTCTTGCACAGGGCTTGCCGTCTAAGAGCATCACCTTGGTTAAGATCTCAGCATTAATTTGGGGGAGGGGCATAAACATCCGTTGCAAATTCCATGTGGGCAAACAAAGCAGGTCCAAGGTTGCTGGATGGTCCCTTCTGAAAAGTCATCTGGTAGACCCGAGGCTGTTTCAGAAAGGCAGCACAGTCAGGAGTGAGGGAGTCTCCAGCCAGATGGCTCGGCTCAGATCCCAGCTCTGGTGCTTGATAGCTGTGTGAAGATGAGCTGGGATTTTATCTAACTGTGTCTCATTTCCATATCTTTAAAATGGGTGCTAGCACAACACCTACCTCATCCACTTAGGAGGAGCTGATGAGTATCAATGATCCAGAGAGTTTCTGGCCCGCAGCTGGCACGCAGTCCACGTTACTGTCAGACAGTGCGAGAAAAGAGTTTCGTCATTCTCCTGGTGGGCCGTTCTCCCTGCAGTGTTGCTTTTGTTCCACGAGGTCAGTTTTTTCTCACTCTTTCATGAGACTATTTTTAGAAAACGCAATCCATTTCAGTGCTTTTCCCGAAGGACTGTGGGGAGTTGTGGGGAATGATTTGCTCGCCCCACTTGACGATCAGGGCTTGACATCCCACTCGTGGGCAGTGACTGTGTGCCGAGTTCTGGGGCTGACTCCTGCTCCTCTGAGTTCCTTGGCCTGTGACATTGGCTCCGTGTCGCATTTCCTTTTCTGTAAAATGAGGCGATGGTCAAGCCTGCCTCAGAGGTCGGAGCGATAATTTCAAGAGTGAAATTTGGAGACAGCTAAGGACAGTGCCTAGGACATAGTAAAAGTTCAGTGATAGCTGAACGTTTTGTGTCCCCAGGGACCGCTGTTTAAGCCTTAACCAACTCCTGCTTTATTCCCCACATTAAGCATTGTGCGCTCAGAACAGTCAGTGACGTAACATGGGAAACGGGGGGTAAAAGTGACAAGGACTGCCGTGGGCATCAGTAGAATCCCCGCTTGGAGTTACCGAAGAGGAAACGGAGGCCCATCCCCAGGACGTGGCTTTTCTTTGCGTTATTGCATTGCTTTTCCACCTGCCCGGGACTCTGATTCAACACTCTGTTATGTGGAAACTTCTGTGTGTTTCTTGACTTGCAGTAGGTTCAGTCCTGTTGCATGTGGAGGGATGCAGGGGAGTTGTGTGGTGAGTGTATTCCAGTAAACTTACGAACCAAATCTAAGACTTCCCTCTTCCCCAGAACACATCCTCCACTCCCTGGAAGATGCAACTCCTAAGGAAACTGAGTCCAATGATCAAAGTCATTGGCATTTGGAGGGGACCCACTGACAATTGCCACCTGCACAGGAGGTCTCTTCCGTAACTCCTCAGAGAGCATGTGGGCCGCTACAAATGCAAATCCAGCTCAGGCAGGACCTCCCGTGTGCCAAGTGTCATGGGATTCATGCTTTCAAACCATCGGTTCTGGTTAAGACTCATATAATGAAACAGATGGATTCACAAGATTTTAGTTTATATGGGAAGAAGCTTTAGACTAAAGCAGAGGGAAGTAAACTTATCGGCAAGAAGGAAGGCTTGAAGGCTTGAGTGGTCTTGGAGGCTCTCGGCTGGGTGCAGGCTGACCTTGGGTGAGAGCCCTCGCTCATTGCCCTATGGCGCTGTCCTTCCCGTGGGTTCAGACAGCCCCTTGTTTCTGGTCAATATCCTCTGTGCTTCTCTTTGGGGATTTAGGACACCATGGCATTCTCCTCATTGTCCAAGGAAACCATTCCCCTCATCTAGAAACACCATCAATTTCTGAAGTTAAATTGAGACCAGAATGGATTCTGCACATCAGTCTCCCCTTTCCCTCTGTGACTGTGGACTCTGGGAGGGTTAGAGAGAGGTGGTGCCAACAGCAAAGGCAAGCTCTAATGGGGCGGCTTTTTCACAGGCCTTTCTTAAGCTGGGACTGGGTCTCAGATCTTTCTTCAGACATGAGGGATGTTTAGAGTGGAGAATGTTTGCATCCATCAGTCTTCCATCATGTTACACTGGAGTTTCGTGGCAGTGACGTGAATTAAAGAGTAGTATTTTAGATTTGATATTTTATTGCTGCATAGTTTATTGTAATTTTTAGTGGTCAATCTCAGCATCCTGATTCAGCTTCAGAAAAGTTTGGAGAGTCTCCCAAAGAATGAGGAATGAGTAGCCTACCACAGAATCTTCTTTTGGAGGCACAGTGAAAAGCACATAAAACACAAATGACAGTTTACGATTTACTATAAAGCATTCCCTTGTATAAGCATGATGCAGGGTCATGAATGAAACTTTGTCCTCACCCCTCGATGTTCTGCTTTCAAGATACCACGCCTTCCCCATCTCCAGAGATCACCCCTGATCTGACTGCCGTGGGACTCTCTGCTCTCTAAATACACAGTAGGCTTGAGAACCATTCATTTTTACAAAGAATTGGTTGTGCATTGTTTTTTGTTTTTCTTTCCAGATGGGGTCTTGCTCTGTTGCCCAGGCTGGAGTTTAGCAGTGTGATCACAGCTTACTTCAGCCTCAACCTACTGGGCTCAAGTAATCCCCCCACTTCAGCCTTATGAGCAGCTGTGACTACAGGCGTGCATCACCAAGCCCAGCTCATTTTTGTATTTTTTGTAGAGACAGGGTTTCGCCATGTTACCCAGGCTGTTCTCAAACTCCTAGGCTCGAGTGATCTGCCTGCCTTGGCCTCCCAAAGTGCTGGTATTACAGGTGTGAGCCATGGCACCTGGCCTTGGTTGTGTATTTCTATGGATAAAAATATATACACTCAGCAAATAAAATAAAACTTGTATCCTCTTCATCCTCTCTCCCCGTCCCCAGACCCTAGAGGTACCAGCTGTTCAGAATTTGGTGCAGTGTTTTCAGGCTTTACACATTTGCACAAGGCTTTTGCGTGAGGTTGTGCAGGTTGTGGGTGACGTGACTTCAGTTGATGACATCCACATAAACCAGGGGCTGCAAGCTGTGGCTCGAGGGTCAAGTCTAGCCTGTGCCACCTGTTCTTGTATGTTCTGTGAGTTTAAAATCTTTCCATTTTTTAAATGGTTAAAAAGTCAAAATAAGGTTTTACAATGTGAAAATTGCACAAAATTCCAATTATGGTGACCAAACACAAAGTTTTATTAAAATGTAGCCATACTCATACATTGGTGGCAGAATTGAGTAGTTGTGGCAAAGACCCTATGACTCACAAAGCCTAAAATATTGACTCTCTGGCCCTTTATGGAAAGTTTGCTGGCCCCTGACATAGAATGTATTTGGAGTTTTACAGTGCGCAGCATGCACCGCTGTAGGGAAGCAGGGCTGTGAACATGGGCACACACATCATTTAAAAATAAAACAGTGTTAATGTACTGTAATTCATTGTATTACTGCTAACACTTTGGTTGCCTTGAATTTTTCACTATTACAAATCATGCTGCAGTAAACATTCTTGTACTTTTGTACAGCCCTTCGCATGTCACTGAAGTTCCACTTATCTCCAACCGAGAGCAGTGTTAATGCTGGCGTGTGTACAATTTAATCTACAATGTGGCAACTTGTGGTAAATGAACAATTTTTCAATTTAATATTTATTATCGTAGCCTGCGAGAAGGAAATCTGTTCTGACTGGTTTAAAAGAGTCTCTATAATGAGCTAGGAGATTTTAAAATTCTAAATGTGAAAAGCAAGTCAACTAATTTCCAAATAATTGGGAAACTGTTCAGCATAAAGAAAATGTAGTTTTCATGTGCTCAGATTGGCTGCTGTATATGCAAATTTGATGCTGATTAACTTTCTAGAAGTCGGTTTTCCCTGTGGATACCAACATCTACTTGACTATATCTGTGCTAGATATTTGGAGAGAAGCATTCAGAATGAAAACTATATTTTCCGAGCTAATATTTGCATGAATATTGAGATGTTGTTCCCTTTGTGAAGTAAATATTGACCTCAGTTTCACCTTTATTTCTATGCTCTGATCCCCACGCACCAGTAACTGCTGATGACTGGGTGTTCCTCCTGGTGGAATCTGCTGGAACCAATAAAAACTGCCTGGCTGCTGTTATTTTTGGTGAGCTTTTTCTTTCAAAGGAATCTAATTAAGAAAAGTATTTATTTTGTGTCCTCGCATGGAAAAGTCCCCCCCACCCAGTGTGTGTGGCATTGCATAAATATGAATAAATTGTCATTGGTAACAATTAAAAGCATTTGTACTAAACATGTAGCCTCAGCTTGTCCTTTTACTGGAACATGCTGGTGGATTTGCAGAAAGCTTTCTGATAGAATGTTGCCAATTTCTGATCTTTATTCAACTCTAGGAAGTATTGTAGATAATGTCCTGATTCCTACAGAAGACATATGTATAAAATACCCTGTCCATACCCAGACCCCTGCAAGCAAACAAACCAAAGCAAGATAATGTGAACAACAACGGGAACCAACCCTTACCCACCCCGACGCCCTTGAAATGTGCATTGCATACTGACAGGAATCTTGATGTCGCCTTCGCTGATATTTTTGCCCCACCCACATCCCTTAACATGTTTCATCTTTGCATGGCCAAGTTTCCCGTGAGCTTGGAAATAAGTGCCTGGGCACATCCGCCATGCGGGCAGGCCTGGCCCCAGTAAAAGATACGTCTATTAAAGGGCTCAGGGTTGAATGATGACTTGGGGGCCCTGTGGAGTGTTCACCCAGAACTGGAAAGAACTCCCCTAGCTCCTTCCTCCTGTCTGTGAGTCACGTGTTCCTCGTCCTTCCAGATTGGAGCTTTGCAAAAATCAATGTGAGCACAGGAGACATGGCGGGGGGGGGGGGGGTAGAGAGAGAGAGAGAGAGAAGAGAGAAGAGAGAGAGCGAGAGGGGAGAGAGAGAGAGAGAGAGAAAAGAGAGAGAGAGAGATCCACCACTTCTTTCCAACTTGGGCCTTTCACTTCCTCAGCTCTCACACAAAATACCTTCAGAAAGAAACTAGGTCTAGGATCATGGTTTTCAAATCTACAAATATATGGGAATTCCACACTTCAGTGGAGGCTCTTACCAAATAGAAGACTATTGCTATATGCTTGAACATTTTTCTCTTGCTGTTAAGAACTTCTGCAAATATCCCCATCCGTTTGACAAGACCGGCAGGGTGAGGTGGTGTGGAGTAGCGCGAAGCCCCTGGGTTTATTCAGGGGTCACGCAGCACCAAGATAAAACCTTGGCTCTGGTATTTATTATTGTTTAATCTGAACATTTTCTGACTCAACTCCCTTATCTGTGTAATTGTGTATACTGATATCATAATTTGTAGGACTGTTGAAAGATTCAGAGGAGAGAATGTTTATGCAATGCCTACCGCATTGCCTGGCAGGGAGCTGACCTCGGTAAAGCTCAGTTCCTTCCCTGCACTTTCACTCCCCTGCTTTCCTCACCAGCAACAGTCATGGAGTGACCAGTTAGCTTTTGTAGATGATGAAGCCATATCCCTTTTTTGGTGGGAATGTCAATGATATTGCAATTTAATAATTATGTGGTATAAATAGTCATCTATAGCTGTGTTCACATGACTAGCAGATTCACATTCAATTATTATATATAAAGGAATTTGATTTTTGTGAAGTCAGAGCAAACTGCATCTCAAGGTTTTTATCTTCAGTTTTGGATTGATGACTCAAACTAAGCTGGGAGATTTGCTTTTCCCCTAGAGAAACAGAAGTATGGTTTATGCTTGTATTTTTTGGTATTTAGGTATATATTTTAGAAAAGCTTGCTTATATTCTTAAAAATGTTTTAAAAAGCAGCATATTTATATAGAGAGATATCAAAATGGAATACACTTGGGTTTGGGAAATGACAGTTGATTAAACATGACTAGACCACTGTTGAAGCTCTGAGATGTCCCTTTGTAAAAGTGGAGACTGGAAAACCAGGGATGCTTAAGGTCTAACTGGTTGCATTATAAACTCCTGTCGGTGATCACATAGAACATGTTTTTCTCTGGAACATTTCTCCTTAATTACTAAGCCCCTACTCCAATCTTGGGAGTGAATGAATATTCCAGCCTTAAAATAATAATTTGCAATTCTACAAGAGACAGGAGGGGGAAATACACTTGGCTGGGATGAGGCAAGAGGATGTGAACAGGAACAGTGGGATGAAGTTGAGGGACGCAAGGAGGAAGATGAGTAGGACAGATAGTGGTGATAGAAGAATTCACTTCTTCACATGGCTGTCCCTCCCACTTCAAGGATGTGTTGACTCACATGTGCTGATGGGACCTTAACAACTCATTGGTTTCAACTCAAGATACTCTAAGAATCAATCTTTGGGAGTAACTAAAATGATCCCTCAAAATTATTTTGAATTTTTGTGATTTATGAAATTGAGAAACAGGAGAAATTAAAATAACTCATCAAAAAGACAAACCCAGTGAAAACACCAAAGTGCCCACATTTTCCTAAACAGAAACTATCTAATTTGCAAGTGACTATCCTACACCTCTACCCAGTACAGGATAGTCCTTGCTAAGAGTCAATGTAGACTATTTTACCTTCTCGATACCATTTTCTACGTTTTCCCCCATTGGAAAACGAGTCTTTTTGATGTTCAGAGTTTTTAAGTGCTAAGACCAACCTACCCAAACAAGACATTGTTATCTCAAGACTAAGCTGAAGCATTCCTGTACTGGGAAACAGTTCTCGTTATCTATTGAAGAACAAAAATTGTCACTTCTCTGTCCCAATTCCTTCATGCTTCATTTCAGGACAGATCCTTTAGGGACGATATGCACTTGAAATCTTTACAGAATCGCTGTGATGGTTTCCAAAGGAACCATTAGGAAATTATTTTTGAGTATTTTATGGGCAAAAAACTGCAATTACTTTTGCACCAACCTAATAGATGTCAGAGACAAAGGACACACTCTTGGTTCGGAGAGGAAATCCTGCTGGAATAAATCGCCATGCTCAGCATCCAGAGGGGAGTCAACTCTCACTTAGTTGAGTTAATTGAACACATCAATCAACACATTATGCAAAATCATTGCTAAACTAGAACTTACATAGAGTGCTTTTAATTTGAGCAGACACACCCCCATTTCAGGTTCTTGGAGCTGATGAGTTCAGCTGTGTCATTCTGCTTGGCGTCCCTAACACTATTGCGGCCAGGTGGTGGATGTGGCTGGGGTCCTCTGAAGGCTACCCCATCCATGTCAGGTAGCTGCTCCCGTGGCTACCTTGGGATTCCTCATTGCATGAGTTTTAGGTTGTCAGACTTCTTGCACGACATCTCTTTTTTTTCCAGGGCAAGTATTCCGAAAGACAGGAAGTGGAAACTGCCAGTCTCTAAGGCTTGAGCCAGGAGACTAGCAGAATGTCACTTCAGTCCCATTCTGCAGGGAGGTCAAAGCAGTCACAGAGCAAGGACGTAGACCTCACCCCTGAATTAGAGGATTGTCAGATATCTGTACTCCACTACAGCATGGAACAGCAGTGAGTGTTCCTAATATTTGGAAATGCCTTTTGAACCAATGCCTTTGCTGATTTTAAGCTATGGCCAAGGGTGAACAGAGCTGACGGGAGCTGTTGGAAGCCCCTCAGACATGGGAAGACTAAAATTGAAGTTCAAGGCTACCCCAGCAGCCGAGACTGAGGGTAAGAACCTGGAGAAGAGGGAAAAGCCTCGGAGTGATTCCAGCATTTTGCACCCCTGTTGCTCTTGAAACATTTCCAATTTATCACAGCAGACAAAAGGCTGGGGAATTGAACAGAGAGTGCCAGCTAAGAGGCCGAGGAGGTAAGCAACAGCTCATAATAATGTTGACCTACAGAGACAAAAATGAAGTTCAGGACCTGCCCAGGAGGATGGGCCAGTCAACATTCGGGCTCTTGGTTGCAGTTCCCAAACAGCCAGAAGCCTGGAACATGAGTGAACCAGAAGCCTGGAACATGAGTGTACCAGAAATAATTCATCCTCACTGAAACTCAACATCTACTTTGAAATAGTTCAAGTACAGCCTGGATTAAGAATCTCTCCTCTTACTCTATTGCCTGCTTGCAACAAAATAAATTCTCTCTGGGGTAAATTAATGTAATCCACAGTATTTATAATTTTTCGTGTACATTGTCTGGCGTCCAGTGAAAGATTTCACAGGCATACCAGAAACTAAGGCCAAGGGAGGGGGCCAGAAATTGACTCATGAATGATCCAGATACTGGAATTTTCATAGTGGATTTAAAAATAACTATAATAAATCAATAAAAGGAAACATGACAAGATTAGCAGGAAATTAAAATATATACAGAGAATCAAATAAAAATTCTAGAACCAAATAATAGAATAACCAAAATTAAAAATATGGTACTTTGGCTTAAGAGAATTTTAGAATTAGTGAACTGGAATACAGGTCAGGAGAAAATATTCTGAAGAGCAAATATGAAAGAGAGAAACAGAGAATTTTCCAAAGCTAGTGAGCAACATCAAGCCACAGATTCAAGAAGTGGTATGATGTCCAACCAGAATTACTGTAAAGGAAATCACACCTGGGTATATCATGATGGATTTGCTAAAAAGAGGAAAATGACAATTAACTTATAAGAAGCAACAATAAGATTAAAGTTGACTTTTCAACAGAAATAATGACATTCAGAAGACAATGGAGTGATGTGTTTCAGATGCAGAGAACCCAAGGACCTAGAATTCTGTATATAGAAAATATATTCTTCAAAAATGAAGACTAAATAATAGTATTTTTGAAAAACCAACCAGAAAGACTTTGACACAGCCTTCAGTGAAAAAGATGCTAAAGTCATTTTCAAATAGAAGGAAAACCAGCTCTAAGCAAGCATGCAAATGCAGGAATGAATGAAAGGCTGTGATAAGTGCATGGGTAATTAAATGAAAATTGATCACACAGAGTAATAATTAGATAAACTTAGGTCAGTTTGAAGTAGGAGGTGAGACTTGACTCCAAAGGTGGGGCTTAGGCTCTGGACCAGATTGAAGACTACCTGAAACAGGGACAAGGCAGAAGCACCTCCCCATAAGCAACGCCCACCAGTCCATGTCAGGTTATCATTGCCATGGTAACACCCAGAAGTTGCTTCTCCTTTCCATGGCAATGACCCAATGACCTGGAAGTTACTACTCTCTTTCTAGAAACTTCTGCATAATTTGCCCTTAATTTGCATGTAATTGAGAGTGGGTATCAGTACGACCACAGAACTGCCTCTGAGCTACTGCTCTGGGCACACGGCCTGTGGAGCAGCCCTGCTCTGCAAGGAGCAGGACCTCTGCTGCTGCTCTTCACTGCTGCTTCAGTAAAAGCTACCACTGATTCACCGTTGAATTCTTTCCTGGGCAATGCCAAGAACCCTCCTGGGTTAAGCCCCAATGTGGGGGCTCACCTGCCCTGTGCCAATTTGATTTGAATTTTACTGAATATTGTTTATAATATAGTGATATTGCTTTGAGAATCAGTTTAATTTGGGTTAAATCTAATATGAACTTGTAATGAAATTTTGAGACAGACCTTACCAGAGGGGCAGCTGAGGGGCTTTTGTAGGATAATATTTAAACACAGTCAGTATCTCTGGAATTTCCATGTAGTAAGAGAAAAAGCAAGTATAGTGATTGCAAGCGTGACCCTTTCCATCTCAGATGTGTTTCATTCCCCAAAAAGGTTGTGAATGGTTTTGTTGTGATTTATTTCTGACTAATGTAAAATATGTTGCTTTTGATACCTCCAAAACAGCAGCACAAAGAAAGACATTCAGGTTTTCTCTGCCTTTAGAAGTTCTTCTTAGGCTATGACATTTCTCAGGAACTTAAATCTGCATTTAAACATTCTTATAGGGAAATGTTGTTTTGATTATTAGTTATCCCTGGGATATTAGCCACAAAACAGATTTACTTGGTATGCATATTTTAAATACATGCATCCATACGTATTAATTTCATGTTTATTTCCCTTGAGTACATATATTTTTCTTCTAGATATTGAAATAAAATGAATAAGGAAAGTACCTGATCTCACCAGTTCTCTGTACACCAAAAGGTAAACTTCTCGTTTTGAAAACACAGGGAAAGGTAGCACTTTAAGTATTTTACCAGCTAGCTCCATGGGAGTTTGTTTGATCGTGTTGCACTTGCATCAGAGGTAAAGGAAGTAGAAATGTCAGCTGATTATAGAGCATAATCATCACCAGATGTTTTGAAATCCCTCCTGTCTCGTGAGTAGATGACTCTATCCTTCCTTCAAATGGATGGTGCTTAGTGTGACCTCCACCACTCCAAGCCCAAATGGAAAGTGGATTTTATGACTCAAAATTCTGTTGTGACTAGTTCATTAAGGACTGTGATTCAGCCCCTTGACAATGCAAAAGATGAGTTCTGGGACCATAGAAGGGAGAGGTTATGATTCTGTTGGAACTGAAAGCATTGATTTCACTACGTGGCCTTAAGACACCTGCTTATACTGAAGAAATTTCTCCAAGTGCAGCGTTGTTCTTCTCGTTATTTAGAGGTGCATAAGGGCTCACAGGCTTTGCTCAGAAAGTCCAGCACTGCAAGGTTTTCTTTTAGACCTGATGAGCTTTGTCTGTTCCGATGAACATCAGTGAAATTGTTGGACTCTTTAATAGTGGTAAATAATCTCCCTAAATATTGGGATTACATTCGTCTTGGCAAGATACATTACAAGAGAGA
This sequence comes from Trachypithecus francoisi, assembly GCF_009764315.1. Classification (NCBI taxonomy): domain Eukaryota; kingdom Metazoa; phylum Chordata; class Mammalia; order Primates; family Cercopithecidae; genus Trachypithecus; species Trachypithecus francoisi. Next base: position 3,351,293 of record NW_022681456.1, read on the forward strand.
CGAGGGATCCTGAAAGTAGAATGGATAGGCATGAGACCTCATCTCATACACACTCCAGGTCAAATGCCCACCTGGCAGAGTGACTTGCAGGCTCACCTCTTCAAATTATATGCTTCTCATGCAAGCGCTCTCTCCTTCCCCCTTCCCTCAATTTTTTCAAGCATGTAAAGTTAAATTGGCATAAGTTACTGTATTTCATTAAAAATAAGATGTCATAAGATTTATCCCCTCTTCAGATATGTTGAAATATGCAGGCTAGTATTGACCCAATGTAAGAATGCCTGTTCCATGACATTTCATAAGTTTTTTTTATTTGTTGGTTTCCGAGACAGAGTCTCACTCTGCCACCCAGGCTGGAGTGCTGTGGCATGATCATGGCTCACTGTAGCCTCCACTTCCTGGGCTCAAGTGATCTTCCTACCTCACCCTCCCATATAGCTGTAACTACAGGCACATACCACCATGCCCAACTAATTAAAAAATTTAAAAAAATTTTTAATTTATTTTTTAATTTTTTAAAATTTTAATGTACTATATTGTCCAGGCTGGCCCTGAACTCGTGGGCTCAAGCAGTCCTTCCACCTCGGCCTCTCAAGGGGCTGGGATTATAAGCAGGAGCCATCATGCCTGGCCACTTGATAAGTTCTGATAGGTTCAGGGAGAGGGCAGTTAGATGGTTGTGAAAATGTCTTTCAATATCTCTTTTGTAGTGTGTCAGTAGTAGTTTTTTGTGTAGCTGGTATTTTTTTGGTTACAAATGTGACATGTTTGTATTATAGACTCTAATACTGTGAGGTTCTCTTCCTGCCCATGCTCTTGTTTCCACTCATACAAGGTCAGCACCTCTTGAGATTGTTTGCTCATTTTTGTTTCTGCAGGTTAGTTTGATCCTTTTCCCTTTTGATTGCATAAATAATCTGTCAATATCGTTTAGCATGTAGTGGTTTTCAATAAATCATTTTTGCGTTCTACATTCCGTGTGTTTGATTTCTCTCTTGTGATTCAATGCAGTTATGATCACTTACGGGGTGGAATCATGTCATAAATTTGACGTGTTCTATATGAGTAAGAATATAGTAAATATTTGACAACGTATTTATAGACTAATATTTTAGATAGATTTGTCTTCTAATTGAGGCTTTCAGAAAATTCTTAATCTATTATTTGGTCATATTCTTTTTTTATTAAAAATTTTTTTTTATTTTGGAAAATAGTAGTCTTATGTGGATTAATTATATGGAGATTCTTCTTCAAAAAGTGGGTTCTATGGGCAAGTATATTGAAGAAATACTGTGAGAATTAAACAACGTCTTAGAGGCAGTACTATTGGTATAATACACTATGTTCATAACATTGTCAGAGATTTGCAAACTTAACTCATTTGTGTTTTACATTTTTTGCCATATCCGGAACTAACAGTACTATTTTTTGCTGAATGTTCTCTTTTGTAATGAGATACTTTTTCTTTTTTTTTTTTTTTTTTTTTTGAGGCGGAGTCTGGCTCTATCGCCCACTTTTTCAATAATAAAATATTTTATCATAAAATTTTACATAACTAATATAAGTGGAAATCCAGGATTATTTATGAAAAATAGAGGCTAAAAATTGAGCACAACAAAAGCAAACAGGATGACTCGTCTCTTAGTAGATACGGTGTCCTGCTCTGTCTCCACTAAAAGGGGAGATTGGCAATGCTAGGGGAAATTAAAGATGCACCAGCAGGAAGCAGAAATCTCTCCCTTGCCTCAAATCTCAGATCTTTGGGAGGTCAAGGCTGGAGGATCTCTTGAGCCAAGGAGTTCTAGACCCGCCTGGGCAACATGGTGAGACCCCATCTCTGCAGAAAATTAAAAAATCAGCTGGGCGTGGTGTCATGTGCCTGTAGTCCCAGCTACTTAGGAGTCGGAGGTGGGAGGACCGCTTGAGCCCAAGAGGCTGAGGCTGCAGTGAGATAAGATCACACTAATGTGCTTCAGCCTGGGAAACAGAGCAGGACTCTATCTCAAAACAAAAAATAAAACAAAGAGAAATATTTCTGCATCAATGGCATCAATAGGATTGGCAAGAGATCGGAAAGAGAATGATTTCTTCACAGAATGACCCAGTCCTATTTAATGCCAGTTTTTTAAACCACCTAAAATCTCTGTGTCTATCCCCAGGGTCTCCATCACTTTGAGAAAATGAGATGTTGCAATTGTGGAGTTAGACATCCAGGTTACAACACACGCGTGCTTAGAGCAGGGGCTGGCTCTTAGGAGGCGCTTAACGAATATCAGCCATTACGATTATTACTTAATGTTCCTATATATTAGTTTTATTTTTATTAAAGGGACCGGAACCCATTTATCCAGTAGACTATTCCTGAGTTGATTGCTTTGGTATTCTGGGGAAAAGAGAGGACATTCTCATTTAAATACAATTAATATTTTAGCAGCGACACATTCACCTTCACCATTTCCTCGTTGATTTCTCCATCTGTGCCTCTCACTTCGCAAAACATCACTTTGCCTATTAAAAAAAGAGAACTTAGGGCAAAAGTTTCAGAAAGAGTTTAAATGAACATCCCAAGTAATATTAACATTTCAGGGCACCTCATTACTATTACAGAGGGAAGAAGGAAATACAGAAGCTAAAATTAACACACTCTTGGCAGAAGTTCATGGTTTTGAGAAAAAGTTTTTTTCTGAGCAGCCCTGGGACCAAGGGTTGATTAAACTGGGATTTCATCATCTCTCGGCCCTGAATGAATGAAATAAAAAGTCATTCAATCTAATTAGACAATCTTACGAGGGCTTCGAAGCAACCACCTACGGCAATTTCTTTTTTTTCTTTCTTTCTTTTTTTAATCTTAAAAATAGATTTTTTCAGAATTATGTGAATCTTTTCTGTCTTCCTTTTGAGATTTGATACTCTCCAAGGGGGAAAAGAATAATTCAGAGCACGTTGAAAACTTTTGGTAACTACATTGTTGAGACTTTAAAAAAGTAGAATTACGTATATACATGGGTGTGTGCATATGTCAAATACAGTATTTAATATGTAATGTGTTAACTCTGTGTGTTTATACATCGCAGTGCCCAGATTTGATTATTTTTACATTTCATTGTGATAAAGTTGAGTACAATTCATCTGTATCCTGCTAGAGACTCCCCCAGTTCCGCAACCAAACAGCACACTCAGCTAATGATTGTTCTTAAATTTAGTCATCATTGACAATAACAATTCTAGGTGATAATTATTAAGCATTTCATGCTTTCCTTATTAAGCTGTAATGCTCTATTTATTAAGCACTAAGCAACCATTGCATTCGAGTGTTGTCGTATTTAATTGTTACAAGTCCCATGAGGCAGGGGCCCTTGTTGCATGTTTGAGTATTAGGAACTGAGGCACTAATGGCTTCAGAAGCTCGCTGGCGTTGCTCAGGCCGCCAGGGTCAAGCTGGAACACAGCCTGGAGCTGGCCTGTGAAGCGGGCAGCCTCACCGGGAGCCGCCTTGCTGGAGGAGGGCCTGAGGGCGGGCTGCAACAGGCCCCGCGCTGGCCGTTTTCCTTTCCGTGTGTGCATTCTCCAAGGTCTGGATTACCCGGAGGAATAAAAAATAGATATATAAATATTTTTAAAATTATAGAAACTTAAAACTAAAACATTTTATTTTCTCATTATAATTCATTGTATGGATTGAAGTTAGAGAATGTTTGAATTTTGATGTCCACGGAACTGGTCACTGAGAGCTTACAATGAAGGGCCACAGGACGGGTGCTCAAATGAAGGAATTCAACCCTGGGTGCCCAGGGACTTGGCATAGGCACTTTCGTGAACCCTCAGACAGCCTGGGAGGGGCGTCCTTGGGGCCGTAGTCGGGGAGAGGCCAGAAGCTCTGTGTAGGGGTCAGTGCCCAAGGTCACTGGAAAGCCCGGCAGGTGTGCTCCATGCCTCAGCCCACACCTTTCACCACACCAGGTGTGTTCTGCAGAGGAAGAAGAGCCTCCGGGAACGGCGGTCTCTCACCCAGGGAGTGTACAAGGAAAATAGAGCTTTGATTTGTATGTAATTTACATTTTATCCTAAACACTTAAAAACTTGAGGTTATATTTTGTAATGTGCATGATATATTAGTACATTCATGGGTGTCATAATACACATATTTAGGGACCGTATTAAAATAGTCTTTACTGATCAGGGGTGCATTTGAATTTGGCAATGAGGAGTGTAGCTGCCAGTGGGTGACACACTGCATGAACCCTGTGGGAGTCAGACACTCACGGACGTTCTGTGTGGGAGCTGGGTTTGATCAGTGCTCACCTCACCTCCCAGTCGCCGCAGGCTTGGCTCTGCAGCGGGTGATGGCCTCAGACATAACTGCACAGCATCCACGTGGTTCCTTTGGGTCCAGATCGCCTCTGTGGAAGCTCCTATTCTCTTTCCCTTCAGATCTTCCAAGTGACCTGCTATGGACTGGCTGGGTGTTTGTAGTGTTTTTAATAGTGTGCTATGATAGCTCTCCTTATATTCATATATGTTTTTCAAAATATGCTCCATCTTTTTTAAAGGCATATTCCTAGAAGGGGAATTCCTGGGGCCAAGACTACCTACCTACTTTAAGAGTTTGAAGTTTAAGGCCAGGTGCAGTGGCTCAGTTCTATAATCCCAGCACTTTGGGAGGCTAAGGCAGGCAGATCACTTGAGGTCAGGAGTTCAAGACCAGCCTGGCCACCATGGTGAAACCCTGTCTCTACTAAAAATGCAGAAATTAGGGCCAGGTGCAGTGGCTCACGCCTGTAATCCCAGCACTTTGGGAGGCCGAGGTGGGTGGATCACAAGGTCAGGAGTTCAAGACCAACTTTGCCAACATAGTGAAACCCCGTTTTTACTAAAAACACAAAAAATTAGACAGGTGTAGTGGCACGCACCTGTAATTCCGGCTACTCGGGAGACTGAGACAGGAGGATTGCTTGAAACCGGGAGTCGAAGGTTGCAGGGACTGAGATCACATCACTACACTCCAGCCCGGGTGACAGTGTGAGATTCCGTCTCAAAAAAAAAAAAAAAAAAAAATAGCTGGGCATGGTAGTGGGTGCCTGTAATCCCAGCTACTCGGGAAGCTGAGTCAGGAGAATCACTTGAACCCAGTGGTGGAGGTGGCAGTGAGCTGAGATTGCACCACTGCACTCCAGTCTGGGCAACAGAGGGAGACTTCATCTCAAAAAAAGGAAGAAGAGTTTTAAGTTTAAAAGTTCCTATTCTAAACTGACCTCCAAAAAATGACGGTAGTTTATACTGCTAAATGGAATATACCAGTGTGTGGAATATCAGTTACATTGTTCCCTTGCCAACAGTAAGTATTATAATTAAGGGGAAAAAAGAATATCTCATTATTCTTTTAATTTGCTTGTCTTTGATTACTACTAGGTTAAATCGTTTTCTTGTTTGCCGCTGGCATTTTTTTCTTTGGAGAATCACTCTTTCCTATTCATATCCTATGAATACTATTTTTTAGTGTTAGGGTATTTCTCTTTTTGATTACTTTCTAAGAGCTCATTCTGTATTTAAAATAACACTTGATCATATATGGCACAAATATTTTTTACCCAGTTTAACCAACAGTTACAGAGCCACATCTGCATTAAGCCTGTCTTTTCTTACTTCTCTTTCCTTGGATTCAGTGGAAGGGCGATGGGCAATCTAAAATCTAAGTAACTAAGAAATCAGATCTAGGGAAAGGTGCAATGCCTGAACTGGCCATTCTGACAGACAAAGTTTTACAAATGTTTTGTCTCTCTCCTTCCAGATAAGAAACCGTTGCATTCTCTCAAATTCCATCTAGACCATAAATGCAGTCTTTCAGATGTTTAGGAAGAGACTTGGAAAGACGCTTTCTATTCTGGAGCATACCTTGGGCAATCCTTTTTCCTTGATCGTACCTGGGTTGATGAGTGATTTAGAAAAGACAGTGTGGACATTCTGAGTTAATAGCAGCTCACCCATGGCTTTTAATCCTGATTTATGGTCATCCTTTAAAAAGACCAGGAATCCAGTGTAGCAGTTTCTGTAATGGAGAGAGCAACTCCTCCTGAAAAGCACATTGAATGATCAAATTTTATTGGTGCATGAAAACATCAGAGGTGAATATCCTTGTTTGGTGGGGCAGCTGTTTAGGCTTAGGTCTGGGTAGTTGCTTTATTTTTGTCTGAAGAGAGAAAGAAAAAAATAGATGTTTTGGATTACATTTTGTGGGTAATTATATATGACAGATGTATTAAATTAGCCATTCCAGGGTTTTTGGAAATCTGCCTCTAAACTATAAATTTTATTTGACTTTCTCATTTGCAGGTGGCACAAAACCATTTCATGTATATTTCATGGGCTCCGGAGAGGCAGGAAGTCCAGGAACTATTGCGATGTTTTCGTTCATTCATTCTGAGAGAGACATGGGCGGGTGGTTGGGAAGTAAATCATCTGCGTTTATGTTTTGGGTTAAAAATATTAACAGCAGATCAAAGACATTGAAAGCAAGCTTTTCATTTGGTGGGGGGAAAATCACTATTAGAAAGGTCTGAGCAACTTTGGAGTGGGAATAAATTACTTCTCCTTAGTTTTCATCTTTTAAAGCATAAATGCTTCTGTTTGGAGAAGTTGCCTCATTGAGGAAGAAAAAGGTGCTATTCTTTTTTGTGTATGTGTGTGTTTTTTGTTTGTATTTTGCCTGCAACTGTAGAAAATTTTAAAAAGCAATTGTTTGTAAACTTAGCAACTTAACAAAATTCATCTGGACATATGAATTTTGTACTGAGGTCTTCAGTACAGTCCTCTCTGCCTTGTAAATAGCACCGTGGACCTGTGTTTACTTTCGGTATTTCCAGCTCCCATGAAAAGGGAATATCCTTGAGAATAAATTATTTTAGGGAGATGTCAAGAAAGAAAATTGTCACAAAATACTTTCCACAAACATGCATATTTCAAATAATGCAAGGAGTATCTATAAAAAAAAATTACTAGACTTAGGTAGCACATATGTTACTGCCTAGATTACATAATTATTTCTGGAATACATTCCTTTAAGTGGCAGTGGTCTCACAGTGCTGTGTATTGACAACAAACATGTGTCCTGGTTTCCATTTCCTAGAGAGTGTCTTTGAACCCAACTCCTTTCTCCTATAGGTTGGGAATAGATTTCTTTTCTTTTTCATTTACATTTTCTTCTTTGCTTTGCAAAATTTGGAATCAATTAGAGGGATAGATTTGTTAATGATTTCCTTAATTAGTCTGTTAACGGCTAGAACTACAATGTATTTTTTTAACAAGCTGTCCAAATCTTTAAGTTTGTAGAGATGTAAGTACTGTACAATAATCGTTGCCTCAGACTGCTGGATTTTAGTAACTGTGTGTGTAAATATCAACAGACGCCTAGAGAGTCATTTTACTGTAGTAATTCATCTCTTTTTATGATTTTGGGGACCGTTTTTATGATTTAATGATTCATGGGAGATGTTTATTTTATGCACATAGAAGGAAGGTAGTGTCATTATGTTGTTATAGAAGCACTACTTTTACTTCATAAACAGCTAATGTATACATCTTTACATTTATGAAATGTAGCATGTACTTGGGTAATATGACATTCTCTCAGTTAGTATTCGGAGGTACACACACACACACACTCTCTGCATTCCTGGAGACACAAGCAATCCACTTAATTATCAGAATCATTTAGTTAACAAACACCAATTCTGTTGATCATAGGAAACACTGCATAGATATTGAGATTCAGCTGATGGAGAACTCTCTCTCTCCTGTCTCGAGAGGATGCTGAGGTCACAAGGTCTCAGCTCCAAATGTCTGCAGAGGTCAGGGAGCACATTAGACCAGAGGATTAAGCCAGATGTGAAATGGTAGTTGGAGCAGACGGGGCTTTTTAAAGGATTTTGCAAGATCTAACCATCCTTCCTTTGAGAGGCTCCATCACAGGCATATTAAACATGTGACATGCACTCACCCTCCATATGAAATATGACTAATAGGTAAATATATAGCCATTCCATGGCAGTTGATGCATTGACCCAGCTACATGAGTTGGGATTGTTAGGATGTGCTGGGTACTGGGCCATCCCAGGACTTCACAGAGTTGTATTTCTCAGTTCAGTTATATGTTTAGTACAAGACAGTGAAGTCCTGCTGCTCAGAGAACAGGCTGATGGAAGCTTGAGCATCTGGGAGTTGTACCATCTGTCCCAGGAGGGCTCCACGCCTTCCCATAGTGGGGAAGAGAGCCCCTAGAGGGTCAGACTCAAGCTCTGAGGTGCTCCAGCAATGAAGGGGCTGGACCATTTCTGCTCAGAGTGTGTAGGAGCACAGCTGGTCCCAGGGACTCATCCCTGCAAGGCATTGGGAAAATATGGGAAGACACGTGAGTATGAGGTGTGCCATAGATGTCCCTGCCCCATTTAATCAAACAACTATACTATACATTTAAAGGATTTAGCGTTTTTCCAACCAACATAATAATTTTTCATATCACAGTCTTTTTTGCCCATGATTTTTTAAAACCTCATGCACAGGCTGGGTGTGGTAGCTCAAGCCTGTAATCCCAGCACTTTGGGAGGCCGAGGCAGGTGGACCGTTTGAAGTCAGGAGTTTGAGACTAGCCTGCACAACATGGTGAAACCTTGTCTTTACTAAAAAGAAAAAAATTAGCAGGGCATGGTGGTGCTTGCTTGTAATCCCAGCTACCTGAGGGGCTGAGGCAGAAGGATCGATCGCTTGAACCTGGGAGGTTGAAGCTTCATTGAGCCAAGATCGCGCCACTGCACTTCAGCCTGGGTGACAAAACACAAACAAAAACGAACCCCCCAAAACCCTAAAACCTCATGCACAGAAAATTGAGTTAACCTCAGTTTGAGGTCAGACTCTCATTAACCCCAGCAAAGCCCTTTCCTTTCTGTATTTTCTACTTTTCCTGCATCTCCTTGCACTGGGGCCATTTCTCATCTCCCATGGGTGCCGATCCTAATGCCTTTGCTATCAAGCCTCAAATATCCCTGCGTCTTTGTAAACCAAAGACAGACGCCATGTGCGCATGTGTCTTAGTGCGTACGGCTGATGTTACAGTCTATCCTGTCTTCCTTTTTTACCTGCTTCATTCAGTAAGCAAGTGTTTCCTAAGATCTGGGCACGTTGCTGTTTGTTCATCTCCCTTCTCTTCAGTTCTCCATAGTATCCATCTTTATCAGTTCCTGTTCGGATACCAAAAAGCTCATAGGTTCCATCCATTGTGCCCCAAGTTCCTGATGAGTAAAACGGCCCAGAGTGCTGCCTGTGGGGAATAGAGCGTGTGCTTTCCACTTCAGATGGTGCGATTCAGATGATTTTAAGACAGTGCTGGCCTGAGCCCTCTGTGGACGGGGTTCCATCTGTGGGTCTGCACTGTGAGCCCTGCCGCCTGATGCCTGCATCACAGGAATTGTGCTCATCCTGACACAGACTCAGGTCCTGCTGCTCACAGCCGGGGGCCAGAACAGAAGCGAGGAGTGGTGAAAGGAAAGCGGCTTTATTCAAGTGCTAGCAGCTGGGGCATGGTTAGGCTTAGGTCCTTGAAAGACCATTCGTCTTTCAGGGCTGAATGAGGGGTTTAGGAAGAAAAACTGTATGGGAGGTATGCAGGAGTGGTATGGGGCGCGGGGTGTAGGTCCACGGGCCCTATTCCAATGGCTATCTTGAGAAATTGCCTGTGCGGAGGTTTGCTTGCCATTCTCTTGATGCTGGCCCGATGGTGGTGGTGGACTCATTGTCTATAACTCCTTTTAAGCAGGAGGATTCTGCAGCTGGGTCTCGGGACTGGTTTGTGTCAAAACGAGCCTCTAGAATTTCTAAGCGAGTGCATACTTAGAGGAGCGAGCATAGCACATCGGAGTGCCTGGTGGAAAGGAGGGAAGTGAAGTCTGAAAGCGCATTTCCAGGCTACGTTCTGAGATGAAGAAGGAAAGGAAAAAGGAAAAACTGTAAAATGTGTTTCAAGTCTGGGCCACTCGGTTACAATTCCTTATGGAGTGGATGGGTCTCAGTCCTTGAGCAGTGACTCGAAGGGTCCTGGGGAGGAAGAACAGAGCTGACACCCCCTCAGTGATTCCCCAACCAGGCTGGGTGTGGAATCTTCTGGAGAGCACATTTGAAAGTGAGGAATCCTAGGAACTGCTCATATGTGACATGCTGGAATTAAAAAAAAAAATAGTTTTAGGCATGTAGGCATTAGAAACAACAGCCAAGATCCCCAGACCTACTTATGCTATTTGCTGGAGAGGAATTTCTTGTAGACGACACCGACTTGTTAAATGCCTTGCCCGTGGGCAGAGGAGTGGAAACTAGAGCTGAAATTGGGGACGGTGCCTGTGGCAAAGGGCTGCGAATTTCACATGGGTAGAGCTTTACTCTTAAAAAAAGCACAAATTCACATTAAAAACAGGAATGAAATGAAACAGAAATATTCTCAGTTTTTTGATTTTTTGAGATAGGGTCTTGCTCTATTGCCCAGGCTGGAGTTCAGTGGCGTGGTCATAGCTCACTGCAGCCTCGAACACCTGGGCTCAAGCAATCCTCCCACCTCCTTCTCCCAAGTATTTGGGACTACAGGTGCACACCGCCACACCTGGCTTTTTTTGTTGTTTGTTTGTTTTCATTTTTTTGTAGGGATGGGGTTTCATCACATGGCCCAGGCTGGTCTCAAACTCCTAGGCTCAAGTGATCCACCCACCTCAGCCTCCCAAAGTGCTGGGATTACAGGCATGAACTACCATGCCCAGGCCAGAAATATTCTTTCATGGTGAAGGAAGGAATTCCAAGAGCAGAAAGGAAACAAGGTTTGCCTTTGTGTGTGTCTGAGTGTGGCTTACTTGAGGTATGTATTAAAAACAATTCAGTTGCACAGGTCATGCATAAATGCAAGGACAGTTTATCTGGAAAAATATGTACGGGGCCTACGAAAGCCAAGTAGAATTGTGTGTGGAGCACACACTAAACCACAGGACAGCTTGGACTCAGGCACAAGCATCTTCAAGGTCAAACTCTGGACATCGGCCAGAGGCATTTGTAATTTGCAAGAGACAACGGTGTGAAGAATCCCGTAGGTCAAGGGTGACTTTCTGAGAGTGACCAGCTAAGGTAGGGAATAGAGGCGGATCGCTAGAAAGAGTTAAATGAGTTTATTAGTTCTTAGCAAGGTGGAACTTGGATTGAAGGGGTTGAAAGTAAATTCAAAACAAGCTCTCTGACAGGTAAAAGTGGGATTATTGGAGACAGTGCCTTTGAACGACTTTCCCAGGATTCAGAAAAGTGACAGCTCCATAAAGAAAGCCTTCCTCTCAGATCATGGCTGGGTTTGGGGCAACAGTGACAGGTGGAACGGAACAAATCCCTGCAGCGGCCCCTGGCCATCTCTGAGCCTGCGCACCTCAGCGCTTCACCTGTGGGGCAGAGGCCTGGGAGGAGGCAGAGGTGGCCATGCTGGCATGGACCTAGCGCTGCAGAAGCCACAAAAATACTCGGATATGCATCATCTTGTTTGATGCTCCCAGTCGCCCTATAGGGGAAGCTGGGAGGATGTCGTCTCCCCATTTCATAAGCAAACAGGCTCCATGGTTGAGGGAAGGGTCTGCAAGCTTTTTTGTCAAGAGCTATGTAGTAAATATATATCCTATTTGATATGTTATATACCATGTTAGAGAATATAATATATGTTTATGATATATCCCTTTACAAAAATATTATATATGTGTGTGTGTGTATATATACACACACACATATATATATATAATTTGTAAAACACATGTGGTCTCTGTTACATCTCCTCCTCCTCTGCTTCCTCCTCATTCTTTCCCTCCCACTTTTTCCTCTCCTCCTGTTCTTTCCCTTATTCTAAATCTCTTCCTCCTTTTCCTTCTTCCAACCCTTTAACAATGCTACAAAATGGCTGGGCGCAGAGGCTGACACCTGTAATCCCAGCACTTTGGGAAGCTCACGTGGGCGGATCACGAGGTCAGCAGATTGAGACCAGCCTGGCCAACATGGCAAAACCTCGTCTTCACTAAAATACAAAAAAAAAAAAAAAAAAAAAAAAAAAGCGGGCATGGTGGTGCTACTCAGAGGCTGAAGCAGGGGAATCTCTTGAACCCAGGAGGCATAGGTTACTGTGAGCCGAGATTGTGCCACTGCACTCCAGCCTGGTGACAGAGCAAGACTCAGTCTTAAAAAAAAAAAAAAAAAAAGAAAAAAGAAAAAAAATGCTACAAAGCATGCTTAGTTGGAGGTCCTGCACAAACAGCCTGGGGGTTGTTGGGAGGCTGGAGGGCTTACCATAACTGAGTTTAATGGCTTGCTCCAGTTTTCTGCTGGTCAGTAGAAGAGCTGAGAGCTGGTGAGGTCTGTCAGCTCTAAATCCAGCTGTTTTCTACTGAAACTAGATGCAGGTGGCTAATCATTGTTTTAACTGTGTATTCATTCCTTAGAATACAGAATAATAGAGAAAACTGCTAGGTCATGGTCTAAAGCATCCACACGTGTTGTCTCCTTTGGAATCCACCCTGTTTTATTTTTCACAGCCGAGCTGGCCGAGGCACCGGGTGCATAATCCCCATCTGGGGTCGGAAGCTGTCTGGCCTCAGAGCGCCTCTCAAACCCACACTCACTTGGCTTCAAAGACCACAGCCTTTCTGTGTCAAACATCATTGCGCCTTGTGATGGAAGCAGACACACACAATCGCATTTGCATATTCAGTGGTGTGCGTGTGTGGGGGGGACAATGGCTGTCTGCCCTGAGGACTGCAGCCTTGACAGCGTCATCTGTCAGTGCCCATGTCAGCGTCTGTTCTCTCTTCTCTGGATATCAGGGTCTGGAGTTCCCTTTGGGAAACCACCTTTCTCCAGCCCTTCAGTGATGTGCGGGTGAGTGGGCTGGGTCCCAGTTCCTGGCTCCAGAGGTGGGTACGTGACTTCGGGGGCAGGAATAACCAGGCCAGTGAGATTCCATTTCAGGACTCGTGGTGGAACTTCTAGAAACTAGAAGCCTAGAGAGAAAGACCTTGGAAAGAGAGAGTCTGCCTGTGGGTGGAGCCAGCTCCCAGCCTGAGCCTAGGAGGGAGGGAAGGGGAGGAGGAGAGCCAGACAGAGAGTCCTGGGGTGTCTCCAACACTTGACTTAGAAATTTGAGTAGCATGCAGTAGTAAAAATCACTTCTCAACTTAACACCCAACCAAGTTGACTTTTCTATCACCAATTATTGAAAGTCCTGAGTTAAACACTCAGGTTTGAGTTTTAAAATAATCGTTGTAATAATAATAACTAACTTTTAGAAAGTGCTTTCTACATAGAGAACAATGACGAGACAAGGCCCAGTCATTTCGGGAGGTTTATTTCCCAAAGTTAAGGACGAGTGCCCATGACACAGCCCCAGGAGGTCCTGACAACTTGTGCCCAAGGTGGTCGGGGCCCAGCTTGCTTTTATACGTTTTAGGGAGACAGGCGACATCAATCAATTTATGGAAGAAGGATACTGGTTCCATTCAGAAAGGCGGGGACACTGGAAGCAGGGCGGGGGCTTCCAGGTCACTGGTAGGTGAGAGAGGAAAGCTTGTGTTCTTCTGAGTTTCTGGTAAGCCTTTCCAAAGGAGGCAATCCGAATATGCATCTGTCTCAATGAGCAGAGGGCTGACTTTGAATAGAATGAGAGGCAGGTTTGTCCTGGGCAGTTCTCAGCATGAATTTTCCTTTTAGCTTTTAGTGATTTTGGGGGCCCAAGATATTTTCCTTTCACAGCTCTTCTGGATGACATATTAGTGTGTGTGTTGTCATCTCTCTCTCTCTCTCTCGCTCATGTGTCTGTATGTATTGATGGATATGTGTGTGTATCACATATATATGTATGCATGTGTATGTGTGTGTGTATGTGTATGTGTGTGTATGTGTGTGTATGTGTATGTGTGTGTATGTGTGTATATGTGTATGTATATATATGTGTGTATGTGTGTGTGTGTGTGTGTATGTGTGTGTATGGGTATATGTGTGTGTATGTGTGTATGTGTGTGTGTATGTGTATGTGTATGTATGTGTATGTGTGTATGTATTGTGTGTGTGTGTATGTGTATGTGTGTGTATGTGTGTGTGTGTATGTGTATGTGTGTATGTGTATGTGTGTATGTGTGTGTGTATGTGTGTGTATGTATGTGTATGTGTGTATGTGTATGTGTGTATGTATGTGTATGTGTGTATGTGTGTATGTGTGTGTATGGGTATATGTGTGTGTATGTGTGTATGTATGTGTATGTGTGTATATGTGTGTATGTGTGTGTATGGGTATATGTGTATGTATGTGTGTATGTGTGTGTGTATGTGTATGTGTATGTATGTGTATGTGTGTATGTGTGTGTGTGTGTGTATGTGTATGTATATATATGTGTATGTGTGTGTATGTGTGTATGTATGTGTGTATGTGTATGTGTGTATGTGTGTATGTGTGTATGTATGTGTATGTGTGTATGTGTGTGTATGTGTATGTATGTGTGTGTGTGTATGTGTGTATGTATATATATGTGTATGTATGTGTATGTATGTATGTGTGTATGTGTGTATGTATGTGTGTATGTATGTGTGTATGTGTGTATGTGTGTGTGTGTGTGTGTGTGTGTGTATGTATGTATGTGTATGTGTGTGTGTATGTATATGGTTCTTCAATCCTTCCAGTGACTGAATGGAGTAGATATTGCCGTCAGCCTTAATTTGCAGTTGGAGGATGGGGGTATGGGTGCAAATACCCTGTGTCTAAGGAAACGGCTCAGAGCCTGAGTTCTGTGCCACTCTGTATCTGAGAGGCTTAAAGCTGAGTGAGATCACACTCGAGATTCTTTTTCACAAGTAAGTAATGAAATATAGCCTGAAAGGAGACAAATAAACTTAAAACCTGAGGTTTTAGCTGGAGATTTGCTTCAGCTGGTTGCAGCAGTCTAAGATCTGACCTGGGTGAGCATCATTCTCATTGATGGTAAAAGCTCTGGGCTTCTCAGAAAAGACACCCTTATTTTTTGCCCTCTTGACTTTGGGTGATTTCAGATGAAGTGTGGAGAATCACCTACCCTTCTTTCAGGCAACAAGGTTGATGCTTCAAAAGCTTCCCCCTCTCCTACACTCTGTAGTGAAGCTTTCCAGCCTCATTTCAGTTTGCACCTGAGACTTGGTCCTGGCATTTCCTGGCAGAAGCAGGAATGAAAACCAAGGGGCTGAGGTGACTCAGCTGTTACCCAAAGTCTGGAGACTGTTCCAGGAGTGGCTCAGGACAGACATTGACCTCTGTAGACAGGGAGACCCTGAGTTTGGGTGAGCTGGTGTGCTTGGCGAGCTTTAGTGTCATTCCGTAGGGGAGCTTTGGGTGCCAACTTCTCCACCTTTCCAATCCCATAAAAGCATATTTGTCATAGCAAAAATTGTGCTGTACTCAGTAGTGGAATTGGATTTCACAAGCTTTATTGCCACCACCCCTAAATTCCAGGGAAGAGGAAGAGGAAGTGTCTCTTTCTGGGGTGATGCCAATCCCTGTGGCCATCATGTTTCAGAAGAACCACTGAACTGTATAATAACCACGATTATTATAGCCATGATTCTGTTTTGTTTTTTTTTCATTTTCTGATTCTCATTGTGCTTTGATGCCACTGGTTTGTTACAGGAAGAACATATCAGCTAGGAATGTCACTGGCTGCAAATAACAGGAAATTCAATCAACAGAGCCTTAGCCATCTCTGGGCTTGTTTGTCTCACATAAAAAGAAGTCTACAAATCAGTAGCTGCCAGCATCCTTGGTTCAGAAGCACAGTGGCGTTGGAGATTCACATTGGTTTCTTGCAATTAATTCCCTCAGCCACGTCCTCACAGCGACAGTATGGCTTCATACCCTTCCACCTCTGTCAAAGGCAAGGTGCAGAAGGCTCTGGGATAGAGAATTTTGCCTGTTTCTCTCTTGAAATAATTTTTTCCTCTAGAGGATACCTTTCATCCTTCTCTTCTCCCTCCCTTTTTTCTCCCCTCCTTTCCTCCCATCCTCCCCCCTTCCCTTCCTTCTTTCCTTCCTTTCCTTCCTTTCCTTCCCTTCCTCCCCTTTCTTCCCTTTCTTCTCTTCCTCCTTACTTCTCATTAGTCCACAGGGAGGATAAAATGTATTTGAGTAGCCAACCAACCATATCTCCCACAAATAACATGAATTTAATTTGAGTGCTCATATTGTACCAACATAATAGGTAATGGTTGTGATATTGGGAGGGGAAGGAAGACTGCTGTGAATGCTAATAGATATTTGGGGTTTATCTGCATGGATAAATCAGAATTGTTAACATTATTTATACAGATAATAATTACATAATTTCTAAATTCACAAAAATAGTTTGGCTTAATGATTTCTAAATGTATGCAATATAACATTAGGTGGCTTTTATTAATTCTGTTTATGTAATGGAGAAGCAAAGACTAATAATCCTGAATCTTAAATATGCCCAAAGAACAAGCTAAGGAAAATTCTCTGGCTCTGTGAGATGAATTCCTGAGCCTTTGCAAAGAGGGTGAGAGATCATTTCACAGAACCTTTGCCAATAATTTCTCTGTCCCAGGCCCCCTGCTTAGCCTTTATTTTGCTACTGTGGGTATCTTTGCATATGATTTGCATACAATCATTCTCATTGCAGTAAAAGAATAAGTTATTAATGTTCCTGCTGTAAACTGGGTGAGCATAAGCTTTCATTTGCAGAGTCTGTCTTTAGGGCACACTTCATTTTACTTAGAATAAATTATCATACATTTATCGTTAGTTAGCAAGTTATTAACATTAATATAAACAAATATGTGGCCCATTTCTTTAGGAAGATTATGGTTTTAATCACTTAGTGGCTGTAGCAGGCAGCTTATACATATTTTATTTTTTAATGGATGTGCTTTCTCAGTTTCCATACTCACATTAAAAACATAATTCCAAGCACTTTGCATCTGTTAGCTCGGAATGCACTTAACTGAGGTGAGGGGGCTAAAAATTAACTTCTCCAGTGACAAACAAGAACTTCCTCAGACCCCTTTTTACACTTGAGGCTTGCTGGAATTGGTTTGGTAAGGATGTCTGGGTCTATGGCAAGGAATGTTTTGAAATTTAATTTAGTGAACTGTTATAGTGGGAAACACAGCAGGCTTGATACCTGCTCAGAACTTGGGTTCCAGCAACCGCTAATGAGGAAGGACAGAAATGACCATGGACTCAGTCTAATCAGCCGTAACACTAAAATATTTAAAAAGTTGCAAAATACCCATTAGTATTGTGCAAATTCTAGTCCTTGCTTATATGAGGACCGTGGATGGGAGAAGAAAGCCCGTCTTGGTTCAGCTGCTTACAGTTTTTAGCCAGTGCTCCAGGGTTCTGCCTCAGGGTGTGAGCATGAATTTGGGGCTTAGAAACTGGAGAGGACTCTTTGTTAATTGGGTGCCCTTGGGCAAGTTACTTAGTTCTTCAAGCCTCAGTGTCTTCATCTGCAAAATAGGAATAATCATAGCACTTACTGCATAAGACAGCCTTAAGCATTTAAGAAGGTCAAGCCTGGAGAGAGCTTAGCAGAAGACCAAATATAGAGACGTGCTTAATTATTAATTGCTATTATTAAGAGTGATTATTATGAGATGTTAAATTGCCTTCTGAACCACCAAATAAGGATCACTAAAATCAGTCCATAATTTAGTATTTTGCATATTTCATTATGGTGTAATTTTTAGAATAGTTATTAGCGCAGACCCTTTTTATTTTTGCATTTCAGTTCAAGACGACTTATTTAGTCAGCTTCTGAGAAAAGACATCATCAAACAGCTTTTCACTCTATTTTTCTTTCACAACTAGGTCAAAGCAGGGTTTTGATTTTTTTCCTTTTTTCCTTTTTTTCTCCATCGTTGTTGCTGGTTGACCAGTGAGGCTTCTCCCGACACTTCGATTCAGCCAGTCCTCCGATGGATCTCGCTGTCTCAGGCCTCTGGCCCTGCTAGTCCATTCTATACCTTGTTACCAGGCTAAAATGTGTCCGTACCTACAAAATCCAGTCCAATCCCTATCTGTTGGCTTTTGAAATTCTTTAGGCAAATAGCCTTCTGGTGTGGGGCATTGGAATCATTTTCCTGACTGGGTCGCTATCACAGCGGGAGGATTCCAGCACTTCATGAGTACAAAGTTAAGTTCAAAGGAGATCTTTTTCTTCTTGATAAAAGACTCTTGTGTCCCAGGAGCAAGGCGGGCTGAACTCATTCTGTGCCTTTACCACTAGAGACACGAGGAGCTACAGGCGCGGTGAAAGGCTGACTGAAGGGAACTTGTCATGTGTACTGTGGGCTGTTTCTCTTGTCTCTTTTCTGTCAGGAAATCAGCTGTGTCATTGCTGTATCAAACAAAACGTGTGACACTTCTAGGCGGTTTAACTCAAAGAAGATTTATTTCTCACCCATGCTGTGTGCCCAGCTCTGGTCAGCAGGATGGGCCCCTCTTTTGAGGGTCACTCAAGGACTCAGGCCGATGAAGGCTGCCTTCTGGCCCCTGCTCCTGCGGTCACAGTGGAGACACGTGTGGCCCTTGAAGTTGTCACCTGAAAGTGACATGTGGCTCTTCTGCACAGTTCAGGGATGCAGCAAATCTCAGCAAATCTGACTTTATACTTTTTATTTTATTAACTTGGTTTTTTTAGAGACTGGGTCTTGCTCTGCTCCCCAGACTAGAGTGCCGTAGCGGAATCACAGCTCACCACAGCCTCTGCCTCCTGAGCTCACGATTCTCCTGTCTCAGCCTCATGAATAGCTGCAATGATAGGCATGCACCACCATGCCAGCTAGTTTTTAAAAAATTTTTTGTAGAGATAAGGTCTTGCTGTGTTGGCCAGGCTGGTCTTGAACTCCTGGGCTCAAGTGATCCTCCTGCCTCATCCTCCCAAAGTGCTGGGATTGGAGGCGTGAGGCACTGCACCTGGTTACACCCCTCACTTTGAAGTGTCGGCCTGGAAGGAATGTCTGTGTGTAGCCTGGATGGCAGCCACGGTGGGCATCCCGAGGACACAGTCCACCCATACCATGCAGCCCCTCCTGGGTAATTGTCTGAAAGTGGTGAATCCACCCACCCAGCAGCACACACAATGGCTCCAGATGCATGAAGTGGCAGAGAAGAGACACTGGGCTTGGGAGAGTGCAGGTGGAGGGCCTTGTGTCCCCAGGGTATGGCAGGGGAGGCTGGTGTCTCCGATGGGTCAAGAGGACATTCTGGAAGGTGGGTGGAGCTTAAGCCTCTCACCAGTAAACCTGTTAGCAGAGAAATTGATGAGTAAATGAGGGACAGCAGCGGTGGAGTGCACTGCCCAGCTGGTGGATGGGAGAGGAGCTTGAGCCTGAAACAGTCGCCAACCCAGGGAGACACAAAAGAAAATGGGCTGCGTGCAGTGGCTCACACCTGTAATCCCAGCAGTTTGGGGGGCTGGGCAGTGCGAGCAGATCACCTGAGGTCAGGAGTCTGAGACCAGCCTGGCCAACATGGCGAAACCCCATCTCTTCTTAAAATAAATTACAAAAATTACCTGGGTGTGGTGGCCTGTACCTGTAATCCCAGCTGCTTGGGAGGCTGAGACAGGAGAATCGCTTGAACCTGGGAGGTGGAGGTTGCAGTGAATTGAGATCATGCCACTGTACTCCAGCCTGACAGAATGAGCCTCCATCTCAGAAAAAAAAAAAACAAAACTGTCCTTGTGTGTTAAAGGAACAAAGTGAGCAAATCGGAAACAGTTATTAAAGATCAACAGAGAACAACCAGTTATCCAGGGGCCATCCCTTAAAGAAAAAGGCCTCTCTCGCCCGCTGTCTGCCTCAGCAGTAGAAGAAATACTTGCTGGATAGTGGGAGGGTGATGGAAGAGTAAGATCCTCTTACCCATCTGGGCCTTCAAATGGCTAATCTGTAAGAGTCAGCTCAGGCGGTGGAACAGGTGCCACAGACTGGGCGGCTCAAACAACAGACGTTTATTTCTCACGGTCTGAAGGCTGCAAGTCCCAGATCGAGGTGTCTGCCGATTGTTTCTGCTGAGGGCTCCCTGCCTGTCTTGCAGACGGACACTTTCTTGCTGTGCCCTCTCATGGTGGAGAAAGGAAACTCTGGTGTTTCTTCCCCTTCTTATAAGGAAACTGGTCCCATCCCCCGTGGGCCCCCACTGTTGTGACCTCATCTAAGCCTCATCACCTCCTAAATGCTTCACCTCCTGAATCCGTCACACTCAGGGCCAGGGCTTCAACATAGGAATTCCGGGGGTTGGGGAGGGCACAAGCATTCAGTCGGTAACATAATCTAACATTGGTTAGAAGCTGATAGCTTAAAATATGATGAACAGGACTGAGTCTTCCTAGCCATAATAAACATTTTTTAAAAATCAAAAAGTGCCTGAAAAATTATGGAGTTGCCTGAAATATGGATGATAGAGCCTGCTACTTAGTAGAAAGAGCTTTGATGGAATACAGTTGAGAGCCATTACTGGAAGAAGACTAAAACTGCTTCAGAACTTTACCGTATGAACTGAAATTTGGTAATCCAGCTGGTTTTGTGTATGCTGTGGTGGGCTTCCTGGCTTTGGGTTCTTGCGCAGCTCTCAATAGCTATGTGATCCTGGACCAGTGCTCTGTGCCTCAGCTGTCTCACCTGGAAACAGGCCCACAGTAGAGTGTCCCTCACAGGGCTGTCATAGAATGGGATGACTTCACCGATGAGAAGCACTTTCTTACATCAATGCCTGGCTCATGCTGAGGCCTCTATTCATGTTAGTTATTTCAGTGGGAATGAGATTGAATCAGCCCTCAATTTAAAACAAATAATAAGATTTACTATATTATGTTTTAACAAATATGTGGGCACCCTGCTTAATACCTTACATTAAGACCTGTGAAATAGGGATTGTTCCCATTTTCCAGATTAACAAACCGAGGTTTGGAGAAGTTAAATGTGACGTAGCTAGCAAGTGATGGAACCTCGAATTTGTTCTCAGTTCCACCTCCACCTGCTTCCTCTCCACAATTCTTCCTACAGCTGAGTTCTGAACACACAGGCCTGCCTCTGTGTTCCTGGCCGTCTGCTTTTGCTTCCCTGGGGCCCTTGCACAGAGGGAGCATCATGGCTGAAAGGCCAATTTGCATAAAAGAGTTTGCATCACAAGCCTGAGCCCACCCTCCTTACAAAGGCTGCTGGCAAGGCTGGCCCTTGGCTGGTCCGTGGAAATGTGGGTTTTAGGAGGACTCTCAGCATTCCCTAACTGATGAAAGGGGCTCATCATGACTAAACTCTTTGCATAAACAATATGGCTTATGCAGTACACGTGCTTTTCTTCTAGGAGTCTGGAATTTCAGCATATGCTGGGCAGAGATGTCCACATGACCAGCCCCCCAAAACAACTGTGTTAGGCCATTCTTGCATTGCTATAAATAAATACCTGAGACTGGGTAATTTAGAAAGAAAAGAGGTTTATTTGGTTCACAGTTCTGCAGGTTGTGCAGGAAACATGGTAGCTTCTGCTTCTGGGGAGGCCTCAGGAAGCTTCCAATCATGGTAGAAGGTGAAGGAGGAGTAGGCATGTCACATGTTAGCAAGGCCAAGAAAGAAATGTGGGAGGTGCCACATACTTTTAAACAACCAGATCTCACAATGTCTCACTCACTACCTCGAGGACAGTACCAAGTGGATGGTACTAAACCATTCATGAGAAATCTGCCCCATGAGCCATGTCTCACCAGGCCCCATCCCCAACATTGGGGATGACAAGTGAACATGATCTGCGTGGGAACACAGAGCCAAACCATATCAGTGTGGATCTGTGTCCCCCGAAAATCGTGTCTTGAATTGTGATAATCCCCGAATGTCAAGGGCAGGACCATGTGGAGATATTGGAATCACGGGGGTGGTTTCCCACATGCTGTTCTCGTGATGGTGAGTTCTCACAAGATCTGATGGTTTTATAAGGGACTTCCCCCTTCGCTCGGCACTCATTCTCTCTCCTGCCGCCCTGTGAGGAGGTGCCTTCCACCATGATTGTAGGTTTCCTGAGGCCTCCCCAGCCGTGTGGAACTGTGAGTCAATTAAACCTCATTATAAGTTACCCAGTCTCGGGTATTTCTTCATAGCAGCTTGAGAATGGACTGATACACAAACCCTATCAACAACTCGGGATGCTGAGTCTCTGACAAGCTTCCGTGGTAGGGGACACTTTAGGTGTTGTCAGAGCTCAGTGCTGAAGAAGTTAAGTGCCTCCTGTGTGACTCCCTGGGGAGGGACTCTTAGGAGCTTGAGCTTGACTTGCCCTGACTTCCACTGTGTACCCTTGTCCTTTGCTGATTTTGTGGTCTGACCCTCTGTTATAATAAGTCCCAGCTGTTTGTGCAACCATATGCTGAGTCCTGTGAGTCCTCCAGTGAGACAGCTAACCTGAGGGTGGTCTTCAGGACCCCAGCATATCTCTCAGCTCCTCTAGCCACTCAGCCCTTCTCCCCTCCAACCCTGCTGCGTGCCCCATCCTCAGAGATGGTGCCCCTGGTCACCCTCTCCATGGCTGACTCTTCCACTACTGTCCTCTGTCCTGTCTCTTGGTTTTGTTTCTGTCTTTGATCCTCCAGCATGTGTCTCAGATTCTCTCTCTGATGTATTTATTTCCTGTCACCCCCTACTGAATTTGCTCCATGAGTACAAAGATCACGTCTGTCTTTTGCACTGTTATATCGTCAGCACCTAGCATGGTGCCCAGCATACAATAGGAGATGAAAAAATATTTCTTCAACAAAGGAAACCTGTGGTCTTGGCCATTTAACAGCAGCACTCCTGCCCCCCAACTTCCAAAGACCAGCAGGCTTCACCATTCCCTAAATCCCAGGGGTCGTCCAGTAATCAGTATCACATATCCTGGAAACTGGCAAGAAATGCAAGTTCTTGTCCTTCTCCCCCAGCCCGCAGACTGGCAGAGTCACAGGCTGCATTTTAATAAGATCCCAGGTGATGCACCTGTGTGTTGAAGGGCGCGTGGCACTGTCCAAATGGGCTGTGTGCGTTCTGCTGCACGTTTTTGTTGGCACTTTTGCCCCTGCCTGAAAGGCTGTTCCAGTGTTTCCGTATTTCTTCAGATTGAATGGGTTTTTGAGGCTTGCCTGCAGTCCAGCTTTCCCTGTGGGAAATCCTTATGTGACTTCCTTTCTAGGCAACCGATGTGCAGACCTTGAAATTATGGGCTGGCAGACTGACCTCTGGTGCCTTCAAAGTAGTTCCATTGGCCGGTTTTCTGAGGACGAAGATTTGATCTGACAGCTTTGCCACCTGTTAAAATTCAAACCCCCTAGAAGGCCAACCTTTTGGAGTCCTTTAGTCATTCTCCAGCTGCGGGGAGCATCTGACGTGTGTTTCAGAGAACACCAACACCGTGGAATTCTCCAGGAAATTAAGTTCTCTGTGCCCAAAGATGCTTGACAAATGCAAACTCACAATACACACCATTGTGTTAAATAATCTAAGTCTTGCTGTGAGAAAATCTGTCTTAATTTCTCGAACCCACTATTTCCTCAACATTTTTGATCATGGAATGTTTTCACTCTGGAACACAGAAAATCAGAATTGGAATCAGAGAATGTTGCTTTACAGTGGCTGATTTCAGATCCATTGTTAGAACGGGTTTAGATAGGAGAAAGGAGGAGGGAGAAGAGAATGAAGAGAGGTGGTTGAGAAGCAGGCCAGAGAGGCTGAAATATAATCTTTGCTACTTGTCAGACTTACCAGCACTTGGTTTGAGCCTTTCTTGCGTCCCTTAGGAATTTTTAATTAAAATCTGGGGCAACCAGATGTGTTGGTGCACACTTGCAGTCCCAGCTACTTGGGAGGCCAAGGCAGGAGGATGGCTTGAGCCCAGGAGTTTGAGGCCAGCCTGGGCAACGTAGCAAAATCCTATCTCTAAAAACAAATAATAAAATAAAATAAAATTTGAGGAACAGTTTGTTCAGTTTTGCCTTTTCCTCTAGCTTTTGCATGCATATAGATCATTTCTTTATACCTGAACTATGAGCTCCTTCATGATGGAACCATTCATCCCATATATTTTCAGTCGATGCTTCCAAAAGGCTGCTGAGAGTATCAGGCATAAAAACATAAGTAAATATATTTTTAATTAAATGGGTTTCTGGTATACCTCCGATTAAGAACACTCCACTCAAATAAACCTGTGGCTGTATCTGTGCTTGAGATATTTATAATGTATGGTTAAATGCTCCAGAGGGGTGCCCACGCTGAGTGTGCCTCAGAAAACCTGGCTTGTGCCGTAGCTCTGCCAGACCCAAGTAACCACGTAGATTCTCTGTGTCTCTGTTACTTTACCTGTGAAAGAGCACTGATGGTCCCCATTGTCACACACAGTGGCTGGGACCTGCAAATGGAATAATGGGTGGAGGGGGGCCTTGTAAAAACATCGAGTGGGTGGAAAGCATCATCTTTCCAACAAGTGGTGCCTAAATTCCTAAGGGAGGTCTTTGAAAGGAACTCCTGAAAAGGACTCGGGGTGCTTGAGGGACTTGTCTCTGCTATGGCCAAGGTTGCAGAGATGGAGAACTTCCCTGTGGAAGGTAAGGAGCTTGCTTTAGCTTCAGACAAAAAAGAGTGCCAGGTGAGAGGAGCCAGGGGAGGAGGAGGTGCTGGGCTTTTCGTGGAGGAAGGCCTGAGAGAAACCTCAGCTGCCATGAACAAACTTCTTGAGAGGCATGTCCATGGTGCGCGTACAGTCTTGGAATTCTGTCCCCTGCTCCGGCCTCAGCCCCAGGACATGGCGTCTCCCGCTCATGGGTACTTTGGGTAGTGGCAGCACTTTTCTTTCTGGTTGAATTCGGTGAAAGACCTGCCTAGAATAGGAGGAAAACATGTTTATTTATTATTATTTTTTTTAGTTTTCTCGATTGCGTGATTTTTTCACATTACCTTACAGAGGTCACAAAGCTGATTCTGCTGTCCTAATTTTTTTTTTTATATACTTTAAGTTCTAGGGTACATGTGCATAACGTGCAGGTTTGTTACATATGTATACTTGTGCCATGTTGGTGTGCTGCACCCATCAACTCGTCAGCACCCATCAATTCGTCATTTATATCAGGTATAACTCCCAATGCCATCCCTCCCTCCTCCCCCCTCCCCATGATAGGCCCCGATGTGTGATGTTCCCCTTTCCAAGTCCAAGTGATGTCATTGTTCAGCTCCCACCTATGAGTAAGAACATGCGGTGTTTGGTTTTCTGTTCTTGTGATAGTTTGCTAAGAATGATGGTTTCCAGCTGCATCCGTGTCCCTACAAAGGACGCAAACTCATCCTTTTTTATGGCTGCATAGTATTCCATGGTGTATATGTGCCACATTTTCTTAATCCAGTCTGTCACAGATGGACATTTGGGTTGATTCCAAGTCTTTGCTATTGTGAATAGTGCCGCAATAAACATACGTGTGCATGTGTCTTTATAGCAGCATGATTTATAATCCTTTGGGTATATACCCAGTAGTGGGATGGCTGGGTCATATGGTACATCTAGTTCTAGATTCTTGAGGAATCGGCCAGGCGCGGTGGCTCAAGCCTGTAATCCCAGCACTTTGGGAGGCTGAGGCGGGTGGATCACGAGGTCAGGAGATCGAGACCATCCTGGCTAACATGGTGAAACCCCGTCTCTACTAAAAATACAAAAAACTAGCCGGGCGTGGTGGCGGGCACCTGTAGTCCCAGCTACTCGGAGGCTGAGGCAGGGGAGTGGCGTGAACCCGGGAGGCGGAGCTTGCAGTGAGCCGAGATCGCACCACTGCACTCCAGCCCAGGCCACAGAGCAAGACTCCGTCTCAAAAAAAAAAAAAGAAAACATGTTTAAATAATACTGATGATTATGTTAATAATAGTAGCAGGCCTAGTGCTGGTACTAGGAATAATAACACGAACAGCAGCACTGGCAGCAACTAACACTTAGCACTAACTATATGCCAGGCACTGCAGAGCATGCCACATGTACCATTAGCAATGAGGGTTAATTTGATCCCCATTTCATACAAGGAGGAAATGATGCATGAAGAGGCAAAAGTGTGACTCTGGGTCAGGGTCCACAGACTCCAGAGTCTGCACAGTGAATACAGTCTACACAAGCAAGTTTTGTGCTGAATGCTGCAGGAAGAACTTGGGGTGTGTTATGTGTGTACCTCCATCCCTGGTGGAACTGGGGGCTTGCTTGCACTGGGATCTCAAGAGACAGCAACTCCCCAACTTAGCAGCTAAAGTAACTCGTATATGGTATTATGATATTTTAGCATGTTTTATTTACCCAATTACTATAAATATCACAATTGATGGGGAAACTAGATACCAGTTCTCCTTTCTAGCTCCTTTTGATACTCTCATGAATCCATTCATCAAATGCTATGATCAAAGTGCAGTGCTTGGCACTGTGGGGTGGGTGTGAGAAGGGATGAATAAATGTCATTATCTTTATGGAATTTCCACTCTGAGAGTGTGTTATCGTGTGGGGCAGCGTGAACCTATGTTTTCATTCCCTTTCTAGGCTTTCTCCAGCAAGACAGCAGTTGTGAGCATTTAGCAGAGGAGGAAAAGAGAGATGGGCATTTTTTTCTTTCTTTTTTTTGAGACAGAGTCTCGCTCTGTCACCCAGGCTGGAGTACAGTGGTGCAATCCTAGCTCACTGCAGCCTCGACCTCCTGGGTTCAGGCAATTCTCCTACCTCAGCCTCCTGAGTAGCGGGGGCTACAGGTGCAGGCCACCATGCCCAGCTAATTTTTGTATGTTTTGTAGAGACAGGGTCTTGCTATGTTGCCCAGGCTGATCTCGAACTCCTGGAATCAAGTGATCCACCCACCTCGGCCTTCCAAAGTGCTGGGATTATAGGTGTGAGCCACTGCGCCCGGCACGTTCTGCTTTAAGTGTCTAATTCAACCGCAGTCTGTGTGTGCAGGTACATACGCCCACTGATGTGGCTGTTCAATGAAGGGCAACCTGCTGTCTTGAAAGAAAGTATATACATACACACACCTCCTACACCACACACACACACACATACAGACCCCACACACATACACATACACACATACACCTCACCACATACATGCATACACCCGAACCACATACACACAGATGCACACACATGTACACATACATACACACACCACATACCACACACACATCCCAAACCACATACACACAGATACACATACACAGACACACCCCCCACACCACACACATACACACTTAAAACCACACACACACCCAACACACACCCCACACACATACACCTTACACCACAAACAACCCCAAACCACATTCACACAGATGCACAAACGTAGACACACACATCACACATACACCCCACACTACACACACATATACACACATACACCTCACACCACACATACACACCCCAAACCACATACACACAGATATACATACATAGAAACACATACACCCCACACCACACACACCCGACACACATACACACACACCTCACACCACACACATACCCCACACCACATACAGATACACATAGATAAGACACACCACACACACATATACTGCACACACATACACACACACCTCACACCACACATACCCCACACCACATACAGATACACATAGACAAGACACACCACACACACATATACTGCACACATATATACACATACACCTCACACCACACACACACACCCCAAACCACATACACACAGCTACATACACGTAGGCGCACACACACACATACACCTCACACCACACACACACCCCAAACCACATACAGAGATACACACACACACGTACACATACGTACATACACACCCCATACCACACACATGCACACACACGCCTCACACAACACACACACGCACCCCAAACCACATACACACAGATACACAAACATAGACCCCCGTACACACACCACACACACCCCTAAACCACAGACACACACACATAGACACACACACCCCACAGCACACACAGATATCTTACACCACACACATACACCCCAAGCCACATATACACAGATACACACACATACACACACTACACACATACACACACACACATCCCACCACATCCCCCCAACACACCCCATGTTACAGACACACCCATTACACAGATGCACACCCCACATTACACAGATGCACACCCCACATTACACAGATGCACACCCCACATTACACACACACACACAATCTTATCTTTATGATGTGACTCTTTCCATTGTCCCAGCTTGCTAAAATGTGGCTTTGGGTTCTCAGACTGAAAATGGAAGGAGTGAGATCTGAGGTTTTACCAAGAGTTCCTGGAGAAGTGGGGACAGAGAGCAGTTGGTGCCCCAGAGTCAGACTTTGTTTCTCCACGCTCTCCATTGCAGAGACTAAATTTATGAACTTCTTGTTATGGCTTCTGATTCTGTGTGTTCACGGTGAAGGCTGACTTAGCAGAACTCTGGGGACCTGGTCAAGTGCTCAGTTCCTTGGTCCTTGCAGAAAGAGGTCATCTGCACAGCTATGGAAAATCCCACTATGTCTGATGCTGAGCAGGTCTTCAGTAAATGCACACTAAGTGCATGGATGCTTGAATATGTTGAGGTGCAGTCAGGATTGGACTGCCAGGAACTTTGACTGCAGCCATTGCATATTTAGGAGAAACTCATTAACTTATCATTGCTCCAATTTCACGCATTATACCAGCTTTCACCATTCTTTTGCAGTCGTAAACAATTTTTCATAGAACCCATTTCTATTCTTATAAATGCCAGCCAGTTATTAAACTGACTCCTGTCTAATTAGCCAAGTGCTATTCTTGATAAAATTAGATGACTATAATAAGAGCTGACTCATTATTTGAATAGGAAAATATGGTATCTATTTATGTTCCCGTTTGTGATTAAATTCCAGAATTCTTGTCTTTGATGAAACTATCTCGGTATTTTAGAAATATTCATTCACACATGGGAACATCATCTGCATTCGTTTTAGCAAATGCTGTAATCAAAGTCTTCATATCAGTGAAGAAACATAAGCTATGGAATAGATGGTGTCAGGATGAATTCACAATAAGTCCGTGACACACGTCTTAGAAATGAACTTTTCCCTAAGACTCAGGGGGACTTGTGATGACAAAATAGATCTTTCTTCCATTTCGTCTCATAATTATGGTTTTTATCATTTGTGTCTTTCGTTTATGGGCTCAAAGATGGAAATTGCTGCTCTTTTATTTTGACTTTTCTGTCTGTGTGTGTTTTATTTTACTCCTGTCTTCCTGTTATGAATACTTAGGCTTTCTGTGATATAAGCTGGATAGGCAGTTGTGTAGGCCTTTTGCAATAAATAGGCCCAGAGTTTTTCAGAAGCAGGCGTTGGTGATCTCACATACGGAGGAAGTCACCCAGCTGTTCTGTCTGAAGTGGAGCTCATGTTTCTCCCGGTTCCACTTCACCAGAATTTATTGTGTATAAATGACAGATATTTTAACAAGTGTAATAAATGATAATCAGAGGATGTTGAAGTTTTTATACAAATATTTTATACAAATATTTGCATTCTGACTGACATCATTTTCTGCATTCTCAAAAAAGATGAACATGGTCCTAGCAAATATATTTTTGAAGTGTTGAAGTGGAACTAGGAAGTTTTTTTTTTTACACCCCGACTCCAGTTGCCTGCATGGCAGGTTTTATTGTTTGGATTAAATGACAGGCAAGTGCACACCGTGAGCAGAACAGCTGTCCTGCAGGTACACTGGGTCACCAGCGTGTTCCACACAACATGGGCAAGGAAGGGTAGAAAAACGAAACCCAACAAAATGCCATCTATCATTTGACTTGCGGTCACCACGTAGAGGTTTCCTGGACTATCTGGATTTAGATGAAGAGCTAAGCCTTCCTTAACTTACACTGAATTCATAGGAGTATTCAATCATGGCATTTGTCCATATTTCCAAAGGCAAATAGCTTCCATTTCTAGTTATTAAAAAATACAAAGTAATTGTAGAAAATTCAAACAATGCAGACTAAGCCAAAAGCAGAAAATAAATAATACTTGAAATATCATCACTTGGAGAAAATAAAACTAACTTTTGTAATTGGGGGAGCATTCAGACAGCAACACAGATCCCCCACACACATAAGCACATCCTGTAATAAAGAAAAATTAAGTCCTTGACATCTGTTGCATATGCATGCAATTGAAAAGATGTGCTTGCAATGGTCTGATTTAAAATGTCGGCGAGATGGTATTCTAGAAACGCGATCGGACCCTTGCAGGACGGGGGTCGCACCTGGAACGGTTAGACAGTCACCCCCCAGAATAGCTGTACGCTTGGGTTGGGTTGTGATTTCTGCACACATGTGCAACTCTATGTAGCTGTACCGCTGTGAGAAGTGGCAGGGAATTACTTATTTCTTGTGTTGCTTAATGAGTCTCCCAAGCAATGCCTGGGAGAGTCACATGTATACTATTTTGAAAACCTGCTATTTTCACTCAACAATACATTCTGGATTTTTTTCTGTGGCTTGTTTTTTTGTGGTAGAACTAGGAGCTAAATTTCTCTCTTAATAGCTGCATATGAATCCATCACATGTATATACTAACCTTGACTTAGCAAACACCTGTAGGTTAATTACTTAGCACAATTAAAATCCTTGAAGACATCTTAAAATATTGTTACCAACAGATATTCATTAAGCATCTAATATGTTTCAGGAAAAGGCTCCAATCTCAGGGAGCTCTTAAGCTCATGAGGGAGCTTGATGACAGATTTACAAACAGATAAAAAAGTAATTACAAATGGAAGGGAATGAGGATATAATTTGATTGAGAATGTGGCATGTGGGGGCTTATGCTAGGCTTGTCTGGAACAGCTCCTGTGAAGGCAACATTTAAGCTGAACCATGAAGGATAAGAAGGTAGCAATTAATTGAATAGCAGGAGAAAGGCATCTTAGATGTTGAGAACGGAGCCACAGTCCTGGGAGGAGGAAAAGCTTGGTGGGTTAGACCTAAAAGGAGCTCAGAGTGGTGAGAGCTCAGTTAGAAGAGAGGTTGGTTGCTCAAAGGAAGGCTTGGAAGCCTAGCTGAGTTCAATACATACTCATAGGACCCTACACCAAAAACTTTAGATGTGTTTTACTTAGTTTTTTTTTTTTTTTGAGACGGAGCTTGGCTCTTGTTGCCCGGGCTGCAGTGCAGTGGCGCGATCTTGGCTCACTGCAACCTCTGCCTCCTGGGTTCAAGCCTCAGCTTCCCAAGTAGCTGGGATTACAGGCGCTTGCCATCACGACCAGCTAAATTGTTTATAGTAGGGACAGATTTTCTCCATGTTGGTCAGGCTGGTCTCAAACTCCCAACCTCAGGTGCCCTGCCTGCCTTGGCCTCCCAAAGTGCTGGGATTACAGGCATGAGCCACCGCACCTGGCCTTAGTTTTTTTTCAAATTGAGGTGAAAGATGCATAATTAACTTACCATCTTTACTATTTTTAGGTGTACAGTTCAGTGCTGATACCAGTTAGATTCTTTTTTCCCCTTAATTTCTCACCCCTTCCTGGCCTCTGGTCATTGCCAATCCAGTGTACGCTCTAGCTCCATGAGAGCCACTCTTTTAGCTCCCACGTTTGAGTGAGAGCATGCAGTGTTTGTATGTCTGTGGTTGGCTTATTTCGCTTAACATAGGGACCAGTTCCGTCCATGCTATAAATGATGGAATTCCATTCTTTTTTATGGCTGCATAATATTCTGTTATATATATATATATATATGATGAGGGCAGTGTGGACTAGGGTGGCCGCTGTGGATTTAGACACAATTGAACAGATTCCAGAGGTATTTAGCAGGTGAAAATGATAAGATTTACAGATATATATATATGACATTTTCTGTACCCATCCATCCATCAGTGGGCACTTAAGTTGATTCCATGTTTCGCCTATTGTGAGTAGGCTGCAGTGAATGTGGGAGGGCAGATTTGCCAGAGTGGCTGGACTCACTACTTTACATTCCCACCAACAGTGTATCAGGTTTCTCTTTCTTCACATCCTCACCGGCATCCATTACTGCCTGCCTTTTATTTTATTTGCAGGAATACCTTAGATTTTACTCACAGGAAAATGGGAAGCCAATGAATGGTGTTAAGCAGGGAAATTGGATGGTCTTATTTATGTTTGTTTCAGGTTCTCACTGACAGTTGTGAAGTCTGCATTTGGCAGAGGTCGGGGGTATGTGAGGAAACCAGTGACACATTTTGGCAACGGTCCACTGTGAGATGAGGACAGCATGGACTAGGTTGACCACTGTGGATTTAGACACAACTGGACAGATTCCAGAGATATTTAGCAGGTGAAATTGATAAGATTTACAGATGGATTGAATGAGAAAGTGGGAGAAAGGAAGAAATCAAGAACGACTCAACTATTTCTGCTTTGAGTAGATGTTGCTATGATGGTGCCCTGCGCTGAGATGGAAAGAAGTGGAAGATGTAGGAGTAGGGAGAAATGCATAAGATTTTTGTGGACATTTCAGAAACTTGTGTGACTCCAAATGGGTATGTCTCCTAGGCATTACATTTACAAATCTGGGGTTTAGCAGGATTGTCAGGCTTGGGGACATACATTTGAGAGGTGACAACTTGTAGATGGCTTTAAGAGTGAAAGAACGGAAGAACTGTCTTAGGGAGACAGTATGGAGAGGTTAAGGGGGGCCACATCTTGGTTGGATCACAAACGATGGCCCAGGAAAAGAGATTGGCAAGCGGTGATCTGTGGAGTAAAAGAAAAGCCAAGAATTTGTGGCATTATGGATTTCAGGAGAGAAGCATGTATCAATACAACGAAAAGAAGCAATGGTATCAAATGCTGTTTAGTGGTCAAGAGAAGACAGACACTGTCCGTTTGGTTGGGAGACACAGGTGAATAGTTTTAACTATGTGGTGGAGACAGAGCCAGACTGGAAAGTTTTGAAGACTAATGAGGAAACGGGGACAGCTTCTGCAGACGATTCTTAGAGAAGTTTGCCAAAAAGGAAGATCGAACCATGGCAGAGTGTTAAAGGGAAAATGCATTTTTTAAAAGGTTGCATAACACTAGAAGATGACTGTATTAGGTTTTTAGATGCCAACAAGATAACCCATCCTGGCAAATTTCAGCAAATGAATGGTTTCAAACATTGATGTTACACATGGTGTCAGTGATAGCACAGTCTTTTTTGGTGAAAACACCACTGTCAGAGACACACAGAGAGAGGTCAGTAAAGGTGGAAGAGAAAGAGATAAGTAGAAGAGGGAGAAAGGTTGGGACTGGAGTTGATGGTGATGACACATTATGGGAATGTATGCGTTTGGTTTGTAGGGTTGCATAATGGTGCATTCTCAGAATGTAACTGTGGAAGTAAAGGTGTCTTAGTTTTCTATTGTCGTGTAACAAATCACCACCAAATTAGCAGCTTGGAACAGCTGGTGCTTGTTAGCTCCAGTTCTGTAGGGCAGGCGTCCAAGTGGGCTCAGCTGGGCTCAGCATCTCACCAGGTTGAAATCTCTGTATCAGGTGGGTGGGTTCTGAGATGTGGGCGCTGGAGGAGAGCTGGCTTCCAGGCTCACTCAGGCTGCAGAAGAATCCAGTGTCTTGGAGTTGGGGGACTGAGGTCCCAGTGCTCTGGCTGGCCATCAGCTGGGGTGGCTTTCTGCTCCTAAAAGTCCCCTCCATCTTCAAATACAGCATGCTGCGCCCTGCTCCCCATATCGGTCTGGCATCTTCCTCTGGCTCATGTGACAGCATCGGGTTCACAGGATAAACCTGGAGGATCGCCCTATTTTCAGGTCAGCTCATCGGGAACTTTCTTCATATTTGCGAAGTCTGGCTTGCCAGATAAGGTCACACACTCACAGAGGTGGCGGCTTTGTATGCACAGGCCCTGGGATTTGGGCAGGAGTCTTCTTGGAGTCCCAGTTCTGCATTCCCAAATGATAAAGATCGGGGGAAGGAACTGAGAGCCATGAGTTGGATAGTCCTCTTGCTTGAGGTCCCTGAGAATGTGGTCCTGGAGCATCTGGATGACTGGAAGCCAGGACTTCAAGCGTTGGGCAGTGAGGGATGGAGGGAGGGGCCTGAGGCAGGAGCAGGATGAAGCCTGCTGGGTGTGAACGTCCAAGGAGGAAGAACGAGGAAGGAGGCAGGGCCGAGCCCGCCCCACCTCATCCCTGACACTCACTAAGTGTCAGGCATACAGATTGCCTTAGGAGAGAATGGATATCTTTATAATATTGTACCTTTTTACATAAATCCAGGCCATTTTCCCCAAACATTTTGTGTTCTTCAGTGAGGCCTAAACATTTTCTTAAAAAGATATGACAAATTTCTTGTTAACTCTGTTCATTGGTATTATATTTTTATTGAGTATTAAAATGGAATATTTCTGTCCTTGCATTTATAACTGCTTATGATTTTAGATAAACACATTCTTGCTTTTATTTTAGTTGTGTTGATGCCCTTGTTGAATGATCTTATTGGCCATAACTTTTCTGTTACTTTGAATTTTCTAGACACGCAATACCATCAGTGCCCAATATCCATGGATTAATTTGCTCTTGACAAATATCTATTTCTTGTATTTTGCTTGGGGCTTAATTTTTAGTTAGGAATAATTTTGATTTTCCTCAACTGGATTTTTAGGACATTGCTCAAGACTATGTTTTTTTTTTTTTCTTCAACCTATTAACGTGTCGAAAGATAAAGTAATACTTGTTTGAATGTTTTGTTATTCCTAGAATGATACCACTCAGTCAAGATACTGCTGAAACTTATTTAGATTTTTAGAAAATTTTATTTATTTTGCACATCTTTGCATTGGTATTTTGGGGGCTGCTCTTCTTTCTGTATGGTAAGGTGCAGGTTAGAGAGAGAGAGTATGTGTGTGTGTGTATGTATATATTTTTCTGGAATATGTGAATTTATTCATGTGGAGAACCACTAGGGCCTCATTTCCCATCCTCATTACCTTGTTTTTGGTAAATGTTACAAAAACAATGTAGCCGTCACTCATTTACTGACCATCCAAAATGAATAAATGTTAACATTTTGTGATTTTTTTCTTTAGATTTTTTTAAAATAAGGAAAAACTTTTCAGACTTGTCAGTGGAGTAGCTTGCATTTTTAAAAAATATATGGACAATCATTTTATCTGAAACTAGTGATTTTTTATCTTCCAAATTATGTTGCTCATTTATTTTTTATTGGTTTCTTGTCTTCGCTACAACCTCCAGTGCTGAGTGCTGGCGTTGGAGATATTCTGCTTTTGTTCCTAATAAAAATGCTAGTGATATGGCACTGCCAACTTAATGTTTGTGTGTTGCTGCGGGGTTTTGGTAGATTACGCTGGGAAAATTGCTTCTCCCTTTGGCTAGCTGGAGGTTTCCCTTTCTCCTCCTACTAATTATACGTGCTTTTTCCATAGTGAGGGCTCCTTGATAGCTTTTTACAATTTGTTAGACATTGACTTTCCATTTTAGTCGTGTGTTTTCCAGAGTGCATTTTTGTGTTCTACAGTTTCCTAGAAATATTTCTTTCCTCCAGATTTTCAAATTTATTAACACAGGGTTTTTTTTTTTTTATGATAAGTCCTGAAATTTTCAGAGCATCTGTGTTTATTTACCCTCACTCATTGCTAATTTTCATCATATATATTTTCTGCTCATATTTCCTAGATTAGGCTAACTGGAGGCTTATTTTTTTATTATTAGACTTTTTAAAGAACCCTCTCTTTTAAAAAAACAAATATATACATCGGCTTCCATTTTCCTCAGAATTTCAAAATCACTTACAAATGAGCTAGAGTAAGGTCAGAAAATTCACAAAAACAAAGGACTTGATAATGTTAATGATGTGTTCACTTAGAAGCGAAATCTTCGAGGAAAACTGCCCCACTTCATGCAGGAAGTGGCGGGAGGTTACCTTCCAGCCCAGACAGTCGTCTCAGAAACCCCGCACGCACTGACTCTCCCAGCTGGCACCTCGGGGTGTCCATCCCGGCTCCCATGTTCCTTTCCCTTGGAGTGATTTATCCCCAACCTGCATTCCAGTTTTGGTTTCCAACTGGACCCAGGGTTTGCTTGGAGCGTTCATAAATCTTTTTCTTTCTTCTTTTTTTTTTAATGGTGTCTCGCTCTGTTGCCCAGGCTGGAGTGCAGTGGCATGATCTCGGCTCACTGCAACCTCTGCCTCCCGGGTTCAAGCGATTCTTCTCCCTCAGCCTCAGAATAGCTGGGACTACAAGGCGCCCGCCATCACACCGGGCTAATTTTTGTCTTTTTAATAGAGATGGGGTTTCACCACATTGGCCAGGCTGGTCTGGAACTCCTGACCTCAGGTGATCCACCCGCCTCAGCCTCCCAGAGTGCTGGGATTACAGGCGTGAGCCACTGTGCCCGGCCACATTCATAAACTTCAAGTGGTTGGCTTATTGCTGTTATTTCTTCTTCTTTTAAATTAACTTATTACCACATGGCAGTCCAAAAATCTATTCTATCCTAGTTTTACTTGAGGGAATTACTGATGTTTCTTGTGGTCAGTTTTTCTAAATGTTTTTGGACACTGAAAAACATATTCTCTAATATCTTTGTCTTCTTCATTAAAAAAAAGGTATTCACTCAACTTTATTGCTTATTTTATTCCTGTTCTGTATGGCTTCCTTCCTTCCCACCTTTGTTCATTCTGTTCTTCCTCTCCACGACCTATCAGAGCTGAAAGGAGTTTGTTAAATATCTGGACTTTTTCTCGGTTTCTTGGTTTCAGGTTTGAAAATACTCGGAACTTCTCTTGTGTTCTGGCCAATCTCTCCTTTTCCCATTCTTATCAGCTGTTGCTTTATACATTTGAGTGCTCTTCAAGGAAACCCTGACGAGGTGATATTCCCTGTGTCTTCATCATACGCTTTATCCTTCACATTCATAATGTGACTTTCTTGGTGTTGTTTCTTTTGATCTGGAATTTAACTTTTTCTCATATTACTGTTGCAGCCCCTGCTTCCGGAATATCCCTGTACCCATCTTTATTTTTATTCTCTCCCAGTTTCACATAGAGTTTGTTTTTCTTTTAATATGTGATTCTGACAATGTGGAGTCCCCAATTTTATTCTGCATCTAGATTCTCGATCTAATAGTATTGACTTCTGCTATTCTCATGACTTAAATAAAGGGTAGGGCTCATTCGTTAGAGACGGTGAGAGAGAGTGGTGTTGATGTGTGTGATTAAGCTGTGCTCCACGATTTTTATGTAATTTAAATTTCTTTTATCATGAACAATCATGTTTGGCACGCACCTAGTTCCTTTCAGCTTAGAATCTAAATCACCATTTCCTAAATCGAGTTCTCTATTTTGTAATGACATGGTATTAAATAAGAAGACAACCCTACTCTGAGTTTTGCTAGCAAAAATAATTACATTTCTTATGGTTTTTTCATGCAAATGCCCAAGACTTGCTGCTGCTTTGGAGCTCATTGTTCAGTCTTCACCAGCACCCTTAGGTAAACGTCCTCCTGTGATGCTGAATACTAAGCCAGGACGCTATCTCAGCACAGATTGCTTTAAGAGGAGTAATAGTGGAATAATGGAGGGTGGCTGGACGTGAATGGCTATTTGGTTGTTTATCAGCTGCAGGTGGACTTCAACCAATGGGCTATTTCCATCTAGATTGGCCGAACCTAATCAGAATTGCTCCAGCCTGCCCAACTTTCACACCTGAATTGCTTACAGGTAGAAGACAAGGAGAATCAGAAGACAGATGTTAACAATCAATGCATTGTCTCTTAACTTTGCAAAAATACACATATTAAATTAAGCATCAGCAAGTGCCAAATATAAGCAGTTCATACATGAGCATCGTGAGAGAGAAGAACTACAACATGTGGCCTGTGGATAAGGAACGT
The DNA here is from genome assembly GCF_009764315.1 of Trachypithecus francoisi. Taxonomy (NCBI): domain Eukaryota; kingdom Metazoa; phylum Chordata; class Mammalia; order Primates; family Cercopithecidae; genus Trachypithecus; species Trachypithecus francoisi. The sequence goes on from NW_022681456.1 coordinate 3,389,287, forward strand.
CCTAGTTTTATTTTAGTAAAGGAGTCTGGAGACTCGGGCCGTGGTGGGGATTGGGATGGTGATGTCTGCCCACCTGTGAACTTTAGTGGAGACTGAGGAGCATTGTGGCCTCTTTAGTGGCTGCCACCTGGGGGAGACATTGATGGCCAGAATCACAAACTCAAACCTGTCATGGCCAGGCAGGTGACAGAATGCAGGCGCAGATGGAGGCCAGAAGCAGGACACTGGGGAGAGTGTGGGTGGGCTCCGCTCCCTGGGGACAAGCTTGTCCTGGCTACAGGGGTCGCGGTTCCAGGGTCCTTGCTAATTACAGTCACAACTGAATGGACTTCCATTGTGGTCACGTTGTCCCATCCTGTGTGCTCAAGGGAATTCAGAAAATCTGCATGTTCATGTAAAATCCTCTCCCATTTTTTTTTTCATTTGGTAATTACTTTATTCATGTATTCATGTATTCATGTATTCATTCATTCATTCATTCATTCAGACAGGGTCTTGCTCTGTTGCCCAGGCTGAAGTGCACTGGTGCAGTCTTGGCTCACTACAACCCCCATCTCCCAGGCTCGAATGATCTTCCTGCCTCAGCCTCCCAAGTAGCTGGGACTACAGGTGCGTGCCACCAGGCCTGGCTATTTTTATTTATTTATTTATTTTTGTAGAGTTGGGATCTCACTATATTGCCCAGGCTGGTCTCAAACTCCTGGGCTCAAGCAATGTGCCCCACCGTGGCCTCCCAAAGCGCTGGGATCTCAGGCCTGATCCACTGCAGCTGGCCTGGTAATTACTTTAAACAGGCAAATAAAAACCTGCTGGTTTCAAGCCAAAGCATGTTCTAGTGATCCTGCAGTGATGTCTGGGAGCAAAGGCGCTTGGGGGGAGGGACGTTTCATTTACTGAGTCCTACAGCCTCTAGAAGGGGTAGCCACCTATTATAGCATTCTATGGCCTCCACCGTTTCCATTTTGTAATACTAATAGAGACATAATTACATATTCAGCATCTGGGTTTATAACTGCACAGCTCCCTGGAGAGGGGCCAGGGCTCTCATCTCTAGAGCACCTGAGTCTAGCCCAGGACCTGGCATATCATAGACTCAATATATAGCCCCTGCCCTGCTTTTTTTTCTTCTTTGCTGCTTTAACCCTTGATTTTCTTCATCCTTTTGACACTCTCTGCCCCCACTCCCTTAAGCTAGGAGCTCAGGACTTGAAGTTTTGGTTCTGAATATACCCTGTTCTCTATGCATTTCCTCTTCCCCTTTAAAAACTCAGAAAGATCATAGCAAGATTTGTCCCCTACTTAAATCCACATCCTTTCTGGGGAAATTCCTATCCAGCCACAGATTAAATTATATGATAAGAGACTCTCTTGTTAGGAGAAATTCAGACATGGCAGGGGAGACGTGCTGGGGCTGGATGCTAGGTCACCTAGAAGACTTTTTGAGGATTCGATGATCAAGGACATTTTCAACTCTAAAGCTCGTATAATGAGTGTATGCAAGTGCCTGAGGCAGCCTGTCCTGTGACCCAAGTATTTTTGTGCCACCATCTCAGGATGGGATGAGTTTTGGCAGAAAGATGACAGACTCCTAGGGAGAGCCTCCTAAAAAGAAGACAGCCTGTGCCCCCAGGCTGCAGAGCTGTCTAACATGCGAGATCTTCAGAGGACAAGCCCCAATCCCTTCTGTGCCCAACCCTTGTCCGCAGGGGAAGAGTCTCCCTCTGCCCTTCAATGGGGTCCTGCCAGTTTTCCTGCTACTCCCCAGTACCAAAGCCTGTAGATTCTTTTGCATCAGGGATGGAAAACACAGGTACTAACGAGGACCAGGCAGATCATGAGAACAAGTGAAGTGTGCAAGTGTGAGAGACCGACCGGCGACCTGGGTGACCCATGGCAGCTGACACAAAACACCATCTGTGCCTCACTGTGGGCCACGTGCTCTGCAGAGAGGAGGAAAATCCGCAGCTCCAGATGATGGCTGACCTCTGAATCTGAGCCCAGAACTTTCTCCATCCAACAGAAGTTTGACATCTATATATATGGAGATATATATATGTGTGTGTGTGTGTGTGTGTGTGTGTGTGTGTGTGTGTGTATTTTTTTTAGACGGAGTCTCGCTCTTGTCGACCAGGCTGGAGTGCAGTGGCGCAATCTCAGCTCACTGCAACCTCCACCTTCCAGGTTCAAGCGATTCTCCTGCCTCAGCCTCCTGAGTAGGGATTACAGGCACCTGCCACCACACCCAGCTAATTTTTGTATTTTTAGTAGAGACGGGGTTTCACCGTGTTGGACAGGTTAGTTTCCATCTCCTGACCTCATGACCCACCTGCCTCAGCCTCCCAGAGTGCTGGGATTACAGGCGTGAGCCACCGTGCCTGGCCAACATCCGTATTCTTATGTGAACTCTTCCAGTCGTTAAGAGTTTGTGACTAATTGCAAAAATGTTTGAAATCTTGTACAGACTAAGCGAAAACAGTTGGTACATTGGATTTGGCCTTAAGATTGTCAACTTGCAACTTCTGCTCAAGCCAGAAACTAGGAATTCTGGAACAAGCCCTCTTTGGAAAGCCAGAACCCTGACTTCCTTCTCAGTCTCATCTCCCTCCACCCCATCTCTCTTCTGCACATTCATTGCCTTCCAAGGATGCTCGCCCAGGTAGGGCAACATGGGCAGGAAGACCCAGGGAGCTTACCGTGGATCCTTATCTTTCATCTCCTAATGGGCACAGTGCATGTGCCAATTACATTAGCATGTGGTAGAGGACAATGATCCTGTACCATTGAACTTCTTAATTTTGTTTGCTTTAATTTAGCTGATTTCATATAGTTAAATTTATAAAAATTAAAGAAATGTAGAATATGTTTCTACTCCATCAGCTTAGCTCTTCTAATTATTTTACAGACTTGAAAAGCAGTTAACCTGCTTGGGTCTTGCAGAGTGTTTATAAACACACATCTATTTAACCCTTTCCATGTCTTCTGCTAAACTATTGAGAAAGACCTTTAAAAAATCTCACTTTGTTTTTCTGTAAAGGATTGTGTTAGGCCATTTTCGCATTGCTGTAAAGAAGTGTCTGAGACTGGATAATTTATAAAGAAAAGAGGTTTAATTGGTTCATGGTTCTGTAGGCTGTACAGGAAGCATGGTGCTGGCATCTGCTCAGCTTCTGGTGGGATCTCAGGGAGCTATAGTCATGGCAGGAGGGGACTGGGAAGCCAGTACCTCAGATGGCAAGAGTATGATCAAGAGAGAGAGGAGGAGGGTGCCACACACTTTCAAACAACCAGATCTCTCAGGAAATCATTCACTATTTTGAGGATGGCACCAAGAGGATGGTAGTAACCATTCATGAGAAATCCATCCCCATGATCCAGTCCCCTCCCACCAGTTCCCACCTCCAACACTGGGATTACAATTCAACATGAGATTTAGAGGGCACAACGATACGAAGGATGCGTCGTCCACTGATATGCCCGAAATCTCCTATCTCCAGCTTCATTTACACACTGAGTGTTCACCGGATACTCTTAGCAATCTAGGTGTGCAGCCCAGAATTCAGAAGCTGTTGGCAAAGCTTGGATGAAGCCCCCAGGCACAGTGGTTTCCACCTGGGTTGGGGAACAACACAGAGGAAGACTGGATCTCCATAACTCAGAACCATGTGTGACGAGTGCATCCAACACACATAGGGTCTCTCATGTAAGTCACAGCCGGGACTTTCAGAACTTTACCTGCCTCCCGACCCGGAGCCCCTCCATGAGCACCACTCTGGGTCTGAGTCAGCTGTGTAACGAAGCATCCTGCAGGTGGATGCACGCAGTGACCCCTATGGGAAGGCTGAGCCCGGCAGGTCCCTGCAAACTGTGTGCTCTGGGTGTTCCTGTGCAGGGAATGTGAACGTTACATGGCATACGTTGTATTGTTTGCAACTAAGACTCCATGCTTCAAGGAAAGGCTGCTATACAATGGAATGAGGGAAATTATTCCAAAGGGCAGCAAATTCACACAAAACAGGTAACTGAAAACATTTAGCTGTGGGTAGCCCTCCAGGGAGAGACGCAAGTGGAAGACCCTGAAAATAAAGAGGAGACGGCAAGACAGTGTCCTCAGAAGCCATTGCCACCCTCCCGCGACGCCTGGGCTGGGGAGAAATTCTACTCACCTTTGAAGAAAGAGAAACAGAAACAGAACTTTGAAATATGAAGTGATTTGGTCACATGAAAGATGAAGAACATAGTGTGGAGAGGAGGCACAGTTTGGAAAGAAAGTGTCCCTGCAGAAAACAGGTCGGTGTGGAAAGATGCCTGGCTAACATTTGAGACAGGCCTTCTAAAGCAAGAGATCGTTGTTGAGATGAGGTAGTGGAATAAGATGAAGGCAAGATTAAAAGAGCTGGATTTATTTATTTATTTATTTATTATTTTATTATACTTTAAGTTCTGAGGTACACGTGCAGAACATGCAGGTTGGTTACATAGGTATACACATGCCATGGTGGTTTGCTGCACCCATCAACCCGCCGTCTACATTAGGTATTTCTCCTAATGCTCTCCCTCCCCTTACTCCCCACCCTTCAACAGACCCCGGTGTGTGATGTTCCCCTCCCTATGTCCATGTGTTCTCATTGTTCAAATCCCCCTTATGAATGAGAACATGCAGTGTTTTGGTTTCTGTTCCTGTGTTAGTTTGCTGAGAATGATGGTTTCCGGCTTCATCCGTGTCCCTGCAAAGGACGTAAACTCTTTCTTTTTTGTGGCTGTATAGTATTCCATGGATTAATTAATACGTACAACAAACCTGTGTGACAGGAGTTTTCCTGTGTAACAAACCTTCACATGTACCCCGAACCTAAATGTTTAAAAATACATAAATTAAGAAAAAAGAGTGAGATTAGATTACAAAGGTATTTATAGAAATGAAAACAACAGAAGCAGTAAATGTTATCCATAGGTTAACTTTTTTTAAAAATAAAAACAAAAATTGGAACAAATGAGTAGGTGGGAAAGATTAAAACTGAATAAAAATATTGTTACATTCATCATCCTCCGCCAAAAAAGATTTAGCCCAAAGAGTTTTATATGATGTTTTCCTTTAATTTTAACATTCATTAATTTTTATTTACTTATTTATTTAGAGACAGGGTCTCAGTATGTTGCCCTGGCTGGTCTCAAACTCCTGGGCTCAAGCAGTCCGCCCTCCTCAGCCTCCCAAAGTGCTGGGATTAGAGGCGTGAGCCACCGCACCTGGCCATCTTTAATTTTTAAAGGGATATTTATTTCCATTTGATGTAATTAGGAAATAATAGAAATGGAACATGGGAGAAAAAGAAAAAACATTTTAATGAATTTTAGGAAGCCAACATAATCCAGGCACTGAAATCTGAAAATTATAGTAAGAAAAATTGTGAAGAAAGATCTCATTTATAAAAATCATTAAACTCATCCATAAAGCCTCCAAAAAAATAATAACAAGTCAGGTGGGATAATATAACACATTCATGACACCAAATGGTGTTGACAAGCATGTAAGAACGATGTCATATTAAGAAACGTGTTACTAAAGGAGACCTCTAGATGTATGTCAACTACAATTCTGATAAAACCCTACATACGTTTTTGATGTAAAGAGATAAAAACTGTAAGATAGGAGTGGACTCACACTTTCCCCACATTACACACAGTGTCTGTCTCAGTCCAGCAGCCGGCGTTATATGTTACGGCAAAATATAAGTGACAACAAAATGCAGGAGGTTGACCCCAGGATTTAGCAGGACGTTTATAGGTGAAGCCAGCAGCCTTGGCACCATGAGACACTGTTTTGTCAGAGTCCGTTGTAAGTCTGGTCAACATGAAATTTTTAAAATATATATCAATTTCTTTAGATGACTGACTTTAAGGGATCCAGTGGAATCTGTCTGATTGTGTCATTCCCACCCGGGTGAGAAGATGCAGGTTTTGCTTGGGAAATGCTGCTTTTAGCCATCGCCAGGCCCAGTGCACACTGGGAGGGCTTCCGTGAGCCAGTGTCCCATAGCATTGGTGCCGAGGTTAAAAACACGCAAGACACTTCGTTATAGTCAACACAGTGACGCAAGAAAAGCATCATGACCAACTCCCGGAAGGGATGAAAGAAACTGTAATTGAAATGGAGCATCATGTTAAGTGGTTAACAATGTGTTTCAGGTAAGGAGGTTTTCAGCATAAAGAACACTATGAAATAGTCAACTTCCTCAACATTAAAAAGTATTCAAACAATACATATGCGGTTTCGAATATTCAGACAAACCTGCGTAGGCTGGTGCCAAAGGAGAAGCTGAAAACCACGTTCCCTCTGCCTGCTCGCTCGTGTGGCACACTTTTAGTATGATTTACATTTCTCCCGGAAATGCATATAGTGTGTCTGCTTTTCTGTTTACATAGGAGGAAATCGTTCTTAGCAGTGATATGATTCTCTTTATGGGGAATTAAAAAAAAAATCAAACATCTGCAGCAGAGCCACAATCATCATTTTCCCATTAACAACCAAAATTATTTTGCAAATAATGTGGATAAAAGATCTCATGCACAAATAGTAAAAATATAAATGATCCAGAAATAATGGAATACAATGCACAAAACTGAAGGAACTGACCAATAATACTAAAATCTATAAAACATAATGGGGAAAACAACACAAATTATGGAAGGCTCAATATCATACAATATCATTTTCTGGAATTAATCTATAATGCTACCTTTTTAATCAAAATAAAAGTATTTTCTTTAAGGTTAACCTGACAACATGATTCTAAAGTTTATCTAGAAATAGAAATGAGTAAGTATAACCAGGCAAATGTTTCAAAGAAGAATGTTGTATACCTGCACTGTAAGATATTAAAACACACTAAAGGCTGGGCGTGGTGGCTCATGCCTGTAGTCCCAGCACTCTGGGAGGCCGAGGTGGGCTGATCACCTGAGGTCAGGAGTTTGAGACCAACCTGGCCAACATGGTAAAACCCTTTCTCAACCAAAAAAAAAAAAAAAAAAAAAAAGCTGGGCATGGTGGCGCATGCCTGTGATCCCAGCTACTCCAGAGACTGAGGCAGGAGAGTTGCTTTAACCTGGGAGGTGGAGGTTGCTGTGAGCCAAGGTTGCACCACTGCACTCCAGCCTGGGTAACAGAGCAAGACTCTGTCTCAGAAAAAATAAAAAAAAAGAAAGAAAAAAATCCACACACTTTAAAAAAATAATAAAATACTGCAGTATAAACTCAAGAATAAGGATCTCCATGGAATAAGTTAAAAAATCCAGTATGTGTGTGTATGTATTTGTGTGTAAAATAACACCTTTTAAACATCTTGGTAGTTCTTAATACTTAGAAACAAAAATTAAGTTCCTATGTGTCTAAAACACAATAGACAGAATTGAAAAGTAAGTTTCAGGTCTGTGATGTTTTTAGAACACCGACAATATGTAATGTGGGCCAACTCGGTGCCGTTTTCAAGAGAAGTTTAAGGCATGTTTTGGAGAAGGGTGAGAAGGGTACTCCTAAATTTCAGATACGTAGAAACTGGAAAATGGTACAAACATTTTAAAAGGCAGTTTGGCCGTGCTGATTCGTGATTTAAAAGTATTCCTATCCTGGCTAGGTGTGATGGCCCACTCCTGTCATCCCAACACTTTGGGAGGCCAACGCGCGAGCTCAGGAGTTTGAGACCAGCCTGGGCAAAACATCATCTCTACAAAAATACAAAAATTAGGTGGGTGTGGTGGCACATGTCTGTAGTCCCAGCTACTTGTGAGGTTGAGGTGGTAGGAGGATCTCTTGAGCCGGGGAGGTTGAGGCTGCAATGAGCCATGGTCTTGCCACTGCACTCCAGCCTGGGTGAGAGAGTGAGACCCTGTCTCAAAAAATAATAATAAAAATTTCTAACCTTTCGTTTCCCACCTCCAGCTGGTGAATTTATCTCATGGGGAAAAAACCCAGGAAGATATGCTAAGATCCAATTTCAAATATATTCTCTATATTACTAGAGAATTCTTGAGGGCATAGGGAATTGTTGAAGATATACTACGAAGATCAGGCTGGGTGAGGTGGGTCACGCCTGTAATCCCGGCACTCTGGGAGGCTGAGGTGGGAAATCACTTTAGCCTAGGAGTTTGAAACCAGCTTGGAAAACACAGTGAGACCCTGTATATTTCTTTAAAAAAAGAGAGAATAAAAAATATTAATTTAAAAATGATGTATTTAATACACACATACACGTGTATAGTCATCAGTGTGTATGTGTGTGCACATAATATTGTCTAATCTGTATCGTCCCAGAAAGAAAGATTGAGTAGAAGGAACACCAATTTCCCTCCTGGTAGTAGGATTATGGGTGGCATTAGTTTTCTTCTTTTTATTCCGTGTTTTCCATACCTTCTAAATGGAAATTCAGTAAGTTATGGTCAGAAAAACATGCCAAATGTAAACTCTCACCAGCTCTTCCCTTTGATAATGTCTGTTCAATTTTTAGTCTTCACCTTAAACTTACTTCTTAAAGAACTTTTTTTGGAACCCCCCGCTCCAAGTTAGTCCTCTTACAAAACTCTCAAGGAAAGAACCACTTTCTTTTCTCAGCACATATCGGAGATATTATTTATGTATTTACTGGTGGATTGATGTATTTACTGCCTGACCATCAACGCCCCATTGTAGGAGGCACTGTGTCTCATTTGTTTCCCATGCTCAGCACAGCGCCTGGTGCCTCCCAGGGTTTCAGTAGATATGTACTGGACGATGAATGAGACAATCCATGGAATAAACACTCAATGGTTATAAAAATAGCTAACATTGATTGAGTTACTCTCACATGCTTATTTAATATTTTCTGTCTCATTCCAGCAATAACCCTGTACATACACATTGATCCCATTTTACAGGTGAGAGAGTTAAGGCCCGTAGAGATGAAATAGCCTATTCAGGATGATATCAGTGGTGAGAGGCGTGGTTGGTGTTTGACATGAACTGCAGAGCGGGGCCTTTTAACCACTATCCCCTACTGTCCCCAACGCAATAAGAAGGAAAGCAAGAGAGCAACCTATGCATGCTAAGCAGGGCTGGCCCCGGCAAGAGCATCGTTGACATTGGGGTGTTGGGTCCCTCCCGGAATCAGTCATGGATCTCTCTTGCCTTTCACTCAGAGCAATTCAAACATTTGCTTTGGAATGTGAATGGCCCCCTGAGAAGTCAGTCCACTTATCCCCAAAGCTTTGCCCTCTCACAATGTCACTCTTGAGAAATAAAAGATGGATTCCTTTTCCTCTGCCAGGGACAGCATCAGCTGAGGAGGCTCCATAACTTCTTTTGGTCTTTGCCCTAATGTTTAGGAAATACAGGAGTGTGTGTGTTAAACAGCCTTCTGGAAAATAGATCTGTGGATTGTCTAAGTCTGCTGATGGCTGTTTGACTATTTGCTTTTCAAATTGATTTTTTGCAGCCAACATTCAAAGAGGATCATCAGTAGGTAACAAACTCAAAGCTGGGCTGAAATGGGGACATTCATTTAGTAACTGGATTTGGAAAAATCACAACCTTGGTTCTGGAAATGTGTGGAGAAGCACAGATTGGTGACTGTGGAGGTTAACTCTGTGTCTTCCTTCCAAGCAATAGGATATCTGTGATTGGAGGGGGAAGCGAATCTCAATTAAAATATCTTTCTTGCATATTTTAAAGTGGTCAGAGTTCAAGGCAATGACAGCTTTTTAAGCCGTTTAAAATTTTTTCACCACCTCTGTTGCTTGACAGTGAGTCGGAATGAATAGCTGTATTATTCTCCACTGTTTTGCTTTAAAATCAATATTTATCTTAAAAAGATGAAACATTATGTAATTTGATGAGCTATATTTAATCTATTCCACAAAATTGTTAGAGGTCCATTTCTCTTTTGTTGTCAGGCTGCAGGGATATTTCCATAGTTTTATTCCTACTTTTTTATTTTTGATCAATATATTTTCAGGCCATGCTTCCTAACACAACTCACATAAAAATGTAGGCTTTTGTGATTCTAATGAGATAGGACCTGCTGATTTCACTCTCTTGTCTGCCCTGCCTCTGACCAGGCACTCCTAATTTGATTGTGCCTTGCTGGGCAGTATTATGCAAGCTATTGAAATTAAATAAATGTATGCAATTGACATGAAACTTACAACACCTCCAGTGGAGAATGAAATAAAGATATGTCACTAGAATAGAGATATCGGAAATGAAATACTAAAGGTCTTCGTACTTTTGACTCTTTGACAATTGCTGGCTTTCAATTTCTTTCCATTGAAAACAAATGCAGCAATTTATAGATGCAGATAGCCTGAATATTGGTAGAGTTGTTAAAAGGCATTTTAAACAACATCTATTAAACATATTTCTGGTTTAGACACTGTGCTTGCTATGGAGGATACAAGATGTTTATTTGCAGAGAAAACAGAATTATGACTGATAGGGACAGGAGGCAGAGAAATTCTGAGCAGAGGAGGGTGGATCCCTGGTAAGGGCCCCACCCTCAAGCCAAAAAGCCTCATACTGTGGCCCAAAGCGAGAACATGCATTCCCGTTTTCCTGCTCAAATGTTACCTTTTCCAAAACTACCCTTGGCCTGCCCTGCCTCCCATACTGTGCCATAAAAACCCCAGGCTCCACCTGTAGGGAGCAGAGGAGAAGAGAAGCAGTTGGACATTAGAGAGAAGCAGCTTGAATTCAGAGGGACAGCTTGATGGTGTTGCTTTGGAGAGCAGTCATACTCCAGGGAAGGATTATATTCCCACTCCGTACCCTTTTCAGCTCGCCTTCCGGCTGAGAGCCACTTTCATCGGCAATGAAACCCCCCACATTTACTATCTCCAATTTGTTCATGTGACCTCATTCCTCCTAGAGGCCAGACAAGAATTCAGGTGCAGGTGCAAAAGGCTGCCACGCTGACCCTTCACTGAGCTGTTAACACTTAAGCCATCCACCAACGGCAAAGCTAAAAGAACATTGACTGTAACACTCCTACTGGGGCTTCAGGGGTCGTGGGCACCCCCCTAGATGCGGCCGCAGGGCTACACAGAGTTTTGCTCCTGCTGGTACCAAAAAGCACTCACCCCAGCTCCTGCATCTGCTCACTTGTGCTCCCCCTTCTGCAAAGGGTGGAACACAGTGGGACCGAACGAGTGGAGTCCATCCCTACTGGCGCTGTAGCAGCCCGCTAGTGCTAGTACCTGTGCTTCCAGTTCCCTTCCACAAAGGGGTCAGAGACATTTCCTGCTTCATGATCATAATACCATACCTAGTGCAAAAAAAAAAAAAATCTGATTTGTGCTTATTTGTGGATTTTAGAAACAAGTGATGTCCTAATAGATGACCCTATGATAGAAAGATTAAATGGTTTCTTAGATTTAGAAAGGTTATAGAGCAATTTTCATGGATAAAAGATTGTGTGGCTCCCTATGTTGTCACTAAAGGGTGAAAATGTAGGCAACACTGTGCGTCTTCTCAGTGTGTCCCAATCCCTGGCTGCTGCCTGCTGGTCCCATCTGGACTCTGACCTTATCCATCATATTCTTGCTTGACACGTGTCAGAGACTTCTCAGTGGTCTCTTTTCTTCAATCCATGCCCTCTGCAGTCTTCTCTGATCAGCAGTCAAAATCTTTCAAAGTATACAAATCGAAATTGTTGATTCCTTCGTTTATAGCTGGGTGGTGTTCCATGGTATATATTGCATATACCACGTTCTATTTATCCACTCTTTGGTTGATGGTCATTTGGGTTGGTCCCGTATTTTTGCAATTGTAAATTGTGCTGCTATAAACATGCGTGTGCAAGTATCTTTTTCATATAATGGCTGCTTTTCCTGTGGTAGCAACCTGGATGGAATTGGAGACCATTTAGAATAGTGAATTAACTCAGGAATGGGAAACCGAATATTGTTTGTTCTCACTTATAGGTAGGAGCTAAGCTGTGAGTACGTAAAGGCATAAGAATGATATCATGGATTTTGGGGACTTGGGGGGATGGTTGGGGGGTGAGGGATAAAAGACTACATGTTGGGAACAATGTACACTGCTCGGGTGATGGGTGCACCAAAATCTCAGAAATCCCCACTAAAGAACTTATTTGTGTAACCACAACCACCTGTTCCCCCCGAAAACTATTGAAATAAAAATAAAATAGTTGATTCTTGATTAAAACCCTCTGATTTGCAACCATATTTAGAGCAAAACCCCAGATCCTCCGTGTTGCTCAGCACGTGCGCTGCTGTTCCTCTCTCTGACATCTCCTGTCGTTCCCCCATCACTCACGGTATCCCCACCTCATTGCCCTCCCCTGTTCCGCACACATGCTAGACTCCCTTCTGCCCAGGGCTCTTCCATCTAACTGGGAGGCTCTTCTCCGAGGTCTCTCCCTATCTTGGCTACCTGTTATTTATGTCAATTGCCAACTCCTCAGAGAGAATCTTGGCTCCACGAGAGCAGAGACCAGTGTCTTGTTCCTTGGTGAGTCATCATACCTGGCACAGTGTCTGGCACGAATTTATACTCAAAATGCTTGTTCACTGCATGAGTCAATCAGCCCATCCTGTAGTTCAGATTTCTCTCTCCCTGAAATAAGCTTAGTCATATTGGCTTAAATGTTTTGTGGGCCAAAGTCTTTTTGAATACTTGAGACATCCATGTTGATTTTTCTTCTACTTTCAGTTTGATGATCTGTATTTATATCTATAGGTATCTCTCTATATCTCTTCTGCTGAAAAATCTTGATTATTTCCTTTGAAAAATAGGTTGAGTGGCGATCAGAGGGTCATTGGTTTATTCTTTATGTTTCTTACAACTCTGTGCAAGCAACTAAACAATATGCATTTGAAGATGTAAGTATTTAAAAGACAAAATCCCTACCCTCACAGAGCTTTAATCTGATATTTGGAATTGATCCCGGGGCGTTTGTGAGATCACAGGAAATAGTAGGTTAAACTGAGAATGCAAGAGCTCTCATAAACTACCTTTCAGGAAAGTCCAATTCTAGAAGTCCGTGCAAGTAAAAGAGAAAACAAACATACTCTGTTTCACCCGCATTCCTACTGTTTGCCACAGCTTAGTATCCCCAGCTGTTGATGAATTCAGAGATTGCACTATATCGGTCGCTTGGTTTCCCTCACATTCAAGCTTGTGTACATCCCCTGTGCCCGAGTGGTTGGGCCAGGATGCCTGGGTGGGGGCATCGTCCGAGGGGTCTGGATGGTTGAGTGCGGAGGTGTAATGAACCATCTCTTCTGTTTTCGGAGTCCTGCCTTGTCCAACCTGCCCTCTCATCTGATGGTTTGTTGGCTGGGCCTTCAAAGGGCCGCTCCTCTGTCCTGCAGCAGCCTCCTTCTCTGCGGGATCCAGCTGCTGTGGATTGCTCCAGGAACCCAGCTGTCCCTGCCTCATTAGCATTTCTCTTCCCCCAAGGGTGGTGAGGCATCTGGTGTGGCCTCCATGCCCTCTCTTTTATGCCCCCGGTGGCGTCTCCCTCGCTCAGCTCTGTTATGCTTTGTCCTGGTGATGAAATTTTGGGAGGGAGCAGATATGACCTCAGGAATTCCCTCCTGGTTTGCCAGATACCTCGGGGATGGTTTGCAACTCATTTCTCTGGAGGAAAGTGGCCCTTCTTGAAATGGATAGGACTGAGGTTTTGGGAAAGAGAAGTAAATATTATTTCTACTTTCCATCTGATTCAGGCAAATAAAACGTCGCTCTTTCTGTAGATTACGAGACAGAATTTTAGAGATGATCTAAGTGCAATGCTTCCATTATCTGAGGGGAAACGGAGGCTTGGAAAGGAGATACAATACCCTCAAGGTCACAGAGCTTGTCTGCTGAGCTGGTTCTGGAATTCAGAGATGCTCGAATGCCATCGGTGACATGAGAAGGTCTTTTCAAAGAAAAACATTCTTTTTCCTTCTCTCCTTCCTATCTTCTACTTACTTCCCTTTAGTCTCTCCTCCTTCCTGACTTTGATCAACTGTAAGAAGCCAAAAGGTTAATATCTATAAATTAAGGGTCAAAACTGAATAAATGAAGGAATTTCAGAGTAGCATGGTTCACATTTTGGCAGGGGGATAGAAATTATAATGAGGAAGGGGAGTGGCATTTTCTTGGTTGAATTTCCCCTGATTTGGGGCAAAGCTTTTCACAGCCCCCAGTGTCCTGCACAGACCCTCTCACTGCACCAGCAGGGAGCCTGGTGGCCTCACAGCCCCTCACCATTCTGCAATTTGCCTGTCACATTCCGATGCTCCTGGAGCTTATGCCGTCACTGTTCCTCTCATGCTCTCTTTATATCCCCTTCCCCTTCCCCTTCCCTTCCCTTTTTGAGACAGAGTCTCACTCTGTCGACCAGGCTGGAGCACAGTGGCACTATCTTGGCTCACTGTAACCTCCACCTCCCAGATTCAAGCGATTCTCCTGCCTCAGCCTCCCAAGTAGCTGGGATTACAGGCATGTGCCAGCACGCTCAGCCAATTTTTGTATTTTTAGTAGAGACGGGGTTTCACCACGTTGGCCAGGCTGATCTCAGACTCCCAACCTTAGGCCGCCCGCCTCGGCCTACCAGAGTGCTGGCGTTACAGACGTGAGCCATCGCGCGCAGACACTCTCTCTTTATTTCTTATGGCAACATGAAACCATCCAGTTGGATGAAGAGCATTTCATGCCCCTGGAGTGTGGGAAGAAACACAACATTATACATAATGCCCATGAAGGTTCTTCTTCGCTCCTTTCAGGAAGCTGATTAATTACAGGTCCCTTTTCTGTATGTTTTTTTTTTTTTCCCTTGCGACAAAACCAGGCCCCTTTCTCACCATGAAGTGTTACCTCTCTTGTGCATTTGTGTTGCTACTGGGCCTTATGGGGCCACTGCTGTGGAAGTTCAACTCCACACCTATAGTACAGGGACTCATTGGAGCCCAGATTTAATCAGAGGAACCAGAGCTTCTACAGGTCTAGGCAGGTTGAATGTGGGCCCCAGGGCTGCTGCAGCTCCCATTACAGGGGAGCAAGGGAAGCGGGGGGCATCCAGCCCTCCACCTGGAAGAGGCAGGGCAGCATGAGCCTCAGAGGAAAAGGAATTCTGATTTACAAAGAAAGGGAAGAGGGCAGGTTAAAATTTAGAAAACAAAAAACTGTGCACCAATCATAAACTGCTATTTCGAGTGATAAAGTTATTTTTTATCTGATATTTATGGTGGCACTTGGTTGAAAGAGTTGGCTTAAATACTGACCACAAGAAAGAGCCAGGTGGTCCCTTTTGCCGACATACATTCCATATAAGGTGTTACATAAGGTAGCTCAGGCTGCTGAAACAAAAATACGATAGGCCGTGTGGCTTAAACAACAGAAATGTATTTCCTCACAGTTCTAGAGACTAGAAGCTGGAGATCCAGGTACCAGAAGGATTGGTGCCTGGCTGGGGCTGTCTTTCTGGCCTGCATTTCAAAGACCCCTCACACAAACACCACATGAGGAAAGCTGTAAATCTAAGCAGACTCTGGTTTCTAAAAGTTACTTGGCTTAGTGCATACAATGTTCATTGACAAATTTGGGAAGTGAGGGAATGATGGTGATTGGAGTCAAGAAATAACATTGATTTAGCTTCTCCTGTGTACTAGGTCATCCTCAGGGTATCTTAATCCTTACAAATCCCCCAGAGGTAGATTTTGTTGTTTCCTTTTTACCTATGAGAAAGCTCAAGTCCTAAAGCTATATAAATGCAAACGTCAAACCCAGTTAGTGGCAGAGTTGAGAGGGGAACTCGGTAGTAGCAGTGGTTCTTAGAGTCTGATACTAAGTAGAGCAAGGAGTATGTCAGGCTGAGGATGACCAACCTGGCTGAGGGCTCCCCGAAGGCCAGGGTGCTGTCTGCTTGGCTCATTGCTGCAATCCTGGCCCCTAGGATGGCAGCAACACACAGCAGCACTCAGTGATCTTCACCATAGGAGCCCACTGGTCCCAGCTGGTGCAAGGGAATTAAGAAAATTGAATTTTAATATGAAAGCTCATGGTTGTGAAAGTTCATGATACGTCAATGGCAAAACAATAAATCTGCCACTGAGTGGGCTTAAAGAAACACCCCCAGGCCTCATAAAATTCACACTGCTGAATTTTAGCCTTCGTTTGCCATTGCTGGTGCCATAGATGATAGTGAAGTTAGACAGAAAGCTGTGATCCATCCCTCAGAAAATTGCCTGTGTGCATTCAGTGTGACATTTTATATAGAATGGCTTCCTCATCATGTATGGACAGTGGCGTGGAAATTGCATTCCTCCGCTCCACACCTCAACACTCCCCACTTCAGGGTGAGCCTCCTGGAAGACTGGGAAGGACAGAAAAGGATGGATCTTCAGTTCACCCAGGGGATGCTTCCTGCTAATACGAGGGAATGGAGTGACACACTTTTCAGCCGAACAGACTTCAAATAATATACTTTCCAAGGAAGGAGAGAGAAAACAAAGATAAGAGAAAGAAAAAGCGATGGAAATTGTGTGGGCTTTGTACACATGGCCAGCACAGGTGCTGAAAATGGACTTACCTTAGCCCTAAGGCACGCAAAGAATCATGTGCTCCGCCTTTTGTCTCTGGATTTATGAGAATAAATAAGTCTGAAAAACATTAAGTAAAAATAAAATAGATTTTTAAAAGTTAATTTAAAAATTGAAAAAAGAAATATTTAAAAAATAAGTCAGTGACCTCCACTAGTGTCTATTTGTGACCCAGAGTGAACGTGAGATGGGACACGTGCTTTGCTTTTTTCTGTTTTGATATTAAGTTTGCATTTAACATTCCTGGAATGAGCTTCTTCCACTCAGAGAGTACTTTCAGGATTTCAAGATGAGTTTTTCCCACAGAGTGAGCCCTAAATGCCGGCCGGTGGTCTCACCGGGGGATGGCCTCAGTTACCAGATCTTCCAAAGCTTGTGTCTGTTATTTTTGCAGTTGTTGCAGCAGGTGGGTGAAGCCTTTGCTAGTTAAGGTCACCCTAAACTTAAAAATCATAACATCATTCTGCTTCTCTGAAATAATAGCTCCAATTTCCAGGGCTCTTGAATCATCTAGGATTTCAAGTGCTTCAATGCCGGAAGAGGGAACGGGATGGGAAAAAACCGTAAGAAATCAAACTCTGTTCACATTACTCAAAGATGTGATGATCATTTAGAATGGGGTGGCTTGCTCAGAGACGTTCAGATAGAATTTACGACCCTTTCTGCCTCACAGGCAGAAGTGATCTTTGCTTATATGCGAGAACACACCTTACAGCGAGCGAGGATTTAGCCAGTCGCTAAATATCACGGATATTACTCCTGCTTACACGCTGGTCTAGTGCCATCCACTGACTTTATTTTCCATAAATCTCAAATAGAGATATTTGGGCTCAAACCAAAATATTCCAAAGGGCAGACGTTCTGAACATTTGGTTCTAGTGGAAACACCTATCAGATCTTGAATAAATGAGACCACTTTTCCAATTGTGTTTTTCTCTTCAGCACTCCCTCCGCACATCAGGGCCCTACAATGAAAACACGTATGCCCGGAATGTCATTCTGATTTTGTCACACATAGGTCCTGTGAGGAAACAGGCAATTCCAACACCAGCACATGGGAGTGTTCTAAGAATACTGTAGGATGATTTGTATGTCGCAAAGGAATTTATTAATAGTAACATTATTTGCAGAATTAAGATGATATTTATAACCATATGTGTCTCTGAACATGAGACTTTCTAGAGTGTTACCAACCCTCTGACCCTCCAAAGGGTGATGGATGCTCAACCATCGTGACTTATCTGCACATTCTGAATTGACTTAAACAGATTCTGGGGCTCTCAGGGTTGTACATTTAAAGAGTTTTACAAAGAGATCTGTGCATCTAAATGTGGTGGCAGTTCTTCCTCTAAAGCACTTGCATTAATGTTGAAATCCTAGTGCTTCAAGAGCCTGAGAAATTGGAGCTACTGTTTCAGAGAAGCAGAATGATGTTTTGATTTTTATGTATAGGGCGATGTTTACTAGCAAAGACTTTACCAACCTACTGCAACTACTACAAAAATAACAGACACAAGCAAGGAGAATCCAGCTCTGAAAATATGATTAGGGGTTTATCATGAACATGAATTGAGCCATATTACAGAGAGCCTGTCTCCTTCTCAGAATATTGAGAAGGAAAAAAAGTGCTAAGGTGCCACTTCTCTGCCTCCCACACCTCGAGGGGAGGCTGTGTGACTTGCCTGGATTTATCAGGAATACATCTGAGCTTCCTTTTCCCTTCCTCTTTTCCTACTGGCTGGGGCACAGGCAGGATGGGACTGAGACCAGGCACAATTTTAGGGCCTTTGCAAGCATTATGTTACTTAATTCTCATGATATCCTATGGGCCAGGTACCACCAGTCAGCACCCCCATGGGCACCCCACCACATTTTTACAAACAAAAAACAAAGGCCTGGAAAGGTGAATCAACTTGTCTGAGATCAAACTGCTACAAGGTAGTAGCAGAAGCAGTATTCCAAAACAAGGTTTCCAATTCCAGAGCCCATGGTCTAAAATACAGTTGAACATCTCCTGATCCGAAAATCTGAACTCCATCATGCTCCAAAATTGGAAACCTTTTGAGTGCCGATGTGATGCTCAAAGGAAATTTTCAATGGAGCCTTTCAGATTTTGGATTTTTGGATTAGGGATGCTGAACCAGTAAGTGTTATGCAAATATTCCAAAATCTGAAAAAAATCCAAAATTGAAGACACTTCTGGTTCTAAGCCTTTCGGGTAAGGGATACTCAGCCTGTACTATGCTATATGTTTTCACATGTCTTTTCTTACATTGGGGATCATATGAGGCATTAACCTCATCATGAATGCTCCCCCATCCTGTTTTCCAAGAGTTAATATTGCATTACATACAAGGTTGTGTGCAGAAAGGATAGCATCTTGAACTTCTTAAAAAAATTCAAGGTCTCCTGTCTGTAGTGTAAATGTGACTGCTAGTTGCCAAACAGGATCCTTTCTCATGTTTTCTTTAATAGGTTAACTCCCAAATTTTAGCTGGGCCCATGGATGCCCAGCTAAAGATTACATTTCCCAGCCTCTGTTGGATCTCAGTGAAGCCATGCTGCAATTAAGCTCTTGCCAATGTGATATGAGAAACAATTCACGTACTACTTAGGCCTTTCCTTTAAAAAGACAAAATGTGTATTGCTGGGTTCTTTGCTTCCTACAGGCTGGGATGTAGATGTGATAGTGGGAACCAAGGCAGCCACTTTGGATCCAGAGGTGGAAGCCATATGTTGGGAGTTTCAGAACTGCCCTATTAGACCAGGAGGACTCTCTACATGAAGGGGAAAAAAGAAAGCAAACTTGTGTCTTACGTAAGCTATTGTGTTTTGGGATCACTTTATTATCGTTTTAAATTGATAAATAATTGTATGTATTGATCATATACAACATGTTTGAAATAAATTACAATCACTTGTTTATGGTACCCCAGTTAACATGCTGAGAAACATGTCTCATACCTGACCATCATCAGAGGTTTCTCAGCCTGCTTTGTAGTGTCTGTCTGATTTGGTGTTTAGAACTATTTGTATGAAACACGAGTCAGAAATCTTGCAACACAACCATAGATTAAGACAGATGAACCACTAAACATTTATGTGTAAAGAGCCAAGAAGAAGAGATGTAGTGGTTTCTGTACTGTTAGTATCTGTACGATCATTAAGAGACTTAAAACCAACCTCTGCTCTTAGGATGTTATAGATTGAAAATATGTTTTACAACAAAGCTTTTGATGACATAACTCCTCATCATTCACTTTGTGTCCCCCAAAATATGCCTTTGAGCCCACAGAGCTCAAGCTACTGTCACCTCCCAGCAGGGAGTGGCCGGACAACTCAAATCATCCTCTCATTTATGGATTCAGGAGCTGGTTAGAAATTAACTTACTACGAGTGTTCCTGACAATGGCTGTTACTGGAATACTGCTAAGTTCCGTGTTAATCAGCTCTCTCCCCAGAAGCATGGTTATTAACATCCCTTTGCTGTAGATCAAAGAGAGATCCCAGCCACTGTTTCAATTTTCTCTTCAATTTAATGATGGTAAAAAGGTACTGGATGAAGAGCCCTGAGGTCCTTTTCAGTTATTTATCGATGCAGCAGGTACAGGGGGCTTGTGGTAGCCTGAAATTCAGCAATTACAGACATTTCCCGTAGCATAACTATCTGTGTCTTTGCTCCCCGCTTCCCACGGGTCAGACACTCAAATGCCCTCAAAGCCAGGCAAGCAAAGCAAAGTTCGGTGAAGCAGCCAGGTGGTAGCAGGGTCTCCAGAGAGACGCCTCCTGGCTGGGAGTGACAGCTGCCCCTCAGCTCCCACAAAAGTCGCTATCCAGGAATGAGGGCTCCAGGTTCCTGGATCTTCCTCTCTCCTGAGGACAGGTAGATGTTGAGATTTCTATGCAAAAACTTCCCATTTTAAAAGGTAAATAATTTCCACAAAAGATTTAAAAACATTTTTTGCCCCCCTACCCCCAAATTCTACAAGCTAAGCCAAAGCCCTGAGTGTCCTCTTTCAGACCTCTCTGCCCGCCTGTCCATACTGCGGGGAGGACGGTGTACACTGTCCACAGTGCCCGGCACGCAGCGGGACGGGGTGATCAAACTGTGTCTTTCAAGTGAGAAATTAAAGGCATGAAAGTGACCAGTCCTTGGGTTTGGGCAAGAGGCATCTCAGGCCCTTTGCGGGTGGGTGTGGGAGAAGCGTCTTAGTTGAAGCTAAGAAGGCTGCTCTTAGCTTCAGGGTGTGGAGTCGGCTCTTTACACTCCTAACTGTGAAACCTGGGGCAGTTTAGTCTTCTGGGCTCCTGATTCCTCATGGATGAAATGGGGCTGACAGTGCTTTTTGGGAGGATGGTGATAAAGATTTCTAGAGCCAATGCACATAAAAGCATGTGCTTAATAATAGTAATGTGCTTTACCTGCAGATTCTTTTAATTATTGTCATCAGAGCTCAGTTCATTTCTCTCTGTCTTCCCCAAATGGCTTAGACCTTAAGGCCATCATGAGTTTGAATGGGGAGGCGACCCCTTAAATCCTGTTCCTATAATAAACCGTAAGTCATGAGATTTGCCAGAACAGGAGCTGTGTCTAAAAAGGGGTGGGGCCTGACTATGGAGGAACCTTCTGATGGTCTCTTCCAATACCTGTTCTTCTCCCTTTAAAGAAACAAAACAAACAAAAAACCCCAAAACAACAACAAAAACCTGGGCCGGATGTGGTGGCTCACACCTGTAATCCCAAAACTTCTGAGGCAGGCAGGTGACTTGAGTCCATGAATTTGAGACCAGCCTGGGGCAACATGATGAGACCTCATCTCTACAAAATATTAGCTGGGCGTGGTGGTGCACACCTGTAGTTCCTGCTACGTGGGAGGCTGAGGTGGGAGGATTGCTTGAACCCAGGAAGTGGAGGTTGCAGTGAGCAGAGATAACACCACTGCTCTCCAGCCTGCGCGACAAAGCGAGAGCCTGTCTCAAACAAACAAACAGAAATCACTGAGCACACGGCCAGCTGGAATAAAAACTTCATTTCCTGATACTCCTTGTAGCTGGATGTAGCCATTTGACTCTGCATGTTAAAGCATCAAATGGGACCTTCCAGATGGATCCTTCCAAAGGCTTTGTATCCTTCCTGCTGGGTGGATTTGGAATGTGATGTCTGGAGCTGTTGCAGTCGCCCTGTTGTATGAGAATGCTAAGGACATTAATGGAAAAAGAGGCAAGGGGCCAGGCTCCCTCCCAGCCTGGGAGGCACAGTTCTAACCTAGGAGTGCTTAGCACTAGGTAGTATTTACATGAGAGAGAAAGAACCTTTTATCTTTTTGAAGCCGCTGTTCCTTTTTGCTCATATAACCTTTATCATTGTCCTTTTATTCACAAATCCAGAATCTCTTGCCACATGCAGAGGTAAGGGGCTATATAATGATGATGGAGATGCCCAGATGTGGCTAATAGAGACATAGAAGAACACCTCCCTCCCAAGACAAAAAGCAAAATAATACAGAAAAGTTTAAGCAAAGTTTAAGCACCACAGTATTAGGATTATAGCAATTCCCTCCACACTGCATCCTATCCAAGTAAGCCAAAATAAAACCATGCCTGGGTCAGAGTTCAAGCTACATTTATTGTTCACAGTCACCAATTCTGAACATGTTTTTAGTGTTGAAGTCTCAGATTGTCTAAAATTATCCCAGTGCAACAGCAACTTGCAAACAATTTTCTAAAGCATCTTCAATGCCCAGGACGACTGTGCCCAGTAGTGGAAGAGAGCCGAACTGATGTGTGCCTGATGGTGCCAAGTGCTCACGCGTCTTTTGGGAGTCACAGAAAGCTGGAAAGAACGGCTGCAGAGTCTCCAGATGCGTTTTTCTTGTGCATCAGCAGCTGCATTGAATCCAGATCAGGGCAGGTTATGAAGCCTTTTATAGGATGGAGCTAAAAGTATATTCTGGGTTGGAGCATCAGGTGTAGGGATGATATAATCAGTGAGGTAGGAGAGTTGGGATTACACAGTAAAATTAGGAAAACTTTGAAATTTAAAGGGGGCAATTTCTGGTTATTTTTTTTTTTAAAGAATGGGGGAAATAAAAAATATTTGTGTTAGTTTATCTTTTTTTTTCTGATTCCTTCTTTTCTTAGATTGTTAAAAATTATATAAGGCTAAAGAGTGATTTTTTTTTTTTTTTTTTTTTTTTTTTGAGACAAGGTCTCACTCTGTTGCCTAGGCTGGAGTGCAGTGGCATGATCATGGCTCACTGCAGCCTTGACCTCCTGGGCTCAAGTGATCCTCCTGCCTTAGAAGTAGCTGGAACTACACACCTAGCTATTTTTTTATTTTTATTTTTTGTAGAGATGTGCTATGTTGCCCAAGCAGGTCTTGAACTCCTGGACTCAAGTGATCCTCCCACCTCGGCTTCCCAAAGTGCTGGGATTACAGGGCTGAGCCTCCGCACCCAGCCTAGAGTGATTTCTGATCTGTCATTTAAAATTTATTTTTTGAATGAAATGAAATTTGATTTATTTGTGTTTGAGATTTTTTTTGTTTTATATGTGGGGTGCTCTTGGCAGTAATTATAACGCTTGTGTTTTGTAAAGGGGTGGTAAAACATTGGTATATGATAAGAAAAGAGGAAATTCCTCTAAGTTATTCTATAAAGTCCACACAGATTACCATATATACATGGTAAGTGGTTGTTCTCTTTATGTTTACAATAAACCCCTGATCATATTTCCAGAGCTGGGTTCTTCTTGTATGTGTCTGTTATTATTTCTGCAGTATTTACAGTAGCTTGCTGGAGTCTCTGCTTGAACCCTAGGAGCCAGGATGAAGCAGGCTGGGTGGCTGTTCTGGTACAACAAGGAAGCTGTTAACCAGAGGTTGGGAAAGTAGGAGCTTGCAGCGTGAATCTAGCTCACAAGTGGATTCTGTTCTTCCCATGCAGAGTCTGTTTTAAAGTTTGGATTAATCGCCAATTTAAAAATTGTCTAGGTGATATCACATAGAAAAAAATGGGTGTCTGGCTTCTTGATGATGAGCAGGGCTGAGCCCCAGCTTTCCTCTGAGACAGGGCGTGTGCCCTCATTCTCTGCACCTCCTGCCTGACTCGCTTTTCACCTTCGTGGTGTGGGACCAGGCCTGAATCGCCACTCTAGGAGACAGTTTCCTATTCCTGGTTAAATAAATGTCATATGAAATAACAGTAACAAACATCCCAAATGGCACTTTGCTCTGGGGAAGGTTTACAATTTATAGACCCAGCTGCTAACAACCCTCGGCCATTCTCTAGGGGTTTCTAAAGTGACTAAATCAAATATATATATGGGACAGATATTTAACAACACCTTTGTTAATAAAAAAGAACACGTCTCAGAGCCTCACTCTCTTGTTGGAAATGGCACTATTCAAACATATAGATTTATTTTCCTACCCAAAGGTGTAGATATCGATTAAAAACAGCTCAAGAAGGAACAGATTTTGTGAAAAAGATGTCTTTTTTTTTCCTCCTGAAGAGAAAGGGATTTTGTTTTTGAAGCCCATTATTTAAAAATGTAGCTACAGACCTGACATGTCGTTCCCACTATTTCTCTCCTAGTTAAGAAGCTAGAACTTGCATAAATGATTAAGGAACACAGTCTTTCATTGCTGAAATATTCAGTTTAAATATGTTTATCACCAAGTGTGTTACTGCTTGGAAATGGATTAAGCAGTTTTTCCAAAATACAAGCAGCAAAGTAGAGATGTGGTTTCCTTGTGTTGGGTGAAGCATGAGGGGTGAATATTTGGCTCTTTCCTTTTTACTAGTAATCAACCACTGGTCCCTGAGAAAGAACCAGAAAAGAGATGCCTTGGGAAATTGGGGTGAGGTGGGTGACAATGAATATTTGACAAATAAAATACAGCATCAGGCCGGGTGCGGTGGCTCAAGCCTGTAATCCCAGCACTTTGGGAGGCCGAGACGGGCGGATCACGAGGTCAGGAGATCGAGACCATCCTGGCTAACCCGGTGAAACCCCGTCTCTACTAAAAAAATACAAAAAAACTAGCCGGGCGAGGTGATGGGCGCCTGTAGTCCCAGCTACTCAGGAGGCTGAGGCAGGAGAATGGCGTGAACCCGGGAGGCGGAGCTTGCAGTGAACCAAGATCCGGCCACTGCACTCCAGCCTGGGCGACAGAGCGAGACTCCGTCTCAAAAAAAAAAAAAAATATATATATATATATACAGCGTCATTGGAAGGGGCTGAGCTTCTCTGTTTTAACTTCCAAACAACTTCCCGAGCACCACCTTCCATCAAGTCTTTTTAGCAGTCGGCCTTAGAACCTCAGCTAGCAGAAGGTTTACCTGTACGCCCAGGGGCAGTGTTTACTCTCACCTTGTATCTCATGCTTTTTGTGGTTATGGAGCAGCTGGCATGATGGATGAGGTTCCAGCCTTTACAGCCCAGGATTACCATCTTTACTCTGGACTTCTTTCTCATGATTTTGCTTTTAGGCAACCAAAGGGATGAAGATAGACCCGTTTTCCAGCCTTCCTGGAAATATTCGGTTGAAATCACCAGCACAACACAAAATTCATTACAGCTCAATTTGAAGGCTCATTAGTTGCTGAATCTTGTTTTTTCACCAAGACAGAGGAAAATGTTTTTTTCTTATTATTGCAGCAGGATAGTCTAGGATACTGATTATCAAATGGATAGACGGATTGCTGCATAAAATTCCTTATGGATAGAAGATTGATGGAATCCTTTACAGTTAAATAGACAAATGAATAGATAGATAGAGATAATTATGTTTTCACCATATTTGGGACTCTGAAATTATGGCAGGTGCATATTTCTGTGCAATGGGTTTAATGCTGTAGGTGCTGATCTGTGGGGACAGAGTGTAGGAGGAGGGGCCTGGAAGGCAGGAATAAAGTCAGAACCCTTTTAACAGATCACGACTGGATGCGCTTTATGGCTGTTTTATCCTTTTCTCTTCCTTGATTTTCTCCTGCATTTTTCTGTTTTTATTTATCTTCTGGCATCCCTTCTACAGACACTGGTTCCATCCCTTTGTTAATTGGCCTCACTTTCTGTGACAGAAATGCTAACGGATGCAGAAATGTGACAGCCTGGAAAACTGCAGCGACACTCACCAACGAACAAGGGCGATTTGTACTTTTCTCCAGCAGCTTGAGAGGGGCCTCTGCACAGTGCTGGTGGCTCTCCCATGCCTGGTTCTGGTGGAGCGGGAAACTCACTCCGGCAGGAGACTGGGCAAGATCGCTGCTTGTCATGTGCAGCTGGGGTGGCATTCCGCCCAAATGTTTGATATTTCTTGGTGTTCTTATGAACATCCAAAGCCTCACTTGCAGAAAATCAGGAGTGGCATGGATAGGAAAGAGAAGGAATACTTTGAATAAATACACGATAAAAATCAGAATCAATAGCAACACTTTTAATGATTAAACAGCTAAAGAATACATCTTTTCCTCTTTAGATTATTACCCTTTTATGTGGATTAAGGCTAGGCATTTATTGAGATTGTTTTGTTTTGTATTTTAAGAAAAACCTGAAGAAAGGAAGCTATACTCCAAATAAATGTATCTAACAATAATGGTTAACATTTCCCTAGTGCTTTCTGAAGGCCTGACATGGTTCTCTGCCCCTGATTCGTCCACACTTACTGAATCCTTGCACTTCTGTGAGGTTGGTGCTGTCACCATCTCCATTTTGCAGCGGGGGAAACTGAGGCACATATCCATTACTCAGCATGTCCAAGGTCAGGCTGCCGAAAGCGGTGGACTGGTTAGAATCCCAACAGGCTGACTGTAGGGGCTAATGCAGGGACAGTTTGGGTCCTGTAGAGTGTCTTCATTTTTGCCTCTTCCTTTGCAGTCTTGGTCCACGTCTGTGCATTCTGCCTCATAGCTGTGACCATTGTGTATAGGAGCTTTCTGCTTTTGTTCATGTCACGTTCTATCAGAGACTTGGTCTTAGTTTCTGCTCTTATTACAATTACTGTGTAAATGCAGCAGTCATCTATTTGGAGTATCTGCCCAGGTTAAGGTTTGCTCCCTCACTGTTACTACTGATCTCCGGTATTTACTGCCCCATTCCACCATCGACGTGATGCAATGGACCCCCCACCTACTTGGTGAAGATGGACCTTACCTTCTTCAGGTTACACCCGATCTAGGCAGCAGCCATGAAAATTCCTTCCTGGCAAACACAGAGTTGAAACCAAGACAGGTTCGGTCACTGTTCATGAGGTCGGACCCAGGGCAGGTCACCTTGAGATCTGAAGGGTGGGCCCAGAAAGTAGAGGGAGATGAGGACATAAAGAGAAAGAAGAATGAATCCAAGCCCTCAGAGAGGCAGAGGTGAAAGACAGAAAATGTATCCCAATGGCCGTGTACGATGTGTTCCCACGTGGCCATGAATAAACTGCCCCTTCTTTGTGGGGGGCCTGGGACACACCCCTGATCAGGCAACACTCCCCATGTCCTGCAATTCTCATCCACAGAACTGAAAACAGACAGA
The DNA here is from genome assembly GCF_009764315.1 of Trachypithecus francoisi. Classification (NCBI taxonomy): domain Eukaryota; kingdom Metazoa; phylum Chordata; class Mammalia; order Primates; family Cercopithecidae; genus Trachypithecus; species Trachypithecus francoisi. Next base: position 3,416,383 of record NW_022681456.1, read on the forward strand.
ATTTTACATTTCTGTGTGTGACTATTTTAATAGCCTCCTGCTTTTTGGTTCACCATGGTTTCCCCAACCTCATCTTAGGATATAGTAGCAGACATGTGTTCAATGTGTCCTGTGTTCCGGGCACCATGCTCCAGGTTTATATGCATCGTCTCATTTAATAACCAGAGGTGTATGTCTTAGCATTCCCATTTAATGGATGAGAAAATGGAGGCATTAAGATATTTGCCCAAGTCTTCATGGCAAGTAAGTGGCAGAGCTGGGATTCAAATAAATACCTCTCAGTGAGGCACCATGTTCTGTATAGCAGCCCAAGTTGATTTGCGTTACTTCTGACCAAGAATGTCCTGGTGAATGTGAAGTATTCTATCCAGTGATGTGCTCTTATTGTTTAACCATTCATAGACATTTAAGGGTGCTCTTATGCTGACTTGGTCTAGTTAATCCTGCTCTGAGCATCTTTAGCGGTGGAAAAAGATACCCTCCGTACATACCCTCCAGACACGCAAGCCTCTCTCTGTTCTAGGGAGAAGTCAAGCTTGTCTCTCCCTCTGTGATTTTGCACTAATTGTTCCTTTGCCTGGAACATCCTGCTGCTTCCATGTCTTCACTCAACCAACCACCCTTTCTCAGTACCAGCCCTCACCTCCAGTGTCTCCAGTGAGTGAAGACTCTGCTGAGTCCACTGAAATCACCACCACCACCCTTACGTGTCGCTCATCTGCCATCTCATGTTGTTGTCTTCATAACACGTGGCAGTCTCCACAATTAAGTTGTTGGTTGTCTACCTGTTTGTGTTCTACCTCACTCCACTGCAACGCTTCTGCCTTGCTCACTGCTGCCGCCCTCGCACCTGAAGTTTGCATAGCATGCAGGAGGCTCATGATGTCGAATGCGTTAAGTGAATGACTGTGTCTTTTTTTAATGTAGCCCATTATTTCGTCAGAATGAATCCCCTAGGAATGGAATGCCTAAAGGGCATTTGTATCCTAGATCCTTGGGTACCCAGGAGTGGCTGCTGCCCAGAAAAGCAGCCTGTGTTTCCCCCGGTTTGTTCTAACAAACCCCTGACTCTTCCCCTCATGATTTTCTGCTCCGCAGGGATGAAAAGAGTCCTGTCTGCTCTTGCTTCCATTTCTCAGTGGTACAGCAATGAATCTTGCACACTCTGTCAGCATCTGTGTCTTCTCCATTCCTCAAAGATGCTAAATAAGATCAATGATGCAGGAGGAAGTCCGAGCCAGGAGTTGCCTCAATGCACAGCAGCTTCCGCCCTCACGGGTCCCTAGGACCTGGGCTCAATGAGCTTTGAAAATGGAAGGAAAGCACTTACAGTCCTGGGCCTCCTCTGGCTTAGAGGCTCTCTTTTGAGGCTCTGATATGTCCTTTGACTTTCTCTTCTGCTTTTAGAAACATCTAGATGCTGTTATCAGGGGAAATGGAAGAGTAGGAACAGACAGTAACTCACGGTATGCTGCAGGAGAGCCCTGTTTTCAGAGGACCTTTGCAGACCATGCCGCTGGATTTATGACTCATGGGAAATGGAATGCAAATGTTATGTGGATAGGAAGCCCTTTCCAGGAGTCGTTGACTGGATTTCCGTAGTTAAAATGGAAAGACACATTTGCTTTCTTTAAAATACGCAACTTGTCCTCCCTATGTGATACTGGACTCTTCTTCCAGTTTAAATGACTTAAATTTCTTACTATGTATGAAGTCCACATCATTCAATTAAAAAGTTACAGTTTGTCTTCTTACAGAAGTTGTACTTTCTTACCGTAAAGCCCTCAAATTATACCTATTGAATTTTTGATGCATCTCTTAATAAATTGACATTGTAAGTGTGTGAAAGTATTCAAAAAATTCTGTTGCAGCTATGCTTTAGAGTGGTGTGTACCTGTTGAAAAACGAGACGGGTCAATAGTGTATCACACAGAGGTAGTTTTACAATACATTACATTTTACAAGCGGTTTCAGCCTCTGTGTGTTCCCACTTGTGAAGGATGAAAGGCACACCTCCGGGCAAGTTCTCCCCTAGGGTTGCCACTGGTGGAAACGCAGCACTCTGCTTTCTTGGGAGATGTCACTGCTGTCCTCTGTTTATATAAGTTAGGTTATTTAAGCTGTATGTGACTCAGTTTCTTTGTCTGTGTTATAAGCATAATAGTGCTGACTTCGTAGAGTTCTTGTGTAAATGGATGAGCTAATATTTGTAAAGTCCTAGAGGTTCTGTTAAACTTTCATGCATGTATATGTGTGTGAATATGATTGACAGGTTTACCTGAATTCTCATCATCAGAGAACCACACACTGTATTCAAGGCAGAAGTAGTAAACGTCCCATTGCTAGCTGGGATTACCCAATAAAAATGGCTGTTGAGTGCCGAGTGCATTGGATACCTGGGATTGCAGGACCATTTTGACACTCTTCTTGCTCTTGAGAGTCGACATTCTTGGTGTTAAGGAACAAGGTGCCTTTAGCAAACATGAACTCTCAAAATTACTCCAAAGCACACACATGGCCCCAGTTTGCAAATAGGCAGTCAGCAGTGGCAAGATGAATAGCTCCATCCATTCAAGTAGCAATTAAGGCCCATTGCTGTGTTTTGTCATGCTAATGATAGAGGCAGATGCTTACCTGGCAATTACTAAGCACCCAGTGCAGGTTAAGCAGCTTAGGTATGTGATCTCCTGGAACCATCACAGAAGCCCATTGAGGCAGGGACTGTTATTATCCACATTTTACAGATGAGGAAACTGAGGCACAGAGTGGTTAACCCCCTCAAAACTGCACAGTTGGTATGCGGTAGAGCCAGGAATGGAACCACTGTCCTGTGCTGCCTCTCAGGAAGGACAAGAATACATCATCCGCCTGGGGGGTGCTGTTGTCATTAGTATGGTGAGCGTGCTTGTGTACGCACATTCTTTAGACCTGAGCTCTTTGGGGAGAGAGGAACACAGCCGGAGCCCGGGTGCGGGTTGCACCCTCCATTCTGCTCATGAAACCCTGAAAGGAGCGCAAGATGGAAGGCAAGAAGGGGTCATATCCTCAGGGACCTCCCATCACCTGTGCCTCTCCCATCTCAGTGAGATGCCAGTATTTTACTAAACACAGGACAACTACAGACAGTCCTCGGCTTATGATGGTTTGACTTACAGTTTTTCTACTGTACAATGGTGCAAAAGCAGTACACATTTAGTAGAGACCATACTTCGAGCAGCCATACAACCGTTCTGTTTTTCACTTGCAGTACAGTATCCAATACGTTTCATGAAATATCCAAGACTTTATTATAAAATAGGCTTTATGGTGGGTGATTTGCCCACCTGTAGGAAAATGTAAGTGTTCTGGGCCGGGTGCGGTGGCTCAAGCCTGTAATCCCAGCACTTTGGGAGGCCGAGACGGGCGGATCACAAGGTCAGGAGATCGAGACCATCCTGGCTAACATGGTGAAACTCTGTCTCTACTAAAAAATACAAAGAAAAAAAAAACTAGCCGGGCGAGGTGGAGGGCGCCTGTAGTCCCAGCTACTCAGGAGGTTGAGGCAGGAGAATGGCGTGAACCTGGGAGGCGGAGCTTGCAGTGAGCTGAGATCTGGCCACTGCACTCCAGCCTGGGTGACAGAGCAAGACCCCGTCTCAAAAAAAAAAAAAAAAAAAAGTAAGTGTTCTGAGCATGCGTAAGGCAAGCTAGGCTGAGCTGTGATGTTCTGTAGGTTAGGTGTATCAAGTGCATTTCTGACTTCTGATATTTTCCTCTCTCATGGGTTTAACAGAAGGTAGCCTTATTGTAAGTCAAGTGGCATCTGTATTTCCCTGATTCTCAGTGATATGTTCCAGTGCCATATTAGATGAATTTCTGTCTCCATTGTGGTGCATAAATATGGCTGAAAAAAAAGCACCTTCTCCACTGTCTCAAAGGAATCCTGGGGGGACACCGTGGCTCAAGTCTGTAGTCCCAGCATTTTGGGAGGCTGAGGCAGGCAGATCATGAGGTCAGGAGTCTGAGACTGACCAGCCTGGCCAACATGGTGAAACCCTGTCTCTACTAAAAATACAAAAATTAGCCAGGTGTGCTGGCATGTGCCTGTAATCTCAGCTACTCAGGAGGCTGAGGCAGGTGAATTGCTTGAACCCAGGAGTCAGAGGTTGCAGAGAGCCGAGATTGCACCACTGCACTCCAGCCTGGGTGACACAGCGAGACTCGATCTTGGAAAAAAAAAAAAAAAAAGAAGAATCCCACGGACCCTGTGCAGTGGCTCACACCTGTAATTCTAGCATTTTGGGGGGAGGATTGCTTGAGCCCAGGAGTTCGAGACCAGCTTCAGCGACAAATCAAGACCCCATCTCCGCAAACATTTTCTAAAAAAGAACATTCGTCGGGTGCGGTGGCACAGGCTTGTAGTCCCAGCTTTGATCACACCACTGCATCCTAGCCTCAGCAATACAGCAAGACATCGTCCCAGGGGTTAAAAATCCCAGTCTAAGTGTGTACAATCCTAACTCATAAGCAGATCCTTAGTTTTCTGCTTCCCTGGACAATTATGTGAGTCCTTCACAACTTTGAATATTTTTTTTTTTTTTTTTTTTTGAGACGGAGTCTTGCTCTTTCGCCTGGGCTGGAGTGCAGTGGCCGGATCTCAGCTCACTGCAAGCTCCGCCTCCCGGGTTTTACGCCATTCTCCTGCCTCAGCCTCCCGAGTAGCTGGGACTACAGGCGCCCGCCACCTCGCCCGGCTAGTTTTTTGTATTTTTAGTAGAGACGGGGTTTCACCCTGTTAGCCAGGATGGTCTCGATCTCCTGACCTCGTGATCCGCCCGTCTCGGCCTCCCAAAGTGCTGGGATTACAGGCTTGAGCCACCGCGCCCGGCCAACTTTGAATATTTTACCCCCTGGATAAACACCCCTTAATAGATTCAAAAATCCTTACCGGTTAAGACCTCTTTCAAATGCTTGTGGCCAGCGCTTGTTTTTAATAGCCTTCCCAGGATTGGTTAACTTACAAGATAATTCTTCCCCAAGACTCTCTTTTCCTGAGAGTCAGGGAGCTTTTATCCCTCCCTTCAACAAGGTTGCTTTGAAGGGCAGTATTATGCACACAGGTATGGAAGAAAGCCTGACCTTCTGATACGTTAGGGACTGACATGGGTTGGCTGTGTCCCCACCCAAGTCTTACCTTGAATTGTAGCTCCCATAATTCCTCTGTGTCATGGGAGGGACCAGGTGGAAATAATAGAGTCATGGGAGCAGTTTTTCCCATACTGTTCTTGTGATCTCGTGGTAGTGAATACGTCTCAGAAGATCTAATGGTTTTATAAGGGGTTTTACCTTTTGCTTGGCTGTCATTCTCGCTTGCCTGCTGCCATGTAAGACATGATTTTTGCCTTCTGCCATGATCGTGAGGCCTCCCCAGCCATGTGGAACTGTGAGTCCATTAAACCTCTTTTTCTTTATAAATTACCCAGTCTCAGGTATGTCTTTTTAGCAGTTTGAGAACAGACTAATACAGGAACCTAGGGGAGGGGGCACCAACTTCAGGCTAATGAGTACGTCCCTTCCCTCCCTACAGTGAAGTTCTTATGAAATGCTGAAATCTTCTCTTCAAACTCTGAGTCTGTAAGCATTTTCTCCACCATGGCCACAGCTGAACAGTCCTACAGGTGCTGATTTACACGCACCAGTCTTACTGTACTTGATGTGGGCTCGAGGAGTGTTTCAAGGATAATTGGAAACAAATGTGATTTTTTTCCTTAGCTGGTACCTTTAGAACTGAACTGCCAACATCAGGTGCAATCTCACCATATCCTAGAAGTTTGTTGAAAACCCACAATATATCTATATCACCTGATGTACGTAAGAATGCTTTTGGCTAAAAATAGCAGAAAGCCCAATTTATATGTGGCTTGAGTAAACAGCAGTGCATTTTTATAACTTAACAGGAAGTCTGGAGGGAGGCTGTTGGCAGCGTCGGCGGAACTGCTGACAGGGCCATCAGGCTCCCCAGCGCTGTCCCTGTTTTGGCTCCACCATCTTTCATGTTGATTTCCTTCTCATCCTGTCATTGTGAGGTCTGGAAGTAATGATGTATAACTAAGCCTCATTCCAAGCAGAAGAAAGAAGAAGAGGTGATTCTGTTTTCAATTCTTTTGGATATATACCTAGAAGTAGAATTCCTAAAGCATATATTAATTCTACTTTTAATTTTTTAAGGACGGTTCCTTAAATTTTTTAAGAAACCGTCCTTAAAAAATTAAAAACCACCTTATCCTCACCACAATGAGATAACTGCCACCTTACACCCATTATGATGGCCACTGTCAAGAAAAGAGAGGATGTGATGACAGCAGAAACCTTGCATAATATTGTTGAGAATGTAAAATGGTAAAGCTGCTATGGAAACAGTATGGTATTACCTTAAAAAATTAAAAGTAGAATCAATATATGATCTAGCAATTCTACGTCTAGCTATATATACAAAAGAATTGAAAACAGAATCTCAAAGAGAAATTTGTGCACCTTTATTTTGTAGCAGTATTACTCACTGATATGGTTTGGCTGTGTTTCCACCCAAATCTCTTCCTGAACTATAGCTCCCACAATTCTGATGTGTCAGGGGAGGGACCCGGTAGGAGGTAACTGAATCATGGGAGCAGGTCTTTCCCATGCTGTTCTCATGATAGTGAATAAGTCTCACAAGATCTGATGGTTTTATAAAGGGGAGTTTTTCTGCACAGACTTCTGTTCCTGGCAGTCTGCTGCCATGTGAGATGTGCCTTTGCTCCTCCTTGCCTTCTGCCATGACCGTGAGACCTCCCCAGCCATCTGGAACTGTGAGTCCGTTAAACCTCTTTTTTCTTGTGAATTACCCAGCCTCGGTAATCCTTTATGTCTTTATCAGCAGTGTGAAAACAGACTAATACACTCACAATAGCAGAGAGATGGGAGCAACTCAAGTATCCATTGATGGATGAATGGATAAAGTGTGGCATATCCACATAGTGGAATATTATTCAGCGTTTAAAAACTCTGACACATGCTACAATGTGGATGATCACGGAGGGCATTATACTAAGTGAGAAAAGCCGTTCATCACAAGACAAATGCTGTGTGATCTCAGCCATTTGAGGCTCCTGGAGAGAGCAAATGCATGGAGATTAGAAGTAGAGTGATGGTTGCCAGGGGCTGGGGGGACATGGGGAATAGGATTTGTTGTTTTCTGAGGACAGAGTTTCAGTTTCTGAAGATGAAAAGAGTTCTGGGGGGTGGGTGGTGGTGATGGTTGCAAAGCAATATGAATATACTGTAGGGAAAGCTGTGGATCACCTCTACCCATCTTACTTCTTAACTGGGATCTTCAGCTGGGTCTAGGAACCAACATGACAAGACAGATTAACTGGAGAAAAGCATACATGTTTTATTAATTATGCATGTACAACTACATGGGGACCCTCACAAGAGAGTGAAGGCCCAAAGAAATAGCCAAAGCAGAAAGCTTTTATACTTTTCAGAAAAAGAACAATACATTTTGTGGAGCAGTTGATACAGGGCAGGTTCTTGGCTTCTCCTGGAAAGGAATTCATGGTGGTAGAATGAAACAGCCTCATTGAGGTGGCAGCAGGGTAACAGCTCTGTGACTGCTTCTGCAGAGCAGGGCTACCCCATGGGCAGTGTATGGAGAGCAGCAGCCCAGAGGCGCCTCTGCAGTCATATTTATACTCACTTTTAATGATATACTAATTAGGGGGTGAGCTATTTGGTATTAGCTGGAAAATGGGTGGTAAATTCTGGGTGTTGCCATGGCAATAGTAAACTGTCATGGTGCTGGTGGGTGTATCTTATGGATCGGGGCTTCCTGCACCTCTTTCAGGTTTATCCAGTCTTTAGTCTGGAGTCCTGCCTGCCTCCTACCTCACAACGGCAACACAGAGGGGTCTGGGCCAGGGATGTTGACTTTCAGGACAGTCACTAGGAGGTGCATAGAGGGGGTATAAGACCTCATAAAGGATTAGGGTTATTCAGTAAGTTTATTTATACAGACCCTTGCAGCCCCAATTCCCAGCCACTGGAGACAAGGTTATCTCCCTGTGTTGATACAGGGAAGATTGCTTTCTCTTAGGAATTTTTGTGGCTTGCTATAGGTAAGAAAGGGCAGCTCAGATAGACCTTTTTATAACTTCTGCTTCTTAAGTGCTTTCAGCTCAAAAATATTTGTGTCAAAGAGGCATATTTTGGGGTGATAGATTCTGATTTCCTTCAGTACCTAACACTGTTAGACTATACACCAGGAAATGAGGAAGATAGTAAATTTTATAGTATGTGTATTCTAATACAGTTCAAAATTTCAAAGAACACAGAAATGAAAAGTTACAGGCACACAGAATTCTCCTGAAAAGCCTTTACCATTTTATTGTGGGGAGGGAATGGATTCTAGTCAGTATAAGTCAGGGCTAATAACCTCTAAGTAGCAGTAGCTAAAAACAAGTAAGGCTTAATTTTGTCTCATGCTTCATGTCCATCATGGGTCAGCAGGGAGCTTCTGTTCCTGGCAGTCAGTAGGGGTCCAGAAGCAGCGCCCCCATTTCAACCTTCCTGGACAATGTGTAGGAAGGAATAGAAGAAGTCAGCATAGTGCAGGAATGTTTAACTTTCCACCCAGAATCATACCCTGACCAGAGGACAGGGTACTTCTGGTCCTCCTCATTGGCCAGAACAAGTCCAAGGGCTCCACCCATCCACAAGGAAATCAGGAAGTGCAATTCTACCATGTTCCCAGAAGGAACAGAAAGCAGACACTGGTGAGCAGAACAGCCTACTGCAGAGCCCTTCCCAGCACATGCTGCTGCACAGCTCATCGGCCATGTTAAAAGATGATCTTCAAAGAAGGGCAAAATCATGATTCTCCTGTGGATATCAAAATGAACATGGTGTAAAATTTATTTAACTCATTAGGACACCAAGAAGATGTTATAACCAGGACAAAAGAGAATCCAAAGAACAGGTACAAGTGTAGATGAGTGATATTGAAACACATTTAAAAAGGAAGTACACAAGGATATCCACAAAAGGAGATGGGAAGAGGGAATTTGTCTTAACCTCTTGTGAGCAGAACAGAATTTGAATTTCTTTTTCTGTTTTTTTTTTTTTTTTCTTTTTTTTTTTTTGAGATGGAGTTTTGTTCTTGTTGCCCAGGCCGGAGCACAATGATGCAATCTCGGTTCACCGCAACCTCCGCCTTCCAGGTTCTAGTGATTCTCCTGCCTCAGCCTCCTGAGTAGCTAGGATTACAGGCATGTGTCACCATGCCTGGCTAACTTTGTGATTTTGGTAGAGATGGGGTTTCCCCATGTTGGTCAGGCTGGTCTTGAACTCTCGACCTCAGGTGATCCACCTCCCTTGGCCTCTCAAATTACTGGGATTACAGGTGTGAGCCACCGCACCTGGCCCAGAATTTGAATTTCTGTAGACAAATTATTTGCATTGCTATAAATTACCTACAACTTTCGGAGTTGTAGAATCACCTCCACAGAATCAGATAACTGAAGGATGCCCTCTAGAGTCTAGAAAATCCGCACTTTTCCACTGAAGCACAAATATTTTCCTACAGCCAGAACTAGGTCAAGTGCCCACCTTTAGATAATCACAGACCAAGAGGGATGCAATCCTCATGATTGAATTAGAGCAATGATTTGACTTTAGGGCTCCTGGAGGGCTAGCTGGTGCCTGACAAAGGCTGTGTTTCCTCACTGGTTGAACAAATAGGGTATTTTTCTTCAGGACATAAATGGGGTATTTTCTTTTTCTTTTTGAGGCAGGGTCTCACTCTGGCCCCCAGGCTGGAGTGTGATGGTGTGACCACAGCTCACTGCAGCCTCAACCTCCCAGGCTCAAGCGATCCTCCTGCCTCAACCTCTTGAGTAGCTGGAACTATAGGCATGTATCACCACACCAGCTAATTTAAAAATTTTTTTTGTAGAGATAGGAACTCACTTTGTTTCCCAGGCTGGTCTTGAACTCCTGGACTGAAGAAATCCTCCTACCCTGATCTCCTAAAGTGCTGGGAATACAGGTATAAGCCACTGTGCCCAGGCAGGGTTGGTTATGAGGAGGCAATGAATAGAGTTTTCTATATTATCACATAAACACACACACAGAAACACACGTACAAATACACATACGCTCATGCACACACACACACACACATAGTAGCATTTTTTTCACGAGGAATGTGATATTGATTTCTCAGAAACTGGTTGTTCCTAAAATCTTTATAACCATTTTGTGTGCAATGAAAAGATTACCAGAAAGAAAAGCCTGTAATTTTTGAAGCTCTTTTAAAATTATTTTCCTGTTGTGCTGAAATAATTTTGCTTTCAACCTTTCTTAATCCTACTGTAATATCGTCGTTTGAGTTTTGGGTACAAGTCCAGGAAGACGTCCTACAGTTTCACTTTTTCCTTCTTCCTTTCCTACGCTGAAGGGGTATCAACGCAAATTGGAATTATATATGTCACACACTTCTTATGAGGCAAGAGAAAGAAAAATTAATATGATGACATTATCACAGCTTTGTGTTTCTAAAAGCAGGAATGTTGTTACCAAGTGATGGGCTACCTGATGACGTCATTAGTATGGTGCATGCTTTTGAGAAAAGAAAAGGCTTTATTGAAAGGTTAACTGGCAAGGAGATATGAGGCAATACTCAAAGCTGGGGCAGGGGGGCAGGTTTTCTAGGCAGAGGGTAACCATGAGAAAGGTAAGAAAATGCAATGAGGCGTGCTCTGATTAAATCATACCAGGAGGCTGTGCAAGTCCTTGGTTCTAAAGTTCCTACTGCAGCAAAACAGGGCACCCCTCGATTGTTAATTTGGTTCCTGTTCCTTTATCTGAGCACTTACGTTCCACCTGTGGTTGACTTTTTCATTCATGCCAGCTCTGAGGTCATGAATTGGGCACCTTTGGTTCATCTGGACATGCTCAGGTGACAGGACCTGCAGCCTGGGGTCCATGGTGACTGAAAAGCAACTCATCATTGAATCCCATTGGACTGAGTCTGTAGCTACAATGTCATTGGGAAAACTTTTCTGGGCAGTCAAATCTCTAAAACCCAGAAACAGTAGCAAAAAATACTAACAGAACATGCTTTAAAAGAAGGTGCTATCAACTTACATAATCTCTGGGGCCAGTTACCCACGGAGTGTCAGGTAGGGCTTAGAGCTCAATGTTAGTCAATTATTGGCATTCCAAGTGCCAAACCTAAATCTGCTGATATTTTACTGTTTCAGAAAAAAAAAAAAAAAAAAAAAGCCAGAAATCGAGATCCTCATTGGAAATTTCTCAATTTTTAAAAGTTGAGTACTTGGTTGGGCATGTTGGAACATGCCTGTAACCCCAGCACTTTGGAAGGCCGAGGCAGGAGGATAGCTTGAGCTCAGGAGGTTGAGACCAGCCTGGCAAACAAGAAATACAAAGATTAGCCAGGCATAATGGCACGCATCTGTAGTAGTCCCAGCTATTCAGGAGACCGAGGTGGGATGATCAGCTGAGCCCAGGAGGTCTAGTCTGCAAGGAGCTGAGATTGCCTCCCTGCACTCCAGCCTGGACCGCAGAGTGAGACCCTGTCTCAGGGAAAAGCAACAACAACAAAAAACTAAAGATGGCCAGTTTACAGCCTATGGTTTAAGAACTGGGAGGCGTATTTCTCCTTTTACATGCAAATATTAGAAAAGGTGCCTTGGGGGCTCTGAGTTAGTGGGCTGTTGATTCCATCTGCATAGAATGTTTCTTTTTGTACATTTCAAGCAAGGTGTAGGAAGAACAACAACTGCAAAGTTCAATAGCTGCTTTCCACCCACCCTAGCGAGTTTGCACGGGTGGTACAAAACATATTAGACAGCTTTTTCAGCTCCTCCATGCACAAAACTGTTATAGTGATAACAGTTGCTTTCAATTCATCTCCCCAAACAAGTATAAACCCATTGATTTGTACAATATATGTTTAAAGGCTCCAGAAACAGACTTCCTGGCTCCGGTGAATTGGGCCAGGTTCCGTGTCAGGAGAAGTTATGCATGACAGAAAGCCCCAGGGTTTGCAGCTTTGATGGTGCATCCTCAGCCATTAGTACTGTCTGTTTCCCCTCTGTGCTTATGAAGGCAGAATGGTAATGCTGCGCTTAAAATGAGTCTACCTGCCTGAGACTTCAGAAGCGTGAAAAGAAGACAGAGCAAAACACCTACACAGAACAGGGACTTGAAACATCCTGGGAATGATGGTCTGCACATGGATGGGCTAGCCGCTGAATAGTGTCTTGTTCTGGGATTTAAAGAAACAAATCTTTTTGGAGAAGTATCAGCTGATTTTTTTGTTTTTTTTTTTGAGACGGAGTCTGGCTCTGTCACCCAGGCTGGTGTGCAGTGGCCGGATCTCAGCTCACTGCAAGCTCCGCCTCCCGGGTTTACGCCATTCTCCTGCCTCAGCCTCCCGAGTAGCTGGGACTATAGGCGCTGCCACCACGCCCGGCTAGTTTTTTGTATTTTTTTAGTAGAGACGATGTTTCACCGTGTTAGCCAGGATGGTCTTGATCTCCCGACCTTGTGATCCGCCCGTCTTGGCCTCCCAAAGTGCTGGGATTACAAGCTTGAGCCACTGCGCCTGGCCTCAGCTGTTTTTTTTTAAATTCCATCTGTCTATCTTAACGAAGCAGAGATTGGCAGTTCACGTTCCCAGTGGGAGTAGGAAATCAGTTTTGAAGTACTTTAGTCAATCACGTATCCGTCCCTGCCCTCAGCTAGGATGTTGTGTTTGCAAATAACAGAATAGGCAGCTCAAATCGGTTTAGACAGTAGAAAAAAATGGACACACATAATTGAAACATTTAGAGCTCTTTTGGCATCAGGGACAGATTGATCCAGGGGCTTCAGTGTGCAATCAGAGTCCCGGGTTCCCTTCTCTCGTTGTCCTGGTCCTCTTCTTCAGGTCTCATCTTTCTCTGTAGGCTGGAGTTTCTCAGGACAGAAAAATTGCAGTGCTGATTCCAGGCCTGAGGTGTCGTGAGCACTTTAATCCAGTATTTGAATATAACATCCTGACATTCACTCTCCTAGGACCCATTCTTGCCATGGGCTTACTTGTGTGCCAGTTGCTGCCGGTCAGGAAAATTAAACAGTCTGGTGACTTGGCTGAGATCTTGCAGATTCATTTCTGGGGTAGGAATGTTGAAGCAGCTTCCTAGGAACCTGTTGTAGCTTCAAACAGAAGTAGGAAGTTAAAAGGGGATAGAGGCTTATTGGAGGGCTTATTGGGAACGATCTTAGCCCCAATTCCCTAAAAAAGCAGACCGTGTGGGAATACTTACATGTTACACTTTATTGTGGAAGGGAGGGGAGCTGTGGCCAACCCTGGAGAACCGAAAGAGCAGAAGAGTGACAGGGAACAGGGAAGTGAGTGGGAAGCGTTGTCCGGGAAGCTGCCAGACCTTGGCCAGAAAACACAGCAGGGGCTTGTTCACGCACTTGTGTCCGGAGAGGCCCTCAGAGGCCGGGGAGGATGGGAATGGCTCATCGTGCCAACCTTCCTGACTCCCGAGTATCGCTAGTTGAAAGCTCTGTGGACAGTGACTTCTCTATAGTTCCAGGCAGTTACTGGCCCTTTGGGGCAGCCAGGTGGGAGATCAGTTCCATGGTGGTGCTGAACCTGCCTCCTGAAGTGGTGCAGGAGCTGTGCCTGCCCTCGTTCATCATGGTAGCCCAGCCCTAGCGCCCATCCTGGGGTCTAAGATGGGGGCTGGTGATGGTGACTGAGGCATTGAACAAACAGTCAAGGCTTACGGATCCAAGTGACTTTAGGGATGAGGAGGATGACACGGGAACGAGGTCCTTTATGGGAGGCAACCAAACCAGTGTTCAACACATTTCCAATCTCTCCAGTTCCTCCCGCATCCAGTGTCTGCTCCTGAATGAAAACCCCGCCTGTTTTTTTTTTTCCTAACATTAAATCAGTATGTGTAGAACTTACAAAGAAACTGTTATGGCCTTTGCAGGGACATGGATGAAGCTGGAAACCATCATTCTCAGCAAACTAACACAGGAACAGAAAACCAAATATCGCATGTTCTCACCCCTAAGTGGGAGTTGAACAATGAGAACACATGGACACAGGGAGGGGAGCATCACACATCGGGGCCTGTTGGGGATTGCAGGGAAAGGGGATAGAGAGCATTAGGACAAATTCCTAATGCACCCGGGGCTTAAAACCTAGATGAGGGGTTGATAGATGCAGCAAACCACCATGGCACGTGTATACCTATGTAACAAACCTGCATGTTCAGCACGTGTATCCCAGAACTTAAAAAAAAAAAGACTGGGCGCGGTGACTCACGCCTGTAATCCCAGCACTTTGGGAGGCCTAGGTAGGTGGATCATGAGGTCAGGAGGTCGAGACCATCCTGGCTAACACAGTGAAACCCCGTCTCTATTTAAAATACACAAAATTAACCGGGCATGGTGGTGGGCGCCTATAGTCCCAGCTACTCTGGAGGCTAAGGCAGGAGAATGGTGTGAACCCGGGAGGCGGAACTTGCAGTGAGCCGAGATCATGCCACTGCCCTGCTGCCTGGGCGACAGAGCGAGACTCCGCCTCAAAAAAAAAAAAAAAAAAAAGAGTTGGAACTTATGATTGGATCCTCCAACTCCATGTGGAATGGGTTATTCACTTACTACGTGTCGGGCGTTTATCCCCTGATGGACTGAAGAAAGTAGATGTGTGAACTGTGCGGTGATGAGTGCTTCCTAAATGCCTTCCCTGTGCTGTGTGCTGTACCAGATGCTGTTCAATACACTTAGATAAATGGGCCCCTGCCGGGACGGGGATTTGTCTCATTATTCAGATTCCTGTACTTAGAGCCCAGATACTCTTCCTCATCACATCATCACAGCCACACGCATGATTTCTCTGTCTCCTAGCACCGTAATGACTCCGATGAATTTAATGCCAAAAGTTTACCCCCCACAGTGGATTTGGCTGGGTTTGATTTTATGAGTGTTTATTATTGGTATGATTTATTTTGAAATTAAATATGACTTGTTTATGCAGGCTGTATGCAGCATAATAGACAATGGTTATGATACGGAAAAAATAAAGAACAAGAAAAATTCACTTAGTTTAACACTCAAATACTGTTAACGTTTTGCTGAACATCCTTTTTCTATGCCTATTTATGGCTTTTTATCAATCTGGGATCATAAATACTTATTTACTTGCTATTTTATTGTATGTAATTTTGACATAACTTAATGAAGATAGGATAGACTGCGTTGCGGTAACAAAACCCTAAGATTAGTCATTTCATACGACAAATATTTACTTCTTAATTATGCAGTGTCTTCTGCATGTGAAGTTTCTGGTTGAAGGCCATCTCGAGAAGAACTCCTCCAAGCCCTGACCCCAATATCTGGGCTGCTCACCTTCAAAGTTATTCATCTGAGACATGTGGCTTCCAGGAGTAAAGTGACAAGGGACGAGTGGGAAATGCGGAAGGGGATGGTGTTAAGGGCCAGGTTTGAAAGTGGCTTACATCATTTCTGTCTCTTGCCCTGAGACTTAAGTCACATGGCATCATTCAGTTTTCAGGGGAAACTGGGAAAGGTAGACTTCCTGTGTGTTCAAAAAGGGGACATGGGCTGGGTATGGTGGCTCATGTCTGTAATCTCAGCACTTTGGGAGGCCAAGGCAGAAGGATTGCTTGAACCCAGGAGTTCGAGGCCATCCTGGAAAGCATAGTGAGACTCCATCTCTACAATAAAATAAAAAAATTAGCCAGGTGTGATGGCACACACCTGTCGCCCCAACTACTCAGGAGGCTGAGGCAGAGGATTGCTTGAACCCAGGAATTAGAGGCTGCAGTGAGCTATGATTGCACCACTGTATTCCAGTCTGGGCAACAGAGCAAGACCTTGTCTCCAAAAAAAAAAAAGGCAAATAAAGAGGCATCCATGGCCCACAGCACCACCACGTATTTAAATGTCTTGAGAATCTGATTTTCATGGCTTATCTTGTGTTCTCCCATTGCTCTAGAAAACCTGTGGTTTCATGGTTTATGAAAATGACTTTGCTTCTAGTGTTTATTGTTAATAATACGTCAGTAACGTGGTGGTGTACATCAACATTTGTCTATCTCTGATTTTTCCTTTAGGATCTATTTAGGATAGATTTCTAGATATAGAATGGATACAAATAATAGCTAAAATATATTGAATTATGGAATATGTCTGGCACTGGCACTGTGACTTTTACCTACTGTCTCATGTAATGAGCAAGGCATTGGAATAAACTCTCTTTTCCAGAGAAGCAAACTGAAGCTTGAGCAGTAAATGAACCTGCCTACCTTCCCATGGTGACTAAGTGCCTAATCTAGCATTAGCATTCTGGTATCTCGGGAGTAAGGCTTCCTTCCATTCTTAGCTGCTAGTTCAAAGGGCCTTTGGATCTTAAAGCTGATTTCTCTCTCATAAAGATTGTCCTAATTTATGCTCTTATCAACAGCATGTAAAAATGAATGAAGACCAAACCCCAACACATTTTTTTCTTAATTTTTTTTCAAATTAATAGTCACAATACAGTAACAGAGCTCACTGGCTAAGAAATGAAACACTTGGCCAGGCGTGGTGGCTCATACCTGTCATCCCAGCACTTTGGGAGGCTGAGGTGGGTGGATCACCTGAGGTCAGGAGTTCAAGACCAGCCACCAACATGATGAAACCCCATCTCTACTAAAAATACAAAAATTAGCCGGGCATGGTGATGTGCATCTGTAATCCTAGCTACTGGGGAGAGTGAAGTAGGTGAATCACTTGAACCTGGGAGGCAGAGATTGCAGTGAGCTGAGATTGTGCCATTGCACTCCA
This sequence comes from Trachypithecus francoisi, assembly GCF_009764315.1. Taxonomy (NCBI): domain Eukaryota; kingdom Metazoa; phylum Chordata; class Mammalia; order Primates; family Cercopithecidae; genus Trachypithecus; species Trachypithecus francoisi. The sequence goes on from NW_022681456.1 coordinate 3,433,279, forward strand.
ATCTGGGAGACAAGCGTGAAACTCTGCTAGAAAGAAAGAAAGAAAGAGAGAGAGAGAGAGAGAAAGAAAGAATGAGAAAGAGAGAGAAAGAGAAAGAAAAGAAAGAAAGAAGGGAGGAAAGACAGAAAGGGAAGGGAATAAACATGGAAGGAAGGAAGGAGGGAGGGAGGGAGGGAAGGAAGGAAGGAATTAAACATGCACCACAAAGGATTTATTGCCTTTTGAGTGATTCAGTTAGGGAGGGAGGGAGGGAGGGAGGGATTAAACATGCACCACAAAGGAATTATTGCCTTTTGAGTGATTCAGTTTGTACCTCTATAAAATTACTAGATCACCTCAAGAGATTTGAGGCTAGGACATTATACAGTACTGCTCTGAGGCTCCAAAAAATGTCCTCCAAAAACAATAGCTATGAGCAGAATTTTCAAGGCACTGAAATTTTAATACTCCTAATTCTGGAGCCCTTTAGAAAATATTTAGGTTGGAAGGATTTTAAACAAGTACAAAAGCTGCCAAATTTCCTGTTATTAAAGGAATTGGCACTACCTATAATATGTGTTAGATACATTCATTCACTTTCTTATACAACAAGTGTATACTAGGAGCATGTATTACCAGGCACTTTGGAATACTCTTGGAAATAGAGAGGCAAGTAAAACAGGTGTGACTTCTCGTGAACTGTTTATTCTGGTGTTGAAAGCAACAGACAACATGCTAGAAGGGTTCACATTAATAATTAATTTTATTAAGGAGAAGCTGTAAGAGCTTACAGCATGCAATCTGCTATAATCCGGATAAGAGAGCATTTCCCTGAGTAACTTCCACTTAAGTGGAATCATAAAGAATAAGTAGGAATTATGCAAATTGAAGAGGAAGAAAGATCTTCATGCCAGGCAGAGGGAATAACATAAGCAAAGGGTTTGAGGCAGGAGGAAGAGTGGTGTCACTTAAAAAAAATAAAATACAATTGGGCCAGACGTGGTGGCTCACGCCTGTAATCCCAGCACTTTGGGAGGCTGAGGCAGGAGGATCACCTGAGGTCAGGAGTTTGAGACCAGCCTGGCCAACATGGTGAAACACCGTCTCTACTAAAAATACAAAATAATTAGCTGAGCATGGTGGTGGGAGCCTGAAATCCCAGCTACTTGGGAGGCTGAAGCAGAATAATCGCTTGAACCCAGGAGGCGGAGGTTGCAGTGAGCTGAGACTGTGCCATTGCACTCCAGCCTGGGCAACAGAGTGGAATTTTGTCTCAAAAAAATATAAATAAATAAAATAAAACAAAAATAGAGCCAGTATGGCAGACACAGAGAGGGTAGAGGCGAGGGGCAGGTCAGCAAGGTTCTGGGTGGACACATTTTGGATTTTTTCCTAAGCTATGCGATCCTGTTGAAGGCTTTCCAGCCAAGTGGAGACATGGTTATATTTGCATTAAACACACAAAACATCGCTCTGGCTGCATCGAGTAGTTTTAAGGAAGGACCTCAGGAAACCCTTTAGGAGGTGGCTGCTGTAGGGTGGCAGCTCTGGAGACAGTGATGAGGATTTGTCCAGATTTCCACCTTTTCCTAAGAAAATACTGGAGAAGAAGTAGGTGGGAGTGGAAAGATCATGGGGCTGGCTTTGGGCACGTGAAGTTTGGGAAGCTATCAAGACGCCCAAATGGAACTGGTGTGTAGGCAGTGAGATGCAAGGGTCTGGAGCTCGCTGGCAGAATTTTGGCTGAGGGTGGGAATTTTTGAGTAATTGGCATATAGATGGCATTTGAAACCGCAGATACATAGTCAGAAAAACAAAACTGGCAGCCTTTAAGCAACGACCCCTCTGCAAATGCATGAGATTAAGGGAAAAAAAGACATCTCATAATGGGTTATTCTTTAATAGCAGAATTCCATCATCCCACAGGCATTAGTAATTTCTGAAATAATGACAGGGTCTGCAAGCTGGTAAACTGGGGCAGCATTTAAAGCTCTTTTTTGATGTGAAAACTTTAAGGCATGCTTTATAGTTGCAAAAGATGAGTCAAATAAGCAAATTGGAGAACGTTGTTCTCGTTTTTCCTATGACCCCAACTCCAGCCTGTATTCCTTTTCATAATTATTGCAAAAGATGATGTTCCCTTTCTGTTTATTTTTAACCCCCAAGTATCTGCCATGACAGGACCTAGCATCTATTAAGGAATAGCATTGGTTGGAAAGGTGGTATGGGAAGTGCTAACAGGAAGAATAACGGAGACAAACGTGGGGAGGGAGAGAGACTGACGTCTACCATCTACCAGAAAAGGGAACACCAGGGCACAACCTTCCACAGCCTGAAGGTAAGCAAGGGTTGCAGAAAGTGGAATGCTGGAGCGGCATGGACAGTTGTGCTGGATAGCGAGGCAGGTAGTAAACAAGCTAGGTTTCAATTATTCTGGAATATAATTCTTCTTTAGAGAATCGGTTCTCTTTTCTTTTTAAAATTTTAATTTTAATTGTAGTAAAATATACATCCCACATAATTTACCACCTTAACTAATTTTAAGTGTGCAGCCCAGTGGCATTCGGCATGTTCACATACGTTGTGCAGCCATCACCCCCATCCATCTCCAGAACTCTTGCATCCTCCGAAGCTGCAGCTCTGTACCCCTTAAACACGAACTCCCTGTTTATGACTTCCCCAGTCAGCCCTTGACAGCCACCATGCTACTTTCTGTCTGCATAAATTTGACTAAGGATCTCTTATAAGTGGAATCATACAATATTTGTCCTTTGTGACTGGCTTGTTTCACTTAGCGTGGTGTCCCCAAGGGTCCTCCATGTTATAGTGTGTGTCAAAATTTCCTTCCTTTTTTTTGAGACGGAGTCTCGCTCTGTCGCCCAGGCTGGAGTGCAGTGGCCGGATCTCAGCTCACTGCAAGCTCCGCCTCCCGGGTTTACGCCATTCTCCTGCCTCAGCCTCTCGAGTAGCTGGGACTACAGGCGCCCGCCATCTCGCCCGGCTAATTTTTTTTTGTATTTTTTAGTAGAGACGGGGTTTCACTGTGTTAGCCAGGATGGTCTCGATCTCCTGACCTCGTGATCCACCCGTCTCGGCCTCCCAAAGGGCTGGGATTACAGGCTTGAGCCAAAAATTTCCTTCCTTTTTAAAGTTAAATAAGATTTCATGGTGTAGTTATGCCTGATTTAGAGTTTGTTTTTCTCTTCTTTATTATGGTAAGGACATTTAACATGAGAGCTACCAACTTAATAAATTCTTAAGTGTACAATATGGTATTGTGAACTCTAGGCACGTCTTCACGCCTTCCAGCAGAAGATCCCCGGAACTTACATATTTTGCATAGCTAAAAAGCTAAACCTGTTGAACAGCAACGTCTCATTTCTACTCCCTCTATCCCCTGGCTACCACTATTCTGCTCTTCGCCTCCCTGAGTCTGACCAGCTTAGCTATCTCCTATGAATCGAATCATACAGCACTTGTCCACCTCATTATCCTGGGTGAAATAGACCTGTCACAGGACAAACAGGGCACTTGTTCTTGATTTTATTCAGATTTGTGTATTATGGACATTTTTGGATTCTATGTGAGCTCAACTACTCTGGGGAATTTTCCTCATGTGTGTTGGACATAGGGTGGGCAGGACCAGAACCTGAGAAAGTTCGACTCTAAGAAGAGAGATGGGGCATTGGCGAAAGGTAGGTTTTACCAGTGCTTGGGGCAGGAACAGGTGAAGGTGGAGAGAGGTTTCCTCATCTGCTTTACCTTCTCTGGAACAGAGTATGTTCTCTAAAGTCTAGCCCATTCCCTTCCCTATCTTTCCAGATTTGAATTAATAAACTAATGACAGGGTGCTAGAGAAACAGTCTACTTTCTTTCTTTACCTAATAATAGACAAAAGGGGCATAAAAAGATAACTAGTGCCTAGAGGCCAGCTCTGAATTTTCATGGCACCAATTTGCTTTGTTTGCCTCTGAAACCACCAGGCCCTGATGAGTGATCGGGTCATAGGTGCTCCCACTCCCAGGACCCAGATCACCCCGATAGTCTAAGGGCAGCCATTCCAGCTGCTGTCCATATAACGCACTAATCCAGCAACCTATCCCCCTTGTAATGTCAAAGCATACTACTCCAAAGTGTAATAGCACACTTTTCATAAAAATAGAACATCAGTATATGTTAAAGATTCTATGCACCTCATTCATTAATGAGAGAACCAGAGAGATGGTAAGACTGGCTCAAAAAACCTTTGGAGAGGTAGACATTTACCAGCAATTTGGAAAAGGAATATGATACTGATCTTGCCAAATTAGCTGCAACACTAGTTAGTGTCCAGCTGGGCAAAAAGCCACAGTTACAGGTTAGCATGTGGCTTCACTGTGTATAAACTCCAATGCAGTGGCAAATAGCAAAGTCAAACACAGGTGCGTTCTCCTAGCTAATTAAATAATCCTTGGGGGAGCCTAAGAAACAATAACATCGAAAGGACAGGAGTCACCATCTTGCTTTGATTCCAAGTTTTGGATAATTTTTTTTATATTATTGCAATAGGAAAATGCATAGATGTCACTGCGTGGTCGTGGTGACAAATGTGGTGGCCTTTTTCAAACCCATTTCTGCTTGACTTTCTAGAGATAACGCAAGATGCCTCCAGTCCTCATGTAAGTGTCAGTTGAAATGTTTTTCTATTTTAGTCTCGGAGTCTTTGTCTAGACTACGTGGTATCAAAGGCAAAATCACTGTCCCTTTGGTCTTTCTTTGAACTTCCTGAATGTAATAAATGTGATTTTTCAGGCTCCTTAAGTTTAAAAGCACTTTGGTTTTAAACTTAATCTTTCGAATTTTATGGCCATCTCTTTTTCTCTGGAAATGCATCTAAATTTCAAGTCAGGGGAAGGTGTCCTCTACCCTCTACTGTGTCCCGCCTGATCTCAGCCATGACTAACCTCTCCATGTTGACGTCATCCAAGAACCCCACCTTCTTGTCTGGTCCCTGGCTGTGTCTTCTTGTCTGGTCCCTGGCTGTGTGGTCCAGATCTCATCCAATCACAACCTGGATTCTTTCAGAGCACGAACTCTTTTGGTAACAGCTCTCCTGTTCTTCCTTGGGGTCATGAGATTCTGAGTGTTTTTGCCTTAGTTTCTCAAAGTTCCAGACTTAGCATCCAGACATATCAACTCTCTGATTGTCTTGCTATGGTGGACTGGGGGAACTCTGATCGCTTTTGATGCCTACGATTCTGCATATTAATTTAGGGCATATATTCTTTCCACTTTGGACCTGGATATCTGATAGGGATTCTGTTTCTTCTCTATCCAGCTTCCCTTGAGGGAGCTTTAAGGTCAGGCGGGGTGAAGAATCCTTCTCGGAAGCTGTTGCCGGCATCTACTTTTCCCGCTGTTTTCTTCATATCTCTTCCTCTTCTTCAAACCAGAGAATTAATCTCTAAGACTTGGGATAAGACCTGTATTCTCCAAAATCTATTGCATAGGGCTGGATGGACCTTGGTGTTTAAAACTCAAAAGTCAAAGTTTGCTTTTTATTCTTCACATCTATGCTAGAACATAAAGGGGAATTTGAAGCCTGGAGGTTATCAGGCTCTAGTGGAGGAATAATAGGGAAAGACATCAGGAAAAGGAATAAAGCGAAAGGTTATGACAAAGATGAGAAAGAATTATAGGGGGAAAAATGAAGTAATCCTTGAAAATATTTTCCCAGCACGGTTAGCAGGATGCCCTGCATGCAGAGAGATTCCTGTCCTGTATAGTCATCAAGTGGCAAATGTGTCTTGCATAATAGGAAACACACAAAAAATGTACCATTTTAATTTCCTTTTGATGAGATTGATAGATTTTAAGTGTTTCATTTCCAGTACTTGCTGAATATCGTATGATTGTGTATTAGTGTGTATGTCTTTTTTCAATTAACTTGTCAGTCTACCCTTATTTTTAGGGGATAAGAAAAGCATTTTAAATTATTCTAAATTGTTTAAATAAATGTGCTCACTGATTTGTGAAAGTCCAGGATTTGGGCTGCAGCATTTTCACCAGAATCTTTTGGGATTTGGAGAACATTTGCAAGACTTGTACAAAACAATTCTTGCTTTAATCAGTTAGATTAAGTTTAGAGAAAAAGACACTTTCTGATTTCTTTTAGATCTGAATAATGCAAGAGCCATTGGCTTTAAAGGCCTCTTTACATTGCTTGCATTTGCGAATTTTTCAGTGTTGCAACCCCTTGTACACTTTTTGGACAGGGATGATGAAAAACATCACCCATGAGGCCTTCGCCCCAGGAGGTTCTGATATGAATGCTGGACACATCCTTAGATCCCCGGATAGCTGCACCAATAGACAGGGTTCTGGTAGACCCGGGTTTACAGAGAAGCCCACGTTTAAACATCCATCTACAGCGTTGTAGGAGATGATGTTTCACTTCACTTGTCCTGTTAGCCATGTCTTTTGGTCTTGAAAGTCACATATAACAAGGGCATGAAACTGGACTAAAATCCTTTTGCATAGGGCAGAGGACATCTGTGTCTTTTGCCTGTCCAACATCCACTCTCTTTTTTTCTAATAACTTCTCACCAAAGTTGCTTTGAGGGGACCACCCTTCCTCTTTGGATGAGGTTTTGGTGGAAGTGTCAGTTAGGATACTTCCTTCCTCCTCGCCAAGAAGTAAGTGGTCCCATCCGAGCCACTCCCCAGTGGAATGACATGTAACACCAGCCATGATGAGAGCTTATGTATCACAACTGTGACATCTTGGAGATGATCCTTCCTGGTTCTCACACCTGGATCCCCATGCACATGCACAGGGCCATGTCCTTTCCCGCAAGTTTAGTTTTGTTTCAGAGACCATTGTCCATAGCATAGCTGAAACTTCCTCCCTAAGTGGCATAGCTTTGGCCAGCACTGTTGCTCTTGCTTGCAGCTAGACAGGCAAAATCAGGGCATTTAATTTGAGTAAAAGAGAGGAATAGTATTCACAAAGAGCCATTTGACTTAAGGATAGATTATCGTATATGCTTCCTAACTGAAGCATAGATTATCAGGTAAAACCTTCTGGATGAAATATGAGAGGTTTCAAATTTCCAAATCTCATGGAAGGATGCTTTGACAGAGCTCACCTGAATATAAAGGTCTTTTGACTTATTCTACACTGTGTTCTGATGCATGAACATTCACTTTGTTGGCTTTCTTTAGAAATTCCTGTGTAGAGATGTTGGCAAAATCAGGGCCTTTAATTTGAGTAAAAGAGAGGAATAGTATTCACAAAGAGCCATTTGACTTAAGTCTCACACTCTTGGAGTGTTTTTTACATTTGTATATTTTCAGTTATATTCCAATAATGCTATACATGCTTTGAGGGTGTGTGTGTGTGTGTGTGTGTGTGTGTGTGCATGTGTGTGTGCCTGTGTGTGTGTGAAATTGTAAACATTGCATTTAAAATATAGCAACATTTTCACACCTTTTTGATATTTCTTTATTAAATATTGAAGTCATATAGATTTGTCTCCCCATCTGAATGACTGGGGTTATAATCCATTAAAAAATCTTTCCAGTAGTGTGAAGGGATGGTGTGTGGGCAAATTGATATTTCTCTCATTATCATTTTAAAGAATTGGGATTTTGTTAAGCAAATAATAGTTGAAGTTCGATGACACATTATACAAGATTAACGTTGTATGAATTAGAGTCCCTGATGAGATTAGTTTTAATTAAGATCTCAAGGAAGAGAAAGTATTAAGAAGGGAGGATAGTGCAGCGAAAAGACGTGAGACTGTACTAATATCAGCTTTATTTCCAAAAGCGCTTTTTAGAAATGCCTTTAAACTCTCCTAGGATTCCACTTTAACAGAAGACAGTCATCCCGGTGTTTGTAGCAAAGTTGCAAATCCTAGTCAATTATGCAGACATGGCTTTATTGGACAATCCATATTTAATGCACCAAAAAAATGCACTTCTTTGCAGTTTATCACAGAGTGATAATGAAAACATCTGCCACCCTGGCTGGGGAGCCCCAAAGCAAATGCCTTTGAAAGTTATCTTTATGTTTTAACCAACAACGTGAGGGCAGAGTCCTGAGTCCGTGCCTTCCAGGACTCTGGTGGATGCAGGGAGCATGGAGGCTGGTGGGGCAGGCATAGGAAATGCTGTGGGCACTGATGGTTTGGCTGTGTGTCCCTACCCAAATCTCATCTCAAATTGTAATCCCCGTGTGTCAGGGGAGGGACATGGTGGGAGGTGATTAGATCATGGGGCGGATTTACCCCTTGCTGTTCTCATGATAGTAAGTGAGTTCTCACAGACATCTGATGGTTTCAAAGTGCGGCAGGTCCCCGCTTACTTGCTCTCTCCTGCTCTGCCATGGTTAAGACTAGCTTACTCCTCCTTTGCCTTCCACCATGATTGTAAGTTTCCTGAGGCCCGCCCCAAGTCATGATTCCTGTACAGCCTGAGGAACTGTGAGCCAGTTAAACCTCTTTTCTCTATAAATTACCAGGTCTCAGTCCAAACCTTCTGAATTTTCAGAAACCAGAAATCAAAAATTTTAAATGTGACACTCTTGACTTTTTTTGTTAAAGTATGATTGACACATAATAATTGTACATGTTTATGGGATACAACATGATTTGATACATGTACACATTGTATGATGATCACTTTCATTGCCTTAAACATTTATCTTTTTTTGGTGAGACAAACATCCAAAAACCTCTCTTCTAGCTACTTCAAAATATATATTATTGTGAGCACTAGTCACCCTACTATGGTGCAGCACAGCATAACTGATGCCTCCTCTAGTACTGTAGCTTTGTACCCGCTGACCAGCCCCTTCCCAGCTTTCCCTTCTCCTCCTCTCCCATCCTCTGATAGGGAGTGAAATTCTTGGCTTTTAAAAGTCAGCCAGTAAGATAATTCCATCACCATCACACAGCTCTTGTGGTCTCTGAATTCCATTCTTTACCACTCACGAATAGGCCTGTTATTTGGAAAGACTGTGATTCCGCAGTGTTGGTCCATCATAGTCTTTCACCGTATTAATGGAACCGAGAGGTCAAACCATAAGTAGATACAGAACCAACACCATTTATGATGAAAATTCTTAGAACACTAGGAATAGAAAATAACTTTCTCCATCTAATAAAGGGCATCCTCTGACAAGCCACAGGCGTCATCCTCAGTAGAGATGCACTGAATGTTTTCTATCCAGGAGAGGGAACAGGGATGGGATGCATCTTCTCCCACTCCCTTCAACATTCACTGGCTTTGCTAACCACTGCCACAGGAAGGGAGAAGGAATACAAGGCATATAGACTGGAAAAGACGCACTAACTGACTTTCTTGGCAGATGACAGAACAGTACACAGACAATTCTCAAGAATCTACAGTGCCGTGAGCCAGGTCTGCATACTCCGTGTCTTTCTTGAAGAAAGTTTCACACATTAAGAGAGAGATTCTAGGCTGGGCGCAGTGGCTCGTGCCTGCAGTCCTAGCACTTTGGGAGGCTGAGGCAGGCAGATCATTCGAGGTCAGGTGTTTGAGACCAGCTTGACCAACATGGTGAAATACCATCTCTACTAAAAGTATAAAAGAAAAATAATAATTAGCCGAGCATGGTGGCTCATACCTCTATTCCCAGCTACTTGGGAGGCTGAGGCAGGAGAATTGCTTAAACTTGGGAGGCAGAGGTTGCAGTGAGCTGAGATCATGCCACTGCACTTGAGCCTGGGTGACAGAGTGAGACTCAAATAAATACATAAAGGCGTCTTTTCACTTCATTTGTAAACAAAACATGCTAAGAATTAAGCTGTTGCCTCACCTGAATAGACACCTCTGGCTAATGACAGTTCACGAAGGTTTTACTTGTCTGAAGGTGCCTCTATGCACATGTGTGTGTGGCCTCCACACCTATAGAGAGGCAATTGTAGTTCAGCGTGGAGGCTCTGGAGCTGTGCTATGAGCTCTGGCTCTGCCACGTTCTATCTGAGGCTACATTTATGGCTGGACTTTGACTCTGATGCAGTGTGTCAGTGTGCACGTATGCAGAGTCAATTAGCATCCATCTAAGTGTGAACGTTCTTAGAAATACAATCAGTAACCATGATAACAGTTACAAACCAATCGTAGCAACTTAAGAACTGTGGATGGAGTACAGCAGCATCCCTTTCCCACCGTTCCTCTCTGCTGATCTCTCCTGTGTGATCTCCCCTCATCTGTCTCCTTAATTAGCCTTTTCTCATCAGTTCTTTCTTTAGCTCAGAGGTCCTGAACACAAATGGACGAATGGTCCAGGCAGGTGTCTGCAGTGTTTGGAGGTGCAGGTACAAAAAGTAAGGGATTTGGTGAGGGGTACAGTGAACATGAGCCCTGTTTCTCAAACCCTCTGTGGTGAAGGACTCACTTTTATTTCTTAATTTCTTGGATAGACACCTGTCCACTTCCAAAATTTTGAGCAACCCTGAAGGAGAAGGTGCTTGTCAAATCATACATATCTGCAGCCCACTGGCTCAGCAGGTGTAGGTTGTGGTTGCTCTGGGAGCCCTAGTTTTTCTTCTCTTCTTACTTTGTTTTTCCTCCATCAGGGAATTCACCCATTCCTCTTCATTCCAGAACTTTCTTTCCAGCTATATATTGAACATCTTGGTTGAAATAGTGCTCATATACTTCAAAGTCAAGAAGAACTTGTACTTTTCTATGAGCCTTGCTTCTCTTCCTCGGACGCTTTCTCTCTGTTAATATTTAAGAACATCACATGTACTCAGACAAGGTCAAAACCGTGAAGTGCTTCCTCTTTCACATCCTCCCTGTCAGTGTGTCCTCAAAGCCCATTTGGTTTACCACCACAATGAAAAACCTCCCTCCTCAGTCTCATTCTCTGTCCTCATTGCCAGGACATTCAATCAAAGCCAGTCGGTATCTTCATGCTTTTGACTCCCTCTTTTTCTCCCCCACGATCTTTCTTTCTGCAATGCGCCTGGAAAATCCTAATTCATTCTTCAGACTCAAATGCCTTTTTGTATCATTCTCTAATTCCAGCAAGCAGAGATAGCCATTGTTGCTTCTACGCCAAGGTTGTTCTGCAAACCTCCATTGCACTGCTTACCACTGTCTCAAGAATCATCCATGTATCTGAGCAATGCTAACATTTATCAAGCAGATACCATGCGCCAAGCCCTGTTACAAATGCACAGAAAACAGGGTCTTTCCTGCATGGATACTGCATCCTAATGAGGGGGAACAGACACTACCCAAATAAATAAGCAAATACGCATCACCTGTCCACGGTGATGAGTGCTAGAAAGAAGAACAAAGCAGGGAGATGAGTTCAGCTGTGTGTGTGTCTGAATGTGTGTGTGTCAAGTGTGTGTGTGTGTCTGTGTGTGTCTGTGTTGGTCTGGTGTGTGTGTCTGAGTGTGTGTTGAGTGTGTGTGAGAGTGCATGTCTGCGTGTGTGTGTCTGTGTGTGAGGGGGTGTCTGCGAGTGTGTGTGTGTCTGTGTGTGAGTGTGTATGTGTGTGTCTCAGGGTGTGTGTGTGGAGCTTTCAAATGTGTAAAAGTGAGAAACTAGCAATTGGGCAATGTCCCGAAGGAGACGTTAGAATGAGCTATGTGGACATCAAAGAAAAGTCAACTTGAGGCAGATGGAAAGGTCTAAGCTGGGCTGGCAGCTGCCTCGCCTGGGTCACTGTGAAGAGGACAGGGTGGCTGGAGGGAGGAGTGAGAAGGAGAGGGAGGAATGGGAAGGAGAGGGAGGAGTGAGAAGGAGAGCTGTTGGACAAGCGACAGGAACCGGATGGGCTCAGGACCTTGTGGACGGTTATGAGGACCTTGGCTTTTACTCTCAAGGAAGTAGAGCACCCTGGGCTCCACAAACTGACTGACCTCTTAACGATTCACTCTGGCTGCTGTGCAGAGAAGGGACTATCAGGTGAATGGGCAGGAGCAAGGTGCCCAGATGAGAGATGGGGCCAGAGAAGTAGCAGAGCAGTTGGGCAGACGTGGTGAATGTGGAGACGATAGGATTGGATGATAAATTGGACGAGGAGCGTGGGACAAAGAGAAGAGTGAATGATGGTCGCTAAGCAAGTTGGATGGGTAGAATTGCTGTCTCCTGAGTCGGGAAGGCTGGGAAAAGCAGATTCAGGAGGGGAGACAGCAGGAGTGCAGAGAAAAACTTCTTCAGGTGTGTCTCTTCACGACACTGTCGCTTCTGCAGGGTATAAAATTTTTTACCCTTATCACCAAAAACGTAAGTCTTGGGAGACCCTCGATAAAGGGTTACATAAGTGATGAAATCTCTTTCCTCTTACCAAGTGTGGCTTATGTATATAAAAAATAGCATTTCTTTATTGAGAGAGAAAAAAGTAGAACAGTAGAACATGCTTTGTTCAGTGCTACAAAGCATTCCAACCCACTGGCCACCCCCACGCCTGGCAATGCTTTTCAAGTCCTGAGCTCTCCTTTAATGTGTTTTAAATCTGGTGACATCCTCCCATCTCCTAATTTCATGACCCTGGTCCAGGATGCTGTCTTCTTACTCATCAGCCTCCTAATTGGTCCTCCCAGTTCTACCTTACAAGCCATTTGTCTCACAGCAGGAAGAATGATCTCAAATGCAAATGAAACCACATCACTCTTCAGTTTGACATCCTTGGATAACTTTTCATTGCAGTAAAGAAGAGACATAGACTCTTTACCTGTCAGGTCTTGTACACCTGGGAACTGCCCACCTTGACGCTCTGCCGACTCTCTCACTTGTTCCCTTTGCACTGGCTCATTCTCCCCGCATCGTTCAAACCTTTTGTTTCACCAAGGCCTTTCTAAGTGTTGCTTCTCTACCTGCAAAGTGGATTCATTGGCCTTTGATCATTCATTCGTAAATGTTGTTCTGGAAAGCTCATTCCTCCTTCTGGATCTCTCTTATGGTCCAGGTCCCTAGGTGAATGTCACCCTTCTAAGAGACCTCCCCAGACCTGGGCCTGAGTCACCAAAGAGTTTCTCCAGGATTCTCCTTCCAAAGGACTGGGGTGGCTCTGTTTGCATGTGGGGAAGATTGGTTTATGAATCACAGAATCAGAGACCTTAACTCTACACAGGTGAACAGTTTACATCATTTTTACTCTTTGCTAGTTGGTTCCTCTGTTTATTTATTTGCTTTTTGTTTTGTATATTTAACAAATGTCATGTTAAGTGTACCTGGTGCTGTATTTCAGAGTTATCTCAAGGCAGGAACTCAACAGGTGATATTTTTTATGGTGATACAAATAACTGGCTCTAGACAGTCCTAAGTGCCAGACCCACATGGCAACTGTTTAATGTTAATGGCCCTGTGAAGTGGGCTATCCTGTTATGAGTTCCATCTTGAAATGAAAGAAGTGAAGGAGGGAGAGATTAGTAAGAGATAGAGGGGGGTTGATTCCGTGCACTCACAGGTTAGAGGACACTTGGGGGATGGCTGGAGTGAAAGGGTGATCTGGGGGCCTGGTCATGAGAAGGTGGTTATAACCAAATGACCTGGTATGTATCACCACCCCCCCAGATCTATGATCTATGGACTTGGGGTCTTGTAACAACGACCACATCCGCATTTGCAGATGTTGACTTTGGAAGACTCACTATCACAAGGAAATATTCTAAAAATGAGCAAATACTATGAAGTAGAACATTGTCTGCCCAGCACTTCCAACCAACCTCTAAGGATTGGTTTTGAAGGGATGTTGTATAGGCATATTAGTTCTTTTTCACATTGATATAAGGAAGTAGCCAAGACTGGGTAATTTTTAAAGGAAAGAGGTTTACTTGACTCACAGTTCCACATGGCTGGGCAGGCCTCAGGAAACTTACAATCATGACAGAAGGGAAAGCAGGCGTGTCTTACATGGTAGCAGGACAGAGAGAGAGCATGTGTGTAGGGGGAACTGTCAAATGCTTGATAAAACCATCAGATTTCATGAGAATTCTCTCACTATCACGAGAACAGCATGGGGGAAACTGCCCGGATGATCCAATCACCTCCCACCTGGTCTCTCCCTGGACATGTGAGGATTATGAAGATTATAATTCAAGATGAGATTTGGGTGGGGACATAGAGCCAAACGATATCAATAGGGTTATATATTAATAATTTCCTTGCATTTGTGTCATTGCATGCTTTCTCCTAGCAGACTTTATGAATCTCCAGTTTGAGGCCTTTTCTACTCATTTGTGTTTGCTCAGGACCTAGATTAGGGTGTATTAATCTAGTGAGGTACCTGGACACAAAATTTAGGGAAGTGCTCACTCTCAAGTTTACGCAGTCCAGGGTGTGTGCCTGAGAGTGCGCTCCATAAATTTTGAGGCCTAAGCAGCTCAGTCTCACCCTAATCCCAGCCCTGTATTTGCTAGAAGCCCGGAGAGCTTAATGACACTGTGATATTGGCAGGGCTGCAGAATACACATTGTTTGTACTGAGCACTACTTTTTATAATTACTTACAGGCATATATTTGTCACAGGCTCCATTTCAGACAGTCTGCTCCAGCTGGGGGCAATATGAAATCTTCCCACACCCACTTTTGATAATTAAATAGGAATCTTTGGGGCACATGAGATTCTGGAGTGGAAACTATAACACTAATACCTTTGGTACAGAGTTGAGGAAAGTATATCCCTGTAGCGATCTCAATGTTGTAACATTTGCAATAGTAAGCAGTTGAACATTGATATTAAATATCACAGTAATAGCTAACGTTTATGTAATACTTGAAATGAGCTGCATACTGTTTTAAGGATAATGGCCATTAAAATAACTCATGCGACAGGAGCCACTGTCACCCTGTTTTACAGATGTAGAAGTTGAGGTCACTTATCCACACAGTTAGTGAGCATCTCAGACAGAATCCACACCCAGTCCCCCTCCTGAGCAAGGAGGCAACACTGTAGTTAGCTGTATGGGTTTCCTATGGCTGCTCTAACAAAATGCCATAAATGCAGTGACTTGAAACAGAACACACTTTTTTGTCTCTGACATCTCACAGAGCTAAAGTGGAAGTGTAGGCAGAGCTGTGTGTCTTCTGGAAGCTCAAGGGGAAGATCTGTTTCCTTGCCATTTTCAGCTTCTAGAGGCTGCTCCTGTTCAAAGCTCTGCTTTCATCATTATGATGTCCCCTCTTTCATCATGATGTCTTCCTCCTACTGGGGCCTCACTGATTTGAGCCCACCCTGATAATTTAGGATAATCTCACATCTCAAGATCCCTAACTTAATCACATCTGCAGAGTCACTCTCACCATGTAAGCTAACATGTTCACAGGTTTCAAGGATTAGGGCATGAACGTATTTTTTTGGTTGTAGGGGGATGTATTAGTCCATTCTCATGCTGCTAATAAAGACATACCTGAAACTGGCAAATTTATAAAGGAAAGAAGTTTAATTGACTCAGTTCAGCATGGCTGGGGAGGCCTCAGGAAACTTACAACCATGGTAGAAGGGGAAGCAAACACGTCCTTCTTCATATGGTGGCAGGAAGGAGAAGTGCTGAGCAAGAGGGGGAAAAGCCCCTTATAAAACCATCAGATCTCCTGTGAACTCACTCACTATCATGAGAACAGCAGCATGGGGGTAACTGCCACTATGGTTCAATGATCTCCCATTGGATCCCTCCCACAACACGTGGGGGTTATGGGAACTACAGTTCAAGATGAAATGTGGGTGGAGACATGGCCAAATATATCAGGGAAATATTATTCCATTTGTCACCATCATTAAGAACAAGTTGGGAATTTTCCAATACTACAGAGGCTGTGTGGACGTGGGAAGATTTTGGAAGATGCAGAGAGCAGATTTCTGAACCCAGGAGGGCAGAGGAGGTTGGGATGGAAGGCCCAGGCCATGAGGGCAGATTATTCCTTGTGGATTGGGATGTGCTTTCTAAAAACTTTCCTTGGGACCCTTACACAGTGTGATTCCCCCAGTGGATCTTCAGTCAATTTAGACAAAAGCAATGTGTTCATTTTCTCAATTTTACCAGGTCAGATTACTTGGTCTGGCTTCCCAGTGGGTTCTTATTCTGGAAGCCAGAAGGCAATTGAAATTGATGAAATTCTTGCATTCCAGTGCTGCAAAGACTTGGACTTTCATCAGTTTTAATCACAGGGATGGAGCCTATCAACAAAGTCACAGAGCTGGAAGACACTGGGTCTGTCTCAGGTGCACGCAGACAGCAATTTGTTTTAAAGAGTTCTGAGGGGTAAAGCTCACAGGCACACCAGGGACACAGACTCATGGCACACAGTGTTTGTGTTGTAAGTATCATATTTTCTGCAGCCACTCCTGGAGCAAAACTTAATTGTTTAAGAACCCAGAATGAAAATGTTTTCTGTATTGCCTACTTTTTTCAGATGGTGATATGGTTTGAATGTGTGTACTTTAATCTCATGTTGAAATGTGACTGCCAATGTTGGAGGCAGGGTCTGATGGGAGATGTGTAGATCATGGGAGTGGATCCCTCATGAATGGCTTGGCTTGTTAATGAGTTACCATGAGATCTGACTGTCAAAAAGAGTCTGGGACCTCTTCCTCTCTTGCTCTCTCTCTCACCATGTGACATGTTGGCTCCTTCTTCACCTTCCACCATGAGGAAGAGCTTCCTGAAGCCTCACCAGAAGCTGAGCAGATGCTGGTACCATACTTGCACAGCTGGCAGAACTGTGTGCCAAATAAACCTCTTTTCTTTATAAATTACCCCGTCTCAGCTATTCCTTTATGGCAATGCAAAATGGACTAACACAGATGGCTATTATTAGAACCGTTTAGTATTTGAACACTAAAACTTATTTCATTGGAAGCCGTTCTGAAGTCTCTGACACAGCACACTAAACCTTTGTGAGGACAGCACACCAACAAATCACTTAACATTCTCTTACTTGGGGTCATTATTTTGCATACTTTGTGGTATGCTAAATGTGTAGGTGTTGTTAGTTTGGGAATAAGTTATGACCCCAGTCATGGACGTGAATTCAGCTTTCCTTAAAAAGCCTCTGAAGTCAGCAGTGATTATTTGCCATTTTCTCTCAAGGATGAAACTTCAAGACTCCCTAGTCGGTGTATCAACATCTCAGACATTCAAAGCTAAAATAGCACCTTGAAGACTTTCCTCATTTTGTAAATAAGCTACGTAAGCCCCGAAGACTAGCATCACTCATGTAAAGTCTCACAGATAGGACTTAAAGTCTTACTTCCCAATTTCCAATTCAGTGACCTTTTCAAAAATCCCAGGCCTAATTGCCACAGTGGTGTGATTGTAGGGATGCCATCTTGCAGATTATATGAGTTCACAGTGAGGTCGCTTCTTCCCTTTTATTTTCTTGCCATCCAGGAAGAGAACATTCTTCACAGTTGCTGTGGTTGAGCATTGACTTATTCATATTCTTCAGTATACTATTGATTCTTTCAGAGTCTCTCAAGACCCTGTTATTTTCCTGCTACTCCTCTTTTTCTCACGAGTAGCAGGTGGTTAAGGAATGCATTTTTCTTTATTGTTCTATAATAATAGCTTCTACATATTGAAGACTAATAAACAATGTGTCAGGCATTAATTTTCATGGATTAACACGTCCAATGAAACAATCCTAGGAACCAGTTTCTGTTAATACCCATAGTTGACAGATGAGAAAACTAAAAGAGAAGTCAAGGAAAATTATCAAAATTACAGAGCAAACATGAGCTAGAGCCAAGATTTGCAGCCAGGCAGTGTAGTACCAGGGTCGATAAAATGAACTACTGCACAGTATACCCTCCTTGTGACTTGAGGCCATTTCTATTCTGTATCCCATTTCACAAGGGTGGCAGAGATGGGAGATCAGGATTTTGGTCACCCCAGTGCCTCTCTGCACCCCCAAGGCTTTGTCTCATTTCTGGGGAACATATGAAGGGTGCCAAATTGTGTCTGAGGGTGAGTGTCTGATTCCTTGTGTCATTTATCTCCATTTGCATCTTTGGAAATGTTCATCACCCCCACTCCAATCCTTGCACATTGATCTGTGCGTCTTCCTGCTAAATCATATGTCATTTTGCACAAGTTTCTTTCAGAGCTGGTGCGTATTTCAGCTGCATCCTTGCTTCTCAAGGCATGGGAGCTTCCTGGAGGTTCTCTGAGGCACTGATTGCCATTCCCGCTTGGATGTACTCTGGAGTCAAAGACAGGTCTCCTCTGCTCTCTGGTCCTGTAAAACTAACTGGGACTTTTTCCCTCCCCTTTCCTGGCTTAGTCTAGGAACAAGGCATAGGATGCCTTCCCAGGGAGTTTCCATCGAAGTCTGTCCCCTGTTTCCCCATTCCCTGTCCTGGATGCCTCACTGTCCCTCATCTGTGGAGCACTCTGTGGCTCCTTTCATTTCCTTTAGAAGCTTTTAACTAGAGAAACAAACCTTTCTTTTTCTCTCTCTCTTTTTTTTTTGAGACAGAGTTCTGCTGTTTTTGCCTAGGCTGGAGCTCACTTTAACCTCTGCCTCCTGGGTTCAAGCGATTCTCCTGCCTCAGCCTCCCGAGTAGCTGGGATTACAGGCATGCGCCACCACCCCGGCTAATTTTGTATTTTTAGTAGAGATGGGGTTTCTCCATGTTGGTCAGGCTGGTCTTGAACTTCCAACCTCAGGTGATCCGCGTGCCTCGGCCTCCCAAAGTGCTGGGATTGCAGGCGTGAGCCACCGCGCCCAGCCCCTTTTCTCTTTTCCTCCTTTGGTGACCCTTTCTGTTTTCTTGATTACAGAGTTAGTGTTCAGTGGTTATGCAAGATGAATGAGTCCTAAAGATGGGCTTGTGCACTTCAGTATTCATTAGGAGGTTAAATCTCACCTTGTGTTCTTACCACAGAAACCAAAACTTTGCATCTGTGCCCTGGATTGTGGCGATGGGATCATGGGGGTTTTCAGTGGCCCAAACTCATCAAATTGTGCATGCGAATATGTGCAGCTCTTTGTGTATCAACTGCACCTGAAGAAAGGTGTTTAAAAATACAGAGAAGAAACTCTCAGGCTGTTTTCTCTCCAGTCTGTCTTCGTGTGAGACAATAAGCATGAAATGGTATATTAATCCCATTCATATATTACTCCCCACTAGAAAATCGAGGCTGAAGGTACCAAAGGCTTATGGCCATTAAGAGAAGAGATCTCTTGATGTTTCAAAAATACTATCCTGCTACATTTGCCCTGTATGTATTTGTCCATGGGCTATGAAGTAACATCTGTCAGAATTTTAAGAAGTTGTGCCCTGCTACATGGGGAACACTTGACATCAAAGTCAATGTAGAAATTCTTCAGGAGATGACACTTGGACTGAAATGACACAAATCGTCATTTCCCCATAGCCCTCCATAAAGCCTTCTGTTGGACATAATTCAGGACCCTAAAATGTGAAAATTACATCTTTAATGTCATAATTAAATTGAAAGGCCTGAGGACACCTGAATAGTGTGTACAGTAAATCCTTGAGATTACAGACAGTGGCAGGAAAGTATAAATACATTCTTGCACCATCCACTTACTTTATCAGTGTGAGCCCTATATCATCTTATCATAGAATTACCCTACTAATTTTTAAGGAACTGAGTGGTTTTGAAGTGATTTTTTTTTTTTCAGGAGGTACAAAAAGAGTGTGTAGCACAAACCAGAAAATAATATAGTGTTCTACTCATGCTTTAATCTGCGCTTTGTAATGTTGGGTATGTGGCATCCTTGAAAGCCTTGCAATATTTTCTTCAGTCATAAATGATTAGGTTCCAATCAGTAGAACTAGTTTGTGCAAGAATATGAAAGATACTTACACCTGAGTGATTAAAATTTCCACAGCTAGTCAGATAGACATGGAGGTATATCGTGAGAAGAGAATAATATTCCCAGCAAAGACAATGACCACCTTCAGGCAAATACCTTGCATTATCCATTTAAATATATAGGGCCCAGCAACAGTACCTGGGCCATAATAACTACTAAAAGCATGGATGTTTGTTGAATGAATTGTAGACAGGTTTCTTAAGATAGAGAGACCTGACTATCTTCAAGTTTTGAACTATGAAAGTCACAAAGTTCTTCTGCACTTGTGTTTTAGTCAAAATCCTAGAAAGAAATGGACACCATCCTCCAAGGGGTGATTGAAGAGATTTTGATGATGGGGCTGATTACAATGATGTGGTCAGGGTTAAGGAAACTGACCCCAGGGTAGCAGGAGTGGTTAATAGTCACTACCATTTGGCCAACAAAGGTGGGAAAGAGAATGGGATACTGAGACCAGAAGAGAGAGGCCACATTAGGAGAGGGGCCAGTCCATGGGAGCTGCGGCCATACGTTGAAGAACATCGTTTCGGCCACAGCTGCAACTAACAAGGAGATATGATCATTAAGACCAAGGCTCATTATTTTTAGGGTTCTTTAGCATGAAAGAAGGCCCAGGAGAGAAGTAGGTACTCCTCAAGCACAATAGCACCAGAGATGTTTATTACCAACGGAGAAGGGTCAATGCCATCTTAATAGTAGAACCGGCTTGCATTTTGCTAGACGACTTTATTTGCAGAAGACCTTGTATCTCCTGCCAGCGCCTCCCACTGCCTGAACTCAGCCAGAAGCCAGAGGACAAGGAAGCCCAGTTGGCACAGTCCATGGGGACCAGGCCTCCGAGGAATGAATGTAAATGCACAGAATATCCATCTCATTCATTGGCATGCATTTACCAAGTGCAGCTTTCTAAAGCAGCAACTCACTATACCTTGCCATAAAGGAATTTCAATTAGATAGCATTATAGGCGTGACCCAGCAGTCCAGGAAATCCCATTTCTGTCCCCAGCAGAGGGTTATTCTTCTTCTATTTTGTTAGAAACAGAAGAGAAGCTGAGGTGGGTCAGCTTGCATCCATCTGTTCTTGTCCTGCCTGGTGAACCACAGGGGAGAGTTGATGTCTTCTCTGTCTTTCTGGCCGCAGCCCCCTCCATCCCTCGCCTTGCCTTGGCTGGAGGCTCATCAGTTCATCAGGAGGTGGGAATTTTTCCCACCTGGCGTCCACCCACACCTGTTTCCCTGAATGTGAACTTGGATGTGTGTTGAAGCGATTCTTGTTCTGAAAGGCTGTGCAAGAATTGAAAGCAGAGCAGGGCAGGTTGCAGGACTGGGACCTGGGAGCCAATATCCATAACCCACCCACCTCCTTACGACACCACCTAAGAGTGAGCTGGATTAGGGCAGAGGCCAGTCCTGTTCCTTTTTCCAGCTCAAAAACACTGCCCTTGGGCTGGAGCAGATGCTGATGGAGCTTTTGTCGTCATCTTAAGAGGAATGGAACAGTCTCTGGCCCCATGATTTGGGGTAAGACTATGAGAGATTCTGTGCCAAGTAAGTCTCCCTACCAGTTATGGCACCCCTCACTCCTTCTAGATCACTATACCCATGAGGACAAGTATTAATTGTCTTCTACAGATAAAGTTATCTCACAGAATGAAAGCAGGTTCTACTATTAAACGGCATTGACTCTTCTCCTTTGGTCATTAATATCTCCAGTGCTACTGTGCTCAAGGAGTATTTACTTCTGTCCTGCACCGCCTTTTGTTTTCAAGGGCCCTAAATCGCTGAGACTTGGTTTGAAAGAAAATGGGTCTGACTGAATCATTCAGGACAGCTGGCTCTGTCTCCAAGAAGAGATCTATAGATTTCCAATTTCCTCCCCCAATATACAGTGAAGTTTTGCAATGTGTCTTGCCACATGAATGTTTTCATGTCTTGCTACAGCGTGTTGGGGTTTTCTCCTTTTCTGCATCTCTGCAGTCTTTACTAAGGCTACACATCAAAGACTTGCTGTCTGTTGTTGCATTCACACAACCAGCCTCTTTTGTTTTCCTTTCCCACCCCTTCTTCCTTTTTTCCTTACTTTTCTTTGTTCTTCCTCCCTTTTCTCTCTCCTCCCTTTTCTCCCTCCTCCCTTTTCTCTCTCCTCCCTTTTTCTTCTCCCCTTCTTTCCTCCTTCTTCTCTGTCTCCTGTTTTTCCTCCTGCAACAGAGTCTGCTCTATGTATTTGGAGGAAGTGTGCACTATGGAGGCAGCTAGTGATGATTTTCATTTCATTATGCAGCAAGGAATAACATGGCCCCTTAAGCTTAGCAGGAAGATTTCTAATCTCATTGATTTTTTTCCCCTGGTATTTGGTAGAATATTATAGCAGAGACATTTAAAATAAGATTTTGAAAAATGAATGGAGGAGTCATTTAATCTCCTTAGCTTGTTCAGTAATAGCCGATCAATATGGTGCATTATTGGCTCTAGAATTGCTGTAGACTTTGTTGCGTGATGAATGATCCTTATAAATTATCAAATGGCAACAGATTTTTAATTATAATTGTATTGGTTGCAGGTGAGTCTTTGTGGCATTGCCACAATAGATACAAACCAAAGAGTTGAACCATCAGTGAAAGCATGGTGCTCATTTTCACCCAAAAAATCAGATCCTGGGCAGCTATCCTGGGCCTCTGTGAGACCACGATGAGTATTTTGAATGTTGACTTGAGATAATTTCCATTACTGCTCTTTGTATTTTATTTGCTAAAAAGTCTATATTTTGCTTATAGCAGAAGTTTCTAGGTCCTTTGCTTTTAGAGTAGATGCTGCAAATTCAGATTTTACAGGGGTCAGAGATGGTTTGTACATGAGTGAATCAGGCAGGTGCAAGATGAAAAGGACAACATCAACTGAGTGGTGCGTGGCAGTGGACACAGTTGTGAGACAATAGGGAGTGGTGTGGACAGTAGGAAACCAGAGGATGCGTACCCTTTCTAAGTGGGGCTAGGATTTGTGTCTAGCTAATTTTTTCTGCAGTGGAATGCAAGCCTGGAGATTCCATATCTTCTGATAACTCAAGAGAGAGAAGAAATTAAGGTTTCAGTGTGAAATATTTCAAGTGTTCGATCGTGTCAACTAATTAGGAAATATTAAAATACCACATGAATAAGCATTGGGAGGGCCAAGCAATACCTCTTGCACGTTAGTGGTTGTCACCTGAGGTGGGTATTTGGCAATGCATGGAGACATTTTTGGTTATCACACCTGGAGGTGGGCTGGTGGCATTTGTGAGTAGAGGTCAGTAATGCTGCTAAACATCCTACAACATCAGGACAGCCCTCCACAACACAGAATTCTCCAGTCTAAGATGCCAGTCATGCTAGGTTAAGACACCACATCTTAGGTTGACTTAATGCATGGACCACAAATATATTAATGCTCCTCTGAATATTTAGGCCTAAAACTTTTTTCTGTCTTAAGAGGTATGAATTCATTTTCATGGGAAGCAGTGAACAAGAGCATTTTTGTCTCTCCTAGAACATTTTTTTTCTTAAAATTTATATGTGGCAAATTAGAAAGTTCTTTTTCAATACTGTAAAACTTATCATTGTTTTTCTTTAAAGTAGTAATTCCTCAAGAAGCCTTGTGGCTCCGCCTTCAGCTGCCAACCTTCTGTCTCACTGGACAATGAATGACTCCTGAATTACCAGATCCCTTTTCATGTTAATTTCCTTGCAATCCCTGGAACATAGTATATTTGTTTCTGAATTATTTGACATTTTATTTTATGTGTAAAGTGCTTATAAAAATACTTGGGAAGAGTGATATTTCAGATACAAAATACATTTCTCTCCACGTGAGTTGTATTTCTATAGCCAGTAAAGTCATATTTACTTCTGTTTATGTGAAACCAACATCAAGAGAAAATAGTTCTACGTACCATAAAAAAGAAGTATCACACTGTTATAAATGAGAAATCTATAAAGAAGGAGACTTTTGTAGGGCATGTTCCTCTTTAGAGAAACAGCAATAAATGCAATTTGTTTTCAAGATTGTCTATTACCTAAAAGAAAGGAAACAATGGAAATGAAAGGAAAACACCATTATTGAGCAGATATCTGGAGACAGGCGAGATGAGGATGCCCATTCTCAGTGCAGGGAGAGGGAGGGGTAAGCAAAGTGTGTGGCATCCATGGCCCAGGTTCCGTGGCCTAGGACAGGAGACAGTGGAGGTGGGCAGATGTGCTGTAGTGGGGGTGGTCAGCATCCTGTTGCTGCCACTCATTCCTGCTTCAGCCATCTCCACCTTGCTTTATGCCTCAGGAGGATGATCTTTATAGGTCTGTAAGGACAATGGCATGCATAAATGGTTGCAAAGTCACGTATTCATGGTCAAGAGATAGAATATCCTTGATACCCTCCCCTCACCTAATTCTAGTAATCACCCCTTGTTTTCAAAGATAACTGTTATTCTGACCATACATTAGTTTTGCCAGTTTTTGAATTTTATATAAATGGTGTCTTACAGCATTTGCTCTTTTTTCTATGGCGTTTTACACTCTACGTTATTTTTAAAGAGTTTTATCTAGGCTGTTATGTCTATTTAGATCTTTGGCCTAAATTCCTGTTTTCTATTTTGTTAATAATGTGTTCTTTCATACATGTTTATTTTCATAAGTATATAGGGTCCTGCATGTTTGTTTCTAAAATATAGTATCATTTATACATATATGTTTATTGAAAATATTCCCACACCATTACATGTTTTATGCTAATGTATAATTTGAACGGCTCCCTAATATACATAAGTACTGTACTTTATTCAACAATTATATATTGGATGGGGGCCTTTTAAGTGCCAGGTGGTGTGTAGGATGCTGGGAATAAATGTTGAGCAGGACAGGTAAAGTTATTGCCCTTTCAGTATTCTGTTCCCAGATCATTAAGTAAGCAGTCATGCAATCTGTGATCAAGACTGCAATAGGGAATGTAGCATAATTTCATTAACCGGTTTTTCATTTCTCTGTAATTAAGAGGTGTCTAAACACTTGCTCTGCATTTGGTGAATTTTTTAAATTGTAATATTTTAAATATTTAACTTTTCTGAGAAAATATTATTTTCTCAGAAAATCTTTCTGGCCTTTAACTTTTAATTCTTTTTGTCGTCATACTGTAAAATGGGCAATTCCTATTTATTTCTGCATCTAATGGACGATGGAAGTAACCTTGAATCTTGATCCGTTTTGTTTCTATGATTATCAGGTTACTTGCCTTTTATATTTCCAGTTTCTTTGTTACTTGTCTTCTCATCTTTTTCTGCTGTTACCACTGAGAAACAGGATGTTTGTTTAAATTCAGAAATTTAAGTTAGGGATGCTTTCAGTGGGAGGCTACTTTTCTGTGATTAAAGAAACCACTTTCTCCAGTACTTTAGAGTTTAACCCCTTGCTTTTGTTTCCTGAAGCAATCGTATGGACTGGAATTAATTTATTAATTAATTTGTTTAATTAATTAAACAAAATTATTTCCATTTTTGTTTATATATATTTTTATTGTAATCAATGTGTCCAACTAATATAAGATCTCAGTTGGGCAAACTTGCTTTTGGTTGAATTTATGGGCTTATGGATTTGATAAAGTATTGCGTTACTCAAAGCGATGAGTAATCTAAACATCAGTTCTATAGTAATAGAAGGAATACCACACGGAACTCTGGCTAATTCCACATTGTACTGAACAAAGAGTAATCGCTATAGAAGTTTAGAGAAAAATAGGGATGGTCAGAAAGAAAAGCTTCACTGAGGAGATGGCATTTGACCTTAAAAGTAAAGTAGAATTTTGGTTAAACGAGCAGAAAGTCAACTTTGAGGAGCTAGAACACCGAAAACAATCGGGGAAGGTTCTTTTGGACATCATGGTGGCCTCTGTAAGTGCATTCTCTTTATTCACGACATCTTATACTTTCCTTAGGTCAGATACCAGGGCAGGATGAGTGGCGTGGACAAGACAGCTAATTAAGGCAATTAAGTAGCAGGTTGTTTATTCCTCCAGAGGAACAGGTACAGATCTCCCCTTGCTGGCCAATATTGTTCTTTTTCAGTCTTGAGCAACCAATGTTCTTAGTGCCAGCCTGTTTAGAGGACATCTTCTCTGACACTGGATTGCAGCTGTGGGAACGAAGGAGTCAGTGCTCCATTTCTTCATCTTCTAGTTCTTCCGTTGTACCTTGCAACGGAAGGAAGATACATCCAGACGATGGAATTCAAGCTAAATCTGACAAAGACCAGCTTGGCTGCGTCCATGGGGAGCGTGCCTCACACAGTGTGTCTAATCCATCAGCAAATCCTGTCGGCTCTGCCTTTGAAACAAACCCAGGTTACGGCCCTTTCTCATCACCTGCCCAGCGACTGTCCCAGTCCAGGGCACCATCCTGTCTCACTGGAATTATTGTGACAGTCTCCTGACTTATCTTCCTTCTTCACTTTTCTTCCCCCATCTCCACCTTGTCTCCATTTAGTAACCAGAGCAATTGTTTTCAACATGTCAGATCCCATCACTCTGGTCTAGTTATCTAATGCTACATAAACATCAGATATGTCAGGTGTGCCCAAGACGCCCATACTTTCACTCAGCTGGCTGCAATCTGGGCCTTCCTACACCCCCTCCGGTTTGATAATTCACTAGAATGAAACTAGACGAGAAATTCACTAGGCACACAACTCAGGAAATGCTGTCCCTATGATCAAAATTTTATGGTAAAGGACACAGATCAGGACCCACCAAGCCAAGAGTGTGAGGTCAGGGGGCGGGTGACACAGAGCCTCTGTCTCTCTCCCCATGGGATCCATGGCACCCAGCACAGCCATGTGTTCCCCAGATGGGATGCTCCCTGGAGCCTCCGTGTCCAGAGATTTTATTGAGGTTTCATTACAGAGGCCTGATTGATTACATCATTGGCCATGTGATTAAACTCTGTCTCCAGCCCACCCCCTATCCCCTCCCTGGATGTGGGCCTGGCCCCAAATTCCCATGCCGTAACCAAGGTCTTGGTCTTTGTGTTAGGCCATTCTCACATTGCTATAAAGAAATACCTGAAGCTAGGTAATTTATAAGAAAGATTTAATTGGCACATGGTTCTGCAGGCTGTATAGAAGGCATAACACCAGCATTTGCTTCTGGGGAGCCCTCAGGAAGCATTTATACCTCATGGAAGGGGAAGTGGGAGGGAGCAGGCATCTCACATGGAGAAAGCAGGAGCAAGACAGCAAGGTAGGGGGAGGCACCACAAACTTTTACGTGACTAGCTCTGGCCTTTTTACTTTACTCTTGTGAAGACAGCACCAAGCTCTGAGGGATCTGCCGCTATGATTCAAACGCCTCTCACCAGGCCCTACCTCCAGCATTGGGGCTGACAATTCAACCTGAGGTGTGGGTAGGGACAAATATTTAAACTATTTCAGTCATTCTGGTGACCAGTCCCCATGGTAAAGCTCTCCTGGGGCCATTAGCATAACAAAGACACTCCTATGACTCAGAAAATCCCAAAGATTTTTAGTAGCTTTGTTCCAGGAACAGGGACAAAGAACAGATACATTCTTTATAATACTGCCAGCATTGCCACATGTGGCTTCCCCATACGATCTGGGGAATGGCAAGTGGCTGGGTTGGTGGTAGCTGTGTTCCCAGGGCAAGTGTCCCGAGAGAGCAGGTGCCATTTTGACAGCCTTGGGAGTTGGTCAGCATCATTTCTACTGGAGTCTATGAATTAGAAGCAAGCCCCTAAGGCTGGCCTATACTTAATGATGGTAGCATCTGAAAACCTGTGGAGCTGTTTTAAAACCATCACAAACTCCTATACTAAAAAAAATTTCTGGCTGGGCGCGGTGGCTCACGCTTGTAATCCCAGCACTTTGGGAGGCTGAGGGGGGCGAATCACGAGGTCAGGAGATTGAGACCATTGTGGCTAACACAGTGAAACCCCGTCTCTACTAAAAATAGAAAAAATTTGCCGGGCGTGGTGGTGGGTGCCTGTAGTCCCAGCTACTTGGGAGGCTGAGGCAGGAGAATAGCGTGAACCCGGGAGGTGGAGCTTGCAGTGAGCCGAGATAGCGCCACTGCACTCCAACCTGGGTGACAGAGCGAGACTCCATCTCAAGAAAAAAAAATTTCCAGTTCCTTCAAGTCTGAAAACATTCAAATTCCTTATATCGGCCCACTGCATCTTCCATAACATGTTGCATTTCCCTCTGCTCTTCTCGCAACTTGGATCTCCTTGCTATTATTCACACACACCCAGCAGGTCTTCAGTGTCCTCTCTGGATATACCCTTGGTTCCTTCCTCCCTTATTTTGGTTTCTTCTCAAATGCCATGTCCTCTGAATGGTCACTGCTAGCCACATTGGAGAAAATAGCATCCTCTTCCCCCTGTCCACTGTACCCTCTTATCTACATTACCTGCTTTTTCTCTTTTTACAGCACTTTGAAACACCTGAGATACTCTGCATTTTTTTTTTTTTCAGTTGTCTGTCTGCCTCTGTGAGACAGTATGTTTCAAGAGGACGGTAGTCGTGTGTTTGGGTCATTGCTGAGTCTGGCGCATAGGATATTCCGTCAGTGGGTACTGAGTGAACGAATGAATGAGTGAATGGGCAGGAAGCCAAGGTGTGATTCAGACCCTATAAAGCATTACATAAACCTTCCACCGTGGACTGAGTGGGAAAGCTCTAAACCAATTGAAACAGCATCTACCCTTAGGGAGCACACCGCTGGTGTATGAGTCAGGGTTCTCTAGAGGGACAGAACTAACAGGATAGATATATATATATAAAGGGGAGTTTATTAAGGAGTATTGACTCCCACGATCACAAGGTGAGGTCCCACAGTAGGCTATCTGCTAGATGAGGAGCCAGGAAGCCAGTCCGAGCCCCAAAACCTCAAAAGTAGGGAAGCCGACCATGTAGCCTTCAGTCTGTGGTTGAAGGTCCAAGAGTCCAAAAGCTGAAGAACTTGGAGTCCGATGTTTGAGGGCAGGAAGCATCCAGCACGGGAGAAAGGTGGAGGCTGGAAGACTCAGCTAGGCCATTCCTTCCAGGTTCCTCTGCCTGTTTTTATCCTGGCCGTGCTGGCAGCTGTTAGATGGTGCCCATCAAGATTGAGGGTGGGTCTGCCTCTCCCAGTCCACTGACTCAAATGTTTATCTCTTTTGGCAGCACCCTCACAGACACACCCAGGAACAATACTTTGCATCCTTCAGTCCAATCAAGTTGTCACTCAGTATTAACCAAGATATTCAACCAGTGTGTGCTGAGTGAATGAATGAATGAGTAAATGAGTTGTGATTCAGACCTTACAAAGTCTTATATAAACCTTCTACCATGGTCCGAGTGATTGACGGTTTATATAAAGCTCTTCACCAACGGAAACAGCATCTACCCTCAAGGAGCGCACCCCTGGACTGGGGATTTGTAAATGCATAATTACAATGGCAGAGTATATTTATAATAGAAATTGGAGATATCCTGGAGGTACATACAAATTACTAACAGCATTAAAATAAAGTGTACAAAAAAGACAAACTATAAACAATTCATTGTCACTTCCTTTGTCCAAATTAGACTTTGGGCTCCTCAGAGAAAGGAAGGACATGACTGAGAGAGTAGGAGGGAAAAATATGACATTTCTTAATTATTACATGCATCTGTCCATATAAGGGACCATCTGAGCAGGCTTAGTGTGAGCAACAAGGCTGTTTATTCACTAGGGTGCAAGGGGTCTGAGTCTGAGAGAGGAGTCAGTGAAAGGTAGTTGGCTTATCATTGGTTCTTAAAGTTTTGGGATAGGCGGTGGAGTTAGGAGCAATTTTTTGCAGGCAGGGGATGGATGTTAGAAAGTACATTCTCAAGGGTGGGGAGGATGTTACAAAGTATATTCACAAGGACAGGGAATATCACAAAGTACATTATCACAAGGGCGGGGGAAGGTCACAATGGCTTGACCATGGTGCAGCCAGCTCAGAAGACCTTACATTAATGTTTTGGCTTCCAAAGCGTCAGGTTCTGGTGATTAAAACTATTTAAAATAATTTGAATGGCAATTTTGATCATATACAGCATTCACTATACACCCTAACCAACTTCCTTGTAAACTGTAACACAACTCAAAGTCATAGTCAGAAAAACATAAACACTTTATGCCAGTAGAAAGATAAGCATTACGGAGGAGGGAATTGTGGAGCTGGGTTTTGAAGTATGACTAGGAGTTTTTCAGGCAGATGTTGGAGACTCAGAGCTGGAAAAAAAATTGCAATCTTTGACAGGAAAGAAAAAAGCGTATTTCAGTATGGCTAAACCAGTGTTTTTTCATCTGGGAGTGATTTTGCTTTCCGGGGGCAATGTCTGGAGACATTTTTATTGTCATGACTGGGGTGCTACTAATGTGTATTGATGAGAGGCCAAAGACGATGCTAAGTTTCCTATAATGCATAGAACAGTCCTCTCACACCAAATAATTATCTGGTCAAAATGTCAGTAGAGTCAAGGTTGAGAAACCCTGGACTGAGTTATTAAGCATATACAAGGGAATAGAACTGTATTATATTAAGTGTTTTTGCAAATGACTGTATGGTTCAGAGATTTTTTTTAAATGCCTGTGGTGGAAAACAGGTAATACAAATGAGGCATAAGGGCTGGGTAGAGACTGTGGAAAACTAGTGAGTTCATGCGCTCAAGGGTGCTATTCTGTTGATTTTTGCAATATGGAAATGGATTGACAGATTTAACAAATCTTGAAATGTTTTAAATGAAAGCTTAAGTCAAGATTTTTACATAAAATCTTTTGTTTTATAAATACTGGCATTAAAAATGAATTATAAATTTAAATAACTCCCTGCAAAGTCAGATAAAACAAGCTTTGGAGCCAGATTCAGCTCAGGGGCCTTCAGCTGGTAATATCTGCTGTGGGCAATGAGGACATTGTGAAAAGGGAGTACCATGAAGACCCGAGGGGCTGCCACAATCTACCTGGGTTTCCTCCTAAGCACTGAGTTTTGGCAATGTCTGTTTCCTCCTGGGATGGCCAAGAACCAGGGCTGCATTTTTCCCTCTTCACAACTATAGAAGCCCTTTTACCAGGTGAAGGAAACCCTGAGGTTTAATCATTAGAATGTAAGGCAAAAAAGGATTTGAAGTGAAATGTTTTTCCTTCCACATGGCCAGAGCCTGAACCTGGGGAAACAGAATTTACTCCAAAAATTAAAGGAGCCATTACTGCTCAGCTCTTAGAAATTCGAAATGAGACTCATGCCCTGCAGGCTGTGGTTTTGTTCATATTCCCCAGTTCCTTACTGCGTTTTGCTGTGTGGTCAGGAGTTCTCAAAAGAGAAAGTGGCTGTTTGTTCTAGAAGAAAGAATTTCCAGGCAAAACTGAGTGGACACCCCATTAATTATAATTACTCATATTAAGGAGTGAAAATATGCTGTTCTCACTCAGAAACAAAATGTGTTGGCAAATGAATTTGGAAACAAGAAAAATATGTCAGATGTGAATTTTTGTCATTGATAAGGCATTAAATAAAATACAGTTTATTTTATTTCTGTCCTGATTTTAAGGAACTTTCTGTGCTGATGGATTTCACCCCTGATTTATTATCCTATTGCATTCTTTATATTCAGTGTCTATATTCTGTTTTATGATGGATGTTTTATGATGTGAGACACTCTTGAGAGACCCTCCTGCTCCCCACACCCAGTACCGCCAAAGGGGTGTCCATCCTTCTAGCTTCTCACTCTTTTTAAAAATAGTTTTTAACATGCAATACAAAGAGATGCAAAAATAGAGACAACATAATGGACCTAGTAGAGAAATGCTGGCAAGCTGGATACAGCCGGTGATCAGAAAAGAACATAATTTCCTGATTGAAAAGGATGGTAGTGGGAGGGTAGGGAGATTGTATAAACGTATGCAGGGTTAGCTGTCTGCAATGTTAATAGGGGTCTCTTTTTTTCCTTGCTTTTGCTCAGGAAGCTTAGCATTTTTTTTCATCATTCAAAATATATGTAAGGCTTTTAAGGCTGCTATTTCACATTTTCTTCCAGTGATACCTATTAATCCACCCACACTTAACATTCCACATTTGAATCATTCATTTGACTGCAAATCACCTCAGGAAAAAAGTTGTCATGCTGGGTAACTGGATCTTAGCAATGAAAGTCATCAGGAAGCTCATGGGAGCGGGAGGAGAGACCCACTGTTCTTTCCAGCTCTCTCTCTCGCCCTTTCTCTGACCTGGGATATATGCCCTTTCTTCCTTTCTTTTTAGGGTTAATTTTGGTCATTTCTATGGTTTGAATATTTTCTAGGAAATTCATGTCGAATTTTGTGACAGCATTAAGAGGTAGGACCTTTAAGAGGTGATTAGATAATGAGGGCCCTGCCTTCATGAATGCATTGATACCATTATCGTGGAAGTGGGTTAGTTATCTTGGGAATGGCCTCCTTACAGAAGGACGAAGTTCAGCCCTCATTTTTCTCTCCACCTTGGTGCTCCCTTGCCCTTCCACCATGTTTTGACAGAGCACAGAGGTCCTGGCAGGATGCCAGCGCCATGCTCTTGAACTTCCCAACCTCCAGAACCATGAGCCGTATAAACTTCTATTCTTACAAACTCCCAGCGTATGGTATTCTGTTATGGCAGCAGAAAATGGACTAAGACATTTGACAAGTCACCAACATAGGGACAATCACGCATCAAAGTAAAAAATCTAGAATGGAACTTTGGAGATCATCTAATTCATGGCTATCCGTCCTAACTAGGCTTTAGAATCACCTGGGAATTTTTTAAACTTCTGATGTTTGGACCACGCCCATAGCAAATAAATCCACACTGAGGCAGGGAGGCACTAGTATTTCTTTATAACTGCCCAGCACACAGCCACAGTGGAGTATCCCTGCTATAGCTCACTCCTCTCACTTGATAGACAGGGATACTGCTATTCAGGGTCGGAGTTGGGAACAGAACTCCTATTCCTAGGCAGGTGTATCAGCTAAGAGAGCTTCTCAGACCTGCTTCTGTGAATTTGCTACAGTTGGCGACTTATCCCCCCAGGGCTCCATGCTAACTCTTGTTACTGGTTGTTCTCACTTGGATTCATTACTACAGTTGCCACCTAACTGTGCTCCCCACTTTACCCTCACCTCTCTATCTACCGTCCTGCACACAGCAGCAAGACAGCCTTTCACGTCATAAATTCAATTCCTTCACTCTCTGGCTCTATAATCACATGTAGATTAAAGTCCAGCATCTTCACTATGGTCCACAGACACTTTGTGATCTGGCCCATGACCATGTCTCTGACCCCATCTCTCCCTCTTCTTTTCCCTCCACACACATTCTCTTTTTACCATGCCTTTCATGAGCTGAGGCTGTTCCTGCCTCAGGACCTTTGCTCTTGCTGTTCCCCTAATCCAAAGGCACTTCCTTCTGTATTTGCATGGCCACCTCCTAGCTTTCTCTGGGTCTTTTTTCAAATGTTATCTCCTCAGGGACGCTGTGTCCAGGGTCCCACGTCCACCTTTAGCCTTGGGGATTTATTGGAAGGACTCACGGGGCTGTACTCATGGCTGTGATTTATTACAGTGAAAGGGTTTAAGCCTAGTCAGCAAGGGGAAAAGGTGCATGGGGGATCCATGAGAAACCAGGCCCAAGCTCCCAAGAGTCTCTTCCCATGGAGCCACACAGGAGGACTTTAATTCCTCCAGCAATGAGTTCAGACAGCAGCTGGGAAGTGTTGTCTATCAGGGAAGCTCATCAGAGGCTCAGTACTCAAAGTTTTTACTGGGGACTGGTGACATGCATACCCTCTACCTGGTAAGTACCAAAATTCCAGACTCTGAGAAGGAAAGCACGTGTCTGGACATGCATCTGCTTAGTAAATATTGTGCCAAAAGACTATGCACATTGAAAACCACTATTATCATTTAGGGAAAGTCTTTTATTAATGTAGAAAACTGCTTATCAGCCAGGTTCCCAGACGTCAGCCAAGGGCCAACCTCGCAAGGAGCCTTTCCAAGGAAAGGAGTCTCTGATCTGCTGTGTTAACTTTTCTGCACAGGTGCCCGCCTTATCCATTGGAAATAAAATAGTGGTTCTCCATTTCTCTTTATCTCCCCAAATCTTGTCCTTACCACTCTTACTATTGCCTATTATATGTGCTTGTGTGTATGTGTGCCTGTGTTTATACATATATTGGTACACATATGTACACTGTAAAATTATTTTCCTTGTAACACTTTCTCTACAGTGTAAGTCCCATGAAGGTGAGGGCTGAGTTTGCTTGTTGCTATATTCCCAACACGTAGCACTTAATAGATAGGCCAAGGCCAGCTTATCCTAGCATGAGAGCCAACTGTGTGCCTCTCCTGCCAAATCCAAGTTCAGTGGCATCCCCAGTGTTGACTGAAACAAGTCACAGTGATGATATTTACACCACAGAACTTGGAAAATGCTACAAATAAGTGAGCTTTTGTTTTTTATTTTTTGTGATAAGCCAGATAACACGCTTATTAGCACACTATCTGTAGGCATATACAAATACATATTGAATGATAGGCTCCTTGTACCATTATTTACTTTGTTTCCTTAAGTTGACTTCTTAACCGTAATGAGCTTATTCAAGGATACTTGCACCTTTACACCACAGTAAATGAAAAGCCATGTCGCTTACCAATGATTCATATCTAATCATGGTTGGTTCCACAGAAACATTCAGGGACCCAGGCTGATGAAACCTCCACTGTCCTGGGCACAGTTATCTCAAATGTGGCTTCTGCGCTTAGTGGAGTAGGGAAAAGACAACCAGAGGGTGGCCCAGGGACTCTGTGGCCAGGCCTGGAAGTAGTTTCTATCACTTTCGTCAATATCTCATTGATTAGAAGCGAGGCACATGATCCCCCACCTAGCTGGAGGGGAAACTCCACAATGCTATCTTCCCATGTGCCTAGCTGTGTAATTTCCTATTGCTGCTGTAAGAAATTGCCGCAAATTTAGTAGCTTAAAACAGCACAAGGCCAGGCACGGCAGTGGCTCACACCTGTAATCCCGGTACTTTGGAAGGCGAAGGCGGGCAGATCACCTGAGGTCAGGAGTTCCAGAGCAGCCTGGCCAACATGGCGAAACCCCATCTCTACTAAAAGTACAAAAATTAGTCAGGCACAGTGGTGACAGGCACCTGTAATCCCAGCTACTCAGGAGGCTGAGGCAGGAGAATCGCTTGAACCCAGGAGGCGGGAGTTGCCATGAGCCAAGATCACGCCACTGCACTCCCGCCTGGGCGACAAGAGTGAGACTCTGTCTCAAAAAGCAAAAGCAAAAACAAAACACGAAACAACAAAAAACCCCCAGCACAAATGTATTACCTTATAAAGTTCTGCAAGCCAAAAGTCCGAAGCCACTCTCCCTGGGATAAAGTAAAGGTATCATATGGATTTTGTCTTTCTGGCATCTTTAGGGGAGAAGCCGTTCCCTTTTTTTTCCAGCCTTTAAAGCCACCCACGTTCTGTGTCTCCTGATCCTTTCTTCCATCTTCAGTACCTGTAGTATTCATCTTCAGATCTCTCTCATGGGATGGGATTCCTACCTTCGTCATCAAGGATCGTTACACCACAGTAAACGAAGAGCAGTGCTGCTTGCTCAAGGTGCATATCTAATCAGGGTCAACTCCATAGGAACATTCAGGGACCCAGGCTGATGAAGCCTCCACTGTCTCGAGCACAGTCATCTCAAATGTGCCTTCTACTCAAATGTGGCATCTCCTCCTTTGACTCCGACTTTCCTGTCTCCTTCTTATAAAGACCTGGTGATGTTATTGGACCCACCCGATAACACAGAGTAATCTCCCCCATCTTAACATCATCAGAGCGGCAAAGTTCCATTTCAGGGGTAAGTGACATAGTCCTGGGTTTTGGAATTCTTTAGAATATGGACATCTTGGTAGTGGAGGGCAGGCGTTATGCAGCTTGGCACACTTGGAAAAGGAAAACCACACTGTATTTTGTGTCTCTGTCTACCTTTGTCATCAAGGGATGGTAACTCCTTTGTGCTGGTTCCTGGCATGGACAGAACGGACTGCAGCTTCAGTGAAAGGACTACTTCAAGAGACGAGATGTAGACAGGATTAAAGAAGAGAAGAAGGACTGTGAGGTGTCCAGAGGCCAGCAACAAGGGAGGCTGTTATCAGCCCTGCGAGCAAAGGTGGGGACAAGGTCAGGGA
Source organism: Trachypithecus francoisi (assembly GCF_009764315.1). Taxonomy (NCBI): domain Eukaryota; kingdom Metazoa; phylum Chordata; class Mammalia; order Primates; family Cercopithecidae; genus Trachypithecus; species Trachypithecus francoisi. The sequence goes on from NW_022681456.1 coordinate 3,469,320, forward strand.
GCTGCATCACGGACCCCGGTGAGGACAGAGCCGTGGAGGAAGGACTGTTGGCAGCAGCTGAAAGTACCGGGGTCTGCGATGGTGGCCAAAACCTCAGGAGGGAAGAGAAATACCCAACCTCTTTGTCCCCTAGTCCTGTGACAGCCTGCTGGTTCCTCTCATTGGCCAAACCCCACCGGAAGCCAGAGAGCAAAGGGCCTGGGTGATGCATCAATAGAGGACGGCTTCCTGGGTGCAGAACAGGGCAGCGGAGGGGCAGAGAGAGCATCTGCATGGATGGACAGAGTGACCAACACGGTCACTGAAAACCAGTCCGAGAACGCAGAGGTACGAAAGAGCTGGCTGCTCTTGTCTAGACAAAATGTCGAGCTTCTCCATCTTCTGTTAAATGAAAGATTAGCAAATGTCGGGAAGCATTAAAAACATATTAGCACAAAACTGTAACATTCTCCTAGACTTAAACAGAGTGATGGAAAAGTAATTGAAAAGGGATTTTTATTTCCTGCCAGTCCACGTTAAGCCGTTTCCAGAGACCACTTAAATTCTTCTTACTTGCCTGACGCAGAGGGTCATTGGAAATAGCAAGGATTGGCCAAGCACAGTGGCTCACACCTGTAATCCCAGCACTTTGGGAGGCTGAGGTGTGCGGATCACTTGAGGTCAGGAGTTCAGGACTAGCCTGACCAACATGGTGAAATCCTATCTCTTCTAAAAATACAAAAAAATTTAGCTGGATGTGGTGGCACATGCCTGTGGTCTCAGATACCCGGGAGGCTGAGGCAGGAGAATCTCTTGAATCTGAGAGGCGGAGGTTTCAGGGAACTGAGATCACACCACTGCACTCCAGCCTGGGTGACAGAGCAAGACCCGGTCTCAAAAAAGGAGCCAGGATTGATGAAAACAACCAGGAATATGGTCGTCACTCCGGTTCTCCAGCAGGACCATGATTCACAGAGCCACAGTCCTCACCCCGGGGACCCAGTAGGTTTGACATTGAGAAAGACCGACTGAGTTACACCTAACTCAACGGGGAGAAGCAGCTTAGGTCCATGTTCTGGTGTCCAGAATCCCAATCCAGAGACAGAGGACCAGGCCTTTCCCTAATCTCCAGATGTTCAGTGTTCTTCGCCTTCTCCCATCTTAGAATTCCAGTGCTGGGGGTAGATTTGGAAAAGCCTTGGGAATTTCACACCGATGTGACGGGGGCTTGCAGCAGGCCAAGGCTGGTGTGGCACCAGCTGGGGGAAGAGTGACAGGCAGTCGGCATTTCGTCTTCTACCGGAGGCACAGCCACGAGCCAGTGGCTCCCTCGGCCCCACCCGGATGGGCTCTGACAACAGATGGTGCGTCTGCAGCAGCCTGCGCTTCAGGGATCCCACAGTTTCTCATTGGAAAGGAGGAGTTAGGAAACTAACGGCTTATTGATAGGGGAGAGGGGAAAATTGATAAGATTAGTTACAGGAAAAGCAGTGTGGGACCTAAGTAGGTTTTCTGTCATGTGGGTTCTCGGGCACTCCATCTCCAACACACCCACCATGAAGCTGGCCACAGCAGCGAGGCAGGGAACTGCAAAATGACTGAAATTAAGTTTACTCCATGCTGCAGGATTAAAATTTACATGGGCAATTAAGTTGTGGTTATACACAAATTAAGAAGATTGGGTTTCCTGGGACCCATATCTGAGAAGTAAGCTTTATATCTTCTACATAGGAGGATGGCCGACTGGCTGGCGATGTGCGGGAGAGCCGGCTTGGAAGCTGGCTGGCTGGATGTGCTCTGTAATGGGATGGATTTGCTGGGGTCGGTTCTCTGGGATTAGGCCCATGGGTGATACCCCCAGGACTCTGTTGTGAGGGTCCGTACATGCGAGATCCCCACGGGGCAGAGCTTCTGCATATCTGCCTCCCATGCTCCCATGGTCATCTGTCACTGAAGCCCCCAGCAGGCAGTCCTGGACCCAGGTTCTCAGAGGAGATCAATGGGAAGGCCCAGGGAGAGGACGGGCTCGGCGAGACCACTCACCTAGGGCATCAGCAGCACATCCTCTGCCCACTGGCCCCACCCAGGTGACCCCAGGAGCTAGTTTCAGGGACCTGCTAGCATTGGTAAGACCTCCCCTTTCTGGGCAGGACTATAATTAGTTTCTTATTTGTATCACCACAGTGTTGGTATTTCTGGGCACCAAGAGAAAGACACTGTGAAGGCATCCCACCCTTCTTTTGCATCCCATAAAATTCAAAGCACATCCAGGTAGGACTCCCTTGTGGTTGGATTCCTTGGTGGACAGGCAGTCCTGGGCGTGGATCTGATGACTTGGTGATGAGAGGGAACACCAGGCCAGCCTCCTGAAGTCACAAGTGGGTATCCTTTGCAATGGTACAAGTAGGATGAAAACACATGTGCCCACCTTCCCTGATGGCCCTGTGTCCCTGAACTCTACCCCTTTACTCCTTTACTCAGTTATCACCCTCAAAAACACCTCCCCAATACCTATCCTAACTGAATGCCAATGTCCAGCTCAAATGCCACGTCCTCAGAGGACTTCTCTGCACCTGTGGTCCCTCCACAGGCAGTTGCGGCCCCATCTTCCCCTGCAGTGATTCCTCACCTCTGAATCCATGACCTGACTGTCAGCTCCTGGAGGGTGGCGCGCATGGTGAGGAATGCCTTTCTACCTCCTTCAGCCGGGTAGAGCGCCTTCCCTGAGGCTGGGAGATCACTCAGTTCATCTCTGTTAGAGGAGTTGATTATTGATTTATAGGTGATTAATGATGATTGATCATTGATGTGCTGATTATCACCTCTGTGGAATCCCAGATCTAGAAGTGAGAAAGCATCACAGTACTCTGTTAAGCAGATTCTGTTCATTGCTGGCAGAAATTCAGAGAGGATGACTAGGGAGATGTGTCTGGAGTGGAGGTCTAGTGTAGGAGGCACATCTGCAGCCCTGTTTCTGTAAACCAGCTTGTGCCAACGTCTTCCTAGAGGGCACAGCCATGGCACTGTCATCATTTCAGAGCAAGCAAAGGTAACCTCTGTATCTTAACATTCACAAAATGATGAACAGGCTGCCTTTGAAAGTAATTCAGTCAGAATAATCTTTCAACTTTTTAAGACTTTGGCAAATTGTTGGCATTACTTATGCTCATTTTTTCCCAGTATTTGCTGAAGAAAATGCTGCAACCAAGCAATGCCGGGCAGGTTCTAGAATCCTTAAGTGAGGGAGTGCCAATGTTGAATGTTTAGGAATCAGTCCGAATGGGAATGTTCTTCCTCTCCACGAATTTCTTGCGTAGTGACTGAAAGGTAGAGGGTATAAGAATAACACATTTTCTGGTCCATCCACGCGAGTCACTAGGAATGTTGCTGCATCACTCCAATATTTTATTTTAATTTAGAACTTTGCTGTAATTAGCCTGACACCAGGGAAGGACACCGTTCCTGTGTGCAAGGTTTTATTGAAACCATGATTCTAAAGAATGGTGTGATGCATGTCTGACATGGATCCCTTCCACATTTAGGGCAACTCCAAGGCTTGGTTCTATCAGAACATTTACTGTACTCTTGATCTTGAGTCTTTTATGGCCCACTTGAGATTTTTTATTTTAAAGTGGAATAAGACACCCAGATCACTCATTATAAAATTTGAATGGTAAATTCCAGCCGTTAAATAGCTTTGAAGAAGTCAGTAAACAAACAAGTAAGCCACAAAAGCCCTATTTTTAAGAGACTCTCATAAGCTTAGAACCAGATATTTCCTTTGTCAGGGTGAAATAAAGTTGTCACAGAGAGGCATAACGTTTCATCAAAAGTTTAAGGTGATGATGGTTACTGTTTAAAGCAAATTCTTCACTGCAGAGCTGCAGGCTCTGAAATAGGCACTTTCTGGTCGAATAGCTAATTTACTGACTCATTTTCAAAGTGTTTCAGCTACCTGATGTTTATGGAATTCAGCACTTACAGAAGGGTTTTCCATATGGGAAACAATTGGCTATTTCTCAAGGCCAGAAATGTGTCCTGTGTGGTTCAGTGTCTCCCGGGAAAAATAAACACGGTTTTCCTGCATCTGTCGCTCATATGAATTCAGACCTTTACAGACAGGAGCTACTGAAAGATAAATCATTTTGTTATTGTGCTGTACAAGCACAGCATGCCTCTAGTTCTGTTGTATTTAGAGTCTAGAACATTTTTTTTCCATTCAAGGAAATGTATTTTTATATTCTTGAGCTGAATTAGATGGAACAATTTTTCACCTCTTTATTTTTTTTAGGTTACATCTAGAGTATGCAGGCAGCTTTGGGTGGGGTTTTTTTGTTTTGTTTTGTTCTGTTTTGTTTTTGAGACAGGGTCTCACTCTGTCACCCAGGCTATACTGTAGTTCTGCGATCTCGGCTCACTGCAACCACCACCTCCTGGGCTCAAGCGATTCTCCCACTCAGCCTCCCATGTAGCTGGAACCACAGGTATAGGAATGCGCCACCACATCCAGCTTTCTTTCTTATTTTTTTTCTTTTTTCTTTTTTTTTTTTGGAGAGAGGAGGTCTCGCCATGTTTCCCAGGCTGGTCTCAAACTCTTGGGATCAAGCGATCTGTCTGCCTTGGCTTCCCAGGGTGCTGGGATTACAGGCAAGAACCCCCATGCCCAGCCCTCAGGTGGCCTTCATATTAAGATAGATGATCATTTCTGAAAATATTAATATTAATAGTATACTAACTAAAATGTATTGAGTATCACATGGAATAACTTGTATAATTCTTCCAACAACTGTGTGAGGCAGCTACTGTTGTTATCCCCATATTATAAATGAAGAAATTGAGGATAAAAATGATTAAATGATTTGCCCAAGCTACAAGGCTAGCAAGAGGGAAAGCCGGCAAATGGCTGTGCTGGGATATCGTTTTTTTACCCTATAAAATGAGGATAATAAAACACCACAATATTATGGTGAGCACTGAACAACATAATAAATCAAAGTGTCTGACATTTGCAAAAACACAGGAAAGCTTTCACGGTAACATGGGCACCAGACGTCAGTGTTTTGTTAGGCGTCAGCTCGTTCCTCCACCTCCTGGGGGGAGCCCCCTTCGCCCTCCCTCCCACCTCGGTCCAGGGACATGGGTGAGACTTAGTCCATCCCCAGGGTCAGGTGGGCATGTGACCCAGCCTGCGTGACCCGTCCTGGCCACTTGGCCCATTCCATCTCCCTGACCACTGCAGTTGGCTTCATGATGCGCACAGGACCCAGTTTGGGCTAATGATCATCAGCCCCCAGATCTGAATCTCTTCCAGGAAAGAAGCCTTCGTTTTCGCTGGACTTGTCCTTGGCAGGGGTAGGAGATCAACCTGGAGCTGCTCAGGGGCCCTAGCAGGAGTGAGCTACCCTCCTAAGAAATGCATTGATTTTGAAGGCAACAGCCTCAAGAGATGGCATTGCTAGAGTTCTTGGATCCTAAGTTTTGATACCTCTGGGTTTTTTAGATTTTGATAAAACCTAAAATTTTATTAAATATTTTATTTTATCAAATATGTTAACTATTTTATTAAATATTTTAATATAATAAAGTATTAAAATTTTAAAAATTGTTTATTTTTCCAGGGAGACATTGAATCACACTGGACACAGTTCTGTGGGCCTTGAGAAATATCCAGTTGTTTCCCATATGGAAATATTTATTAAATATTTTATCAAAATGTGATTTTATTAAATATATTAAATATTTTATTAAATGTTAAATATTTTTGTTAATTTTATTAAATAAATTTCTAATTTTGTTTACATTGCTTAGCTTTTCTGCCAGTTTTTACCCAAAAAAAGGCAAACGAGAAAGCAACATATATGAAATACTTGGGATATCATTTCCGTGTAACTTCAGTGCAGATTGTAAAGAGACACATGAAGAATCCATGTGTCAAATCTGAAGAGGGCTACAAGGTAATCGATTGGGAAGCACAGAATGACGATGTCACATCACCTAAGAAGCAAAACACACCCTTCTTTTTAGAATGCAGATTAAATTTCTTCATCTGTACGCAGAGAAATGGCCTTCCGGGATTAAGATGGCTATGCTTCCCTCGCAGGGCTGTCATGTACCGTTGTTCAGGTTGTGAATGCCTCAGGTGTGCTTTGTGCTGGTGGAGTTGAAGGCCAGTCTCCATTCTGGTCACTGAGCTGTGCTGGTCACCATGAGACTGCACTGGCCTGGATACAAGGACACTCCTAATCAACACAAAGGTGTGTTGCGTGTTAGCTGCGGGCCTGGCACAACTCCACCTCAGAGTTGGCCTGCACCATTTCTACCTGCAGATACTAAATGTCTTTCTCCACAAATGCCTATGACCATGAAGATGGGTGCCACTGTTTGTTTCTAGTTGTCTTCTAGATTCGTTTTCTATTGGTTCTGTAGCAAATCACCACAAACTTTGTGGTTTAACCCAACACACATTTTTTATCTTACAGCTTTGTGGGTCCCGGCTCCACTCCTACCTCGCTCTTCCACTCTTAACCACCCTTGCAGATTACAATGAGCCCACCTAGATAATCCAGGATAATCCTCTTGTTTTATTTTCCTGACTTAATCCTATCTGCATGGTCCCCTTTGCCATGCAAGGTAACTTACTCACAGGTTCCTGGGATTAGGACATAGACATCTTTGAGGGACCATTGTTCTACCTACCACTCTACTCTTAGGAAATCTGGTCAATGATATTAGGATTCATTTTGGCGCTTCTAATTTCTGGGCTAAATTAAGTGCACCTTGTAGCTCAGCCATGGTTTCCAAAGAGATGCATGTTCTAATTTAACTGCTTGTTCAGAGAGGTTGCCTTGACCCTCACAGGCGTTCCCACATGTTCTCTGGACTTCTGAAGCCCTTTTTACAGGCTGTTTGGTGATGGGAACCTCGTTGACCTTTCCAAGGAACTGAGCCAGAGCATGTGCCTGAGCAGATCTGATCGATTATGGGGGACTCCCTTGCATACAGGAGATTGGACCATTTCCCAGGTGGCATTGTTTTCCTTCTGTCCAAGTTTCATCTCTTTAAAATTGCACTCAAACCACACTTCAGACTACAAGTCTGAAGCTACTCAGAATAGAAAAGCAGTTCCTGAAATTACCCCAGACGCTGCCTTTGTCTGGAATTAGGAGACTTTAGGACAATGCCCATGAAAAAGTGAGATTTAACTACCACTTGGTACCTGGACACTTACTGGTCCAGTTTTTCAGAGAAGGACTTTCGTTTAGGTTGATCGTCTATCGCCTCCTGCAATTGCTGGCCTCATGACTCTGCATGATGATGTGTGTGGCCTTAACTACAGATCCCTGATGTGCCCCAGTGGGTAATTCAGTGGGCAGCAGGCATGTCTGGCAGGAGAGAACGGAGTGAGACTCCTAGCATCATAGCCTCACAGGCTTGGACACTCGAAGATGCCACCAGCATCTCCTCTTTCTCTTTGCTAAAAGACGATTTTCACAAAAAGGTAAAATCATGAACTCATATAGATATAAATAAGCATACATGAACATTGTTGTTTAACTCATTAATTGAGGACATCAGGCAGATGTTATACCCTATTCAAAGGAGAAGTCGAAGAGGCACAGATTTCCGTGGAGAAAAGGAACGTTGAATTGCACGTGTGCAGGTTGATCCCACTCTGTACAGGTGGGTTATTCCTGTACCAGATAGAAATGATTTGCATGACTAGGAGCAAGAATCATTTTGAATTTGTATCAGTTATCTACAGTCTTAAAATAACTTCCATACAATCAGAACTGGAAAACCTAGAAAGGTGTGCATCATTTTTCACTGAAGCACAGATTTTTCCTTCATTCTCTCCTGGTAAATAAACTCTCCTCTGAACCACCCGTGAAACGATAGACACCTCTGACCTTTTCCTGATGCTGAGTTGGTCTTGGACCTCAGCATGAACTTGGCCTGGGGAAGGTAGCTACTTGCTATCATTTCTGTTTTGTGGTTTGTTCCTTTGTCTCTCCTCCTGCTCACGCTCCTCTTCCTCCTCCCCTTTCCTTTCTCTCTCTCTCTCTTTTACATTCATTCAGGAACTGTGGCATATTGATTGCATCCCTCAAAATGACTTTGCCCTCAGAAAATGGAGAAGGAAAAAAGTTGTTTTGTGGATTTCTTTAGGCTGTTAAATCCCTAAACAAATTAAACATTAATATAAGCCATTTTTAAAAAATTATGAGATGTAACACTCTACTAGTTTTAATATAAAGCAGCTTAATGAAGTTCTTTCACTGCATACCTGATGGGGTGCCTGATGGGGGTGAGGACGGGGAACGGCTTACGCATTGTTAGGCTAGAGACAAGGTAAAGTCAGCGCTCTGTGTCCAAACTGCACCCTCCTCACTAGACTTTGTCTTGATGGGCTTTCAGGGGGATTCCGTGTTGATGACATTCCCAAGGACAGGCCTGTGGGCTGCTGACCGTGAGACAGAGCTCTGAGTTATTGTCTTCAATGTCTGTTCCTTTATCCATTCATTTCTAAAATTTATTTCCCAGATTTATTGAGGTATAATTAGCCTCAATAAAAGAAAAATTCTATATATGTACAGTGTACAGTGTGATGTTTTAGTATGCATATACACTGTGAAATATTACCAGAATCAAGTTGATTGTTATGATCTGATACTTTAGCCAATTGCAAGTATGTGACACATATTAGTCTGTCTACTGTAGTCTCTATGCTGTACATTAGCTCTCCAGGACTGCTTCCTCCTGCATGGCTGGAAGTTTGTACCCTTTGACCAACACCTCCCCACTTCCCCACCTGTGTTGTTCAAACCCTGGTCCGGTGTCCATCTGTGCCCTGGCATTGTCCTGCAACTGGAATGACAGTCTTGAATGAGGCAATCCAAATCTCTGCTTTCACTGACCCATGAAAGGGGGCTCTGCAGATTTTACTTAAGAAAAAAAAAAACAGAAAATACCATTTCAGATATGAATGAACTAACCAGGGCATATGGCAGCAGGAGGAAGGGTTACTTCAGGGGTCGTGGAGTGCTGCTCTGGGGAGGGGCCATTTGTATTGAGACTGGATGAGGTGAAAGAGCTCATGCTGCAAAGGGCCTGGCGATGGGCACTCCAGGGGCAGGAAACAGCCAGTGCAAGGGCCCCGGGGGCAGGACTGAGCTCAGTGCACGTGAGGAAGAGGATGAAGAGCAGTGTGGCTGGAGGGAGGTGGACAAGGGCAGGATGCCACAGTCAGAGAGAGATGCTTCCTCCTGTAGGACTTTGTCCATCCCCGTACCCGGGGTCCCAAGGGTGCCACTAAATCCATCAGTCTTCTCTCTTTCAACAGTTTCGAGGTGAGTTTCTAGACCTAGGAATGTAGTAGGACTTGATTCTCAAAGCAGGGTCCCTGGACCAGCCACATCAGCATCACTTGTTAGAAGGCAAATTCTTGAGTTCCACCCCAACCTGCTGAGCAGAAGCTCTGGGGGTGGGGCCCAGCCACAGCAAGCCAGCTGGGTCGATGAGTCACATGCAGGCCAATGTTTGAGAAGCACTGAACTCAATGGAGACCAGAAGGTTTTGTCTCTCTGTTTGTTACTTTGCAATCACACAGACGGTGGCTAGGACTCACATACGTGCCTCTCACCCACAGTTACCAGCTGAGTTCATCAGTGCAGCTGTGGAAGCTGTAGGTAAAAGCTCAAGCAAGACACACAAGGTGAGGACGGGACCAAAGCTGCCCATCAGATTGTCTGCTATGTCTGGCTGGTTCTGGTTTTAGAAAAAAAAGTTGCTTTGGATATATTTTCCCTCCTTCTTTCCCAAAACACACAAAGCTCCTTTGCATACATTACTTGAGGTAATCTTGCAAAGTTTATTAAAAAAAAAAAACCAAAAATCTGAGATGAGAGGGACCTACATTGAAGCAATAAAAACATTCTTCTGCAAATGGATTTTTATGTATTTGTGTAGTCAGGTATCCATGTTTACATACTACTCTACAGAAATTGGCTTGAATAGTGTTTCTCACACTTGAGCACATATCAGACTCTTGGGATATTCTTAAAGCAAATACTGTGGAGGTTGGACCTGTAGAGCATCTGAATCAGTGGGTCTGGGGAGGGGCCTGAGAATGTTCCTCCTGGTGCGTTCCCAGGTGCTGCTGCTACTCCCGTGAAGACCACACACAATTACGTGGCCTGAACATAGTTCCTCAAAGTTGGACTCTGTCTTAAAGTCAGGATTAGGCTCAGCTGTGAGTGATGAGGCCGCTAAGTAACAGTGGCTAAATCGAAGTAGAAATTCCTTCTCTCACGTGAGCATCCAGGCTCCCATGATGGCACTGAGGTCACTTGGGTTTGCAGCCCTTTTGTGTCTTGTCAGTCTTCTTTTTTCAACATGAGGCTCCCTCCTCAAAGTCTGAGATGTTCCTTCCGGCTGCAGCCATCCGGTCTGCTTCCTACACAGCAGGAAGGAAGAAAGTGAAGGAGAGAACGCAGCCCACAGCTACCCCACCCAGCTACTTCTCGGACATTCCAGACACCACGCTGCCCACGTCCCATTGACTAGTGGTATCCAGTATGGTAGTCACTGGTCGTATGTGGCTCTTCAAATTCAAGCTTGAATTAGTTGAAATTGAAAAGTCAGTTTCTTAGTAGCACCAGCCATATTTTCAGTGGCCAGTAGCCACTGGTGGCGTGTGGCCATTCCACTGCACTGCACAAAGACGTTTCAGGAGTGCAGCAAGCTTCACCAGGCAGTGACGGAGGTGGCCACTCCTACCTGCAAGGGACACTTGGAAATGTAGCTCTTCCCTTAATTAAAACTTGAGTTCTATTGTTAAAAAGAAAGACGAAGGCCGGGGGCGGTGGCTCACGCCTGTAATCCCAACACTATGGGAGGCTGAGGCGGGTAGATCACGAGGTCAGGAGATTTAAATCATCCTGGCTAACACAGTGAAACCCTGTCTCTACTAAAAATACAAAAAATTAGCCAGGCGGTGTGCGCATGTAATCCCAGCTACTTAGGAGGCTAAGGCAGGAGAATCGCTTGAAACTGGGAGGCAGAGGTTGCAGTGAGCTGAGATTGTGCCATTGCACTCCACCCTGGGCGACAGAGTGAGATGCCGTCTCAAAATAATAATAATAATAATAATAATAATAATAATAAATAATAAAGATAAAAACATATTGTGTGGAATAGCTTTTTGTTCCTGCCACAGAGCCCTGCCAAGGGTATTTACTAATAAGAAATAACCTGAGGATGTACTGAAGGCCTTCCTAGATGCGCCACAAGGTGGTTTCCGACTCCAGGGCTCAACATTCAAGAAGCCCTTGACTTCTCTCACTTTTAGCACAACCCTGGGACTTTGATCTGAAGGACACTATCAACTTTTACCAATTATCTTCCTATTTTCATTCATTATACATATGGATTTTTAATAATCCTTTCTATAATAAATATATAATGTAAATATACAATATTTTTATAATATGAATATATGATAATCCCACATCCTTTATATAATCCCATCCCTCTTTTTTTTTGGAGATGTAGTTTTGCTCTTGTTGCCCAAGCCTGAGTGCAGTGGCCTGATCTCAGCTCACTGCAACCTCCACCTCCCAGGTTAAAGTGATTATCCTGCCTCAGCCTCCCAAGTAGCTGGGATTACAGGCCTACACCACCACGCCTGGCTAATTTTTTGTATTTTTAGTAGTGATGGGGTTTCACCATGTTGGTCAGGCTGGTTTGGAACTCCTGACCTCAGGTGATCCACCCCCCCTTAGCCTCCCAAAATGCTAGGATTACAGGCATGAGCCACTGTGCCTGGCTTATATAATCCCATTTTTAAACAACCGCCCATTTGAGCAGGCCGAGTGCTTTCCAACTGGAACCTGATAGATACAGAGCACTGCTGGGAGTGGAGAGGAGTTCAGATTCTAAATATGTTTATCACATAGAACCGAGAGCTTCTGTGTGTGGATTGTACACGGATATGAAAAGCAGAGAGGAGCCATGCATGGCACCAAGGTTTTATCATGTGATACTGGAACAATGGAAGTTGCATTTTCTGAGCTGGGACAAAGGTGAGAAGAGTGGTTTTAGGGAGACCCATGCAAATATATTTAGGGGCCATGAAGAGTTACATGTCAAGTTTTGGATGCTTGTGAGATCTCTGAGGGAAGGTGCTGAGAAGGACGAGGGATGTTTTAGTGGAGGTCGAGGAAGCGTTCCAGTCTGGTGATGCAAATGGAAGCCTAGAGAGTGGATGCGGTTACCCAGGGAAACGCACGGTGGGTATGGGAGAGGCAGCATGCGCACTAAGGCTGAACACACCCAGGGAATGCGCATGGGTATGGGAGAGGCAGTGTGTGCACTGAGGCCGAACACACCCAGGGAATGCGCCTGGGTAGGGGAGAAGCAGCGTGCGCACTAAGGCCGAACACACCCAGAGAACGCGTGTGGGTATGGGAAAGGCAGCGTGCGCACTGAGGCTGAATACACCCAGGGAATACGTGGGTAGGGGAGAGGCAGCGTGCGCGCTAAGGCCGAACATACCCAGGGAACGCGCGTGGGTAGAGGAGAGGCAGCATGCGCCCTGAGGCTGAACACACCCAGGGAATGCGCGTGGGTAGGGGAGAGGCAGCGTGCGTGCTAAGGCTGAACACATTGACATTGAAAGGAGGAAGTGGCAGGGAAGAATACCAAAGCGCGAAGCGTGAGGGGAGAGGACCATGGCTGCAGACTTTCAAGTATTCGCCCCTCTCTCTCTGGACCTAGTTTGTCTTACATTCAAGTTTTAAAAGTGATCCTAAGAAAGACACTCCGAAATACACTTAAATGTTTGCAATAAAATAAAATAAAATGAATGGGCAAGAGATATTTTGCATAATGTTTTTTCCAATTAAAAATAAATAATGGGCAGGGCATGGTGCTCACACCTGTAATCCCAGCAGCTTGGGAGGCTGAGGTGGGTGGATCACCCGAGGTCAGGAGTTAGAGACCAGTCTGGTCAACATGGCAAAACCCCTCTCTACTAAAAATACAAAAAATTAGCCAGGTGTGGTGGCAGACACCTGTAATCTCAGCTACTTGGGAGGCTGAGGCAGGAGAATCACTTGAACATGGGAGGCGGAGGTTGCAGTGAGCTGAGATTGTGCCACTGACTCCAGCCTGGGAGACACAGCCAGACTCTGTCTCAAAAATAAATAAATAAAAATTAATAATGACCATTAGTGATAATGGGAAAATTTAAAGGAAAACACAACACTTAGGAAGAAAATTAACACCCCAAAACCCACCAGGCAGATACAACTATTATTCATGGTTGGTATACTTCTCCCTGGTTTTTCCTTTATGTGGATATATACTATATACATTTCAGTGATTCTGAGACTTTATTTTCATATGTGCTATATCTGAAATTGGAATATGTCTTAAAATTTATGGTGCTTTCACATTTCTTTTGTCCTGAAATTACTTGGGATTCAGTTCAATTGCTAGGGTTGGTCATAAATGTTCATGTTGTCAGCACTTCTATATGTAAATGCTTTTAAAATAAATTTTCTATCAGTATAAAGTAAAAATTCTAAGAGATTACAATTTTTGTGTCATAGCTTAGCCTCTTCGTGGTACATAAAATAATGGTTTATTTTAAATTAATAGGATCTGAGATTCCATGAAATATGATACACATTTTTGTGTTAGAAGCTAAACATCCTCTTTCTTTTTTCAGTCAATAGTAATTTATGTGATATCTGCTTCAGGCCACTAGGTCAAACCTCCTACTGAGAACAAGTAGAAAAGCTGAAGAATACAACAACAAAAACACATGCATTAAAGGCATGAGAGAGCTTTGGAGGCACAGAGGATATTAAAAAGCCAAGACGTCAGGAGGAAGGAGGCGCACTCTGGTGAATCCAGCGTTCGGAGATGTTTTCCTTGGGGGAACATTTGCTTCTACTTCTTTGGTGCAAGGCAAAAAAAAATCAGAATCTGAGGAGAAGGTGGTAGTTAAGAGGAGGCTGAATAGAGTTTTTTACAGTCTTATAAGACAAAAATTGTAGTTCTTTTTTTTTTTTTTTTTGAGACGGAGTCTCGCTCTGTCACCCAGGCTGGAGTGCAGTGGCACAATCTCGGCTCACTGCAAGCTCCGCCTCCCGGGTTCACGCCATTCTCCTGCCTCAGCCTCCCGAGTAGCTGGGACTACAGGCGCCCGCCACCTCGCCTGGCTAGTTTTTTGTATTTTTAGTAGAGACGGGGTTTCACCGTGTTAACCAGGATGGTCTCGATCTCCTGACCTCGTGATCTGCCTGCCTCGGCCTCCCAAAGTGCTGGGATTACAGGCTTGAGCCACCATGCCCGGCCTAATAGTTCATTTTCTACCAAGAAATAGGTTTACCTTATCTATTCCAATAAATGGTTACATATCCTTTCTTTGGATCTATATTTTGTAGCTGATTTTTCAACTTTATGGCTGGCACTGCACTCAATATTCTTATACATTTTTCAGAGTATTTCTGTATTTCCTCAGAATAGATTCTTAGATATACAATGAATGGGTCAGAGAGATGGGAAATTTCAAGCCTCTTTTAGGTATGGTCAAATCATCTCCCAGAAATTTGACTCTGACTATGATTCTTCTGGAGTTCCGTGAGAGCGTTGCTGTGATGAGACTCACAGCAGTGTGGTCCATCGCGGTGAAAAAACTCTTGGTCAATTTGTAAGGAAAAAATGCATCATTCTGAGCTTGGCTTGACGTTTGTTTCTATCTTGAGAGTCCGCTGTAATAGCGCCTGATCTCCATGGTCTCATTTGAGTAGGTCTTCTACACACATTCTGTCTGGAAGTTCTGATACAGCCATTCCCTGTCTAATCTGCACGGTTAGGACATGTGATGTGGTTTTTCAATGTATTATCCATGACGTGCCATCTAGGTATGTACTGTCTCCTCAGCTGTAAAGCAGAAGCACCGGCTCTCCAAGTGGAGTGGTTTTTCTCCCTCAGTTGTGTTGCCCGATGAAGCAAATGAAAATACATCATGTCCTGTAAAATGTTATTTTCAGATAAAAATAATGTTCCCTGGGATACTGGGGGACATACCCTACAAAGTATTCGAAATTCCTGGTTAAATGGGTGCTTTTTTTTTTTTTTTTTTTTTTTTTTTTTAATCTGAGCCTCTACCTGGAGGGGACACTTGACAAGGTCTGGAGACATTTATGATGGTGACAGCTGGGCTGGGGGTGGCGGCTGCTGGCACCTAGGCAGAGGTCAGGGAGGCCGATAAGCATTCAGCAAGGCACAGGATGCCCCACGACCAAGGCTGGTCTTCAGCGGTGCTGAGGCTGAGAATCCCTCATGGAGGGTGTCTGGTTTCCACTTTAATTTCCAGGCTTTGTATTTAGCTGGTGAAGGCTCAGGACTCACAAAGGCTAAATAGGATTAGTTTGTCTGGGAATGGATCACTCCTCTCTTCCTGTCTCAAGTTGGTCTTCAGCGTATTTGATTGGCTAGATAACTTTTTAATCCTCTCACCCTGTTTTCTTTTTCTTTTTTTCTGTTTTTTGAGATGGAGTCTTGCTCTGTCATCTAGGCTGGAGTGCACTGGTGCTATCTCAGCTCACTGCAACCTCTGCCTCCTGGGTTCAAGCGATTCTCCCATCTCAGCCTCCTGACTAGCTGGGATTACAGGTGCGTGCCACCACGCCCAGCTAATCTTTGTGTTTTTAGTAGAGACGGGGTTTCAACATGTTGGCCAGGATGGTCTTGATCTCCAGACCTCAAGTGATCTGCCTGCACTTTGCCCAAAGTGCTGAGATTACAGGCATGAGCCACCATGCCTGGCCCTGTTTTATTTCATACTTACGGTTTTATGAAATTATATGACAGGTGTTTCTTTTCTTTTTTTTTTTTTTTTGAGACAGAGTCTCTCTCTGTAGCCCAGGCTGGAGTGCAGTGGTGCGATCTTGGCTCACTGCAAGCTCCGCCTCCCGGGTTCACACCATTCTCCTGCCTCAGCCTCCTGAGTAGCTAGGACTACAGGCGCCCGCCACCGCGCCCGGCTAATTTTTTGTATTTTTAGTAGAGACGGGGTTTCACCATGGTCTCGATCTCCTGACCTTGTGATCCGTCCGTCTCGGCCTCCCAAAGTGCTGGGATTACAGGCGTGAGCCACCACGCCCGGCCGACAGGTGTTTCTTTCTTTCTTGATATTTAATTGGTCCCCCTCACTCCAATGGCAGCCTCGTGAGGATAGTGGTCAGGCTCTTCCTGTTGAATTCCATTTCCCCTGCACCCAGCACTGCATCTGGCACAGACATCTGTGTTGGGAATGACATCATGAATCGATAAAGATAGAAATGTATCTTGCTTTTGAGATACCTTCATGATCTCCAAATACTCACCCATAAGAAATTATTCTGTATGCTCGAGGGCTTCTCCCGTGGATGCCCCCGCAGAGGGGCGCTCTCTTGACCCCTGGCTATGCTCCTAGCCATCGCATACTTTTTTAGGAGATGTGATAAAATACTGCTGTCCTGTATCATTCAAAGTATGAAAATGTACCAGAGAGAGAAATGAAGACAAACTCCCTGCCAAAATCTCTAAAACAACACATTTAAGTGTTTCAGAAGTGAAGTGAGGACAGTGTGTGTCACATCATTGGGTCTGGCCTCCATGGGAGCTGCTCCAGTACCCCCAGCGAAGGGAAAGTCCTCTAGGAGCGTTCTCAGGTAGATGCGGATCTCCACAAAATAACTTGTGCATTTGCCTGGGGCTAAAATTTTCTCCATTCATGAATATGAGATAAACCCCTAAAAATGTCCAGCTCTGTCATCACACGCACCATCTTCACAACTTTTGTAGCAGCTACGTCTCTTTCAAACCTTCCACCTGTAACTCACGCAGCCAGTGTAGACAGATGACCAGAGTACCACCTTTAGCCTCAAGCTAAACAGTGATACCTGTGAATTTTGGGCTTGATGTGTGAATTATAATTTTTTCTAAATTCATTGAGAGAGGCATGGACAATCACAATTTAACGATATATAGACAGTCCCTGACTTATGATGGTTCAACTTAATGATTTTAACTTTATGATATGCAAAAGCAGTATGCATTCAGTGGAAACCATGCTTCGAATTTTGATCTTTTCACGGGCTCACAATTTGTCCAAGGGTACCCTCTCATGCTGCTGGGCAGCGGCCACCCAGCCATGAGATCACGAGGTCAAATGACTGATCCTCTGCCATGTCCTGTGCTGCCAGGGGATTTTGCCCACCTGCAGGCTCATGTGAGTGTTCTGAGCACACTGAAGGTAGGCTGGGCTGAGTTATGATGTTTGTAAGCGAGGTGTATGAAATGCACTTTTGACTTCTGAGATTTTCTATTTGTGATGGGCTGATTGGGAGGCAACCTCATCATGAATTGAGGTGCATCTGCATATGTTTTTCTGGGGATCCCTGGGAATTATTAGCATAGTGCTGTCGGTACTTACACCACATATTGAGAAGGACATGATTTGAAGTGGAAAGGAGAACAGCACAGGGCCGGATCCAGAAATCACTCATTGAAAGGACATGTTGCTAACCGGTCACGGAGCCAGAGTGTCAGGTTTGAATCCTGCCTCTGACACCTAGCACCTGTGTGACTTTAGGCAAGTCACTCAGCCTCTCTGAGTCTCAGTTTTGTCATTGTGAAATGAGGATAATAGCGCCTAACACATGGGCCTGGCTAAGAGGATTCAGTTTGCTCATCATTGTAGAGCATACAGAACAGTGTCTGGAATAGAAATGTAATCATTAAATAAGTTCTTTGGTCGAGAAAATAAAATGAACTCACTTAACTCCACTACAAAGCATAGTTTGCTACACCCCCCAAAAGAAAAACAGAATCACAATTTTGCATAGGCGTAGAGATCCCATTAGTCCAGGGTGAATGGGGAGGACCTTTAGAGGGAGAGGTCATAATATGCAATGTCCCAGAACAGACAGTAGTCTATCTGCTAGAGATTTGATTTAGAGGAGAGGGCATTGCAACTTGGAGAGTAGCAACATCACCGAGGGAAAGGAGTGGCTATATGGTGAATGTCCAGCAGCGCAAACTGGTAGAGCATTAGGTGAAGTGCAGCGAATCAGCCAGGTCCCGAGGAAAGGAAGGACAAGTGTAAATAGGGGAAGGTTTTGAATGCTGAGCCGGAAAACAGACTATTACATGGGAATCATTGGAGAGCCAAGAAAAGTTTCACAATAATGAAAAAGGTGACGGGATCACAGTGGAATGAGGTGAATACAAACCCAGGCAGCAGACTAACAGGGTAAATGTTTAACAGTAGGCTCCAGGAGGAGGTAGGAAGAGCCACATGGGATTTGTGGGGTTTGCCAATTTCCATGGTGTAAATACTCCCTCCATGGCTGATATAGAGCTGCCCACCTGAAGTCACTGAACGTGGAGCTGAAAGGAGATTCACAGAGTCAGCTTGTACGCATCTGTGTGTACCAGCTCTTGCACTCTAGAGGCTTAGATCCACAGTCCAGTCCCAGCACGGGCACTTACTAATTGCACAAACTTGGTTGAGGTCAAAGGGTTGTTAATCCCTTTGGCGTTCAGTTTCTTTATCTGCAAAAGGAAGAACATAAAATAAAACATCAGAAATGACACTTCTGATTATTAAAACAGAAATCGAATGAGGCTAGGAGCTTAAAGTTGAGCCTCAGGGTTGCATTCCTTCCAGATGCTTCAGGGGAACATTTTCCCTGCCTTCTGTGGTTTCTAGAGGATGCTTATATTCCTTGGCTAATGGCCCCTTCCTCCATCCTCAAAACCAACAGGCAAGCATCGTCACCTCACCCCTCTGACATTGACACCTTTGCATAACGACCCTGTGATTACATCTGGCTTACTCAGGTAATCCAGGCATATTTGTCCATTCTCACACTGCTGTTAAAGACATACCCAAGACTGGTTTATTTATTTATTTATTTAGAGATGGAGTTTTGCTCTGTCGCCCAGGCTGGAGTGCAGTGGCATGATCTCGGCTCACCGCAAGCTCTGCCTCCCAGGTTCACACCATCCTCCTGCCTCAGCTTCCCAAGTAGCTGGGACGACAGGCACCCACCACCATGCCCAGCTAATTTTTTGTATTTTTAGTACAAATGAGGTTTCACCATGTTAGCCAGGATGGTCTTGATCTCCTGACCTTGTGATCCACCCATTTCGGCCTCCCAAAATGCTAGGATTACAAGCGTGAGCCACGGCGCCTGGCCGGTAATTTTTTAAGAAAAAAAAAAAAAAAGAGGTTTAATGGACTCACAGTACCAGGTGGCTGGGGAGGCCTCACAATCATGGCAGAAAGTGAAAGTCACGTCTCACATGGTGGCAGACAAGAGAAGAGAACTTGTGCAGGGCAACTCCCCTGTATAAAACCATCAGATCTCGTGAGACTTATTCACTATCATGAGAACCACAGGGGAAAGACCTGCCCCATGATTCAGTTACCTCCTACCGGGTCCCTCACACAGCACATGGGGAGGGTGGGAGCTACAATTCAAGGTGAGATTTGGGTGAGGACACAGCCGAGGACAATCTCCACAACTCAAAATGTTTAACTTAATCACATCTGCAAAGTCCCTTTTAGCTAGGTAGGTAATATAGTCACAGGTTTTAGTAATTGGGACATGGATAGTTTAGGGAAGATATTCCCCAAAATAGGTATTCAGACTGGCACAGTGACCATAGAGTGCCCTGTATGTGTGCATACACACATATTTGCAAAGAGCTATTTATCATCACTGACATAAATACACACATCTCTCTATAATACATGTTTCTTTATAAAAGTGTGTATATACATACATGTGTGTAGTAGGTGTGTGTGTGTTTGAAGAGGGAGATATCTATGTGTGTGTGTGTAAATGGTAGATGAGTCAGGCATAGTGGTTCATGCGTGTAATTCCAGCACTTTGGGAGGCCAATGTGGGAGAATCCCTTGAACCCAGGAGATCGAGACCTGCCTTGGCAACAGTGGGAGACTCTGTCTCTATATATAAAAAAAAAAAATCAGCTGAGTCCGGTGGTGTGCACCTGTAGTCTAAGTTGTGTGTGAGGCTGACATGGGAGGGCTGCTTGGACCCAGGAGGTCAACACTGCAGTGAGCTGTAATTGTGCCACTGCACTCCAGCCAGGGCAACAGAACATGCAGGAGTTTAATAGGGAACAAATGTAGGAACTTAAGCATTGGTCTTTAAAGGAAACAGAGGCTTTATCATAAGAGGCAAAGAGTGTTTGAAGTTTGTAAGTAGACCGTGGATTTAGGGGAAGGAAGATAAGAGGTCCTTTCTGGTGGGTTCTGCTTTCTGAATGAAGTGCAGGTCATCAGCTGAGAATGGGCTAGGTGTTGGGTGGAAGGTAGTAGGTCTGACTGTTTGGTTATTGTTAATCTTTGGGTGGGGCAGTCATTGGTGCAGGGAAATTGGAAGGAGGAAGGGAAGTGAGCTGAGGTGAGCGGGAACTTGGATGTGGCCCATGATCCTGAACACCTCCTACCTAAGTTCCTAGTGGCATACCTCTCAGTCTGGAGCTCACAGGACTTGGGGTGGCTCATGGAAGATCTCTCTGTGCTGCTGTCTGCTACAGACGGTTTCCCCTCAGTCCCTGCCTCTCCTCACCTCTGATCCTCTCACTGAGGCCAGGCAGGGTCCGGAGCCTCAGCCTTTTGTGGGGCATCTGCCTCACCACTGGGCTTTGCCATTCTGAGCATGTTTGGACCCATCTGGTCTGGAAGGAACCCCTCACCCACTGTTGAGGAAGGCTGCCCAATTCACATTAAGTTGGATATTCTTTGTAGTTTGGGGTTTTGGGTCACATTCCTGTTTAATTGAGGATTGGCTTTTCTCCCTGTAAGATGGTGTTGTTGTTTTCAATGAGTTGTAAGGGAGATGAGTAGAGTAAGGTCAAAGTTCTTTATTTGGACTTATTGAATGGAAATTCCAGAACATTCTTCCGAGGTATTAGGTTACAAGCCTTTTCAAATTTGTATATTTTCTGCTTCTTTATTAGCCAATTTGATTGCACATTTTCCTTGCCAATAAATAACTAATGCAGCATTTACAACCACTAGAAAGAAAAAAAAAATGTAAAGATCAACCCAACCAGAGAGAAGAAATTTTAAAAAACTAACAACACAAATTTGTAATAAATTTAAAGCATAAAATAAGATAGCAGGAATAAATCTAAACATATGAATAAAAGAAAAGCCCACAATCAATATCTGTTTAGATACTGACACTAAAGACAAGTGACACAGAATACGTTAAAATAAAAATGACCAAATATAGTGAGAAATTGTCACAAAGGAAAAACAGAAGGGATGACTCTTTTCATTTCAGAAAAAAAAATGCAATTCAAAATTAAAAGGATTTAAAAAGACAAAAGGAAAGTTTTTTAAAAACAGGAGACAAACACACCAAGAAAATATAATGGTGAAGATACTTACGTACTGTCCAACATACTGATGACACATACGAGTCAACTGTTTTTCCAAAAGTATTGGGGACAACTTCAACACATTCTTTTTCTCAGAAACTGATAAAGCAGACAAAAATAAGAGATTCTATAGAAAAATTGAGAGTGCAGTTACCAAACAGGCCCTCTATGCTGCTGTATGTCTTTTAGAATTTCATACCAATCTTTGGATTTTAACTTTTACTTGCTTTCTAGAATGATACAATTATATTTTTCTTTCCCTTCCTTTTTGTTTATTTTATGGAAATTTTTGTATGAGAGACGATATAAAAATGCATGATTTGTTCATTTTTAACAATCTATTACTATAAAGGTATGATTTGTTCATTTTTAACAATCTATCACATATATAGATATATAATATATATTATATACATATGTACATGTATTATATATATAATATATAATACTATTATATGTTATATTACAATGTTATATTATTATATTATACATATATATTATATATAGTTATATATATTTTTCCTAATGCAACACCTCTTTGATTTAATTCTCAATTTTGTTGTCTTGCATTGTTATTTTCCTAACTTTGTTTTTATTAATGCTACTTTAGAGATCTTCATTTAGATTTTGTTTTGGGTTTCTCATTTTGTGTGTTTAGTTGATCAATTTTATTCGGTTTAATAATGATACTATTGAAGATTATGAATTTGCTTTTGACTCCATCTTTGGCTGCTTCACATATGTTTTGATGTGTAGTATTGCCATTATCAGTAGCTTGTAAATATAGTATAATGGTAAGTTTTATTTTGATTTTGATTCAAGAACTGTTAAGTAGTTGGGTTTCTCTTCCCAAGTAGATAGCAGTGTTTCTATTTTGCTGTTGTTATGAGTTTATATTCTAGTGTATACGATCATAGAATATAATTTAAATTATTTCTGTAATTTTTTTATTATTGTTTCCTTGTGGCCTTATATATGATTAGTTTATGGGAAGGTCCCATGAACACTTTAAGTGAGTATATTCTCCATAGAGACTATCATAGCATTAGTTATTTATATCTTAATGTCATTTTTTACTTTCCTATACTTCATAAGTCAGAGACTGAAAAAGGAGGTATGTAACATTTAAGCAAATTTTAGTTACTATTAATTTCTACTTGTAATTTTAAGAGATTTTGTTACATTTATTTGGGGGCTGTATATACTTGCATAAAATATCTACAATATTTATGCACTGTGAATTGTGTCTTTTAATGAAATTTAGACCTTTAATTCAATTACTTATTTTTACCTTGAATTTTACTTTTTTTTGCATTAAAGTTGTGACCCCAGTTTTTCTTCTCTGTAGAATATCTATGCCTATTCTTTTTGTTGTTTACTTATTTATTTATTTATTTTTAAAATACCTCAGTCAACTTATTTGAGTTCTCTTGGAGACAATTTATAGCTTAACTTTTTTTTCTTTTAACTTTTGAGCCAGCTTGAGAGTCTTAGTCTTTTAATGGGAGAATCTAAGCCACTTATATATAATATCATAACTAATAAATTTGTTCTTCTGTTATATTTTGTTTTCTATTTTTCTTGTTTATCTGTGTATTCAATCGATTATTCAGTAAACTGTTTCTGTCCTCTCTTCTCAGTTCTTCCCACTAATCTATATGCATAAAAACCAAAATTTAAGTTATCAGAAAAGTATAGTTGGACGTATTTTTATTTGGTTATCACTGACTAAAATAAAGCCATATCTACTGATATCTCTTATGAAGATACAAATTTGGTCCACTTTAACTTTCTTTTGCTCCCTACGTCTATTGCCATTTTTAAGTTTATAGTGTGTGGATTCTGAATTTTTTATTACTATTTTCAATGTGTGGGGTTTTGCCTGCATTTAAAACTCTATCTGAACGCACTCTAAATTTAAATGTTTTCAGCGCTCATCTGGTTCTCATTTAACATGGTTTTCCTGTTCTTGAGTACTACACTTTGATTAACCTTATGGTGTCCCGGATAATAGGCTGCAGTGATTTTTCAGCAATGGAAGATACGGTATACATTTTTGTTTCTTTCTGTTGCCCTCACAATTACCAGAAAAATCCTCAGGGCAAATAATTGTTCAATTAGATAATTGTTCAGTTAGAACATTCTTCATCGTATTTCTGTGAATATGTATCAGTATTTTTTAATATCTAATTTTGTACAGTGGCTGCAAATGAAGACAATCTGATTTTTTTTTTAGTTTTTAAAATTTTACTTTTAAAATAAATGCTTATAGAATTACCTTTCACCCTTGATGGGAATGTATCTTCAAGAAATACCTAAAAGGTGGTGTTTTCGCTTTTCTCTGGAATCAGTGAAATATCATGATCTCCTCTGAATATGTGTGTGTGTATAAACCCAGGAATGTTTTCTTTTTCTGCCTTTTAATGCTGCTGCTTTTGCATTTTCCTGGTGTCTTCATTAGGAGCTGTGTCCTCTGAATGTTGAACATCTAAGATGCGTCTCACATGGTTACAGCCTCTTACTGATCATTTCCATTCCTTTGCCTTTTCTATTTAGCTGTAGGGAAAGCTTCAGAAGCTCCCCTTCTCAGATGATAAATTCAATTTTCTGCATTTTTCAAATCTGTGTTATTGCATCTGAAACCACTTTAAATTCCTCACTTTTAATACTGCAGGATCTTCTTCCATCTCAGTCTTATTTCATTACAAAACCACAAAGGCTCTGCTTTTCTTGACGATTGTGAGCTCCAAAGTCATTTTGTATAAAAGGTACTTCAATATTCTATGGTAAATACTCTTCAAAGGTATGTTATTCCTCTACTTCTTGAATGTCTTTCTGAATTTCCTTCTGTTACTCTGCAACTTTTATTGGTAGGTCCTGTTCTCCTTCTGTTTTTGTTTATTTACGTATCCTTCACTGTGGGCGGCGTTTTTTGCATTAGCGTTGCATGTTACCATCTGACCCAGCATCCCCAGGGGGACGGTAAGGATGCTGCGGGATGCTGACATGCCCAGCAGGGGAGATCCCTTGCCCCAAGGTGCCTTCTGTGAGTTGGGTGCAGGGGCCGCATGGGCACTGGTTTCCTGTAGGTGGTTTTAGGTTTGGACTCATTCCAGGAGCACAGTGTGGTTATGTCAGACCTCCTGCCCCATCACTGCCTCTGTTAGGGAAGAACAGCATCAGCAAGATGCCTTGATGTTTTAGGTCTTTCTGTGCAGCGCAGCGTCCCCCTATGCTTGAGTCTCTGATTCCGCTGATGGCGAAGCTGGTTGGCTCCCAGCACTGGAAATATTGTCAGGTGTGGGAGCACCCACGTGGCCTATGGCCTTTGCTCTTACAGATATCAGGGTAGATTGGTCAGCTGCCTAGGTATCAGATATCTTACAGATATCTACTCAGTTACAACTATTTTCTTTCTATGACAACATCATGCTGAGGATTGCCAGATTTGGGAAATAAAACACAAGATGCCTAGTCACATCTGAATTTCAGAAAAACACAATTTTAAAATATTTATTTTTAATTATAAGCATGCCCTATGGAATATTTCTGTTTACTGGAAATCAAAACATAATTAGGTGTTTGTGTTTTGTCTGGCAGCCCTAATCATTCTGTTTTCTGTGTGAGGTATTTGAGTCCCTTGTGACTCCCAGTAATTCTTGCAGTCTATGGCATGCAGGTTGTACCTAATTTTCAGCATGAATGTAGAATTTTTTTTTGCCTATTACCATATTCTGTTAGTTATTGCTTTTGAGTCCACATAGGGGAAAATTGAGAGTCTTGTGCTCAAATTGCCTTCTTCCCATATTTTTAAAAAAAGTATTATTCAGGGAAAAAAAAGATCCTTTCGAAAATGTTAAAATTAATACAAAATCTCTCCCAGACCACTGAGTTGCTTCAAGATGTGAACACGCCACTCTCCCTCCAGTAAGAATTACAGCCATGGCACCCAATCAAAGAGTAATTTTTGTCCTTAGCAAATTATTAACTGACATTTACTGTGTATAGCTTCTTTGCTATTTAACACTTTGCTAATGTTTATGTTAAACATAAATGGTGTCCTTTAGTGATAGGAAGCACTCCTGTAGGGATGAGAGGATAATGAGTTTTACGATGCACTCTGTGCATCATGGAATATAATTGGCATTATTTTTGTAGTATTATTTAAAAAAAAAACAAAGGAAGTGACAGTAGCTTGAGGTCGATATGGAGTAATTGTAAGCAGTAAACATTTAGGTCAGATACCAGGCAAAATGACTAATAGACCATTTGTGGAATAAAGCTAAGAAGTTACTTCCTTTCAAATGATGTTCGCAGTGACCCCTGATTGCCTTATTGCTTTCCTGAATAAAATCAGAGGACCCAATGTCGTTGCCCTTGGAATGTGTAATTAGCTGCACAATTAAGTTTTGTGGCCTCAAGTAGTTGGGGTCAGATGTTTAACAGGGAAGTTCACGGAACCTTGGTATCTGGCATTAATGTTTAACCGTCTGCAATTTGGTTGTCTGGCTTTGGCTGTTTCTAGCACGAATGGCAAAAGATTGCCGAGGCAGCTCAAGGTACTTGTTCTAAGTGGGGCCAAGATATGTTTTTAACAATAGGGCAGGCTGTATCATTGATGTAGGTCTTATAGGAGTCTCATTACACGGAGAGGCCCATCTTCCTTAGTCGCATATCACCAGGATTACATGGAACTCTTAATGGGATAAAAGGATCCAGGATTCTGATTACAGGGATGGAAGCGAAGAGGACAGTGAATAACATCCTAGCGTAAAAACAGAATCTGCTCTTTGTAACATAAAAAGCATAATACACTTGTTGATTCATTCATTCACGTGTTTATCAAATATTTACTGAGTACCTGATATTTACCAGGCACTCTCTTAAAGACTGTGAATACAGCGGAGAAAAAAGCCCTCTGTATCATTTCTGCTCCCTGCCTTATCCCACACTGGAGTGCATAGAGAATTACAGCAAAGCATCATGTGTTTTGATGCAGGAAGTTGGGGATGCTGCAGAAAAACCCAGATGGAGAACATAACCCAGAATCGTACAGTCAAGGAAAGGATCCTAGCAAGGGGACTTTGATAATGCAGCCAGAGAGGTCACAGAAATGTGGCTAGGCAAATGGGGAGAGGGTACCGAGAGAGGGGGTGAAAAATTCTCTGCCTCTTCTTTGTTTTTACTATAACTCACATGTGAAAATACAAGTGTAGAGATAATATAAATCAGGAGTTATTTCCATAAAGTTAAAACATGTCATCTTTTTAAGGCATGAAGTCCCTTTTTATATCTATGATATTTTGATTTTTGAAAACAAAAATCCATATTTATGACATTGAACCCTAGGAAATTGTCCTTTGGGTGGGTGCAGACTGCTTACTTATAAGCAGTCTCAAATGGTTCAGCCCAAGACAAGCCTTAATTGTTTAAATGGAAGCTCAGCCTGCTCTGAGTTTGGTAATGCCGTTGATTGGAGAGATTTTTTTCATCCAGGGCCTTCTGTAAACTCAAGTTGAATACATCTGTTGAACTTCTTATCTAGAAGTTAAATTGGATGCAGCCTAACACAGTGCGGTATCACAGCTAGGCTGAGGCTACAGTGCTCCAGTCAGCCCCCTCGTGCTACCAATGAGTCCACGGGAAGCAAGGAGGGTCAGTGACCTGCTCATGGTCTTGCAAAGCCAGAAGCAGGACCCCTTCCTCCGAGCTCTTGGCTCTCTCAGCTGCTGGCAGACGACTGCCAAAGAAGGGTCCTGACTCGGGTAGGCATCATGCTTCCAAATGTGTGTTTGCGTGGGCCTTTGAGAAAGGTGACGCCATGAGTGTCCGAGTTATCAAAGATAATTACATGGTGACTGACGAGAAGGGTTTCAGCGTAACTTGTGGAGCTTTGCCTAGAAAGTCAGCGTTCCCGGAGCCAATAGTTTCCATTTCTAAAACTCCTTACGTGGGTTCTTTGGATTATGCAATTGCTCTGCCTGCATTTTTCTTACAGCATGTAAGACCACCTGTAAAAATAACATTTTGGATTTTTCTCCCACTGAGGGAGAGATACGTTCAGTGCGGAAAAATGAACAATGGTTTTTGTTTGTTGTTGACCGCGTAGTGTCCACAGGATGTGGCTGGGATGGAAGCGAGGTGCTGCCCTTGCTTCTTAGGTTCTAGGGTCCAGTGTTTCACAGATGACTTGGAGCATGTGCTTTGTACACCTGGCCCTGGCACATTGGTGTTGTGGTCACATCATCTCATCTATTTCTGGAGGGCCCCTCCCAATATATCCTTCCAAAGTCTTTTCTCTGCATCTCTCCCCTTAACTCCAAGCGGGGGCGGCTGTACACTGTGTGATTTATGATTGTGCATCTGCATCTATTTTTGCCTCAAGTCTGTTACCATTTCCCATTGGACATGTCTTTAAATGCAGCACGTGTGTATGGGTGGAACACACACACACAAGAATCTGTATTAGGTGAAATGTGGACATAGCATTGATCCATGTGTTGAGAAAGTCATTCCTGTTTTTACCAATCTCAGTCTGTGTTGATTGAATTGACGGTGCCTCACTGTCGATGCTAGCTTGTTCGTGACAGCTTTCTAACACTTGCTCATTTCTCCTTTTATCAAAAAAAAAAAAAAAAGCAAGTCTTTACCATAACCCCATAAAAACACCATTACCACGAGTTGAAATTTTACAACTTCATTTGAATTATATTTATTTGCATGCTCAACTTTTTTGTAGGTTAAATGATACTGGTTTTCTACTTAGGTTGGTGGCATTTATTTCTTCTGAAACAAATCATATGAAGCGAGTAGACTGGATTAAGAGGTTTGGTTAAGGAATTGCATAATTGGCATGAAGACAGGGTCCTCTGTGAGGAAGGGGCCACGCAGATGTCTGAAATACCGGGTAACAGGACCTTAGCATTACTAACACCTGCACTGCGATTCCCTCTCCACAGTGACGGAAGGTCGAGGGATCCTTGAGAGCATCCAGAGGTTCTCCTTGCTGCCCACCTACCTCCCCGTGACCTACCACATCAACAACGCTGACGTCTCCTTTTTCCTGAAGGAGGCCAACCAGGATATCATGAGGAACTCCAGCCTGCAGTCCCGGGTGGAGTCGTTTCTGATTTACAAATCCAAGAGGCTGCCTGTTCTCAATGCCAGCTACGGGCCTTTCTCCATCGAGCAAGTGGTGCCCCAGGATTTAGTGCTACCTTCCAACCCGTTTGGATTCACCAACAAATTTTCTCTGAACTGGAAACTCAAAGCCCACATCCTGCGGGACAAAGTCTACCTGAGCCGGCCCCAAGTGCAGGTTCTGTTCCACATCGTGGGCAGAGACTGGGACGACCGCAGCGCCGGGGAGAGGCTGCCGTGCCTGAGGGTCTTCGCTTTCCGAGAGACCAGAGAGGTGCGGGGCAGCTGCCGGCTGAGGGGGGACCTGGGGCTGTGTGTGGCCGAGCTGGAGCTCCTGGCCAGCTGGTTCAGCCCCCCCACGGTGGTGGCCGGGAGGAAGAAGTCCGTGGAGCAGCCGGAGGGGACCCCCGTGGAGCTCTACTACACCGTGCACCCCGGGGGTGAGCGAGGGGACTGCGTCAGGGAGGATGCGAGGAAAAGCAATGGGATCCGGACAGGCCACAGCGACATAGACGAGTCCGGGCCCCCCTTGCAGAGGATCGGGAGCATCTTCCTTTACCAGACACACAGGAAACCTGCCCTGAGAGAACTGCGCCTGGACAACAGCGTGGCCATCCACTACATACCAAAGACCGTGAGGAAAGGAGACGTGCTGACTTTCCCTGTTTCCATCTCCAGAAATTCCACGGAAGATCGCTTCACGCTGAGGTAAGTCGTTTCCCAATGTCTGTCTGTACCCGCCCGTCGATCAGGTGTTTTCCAGAAGCTATTTGGCCAGAAGAGTTGTGTTATCACTCACCAAAGTGGAGCCGGCCTTCCCATTTTCACAAACTCCATCTGCACTGCAGAGACCAGTCTGATCTTTCCGGGTTGGCAATTTGGTTGTGGGAATATTCGTCTGAATAGATGTTCCAGGCCATTGATAGGGCAGTCAGGGAGATGCTGATGGTGTGCCTTTTGCCTTAGCTTAGGGTATTATCAGCAAGTTTGGGGAATGCTAAAGTTATCCAAGAAGGCTTTTCAAAATTGGAGAGTTAAATGCCTCCCAGCTGAAATGAGATTGCAAATGAAATGGCAACAGTTGTCAGAAAGGACAGGGAACAGGGTTTTGCCAACTCAAAATCTATTCCAGCTATGTAAGTTCTAAGTATAATATGGTACCAACCTCAAAGTTATCATTTTGTGTCTCCCTGGAAATAGAACTTAGTGTTCAAAAAAATAAATGAGCATAATGTGTGAAGAATATACAGTAGAATTTGTTGAGTTTCTTATATAAGAATATACCAAAGACAAGACATTGAAAATAGGCTCTGTGTACTTTAGAATAAATATGGGCTGCTTTTTACTTTGGAATATAATGTGTGAGAGAAGCTACTTGCCTAGGCTTGATTGTATTTTCATTATATAGTTTTAGTTTTATTTTCAACACAGGCAAGTTTGATTATAACAGCTGTTTAGTAGAAGTGTTACTGGGTTATTAAAAATGTCCTAGCACTGCTGTATAACTCAACAATTTGACCTGAGGTGCGATGTAATAAAATGTGTGTTATGACTTCCGAAATTAGGAGTGCAACTGTATGTAAGATATATTTCATATGTGGGCTTACAAAGTTCATCCAATAATGACCAGCTGTCTGTCCCCTTCATATGGGAGTTATGGTTGCCTTTTCTAGCTTTTCTTTTCTTCTATTCTTTTCTTTCTCCCTCTTTCTCCCTCTCTCTTCCCCCCTCCCCACTCCTCCTTCCCCTCCCCCTCATCCCTCCCCTCCCCCCTTCCCCTGCCCTCCTCCCTTCCCCTGCCCTCCCCCCTTCCCCTGCCCTCCCCCCTCCCCTGCCCTCGCCCCTCCCCGCCCCTCCCCTCGTCCTCCCCGCCCCTCCCCTCGTCCTCCCCGCCCCTCCCCTCGTCCTCCCCGCCCCTCCCCTCGTCCCTCCCCTCGCCCTTCCCCTCTCCCCTCCCCCTTCTTCCGTTATGTTTAAAGGGTGGATGCGTTTAAGAAAATCACCGTTTTGATTCTGTGTTGCACATTTAAGTTTATTTGATTGTGACCGAGTATTAGAAATGCCTTTTTGATTTTAACTAAGGAAACAACCTAATGGGCATGCCTCTAATGACCGAACTTGGCTAAATCCTGGAAGGTAAAAACCTTTGGCCTGGTTGGATGTGCCATTCCTGGATTAGCCGCAGGGATTTAGGGCACAGGAACACGTCTGTGGGGCCGAGCTTTCGTGAGCATTCCCTTCCATCCTCTGGAAATGGGATCTAGATCCAGCTGGCCACAGGTCCTCAGCGAGGTCTGCTAGCTTTGTGGTTTACTTTTCTGGGTCCAAAAGTCTCACATAGTATTCTCTGTGAGGATGGCTGCTTGTATAGAGAAATATTTTGGTGGTGGAAACAAAAGGTTTGAATAGGTGAGCTTTGTTCTTACGCCGTTTCATACTCTCTGGCATCTTTTAGGTCTGCCCACGACTGACTAGATTTTCTGAACCCAGGATGAAACACTGCAATCCCCTGAAGCTTTGACTGTCAGGAGATGAGAGCCACATGCGGCTTGTGTGTGTGTGTGTGTGTGTGTGCGTGTGTGTGGAAGCAGTGATATGTGTAGCACTGAATTTCCCAGAAGGCTTTGTGTCTCATGACTTTATTAGACACTAAACATATCCATTAGGGTCCAAGGTGGCTTTTATCTGTAACAAAAGCGAGATAAATTCACTGTGCTTGGCTGCACAATATGAGGCTCCAAGTCTTGGCAAATTCAGAAGCACATGCATTTGAAGCTTCTAAATTTGGTGGCTCCACTCACAGGTCAAAGTTTGGAAAATTTGGGAAGTACAGCAAAAGTATATTTGTTCAGAGCCCATCAATTAGAAATGTCAGTTCGATTTAAAAAATCCGTTTTACAGATAAGAACAACAATGAAGGAAATGTTTCAGGAATGTGTGTTTACCTCGGTACAATGCTACACAGTTTCTTTAAGAGGTTGCATTTATAATGTGCTTGCTGCATACTTAAAACGCTCTGATTACGGATGAGTCTCATGTGTTTATGTAAACAGCTGGAGGTTAACTTGGACCTGGCAAGATTATTCTTTAGCTTGAATCCCTATAATTAGAAAATAATAAAACTGTATATCTTTTTAAATGAAGCAATTGAACACTAATTTAGCATAGCTTCCAAATATTTAGAATGGGTGTGTGTCTGTTCTCTCCGGCCATCTGCTATAAATAACCCTGAAGGATCCAGCCAAATATCCTTGGACACTCTTCTCCGAATTGTGACTGTGTTTCCAGACTCTCTGTGTTGAAAGTGCTGGCATGGCCCAGCGTCGGGCTCCTGTTTTATGGGTCGGGTACCAGTCAGACATCCAGGGCCCGTCAAGGATGACCAGAGTGAGAGGGGACCAGACTAACTGCCACCCCTGGGAGGGATATATGCAAATATGCATCATGCACATTTGCAAATTGTGGGCTGATGCAGCGGCTGCAGTTTGAGTTCTTTGTTGATAACGACTGAGCAGCCACTGTACAGCTCTCCTGCGGCGTGCCTGTGATCTCATGGGCACTCAGGGGCATGCAACGGCTGAAGCACAGGAGTTAGCTTCTTTCTCTGTGTGTACTTGTATGCGTGTATATGTGTGTGTGTTTCACGCTTTAAGAACAAGAAAACCCAGGTGGGGCTGTTTGTCATCTTACAACTTCTGTTCTCTCCTGGCGCTTCTATCTTCTGAAGGTGACACCTGCAGGAAAAGAAAAGCAAAACGCTGTCTTTCATTCCTGAGACATCTAACGATCTCATTCAATCCCAGAAAATGTTTTCCTTCAAGTGAACAACTGAAGCATCCCACAGCACTGGAAACCTTTCTTCTATATTTTTCTAGCCACACATTCTCCTGTGTCCCTCCCCCACTGAGAGCGAGGCTCAGATGCATCCCAGTCTCTACTTACCTGCCATGGGCCTGGAGGAAGATAAGAACTGGGACTCTTTCTTTCACGTCCTCACCAGTTATTCTTCCGTTCCTTTTCATCACAGGGAGTCAGTTTCCAAAGAGTTCTGGTCTTCAGATCCGAATGGAAGGCTGGAACCCAGTATAGAGGTAGCATTCCCTTGGTTACCTAACAGTCCAGAATAATCAGCCGGGGGGCCTACAACACTGGAACAAGCTCAGAGAAGGGGCTGTTCTTAAAGGGACATCCTTCAGTTTCTTGAATGAATGAATGAATTGCTGATTATTAACAAATATGTGCACTTTGCTGAGGTCTTTGCAGTTTTAAATGCTCAAGAATTTGTTAAACGCCATATGCCTAGCCCTGTGATTGGCTTTAAGTCCAGGTCAGATTAAGACATTACCAAGGAGATATTCTTGCAAAGGTGAGACTTAGAAAGGAGATAGCAAGATAATAAAATACGAGTGTTTGACAAGGGGCAGAAGTGAGCCTGGCATTGATGAGGCTCGGACGATATTCTTTGGTGGTTTGGGCAACCAGATATGCAGCAGATTTAAAGCTTGTTAGGAAATAATATGGTGGTTTGAGATTGACCCTGTGAGCTTAATTGATGTGAATGATGTAACCTTTGAACCTGTGTTGACCCAGAATAGGATTTCTTCTTATTCCGTTTCAGGTAAAATATGCGGTGGTGTATCCAATGATATTCTAAGTTGCAGGCCATAAATCACCCTCCAGCTAATTTAAGAAAAAATAATAAATAAAAGGGTTTACTGGATGGATATCATGGGACCCAGCTTGGCCATGCAGATTCGGAGGGAGGTTGGAGGCCAAGTGTGAACACGGCAGCCTCCTAGCAACTCTCTCCTGCCCTCACAGTGAATTCCTTCCATAGTTCTCCTGGTTATCTGCACGTCAGCTGCAGAGACCTCTATGCAGCCTCTGCTGAATCACCTACCTACTAGCTGGCCGTGCCAGGGGTAGGAGAGGGACCAGATGCGGCTTCCATGAAGTAAAATCGTTCCTCGAATTACCTTTCACTAAGAACACGTCCCATGAGATGAGGCATTTTCCTCTTGTGAAGACTGGTACACTGTTACAAAGAGGACAGATGTTGGTGTCTTCAAATTATACCAATGTCCAGTGACATGTGGTCTGTACCTGGGATTGTACATCCCCTTATGACCTAGTGGGGATTAACAGAGCTGCTTGAAATAGAGAGAAGGGCGAGAGGCAGACGGGCTTTTAATTTCAGAACTGATTTGACTTTACAAAAACTTGTGAACTTACTGCAGTGTTCCCATATGTCCCCGCTAGTTTCCTCTTTTATTTATTTATTTATTTTTTTTTTGAGACGGAATCTGGCTCTGTCTCCCAGGCTGGAGTGCAGTGGCCGGATCTCAGCCCACTGCAAGCTCCGCCTCCCGGGTTTAGGCCATTCTCCTGCCTCAGCCTCCGGAGTAGCTGGGACTACAGGCGCCCGCCACCTCGCCCGCCTAGCTTTTTTGTATTTTTAGTAGAGACGGGGTTTCACCGTGTTAGCCAGGATGGTCTCGATCTCCTGACCTCGTGATCCGCCCGTCTCGGCCTCCCAAAGTGCTGGGATTACAGGCTTGAGCCACCGCGCCCGGCCTCCTCTTTTATTAATACCTTACATTCGTGTGCTACATTCGTCCCAACTAATGCACCAATATTGACACATGATGATTAGCTAAAGTCCATACTTTATTCAAATTTCCTTAGTTTTTATCTACCGCTCCCCTTGGCTGTTCCTGGATCTCATCCAAGAGACTGCATTACATGTAAGGGTCGTGTCTCCTGGAACTCCTGTTCAAAGAAAAACTTCAGCTGAATTAAATTCAAAGCAGTTCAATTGAGCAATGAATGATTTGTGAATCAGACAGCTCCCAGAATCACAGCAGATTCAGAGAGACTCCAGGGGTGCCTTGTGGTCAGAACACATTTATAGACCAAAAAAGTAAAGTGATACACAGAAATCGGAAGTGAGGTACCGGAACAGCTGGGTTGGTTAGAGCTCAGTGTTTGCCTTACTTGAACACAGTTTGAACACTCTGCAGTGTATGACGGGTTGAAGTGTGGGCGCTGGGATTGGCCAAGACTCAGCGACTGTTACAGGCGCATACTCCAAAGTTAGGTTTTCAATCTTGTCTACCTATTAAGCTAGGTTGCAGTTCATCCACAAGGACTCAAACGTGGAAATCGAGTCCTTCTCAGGCCATATTTATTTTGCTTTAACACTCCTGTAGCTGTGACCATTTTTTAGACTTTCTTTGGTTTTGGTGGCTTTGACCATTTTGCGACTTACCGGTCGGCTGTTTTGAGGAATGTCCGTCAACTGGGATTTGTCTGGTGCTCTTCTCCTGATTGCACGGGGCTTGGGGGAGGAAAACCACAGAGCCAAAGTGCCGTGTTAGTCACATCGACGGTGCGTAGAGCCCACGTGACTTGCTACTGTTGATGTTCACTTCCGGGGCTGACGGCTGCTGTGAGACCCCAGTTCTTGCCTTTTTAGTTTAAATGGATTTAAACAAGAGACACACAGCAAAGGAGATGCACTATAGAGCAATGTATTGCAAAAGAAAATATTTTGAAAGTTAAGTTCAGAATAGATAGTACACCAGAGAGTGAGAGCATTCAAGGCAGGCTGCTGGTAAGGATGAGACAGCAAAGACGGGCACTAGGGAGACTCCCTTTATGGGAGCCTTACATGATTATTCATAAGCGGGTGGGAAGAGGTGTCACTAGGAAGCACGTTTGGAGGAGGTCCTCTGGGCGCACATGCGCAGTAGCTGTACGAGCTTGTTCATACCTCGCATGTCTCATTAGTGTCCAAAATCTCCACCCAGGGCTGTGTTTTTTTACTATTATAATGAGCAAAGGGTCTGCCTGAGGACAGGTAACATCAAAATATGCATGCTGTCTACAGGGGAAATTCCCTACTGGAGATTGCTCTGCTTGAATGAGTTTGAGTTTTATTGTGTTGATCCTAAGGTCCCAAGGTTGCCATATCCTGAGGACATGGTCGCTTCCTCGGCCACCTATCCCGCCTCACCAGCACCGGGCTGGGGCTGGGTTTGTCAGGTTTCTCCACTGTAAAGTTACTTTTTTCCCATTCTTCCAAGGCTACACTTTGCAAGGAAGTGCTTATCCCCAGCTCACAACTGTAAAGAGGGAAGTGGTGCTTCCCCGCCTTGAGGGTAATCTAGCTGCTTACGTTATTTAGAATTCTGCAGGTGACATTTGCTTATTTTCCCTCATTTATGTATTTATTCAATAATATACTTATTTCAGTGAGAACACCTGGATATTTATTTTATACTTTGGGTTATATTCTAATATTATTTTATGAATTTTGTTGCTCAAATTTTCCCACTCTGGCTATTGAGAGCTTTTTCATTTGGCTCCAGTACAGTGTAAAATAGGAATGATGAGAAGGGCTTGCCGTGCTTCATTCCTCTTCTTAGTGAGTAAGCATCTCGTTTCTCGACATTCTGTACGATGTCACCTATAGGCTGTTTGTTCATGTTCTTTATCAAGTTGAGAAAGTTCTCTTTCCTTCTTAGTTTGGTGAGAGTTTTTCCTTATCAAGACTTCCTGTACATTTTGTCAAGTTTGTTTTTAAATTATATATTGTTAAGTTCCAGGGCACAAGTGCAGGATGTGCAGGTTTGTTACAAAGGTAAACATGTACCATGGTGGTTTGCGGCACCTTTCAACCCCCCACCTAGGCATTAAGCCCAGCAAGCATTAGTTCTTTTTCTTAATGCTCTCTCCTCACTGCCCTCCCATGATAGGCCGCAGTCAATGTTGTTCCCCTCTCTGTGTCCCTGTTTTCTCATTGTTCAGCTTCCACTTAAAAGTGGGAACATGTGGTGTTTGGTTTTCTGTTCCTTTGTTAGTTTGCTGAGGATAATGGCTTCCAAGTACATCCATGCCCCTGCAAAGGATGTGATCTCATTCCTTGTTACGGCTGCACAGTATTCCGTGGTGTATCTGTACCACATTTTCTTTATCCAGTCTATCATTGATGGGCATTTGGGTTGATTCCATGTCTTTGCTATTGTGAATAGTGTGCATAGTGCTGCAATGAACATATGCATGCATGTATCTTTATAATAGAATGATTTGTATTCCTTTAGGTATATACCCAGAATGGGAGAAAGTTTTTGCAATCTATCCATCTGACAAAGGTCTAATATGCAGCATCTACAAGGAACTTAGGCAGATTTACAAGAAAAAAACAACCCCATTGAAAAGTGGGCAAAGCTTCTTTCCTATGCCAGTTGACATAGTTGTATGATCTTTCTCCTTTAGCCTGTGAATGCAGTGGAAGAATTATCTTGATTAAGTTTTTGAACATTAAATCAACCTTGTATACCTGGAATAAATTCCACTTGTGTGTGGTGTGTAATTCTTTTTATATATTGTTGGATTCCATTTAATGCTTTATTGAGGATTTTAATACCCATGTTACTGAGAGATATTAGTTTGTACTTTTATTTTTTCTTGAATGTCTTCATATGGTTTTGGTAATATGGTTAGAACATCGTCCCTCTGCTTCTCTTTTGCTCGGACACAGTGTGTAGAAATGGTAATTTATATCTTAAATGTTTGTAAGTTTTCACTGGTGAATCCATCTGAGCCTGGTGATTTCATTTTTTGGGGGGTTATTAATAATTTACTCACCTTTAATAGATAGGGCTATCCATGCTACTTATTTTTCCTTGTGTGAATTTTGTTAGTATCTTTCAAGGAATCCATCTATCTTATATCCAAGTGATAAAATTTGTGGGTATAGAGTTAGCTGCTGTATTCCTTACTATTTTTTGGGAGGAGTTGTTTCGCTTGTTTTTGTTTTAATTTTTATTTTTATTATAAATTGAAAGAGTATAGCTGTATATATGGGTACAAAGTGATATTATGGTTTATGAATACAGTGTGGAATACTTAGCTAAATAACATATTCATCACTTCAACTATTTACCATTTCTGTGGTGAGAACATTTAAAATTTAATCTCAGCAATTGTAAATGCACACTACATTATTATCTACTGTATTCACCAGGGTGTGCAATAGATCTCAAAGAAGAAAACTTGCCTTTTAATTTACATAGGATCAGTAGTGATGACTCTACTTTCATTTTTGTTATTGGTAATTTTTGTCTTCCCTTTTTCCTTGTTAGCCTGAGTAGGATTTTATCAATTTTATTGATATTTTCAAAGAATTACTGTTTGGTTTTGTAGGTTTTCTCTATTTTCAATTCCATTGATTTTTTTTCTCTAATTTGTATAATCTCCTTCTGCTTGATTCAGGTATAATTTGTTCTTTAGGTTGTCTACACTTAACATGAATTAATTTTAGATTAGGTTATTGATTTTAGATCTTCTTTCTAGTATATATTTTTAATGCTATAAATATTTCTCTAAGCACTGCTTTTCTACGTCTCAAAATTGTGGGTAAGTTATATTTTCTTTTTAATGTAGTTTAAAATACTTTTAATTTTTTTGAGATTTCTTTGATTCATATGTTATTGAGAAGTGTGTTTTTAATTAACAAATATTTATTGGACTTACCATCTGTCTTTCTAGTATTGATTTCTAGTTTAATTACTACTGTGGCTTGAGACAATACTTCGCATAATTTCTGTTTTACATGTAAGGCTACATGGCACAGAATGTAATCTTTCTTTGTAAATGTTTCATGTGATTTTGAGAAGAAAGTGTATTCTGCTTCTTTTGGATGGAATGTTCCATAAATGTCAATTAGATCAAGTTGATTGATAGTGGGTTCAGGTCATCTACATCCTTACTGATTTTCTGCCTGCTTGATCTATCAGTTGCTCACAGAGGAGTGTTAAGTTTCCAACTATAAGAGGGGGGTTGTTTATTTCTCCTTCAAGTTCTGTCGGTGATTGTCTCATATGTTTTGATGTGCATTTGTTAGACGCACACACATTTAGGATTGTTGTAACTTCTTGGATAATTAACCCATTTGTCATTATTTAATGCTTCCTCTTTACCCCTGATACTTTTCCTTTTTGTAAAATCTGCTTTGTCTGGAATTGATGTGAATACTGAAGGTTTTATTTATTATCATTAGCATGACCTTTCTCTATCTCTTTACTTTTAACCTGTAAAAGTCTTTTGAGCTGAAGTGGGATTTTGGTAAATGTTATATAGGCACATCATGTTTTTAAATCTACTTTGACAATGTCTCTCTTTTAATTGGTATATTTAGTCTGTTCCTATTTGAATGCTTTTCATATAGCTAGATTAATATCTATCATGCTTTTAACTATTTTCTATTAATCTCATATGTTCTTTCTTTTGTATCTGCTCCTTTTTTCTACCTTTTCTGATTCCAATATTTTATGTGATTACATTTGCTATCCTCTCTTGGTGTACCAATTCTACTTAAAATATTAATTGTTTCTCTAAAATTTTTAATACATATGTTAACTAATCTGAGTCAATTTCATATAACACTGTCATGCTTCCCATGTAGCACAGGTAACTTACAACTGTGTTTTCCCAGAGTTACCCTCATGTCCTTTGTGACGTTGCTGTGATTCATCACTACTATTCCTGCTTTGAACGAACAGTATATGTTGATCAATTAAGAAAAATAAATTTCCCCTCATGTATTTCTTCCTTGAATGTATCTGTCTCTCCAGATTTGGGAGTGGCATTTTTTTTTTTTTTTTTTTTTTTTTTTTTTTTGAGACGGAGTCTCGCTCTGCCGCCCAGGCTGGAGTGCAGTGGCCGGGTCTCAGCTCACTGCAAGCTCCGCCTCCCGGGTTTACGCCATTCTCCTGCCTCAGCCTCCCAAGCAGCTGGGACTACAGGCGCCCGCCACGTCGCCCGGCTAGTTTTTTTTTTTTGTATTTTTTAGTAGAGACGGGGTTTCACCATGTTCGCCAGGATGGTCTCGATCTCCTGACCTCGTGATCCGCCCGTCTCGGCCTCCCAAAGTGCTGGGATTACAGGCTTGAGCCACCGCGCCCGGCCTTGGGAGTGGCATTTTTGTCCTACAATCTCACTTCTCCAATGAGTCTGAGAAAATGTAGTGCTTTTCAGTTTTCCATCCTTTTTCTTGTAAGAATAATTGTGATGACTTCCAAGCCGTGTACATGTCAGAGCTGAAACCAGTAGTTCCCAGGACTGTGTTTCTTAACACCTTTTTTTTTTTTTTTTTTGGATGTTACAGAAACACGATTTGAATCACTTTAAAGAAAAATGAGAATTTATTATAAGGGTATTGGTATGGCTCATGAAGCCCTAGGACAGTATTGATCCTGACCTAGAACCCAGAAGCTAATTGGCTTAGAAGAAACTCATCCAGTGCCCTAAATCAAAGGTGCAAGAAATAGGTAGAATTGAAGTTCACATGTAAGAGGGAGTGTTGTGTGAAATGTGACTGGAAGAATTGGGAGTTAGTTTACAAACAGTCATGCTGCCGGCAGTTGGGGAGCATTTAGGTTTCATGAGTGGGGACATGACATGCTTGTGTTCACTTAAAGAGGCAGGGAAGGCAATTCTGGGCTGAGAGAATCTGCATTTTCTTCTGAGAACTTGTATAATGTTTAGAATAAATCATGTCTAGATTTTTGGTGCCCCATTTTTTCTCAGCTATAAGAATATATTTTCTCTATATCTGATCAGGAATCAAGGTGCAATTCAGAAGGAGACGCTTTTAAGTAAAAACAGTGGAATTGTGATATTTAAGTGCTGCCCCTGTTCCATGTTTTGCTAGAAGGTCACTGTGTGACCTTGGAGAAGTCAGGCAACCCCCAAGGCTAAGTTTGAATAGGGTTGGTTTGAGTAGACTAGGTTCCTCAGCCTCATACTGTTGACATTTGGATCAGACAATATTTTGTTGTGAGGCTAGTCTGTGCATTGTAGGACATTGAGAAGCATCTCTGGCCTCTAATTACTAGATGCCTATTAACTGCTACCACCCATTGTGACGACTGAAAAATGTGTCCAGATATTGCCAAATATCCCCCAGGGGACACAATAACCTCTAGTTAGAGACACCTGGACTGGA
Organism: Trachypithecus francoisi; assembly: GCF_009764315.1. Lineage (NCBI taxonomy): Eukaryota > Metazoa > Chordata > Mammalia > Primates > Cercopithecidae > Trachypithecus > Trachypithecus francoisi. Next base: position 3,509,923 of record NW_022681456.1, read on the forward strand.
TTATGGTTGTGGGAGAAAATATTCATAAAGCAAATTCACCTCTTGCATAGAGGAAGGTTTTGCATTCGAATTTAAGGTGACATTCTATTGTTATTTTTTCTTGGAAATTCTTTAAATTGCACGTCATATTTAGTTTTCCATCCACTAGAAGGTCTGCTCCATAAGGCAGAAGACTTGGTCTGTTTGCTGCTGTTTCTTCATTATCTAGTACAATACCTCACACACCACAGTCACTCTTGAGATATTAGAAGGATGAGTGGATGTCACTGTCCCCATAAGTCCACCCCACCTACTTTCCATGTAGCATTGGGCCAGACACTAGGTTCTTTGGCTAGGCTCGCCATGAAGCAATGGTGTGGGTTTCAAGGCCATGTGTGGAAAATAACCCAGAGTCAAATGCAAGCACATGAAGGTGTTTGCATAAGGTGTTTCTGTGAGAGGAGCTCAGGAACTGAGATTCACCGAGGCGGTTGTTTTCAGTAGCAATGGCTCATTAGGACCATCTGACCCCAACATTGGTCTGGGGATGAGGCCCTGGTTTCAGAATTTTTAAAAAGCTCTCGCAGTGATTCCTATGTGCAGCTGGAGTTGAGAATCACTGGTTACATTTCTACCAACTCATTATTATGGAGATAAGCTGATTAGGTAGATTGGGAAAGTAACATTTAAATAAACTATTTAAACTTCTCTCTGTCTTCTATGATTGATTCATATAAGTAAAAGCCTGTTTGTGAAAACACCACCATATAGCCATATGCACAGCCTCTTTGCACACAGTTTCGTGAATTCTCTTTTCAAGTGTTAATCCCCAGTGGCTCCAGCTCAAGGCCCTCTCCCTCAGCTGACTGCTGTGGCTCCTTTGGAGCTGTCAGATGTTTTTGGTCAAGGCTTATGGCTACACACACATTTATGTGTCAAACAGTGTGAGTGCTCTGATCCTCTTAGGGAAAGGGGAGGAGAAAGGAATGTGATAACAGTGAGTGCCTACCATTTTCCTGGATTTGTACTGGGTCCGTTTTCTGTGGTTTCATGTAATCTCCCTACAATGTCCTAACAGGTGGTTCATTGTTAGTCAGCAACAGAAATTCACTCTGACCAACTGGCAGGCTCTTGGGAGTTCCAGAGATGAGTGGAAAGACAGGGAAGAAGATGCAGAGCCAAGCAGGACCCAAAACTGCTCCCTAGACCTGGGAAGCCTAAACTGAGTTTTGTAGCGAGGAGTGCCTATACCAGCAAGCCTCTGCTACAGCCCTAGATGCTCCTATGAACATCTGTCCAGACTTTGTCAGTGGCTCAAACTTCAGAGTGCTAGGAAAAAACGTCCTCTGGGCAAGCTTAAGTCACATTTTCACCCTCTGGTTGTGCCAAAGGAAGGAGAGAAAACAACCTAACTCTTCCAGTAACCCAGTTGGAAGTGGCTCCTGCGTTCACCCTCCCACCAAGATCAACACCAATAGGAGGCAACTACTACCCCTCCTCAGATAATTCAGGGAGCTCTCAGGATGCAGGCATAGAACCTGGGTGACTGAAACATGACTAATGTTCACTGCAGACTCCTCAATGAACTATCCTCCCTATGGTAGAGATGAGGAAATTGACATTAATTTGTTCCCCCAAAAAAAGGAGATTTGAAATGTGTATCTGCATACTTTCGACCTCACATTCTTCCTTTCTATGCTTTGTGTAATGTTGCCTGAGTATTCCTGAAGACCCCACTGTTCTTATGTTGCATAAATTTCTGTTGCAAGTACAGAAGAGACAGGTGCCATAACTCAGTGCTGTGCCATCCACAAAGCCCCCAAGAGTCTGCAGATTGATATAGACAGTACTCAGGACATTCCTGCAAGGAATTTGAGATAAACACATTTGAAAGGAGCAGTTTGCTCCTACTGCCTCAAAGTTTATAACATCCGAGGAAGCTTAAAGGAGGCTAGTGCAGTGAGATTACTATACCCATTTGATTGAAAAACAGCTAGAAGGAAAAACCCGAAAAGCATGTAGAAACATTTCATCCACAGTCTTTTCATTCCTCTGGGAGTTGAGATAGGGCCATTGATGGGGTCCTGTGGGAAGCAGGGTCTCAACCCTCATCTTCAAGTATTCACCTCTTGATGGAACATCCAAGAAATGTAAGAAGAGAAAAATCAACATGAATGGATGCGAACATAAATGGTGTTACTGGCTCCTTTGTGGCTTTAGGAAGTTCTCCCAGGGAGTGGTTGTGTGGGATTTGCTTTGGCAAAATATGAAAGTAAAACACCTGAGTATCTGCCACTGTGTCCTTAGACTATGGGGTTCAGTCCGGCTGTTTTTATAAAAGGAATTTTTTAAAGAGTGTTTAGTCTTTGTATTAGTGTGTTTTCATGCACTATAAAGAACTGCCCAAGACTCGGTAATTTATAAAGGAAAGAGGTTTAATTGATTTACAGCTCTGCAGGACTGGGGAGGCCTCAGGAAACTTAAAATCATGGCAGAAGGGGAAGCAAACACATCCTTCTTCACATGAAAGCTGGAAGGAGAAGTGCTGAGCAAAGGGGAAAAGCCCCTTATAAAACCGTCAGATCCCATGAGAACTCACTCACTATCATGAGAATAGCAGCATGGCATGGGGGTAACCACTGCCATGATTTACTTACTCCCACCGGGTCCCTCTCACAACATGTGGGGATCATGGGAACTACAATTCAAGATCAGATTTGGGTGGGGACACAGCCAAACTGTATCATTCCACCCTGGCCCTCCCCCAAATCTTGTGTCCTTATACTTCCAAACATAGTCATGCCTTCCCAACTGAGTCCCCCAAAGTCTTAACTCATTCTAGCTTTAACCCAGAAGTCCAAGTTCAAAGTTTCATCTGAGAAAAGGCAAGTCCCTTCTGCTTAGGAGCGTGTAAAATCGAAAGCAACTTAGTTACTACCTAGATACAATGGAGATACCAGCATTGGGTAAATACACCTGTTCCAAATGGGAGAAATTGGTCAAAACAAGAGCTACAGGCCCTATGTAAGTCCAAAATCCAATGAGGCAGTAATTAAATCTTAAAGTTCCAACATAATCTACTTTGACTCCATGTCTTACTTCCAGATCACACTGATGCAAGAGGTGGGCTCCTATGACCTTGGGTAGGTCTGCTCCTGGGGCTTTTCAGGGCACACCCTCTTTTTCAGCTGCTTTCATGGGCTGGCATTGTGTCTGCAGCTTTTCAGGGCATGTGGCAGAAGCTGTTGGTGGTCTTCTGGGGTCTGGGGGACAGTGGCCCTCTTCTCACAGCTCCTCTAGGCAGTACCCCAGTGGGGACTCTGTGGGGGCTTCAATACCACATTTCCATTCTGCATTGCCTTATCAGAGGTTCTCCATGAGGGCCCTGCCCCTGTAGCAGTCTTCTGCCTGGACATCCAGGCATTTCCATACATCCTCTGAAATCTAGGCAGAGGTTCCCAAACCTCAATTCTTGACTTCTGTGCACCTGCAGGCTCAATACCATGTGGAATCTGCCAAGGTTTGGGGATTTTACCCTCTGAAGCCATGGCCTGAGATGTACCTTGATGTACCTTGGCCCCTTTTAGCCCTGGCTAGAGTGGCTGGGATACAGTGCACCAATTCCCTAGGCTGCATACAGTAGGGGGGCCCTGGGCCCAGCCCAAGAAGCCACTTTTTCTTCCTAGGCCTCCATGTATGTGATCAGAAGGGCTGCTGTGAAGGTCTCTGACATGGAGACATTTTTTCCCATTGTCTTGGTGATTAACATTTGGCTCCTTGTTACTTAGGCAAATTTCTGTAGCCAGCTTAAATTTCTCAGAAAATGGGTTTTTTATTTTCTGTTGTATCTTCAGGTCATTAATTTTCTGAACTTTCATGCTGTTTCCCTTTAAACATAAGTTCCAAATCAAGACCATATCTTCATGAATACATAAAACTGAATGCTTTTAACAGCACCCAAGTCACATCTTGAACACATTGCTGCTTAGAAATTTCTTCTACCAGATACCCTAAATCATTTCATCTCTCTCAATCCACAGATCTCTAGGGCAGGGAAAAACAGCTACCTGTTTCTTTGCTAAAGCATTGCAAGAGTGACTTTTACTCCAGTTCCCAAAAAATTCCTCATCTCCATCTGAAACCACCTCTGCCTGGACTTCATTGTCCATACCACTGTCAGCATTTTGGTCAAAGCCATTCAACAAGGCTCTAGGAAGTTCCAAACTTTTCCACATATTCCTGTCTTCTGAGTCCTCCAACTCTCTAGGAAGTTCCAAACTTTGCAACATTTTCCTGTTCTTCTGAGCCCTCCAAACTTTTCCAATCTCTGTCTGTTACCCCAATCCGAAGTAGCCTCCACATTTTCAGGTATCTTTATAGCAGCACCCCACTCTCTGTTGTGGCAATTTACTCTATTAGTCCATTCTCACACTGCTATAAAGAACTATCGGCGACAGGGTAATTTATAAACGAAAGAGGTTTAATTGACTCACAATTCTGCAGGGCTGGTGAGGCCTCGGGAAACTTATAATCATGATGGAAAGGCAAGCAAACACGTCTTCCTTCACATGATGGGAGGAAGGAAAAGTACCAAGCAAAGGGGGAAACTCCCCTTATGAAACCATCAGATCTCATGAGAACTCACTCACTATCACTAGAAGAGAAGCATGGGGGTAACCACCCCCCTGATTCAATTATCTCCCACTGGATCTTTCTGATGATGCATGGGGATTATGGAAACTATAATTCAGGATGAAATTTGGGTGGGGACACAGCCAAACCATATCCACCTTGTTTATTTAAATGGAATTTTTTATTATAATAATTATTTGGAGGATTTGTAGACAGAAGAGGTTGCTTTGCAACTAAAGTTCTTTGTGGTGTTCTTCCGCTATGTCCAGTCCAGTCATTGATGTTCACACTTTGTTACCTTGCAGAAGTAGCTCATCACAGCTTCACCTTGCATCATAGGCCTACCTGATAGTCTGCTTTTCAACAAGACTCAAAGCAACTGAGGGGAAAAGGCCCTTGGTTCCTTCTTGTGTCACCACTACATCCAGTCAAATGCTAATATGATGACTGGTATGAATTCTGGTCTGCAGATTTGAGTGGGCAAGGATAGATGTGTGTTTGGTGAGAGAACTCAGTCTCAGTCATCAGAGTTTAATTTCCCCCCACCTCGGATACATTACTACCTTCTGGGGTGGTGAGGGGTTGGGAGTGGTGGATGACTATATAGTGCCATGGCAAGGAGGAAGTGGATTGGGCTTGGGTCCTACATGTCATCTGTCCATGTAGGCACCCATGGGAATGTTCCACCCAGGTTGTAGATGGAATGTCTTCATATTCTCCTCATCACATCCAGGTTTAATTTTTCTGTGTACCACTTCTGGGTTCCTCTTAGGAACACAGGGATCATGGGCTTGGTTTGGGAAATTTTGTGAGACTTCTGAATGCAATAATGATAGCCAACACTCATTAAATATCTATTTGTGCCAAGCAATGTTCTAAGTGCTTAATGTTTTAAGCACATTTAATCCTCAAAACAATTCTATGATGTAGGTGCTATTATTACTTACATTTTTCAGAAGAGGCGCAAACTGAAATACAAAGAGGTTAAACAACTGGCCAGAGGCCCTATAATTTATAATTTAATTTAAGATATTGAAAGCCTACCCTTTCTAACATGCAGCCCCAGAGCACATGTGTTGGAAAATTCATCTTCATAAATGCAAAATAGGAAGGAAGGCACCGATACTGCGAGATTCCTTTTTTTTTCTTTTAAGAGCACTAAAGAGACTGAGCTAACTAAAATATTTTCTTTATTTAACATATATTTGTTGAAGATTAAGCTTGGTGCTGGGGATTACCAGTGAATAAAGCATGCTGGCAGGGCCTTTCCTTAGTGATTGATGCTGTGAGAATGAGCATGTGGTGTTTGCATTGGAGGGACAAAGTGCCAACTTAAGTCAGTACTTCTGAGAGCAGATCAAGTGAAGTTGTATCCACCATGAGCAAAACCTGTAAGTCTTATTTTATATTTATTTATTTATTTTTGAGATGGAGTCTTGCTCTGTTGCCCGGGCTGGAGCACAGAGTGCAGTGGTGCAATCTCGGCTCACTGCAAGCTCCACCTCCCGGATTCAGGCCATTCTCCTGCCTCAGCCTCCCGAGTAGTTGGGACTACAGGCGCCCATCACCACGCCCCACTGATAACTTTGTGTTTTTAGTAGAGATGGGTTTCACCATGTTAGCCAGGATGGTCTCGATCTCCTGACCTCGTGATCCACCCGCCTCGGCCTCCCAACAAAATCTGTAAGTCTTATTTGTCACTGCAAATTACAGTGACATCCAAGGGCCATTACAAACTGCAGTGGCCCTTCCAAGCATTTTACGCCCTAATAATTATCAGGAGAAATGGCATTTTCAAAACAAAAGGGCAGTGTTTGCCTGCTGGGGACCACATGGGGTTTGTGAGGAACAGCCCAGAGTCACCGAGTTGGAGCTGTGGGCACCTGTCTTGACACTTTCACTACTTATGCATCGTGGGAGGGTCGCTGAAGCTCCCTGAGCCTCAGTTCCTGGGGTCTTACCTTGTCCAGGTGTCGTGGAGTAGAAACGAAGAGTAAGGTGAAGCTCAGGCACACTCAGTGGTACCACATTTGCTTCAGTACATGATCAATTCCATCCACCAAGAAAGGTATCAGGGACCAGCGGAAATGTGAACAGATTACTTAAGGCCATTTCAAGCTAAGCAGTGTTGATTTGTTTTCCAAGAGGGCTGATGTTGGCAAGTAGCAGATTACCTCTAACTTAAACTATAAAGAAGAAACAGAAAGAGGACCATGTTCAAAGCTGCTTAGGAGGCATTTTCTTTGATAACTCAGGGAAGCATCTAACTCAGCATATTCTAGTGCAAGATAGCAGAGCAAAGTGAGATGTCACCTTCCCCTCCCTCCTTCAAATCTGAAGGTATAAAAAGCAAACTGATTTTTTTAAGTGAAAAACACATTATCATCAACAAAGACTGGGGGAAGGAGTCAGCTAAAGAGTGAGACAGATGTTTCCAGAAATCAACTCAGTGCATCCAATCACAGCTTCAGAGTCCCCTCCCACTCAAGGCCTCATGCAAGGTGGGATGAGAGTGTGTTGGATTGGAGATAGTTGCATATTTTGTGACCCTCTAGCTGTTGAGATATGGGTTCTGATCCCCTGCTCTTGAATTTGTACTGGCCTTAGTGAATTGCTTACTCAGTGGAATATAGCAGAAGTGATGATCTGGAACTTCTGAGGATAGATCAAAGGAAGCTTTGACTGTTTCCCAGCATCTCCAGGATCACTTGGTCTTGGAACTGTGAGCCAGCATATAAGAAATCCAGCTGTTTTTCTGGGAAACCATGTAAGAGACTCTGAGACTACATGGAGAGGAAGAGGAACCAGGTGAGCTCAGTCTTCCAGCCTCTCCTGTCAAGCAACCAGACACTTGGGTAAGACTGTCTTGGATCCTCTAAACCAGACCATCCGGCAACTCAATACCACCAAGTGACCTCCGTCAAGCTCCATGTGTAGCAGAAGAATCTCCCAACTGAGCCCTGCCCATATACCTGCTACACCACAAAATCATGATATAGAATAAAGCTGTGGCATTTTAAGCCACTGGGTTTTGTAGTAGCTTTTGAAGCAGCAATAGATGAGAAGTGATAAATAAACAGTAGTCATGAAAAGTGTCACTAATAAGCCCTACTTGCAAGAAGACAGATGAGAGTAGATACACCAGCTCATGATCTTTTTTGTCTTCATTCTATTTTCTACTGTTACCTTGCTGTGCTGTGCTTTTCACTGAGTGTACCTCTGCAATCTACATTTCCCACATTCTTTACATCACCCAGCTCTGGCTTTTGATTACATTTGGTCAATTGAAGCCACTGATAGGAAACTTGTGGGTTGGGAAAGGGTGGAGTCAGGATAATTCTCTCCTCTCTCACGCCATAGTCCCTACTCATGCCAAATTGTTCCTCCACCTTTGGGTCCAGCTCCCACCAGGTAGTCCCTGCCATGCCTCCAATTTTCTAGTTCCTACATGAAGACCTTACTCTTGGCCTCTTTTAACACAACCTCTTTGCTTTGTCTTTTTGACCCTAAGAGCAGAGGCCTCCTGTGTTTATTCATACTTGGGCTGTGTCACCATCCTCTAGTTGCTGTTTCAGCAATTTCAGCACCTCTGTAACTAGTTCCTGATACTAAAGTTCTGGTCAGTTATCTGGGATGGCTCATGTTCCCTGACTTGGCTATGAGGGTATAACAGTTTGAGGAGGTATTTTCTTTTCTGATTGACTCTATCTCATACCAGAGGCAGAGACAATCACTGGGCTTGTCATTGTGTCAGTCCCAGCTGCAATCAAAGGCAGATGGATCATAAGCATTCAGAAATGAAGATAGTCAAACAGAAGACAAAATAAATATGATAAAAACTTTGGAAAGACCCAGAGGCAGTGGAAAAAGAACACAGAGGGAACAAGGTAATATTTTTCTTTCTACTCAGTGAACTTGTTATGCAAAGGTGAGAAATCAATTTTTATATTTCTTTTCCCTTTTATCTTTTTGGGTAGTTGAAGGATTGATAATAAAAAAAAAGAGATCATCCAAGGATGTCTTTCTCTATCAAAAGCAGGGATCTGAGACAGAGAGTTAACTTGGAATGATGATCTGAAGCCCAAGATTATCCAAGCGCATGGAAGAAATATAATACTAACCTTTCGCTCTTATTTCCATTCCCCTTCTCAGCACACATGCACACACAGCGTTGAGTGAACTCAGGCACAGAACATCTGAAAACATTACAGAAAGGGAGACTAGTACTTAGTTATACCAAACAGTAAAACTGTATAATTGACAGTGTTGATACATGTTTTGCAAGATAAAGCATAGACAAGTGCAATTTATACACATTATATCAGTACGAAAAGAAATTCTGAGCAGAGTTGTTCAAGTTGAGCATGAACCAGAAGAAAATGGCAAATGGCAGTCCATTCCTGTAAATATATTGCTCAGAGAAAGGAAGAAAGGAAGGAAGAAATGCAAAGCATGTAAGAGACAAAAATAATTGATTTTGAAAGAAAAACAAAAAAAAGCAACTTCTTGTGAGATTTTAAAGTGGGTGGAATTTTTTTTTAAATACAAATTTAATAAAACCTAAAGTTCAAAGACAGAAAACAAAGAAGGAGATAGTAAAGTCGATCAAAGAGCCAGTACATGCATTGAGGACTGAAATAGTGCAAAAGAAAAACTGAAACTGAGGAATAGCCATTGGTGAAAACTGGAATTATTGACATAAAAAATGTTTGAGATAATCTTGGTTAATTTAAGCCAAAAGGCAAAGGGATTAAAATAATTAGAAAGAAGATGATAGGCATGAATAAAAGAGGTGATCCAATATAAGAATACATTCTGACCTTGGAGCTGAGAATCCCAGAAAGAAAATAAAAAATATATTTACAAATAAAAGTTTTTGAATTTTTGTTTTTTATTTATTTGATTTTGCTATATTAAGGAAGAGCTAAATCTGTAGATTGAAAGGGTATCCTGTGTTACAGAAAAATTTATGACACAATATTAATACAAAACATATCTTGATTATAACATTTCAAAAATACATAATTTGCTAATAATTCAGGTAGAATAAACATTCACAAAAAATTGAAGAAATGGATATACCATGTTCAGGGATAGAAATGCATAATGATAAAAAAGTGTCAGTCTCCCTCCAGTTAATCCATAGAGCCAATGTAACTCCAACAACAACAAAAAACTAGGTTTTTTAGGGAACTTGACAAGTTCATTTTTAAATTTATATGAAGACCAAAGGGCTGCTAATAGATACAACACTAAAGAGAAAAATGTATAGATGGGTTATAATTTTTTATAAAATAAAAATTAAAATAGTATGATACTGGAATACAATAGATAAATAACAAATGAACAGAAAAAGCCCAAAAGTAGAACTATGAAAATGTGAGATTTTGTATAGCAACTACTATTGCAGATCAGTGAGAAAAAATATATTTTTCAAAAATGACACTAGAGTACTAATTATCCAAATGAGAAAAAAGGAATGAGATTTCTACTTCATGCCATTTATAGGCATTAATTTCATATTAATTGGACATTAAAAGGAAAAAGTATATCAATGTAGAAGAAAATATCAAAGGATATCTTTATATCCTCTGAGAGAAAAGGATTTAGACTTTCTTAATCTACCAAAACACTGAGCACTGAGGGAAAATTAATACATTTGACCACATTTTAAAAATAACCCCTTTTTAAATCAAAGACAAGCCATAAGTTTAGGGATGGTATTTGTAATAAATAAACCAACAATTAGAATGCAGTATATATGAAGAATGGCTATTGTTCAAATAAATAACCTATAATTCAAAACAAATAGCCAAATATAAAAATGGGCAAAAATATGAGCAGACATTTTATAGAAGAAAACAAAAATAGACAATATATAAAAAGGTACTTCATCCCATTAGTAACCAGGGAAATACAAATTGAAACAATAATGCTTCAATCTTGTAACTACCATGTTGCCAAAATTAAGCAATCTGATAATAGCAAAAGAAGTTGTTGAGGATGTGGAAAAAGGAAACCATAATATTATTGCTGGTAGGAGAAAAAAATGGTACAACTCTTTTAGAAAATAATTTGGAATGACCTGGTGATGTGATCCCATATTTCCACTTCTAAGGTATCTGAGAGAAACTCTTACACTTGTTCACCAAAAGATATACTTAAATATCCGTAGAAGCACTGTCTATATCAACAAAAAACTGAAAATGGCTAAAATGACCATTGAGAAGGTACTGGATAAATACATTTTGACATATTCCTACAATAGAATTCTTACGTTTGTGAAAATAATTCAGTTACAGCTAGACACATCAATGAGCAATCTCTGTATTATAATATTTAATTAAAATGTGAAGAAAATACATTTATATAAAGATACAAATGTGCATCAAACTAACAATATAATGTTCATGGATAATGGACCAATATGCTCATTTAGGTAAAACTATAAAAAAAAAAAAAGACAAGAAAATCACTAGAAAATTTAGGACAGGAGGCCAGTAAGGAGGATGAAGGGTGTTACTGGGGAGGGTCATGCAGGGACATCAAAATACTAAATGTGTTCTAGTTCTCAACTGGGTGCTAATTTCATGGGGTGTTTATTGTTGTCCTTTAAACTGTTCATATATGATATATACTCTTTAAACTGTATACATGGAATGTCTGTTAATGTTCTAGTATGTATATACGTATGTGTGTTCTTGTGTTTGTGTGTGCTTATTTTTATGTAATACATGTCAAAATTTTAAAGTTTGGAAAGAAAAACCAAGTCAGTTTTCACTTATCAGGGATAGAAATCCGTGCTGGCTTTAGACCTCTTCACAGCAACATTCACTGTTGTATCAGTCTGCTCTCACGCCGCTGATAAACATGTACCTGAGACTAGGCAATTTACAAAAGGAGGTTTAACTGGACTCACAGTTCCACATGACTGGGGAGGCCTCACGATCATGGCAGAAGGCAAGGAGGAGCAAGTCACATCTTATATGGATGGTGGGAGACAAAGAGAGAGAGCTTGTGCAGGGAGACTCCTCTTTTTAAAACCATCAGATCTCGTAAGACTCATTCACTATCAGGAGAACAGCGCGGGAAAGACCTGCCCCAATAATTCAATCACCTCCCACCAGGTTCCTCTCATGACATGTGGGAATTGTAGGAGTTACGATTCAAGATGAGATTTGGGTGGGGACACAGCCCAACCGTATGAACTGTCATTCAATGCCAGAAGATAGTAAGGCAAAATCAGCAAATCACCAAAGTGCTCCATAAAGGGAGTTTGATTATGTACATTCACATGATACTATTCACAGAATACTATATAAGCGATTCTGATACGTAACTTTTCTAAAACATTAGGTGGAAAAAAGTGAAGTGCAAAAGGCATGATAGGATAGTTAGGTAGATAGATAGGTAGGTAGATGGGTGGATGGTTGGATGTGTGCTTGAGTGAGTAGATGGATGGAAAGATGGATGAATAGAAAGATAGATTAGGTAGATAGATGATAAATATAGATAGATGATGATGGATTACATAGAGAGGTGATAGACAGTGATACAGTTGGGCTGTTTGTCCCCTCCAAATCTCCTGGTGGGATGTGACTCACAATGTTGGAGGCGAGGCCTAGAGGGAGATGTTTGAGTCATGGGGTTAAATCCTTTATGAATGGCTTGGTGCCCTCCCCGCAGTAATAAGTAAGTTCTCACTCCGTTCGTTCACACAAGAGCTGGTTGTTTAAAAGAGTCTGGTGCCTCCTGCTCTCACCATGTGAAACACTGGCTCCCTTCCCCCTCCTCTGTAAGCAAAAGCTTTGAAGCCAGGCAGATGCTGGTCCCATGCCTGCACAGCCTGCAGAACCGTGAGCCAAATAAACCTATGTTCTTTATAAACTACCCAGTGTCAGGTATTCCTTTACAGCAACGCAAAACAGACTAACACAGTCAGATGGATAGATGACAGATTACATTAGATAGATGATAGATATGATTAGATGAATCGATACATAGATACATAGATAGATGATAGATGAGATAGACAGACAGATATCAGGTCTTTACTACTTCTCAAGTAGCATTCCTCCCTGTCCCCATCATCTTGATGTAGTTTGTTTTTTGCTAGAGCTTAACACTGCCTGAAATTCAGCAGTTTGCCTCGTGTGTGCTTTGGCCATTGTGGTCTCCCTCTGAGCTCTGTGTGAGCAGGGACCTTGTCTTCCTTGCATATCCTTGAGACCACAGTGTGCAGTGCTTGGCACATAGCACACACTAAGTGTCTGTTGACTGGAAGATTTGATTAATTTAAAGCCAAAGGCCATGACAAATTTGAAGGCACCAGAAGATTCTCTGTGTGTTAGGAGAGCCCGGGTTTGCTGATGTGAAAATGTGACTGTTTTTCCCTCATGGTCATGGATCTCGGACTCTGTGGTTAAGTTTTTCCCTGCAAGTCCACTCCAGCGCAGGGCTTCTCAACCTTGGCACCACTGACATCTGGGACTGGATAATTCCTGCTTGTGTCTATGTGTGGGTGTGTTCTGAGCAGTGCAGGATATTAGGCAGTGTTGCTGGAATCCACCCACTAGTTTCTCCCCCTTGAGTCCTGACAACTCAAAATGTCTCCAGACATTACCATCTGTCCCCTGGGGCCACATCATCCTTGGTGGAAATCATTGCCCTAAGAAAACTTTTCCTTCTTATCGTGGAATGAAATAGTTGAATTCCAGATTCCTTTTGTAACATATACAATAATTTTATTTTTAGGTTTTTAATTATACTGTAAGTTCTGGGATACATGTGCAGAATGTGCAGGTTTGTTACATAGGTATACATGTGCCATGGTGGTTTGCTGTACCCATCAACCTGTCATCTAGGTTTTAAACCCCGCCTGCATTAGATATTTGTCCTAATGCTCTCCCTCCCCTTACCCACCGCCCCCCGGCCCTGACAGGACCTGGTGTGTGATGTTCCCCTCTCTGTCCATGTGTTCTCATTGTTCAACTTCCACTTATGAGTGAGAACATGTGGTGTTTGGTTTTCTGTTCTGTGTTAGTTTGCTGACAGTGATGGCTTCCAGCTTCATCCATGTCCCTGCAAAGGACATGAACTCTTTTTTTTTTTTTATGGCTGCAGTAACGTATACAATGATTTTCAGTAAACTTTGTATCCCTTTTCTTGCTGCTGCTTCTACTTGTGATTTAAATTCTTCCACTATCATCTCACTGTTTTCTCTGCATTTCTTATTCCTTACTGGTAGTAAAACTTATTTGGCTCTAAAGACAATCATATTATCCATTTTCTAGATGCTGTTGAGAGGAAACAAAAATAGAGGACACTTTATTCAGGATCCAAAACATACATGCTGAAAACAATCGGAATTTAACAGAAAAATCTCAACTCTGTTATAGTGAATTGCAGTACAAATCCTACATGAGAAAGTCCCCCAAACTAATATGGCTAAGGGTTAAAACATAAAACAGGCCAGGCTAAGGGTTAAAACATAAAACAGGCCATGGTGGCTCACGCCTGTAATCCCAGCACTTTGGGAGGCTGAGGTGGGTGGATCATGAGGTCAGGAGTTCAAGACCAGTCTGGCCAACATAGTGAAGCCCCATGTCTACTAAAAATACAAAAAATTAGCCAGGTGTGGTGGTGTGCACCTGTAATCCCAGCTACTGAGGAGGCTGAGGCAGGAGAATTGCGTGAACCTGGGGGGCGGAGGTTGCAGTGAGCTGAGATAGTGCCATTGCACTTCAGCCCAAGCAACAGTGCGAGACTCTTGTCTCAAAAACAAACAAACAAACATAAAACATATGTAGAGTTCAGACTTGATATATTTTTTAAACCAAAAATTATACAAATAAGAGAATAATTTTGCTGCGATGGACATGATTTGTTAGGAAAAGATGTCTGAAAATAGGGTTACTTTGGTGAGGATAAATGTACATTCTTAGAAGAAAATAAAATTCCTGACATTCTCTACCTAAGTGAAATCTTAGTGCATGAAGAGTCACATTTTAAGGTGAATTTATCCATTTTATTTGCCAGAAGGGACATCTATGCCGACTGCTTCAATTCAGATCTATGCAGGCTGAGTGTGCTCCTCAGAAAATGAGTCTCTTCCAGAGCCTATTTCAAATCTTCGATGCCTCTGGAATTAGCACCGGATGCTCCTTTGCATAGGCTTGAGGAAGATTTATTTTAATTCTGCTTTTCAAACTCTTGACTGTATTACAGCAAAGAAAACTCAGAGGGGCTTGCATTTCAGACAAGCAGAACTGGAGAATTGCTGGGAGGCACTGATTTCCGTCTTCACATGTCATCTGCAAACTGTCAGCAGGGGTTTTCTGTGTGCTGAGCTGACGGGGTGACCGCACTCGTGCCTCGAATTACGTCTCTTTTCCTTGCAGACCTGTGTCACCTTGGAAAAGGGGCAAAACCCACTTTTCACAGAAGGTTTCCATCATTTTAGTTAACATCCATTTTATAGAATTAAATGGCCTATTTTTGTTCTACAGAGACTTTGAATGACACTCTTAAGGTACTCTCAGATTGGTAAGGAGCAAAGGTTGGATATTGGTTTTTGCAGGAGAAGTAGGACATTGCAGATTGCTCCATTAGACACTGGCAGCGTCAGAGCCTGCAAGTGCAGACCCAGAAATTGTCAGTATGGTTCTTTGACTGTCTCCTCGCTGTCTCTTGCAAGAATGTAGGTGTAATTCCAACCCCATTTTATCTGGACTGTTCTCAATTTTATTCAGACATGAGAAGACTAGGAGAATGGGGTCTAGTTTTTTCTCAGTCCTGGATCTTTGATTTTTCCAGATGTCTTTGAAGCAGAAATTTCAGGTTGGTACATGACTGATGTACAACCGTTATCTTTTTTCTCAAAATGTAAAGACTTTGTATGATTGAAATTTCCACACCTGTATGAAAGTAGAAGGGAATAACGGATCCGTACATTATCCAGATCCAGTCATTGTTGTTCCCTGCCAGTTTTGTTTCATTATTCCTCTTCCAAATGCTTTCTAAAAATCAACTTTAAAGGCAACGTTCTGAATGAAAGAAGTCGGTCGTAAAAGACCACATGTTGTATGATTCCATTTATGAGACTTTCTGGAAGAGTTAAATATATAGTAATGGAGAACCGATGCATAGTTGCTATGGCTTAGCAGAGGAGGAATATTTCTCCTAAAAGGGGAAGCATTAGAGAGTTTTGGGGGTAATGAAACTGTTTTCTATCCTGACTGTGGTAATGGCTACAGGAATCTAAACAAATCTTAAAACTCATAGAACTGGCCGGGCACAGTGCCTCATGCCTGTAATCCCAGCACTTTGGGAGGCTGAGGCGGGCAGATCACCTGAGGTCAGGAGTTCAAGACCAGCCTGGCTAACATGGTGAAACCCCAGCTCTACTAAAAATACAAAAATTTGCTGGGCGTGGTGGTGCACGCTTGTAGTCTTAGCTACTGGGGAGGCTGAGGCAGGAGAATCACTTGAACCCGGGAGGCAGAGGTTGCAGTGAGCCAAGATTGTGCCATTGCACTACAGCGTGGACAATAGAGAGACTCTGTCTCAAAACAACAACAACAAGAAAAAAAACCTACAAAAACTCATAGAACTGTATACCAAAATATTTATGTATACATACATGTATATATGTAGATTGCATGAGCCTATAAAATTGTCAAAGCTCACATATTCTTAAAATGTGTGATGTCATTTTGTATTACCTGACACTGACCTATCTTGCACCAATGCATCCTTACCCAGCTGTTCTCTTGCATCCTCAAGCGTACAGGCTCTGGGGAACTTTGCTTACCTAAATCATATTCTTCCCCTTTGTTTGGGTCAAGGTAAGGAACACTAGCTGTTGTACCACACCAACCCGGAAATCTCAGATGCCTAACAGGATAAATGTACGCTTGTTGGGCACACGAAGTCCAGTGTTCATTGGGGAGCCTTCCATGGGTAAGGTGAGGACCTGGGCTCCCTTTGGGGCTCTGCCATCCTTCACATCCAGCCGATAGATAGGAAATGAGAGTATGCAGGATTACATAGGACATTTTTACAATCCTGGAGATGGGCATTGCTTTTGCCCAAATGCCGTTGGCCGTAACTCGGTCACGTGGCTATGTGAACCTGACAGGCCATGAAGACGGGAGGCCTGGCTGTGGGCTTAGAGAGGAGAAGCTGGCTTGGTGCTTACCAGCCTCTCTTTCACCTCCTTCAGGACTTTGTTCTTGGATTTCCAAGGTCGATGAAATGAATCTGTCTTCACCCTTGACCGCTGTCCACCTTTTTTGCATTTTTGCATTATCGGGTCATTACCACGAGGGAGAATTCTTTTGATGGAGCAGCCTGGGGTCCGCAACGGCCAGACTCAGCCCAAGCCTTAACATTTCTTTGTATTTTAACTCTTAGTCCTAGGTGGTCTGATTCCCACTGTGCCGCTGCGTCCCTCAGGCGGGCGATTTGTAAGAATCCAAGCCATTCTGCCACTCTGCTCTTTGCCGCCTTGCTTTTTCCTTTCCCCTTCTTTCAAGATCTGATCAAGGACAATATCTCCTTAATTTACAAATTGGTTTTCACTTCTTTAAATAGCTTGCCCTTCTCTTGGTCCATAGACTGCCCTTCCTCTCCGTGCTCCCACTCAGCCTGCGTCTTTCTGCTCTGGGCTTTCCTCTCCCCTACCACAACCACACCTCTCATCACGCACCCTTCCCCAGCCCTGCCCCAAGTTTCAAAAATGCTTCAGCCCTCCTCATCTTATCTTTTCCATATAGCTGCCCTCACCACGTTGGCTAGCTGTATTTTCTTATTTTCTTACATTTCCTGTGGCACCTAACCAATATTCAATCTTTGTTAATTCACTTAAACAGCTGGTGTTTCAGGTTCTGAGAGTGCTAATAAAACCTTCCCTGGTTGGTGTGCTGGCCATATTTACTTATTCTTAAATGTGTCCACCTTCATTTATTAGGGCATATGGCTTTCATGGAAACTCATTTTCAATTCAGTATTGGAAACCCACTGCAACCACCGTTTTACAGTAAGATATGCCAAAGACCTTTTAAGTTGCTTCTCTTCCCCCAAGAATAACACAAGTTCCTGAAGATGAAAAGTGTTTTACAAGTTGCTTCTATTCTCTGGCCATAAATTTTTTACTTTTCCATTTTCTTTGCAAGGAATATTATTAAATAATTATTTTTTATATATTATCTCAATATTCATCTTTTCTTTGCTTTTTTCCTCTCTTGCTGAAGGAAGTTTTTAGTGACTCCTCACTCCACAGAGAAGAAAACATCAAAAATATTTCCAAGATTTTTTAACAAAAGCTTGCAAATGCAAATTTTTTCTTTTCCTTTTGGAAATGGGAAGGAAATATTGTGCAAACTTCTGCTGAATGTAAATATGTGTATCCTCCCCACTTTCTCTGAGCTCTTGGTTGCCTCAGGCTCATAGCTCAGTTTAGATTTTTGGTGGTACTTTGAGGAGGACTTTCGAGCCATTGTTTCAGAAGTGTGCCTAAAATAGAAATGTTTTATTTCTTTATAGAGTTAGTTTTGTAACCACCCAAGGGGTCTACCTAGCCTACTGCCTAGACAGAACCGATTCATCAAGACAGGGGAATTGCAATAGAGGAGGAGTAATTCACACAGAGCCTGCTGTGGGAGACCAGAGTTTTATTATTACTCAAATCAGTCTCCCCAGGCATTCAGGGAGCAGAGTTTTAGAAGATAACTTGGGGGTGGGGGGAAACCAGTAAGCCAGGAGTGCTGATTGGTCAGGGATAAAAAAATCACAGTGAGCCAGGAGTGCTGATTGGTCAGGGATGAAATCTCAGTGAGCCAGGAGTGCTGATTGGTCAGGGATGAAATCACAGGGAGTCCGAGCTGTCTTCTTGGCCTGAGTCAGTTCCTGGTTGGGGGTCACAAGATCAGATGGGCCAGTTTATCAATCTGGGTGGTGCTAGCTGATCCATCAAGTGCAGGGTCTGCAAAATGTCTCAAGCACTGACCTTAGGGGCAGCTTAGGGAGGGTCAGAATCTTGTAGCCTCCAACTGTGTGACTCCTAAATTATAATTTCTAATCTTGTGGCTAATGTTAGTCCTACGAGGCAAGGTAGTTCCCCAGGCAAAAAGGAGGTCTGCTTTGGGAAAGGACTGTTACCATCTTTGTTTAAACTAAGAATTAAGTTTCTTCTAAAGTTAGTTCAGCCTACACCTAGGAATGAACGAGGACAGCTTGGACGTTAGAAGCAAGATGGAGTCGGTTAAGTTGGATCTCTTTCACTGCCTCAGTAGTAATTTTGCAAAGGTAGTTTCAATCCCTTTCCTTTGGGTTTTATAACATCTTAATCTTAAGGTGTAGGCTGTGAGATGGGAAAAGGCCGTCGATCGCTCTGGCTTCTTCCAGTTGACAGGGGACATAGTGGGAATGGGAGTGAACCCCAAGGTGAGAAGAGTGAAACCACTTTGCAACTCTCTGAGCGACTCATGCAGGCCCGGCTGGGTGTTCAAGACTTGCATGGCAAAAACATTAGTACCCTCATCTATAGTTTTACTCCAGTGTTTAAGTGACCACTGTTGTAAATAATGTAGTAAATAATTAGGGAAATAATGAGTCCTAGGATGAGGAGTATAATTCCTGATTTTATTTATTTATTTATTTTTTGAGACAGAGTCTTGCTCCGTTGTCCAGGCTGGAGTGCAATGGCACAATCTCAGCTCACCACAACCTTTGCCTCTTGGGTTCAAGCGATTCTCCTGCCTCATGCTCATGAGTAGCTGTGACTACAGGCATGAGTCACCATGCCAGCCTAATTTTTGTATTTTTAGTAGAGACGGGATTTCACTATGTTGGCCAGCCTGGTCTTGAACTCCTGACCTCAGGTGATCTGCCCACCTCGGCGTCTCAAAATGCTGGGATTACAGGTGTGAGCCACTGTGCCTGGCCACAACTCCCAATTTTAAAAGCAAAGATTTGAAAGCATTAATTTGGGGACTTCTAACCCACAAAGAATTTAGGATTTAGTCTGAACTGTGGAAAAAACTCAACAATAGCTAACAAGAGGGTGCTAAAATTTTCCTTTTGAAGCATAGTTTTTCTCTCTCCAGTCCCCATTTTTATTAAAAACAAATCATGATAAAACTGATTTGTTTACAAAATAAACTTTAGCTTTACTGAACTTGGCCTGATTATTTGCATAAAATGCAGCAAGAATAATTCTTTTTTACTTAGGCTTTTCTAATAGGCTTTGATAGAACTCTGTCCTATGAAGAGTCTCAGATTAAGACCTTTTAAAAGCCGAGCCCAGCCATGGGTTTGTACCCTCAAAACCTATGAGTTAGGCAAATTCTTCTCCTCTTGAGAACCCAAGATAATGTGGGGTTTCTGAGCCTGTTAGAAGTGACATTCTTTACTTACCACAGGTCAGGAACCTTGTACAGGGACTCTGGGTGGACAAGGTATGAGACCAGATTCCCCAATAGGCTTTATTTGGCTCCATAAGTCAACTTTGATTCTTGAAGGGGAATATACCATTCCAGTCAAAGCCTTGGTAAAATAACCAATTTCTCCAATTGTGCCCTGTTACAAAAGAAAACAGATTCTTATTGCACATATGCAATTAACTGTACCGCCATAAATTGAGAATATTCGCAAATAGTTTCCAAATTCTGGAGAAATCAGGTAGAGAGGAGCAAATATGCTTCAAATTTTTTTGACAGGAGTATATTTTACTCACTTGTTAAAAGTTACAAATAGCTCTAAAGAAATAAGTTCTCTTGACTCTGAAAACAAAAGGTTTAGCAATGTTTAGCACATTAGCTCTCCATGAGAATGCTAGAAGTTTGTTTTTTTCTCTATTCCAATAGCACAATTTTAAAAGTTGTCTGAGACCTGCACTCAGAGTCCTATATCTGATTATAAACTGTCTTTTGAAAAGGACCAAAGCAAGACAAAATGTCTGTGGGTGACAAAAGTCTATAGCCACTATTTAAGCTACAATTGACTGGGAATTTTGGTTATTTCTGTGGCATACAACAATTTTACATAACAATTATAATTATTAATGTACACTAAATTATATCAACATTATAGAAGTTTCCCCTAATTTTAGGATGCATACTAATAACATATTTATACAAATACAGTCCAAATAAACCAAATGCTATTCACTTTTCTATTTGAAGGTTTTCCTCTAATGTCACAATCTCCAGTATTATTAGAATCCTGCATTTAAAGAGCACCTGATAAATTTTATAGCTGATTATAAAACTGTCTTTTAAAGAGGACCGAAATGAGACAACGGTGGTCTGTGTTTAGCAAAAACATATTAGGCTAGTCAGTTAAAGACACGATTGACAAGGACATTTGTTACCTCGGTGGCACTCAGTCTGTTAATAATAATTATTACTGATAACATAGACTAAGTCATATTAGAATTATAGGAGTTGCACATAATTTTGGACCATATACCAATAACACATTTGCACAAATATAGGCCAGTGAAAGCCAAGCACCATTTCATATTTGACAGTGCTTCCTGTATAATTTTTTGCACCAAATAAATGAAATGTCATTTTTGGACTTTAGGTTAAAAAAATAGTTTTTTTAGGACTTTAGGTTGGAAAAAAAATATTTTGCTAACCTAAAATATTAGGTTAGAAAGAGACATAATTTATAATTTGATTTTGGAAAGTTTGTCAAATATCAAAGGTTTGAAACACTGGAGATCACAAAGTAGAATCCCAGGTCATCGTATGTCATTCGTTTGGCCAAAATGATAACTCCAAAATCTGAAAAGAAAAACCTTTACTCTGATAGGAGACTTAGCTTTCCAAATGAGACCCGATGAAGATAGCATGAGGCTAACTGAATTTGTCTTTTCTCTCTCCTCCCATTTTTCCCCCTGCCATTTATCCATAGGAGAAAACAAAACCCTTTCATTATCTTGTAACATTATATAAAAATTGTCTTCAAAAGAAAAAACCAAATTTCATGTTTTCATTAGTGCATCTTTAATGTTAAAGCTAGTTTTTAAGATAAAATTTTATTTCTCTATCTGGTTTTAACTAGTTTGACCATAAGGTAAGATTTTCATAAACTTTTTAGAACCCATTACAATTTTCCATAAAACAGCAGATGAATTGTCTAAGAAAACCCTGTTGTTCAGACACAGGGGCCCAGATTCTGGCCCCACATCAGTATGATTTTAATGTTTTAACCTATGGAAATTAATTTCTTTTAAATCTTAGCCACCTGGTTTATACCCACAGAATTTTTCTTATAAGATTAACCCTTGGTGCTGGGAAAATTGGCTAGCCATAAGTAGAAAGCTGAAACTGGATCCTTTCCTTACTCCTTATACGAAAATTAATTCAAGATGGATTAGAGACTTAAATGTTAGACCTAAAACCATAAAAACCCTAAAAGAAAACCTAGGTAATACCATTCAGGACATAGGCATGGGCAAGGACTTCACGTCTAAAACACTAAAAGCAACGGCAACAAAAGCCAAAATTGACAAATGGGATCTGATTAAACTAAAGAGCTTCTGCACAGCAAAAGAAACTACCATCAGAGTGAACAGGCAACCTACAGAATGGGAGAAAATGTTTGCAATCTACTCATCTGACAAAGGGCTAATATCCAGTACCTATAAGAACTCAATCAAATTTACAAGAAAAAAACAGCCCCATCAAAAAGCGGGCAAAGGATATGAACAGACACTTCTCAAAAGAAGACATTTATGCAGCCAACAGACACATGAAAAAATACTCATCATCACTCGCCATCAGAGAAATGCAAATCAAAACCACAATGAGATACCATCTCACGCCAGTTAGAATGGCAATCATTAAAAAATCAGGAAACAACAGGTGCTGGAGAGGATGTGGAGAAATAGGAATACTTTTACACTGTTGGTGGGACTGTAAACTAGTTCAACCATTGTGAAAAACAGTGTGATGATTCCTCAAAGATCTAGAACTAGAAGTACCATTTGACCCAGCCATCCCATTACTGGGTATATACCCAAAGGATTATGAGTCATGCTGCTATAAAGACACATGCACACGTATGTTTATTGCGACACTATTCACAATAGCAAAGACTTGGAGTCAACCCAAATGTCCATCAGTGACAGACTGGATGAAGAAAATGTGGCACATATACACCATGGAATACTATGCAGCCATAAAAGAAGATGAGTTCATGTCCTTTGTAGGGACATGGATGCAGCTGGAAACCATCATTCTCAGCAAACTATGGCAAGAACAGAAAACCAAATACCGCATGTTCTCACTCATAGGTGGGAATTGAACAATGAGATCACTTGGACATAGGAAGGGGAACATCACGCATCGGGTCCTTTTGTGGGGTGTGGGGAGGGCGAGGGATAGCATTAGGAGATATACCTAATGTAAATGACGAGTTAATGGGTGCAGCACACCAACATGGCACATGTATACATATGTAACAAACCTACACATTGTGCACATGTACCCTAGAACTTAAAGTATAATAATAATAGAAAAGATTAACCCTTTACAAACTCTTTTTGCTTTGTTTAAACCTTCAGTTTCGTCCCATTACTTTTTTAAGTTAAGAAAATCTTTAAAACCCTCTGAACTAGATAAAATCACATTCCCTTTAACAAAAGCCATATTCTTATGCCTTCTTATTTCTTTTACCAAAAACACATTCCCTACACACCTTGTATGTAAAACTGTTTCTCCAGTAACTCAATTTCATGTTACAATGTTAACTCTTAGCAACTTTTATTTTTAGTGAAAAACCTGATACGTAAGTGATTTTAATTATGTGCTAGGGGTGGAGCCTAGGACATCAGATAGAAATGAAGATAAGGTCTGACTGTTTTCAGCATAGGTAGGGGCATGGCTATCCACAAGTCCCCAGGCCTCGTCTATAATCTAATGCTCTAAAGTAGGTAAATTGACAATTTTCAAAAGTCAAGGAAATAGTTTGACCTTAAAGCATTTAGCAGATTTGATATCTGACCTTAATTTAGACCAAATGTCTACATTTTCAAGACATTTTATTTTACCAATAGTCTTTAAAACTGTCTTTATTTCCAAAAGATTACTAAAGTTATGTGAATAAAAAGGCATTAAAGTTTCTATTTTTCTGACAAAATACTTGATTTAAGCACTTATTTTTCTAAGCCAATTAGAGCTGTTTTATATGTAAACATCACACACACACACACAAAACACATATAAATGCAGACAAAAAGAAGATTCAGCAGTTGTAAGATTTTTCGTTTGCCAGTTTCTTAATTGGATTACTGGCTCAGGGTGGAGCCCTGATAGAACAGGGCCCGGAAAGCACGCATTTCTGGGGCCTAATCATAGCTGAAGGCAAAAACAGATCCCCAAAATTAAGGGTGCCATTTTCTACCAGATCCTGGATCCCCAAAAGGAGGGAAATACTTTGGGAGAAGACAGTGCAGTGCTTTTACTGACTGTGCATTTCATTGCAAGGCAACCCAGAGCCCATCAGCCCATTTAGGTGGTTTCAATTTAAGAAAATTAAAATACAATTTATTTCACATAAGAAGAGAGAAAAGATCAAAGGTCCCTTAAGGCTTCTCAGTTTTAAACTGGGTAATTCTCAATTACAGAAAACAGTTATAAAATGACAGTTATTCAGATTTATTTTCAAAATAGCTAGAACAGATCATGATGCGGAAGTTCTTCACTATTAGACAATAAAGACATCAAAATATATTTAAGCATCTACGATGTGCCTAGCACTGTGTATAAAATACATGTTTTGTATATTATGAAAGTTAATATAAACTACGTACGAGATAGGTAGAAAAAGGTGATATCGCAAGTCTCTACCCATAAAAACTGTCTTTTAGCCTCGTTGCAAAGTCTAGAAACCCTTATGAAATAATTTACAGACTCAGCAAATAATGAAGTCTTCAGTGACTCCATGTGTGAAAGAGGTCAGTATTTTAAGCAGACTGTTCAAATGCAGCATGTGTTCCTTTTGGACTGAAAAAAAAAAAAGCCTAGAGGCCCTCTGCTTCCTACTTTTAATTTTCCACGAAGATGGCCTTTTGTCTGGTTTCGTCTTTGCCTATGCACTCATTGCCTGCTCTTCTCCCTTGTTAAGGAGCTACTGAACCCTGCTTGCATCGCTCTGAAAATTGCAAATTCCATTGAAGACATGAGCAGCTTCCAATGCTGATGCATCTAAACCTCTTTCTCGTTCTTTGTTTTCTAATGAGCTGAGGTTTGGGCCAGCTTTTCTTGGAGAATCACTGCTGTTGCATGAGTTGTAGCAAATTGCCACCCCCAAGATGCCCCCCACACTGTCAGCGAAGCTGGGGACCTCACTGGTAGGTTTGAGGTAGGGTCTGGGGCCTAAACCTTGCCCATTTTTACACATAGAGGATGATAGAATTTTGCAGCTGGTGAATAACTGTGTTACTGGGTGAAGAGCCAGTAATATGACAGTAGTGAAGCGTGTAGGCTCTGGCTACAGGGTGCCTGGATCCTCTGTACATCTGATCCTCAACCACAAAATAGGGATAATTACAGCATTTACTTTTTGTAGTAGTGAATGTATACGACTCACTTAGAACAGTGTCGTGCGCATACAGCTGTTCAGTAAGGGTTAGTTGTCATTGCTGTCATTGTTTTTGTGTCCAGGGGTTGAGTGATTTTGTGTCTGCAGTTTAATTCCACAGTATTTCAGAACCAACCAAAATTAAGGATTTCTACCTTCTCTGAACAAGACTACTCTTTGAAATTTTAAAACTATTCTTCTAGGCTGGGCGTGGTGGCTCACACCTGTAATCCCAGCACTTTGGGAGGCCAAGGCGCGCGGATCACGAGTTCAGGGGATTGAGACCATCCTGGCTAAAATTAGCCGGGCGCGGTGGCGGGCGCCTGTAGTCCCAGCTACCAGGAGGCTGAGGCAGGAGAATGGCGTGAACACGGGAGGCGGAGCTTGCAGTGAGCCGAGATCACGCCACTGCACTCCAGCCCGGGCGACAGAGCGAGACTGCGTCTCAAAAAAAAAAAAAAAATTCTTCTAATTTTACAATGTCAAGATAGAAAAAGCATTTCAAAAGGGTTTAAATTTCCCTCCATTAGCACATTCTCTTTTTCTACCAAATCTGGTTCTAAGCGAAAGCGGGTTCCCATTCATACAGCCCTTAAAGGTAGGATTCTTCACTTGCCCGAAGGGTCCAGAGGCCAGTGGCCCGAGCCCTAGGCTTGGGCTGCCCTTCCAAGGAAGGCTGTGTATTGCGATCACAGCCTGATTTTTTAAAGATTGCTCTAGTGAGTCCTTGATACATCTAATTGCAAACTTCTCTCTATTTTTTTTTAAATAGAAATGAAATAGTCGAGCAATGATGATTTCCTGCACCAAAAATGCCATGCAGGAGATGTGTGAACGCTACAGCTCTCCTCCTTTTGAATGTATAGGCCACTTTTTTAAAGGGCCCCCAAGTAGTGATTTTTTTTTTTTTCCTAATTCGACAATAATGACCAAAATCTCTCAATTCCATGCGACTTGTTTCTATGCAAAGAGAAAAGTAAAATGTGCCACATGATTACATGGAAAAAGTTTTTCTCCAAGGATCTCTCATAATGCAAAGCAATTTATTTTGTGGAAGGTGGATAGAAGCATTGCTTGAGATCAAAAGTCTTTTTTCTCCTCTTGTTGCTTTACTTGGGTCACCACAGATGGAGGCATGCTGCTTTGCCATCACTTATTCAGAAGTAATTCCTGGTCACCCTGCCAGAAACTGCTTCCAACAGTTCCCAACATCCATGTCCCTCTTTTTCCTTGCTTTTACAGTTCTGTTTTAGCCTACAC
The DNA here is from genome assembly GCF_009764315.1 of Trachypithecus francoisi. Classification (NCBI taxonomy): domain Eukaryota; kingdom Metazoa; phylum Chordata; class Mammalia; order Primates; family Cercopithecidae; genus Trachypithecus; species Trachypithecus francoisi. Next base: position 3,536,386 of record NW_022681456.1, read on the forward strand.
ACTGGGGAACAGTGGGTCCAGTTAAAATCTCTACTTCCTGGAGGACTTTGTGGCTAGGGTTGACTGTATGATTCAATATGTTCTGGTGAAATATTAGTGGAAGTCTTTGGAAGGGGTTTTGTGGACCCCAATGTTATGAGGATAAAAATGGGCAGACATGGCCAGCCATGGTGGCTCATACCTGTAATCTCAGTACTTTGGGAGGCTGAGGTGGGCGGATCACCTGAGGTCGGGAGTGCAAGACCAGCCTGACCAACATGGTGAAACCCCATCTCTACTGAAAATACAAAATTGGCCGGGTGTGGTGGCACATGCCTGTAATCCCAGGTACTCGGCAGGCTGAGGCAGAATAGCTTGAACCCAGGAGGTGGAGGCTGTGGTGAGCCAAGATCATGCCATTGCACTCCAGCCTGGGTAACGAGTGAAACTCTGTCACACACGCACACGCACGTGCGCGCGCGCGCACACACACACACGCACACGCGCGCACACACACACACACGCACACACACAAGGGCAGACGTTGCTAGGCTTTTGCCTTTCATCTTTCTTCTGCCTGGAGCAGTGTCATATTGACTGGGTATAAAGACTATAACCTTCAGACCAGGCGACTGAAAGTCAGAATCTAAATAGCATAGCAGGAAGCTGGAATGGGCCTGGGTCTGTGGTGCCTTCCTTAATCCATCTCACTGGGTCTAACTGGATCATCTGCTTCTGAATTTCTTTTGTATGAGAAAAATAAATCATTGTTTTTGTTAAACCACTGTGTTTAAGTCCAGTACTTGCAGCCTAATGCAATCTTGTTAATAACTCATATTTCTTTCTCTCTCTCTCTCTCTTTTTTTTTTTTTTTTGAGACAGAATCTTGCTCTGTCACCAGGCTGGAGTGCAGTGGCACAACCTTAGCTCACTGCAACCTCTGTCTCCCAGGTTCAAGCGATTGTCCTGCCTCAGCGTCCTGAGTAGCTGGGACTACAGGTGTGTGCCACCACACCCAACTAATTTTTGTATTTTTAGTAGAGATGGGGTTTCACCATGTTGGCCAGGATGGTCTTGATCTTTTGACCTCCTGATCCACCTGCCTTGGCCTCCTAAAGTGCTGGGATAACTGGGATAACGGGTGTGAGCCACTGGGCTTGGCCAATAACTCATATTTCTACCGGCATTCTTAGGACAGTTGATTTGAGTCTTGGCTGAAAAAAGCCAGGATTATGGATTTTATCCATATAGGTCATTAGCTATGGTGAATGAGAAGGCTGGTGTGCTTGAACCTGACCACTCCTTGTAAATAACTTGGTGATTGGAGGGGAAACAAATAATGGAAGATTGCTGGCATGGATAAGTCAGCCACGTTCCTTGCCTGTAACAGAAACACCTCCAGACACAAGTTGAATGTGAGTTTGTTCTATCTTCACTGTGAAAAAGACCTCTAAATCTAAGACCAAAGTTGGACATATCTTCATCCTCTTTGTGGGATTTATGTCCTGGGCTGCAAAGAAAAAAGAACGCTCACACTTATGTTCACCTGATTCAGATCATGTATGATTGAAGACCCAGCCCTGCTAGGATTGCTAACTCCACCTGCTCTTATCCAAGCAAAACATTTCCTCACTCAGAGCTTCTATTACACTTCTGAGCTGTACTGCAGATCAATTGAATAATCAAGGTTTAGTCATTTTCCTGTTTATTAAATATTAATTACATTTACTCTTCCAGCTCATCAAGTCTGTGAAGATATGACCAGCCATATTTTATACCACTTGAATATCCTATACAACACACCTAGACGGTACTGACTTGTAGACGCAATAAAATCTTGTTATCTGACCAATCAAATGAGGGTCGATTTGCAAAACAGAGATAAAATGTCAAAGACATCTTTATGAAATTACTATTGTTGAATTTTTCTTATTCCTTGCCATTGATGACAATGCGCTTGCATTTTCATAGGTGGAGATCTATATTACCACCTATGAAAGAACTACTTTGGAGGGAATGTGTTAAGGACAAGTGTAGCTGTGCTCTAACCTAGTATCTGAGAGAAGTATCAGATTCATCAAGTCACCCTTCCATTGTTTAGATGTGGACAGCAGTTAGGTCTCCGTGGAAGTTTAATAACATGGAGGTTCACTTTCCTTTCTGATGGGGCTGCAGGGACTAATAGGTTAGTAGTTCACTAAGGCACTGTGTTTTCAGAGCACCAAACAACCTTCTTGCCTTTGCCTGTTCCATTTCTGAAATGTGCTTTGCGATCTGTGAAAATTAGGTTTTCAGTAAGTTTCTTTCGTTGTTAACTCCAGAAGCTGCTGAGGAACAGGAGTCAACCACTGCCATTTGCAGCCTCATTTCCAAAAAAACGTAACAGCCCTGAGATCGCCACTCCAGTGTGCCTGATTCTGTGGCTTTCAAAACACTCAGCTCCAAGATAAAGAAACTGTATGCCGATGTATGTAACTGTTGGGAGGTCCCGTTAGCCCAGCACAGCTGCAGACCAAATCTCCTAGAAGTGACATTTTCCCTCCTTTTAGATGCTTCCCCCGTTTACCACATGAGTGGTGAGTGGCTTATGTTTCAGCAGTGTTGTTTGTAAGTGATTCAGTAAGACTGGAGAAATAAATTGGGTTTTGGAAAAAATAAATTATATAGGATTGTTGTTAATAGGAGTGCATTTTAATCACCCAGGTACCTTCTGCCTCACTCCTGTTGGAGACACTAGTGAGGATCTGACCAGGGTGTGTCTATTTGAGAACATGAGGATGTGAATTTGAGAACATAGGATAGAAACTATCTGTCATGGAGAGTCATTTGCTAAGTCCCATAGGCGTGCCTCTTCCCAATACCAGGCACACACCTAGGTCCACAAGACAGGAGTATTGTGATTGGTACATTTTGGTACAAAGTGTGCAGAGTAGCTCCTGTACCCCTGCACTTGAGTGACTCCTCATGTTTTGCTGGCACCCCAGTTTTTACATGCAGGTTCCATGGCAACTTAGCCTGCCATCCTGGACACATTTAAGTGAACCAGAGTTTGGGGTCAGCACAGAAACCAACAAAAGACAGACTGGACATAAAGGGTGCACATCTGTGAGTTATGTCACAGACAACATTGGACATGACAGTCCACGCAACAGGGTTCTCCATGTCAGGTGGCCACAGCCAATTCAGTCAGACCTCTGTCTTGAGTATTATGAGCATGAGAGGCCAGGAGAGGAGGCAGGAGAGAGGAAGAGGCTGTTTTGGGGTGATGGTAAGAACACTGCATCATGATGTCTTTCCCTGGTGCTGTCCTTGAATCCTGGACACAGTGAACCACTGTATGCTTCTCTAGGAGGTCTCAGAGCAGCATTTGGTTACAAAATGAATTGCATTCCCCATTTGTTGATCGCTTTTCCATGTACCCATATGATCATATCACTAGCAGTAATTTGGGCCTCTCTGTCTGTCTTTTTTGCAGTACATATGTCATCCGTCTCCTGGCCTTAATCTCCTTTACCAGTTGCTCTGCAGGGCTTTCCCATCACCCTCCTGGCAGGCATAACTCTTTCCAGGGAATAGAGATGGTGACTCAAAACCATGACCCAGCAATAATTTCACTGAATAACTCAGTTCAGTGTCTTCCCAGGCCCAAAGGGGTTCTTCTTCTGCATCAGTGCCTCCTGGTAATCCCATCCACTTTACCCGTAACTCACAGGTGCACCTATGTAAAATTCCTCAGTCTGGACCTAGGGATAGGAACAATTTTGTTTCTTAGTTGATAATTGTAACTTCTTTGAAAATTTAGAGAATACCATTAAATAAATCCATTCTCTAAAATAGCTGTTTTTTAAAGCTAGATTATATTTCATGTAAAAATGCTTATAAACAAAATCTATCACACTGTATCATTTAGGATAATATTGCAAGAGCCATTAAAATATTCTACAAAAAGAGTATTCTGTATTCATATTACTAATTACACAACATTTCACAGAGAAGAGTTACTGGTTTTTTTACTTATCTATTATTTATTCATTATTAGAAGAAAATAAAATTGTTTCTCAATTCACAAAATAACAACTTTTCAAACTGACTACTTTCTTATGCTCAATTGAAGCAGAAGATGAGATGTGAGTAAACTCTTATTTGCTTTTGAGAATTTCCAAAAAATTTGAATATAAGAAAGCGACTATTTTTTGTTTTCCTGCCAGACATTTGAGGAAGGTTCTTTGTGAGTGGCAGCCTGATAGAACAACCAGTTTTGTCATGCTGGAATTCTTGCTCAAACAGTTACATGCTGGTTATCTGTCACTGTATCAGTAACCACCCCACACTTAGTGGTTTAAAACAGCCATTGATTTTTCTTGACAACTTGTTGTGTCAGAAATTCAGGAAGGGCTCAGCTGGGTGGTTCATCTTGACTCCAGGTGGCATCATCTGGGGCAGCTGGTGGAGGATGACCCACTTCCAAGATGACTGCTAAAGTTCAAGACCAGCCTGGACAACATGGTGAAACCCCATCTCTACAAAAAAAATACAAAATTTAGCCATGCATGGTGGTACATACCTGTATTCACAGCTATTCAGGAGGCTGAGGCAGGAGGATCCCTTGATCCCTGAAGTTGGAGGTTGCAGTGAGCCAATATTGCACCACCACACTCCAGCCTGGATGACAGAGTGAGACCCAAGACAGGGGTCTCATTGCTAAAAAGACTGCTAAAGTCACACATCTGGCACCTTGGTGCTCCTTGGCCTCTCTCTCTTCCACATGGCCTCTTGTCCTTCATTACCTGTCCATGTGGCTTGACCTTCTCATAGCTTGGTGGACTCAGAGCAGTCATGATTACGTTCTGAATTAATAGTTGAATGCACAAAGTAAAATGCAGGTACCAAGTCACATGCAGGCTTCCAAAAATGAATATTTTAAGGAATTAGGCTGAAGCTTCAAGGCTTCTTCTTAGGATGCAGTCTCCGAAGTCCCAGCAAGTCACTCCCATTCTACTCTATTCATCAAGCAGTTTTCTGAAGCCACCCCAAGTTTCAGGGAAGACTCCATGTTTTGATGGGAGGATGAAAGAGTAGCAGAGAATTTGAAGCCATCTTTAATCTACCATTTGGTGTTTGCTAATCTAATCTGTAAATGCTTGTTTGTAGAGGTGGCATTTGTAGCACACAAAGGTGCAAAACTAAGTAAGTAAGAAGGTTACAGGAATAGAATTAAACCATGCACTGTTTTGTAGCAAGTAATACACCCCTATTAGGCTAAGGGGATTTGTTGAAGCTTTGTAGGAGAAATGAAAGAAGAAATATCTAAGACATTTCTAGGTTACTTTATGTAAGTTATTTGCAACTGTTTATCTAAATTACTCAAGTTACAGTGGTTTCTCTAACCAAACAGGGGTTATTGGATTACTGATGCTGCTTTCTTTTCCTAGAAAGTTTATTCCCTATTGTCTTTGCATAGTTTGTACTTTCTCCACGTGCAGGTCCCATTTCAAATGTCACCTCCCCAGAAAAGCTTTTTTTCTGGCTACTCTCTCAAGCACTTGTTACTAGCTGAAATTGCATTATTTATGCATAGTGTTTATTTCAATGCTCATCTATCCCAAGCTGCTGAAAGATAAGTTCTACTAGTAGGATTCGTCTGATTTGCTTAGTCTGCAACTCAGAGCCTAGCCCTGTGCTTAGCGCACAGTGGCAATGTCATGATTATGTTCTGAATTAATAGTTGAATGCATGAAGTAAAACACGGGTACTAGCCTCCTTTTCAGGAACAAATGCAATTTAGCTAGAAGTTCAGAAAATTACACATTCTCAGTGACCTGTGTTAAACATCCAGTGTCTAAGTTTAAGGACACACTTAGGCAAGTTTTCTTTCCTTTGGCCACAGCTGCTTTCCTGCAGACCATGGCTATCCATGACTGGTTGCCAAGTGCTTTTCAAATGAGAGAAAGGCAAATGGCCCATTGCGTTTGCCATTAACTTACCCATACAGTTTTATAAACTGCAAGGCATTGTTGCCTCTAAGGGGAGGCTGCCCTCCAAAATGATGACTTTCAGCATTTATTTTAACTACAAAACTATATTCGACTGATGGTTAAGGGGCTGCTTAGAGACTTTATTTCTTTGTTGACGGTGGAAATGTGAGATCAGCCCCATCCTATCCCATTGTTCCCTAACTTACCAGTGCCAGCTATCTCTGTTCATTCATGAGCCTCTGGGGCTCTACTTGGGGTGGCACCAGAGACTGGCACAGTGGAGACATCATTTCCCGTACAGATGTAGCACCATGTTACTGGAGGGCTGGGGAACTTGTGCATCTCAGGAGAATTCCCTTTGTGATGAAAGCTGGACTAGAAATTACCAACACGTTTATCCTAAAGGATTTGACTTCTGTGAGTCTAAGCTAGGGATTACAGACTAGCGACATCAAAGAGATACTCTTTTGGATATGTGCGATGTTCCTGTTCATCTGTTTTATATCTTTGAGATAGTAGATATTCAAAAATCCACCCTTCAAAAAGAGACAGATTTCTGGCTTCTTGAGAAAATTTCAGAGAAACAGTATATTGTGGTGGTTAGGAGCACAGGTCTCCATCAGAGAGCGAGGGTGCCTGAGGTTTAGTCTGAGCTGGGTAACATCAGGTGAGATTTAATGTGTCTGAACCACATTTTTTTAGTAAAATAATAGTCCCTATCTCTTATAGGTGATAACTATTAAATGGATTCATATGCAAAAATTTAAAAAGTGTTTCAAGCACAGTAAGTGCTTAAAAGTTAATTCTGATCATTATTTGTCGACACCAGGCTTTCATTTCCGCATGGCAATGGTGATCTAGAGCTGAGAGGTAGCTGCCAATTTTAGGTAGGCACATGTTCTCTATCCAAATAGTCTTTCCCCCTCTACTGTATTACATGTGTCCAGATTCATGCTTTACCACACCTAGTACAGGTGTAAAAATCAGACTCTGAGGCCAGAGTCCTTGAGTGCAACCAGTGAGCTCAGTGTCCTAAGACAAGGGCTTAAATGTCTTGACTCCTGTGGATGTGGAGCTTTCAAACCCTTGAGTTCAGCCGTTACATGATCACCTGTTTCTGCCATAAAGATTTTGGTTCCACATTCTGATTCCACAGGGCCAGGGGGACCTCAAGCCCTCCATACTTTCTCTCTCCCTCCTCTTTTCCCTGCCTCTCTCCTTCCTTCTCTTCCCTTTCCTTTCCATCTCTTCGCCTTCCTCCTTTCCTTTTCTCTTTCCTTCATTCTCTCCTTCCTTGTCTCCTTGTTCTCCCTCGCTCCTTCCTATCTTCCTTCTTTTCATCTTTTATTCTTAGCAACCACAACCACACCAGGTAAATCTCATCATAGGGTATGTTTGGGAAACGTGAGTTGCTGGATAGCAAATGGAATTTATGGCCTTCCTAAGTGAATAATGGTTGGGGTTGCACTCCGGTTGTAGAATGGGAAATATACTGCTTACAATAAAGTGGGTTTGATGTGGGCTTGGTGAAGCAGCTTCAGCTCTAATAACATTGATGCCTGGCAGTAGCCTTGAGAGGAACCGAAAGAGAAGCTTGGTCACTTCAGGTTGTATTTCCATGGCCAGTTTTTTTGTCTGTAACCCGAGGGGCTCCGAATGCAGTAAGTCACCAACATGTCCCCTTCCTTCTGTGTGTTAGCATTTCTTTCACAATATAGCATTATCCAAACAGGACTAAATGCAGCTCTGTGCCAGAAATGCCTCTGTTAAGATGATGCTATTTTCCAGTTCAACAGATAGCAGTGCTCATTTGCAGCCTCCCAGCCAATGACAGAACAAATGAGGGGCTTTGCTGCAGTGGCTGGGAGGATGAGAACCACATCTTTGTGGTTTTGTGGAGTCAGCTCTCAGTGGCCTTAGGTGAAGTGTGAAATCTCAGAGTCCCTGCACCCCACCCCCCACGCCGCCATGAAGGATAAGTAGAAAAGGAATTTAGGGACCAGGCGTGGTGGCTCATGCCTGTAATCCCAGCACTTTGAGAGGCCGAGGCGGGCAGATCACCTCAGGTCGGGAGTTTGAGACCAACCTGGTCAAGATGGCAAAACCCCGTCTCTACTAAAAATACAAAAATTAGCTGGGCATGGTGGTGCACGTCTGTAATCTCAGCTACTTAGGAGGCTGAGGCATGAGAATTGCTTGAACCAGAGAGGCAGAGGTTGCAGTGAGCCAAGATCACATCACTGCACTCCAGCCTTGGCAGCAGAGTGAGACTCTGTCTCAAAAAAATAAAAAGAAAAAATGGCTAGGCGCGGTGGCTCACACCTGTGATCCCAGCATTTTGGGAGGCTGAGGCGGGTGGATCACGAGGTCAAGAGATCGAGACCATCCTAGCCAACATGGTGAAACCTTGTCTCTACTAAAAATACAAAAAATTAGTCAGGCGTGGTGGCAGATGCCTGTAGTCTCAGCTACTCAGGAGGCTGAGGCAGGAGAATCACTTGAACCCGGGAGGTGGAGGTTGCAGTGAGTCAAGATTACACCACTGCACTCCAGCCTGGCTTCAGAGTGAGACTCCATCTCAAAATAAATAAATAAATAAATAAAGGCAGTTAAAGGAAATTAAATGAGAGAAAAATGGAAGGACAATGTTTTGGGTGAAAATGTGTTTGTTTGTGTTTTTAGAAGTTTCTCTGTTTGAGGGGCCTTCTTTCATTTCTGTCAGATATACATATTTTTTTCTAGATGTCAAATGTCCAAAGTCTTTGACTAGCTCTTGAGAGTAAAAAGGAGAAGCCCTAAATTGGCCAGAGAACAGTATTTATCCACTGGCCTTGGGAGACTGTGTACTTTCAGAAAGCCGAGGGTCCAAACAATTGCCCCCTCTGGAAACTATATACAGTGACCTGGCATCACAAAGCATGGATTTGGTTGGAGGCTTCCTATTCTGACGTCTGTTAAAAAGTGTAAGTGTAAACATAGATACTGATGATACATTTTTCAGCGGGGTTGAAATTGTCACCAAGGGCATAACATTGGTTCTTGGGGGTAAAAAAGTCTTACTCTTTTCACGTACAAAGCATAAATCTATTTATAGAACATAAGAGTTATACGGTACATCTTTAGGCTTAAAATTTTCTGGATAACAGTGATTAGGAAAAACACCACCAAAGTTTCTGAGACCAGGAGCATGTTCTAGTGGCAAAAAGGAAGTGCTCAGAACACACACACACACACACACAGAGAGAGAGACTGATGGGAGCATATCTGAGAGACACAGGAGCCCAGGGAAAGCGCTCCCAGTGGCCAAAGCTCAACATGTATCCTTGATAGAATGTGAGGAAAATATCACTTTACATCTATGGTCTTCCTCCCAAAGATTAATCACCTCAGTCTCTTCATGAGAAACACAACGGACAAATCCCAGTCAAGGGACATTCTACAAAGTACCTGACCGGTGCTCCTCAAGACGATGTAGATCCTCAAAAGCAAGGAAGGTCTAAGAAGCAGGCACAACCAAGAGCCTCCTAAAGAGATGAAGACTCAGTGTAGTCTGGTAGCTTGGATGAGATTCTGGGACAGAAAAAGAACATTAGAGAAAAACGGAAGAAACGTGAATAACGTATGGACAGTAGTTAATAATCACTTCCCACTATTTGGTCATTAATTGCACCAAATGTACCGGCTCATGTAAAATCTAAAGGAAGAGGAAACTGTGTGGTGTGTGTGGGAACATTCTGTGCTATCTTAGCCATTTTTCTATAGATCTAAAATGGTTCCAAAATTAAAAAGGTTTATTTTTAAAAGGAGCTCTGTAGGGAGTGATAATGGAAACAATAAGGGTTGGGAAGCATGGCTACAGATACACAGCCGGTTGCCGTTGGTGGCATTGCCGTTGGTGGCATTGCCGTTGGTGGCATTGCCGTTGGTGGCATCGTGGAGATAGGCTGTTCATATTGGTGGGCGACTCATTCCAATGCTGAAGTCGCTGCTGGTTTCTCTGATACGAATTATCTTATCCAGATTTCCTGCTCTCTATTTTCTCCTCTTATCAGTTAGTCTCAAAGAAAAAGTAACAAAATAGAGTGAATTTAAAGATAACGTGTGGCTTCTTCCATGGAGAAATATCTTTCCTGATGTGCTGTTGTTCATGGGCCCCATGCCATACATCGGCCATCACCAGGCTTGGCTGTTCCAGCAGCTTCACGTTGCACTTAGCCGGAAGCCCTGGCTGTGTGATGATGATGTTGACCTGGCATGTGATCCCTGCCTGCCTCTTAGACTTCATTTGAGCCTTTATCCCCTGTGTATGCCCAAACCATGTAGCCCCTCCTCATCCTGGTTATCAAATCACCCAAAGCCTTGAGGCCTTGGGACTCTGCACCTCATGACCTCCAGTGTGGAATTCCGATCTCTTCCCCTCACATGGTTGGGCTGGCTTCAACACCACCCCATCCAACAGAGCTTCCTTGACCATCTGAATTAAAATGCATCCGCTGGTGGATTATTCTTTAACATAACACCAGGTTCTTTTCCTTTCTAAATGTAAGACAATTTTAAATATGTATGATTGTTTTCTCAGTCGTCATCTGCCTTCTGAGAGGGTGGGTGGGATGTGGTGTGGTAGGCAGAGACCATGTGAATAGACACCTTGGGTCATGACTTCATATCCAGTTCCTGGCATGCGTCTGGCAAAGAATGATGCTTATGTTAGTTTCCTGTGGCTGTTACAACAAACTACCACAGCTTTGGTGGCTGAAAGCAGCCCAAACGTGTTGTCTTGCAGTTCTGTGGATCAGAAGTGTGAAAGAGAGCTCACTGGACTAAAGTCAAGATGTTGGCAGAACTGCATTTTTTCTGGAGTCTCTAGGGAAGAATTTGCATTCTTGCCATTCCAGCAACTAGAAGCTGCCAGCATCCCCTAGCTTGTGGCCCCTTCCTGCATCCTGAAACCCAGCAGGGTGACATCTTCAAATCTCCCTCTGACTCCAGCTTCCTGCCTTCTTCTTCCACATTTAAAATACCCTTGTCATTATATTAGGCCCACTCAGAAAATCCAAGATGATCTCTTTATCTTAAGGTCAGCTGATTAGCAACCGTAATTCCCCCTTCAACCTTAATTCTCTTTTGCCTGGTAACATAATACATTCACAGGTTCCAGGGCTTAGGATGTGAGTATCTTTTGACAGTCATTTTTTCTGCCTACCACCAGTGCTTAAAATATAATTGTTGAGCAAACGAATGAATGAGTGCTCTACATTAACAGTTCTTAGACAGCAGCGAGCCCCACGGTTGCCAGCTGAACTTTATCAGAAAATATATCCCCAAGTTCTATGCCACTCTTCCATGTTGGAAGAACCTTGAAGGGATTCCAAAGTACTGACTTGATTCAAAGCAGATGTGTTGTGCAAGTGATTCATTAACTAGTTTTCAAAGTCCTAAAGCACTGTTAGAGATTATACATGCTTCTTCCTGTGCTGGCTGACTGAGAGCTGCATGTCCTTGCTTTGGTTCTCACAGGGAAATTATTTGGAGTCTCACCGACTTCATTTTTGCATGGGACTAAAGTTTACCTTCTAGGCATCTTCTAAGTGGGTTATCAGAATACAGAAATCTGGAATTCAAAGCCTAAAATCGGTATTTTACTGCGATTTCCTAAAGGCTTTTGCTATTCTCCTGGGAAGACTACAGTTTCATGACCCCTGGCAATTTTACAGAGTTCCTACTGTATACATGTATGCCCAGAGCTCCTACTGTATACATGCATGACTCCTCAAAGATGCTCAGGTGAACAGGATAGCAGGGAAAGGATGTCTTGGGTTGCTTGTGCTTTCCAGTTGCTGCTGTCCTTTCTTCTTAATTATGAATAACTGTGCTAATTTTACCATTATCAGCTTAATTTGTTTGGAGTTGTTTAAAGTGATTATGGTGCCAGATAAACTATTTCTTTAATAGCCTATAACTTTCCACTAGGTGCTCTTTCAGGCACGTCATGGTTTAAATATCAATGTATTTGTATCTTCTTTGCTTGAGGTGTATATATATTTCCCCCAAGTTTTGCTTATACAAAGGTTATTACTAGTTCAATGCACTCCCTTCCCACATTGGAGAGTACAAAATGATGAAGAAACAAGCTGAAACAAGGGTCATTTTCCTAAATGAACCAAGGTTAAAAATAAATTGAAAAGCACTGATGCAATTCTTCTCGTGCAGTTCTACTTCCCTGTAGTATCAATGCGACTTGGTCACAAAAGAAGAGAATATGCTCAGTTAACAAAGGGATTTTATGTTTTTGAACCAATAGAATTAAGTCTGTGTTTTCTGCATCATGGTTGCACTTTGCTGGATGGGAGAGAGGATTAAGTATTCAAAATCATCACGCACACAAGCACGCATACATACATACATACACACACACACACACACACACGATAACAAACATACTGGCAGATCCGGAAAGGAATACAGCAACTAGTCAAAGCTTCATTCATTACCTGGGATTGATAAATAGATAAGGAACACCACCATCAGATGCTTATAACATTTTGAAATGATGAGTTGGATTCAATAGCTAGAAGGTAATATGGGGTTTGAGAGCCCCGAGGGCTTAGACATGCCTCCTTCTAACTTTTCTTTTTTTTTTTTTTTTTTTTTGAGACGGAGTCTCGCTCTGTCGCCCAGGCTGGAGTGCAGTGGCCGGATCTCAGCTCACTGCAGGCTCGGCCTCCTGGGTTCACGCCATTCTCCTGCCTCAGCCTCCCGAGTAGCTGGGACTACAGGCGCCGCCACCTCGCCCGGCTAGTTTTTGTATTTTTTAGTAGAGACGGGGTTTCACCGTGTTAGCCAGGATGGTCTCGATCTCCTGACCTCATGATCCGCCCGTCTCGACCTCCCAAAGTGCTGGGATTACAGGCTTGAGCCACCGCGCCCGGCTGACCTCCTTCTAACTTTTCTATCCACCCAAAAGTCAGTCAGCCATTACCAACTGCAAATAAGGTAGTAGTAACTTATACATAAAGTATTAATGGCTCAAAAGTTATCGCTTGGTCTATGGTGAATAATATTAGAAATAAAATGAGTAAAGACACATGAACAGGCAGTTCACAAAAGAGGAAATCTGCATTGCCAGCAGACTTGAGAGGAGCTGATCAGTTTAACAGAGAAATTAAATGAAATAAAGCCATGGCAATGGAAAACTCAAGTCACACCAGAGCATCATTTCACACCCGTTAGATTGACAAAAGTTAAAAAGCGTGGAAACACCAGCTGCTGGTGATGAAACGAAGCAGCCAGGACTCTCACCTTCCGCCGAAGAAGGGATGAATTGTTACAACTGTTTTGAAAGTGATTTGTCGGCCGGGCGCGGTGGCTCAAGCCTGTAATCCCAGCACTTTGGGAGGCCGAGACGGGCAGATCATGAGGTCAGGAGACTGAGACCATCCTGGCTAACACGGTGAAACCCCGTCTCTACTAAAAAATAAAAAAAAAAACTAGCCGGGCGAGGTGGCGGGCACCTATAGTCCCAGCTACTCCGGAGGCTGAGGCAGGAGAATGGCAGGAACCCGGGAGGTGGAGCCTGCAGTGAGCTGAGATCCGGCCACTGCACTCCAGCCTGGGCGACAGAGCAAGACTCCGTCTCAAAAAAAAAAAAAAAAAAAAAGTGATTTGTCATTGTTTAGTAAATTTGAAGATACAGCTGCCAAATAACCCAGTGATTTTTATTCTAGTTATTTATTCTACAAGTAACTCTTGCTCACATAAAATATGCTAAATATAAGAATGTTCAAAACACCATTGTTTTTAATAGTAAAACACTGGAAGCAACTTACAAGCTCATCAAAAATATGTCTGAATAATGCAATATTCATTCCATATGTATTCTATGGTAGCAAAATGAATGAATTTCAACTGTATCAATATCACAAACATATTGAGCAAAAAGATGAAATTACAGGTAGATGCATATAATAGGATAGCCTTTATATAAATGTTGAAAACTTGCAAAACAATTATATATAAAATTAGATATGGATATATGTATGTATTGTGCATTGACAGTGTATTTGTATCTGTATAAGTGGCAGGTTTAGGATAGAAAATACCTTAGAGTGGGCAGAGAGGTGTGTGAGGGAAGCAAACGCAATGCAAGTTATATGGAGGTTTCGGTTTTATTTGCAACATTTTATATTCTGTTTCCTCTGAGTATTAGGTATATGGGTGCTCATTCTCTATATACACATACACATGCACACACACACATACATATACATAAACACACACATGCACACACACATACATACACACGTACACATACACGCATACACATATAAACACACATACACATACAAACATACACACACATGCACATACACACACATGCACACACACATACATACACATATACACATACACGCATACACATAAACACATACACATACACACATACACATACAAACATACACACACATGCACATACACACACATATGCACACACACACATACACTTATATGCACACATACATATATGTGTATATATATTCTATATATTATATAGAATGATGACATATATGTATTATGCATGTATATATACCTTTTTGTTCTATATCTTATATAGAATATGGTATATTCTATAGTTTGTTTTTTACATATATATGAATATATTGCTATACCCTATGTATGTTTAAAATATTTTGCAAATCTAAGAAAAGAATTTAAATAAGTCAATAACTTATGAGAGTTAAGAACTTACCGGAGATGAGAGAAAAACAGTTATGTTTATCATAATTATTTTGCAAAGACGGTAGAGTAGTGGGGAGTATCAGGTTCCCAAAGGATTACAAAATTTGTCTCATTTCATACCCTGTTTTACCCTTTGTGGGGGCACTTTCTTAAGGTTACATCTGTATTTAACTTTACTTGGTGGCTTGTGGAGGTATTTTATATTTGAGAAAGCAATTCCGAGTTTTTCTGTACCGTCCTCCAAGCTGGAGATGGATACCAAGGAGGAAGTGAAGGAATTTGGAATTCACTTCCTGATGACACCTTGTTCGTCTCTGTTGTCAGAACCCTGTATCTGACTGGAGTAAACAGACGGTTGTTGAATAAGAAATGAGAGATCTGACTGTGAATCCCGACTTGATCATTTAGGGAGTGACTTGAGGGAAGTTTCTCATCGCCTCTTGCGTATTGGTTTCTTCCTTTGAAAACATGGGGTTAAAAACCATCTCTTTTGTAGGATTACTGTGAGGGTGAAATGAAAACCCTATAACCAAAAGCATCCGGCGTCCTGCCATCCGGAGACGTTTGCCTTCCCTCTGGAATCAGTGGGAACTCTGAAGTGTGCTTCACATGAGGCTTGGGAGACCCCTCCAATTTGGCCCGCATTCTACAGTTCCTTCATTTTGAGGTTTTAATTTACCAATTTTATATATATACACACACACACATATATATATATTTTTATAAAGGAAAAACAGTATTATAGATGGTATTTGAATGAAAATGCATATCATATGAAAAGTTTACTGCTGAATTCCCCATTTATTTGATGCATTATTCATTGAAATCAAATTCATAGTCATAAAATACTGTGGTTTAGGTATCACTTTGGTGATTTGTTGCCAATAAAATTGACTTGCATACCAATTGAACATAAATAGATACATTGTTAAGAGTGAAACAATTATTCATCAATAAATATTTTTTAATGCACAGGTTATGTGCAATGTATGTGACACGAGAAGCATAAAGCAGGCTTTGCCTTAACCTGTAACTGTCCAGGGGGCTCATCTTGCCTATTGCCCTGATAGAGCTGATTTATGAAGACAAGAGAATTGCAATAGGGAGAGTTCAATACACGTAGAACCACGAAACAGGATACCGGAGTTTTATTATTAGTTAAACCCGTCTCCTCAACAATTTGGAGGCTAGGGTTTTTAAAAGAAAGTTCTAGGGCAGGAGGCGAGGGAATGGGGAATGTGGACTGGTTTTGCAGGATGAAATCACGGGGAGTCGAAGCTGTCCTCCTGTCCTCCTGCCCTCCTGCACTGAATCAGCTCCTGGGTGGGGGTCACAGGACCAGACAAGCCAGTTTACCAATCTGGGTGGTGCCAGCTGATCCAGCAGAATGCAAGGGCTGAAAAATACCTCAAACACCAATCTTAGGTTTGTCAATGTTGATGTTATCCATAGGAGCAATTGGGAAGGTTAGGAACCTTGTGGCCTCTGGCTGCAGGACTCCTGAGCCGTAATTTATAATCTTGTGGAAAATGCATTGGTTTTACAAAACGGTCTGGTCTCCAAAGAAGGAGGGATTTTGTTTTGGGGAGGGGTTATTATCATCTTTGTTTCCAATTTAAACTACAAACTCAATTCCTCCCAGAGTTAGTGCAGCCTCTGCCCAGAAAGGAAATAGCGCAGCTGGGAGGTTAAAGGCAAATGGCTTAGGTCAGATTTTTTTTGCCATCATAATGCTCTCACTGTCATAATCTTTACAGAGGTGGTTTCAAAACAACAAAAATTATTAGCCAGGGTGCGTAAAGATCTTCTACAAATCAATGAGAAAAAGCAAAATAACACAGTAGAAAAATTAGTAAAGGATGTGTGAATTAATTCACAGAAAAAGATACCACCAGCCAATAAGCACAGGAAACAATGCTCAAGGTCTCCAGTAATCAGGGAAATATAAAATAAGCAACACCATTCCACAATCACTATATTGGCAAAGGTAACATCGTACAAAAAGAATACTGGGAACTCTCCTGCTCTGCACGTGGCAGTGTAAATTGGTGCAACCGCTTTGGAGAGCAAGCTGGCAATATCTAGCAAAGCAGAAGGCAGCCTTCTTCCATGATCTAGCAGTTCTGCTAGACATACACCCAGAAGCTCTCTTACATCTGAAGCCAGAGGCAACTACAAAAGCTTCACTGATTGTAGTGAGGGAGCCTTGAAAACAACCTGAGCATCCCTCGAGGAAAGAGTACATCGAAGTCTCAGGGCGTGTGCATACAATACAGCAATATACGTGAGTGAAAATGAATAAACTAGAGCTGCATGTGCACAAGTGGACAAATTGAAAAAAAAAACAGAAAAACAAAGGAACAGCAAATAATGCGCATTGCAGAAATATCATGTTATGACAATATAACAATTTGAAAAATGTGCAAAATAATACTGTTTTGTTTGTAAGTATATATATGTGTGTGTGTGTGTGTAATTAATATAAAAACATAGTTGGGCGCAGTAGCTCATGCCCGTAATCTCAGCACTCTGGGAGGCTGAAGCAGGTAGATCACCTGAGGTCAGGGGTTCGAGACCAGCCTGGCCAACATGGGGAAACCCTGTCTCTACTAAAAATACAAAAAATTAGCTAAGCATAGTGGTGGGTACCTGTAATCTCCGCTACTCAGGAGGCTGAGGCAAGAGAATTGTTTGAACCTGGGAGGCGGAGGTTGCAGTGAGCCAAGATTGTACCATTGCACTGTAGCCTGAGTGACAAGAACGAAACTCTGTATCCAAAAAAAAAGCATATTATTTATATGTGCATTTATATCTTTGTGCGTGAGTGCATGTTTATATATATATGTATATATTACATATTTGTAAATATTGTATGTATACATGCATACACATGTATTTCTATAAGGACACAACTAGGAATGATAAACGCAAGTTGATGATTATAATTATCTTGGCGGAAATAGAAAGTTCAGTGGAGGGAGAGTCCAGAGAGTATTTGGGAGGAGTATTTATCTCTGGGTGGTGGGGACATGAATGTTCATTATACTACTCTCTACTTCTTTTGTATTCCTGAAATATCCCCTAATACAAAAGCCTTTGTCCCTGTCTCAGCTTGACACCCTAGATGGGAGGCACCCTAAGAAGCTCTAGAAGGTGCTGATGCAATGGCTGGGAGAGGCATGGCCGAGTAGCAGAAAGGTTAGGAATCAGACTGGTGATTCCTACCAGCATCCCCTTAGACAGAGTCCTTATCTTCTTGGACCACACTGCATACCCCTCTGCAAAGTGGGTAAAATAATACCTGCTGAAAGGTGGTCGTGGAGAATAAAAGAGACAGTGCAAAATATGCTTTTGTGAACTCTGAAGCAGCAAAACGTAATGGAAGCTGTTTTCGGCAAGTGTTCCCCAAGACTGGGGCTCAGCCTGGGAAGCCAAGTGGGTTTTTGGCTTCATGCGGGAAAGAATTCAAGAGCAAGCCAACAGAGTAAAGTGAAAGAAAGTTTATTAAGAGAGTAAAGGAGTAAAAAGGCGGCTGCCCATAGGCAGAGCGCCCCGATAGGCTGCCGACTGGCTACATTTACAGTTGCATCTTGACTGTATGCTAAACAAACGGTGGAATATTCGTGAGTTTTCTAGGGGAGGGATGAGGAGTTCCTGGAACTGAGGGTTCTACCCCCTTTTAGGACATATAGGGTAACTTCCAGGAGTTGCCATGGAATCTGTAAACTGGCATGGCACAAGTGGGAGTTTCTTTTAACATGCTAATGCATCATAATTAGCGTATAATGAGCGCAAGGGTAACCAGAGGTCACTTCTGTCACCATGTTGGTTTTGGTGCATTTGGGCCAGCCTCTCTACTGCATCCTCTTTTATCAATGGGGTCTTCTGACTGGGTCTTGGGAAACTAGTATTGCTGAACTCCTATCTCAGCACTGGTTATAATTACCAATAATTCTAAGGGTGTTAAGCATGAAATGAAGACAAAAATCAGTGTGAGTTAAAAATACATTGATTGATTCCTTTGTTCCTTCATTCATTTTGTGAGGGACCATATGAAACTTGGCCCCCTCAAAGTTCTCAGAAAAATCACCAACATGAGACAGATTGATCAATAAGAGAAAAGGCATACAAAGTTATTCAGCATGTAGATGTGGGGGCCTTCCAAATGAAGACTCAAATGAACAATAAGTTATAGAAGCTTCTATACCACCCTGAGGCCATAGCAAGGAAGGCAAACTCAGAGCACAGCCAGAATCAAGTTATGTTGGAAAATCAGGTTTAGGGGCAAGACAGATTAAGAGAGAGAAAGGAAAAGGCCTGGTTAGCACAGGTAGCCTTGATATGTAGGTGAAGCCTCCCTCAGAGATAATAGATGGTAAATGTTTCTTTTCAGACTTTCAGAGGTATCAGACTCTCCATCTCTCCCGATTCCGGGAAAGGGATGGAAAGCGGAGGGGGCTTGGCTGCATTCATGGAGATTCTCCAGGGATGCAAACTTTCCCCACAAAAGACAGCTTGGCGAGGCTACTTCTCTTTGCTGGCCAAGCAGCAGCCATTTCAAAATATGTCAAAAAATATATAGTTGGGTGTAAAATATGTTAATTTCCTTCATTTTATTCACTGAATACTCATTGAGGGGGATTATAATGTGTGTGATGGTTACATATAGTACTCTCTTATTGTCATAATGACACTGCAAAATGGTAACTACAATTCCACTTTGAGATAAGGTGTCTCCTGTGGGTGGGCAATATGTCCCCATTCACACTGCCTGGTCTCTCTCATTCCTACGGAAACAGCTTTCCCGGGGTCCACGTTGCCCTCGTGGGGCTGAGAGTCTATTTCTGCTGCGAGGGCAAACAGTTATGGCCGCAGGGAGGCTGTCATGGAAATGTGTACGTGGAGCAAAGGAAGCCTGGTCAGGGAAGGGACTTGAAGAACTGAAGATTCTCTAAGAATGGTGAACCCTGAACATCTGAGACATGTCTCAGTTAATTTAGAGAGTTTATTTTGCCAAGGTTGAGGATGCAGGCCCATGACCCAGCCTCAGGAGTCCTGATGACATGTGTCCGGGGTGGCTGGGGCACAGCTTGGTTTTATACGTTTTAGGGAGACATGAGACATCAATCAACATGTGTAAGAAGTACACTGGTTCGCCAGGACGTTGGAAGGCCGAGGCGGGTGGATCGCGATGTCTGGATATCGAGACCATCCTGGCCAACATGGTGAAACCCCGTCTCTTCTAAAAATACAAAAATTAGCTGGATGTGGTGGCACATGCCTGTAATCCCAGCTACTTGGGAGACTGAGGCAGGAGAATGGCTTGAACAGGGAGTCGGAGGTTGCAGTGAGCCGAGATCGCGCCACTGTACTCGGCCTGGCGACAGAGCGAGACTCTATCTCAAAAAAAAAGAAGTATGTTGGTTCAGTTCGGAATTGGTTCAGGCCGGAAAGGTGGGACAACTTGAAACATTTAGGGGCCTTCCAGGTCAAAGGTAGATAACAGACAGATGGTTGCATTCTTTTGAGTTTCTGATGAGTCTCTCCAAAGGAGGCAATTGGATATGCATTTGCCTCAGTGAGCAGAGGGGAGACTTTGAATAGAATGGGAGGCAGGTTTGTCCTAAACAGTTCCCAGCTCGACTTTTCCCTTTAGTTTAGTGATTCAGGGGCCCCAAGATTTATTTTCCTTTCATAGTATTGTGTCCATCCACTAGAAAAGGGGTCAGCAAATCTATTCTGTAAAAGCCAGGTAGTAGATAGGTTTGACTTTGCAGGGTATGCAGTTTCTACTGTGGCCAGCAAATCTGCTGTTGTGCAGAGAACACAGCCAGAGAACATATGTCAGCACGTAGGCATGGCTGTGTTCCAATAAAACTTTATTCGTCAAAGCAGGTGGTGGGCTGGGTCTGGTGAGTGGGCTGTAGTTTGCCAAACACTGCACTAGTGGTGCATCACATGATTTTAGGTGAGGCCACAACATAGCACAGGTGAAGTTGTAGCCCAGAGTAAGAAAGTAGTTCCTCTTAAAATGATTTGTGGCTGGGTGTGGTGGCTCACGCCTGTAATCCCAGCACTTTGGGAGTTTGAGGTGGGCGGATCACGAGGTCAGGAGTTCAAGACAAGCCTGGCCAACATGGTGAAACTCCATTTCCACTAAAAATACAAAAATTAGCCAGGTGTGGTGGAGTGTGCCTGTGACCCCAACTACTAGGGATGCTGAGGCAGGAGAATCGCTTGAACCTGGGAGGTAGAGGTTGCAGTGAGCTGAGATTGTGCCATTGCACTCCAGCCTTGGTGACAAGAGTGAAATTCCATCTCAAAAAAAAAAAAAAAAAACGATTTGTAAATTCTTTGGTTATGTCTTGGAGAAATTCTCCATCGTTGTCAGAATATGTTTAACATTTCTCTGACTTTGGGTAATTTCTGATTGCAGCAAAGATAGGAGGTAAAGGTACACCATCACCAAACGAAGACTTTTCTAACAGTGCTGTCAACTTTTAGTTTACAATACTAAGGTGAGGTTTCTTCGCAAAGTAAATGGATTCAAAAATCTTGAAGGGTTTGTTTGAATATCTAAGGTTTGGAACACAGTGTTCTTGCCCAATTTCCATATTTTATGGTAAATGAAGAAAAATAAGCTCAGAATTAGGCGGCCTACCCCAAAGGGTAGAGCCAAATAGAGAGAAATCAATCTGCAGGAGAGAACTGGGAGCCGAGCTGGGGACTGGAGGCTTGGTCTGAGTGTGGATGGAAGGAAGAGCTGAATCCAGGAGTCAGGAGTGGAAATGAAGTGACAGGTTGGCACGAGAGAGTTTACGGGTTGATCTGGCCCCTTGAAGCAGCCACTCGGCGCCCTCGAAGGGGCACTTCCAAATGCTGTGCTTTCATGCTGGACCCGAACCAGGCTCTGTGTTGTACTTGGGCCTAACCCTGTCATAACATTGCAGCCTGCCAGGGCCCTTGGCCTTGATATCTGATGGTACTGTTTTTAGCAACCACAGAAAGTAGAATTTAGGGGTATTTGGTTTGGCCAGGGAGGTAAACGATTGCCTTCGTTCTTGTGACTGTTCAAAGACTGTCATCAAATCTCTCCTCTGACAGCAGAGGCCCCTTCCATTAGACTTTCTCAATTAATCCCGGGTCGTGCAGCCACAGCCCTCCTGGCTAGCGTCCCCTCTGTCTGCTAGGAATACTGTCATCCCCACGCTTCGGAACTGCTGCGTTTTCTGCTTGGTTTAAGATGGGATGGAGCTGTAAAGTGTTCTCTGAGACATGGTTGGTTTGTATTTGGAGAATCTGCATGATATAACATAGCTCAGTAAGCTATAAAATGAGCTGCAATGAGACATTTGCACTGTTAAAATCTGAAGATAGAATAATAGGTCCTTCAGACGCACTGCTGCAGGACTCGTCATTGTGAAAGGAAAAGCACCTTCCAAGCTGGTCAAACTCATCTGGAAGATATGTGTGGTGGGATGAACCTCAGCCTGTCTCAGCCCTCTCTGCTCCAGAAGCAGGGACAAGAGCCCAAGAAATGGGAGTCACAGGGCTCCATGTCACTCAGGCCCTGGCAGAGAAGATGCACTGAACAGAGGGATTTGTCTGGATGAAACCACCTTGGGCCAACATGAGATTAGGAACCATTTTCTACTGGGTCTCTGGAAGGCTTTTTGGAAATCACATGAAATTCGTGAGATAACCTGACTAGTTTTGGAAGTTGTGCGGATGTACCTTAGTAGCACCTTGTAATCTCTTCTGGATGCTGGCTTTCTGTTGCTTTCAGGATTCAGGATGTGTTCACCAACAGTATTTAGTGAGAACCTTTCACAGGCATTCTTCCAAGTTCTGGAGATGCTGAGCTGAAATAGGGTGGTTGCTCGCATGGAGCTTACCTTCTAGGTGGGTAGAGAATGAATAAATCGGTGAAAAGAAGTAAAATGAAGACAGAAGTCCTGAGTGCTATTTCTTTTTCCAAGAGTAATGGGATAGAGCAGGGCTTCCTACTGTCTTTTTATCATGCCTCATGTAGCAACAGGCCCCAACATTTTTGGCACCAGGAACCAGTTTTATGGAAGACATTTTTTCCTTGGACCAGAGGCAGGGTGGGGGGGGATGATTTCTGGATGATTTAAGCACTTTACATTTATTGTGCACTGGTTTGTATTATTATTACATTGTAATATATAATGAAATAATTTTACAACTCACCATAATGTAGAATCAGTGGGAGCCCTGAGCTTGTTTTCCTGCAACTAAATGATCCCATCTGAGGGTGATGGGAGACAGTGACAGATCATCAGGCATTAGATTCTCATAAGGAGCGTGCAGCCTAGGTCCCTCACATGTGCAGTTCACAGTAGGGTTGGCACTCCCTTGAGAATCTCATGCCACCACTGAGCTGACAAGAGCTGGAGTTCAGGTGGTAATATGAGCCATGGGGAGCAGCTGTAAATACAGATGAAACTTCACTCACTTATCCATCACTCACCTCCTGCTGTGTGTCATGGCTCCTAACAGGCCACAGACTGGTACTGGTCCTGGAGGTTGGGGACCCTTGTTATGTAGGAATTAATGTCTGTGTGTCACAGTGGGGGAAGTGGATGCAGCAGGTTATGACCAGAGGTAAGAGATGGGGCTGTGGCCTCTCCAGTCCCTACTAGATTCCCCAGGGGCTGGGGTTGCCCAACACCTTAGCATATCTGTGGTTCTTTCCTGCATCGCTCACTGTGAAGCTCTTAAGTAGCACTGTCAGGAGGTTCTTGGGCGAATGTGGTCAGGAGAAGGTGAATCTCAGCAGACATCTGATGATGATAATGGGTGCCCCATGGGAACGTGGAGCGTAGAAGAAGCATCCCATGCTTATGGCAAACGAAAGCAGCAGGACAGTGAATAGGAAACATATTCTTTTGTCCAATATGGATTTTATGAAAATAACAATTTGTAGAGACACAACCACACTTTTATGTTGTGTCTGTGTTTTTTTTTTTTTCCTGCTAAACCCTCAAAGCTGAATAGTTACAAAGACGGTTCCATGCCCTGGAGAGCCTAATATATTTACCATCTGGCCCTTTCCAGAAAATGGGTGCAGGCCCCTGAAGCGAGTGAAGGAGAAACGGTAGGGGATATATTAATCGGAGAGTGACCTGAAAGGCTGTGCCATATAGCCTAGTTGCTTTGGAATTTCTACGTCTGTGTGTGTGCATGTGTGTGTGTGCACATGTGTGATTTTTATTTCATGCCAAGAAACATGTGGCAGCATTCTGCATTATGTTAGTATTGTGGGATTTGATACATCACAGTCTTACATCTGTGGCACATAGCACCTTTTCTTTATTATGGACACTTTGTAAACGCAAATTACTATCTTCACCGTCTGTTTCACAGTTATCCCAAATCTTGACATGGTCTTCAGCCATCAAGAAGAAAATGGAGAAAAAAAAATTGACTCTGAAGAAAGGCAGGTTCAAGCCAGACTTTTGGACCCAGGTTCTCATAGTGCGTGCCATATAGAGCCATGTAAACTCCATTTGAGGAGTTTTTTTTTTTTTTTTTTTTTGAGGTGGAGTCTCGCTCTGTCGCCCGGACTGGAGTGCAGTGGCCGGATCTCAGCTCACTGCAAGCTCCGCCTCCCGGGTTTACGCCATTCTCCTGCCTCAGCCTCCCGAGTAGCTGGGACTACAGGTGCCCGCCACCTCGCCTGGCTAGTTTTTGTATTTTTAGTAGAGACGGGGTTTCACCGTGTTAGCCAGGATGGTCTTGATCTCCTGACCTCGTGATCCGCCCATCTCGGCCTCCCAAAGTGCTGGGATTACAGGCTTGAGCCACCGTGCCCGGCCTTGAGGAGTTTGAATATTCCTCAAAGTGGGCACAGAAGCCACTGGAGGGTCCTGAGCAGGTGGAGATGCATCCTGACTTGCACTTTTATAAATGTGGCTTGTTGTTTGCTGTGTAGAAATGGTCTGTAGGGGACCCAGCTGCAAACGCTGGCCACAGGTGGGAGGTTCTCCCCGTGTTCTAGGCCACTGGGGACACTTAGCTGGACAGAGCAAGTATCAAGAAAGAAAATGAGCAGGAACTCCAAGGAAGTAATCATTTAAAGCCCATGGAGTAAAGAAGGACATTGTGTTCATGCACATACTGAAATTTGACATAAATGTTTCCTGATTTCTTTTTTATTTTTTTTTAAAGACAGAGTCTCGCTCTGTCACCCAGGCTGGAGTGCAGTGGCTCAATCTCAGCTCACTGCAACCTCGGCCTCCTGGGTTCAAGTGATTCTCCTGCCTCAGCCTCCCAAGTAGCTGGGATTATAGGCACCCACCACCACGTCCAGCTATTTTTTGTATTTTTAGTAGAGGTGGGGTTTTGCCATGTTGGCTAAGCTGGTCTCAAATTTCTGACCTCAAGTGATCCCCCCGCCTCAGCCTCCCAGTGTGCTGAGATTACAGGTGTGAGCAGCCATGCCCGCCCCTGATTTTTAATAGGTCTCAAAGTTAGTAGTTTTCTCAAAGAATTAGAAACTGCCAGGTCCTGTTGAAGTCCATTTCCAGTTGACCTTTTTCCTTATTATCTTGATGGTCAGAAATGTATCCTCTAGGATACTTTAACCCGGTTTGTTTTTGCCATTTGAAACTCCCGACTTTGTATATGCCTCATCAGTCTGTACTTAATCTAATGTACGCTCTCATTTGCCCCTCTAAGTGGGAAACCAATGTGGACACCTTTGGTGTTAGTTACCTTTTAGATTCATAATTGCAGGGACTGCTTACAGCATTGGACCTGAGTGGGACTCGTGTTCACAAACATCGCACCTGCATAGTTGATGCACTCCCCTGCCAAAGCTGAGAAGATATTTTAGCAAGAGATACTGGATGATACTGAAAACTGCTAAAAAGAATTCCATGGGCCCAATTGCTAAATGCCGTCAGAGATTCAGAATATATATATATATATTATATATATATATATATTATATATATATATAGAGAGAGAGAGAGAGAGAGAGAGAGAGAGAGAGAGAGAGAGAGAGAGAGAGAGAGAGGGAGGGAGGGAGGGAGGGAGGGGGAGGGGAGGGGGAGGGGAGGGGAGGGGAGGGGAGGGGAGGGGAGGGAGGGAGATAATTTTTTTTTCAATGGAAGTAGGAAATTTAATTTTAAATTGCCATTTGTGGCTTTTACTTTACCTTTATCTGTAGTATAATCCAGGTAAGTGAGCTGAACGTAGAAGAATGTCTGTCTTACCCTCCGATGTGTCACAAAATTTGGGGGTAAAGGTTGGAGGTAATTTTAGCCAGTAGGCAGCATATTTGGGCTTCCCATGTGATATGGTGAAACCAAGATGATGCCACCAGAGCAAATTAATAAAATGGGTAAGGACACATGGTTCCAACCATTCTCCACTATACTTTCTGCTGTACTGTGTCACTTTGACATTTCTATGGATGGTGATGGACGATCTCTTCCAGCCCCTGGCTGGAGGGCTGATTCGTGTGTCATTTCACTTACACAGAAATTGTTCGGGGAGTGAGTATTGAATGACAGCTCAATACTTGCTCTGTCCTCACCCAAATCTCATTTTGAAATGTGATCCCCAGTGTTGGAGGTGGGGCCTGGTAGGAGGTGTTTGGATCATGGGGGTGGATTTTCCATGAATGGTTTGGTATCACCCCTTCGTGCTATGCGTGTGATAGTGAGTGAGTGAGTTCTAACCAGATCTGGTGATTTAGAAGTATGTGGCACCTCCGCCCCCCAACCTCCCTTGCTCCTTTTCCTGCCATGTAAGACCCTGCTCCCCTTGCACCTTCAGCCATGATTGTAAGTTTCCTGAGGCTTCCCCAGAAGCCAAGCAGATGCCAGCATCATACTTCCTGTCCAGACTGCAGAACCATGAGGCCATTAAACTTCTTTTTTAATAAATTACCCAGTCTCCACAGGCTGTACAGGAAGCATGGCTGGGGAGCTTTTACTCATGGCAGAAGGCAAAGCTGGAGCAGGCATCTTTACCCGGCCAGACCAGGAGGAAGGGTGGGGCAGTAAGGTGCCACACACTTTTGACCAACCAGATCTTGTGAGAACTTACTCACTATACAGTACTGAGGAGGATGGTAGTAAACCATTCATGAGAACTCCAATCCCATGATCCAGTCACCTCCCAACAGGCCCCTCTTCCAACACTGGAGATTACAGTTCAACATGAGAGTTGATTGGGGACACAGATAGAAACCATGTGAATAATACTCTTCCCAGTGTATTCAAAAACACTATGAAATTCTGAGACAAAGACAAATTCACAAATTTGTTTTTCAGTGTAAGTTTTAGAGAGACAAAGAATAGATTTGAGTACAACATACCTGAAACAAATGAACAGGGTAATTTCTATTTCAATAAGGTTGACATTTTCAAAAAGGCTATTGTAGGTAAATCTTTTTAAGAAAAAAGCAGTTGTAGGGTGATGTGAGAGATTTTACCTAAAGCAGTTAAACTGTCAACACCTGAGTCACCTTTGACTGGAAATTTAGCATGTGTGTTTCCAATTCATGCTGAAAATTAGGTGTGTATTATTTTCTACTGTGTTTATATTGGGGGAGTTAGAAATGGGAGTTTTGTTTCTTCTATGTACATAATTATTTATTATGAGTATGCTATAAATTCAGGTTGCTAGTGGAACTGTCTGGTCCACATTAGTCCTAAATCTTGACAATTCCAATTGTCAAATACGGAGAAAAATTCACTCTGAATAAAGGGAGGTTCATACCAGTCAGGTTCATACCAGTCTTTTGAACCAAATTGATATCTCTTTCTTTCTCTCTCAGTCTCTCTCTCTCTCTCTCACACACACATACACATTTCTGTATGAATTTACTTGGTCATTACCTGGGAAAATGTCAGGAAATAACCAAATCACAGGAATTTAGACAAAAGTCTTTGCTTTGACAAATGTAGACCAAACACAAAATTCTAGGACCCCCCGGCTGACTGAATGAATGCCTTCTCTTGACCGAGGAGACTTCAAAAGAAACCTATAAAAACGAGTTCAGGCCATGACAGGAAGGGGGTTCCAGACAGGCCTCATTGTACCCTCCTTCGGTTTCTCAGGCACAACTGACCAACATGAACATTAACACAGAGATCTGAACACTGAGAAAATAGACTCTTTGTAGCAATAAAATACCAAATTCTAACCCAACTCTACTATAGCATTACATGACAGATAGCAGGCCCTGGAAGAAACCAAAGCATTTTACCCAAAATAGATTTCTTTGACGTATTTTAAAATGTCCCTGCAAATCTGTCTCTTGTGGGAAAGGCCTACGTTCCATAGAGAATCCCCTTCCCTCTCCAAGGCTTTTTTTGATCCTGAAGAGATTAGCTGAGAGTCTGGCACCTTTTAAAGATCTACACAGAAAATATTGCCATCTATTGCCTCTAAGGATAGCCACCCAGGAAACTTCATCTACATAATAAGTACCTTGGTCTCCACAAATACTTATTTTAACCCAGACACTGCTTTCTATTGATTCTAGCTCTTTAGATAATAACTCTTTCAAGCAAGTGCAAATCAGAAAATCTTTGAATCCACCTATGCCCTGTAAGCGTCCTCAGCCCCTGCATCAGGACAGTTGTCCTGTCCAGTGTTTCTGCACTGAACCAATGTATACCCTACATGTATCGGTTAATGTCTTATGTCTCCCTGAAATGTATCAAATCGTGCTGCCCCTCAACCACCTTAGACACACATTCTTAGGACCTCCTAAGGCTGCGTCATGGGCCATGGTCACTCATATTTGGCTCAGAATAAACCTTTATAAATATTTTACAGAGCTTGGCTCTTTTCCTCGACACTATTTCTCCAAATATTTCATTGTCGTCTCTGCATAACTTAATAATACTTGCTTGGACTTTGAGTAATGAGAGCACTCCACCATTAAATGAAGACTGAACACATGTTCCCTGAGCACTGGTTTCAGTGTTAGCTGTGGCTGGAGTATAGGCATCAGCTGGGGAACAGACAGTGCAGCTTCCCTTGACCTGAGGCTTCATGGAGGTGTTAACGAGGACGACTGCACAAGGATGCTTTCCCTCACTTTCCTTTCAGGCTGCTGCACCAATGCTCTGAGCATCCTCCCCCTCTCTGTGGATGACTCTCCTTGCCATTTCTTTTGTTTGTTTGTGTAATCTGAGGACTTACCATCACAGAGATCCCACCAGAGATCAAGTTATAAACATCAGCTCTCAAAAAAGAGAAGGAGGGAAGGAAATGAAGAGTTTGCTGTTTCCATGACTACTAAAGACCTCAGGTCAAAAACATTTTCAAAGGCAAATGAGGTAGCAAAACCACATCAAAGTGTGTGGATGCTGGGACAGTGAGGGCAGGTGAGGCTGTTGCATTTAGACAAAACATTGACAAGCGTTCTTCTTTACGATCATGTTTATTAAGTAGATGTAATTACATATATGCTAATGATGTAGGTACTTTGTGGGGAAATGTTTCATTACAGTTTTGAGTTTGTTTAAAAATGTAAACACTTCAATAAAGGAATGGTATAAGGAGCCAAGAAAGTAAAAATTCTTACACAAAATGGTTCTATAGAAGCACAATGTTTCTAAATAGGTAAATTGTGAAACAGAGAATAGTAGCTTAGAATTATTTATATTTTTAAACTCTTAGCTGTTAATAAAACTATAGGGCAAATTTTAAAAGAGGCAAAATTAAAAAAAATTAGTGCAGAGAATACTAAGAAGGCAAAAATAATAAAATCTTTTCTATAAAACAAAATAACAACATAATTTTAAAATACAGCATTCAAACTCTGACCTGCCAAGGTTTCATTTTCCTTGTCTCCGACATTTTAATTTAGACACAAGTTGTTTGATTACATGAATAATTTAGCATAGTCCAAGAAAGACATATAAAAAGCATCAGGTTTATTTCTAAGACTTAGATACTATTGAAGCTCTACAAATAATTCAATGAATTCAGAACTTTTAAAATACAGTGCTAGTCCCATCGTGAATAATTTCTTTTTTTTTTTTTTTGAGACAAGGTTTCACTCTTTCACACAGGCTTGAGTACAGTGGCACAATTACAGCTCACTGCAGCCTCAACATCCTGGGTTCAAGCAATCCTCCTGCCTCAGCCTCCCGAGCAGCTGGGACCACAGGTGCAGGCCACCATACCCCGCTAATTTTTTTTTTTTTTTTTTAATGTAGAGACAGAGCCTGGCCATGTTGCCCAGGCTGGTCTCAAACTCCTGACCTCAAGCCATCCTTCTGTCTCGGCCTCCCAAAGTGCTGAGATTATAGGTATGAACCACTGTGCCCTGCCTGGACAGTTTCTTAAGTACCCAGTGCATGCCCCAGACTGAACTGAGTGCAGGGGACACCACAAAGCTCCAGGACGTCCTCCGCAACACGGAGATATGTGTTGGGGGAGAAGGTGTTTTTCTTTTTTCCTATTTTTAATATTGTTCTATTAACTTAGGTGGGAAGGCATGTCTCAGAAGTTATTGGCTTAACTGCGTTGGGCTGAGTATTTTTAAGTTTCAGGAGCAAAAGACTCCAAATCCACTGTGTTTGCCTTCCCATTGTCCCTGAGCTTCCTGTGAAGAAAACATTAGTGGTTTTTGGCAATGAGAACATGAACCAATATGAGAGAAAGCTGTCAGGCCTGGGGGCCAGTAAATGGGAGATGGATGGGGAAAGTGATGGGTCCTGACAGCCTGGGAGTCTCCGGCCATCCATCACACTCTCACCATGAAAGAGAGATGCCATTCAGATGTACTTAAATTCCCAAAGAGCTGACGAAAGGAATCCAGTGGAGGAAGGCTCCGGGCATGAATTGTGGTCCCCTTGACTTCAAACGGTATTAATGCACATGAAGAAATACAAACCAGCAGACTCAATATTTGCTAAACCCTTAGTAGGCTCAATTTCCTGAGGAATTCAGTTCTACTTACGCACCTATTCATTCTCAGGTGACAAATAAGAAAGCTGTAATGGGTTTTCTACTTACTATGGTATTGGTCGGGAGTTCCACAAAAGTAAGCTCATTGGATTTATATTGTTTCTTGAATTTAAATAGGTAAAAGCTCCTTGTAAGAATTGGAAACAACGTACCTTGAAAACTTTGGATTTGTCTGATTTTCCACATGTCCGTAGATGGTTGATCTATAATTCATAAGCGTTATGAAACATTGGAGAAAAATACAGAAGAGAGCCAACCAAATCCATGGGGAAGACGTTCGTCTCTTTGTACATGATTTTGCTTTGTCTGTAATGCAATGGTAAAGTGGAGTTTTTTGTTCCTTTCGGAGGACAGATGATGTTTCTGTTAAGATAAAAAATTTAGTTGTATTGAATACAGAAAAAAAAACATTTAAGCCAAGCATCCTACTTGAATCCCTATGTGTGATTCAAAGTGAATCGGACATGGTCCTGGCCCTGAATGAGTTTTCTGTCTACTTAGGTGGGATAGAGGGGGACAGTCAAAGCAAAGAGAGAACTACATAGAAGATGCATGAATGCGCCCAAGTGGCTGGGACAAAGGTCATCAATAGTTAGTGACTTCAGGTATTAATAAGGCAGCTTGGGGTCCGTAGTGCAGGAGATGGGATGGCTGTAGGAAGGGATGGTGTGGAGAGGGGAACTCATGCGTGGTTGGTGGAATAAAAGGGAATCCAAAGATTATTTTTGACAGTTTGGTAGGATTTCCACAGCTGCGAATAGAAAAGAAAGCAGATGGAGTGGCCTCAAGGGAGGGACTGGCAAAGTGCTCAGAACGGACAGCCATGTCTGCAGACCGGTGGCCCACCCGGGTGGAAGAAAACACAGCCAGGAGGAGACAGGTGGTAAAAATGAATGGGGAGGTCAGAATCTTTTTATAATGGGTCGTGAAGACGGAGCTCTGAAGATTGGATCTAATTCCACAGGAAGACAGCAAAGAAGAGGGTCATGAACAGATTTTGAACTGAGAACTTATCTTATCAGAACTGAGTATAATATGTCTTCCTTGTTTTTACTGCCTAAAAAGGTTTCAGAGAAAAGACAATGGAACCCCCAATCCTGCCATTCCAGCCAAGCAAGCTGTAGGCACCTGTTTTGTGTTCTCCTTCCGTCTTTGGCCACCGAGGACAGGATTTTTACCGAGGCATGATTATATATACACACGACTCAGGCTCAGCGTCTCCACTTATATATAAGCATTTCCTAAGGTGCTAACTTATATTCCTAATTATGATTTCCAAAACCCTTTAATAGTCTTTCATAAGTCAGCACAGAAATACCTGAAGTCATTTTCCAGTCCTAGTGTATTGATGTATAATGCTCCTGTTGTGTATAATGCTCCTGTTGTAAATAATGCTGCAGTGAACATCCTCCTGGAGTTTCCTTTTGCCTTTACTTATTCGTTGGAATAGGTCCTGTTGTGTGTGTATGTAACCTAACTCTTACATTATAAGGCTCTTATGTGGTAACTTTGAGGATCTATTGAGTTTTTCAAGGTACAAGAGTTATAGTCAAGTTACAACATATTAACCAGGGTGTGGTGGGGGGATCTTTTTCTTTAGGATGCCAATGGCTCACCAGTTCTGCATCCCTGTGGTTGTCAGTCAGAAAGGTATTAGCAATGCACACTTATTCTGTGACAATTCCAGCTCCCTGGGAGACAAGACTTTGCAGAATCACTGACACTCACTTTGTCTCCAGGTGATCCTTTCCCAGCTCAGGGTTTATCAGATGCATCTCCAGGGATCATCAATCGTGCGATTCTGTCTCCACCCCATTTCTTCTGCTCCTATGAGACAGTCTTTGCTTTTCTAAGTGTATGAGGAAATTAATCACTCAGTTTGGATACTCAGAATTTTTCCTCAGTAATTCTCATGAATACCTTCCTTTGTTAGTGTGCAACTTCTTGGGCCAGGTCTGGGTTCGTTTCCTCTGTTGTTTTGGAGGTTTGTGAGATTAGGAGTAGCCCAGGATCCTTTCTGCTCCTCTCTGTTAACCGAGGCGTGATGACTGCAGGTTACATTTTGCTGGTTTCTGTTCTTTTTCATAAGATAGGCCTACTGATAATTTGGGGATGGTGCCCATGGTTTTATGCAGAGTTCTTTAATCTTTATCCATTAGCACCTGAGCATTTATGAAAGAGAAAGACGCAGTCGCACTGAAGGAAGCAGTTCCTGATGTCAGACAGCTCCGGGCTGAATCCTGGCTTTTGCACCTCCTCCTCAGGTGGCCCTGAGCAAGCTAATTAGCATCTCTGCACCCCATTCTTCTCACCTATGTAATGGGAACAATAATGATAATTCTAGCATCCTACCCCATACGGGGTAGGTCATCATCAGGATTAAGAGAATAATTCTTCATCCAATCTGTCATGGATGGGCACTCAGATTGAATCCATGTCTTCATGCAGAAACAGAAAGCCAAGTACCTTATGTTCTCACTTGCAAGTGGGAACTAAATGATGAGACTCATGGACACAAAGAGGGGGAACAACAGACACTGGAGCCTGCTTGAGGGTGGAGGGTAGGTGGAGGGAGAGGAGCAGAAGAGTAATTATTGGGTACTAGGCTTAGTACCCGGGTGATGAAATAATCTGAACAATAAATCCTCATGACACAAGTTTACCCAGATAACAAACCTGCATATGTACCCCTGAACCTAACATGAAAGTTAATAAAAAGGAATAATTCACATAGCGGATTTACTATTCTGCTTAGCGTATCATGAGTATTCAATAAATACCAGTTATGACTAATTCCTACCATGATCATTTGAATAACAGATGTCATGGCAATTTCTGGGTCAGGCTAACTTTTCCTATCTCTATTTGCTTGCTTTCAGTGTTTTGAATTATTCCTTCTTAGAAATATTATAAGAAACCTTCCAGCAAACCTCCAAGAAATGTTCTAGAAAAACTCCAATCCTTTTTGTTTATTGCAAAACAACCCCCATATCAAGAATGTGAAAATGAGCCATTTTCAGCCTTAATAGTCCTTGGTTACCCATTATCTCACCTGATGGTGAGATATCAACTCAATCTGTGTCCTATGGTTTTTCTTTCTTCTTTCTTTCTCTTCATGTCCAGCTGCCTTGAAGTCCAAATTTAAAACATTTAGCCCCACTGTTCACAGCTGCCTGTTTTCCTCCAACACACACATGACATATAACTTATGTTCCATACTGGAGCTCTTTGAAATGAAAGTGGACAGCTCCCATTTTTATGACAAGAGAATAGAGTGAACCAGGGGTTCCAGGCCAGCTGGGACATCTGGAAAATCTACATGCAGAGGTCATGTGCAAGTTTTTTGTGTGTCTGTTGTGTGTTCACATATACCACTTAAAACAACAACAACAACAATGGAACCAGCCATCCAGCAAATACGAATCAACTTCCTGCTACCTGCAAAGCTCCTTTTCAAGTGCTGCCTCAATTCAAAGATAAAACAGAAGCACATCTTCGTCTTGGGTAATAGATTATAATTTCACCAGATCCACATCTGACTACACAAATTCAACTCTGTGTGCTGCTTTAAAGATAGAAATCAGCTGCCAAACACAAGCCAAGCTAGGTCATGTGGCAGCCACCACAAAACTCCTTCGTAATGGCCATATCAAGAAACAGTGTACACAAAGGTTTGTATACAACGTCATGTGTACGGAGCTTATTGGCTGTCTGGGGGATTTTCACAGATGGTTTTTGTTTGTATAGTGTTTTTTTTTTAATTAGGCATTAACTGTAGGGCCTGAATCCTAAGTAAAATGCAACACCATGAATAAAGTAACAAGAAATGAAACACTTGAAGATCGGTAACTCTACGGAAGAATTTGGAAGATGGACATCATGGGAGAGGCAGAGACAAACTGCGATGGGATGGAGGGTGGAGAAGATTTCCTGGAGAAAGCATTTCAATTGAGCTTTGAAAGATTGGTTTTTGAAATCTTTGTTGAGTATAACTCTGTCAGACACTGGGCTAGATGCTAGGACTGAAATGATGAGCAAAAACAGAGATGGTGAATAAAGATCTTAAATATAAGATTATAATTCTGGTAAGTGCCACCAAGGAGCATTAGCTGGGGCTCTGAGAATGTGCAGTGGGGTCTGAAGATGGGCCGGACAGAGGAGTTTCCCAGGGGCAGGGATGCTGCAGACAGTACCTGGAAGAGAAGAAGAGGCCAGTGAGGGGAGAGGAGGGAATATCCCAGATGGAGGGGGTGGCAGGTGCGAAGGCGCTGTGGTAGAAGACAGGTGGTGAGAGCCAAGGGTGGCACGAAGGTGGGTAAGGTGTGGGTAGAGGGAGAAAGGGGCATAAAGATGGAGAGAAGGGATAGAGGGAGAGAAGCAGGTAAAGATAGAGGGGGAGAGAGACAGAAAGGGGCAGAGAGAAATGAGAAACAGAGAAGAAGACATTAGAAAGAAACAGAAAGAGAGAAGAGACAGTGAAAGAGAGATATATAGAAATGAGGGAAGGAAGATGGGGAGAGGGAGGGAGACAGAGCAGGAGAAGGATAGGAAACTGATGAGGATAGCAAGGTGGTAGAAGCCAGGCCACGTGGTAAGGGATTCTGGCTTTATTCTAAAAGCAACAAGCATCGAGGAAGATGGTCACGGAAAGATGAGAGAGGGAGACAGAGCGTGGCCATCACACTGAGTATCCGCACACTGTGCTTCTCCTTAGTCACATTTACCATGTTCTACAGTTACCTTGATTGCTCATTTATCTCCTCGTCCACCGAAGGATCCCCCGACGAGGTAATGTGCTCAGCAAAGGTGGGATCTGTGTCTGTCTGGTTCACTGTGGAATCGCCAAAGTCTAGCATCGTTTCCAGCACATAGTAGCGTTCAGTGTTTATTTGTGGAATGAAGAAAAAGCAAGAGAATGTCTGGGCAAGACTTCCTGCCTAGTGGTCAGCACAGTACAGACATGTCCCTTATAGAGACACCTCTGCCCCTGCCGAGACACCCCAGGTGTCCTGGCTGAACAGGGTCTCATCCACCCATCTTTCCTAACTCCTACAACATTGCCCTGCTCTCCTTTGGATCTGTCACTCAGAAACTCAGCACACAACTTATGGCTGATGTAGGCAGCAACCACCAATTTCCTTCTAATCAAGGTTTTCTGAAATTGCTGGAAGTTCACATTCTAAAGTCATGATCTTTCCACAGTCCTCTGGGAACACATGTAATATTCTTGTTAAATACTCATTGCTTAACACTTGCTTTATTGACATTTCCTCTCATTTACCAAATGATTTCTAGTGAATTTTATCATCAACAATATGAATGATCAGAATTACAATTTAGTCTTAAAACACTGTCAGTAATAATGTGTTATTCCTCCTTTTATCAGAAATCTTTTGTGTGATATAAATTACTGTTTTTAGGAGACAAAATCTCTTTGTCACCCAGGCTGGAGTACAGTGATGCAATCTCAGCTCACTGCAGCCTTGACCCCTGGGCTCAAGCAATCCTTCCACTTCAGCCCTGAAAGTAGCTGGGTTTACAGGCGTGCGCCACCACACCTGGCTAATTTTTTTTATTTTCTGTAGAGACAGGTTTTGCCATGTTTCCCAGGTTGGTCTTGAACTCCTGAGCTCAAGCGATCACCTGGCCTTGGCTTCCCAAAGTGCTAGGATTACAGGCAGGAGCCAGCATGCCCGGCCTAAATTATTATGTTTCTTATTTTTGTGGGTAACATAGTTGGTGTATATATTTGTGGGGTACTAAATTATTTTTTATTATCTCAAAAAAGGTTTCTGATTTCTCCCATTGGTGTTCAGCAGCGTCGTGGGATACTTTGTATACAGTCGTGGGTCACTTAAGGATGCGACATGCTCTGAGAAACGTGTCACTATGTGGTTTCATTGAAGTGCAAACATCACAATTATATATACACAAACCTAGCTGTTCCAGTCTACTGCGTACCAAGATATATGGTAAAGCCTGTTGGTCCTCCGTGACAAACCTGTGCATCATGTTACTGTACTGAATATGGCAGGCAATTGTAACACAATGGTAAATATTTGCCTATGTAAGCATAGAAATTGTACAGTCAAAATGTGGTATTATATTCTTACATGATTCTTATGTGACCACCATTATATATGCAGTCTGCAGTTAACTGAAATGTCCTTGTGCAGTGCCTGACTGTGTTCGGGGAGGTCTCGTTATGTCTAAAGATGGTGTAAGATCTCGTGTTTTGGGTGTAGTGATACCATCATCTTACTTCACCTTTGATGGCTTGACTCTGCCACACTAGACACAATCACCAACGTAACATGCTCCCTGTCCCAATCTTCACTGCGCATCTTCCTCCTTTTTTGAAACAGGTGGTTCTGAGTGCAAAGAAGTAGCGTATCCGCAATAAAAATCAGTCTTATAACCAATGCTGACTTGGCTGATCTTACAAGTTGATGGACTTTGGGGCCATGGATACTGCCCTTTTAGTTCCAGACATCTTAGTGATGAGGTTAGAGAGTTTCCTAATAAAAGCCATGAGAAAATTAAAAAGAAAAAACATTAGCCAGTTTAACAATTGTCATAATCAGTGTTGCACTTGGCCGGCCTGGTGGCTCACACATGTAAATCCAGCACTTACGGAGACTGAGGAGGGCGGATCATTTAAGGGCAGGAGTTGAGACCAGACTAGCCAACATTAGCTGGTGTGGTAGTGCATGCCTGTAATCCCAGCTACTCGGGAGTCTCAGGTAGGAGAATCACTTGAACCTGAAAAGCAAAGATTGCACTGAGTTGAGATTGTGCCACTGCACTCCAGCCTGGGTGACAGAGCGAGACTCCATCTCAAGGGAAAAAAAAAAAAAATTCACATAAAAGTAGAAAAAAGTACATGTGAGTAGCATGCAAATACTGTACACACAAGGCTGTTGAATGTTGATGTTTTCTTCCAAAATAGTCTAAAACCTGGTTTAAGTATTTATATTCCTAAATTCTGGGAAAATTGGACATCACATCTTTGATTATGTTCTTTGGGATATTAGGGGTTTCATAAACAAAAACAAGCAAGTAAGCGTTAAATAAGTTTGGAGAATAATACATTCCTTATCTTCCTCCTGGAGATTCCCAATGCCTGGGACCAGTAAAGGCTCTGAGAAGTTGAGCAGAGAAGAACCTGCTGGCCTTTATTTAACCAGTGTTTCTCAAAATTAATAGACTGTGGAGCTTTTTTTTCCCCCAGCTCAACACCAATTAAAATTCTATTAGGAACAAGATTTCCAGAAGACACAATTGAAAAACAACTGTCAGTTACTATGCTTAGAATAGCCTTATGCCACTTGCTGCTACTGTGAATTCTATGCTTTTAAACCTTAAATCGAAGAAGACTCATACAAGTGACATTGTTTAAAGCTGGACTGAATTGTGTATCTAATTTTTGACAACAGCCATCAACAGTAAATATCCTAAATTGAGACTTTACACATACCCCCTCTGAGTGAGCATTATTTAAATGCAACTGCACAGATTAGGGGGCTTTAAAAACATCCTACAAGTATAAAGTGATAAATTGTGTTGAAGGTAATAAATCCTGCCTTTAAATAACGCAAGTGCTGTGCAGGGCTTCCTTTGAAATGCCTCATGTTTGACTAATATTCCTAAAGCATTACAGATCTCAGCCACGCTCTGTCAGAGACACAGTAATTGCTTTGCTGGTCTGTGGACTGAAAAAACCTGTAAAAACTGTGAGAATAACGTCAGCCTAGAGCAATGAAAGCGTCTCGTATTGGGGAGACCAGAGCTAGTGAACATGTCAGTCCAGGAGAAAAACCTTGGGCTTCAGGAGGTTTTAGTTTACATTTTCCCAGCTCTCCTGGGTTTGGAAATGATGAAAACAAACCTTTTGGTGTGCAGGAGCCAAAGGTGGAAGAAAGAACAATAATTTGTAAAGAGGGAAAACAGATTAAAAGAATAATGTCACTTTATTAGGGAAAATTATGTTTCGTGTCTTTTTCTTGAAACTTACAAAAATGTTGGGTACCTGTGCTGTAACTTGATGATATTGAAAAGAATGGCTAAGTAGTATCCAGAAAATGTAGAGACCTCTTAAAAATGAATGGAAAAGTATCAATACCAAAAGGAAAACGAGCAAAAGGTATGAATGGGCAAGGTCCGAGAGGGCCCTGGGAGAGCCAATGAGACTGAACAGATGAGGAATTTCAGGAATGATCAGGGCACGTGGAAAATTACCTGCACAGTGAGACAGTAGTCATGCCTATCAGGTTGAAAAATGTGAAGGCATCTGTTAAACCAGCAATAATGCCAAGTATTGTGAGGTATGGAGCACTGGAAATGCTCACACGTTGCCAGAGGGGAATCACTGCAGCTTCCCAGAGGCATCTGGAGGGGACCCCCCATTTGCACCTCCGGACGCCTTCTCTACTCTGCCCTGTGCCTGAGAAGCTGACCTGCATGGAGCACAGCATGGACTGCCTGACTGTCTGGTTCACTCTGCCCTGTGCCTGAGAGGCTGACCTGCATGGAGCACAGCGTGGACTGCCTTACTGTCTGGTTCACTCTGCCCTGTGCCCGAGAGGCTGACCTGCATGGAGCACAGCGTGGACTGCCTTACTGTCTGGTTCACTCTGCCGTGTACCTGAGAGGCTGACCTGCATGGAGCACAGCATGGACTCCCTTGCTGTCTGGTTTCTGGGGCTTTCAGCCCATGAGAGGCAGTGGCAGGAGATCAGAAGGCAGAGAAAGGTGAGCACTGGGTGTCTCCCCATCTCCTTCCTCACTGGCGTGGGCTGACAGTGGCTGCACTCTTCACTGGACACCACTGTGCTGTCTGCAGTAGTCTTGTCCTGCTGGTCCAGCTAAGCTCTCATGACTGTTATCTATCCCCAAGCTACTTTGGGCCCCACACAGCTCCTAGCCTGGGGATGACTCATTGGCCCTCACTGGTTCTTCTTCCTCTCACATCTTTATGAATTGGCTCTTCATAAAAATCCTCACAATTGTCCCATTTGGGGGTCCCAGCTTTGTTCTGCCGGGTCTCTAAAGGAAAGTTGAAGGCACGCAGTCCTTCTGACCCTTTAATTCATTCTTAAAGAGAAGCTTTGGCATTGGACTCCTAAAAGACATGGAGATGGATATCCACAATAGTATTGAAATAGTGAAAAAGTGTAAACAGCATATATATTCATCAAGTGATAATTAGCTAAGGTAGATTATAATATATGCAGATCAGAGAGACTTCTGTAGTCTCTGCTCTATAGTTTTCCCAGCAACACAAGATAAACAAAGGCAGGGGATATGACTAAGTCACTCATGTATTATTCCACCAAATATTTGATTTAGGAGTGGCCTATAGGCATGACATTGTGCTGTGCACTAGGGTTAAGATGGAGAGTTATACAAAAGTGTATTGTGAGTTTCTCGACTCTCCAGCAATCCCACTACTGGGTATCTATCCAGAGGAAAATAAATCATTATATAAAAAAGACACTGGCATGTGTATGTTGATCGCAGCACAATTCACAATTGCAAAGCTATGGAATCAACTTAAGTGCCCATCAACAGATAAGTGGGTAAAGAAAATGTGGAATATATATACACACCATGGAATACTGCTCAGCCATAAAAAAGTAATGAAATAATGTCTTGTGCAGCAACTTAGATGGAACCGGAGACCATTATCCTAAGTGAAGAATGGAAAACCAAGTACCACGTGTTCTCACTTACAAGTGGGAGCTAAGTTATGGGTGTGCAAAGTCATAGAGAGTGGGATAATGGACGCTAGAGACTCAGAGGAGGGGAGGGTGGGTGAAGGATAGAAAAACCACCTCTCAGGTACACTGCACACTATCTGGGTGGCAGGTACAGTGAAGACCCAACCTTCACCACTGCATAATTCATCCATGTCACCAAAAACCACTGTACCCCTAAAGCTATTGAAATAAGATACAAAATAAAAAGCAAAGAATTCATCTAGAGTAAAAACACAGTAACAAAAAGTGCTAAATAAAATGTGTAGTTAAGGATAGTTGGTGGTTGTTACATATTATCTATGAGAGAAAACTCAAATCCGACTGGTTTAAGCAAAAAGCATGCTCCTTGTTTCAGGGACAAGTAAATCCCGTGAATCCCATGCTATCCTTAGAAATCTCAGTCCGTTTCACTCCATCTCTTTCTCCCCTTCCCCCTCCCTCTCAGCTCTGATTTCCTCTATGTGTTATTCCCACTTTCTTCTATTGCGGATGAACTTACATTACCTCGTATCTGGAGCGATGCCATCTCCAGCCCCAATTTGTATTCCCCCATTAGCCAAAACCAGGTTAACCCCACTAGCTTTAACTGAGAGTTTAAAGAAGGGGTCTTAGCGTCCTTGATGGGCTCCTTTGCCCATGTCTGAACCAATCACCATGGCAATGAGAATGGATCACTCTAATTGGCCACCCAAAGTCACATGATCACTCCTGTGGCTGGTGGGAAGTGCACTGTGATTGACAGCCCCATTGGGACCACATGGATAAGAAGTGGATGGTCCCCACCAGGTTCTACCTAGATGAAACCAAGCATGTCTGCCCTACAGAAACAGAAAAGAGCTCTGGCTTGTATAACAACATCCGGTAGAGGAGTTCAGAGCAGAGGGAAAGCCCTGTTTGCTGATGTAGTTATGGACATATTCCTGGGGAGTGAGTGGTGACCTGGACTTTTCCACATGCTGAGAAGTTAGATCTGGCTAGGGTGTAGGATATAGTAGGTCAGCTGGACTTTTCCTTGAACCTGTACCTAGGTATAGTTCCCCCCAAAACTATCCACATTTCAGTTTTGGCATTATATATTAGATATCCAAAGATTCCCTAGTGACCCTTGCGTGGCATAAGAGCCCCCTCCTGCGTGCTGACTGCCCTGCACGCGCCCACTGTCGGTGCCTGTTACAGCACATGTGCAGGCTTCTCGTCACTGCCCACACGGAAGCTCCCTGGTCTCTCCAGATTATGCCTGTGGGGCTAGTGGATGAGTGGGGCTTGTGGGCTCTTGCTGACTTCTGCTCTTTGCTTCGAAATGCAGACTTTGGGTGACCTCACGATTCACTTCTTGTTTCAAACATTTCCACTTTCCCTGGATTTTGTGTGTGTCACTGAAAAGAGAGAGTTCCCCCATGAACCTTCTGAGGCCCTTTTTGAGAAAGGGAGAAGTTGCCTTACTAAGACTGGGTAACACTTGGGCGTTTCCATCCAGAGACGAGCACCACCTTCTCTCCTTCTCCAAAATCAAGTGGGCGCTAGGGAGAGAACAGACCGTAGCATAGACAGCAGGAAGGAAGGAAGGAGAACAGAAGGAAGAAAAACATGTAAGAGCATCCATAAAGGGAGGTGGTTTCACACGCACGGGGGGTCTCATTCCAGACTACCTGGGTTCAAAGCCTGCCTCAGCTAAACAGCTGTGTGTCTCTGAGCAGATCATTTAGCCTCTCTGTGCCTCAGACTCTTTGTTGGAGATAGTGATAGTACCTACCTCCGTGGTAAGATGTAATGTGTTAATTAAACAGGCTGGCATAGTAGTTGAAATCGTTAACGTGTTGCTCTTTAAAGCTCTGGGAGCAACACTTGCCTCACTCTCTAGTGCTTCCTAAGCATTAACTCACCTTATTTGGACACCAAGGCAGAGGAGTGGGGGGAGAATGTTCACATCAAACATTCATTGGGTGTATCAGTGGTGCCAAGCACAGCGTTTTCGCCAGTGGGGCTGCGGCAGTGAGTAAAGAGACAAAGTCTTGGCCTCATTGAGTGTACATTCTAGCGGAGAGGGAGAAGAAATGTGTATGAATAGACAACACCTGGCGGTGGGGGTTGGGGAGCGGAGCTGAGCTCCCCAGAGAGCGTTGTGGCAGCACGAGAGGGCCAGCTCATGGCAGGCGAGGACAGTCAGGTGCTGTTTGGGCAGGAAGGCTCCCTGGAACAGAGCTGCAAGGGAGAGAGGGACAGTCAGGGAGGGCACACTGTGCAGAGGGCATAGCCATGGCAAAGATGGAGCCTGAGTGTGCTTGGTGCCTTCTAGAAAGTAGAGTGTATGTTCTGAGATGAGGAAGGGCATGGGGGACAGGGGTCAGAGGAGTGGGAGTGACCGGAAACACTGAAGGTCACCAAAGCCACGGAAGGGCGTCGACCTCCACTTGGAACCACGTGAGAAGACACTGTGGGCTT
Source organism: Trachypithecus francoisi (assembly GCF_009764315.1). Lineage (NCBI taxonomy): Eukaryota > Metazoa > Chordata > Mammalia > Primates > Cercopithecidae > Trachypithecus > Trachypithecus francoisi. Next base: position 3,579,239 of record NW_022681456.1, read on the forward strand.
GGATCTGGGCATGACGTGGCCTGACTTCTTTATGTTTTATTTTTATTTTGTTTTAAGTTCTGGGGTGCAAGTGCAGGATGTGCGGATTTGTTCCATAGGTAAACGTGTGCCATGGTGGTTTGCTGCGCCTATGAACCCATCCCCCAGGTATTAACCCCAGCATGCATTAGCTATTTTTTTCTAACTCTCTCCCTTCCCCTACCTGACCTCCCAAGAGGGCACCAGTGTGTGTTGTTCTTTCCCATGTGTTCATTTGTTCTCATTGTTCAGCTCCCACTTTTAAGTGAGAACGTGTAGTGTTTAGTTTTCTCTGCCTGTGTTAGTTTGCTGAGGATAATGGCTTCCAGCTGCATCCATGTCCCTGCAAAGGACATGATCTCGTTCCTTCTAATGGCTGCATAGTATTCCATGATATATATGTACCACATTTTCTTTAGACAGGATCTTGCTCTGTCACTCAGGCTGGAGTGCAGTGGCCTAATCTTAGCTCACCGCTTAGTGTCTAAGCTTTCTGAGCAGCTGGGATGACAGGCATGCACCACCACACCTGGCTAAGTTTTGTAGTTTTATCAGAGATGGGCTTTTGCCATGTTTTCCAGGCTGGCCTCAAACCCCTGGAATCGAGATCCTCCCACCTCAGCATCCCAAAGTGCTCGGATGGCAGGCCTGAGCCACTGCTCCTGCTGGCCTGACATATTTTTAAAGGAGGTCTTTGGCTTCTGTGTGGCGAATACACTAGAAAGCGCAAAAGCGAAAGCCCAACAGCAGGGAAGAGGCTGCCACAGTAACTCCAGCCTCCAGGAGACGGAGCTTGGCCAGAGCAGTGGCCGTGGAGTGGCCATAGGTGGCTGTGGTGACCTTCCAAGTTGAGGTGCTGGCTTCAGCCTGGTTTTGGACTTGAAAGGATGTGCAGAATCCAAGGTGGCACCATCGATGTGGTGACAGCAACCTGCGGATAACTTGGAGGATGAGCAGGTTTAGGGACAGAAGCAGAAATTGATGTGTATGGTTTAGACATGCTGCTGACCTGGGCTGGGTGGCTTTGGGCTGTGGTTAGGGTATTGTAACCTAATAGGACTAATTCTGGATGCCTTTCTAGAGACAAGCTCTGGTTTTCATATCCTGAATGCTCCTGTTCTGTTAGGATAACACATTCAATTGTAAAATGAAATGTCCTTTTAAAATATTTCCAATGATATTTAAGTTAAGAAGAAAATGATTACGGAAATTCAGTGTGAGTCAAAGGAAGTGGTTTAATGAGTTTCATTAACACTCCTGATTAAGACCTTTCATCCAAGTGTCAGATGATCTGAGAACCGGAATTTATAATGGGGACATTGCAAGAGTTTAGTTCAGCAAATGGGATTACAGTGATACCTTTTCTGTGAAAAGTTAATTGAGTTTAAATGAAGGCAATTTGGCTGAAGTGAAAAAATCAAATGGGTGGTGGGGCTGGGGGAGCCAGTGGATAACCTGAGACAAATGAATCCCATAGGAATAGGGACAGTTTGGAAAATGATCTAGACATAGGGAAATTGGCTAAGTGTTCCCATATTTAATTAGATAATAAGTCGTTCATTGGCAGGGACATTTCTGCACAAGCATTTAAGTCACGGCGGGGATCTGTGCTATCACAGTGTGATAAAACTTGCCCCTTTTAGAGCACCGTTTTTTATCGGAGAATTTCAACAGGGATGCGGATCATTTCTGTTCCTGAGCGTATGCCTGCGTCGTACACTAAAAGTAAAATGCGAAGGCCCCCTCAACCGTCTGAATGGACCCCTCCTGTAGGCCAAGGGCGTTTCACAGTTAACCTGAAAATCGATTTTAGGCCATGATGGAAGAAGGGATGGGACATGCCTCATTATCCCCTCCAGCAGTCACCTCAACTCTGACCTTAAGTCTGATAAGAAACATTGACAATCGATTCTCTCTAAAGCCTGCTATTTGGAGGCTTCACCTGCATGATGAAAACTTTGGTCTTCACAACCCCTGATCTCAACCCAGTTATTCCTTTCTGCTGATAATAAGTCTTTCAGCCCATTGCCAATCAGGAAGTTTTTCATCCACCTATGACCTGGCATCCCCCACTTCGAGTTGTCCTGCCTTTCCAGATTGAACCCATGTAAATCTTACATGTGTAGATTGATGTCTTATGTCCTCGTCAAGTGGCACGCTGTACCCAACCATCTGGGGCACATGTCAGGGCCCCCTGAGGCTGTGTCACAGACACATCCTTTATCTTGCCAAAATAAACGTCCTAAATTGGTCATGACCTATCTCAAATACTTTTGGGATCACAGTATATATTTGTATGTATGTACACAGATGTGCATTTTAAATAATTTAAATACATGGTGACTTTAGTGATCAGAAGGCTGTACAATTTTTAAGGAATTTGATTCTCACTATTTGATTCCTCTTGTCTTCTGGTTTTTGAAGGTTAGCTGTAGTAGAATTGAGTGGTTTTAAGAGAACATATTGTCTGCAAAGCCAAATATATTAACTGTTTGAACTTTTACAGAAAAGTTTGCCAAGCCATAGGATGGAACATTGACTAGCACCAAACCAATAGTGCAAAAGCAGTATCTGTTAAGCGAACAAACACATCAAGTAAATTTTGCCCGGGAATAGGGTTCCAATTGCTTTCTGATGTTGGTATGATGGCTGAAGCATGACTACTCTGGCCTCATTATTATTTTGCTTTAATAATGTAAAAATGATTTTAGATATTATTATTTTTTAAAACAGCAAAAACAAAACCCTCACAATTACGAGTCCAGAGATGAGCACGTGAGCACACAATCTTTTAAAAAACTTACTGGAATAGGACCCTCGCAGCTGTAACATATTTTATATTCATGGCATTTCACGTTGGCTTATGTAATTAAATTTTACGCCTCCAGGCACTGTGTTTAGCAGGCTCCCTAGGTCGTCTCGGGCCCCTCATAACACCGCCCAGTAACTGTGGCTTTCTTCATTTCACGGATTGAGAAGTGAAAGCACAGGCAAGTGAAGTGCCGAGGTGGAGGCCACAGAGCTATGAGGTACCAGAAAGCATCAGACTTGAGATCTGAAATGAGGCCAGTCAGCTTCCAAAGTCATGTCCCCATCTGCTGTGCCTTGAATATGTGCGTCCCCGCAGTATTCATATGAACCCCAGGATGATGTATTAGGTGGTGCAGCCCCGGGGAGGCGATTAGGTTAGGAGGGTGGAGCCTCATGAATAGGATTACTGCCCTTATGAAAAGACGCGTCAGAGAGATGCCTCGCCCCTTCCACCAGGTGAGGATGCAGCAAGAAGGTGCCATCAGTGAACCCGAAAACAGGTCCTCTAGTGTGAGGCACCATCGATGGCACCTTGACTGTAACTCTTGATTCATCAATGGCACCTGTGACTCCATCGCATATCAACAAACAGAACCACACTGCTGCCCCCTTCAGTGAAAAAGAAGCCTCAACACCCCTCAGGAATGGTGTATGCAAGATCTGCCACATCTGAAACTTCCAGCCTCTGGAACAGGAAGACATTTCTGTTGTTTATGAGCTACCATGTATGTGGCATTCTGTTAAAGCGGGCAGAATGTACTAAGACAGCATCTCATGGATGGACAGCTGGGGTACAGGGAGGTGAAGTGAGAACCTGAGGCCTGACGCAGCAACCGGGTTGAGTAGGTGGGAGAAGGCCTTCCTGGGAATGTCTCTTAACCAAGTCTAGCGGCTAGGGTTTCTCTTTTTAGGATCCTTTAATTCTTTTCCATTCTTCATTTTCTACATTAACCTTGAAAGCAGAGCCAGTGGTTCTGAATCGTTGGCACCATGGCCTTGTTTTTCTCCATCAGTTCTTACCTGCAGGCTTCACCCACACCCATGGGGTTCACAAAATTCTTTTTTTATTTTGCATCTCAAGGACAAAAGAAAAATTGCTTCCAGAACTCTGGCGGTACAGGAGTCTGAGAAACGCACTGCCTGGCCTCCAGGCCCGGTGATTTGGGGAAGACAAAAGAAGGGAACACGAATGATGCATGCAAAAAACAACAACAAAAAATAAAAACCCACAAACAAATATACAACAGTAACAAAATCCACTGTACTTCGTCTCCTTGTCTACTCAGCCTCCTTACATCAGCTTTTGCTCATACAGTACAAACTTCAACAATAACAAAAACCACAATGCACATAATTGTATTAGTCCGTTCTCATGCTGCTAATAAAGACATACCTGAGACTGGGTACTTTATAAAGGAAAGAGGTTTAATTGACTCACAGTTCAGCAGGGCCGGGGAGACCTCAGGAAACTTACAGTCATGATGGAGGGGGAAGCAAATACGTCCTTCACATGGTGGCCGCAAGGAGAAGTGCCGAACAAAAGAGGGCAAAGCCCCTTATAAAACCACCAGATCTTTTGAGAACTCACTCACTATCCCAAAAACAGCTGCATGGGGGTAGCCACCCTCATGATTCAATTTCCTCCCGCTGGGTCCCTCCCACGACACATGGGGATTATGAGAACTGTAATTCAAGATGAGATTTGGGTGGGGACACAGCCAAACTATATCAGTATTTAAGTCTATCATGTCATCTCTCATATCAGCAAATACAACCACACTGCTGTGCCTCTCAATGGAAGAGAAGGCCAAAGACCCCTCAGGCATGGTGTCCCTCTGTGGATAACATGTATTCCTCCTCTGGTTCCGTGCCAATCTGCCTTGGGTTTCATGTAAGCAAATACTGAATGATGAGATTGGGGCGCTGATGCATCCGAAGCAGCTGAAAGCTACCACAACTTCTTCAGCTTTCACTTAATTCATTGTGAGTCTCAGCATGCAGGTTTTCTGGCATTATGGCATCTATCCCATTTATAGTGAAACGATAATTTCGGCTTTCTTCTATATTTACCCACAAAACAAGGAAGTAGAACAAAAGTGTCCCAGCCTCAGCCTCTTGTTTTCTAATGTGTTGTTTTGTTTCTCCTGTTTTGTAAGGGTTGACTTTGCTTACTGTTTCCTGAAACCGGTCATTGCATATCTAAATGCCTTCCTGGGCCAGGCAGGTGACAGGAATGTGGGAGGGGCCAGTAGAGAAGAGAGGAGCTGCCACTCAACTCAAGCCAGTTCTGGCTCTGGGACAGTAGCAAGTCTGTGTTCTCACAGCCATTTTGTTTTATTTTATTTTTATTATTTCATTGAGACAGAGTCTTGCTCTGTCATGCAAGCTGGAGTGCACTGGCACTCGACCTCCTGGACTCAAGTGATCCTCCCACCCTGGCCTCCCAGGGTGGGACCACAGGCATACACCACCACACCCAGCTAATTTTTCTTTCTTTTTTTTTTTTGAGACGGTGCACTTTTTTTTTGAGATGGTCTCACTATACTGCCCATGCTGATCCCAAACTCCTGGGCTCCAACGATGCCCCCACACCGGCCTCCCAAAGTGCTTGGATTACAGGTGCAAGCCACCATGCCTGCCCTCATGGCCTTATTTTTTTTTTTTCATAATTTAAATGTAATTACAAATTAAGCTATTTCTGGGCCAAAGTCACCATATCTGTGATGATGAACTAAAAACCCTCCTTTTGTAAACTTTCACCTAAAAAGCCAGATATCAGGAGAAATGAGCTTGACAGAAGACTCCTCCCTGATGATGAGGTTGCTATGGACTCCAGAGTCTGCCTAGAGGTGAAATAATTCAGTGATTCATCCCCAGACAAAATCCACCTTTCCCTGTTCTAGAGCCTGCCTAGGAGTGAAATAATTCAGTGAATCACTTCCAGACAGAATCCAAATTTCCCTGTTCTGTGTTTGTGCCGTGTGACAGTAGATAGTAGTGTCCAGTCTCACGTTGGCTATTGTGTTGCCATATAATACACTGTGAGGTAATATTGTGTGTCGGGGGACTTATTTTCATTGGAACCATGAGACATTTATTCAAGTGTGCTTTTGATTGCAAGAGATATACAGACGGGAATGCAGGGGCCAGGGTAGATGTACTGATTCAGTTAGAGGTTAGAAATGGAAGATTCTCAGGGCAAAGAGATGTTTAGTTTGCCCTATACATTAAACGTTAACTAGAACATGGCTAGCTTTTAAGAATCAAGATATGTCACATGAAATGCACATATTTCATATCATTTGGATTCTGGGGAGAGCTGGAATTCCTGCGTGTGCACAGCTGTGACTTGCAGCTGCTGCCGTGGTTAGGCAGGGCATGTGAGTGTGGGTCCTCGTTTTCCATAGTCCCCGCCCAGCCTGCTTTCACTCATTTCTTCTGTTTATCTGGACCCTGTAGACATCTGAGTTTGTAACTAGTGGATTCGGTTTTGCTTCTTCCTCGAAGAATTTTGTACTGCCGTTTGCCATGGCAAAGATACTTTAGAGACATCGGTGATTGGGGTTTAAACTCCAAATAGAACTGTTTGAACTAAGAGGGATTATAGCAGAGTGTTTGCATCTGACCCTATTGGTTATCAAGCATTCTATTATATTTTTCCTTTGCAAATGAACTCAGGGTGACCCAGGCCATTCGTGAGTAAGATTTCACCCACCTTCCCATCCTCTTTGCAGCAGGACATCACTCCCTCTGGCTTTGAGCTCACTGAGCTGTGGGAACTATCTCAGAAACAGCTTACTTTTGGACATCCAATGATGTGAGAAAAATCAGTCCCTCTTTGGGTAAGCCACTTGACTTAGGTTTCTGTTGTTTGCAACAAGTACAGTCCTCACTAATAGAGGGTTCAAGAGCATGGGTTCTGGAGCCAGTCACCTGGGTTCTCCAGACAGTACCCTGGGTTCTGGAGACATTCCTCTGGGTTCTAGAAACAGTCACCTGGGTTTTGGAGTCAGTCCCCCAGGTTCTGGAGCCAGTCCCCCAGGTTCTGGAGACAGCTATCTGGATCAAGGAGTCAGTCGCCTGTGTCCTGGAGCCACCCCCTAGGTTCTGGAGACAGTCCTCTAGGTTCTGATGCTGACTTTTCAATTCCCTAGAAGTTGCTGCAAACCACATCCATTTACTTCCTGCCATTTCCAGCCTCCTTCATAGTTTAAATTGGGGACATGTGACTGAGTTCTGGCAAGCAGCGATGTGAACAAAAATGACATATTGCTGCTGGTCCTGGACACATCAGAATGGGTGTGCCTTCTCCAATCTTATCTTCCCCAATCACAACAAATGTGGAAGACGCTCTGTTGAGACGACAGTGCGTGTTATTCTCTGTTTGCATGAGGATGGAGCAGATCCAGGAGACAGTGGATAGAGGAGCGGCTCCAGCAACTCACATGAGACCTCTGTTACAATGCAGGAGTTCAGGGTTTATCTCTTATAATATTTAGGTTAAATTACCAGACAAATTCAGAAATCGATAATAGAAGTCAGGTGCTTTCAAAACAAAAACCTAAACCAAGGCAGTGACTTGGCAGTTACGTGCCAAAGTGACGGGGTGAGCTGTTTCCTGAAATGTGTCTAACCACCTGGGACCCTGTGCCTAACCAACTCATAGTTCTAGGAGAAAAGGTTTAATATCAGATTGTTAGTATTTTATGTTTGGCAAGTTATTAAACAGAACAGAGGGGCTCAGGACAGAATCATGTTTGCAAGAGGAAATGAGGGATAGAGGGATTTCTGAAATTCAGGGCCTTAGAAAGTTAAAAAACAGACTTTGTCTAGACATGAAATGTTAAGGTATTAGATTGACAAAGCCTTTGGGCAACAAAAGCCCAGGTCTTTTTTTTGGCGGGGAGTGGGGTGGACGGAGTCTCACTCTGTCGCCAGGCTGGAGTGCAGTGGTGCAATCTTGGCTCACTGCAACCTCTCGCTTCCGAAAAGCCAAGGTCTTTGATTCAGGGGCAAAAGGTCAGACTAAGTGTATATCAGATGAAATGCTTGGGGGCAAAGGCCAAATTAAGAACATGTCTTCCCACTTTTTGGAGAGAGGTATGGGACTAATAAAGAAATAAGGTGAATCTCAGAAATATATATTTTTTAAAAAAGAACTCTGGGTATAATTAACAGATTATAGAACAGACCAGAAGCAAATACATTTTACGTTTACTAAGCTTTAATCCTATAAGAGTAAGTCTACTACATTACTGTATTTTTAAGGGAATTGCCCTGTCAAATAAGTCATTAGCCCAGTTTTAAAAGGTTTTCACTTTTATTTTTATTTTTTATTTTTATTTATTTTTTTACTGCTTAAGACGTGAAACAATTCTCAGTCCCCCAAGTGTCCAGCAGCAGGAAGCAGACTGAGGAATTGATGTAACTTGGCCAGGAGGCATTCCTTATTCCTCAGCACCTACTGTGGATATTGACAAGCGGGAGGATGGAAAGGGCAGAGCTGCAAGAGAGCAGAGAAAAGAGCCACAGGCAGTGATGGACAGGGAGTTCCTCCCCTTAGTAAGATCAGCCAGTGAACAAGGATACCCCCCAAGCTCAGTGTAGGGAGACCTTACAGGGCCTGTCATCGAAATGTGATGGGTGTCACAGCCCATAGTCTGCTGTGTGCTCCGCAGCTCTCCTTTCGCAAATGAGTGCATCTTCCTTCTTCTGTCCTTGGTCCACCATTGCAGGTTGGGTCTAGGGTGGAGATCAGTTGTCTCCTTTCTATGAAGAGCCACACCTCCACAGGGTACTGCAACCGGCCATGGTCCAGTGTCTGCGTTGTGAGCTGGATGGAGTGAGAGCATGAGACCTGGGGATGTTTCTCTTAGTGGGAACAGAATGGGAGCTGTTAAATGTATTCTTCAATGTGTAGGAAGAAGGGGCCAGAAGATGGTTTTTGCTGAGGGTTTATGCTCATCCAATAGCCCTGTGCTCCCCTACATCTCCAGACTTTCCCTGCAATTGGGTTGAGGCCACAAGGTGACATTCTAGCAGATGGAAATATGAGCATAAATGATGAATTATCTCTAGTTCAGGGAACTTCAGTATCAGGGTGCCTCCTCCATTCCTCTCCTCCCATGATGGAGTGAACCTGGAAGCCCTGTGTTGAGATGGTGGCATTATAAGGTAGAGGGAGCCTGGAGCCTTAAGTCACCAGATGGAGGAGAGCCCCAGTCAACACCCACTGGACTTGTAAGTGAAAAAGTTTGTTGTGCTAAGCTACTTACACTTAAAATATGGGCCCCCAAGCTTCCAGGAGTAAAGAAGTAACTGGGAAAAGTATCCATAACCCCCATTTCAGACGTAGACAAGGAGGATCATAGAAAAAGGAAGAACCTTTCAAAATGCCAAGAGCTGTGGACATTTACAGATAAGGGAATTCTTCCCGAATGGCACAACCCGTATGCGAACTGAGGGTAGCTAGTGTTAATTACCATGAAAAATACACTCGTTAGATGATCTGGCTGAAGAAAGTTAGGTCCCCTTTCCACGTCTTTGTTTTCTTAAACATAAAATCTAGACACGATCGTACCTACATCATAGGATGTTCTAAGAACAAACTATGTGGAGAGAGCTTTGGTTAGGGTCTGACACATGGTAAATGCAAAAATAAAAAGAAAGAAGGGAAGAAAAAGAAAGGAAGGCAGTGAGGCAAGCAGGCTTCTAATGTTTTTCAAGCAAACCTGGTTTGAATTCTGCCACAGATGTTTTTGGACTCCTGGGGTGCAGCTGAGATCTTGAGTTTGGGGATTAATGAATATTACGATTCTCCCTGATCTAGGTGAATGCACGCTTCTCCCTGGGGAGCAGTTTGGACCAGTGCCTTGATCTGTCTGTTATCAGAATGTTTGTTCAGTGTCAGACTAATGCACTTTTGCAGTACTTAACCTAATTGCCCTGTAAATCCCTGCGATTATATGCTGTTTACTTCCTAATATGTCCTAGGAACAAGTTCGTAATTCACTTAAGGAAGAAGACAGCAGCCTTCTAAAGTTGTTTTTTTTTTTTTTTTTATGTTAACATCATCAATTACTTACTTGCTTGTAATTCAAGAAATAGAGCCCACATATTCATAAATCTGACGATTTAAGTGATGCTGGACATGGCTCTATGGAAGCAATCAGGGCTGCTTCCTCCCAGCCAATTGGCTGGATGGTGGTTTCTCGGAGCACCTTTAACAGAAACCCAACCCCATGAGAATGAGCCAGACTTCTAGAAAAAGAAACTCCAGTATTTTGAGTTGTTTTAATGCTTTATGGAACTAGGTGATCAAGATGAAAGTAGAAGTGAAACTCCTATGTTAGAACAGGAAATTGACTCAATATGTTAGGGAATATAGTTGTTGAAACTATTTAGGGAGATTGGGGTACAGGGTTTAAGATAGAAGAAGGTATAATGCACGTGTCAATTCAATCAATTCAATAATGTACGGCTTTTCTCTCTCTCTCTCTCTCTTTTTTTTTTTTTTGAGGCAGAGCCTTGTTCTTGTCACCCAGGCTGGAGTGCAATGGTGCAATCTCAGCTCATCCACCACAGCCTCCGCCTACTGGGTTCAAGCAATTCTGTTCTCCTGCCTCAGCCTCCTGAAGTAGCTGGGATTACAGGCACCCGCCACCACACCCAGCTAAGTTTTGTATCTTTTAGTAGACACGTTCATTCACTGTGTCGGTCAGGCTGGTTTTGAGCTCCTGACCTCAGATGATTCTCCTGCCTCGGTCTCCCAAAGTGTTGGGATTACAGGCCTGAGCCACTGTGCCCAGCCTTCCCCTCTCTTTTCACTTTATTTAGTCCTAAAGGAAAGAGGATGTCACTGTTGTCATGAGCTGTATGTAGCCCATGCCCCTTTCTAGGACAAGGATTGAGGGACAAAGCCCCAATGGGGAGTGTGTTCCCTGAGGCCCTGGTCTGTCTGTGTCTTTAATCCTATTGTTTTTTTACTGGCAGATCCACGCTGTAACAGGGGTGTGGTTTCCATTCCGCATCGCTGTCCAGGGCAGCGTACAGAGATCCAGAAGGGTGGGCATCTGACTCGGGAAGAGGGGCCCGACCTCTTTGTGTGATGAGGAGACCCTGGCCCTTGTCCAGTGTGTGGACCAGAGCATGAACAACATAGTACAGAACCTTGGCTCAAACACTCACCTGCCAGTCCAGCATTTGCGGTTGGGAGAGCACCAGCCCTTTCCCTGGTTTGATCAAGGCTGAGTCCAAGCCTTGCTAATGACCAGGATTGACTGCCCAGTCATGGCGTCATTGTCAGTTTTCCTGTCGCTTTTTAAGAGGCCTTTGTCTCTTTCAGGATGCCAACCATGCCACGGGGGAAAAGGATGGGATGAGTCCTCGGCACGACTCTATGTAGCACTATGTCCTACTCTAAGAAGGGTAGACTTTTCTTTGTCATGATGTGTTGATGAGTCTTTCCTATAGTGGTTCTCAGAAGGTGGTTCCCAAACCATCGATAGTAGCATCACCTTGGAACCTATGAAAAGTGAGCAACTTGGCTGGGCGCAGTGACTCACTCCTGTAATCCCAGCACTTTGGGAGGCTGAGGCAGGCAGATCACCTGAGGTCAGAAGTTCAAGACCAGCCTGACCAACATCTTGAAATCCCATCTCTATTAAAAATACACACATACAATTATCCGGGCATGCTGGCAGGCACCTGTAATCGCAGCTACTCAGGAGTCTGAGGCAGGAGAATCGCTTGAACCCGGGAGGTAGAGGTTGCAGTGAGCCGAGGTTGTGCCATTGTGCTCCAGCCTGGGCAACTAGAGCGAAACTCTGTCCAAAAAAAAGGAACAATTTGAGGGCCCAGCTCAGAGCCCAGACCTACTGAGTTGGAAAATTTGGGGTGGGGCCTAGGAATCTGTATTTGAACAAGGCCACCAGGCAATCTGAGTGCAAGTGAACTTTGAGAACCGCTGTTCTTATAGGTTCCTGGGCAGCCAAATCAGGAGGAGGTTTGTTTGGTAATTGTAGAATAGGAAGAAATGAGGATGCTAAGCATGACAGACGGAGAAAGGCCGGAGCTGATGGCTTCATCAACTTTGATATTTTGGGCGTATCCGTAGAGGCTGCCTGCTTTTCTATGGAATACGTAGGTTCTTTCTTACCTGTGAACTCGACGTGATTTTCTCAGAAACAGTGGCTATCAAGGAGAATACTTAGAGGTTTCAGAAGAAAATCAACTGCATTTCCATCCAGCGAACAAGCCAGTCTCTCATCAACAGTGCCAGAGATTTGCCAAATACGGAGCTTTGGTTGTCTAAGCTCTGTCCTGTCTCAGAGCCTTCTTACCCTTTTTAATGACAACTGAACTTTCATTCATCATCCACATAGTTAGGCCTCATTTTTGCAGATTAAAAACAGCAACAACTCGTAGTCCACACTGAAATTAGGACAGGCTTCTAAAGGGAGACTGTGTGTCTCCTGGTCTGGGCATCGCAGCTCACTCCCTGCAGAAAAGTTGGTATTTTGATAGTCTTTGCAAACTCTTCTGGTCTGTTAATTGAAAAGCCAGTGCATTTCAAGTGAGTAAACAGAGTTCTTATTTCCGCTGCTTCAGGATGAAGAGGGGTGAATAAAACTCCTTAAAACATGCTTCGCTGTTCCTTCACAGTGATTTTAGTTTAAAAGCCAGGGATTTGTGGGTGATTATTCTGTTCTTCTTGCAATGTGTTATCTGTTTTTCCCCCACAGCAATCAATATTTCACAGATTCTACAGAAACAACGCTGATCTGTCAGCTCCTCCCCTGCCACAGTCAGCACATTCACTGGGGGCTGAGTGTGATTATCTGGTACAATACACTTGAGCAATAGTGATTCCGGGCTTGAAAAGTATGTTGGAAGTTGATGGGTGGAATTAAAAGCTGGATTTATGCCATGGGAAACTCAGCAAGCAGCCTCTACATCTTAGAGGGTGGTGGGGGAAAGCCGGTAAGAAATCTACAGGTACTGCAAAACACAGAAAAAGGCATTTAAAAATACGCCTTCGTTTTGGAATTGGTCTCTATTCATCTGTTCATTCTGTGGTCGGTCATTCTATTTATTGAGTGAACACTCAGTGTGTGCAATCAAGGATTAACTGCACCAGAAAAAGGCTTGGCCCTTTGTCTAGGCTCCTGCATGGTAGCCTCTAAGCCCTTGGAATTGCCTGCCTGTTAAGAGTGTCTTTGTTTACCTGGAGACCTTGGCCAAGACAGATAGTCTAGGCTAAAAATGAATTTCTAGTGGAGGCCTTGATCCACCCAACATCAACTCATCTCTGGAGGAGCTAGAGGTTGAGGTCAGCCTTGCAGGTGGTCAGCCCTGACTGTGGGAGCAACTCTTTGTAGGGAATTCTGCACACCAGGCTCTGGAGGGGTTTCCCCAGTTAGCAGTCCTCTGTGCTTGTGATCACAAGTTTTTACTGCGAGGAATGAGCCCTCTCTGCGTGACCCACTGGGAGATAACTGGAAGTTCCACACCCAGGCTCCCAGAGATCCTGCCCTAAGCACCTTTTCTTTCTTGTTGCTGATTTTAATCTGTATCGTTTCGCTATAATAAACTGTGATGGTGAGGATACCAACTTTGCCACACTCTGAGTTCTTCTAACAAATTGTTGAACAAGGTAATCTTGTGGCCCTCCCCAGTATGCAGAGTGACTATTCAAAAACAAAGAAAAGAAAAGAAAAAGAAACTAAGGTAGCAGTGGAGACACAGATGAGAACACAGTTTCTTCATTTCCAAGATAGACAAGGAAAGTAACAATGGCAGAAAAGCATAATAAATGCTCTTTGGAAATCCAAGAGAATGAGCAATGCACCTGCCACCTCTCACTGTCTGTTCTGTGAGCAAATGCATTCTTTAGAATAAGGTAGCATTCTGAGAGTTACACTATATAGCAAGCATATTGGTAGAGAGTTCTTGAATCAGATAATATACTCAGATGTTTGAGATAGGTAATTTTTATTCTCCCCAATTTAATGTGACTTCTTTTTCTTGCCTCCCACTTTCTACCCAAGTGGGCAGAAAATTATCTCAGTTACAAGTAACTTAGTGTCTTTTTGTTAGTCAGTTCTGAGTTCTCCTTATCCTTCCCAAAAGTTGCTTCTAAGTTTCAGGTATTTTTTGTAGTGCCTGTAGTGGGGTTGGAGTGACGGAGGATGATGTTGGTGGGGTCACTGGTTCATCTTGTCCAGCCTGATCGTTTGCTGTCCGTCTGCTCACATCAGAGCCTTATCATTGCTCTGTTACTTGCCAGGTCTCTCTCTCACTGAGCTCGCCCATACCATCTCAGGGATGCAAGAGATCTTAGCTGCTTCTGTGTGTGGCTCCGGGGCTGTGGCAGACTCTGAGGCTAACTTAGGGACTCTCTACCTACATACATATGACAGACCTAGATATCCCCTCATGTATCTTTTGTCAATTTCCCCAAGCCCTACTCAAGGAAGACTGTGGAGTCCGTGGATCGGCTCGATCAACAATTGCCCCAAGCTCCTCTGTAGCTTTCTGAACTAGAGTGGATGGAAACTAAAATGACATTTCCTGAAGACTGTCATAGCTGGGGTTCCATCTAGAATCAAGGTACTGTTCTACCCTGAAGGCACCCCGTGAAGACCCAGGGAGAGATGTCAGCACCATCCCAGGGAAGACTATGCTGTGCAGAGAAAGTGTCTTTTTTGTTTTATTTTTGTTTTTTGATTTTAGTAAGCACAGTAGCTGAGGGCTAAAGTTCTTCCTTCCACCTCAATGGTATGTTGACTGTTAATTCTCGAACATACACAGCCACCCAGGAGGCCACAGTACAGCAGGGGACTTGCAGCTGGAGCAGCTCTGTGGGGTGGCTGAGCCAGGTTCCTGGCTGTTTTCTTGGCTGTGTTGTTTCTGGCTTTGTGGAATCTAAGCTTGTTTACTTGTGCCTTGCAATATGGCTGCTGTTAACTGCAAACCACAACTCTGACCCATGAAAAAAAGATGTATGAGAAATCCCATTGACAGTTTATTAATTTACAATGGAAAAAATGACTGTCAAGGGTTCCACATGAATATTTGCCCATCAGCACACTTTCTATCTACAAATATATATATGTGTATGTGTATATATAATTTGTGTGTGTATGTGTGTATATATATGTATTTGTGTGTGTGTATATATGTGTGTATGTGTGTGTGTATATGTGTTTATGTGTATATATGTGTGTGTATATGTGTGTATACGTGTGTGTATATATGTGTATATATGTGTGTGCATATATGTATGTGTGTATATATATTTGTGTGTATATATGTGTGTGTATATATACTTGTGTGTGTATGTGTGTGTATATATGTGTGTGTATATTTGTGAGTGTATGTATATATTTGTGTGTGTGTATGTGTGTATGTATATATATGTGTGTATGTGTGTGTATATACATATGTGTGTGTATATGTGTGTGTATGTATATGTGTGTGTATGTGTATATATATATTTGTGTGTGTATATATGTGTGTGTATATATATGTGTGTGTGTATATATGTGTGTGTATGTATATATGTGTGTGTGTGTGTATATATATATGGAAGCCTAATTTCCCATAATAATTTAAAGGCTGCTTGTGGGGCATAAGATCATTCCAAGAGGAGCTGCTGTGTGATTTTCTAGTGCTGGATGCAAGTGTCATTCAAGTACTATTCAGAAGAATATAAGATCAGGGCCGGGTGTGGTGGCTCACGCCTGTAATCCCAGCACTTTGGGTGCCACTGCACTCCAGCCTGGGCGACAGAGCCAGACTCCGCCTCAAAAAAAAAAAAAAAAAAGAATATAAGATCAGACAAGACCATTTTTTCCTGGATGTGAGAGAGATGATAGAATTTCCATATAACGTGAAAGATTTAAAGTAGGGTGCATGGGTGTTCTCCAGAGAATAAGTGGCCTCTTCCTTTGTGTTTTGCATATGTTTATTTTAGGCATGAATCAGTAAGGAGTCAATCTACAATACCATGATAAAACTTATGTCCCCACAAGTGCACATCAGTTTGATAACCATGCCCATCATGTTCCAAGCATTTGGTGGCACACTGATGGGTTTTTGGCGTCACACAGGAGAATACAGACTACAAAATGCGTGGCCAAAAATCTGAAACTGAAACAATGATGAAAACATTTAAAAATGAGCCACAATGAAGGTGTCTCATATTTATATCACTAGTATATTTTTAAGGGTAAGTGATTTACTTTTATACATATCTATACAATGAACAGAAAAATACTAAAATTAGCATACTGAGAGATTACTAAAGTGGGAAAGAGGTTCTAAATAAGTATCTCGCATCTCCTCTTGTTCACTGCCCCTTCTCTCAAGGCCAAGGCTATTTTAATTAAATTATTTTCTAGTAAGGTATGCATTTGTATTGTTTAATATTAAGCCTGTAATATCGTCTTAATTTTGTGTCTTGGCTGAATCTCTGGAACTTGGAATTCATTTGAAGCTAGTCAAGCTTAGATAACGATAATGATAATTAAATCTCATGCTTCAGTATCTAAGTATGATAATGCTTCAGGCATAAGGGGAGGGAGTTTTCTTCCATCAATGCCACTTTCCAATTGGTTAGGTGCATTACAGTGATTTGAATGCATCTTTTCTTTCCTAATTCAACTGAAAACAATTACCAGAGGCTGGAAAGTTGGGTCAGGTCTGGAAATGATGACATATGTAGTGTTGAATTAAAAATGACCTAAGCTACCATATGATCCAGCACTTGTGCTCCTTGGCATTTAGTCAAAGGAGTTGAAAACTTATGTCCACAAATAACCTACACAGGGAAGTTTATAGCACCTTTATTCATAAATGCCCAAACTTGGAAGCAACCAAGATATCCTTCAGTAGGTAAATAAATAAACTATGATGCATCCAGACAATGGAATATATTTTTTTAAAATTTTACTTTAAGTTCTGGAATACATGTGCTGAACGTGCAGGTTTGTTACATAGGCATACATGTACCATGGTGGTTTGCTGCACCCATCAACCCATCATCTAGGTTTTAAGCTCCACGTGCATTAGGTGTTTCTCCTAGTGCTCTCCCTCCCCCTTACCCCCAACTCCTCGATAGGCCCCGGTTTGTGATGTTTCCCTCCCTGTGTCCGTGTGTTCTCATTGTTCAACTCCCACTTATGAGTGAGAACGTGCAGTGTTTGGTTTTCTGCTCCTGTGTTAGTTTGCTGAGAATAATGGTTTCGAGCTTCATCCGTGTCCCTGCAAAGGACATGATCTCATTCTTTTTATGGCTGCATAGTATTCCATGGTGTGTATGTACCACATTTTCTTTATCCAGTCTATCATTGATGGGCATATGGGTTGGTTCCAAGTCTTTAGTATTGTAAATAGTGCTGCAATAAATATATGTCTGCATGTGCCTTTATAGTAGAATGATGTATAATCCTTTGGGTATATATCCAGTAATGGGATTACTGGATCAAATGGTATTTCTGGTTCTAGATCCTTGAGGAATCGCCACACTGTCTTCCACAATGGTTGAATTAATTTGCACTCCCATCAACAGTGTGAAAGTGTTCCTATTTCTCCATATCCTTGCCAAAATCTCTTGTTTCCAGACTTTTTAATGATTGCCATTCTAACTGGCATGAGATGGTATCTTATTGTGGTTTTGATTTGCATTTCTCTAATGACCAGTGATGATGAGCTTTTTTTCATGGTTCTTGGCCACATAAATGTCTTGTTTTGAGAAGTCAGGCAATGGAACGTTATTCAGTGTAAAAAACAAAGGAGCTATCAGGCCATGAAAAGACATGGAGGGAAACTAAAAAAAGAAAACATTTACCAAGGGCAAGAAACCCATTAGAAAAGACTACATGCTGTAAGATTTCAACTGCATCACATTTTGCAAAAGACAAAACCCCGGAGACAGTAGAAATGTCAGTGGCTTCCAGGAATTGGGTTGGGGAGAGATAGGCAGAGCACAGAGGATTTTTAGGGCAGTGAATCTACTCTGTATGATATGGTAATAGTGGGTACATTGTCATTGTACATTTGTTCGAACTCGTAAAATGTGTAACACCAAGTGCGAACCCTAATGCCACCTTTGGTCTTTGGGTGATAATGATATGTAGAGATAGGTTCCTCAGTTGTAACAAATGGATATGGTTTAGCTCTGTGTCCCCACCCAAATCTCCTCTTGAATTGTAGTTCCCATAATCCCCATGTGTCATGCAAGGGAGGGACCCAGTGGAAGGTAATTGAATCATGGGGGCGGTTACTCTCATGCTGTTCTCATGAGAGTAAGTGAGTTCTCACGAGATCTGATGGTTTTATTAGGGCCTTTTCCAACGCTTTTGCTCAGCACCTCTCCAGCGTGCTTGCTTCCCCCTCTGCCATGATTGTAAGTTTCCTGAGGCCTATCCAGCCCTTCATAACTGTGAATCAATTGAACCTCTGTACTTTACAAATTACCCAGTTTGGGTGTGTCTTTATTAGCAGTGTGTGAATGGACTAACACACACATGAACCCTCTGGTGCGGGATGTTGATAGGAGGAGGGCTGTGTATGTGTGGGGAAAGGGATGTATGAGAAATCTCTGTACCTTCCTCTCAATTTTGCTGTGAACTTAAATCTGCTCTAAAAAACAAGGTCTGTTGAAAAACAAAACTCATATGCCCCTGTGACTAATATCAATAGCAGGCCAACACATGTCTGCCACAGGAGTTAGATGGGATAGGTATAAATTACTATCTCCAGTTCGTCTTCTCCTCCTGATGTCTTTATCTACTCTTCAATTTCTCTTTTGTCTTCGTTTGCATATTACCATTGCCTTTTCTCCACAATTTAAATAAACCAATGAAGTTCCGAGCAACATTTCTATCTGCTTTAGGAAATAAAATTCAGTGAGATCACTGATAGCGATTTTGATATTTTTATTTCCTAGTATCCATCTTAGTTTTGGTACTCTATTTTTGGAAAGGTGGAATACTGAGATATGGGTAGATGTCTGCACATTCTTAGCCTACGATGTGGATATAATAATTGCATCCAGATGGTCTAGTTTTCAGGTTTTACTTTTCTACCTTATGGTTTTTTTTTTTTTTTTTTTTTTTTTTTTTTTTTTTTGAGACGGAGTCTCGCTCTGTCGCCCGGGCTGGAGTGCAGTGGCCGGATCTCAGCTCACTGCAAGCTCCGCCTCCCGGGTTCACGCCATTCTCCTGCCTCAGCCTCCCGAGTAGCTGGGACGACAGGCGCCCACCACCGCACCCGGCTAGTTTTTTTTATTTTTTAGTAGAGACGGGGTTTCACCATGTTCGCCAGGATGGTCTCGATCTCCTGACCTCGTGATCCGCCCGTCTCGGCCTCCCAAAGTGCTGGGATGACAGGCGTGAGCCACCGCGCCCGGCTAGTTTTTGTATTTTTAGTAGAGATGGGGTTTCACCGTGTTCGCCAGGATGGTCTCGATCTCCTGACCTCGTGATCCGCCCGCCTCAGCCTCCCACAGTGCTGGGATTACAGGCGTGAGCCGCCGCGCCCGGCCGCCTTATGGTTTTTAATGAGAGAGTTGCCCCTTATACCTGTTCTGCCAATGAAGAACCAAATCTTTGCTAAACTCTGTCCTATGTACTGAAGGTGGGAGTGAATGGACTCCAATGAGAAAGACACATAAATCGTTGTAATACTACTCAAAACAAGTGATACCAGCATAACTTATTTTATGGTGTTTTGCTTTATTATGCTTTGCAGATACTTTTTTTTTTTTTTAATAAATTGAAGGTTTATGGCAACCATGCATTGAGCAAGTCTACTGGCACCATTTTTCCAACAGCGTGAGCTCATATCATCTCTGTGTCACATTGTGACAATTCTAGCAATACTTCAACTTTTCAGTATTATTATATTTGTTATGGTGATCTGTGATCTGTGATATTTCATGTTACTGTTGTTTTTGGCTCCATGAACCATGCCCATGTAAGATTTTAACCCTAATTGATAAATATGTGTGTTCTGACTGCCCCACAGACCAGCTATTCTCCTATCTCTCTCCCTCTCCTCGTGCCTCCCATTCTCTGAGACACAAAAATATTGAAATGAAGCCAGTTAATTACCCTACAATGATCTCTAAGTGCTCAAGTGAAAGGAAGAGTTGCACATCTCACATTTTAAATCAAAAGCTAGAAATGATTAAGCTTAGTGAGGAATGCCTGTTGAAAGTGGAGACAGGCTGAAAGCTAGGTCTTTTGTATCATATAGTTGTTTTGAATGTGGAGAAAAAGTTCTTGGAAGGAGTTAAAAGTGCTACTGCAGTGAACACACATGATAAGAAAGTGAAACAACCTTCTTGCTGATATGGAGAGAGTTTGAATGGCCTAGATAGAAGATCAAGCTAGTCACAGCATTCTCTTAAGCTAAAGCCTTATCCTGAGCAAGATCCTAACTCTTCAATTCTGTGAAGGCTGGGGGCAATGAGGAAGCTGAAGAAGAAAAGGTGGAAACTAGCAGAGGTTGTTTAATGAGATTTAAGAAAAGATGCCATCTCTATGACATAAAAGTGCAAGGCAAAGCAGCAAGGGTGCTGATGGGGAAACTGCAGCAAGTTCTCCAGAAGATCTAGTTAAAATCATTGATTAAGGTGGCTACACTAAATAAAAGATTTTCAGTGTAAATGACACAACCTTCTATTGGAAGAAGGTGCCTTCTAGGACTTTCATAGCTAGAGGGGAGAAGTCAATTTCTGGCTTCAAAGGACAGGCTGACTTTCTTGTTGGGGGGTCATGCAGCTGGTGACTTTAAGTTGAAGCCAACACACATTTACCACTCTGAAATTCCTAGGGCCCTTAAGAATTATGCTTAGTCTACCCTGCCTGTGTTCTATAAATGGAACAACAAAGCCTGGATGACAGCAAATCTGCTTACAGCATACATCTGTTTACTGAATATTTTAAGCCCACTATTGAGATCTGTTGCTCAGAAAAAAAGATGCTTTTAAAAATGTTACTGCTTACTGACAATGCACCTGGTCACCTAAGAGCTCTGATGGAGACACACAAGATTTATGTTATTTTCATGCCTTCTAATGCAGCATTCATTCCGCAGCCCATGGATCAAGGAGTAATTCTGGCTTTCAAGTCATACATTTTATAAGGCTATGGCTGCCAGAGATAGTGATTCCTCTGATGGATTTGGGCAAAGTAAGTTGAAAACCTTCTGGAAAGGATTCACTATTCTTGATGCCATGAAGAACATCGGCAATTCACGAGAGGAGTCAAAATGTCAACATTAACAGGAGTGTGGAAGAAGTTGATTCCAACCCTCATGGATGACTTTGAGAGGCTCAAGACTTTGGTGGAGGACGTCACCACAGATGTGGTGGAAACAGCAAGAGAACTAGAATTAGAAGTGGAGTCTCAAGAGGTGACTGAATAGCTGCAATCTCATGACAAAATATGGACAGAGGAAGAATTGCTTCTTATGGATGAGCAAAGAAAGTGGTTTCTTGAGATGGAATCTACTCCTGGTGAGGACGTGTGAACATTGTTGAAATGACAACAAAGGATTTAGAATATTACAAAGACTGATTTGATGACGCAACAGCAGGGTGTGAAAAGATGGATTCCAATTTTGAAGGAAGTTCTGCTGTGGGTAAAATGCTATGAAATGGCATTGCACGCTACGGAGAAATCTTTTGTCAAAAGAAGAGTCTATTGATGTGCGAACCTCATTGTTGTTTTTTTTTTTTTTTTGGAGACGGAATCTCACTCTATTGCCCAGGCTGGAGTGCAGTGGTGCGATCTCAGCTCACTGCAAGCTCCTCCTCCTGGGTTCACGCCATTCTCCTGCCTCAGCCTCCCGAATAGCTGGGACTACAGGTGCCTGCCACCACACCCGGCTAATTTTTCATATTTTTAGTAGAGCCAGAGTTTCACTGTGTTAGCCAGTATGGTCTCGATCTCCTGACCTCATGATCTGCCTGCCTCAGCCTCCCAAAGTGCTGGGATTACAGGCATGAGCCACCGCGCCCGGCCTTGTTGTCTTTTTTTAAGACATTGCCATAGCCACCAGAACCTTCAGCATCCCTACCTGGCTCAGTCAGCAGCCATCTACATGGAGCAAGACCCCCCCCCGCCAGTCGCAAAAAAGTTAGGTCTTGTTGAAGGTCCAGGTCATGATGATCAGTTTTAGCAATAAAGTATTTTTAAATTAAAGTATGTACACAGTTTTTTTAGACATTAATGTTGTACATTTGATAGACAATAGTATTGTGTAAATGTAACTTTTATATGCACTGGGAAACCAAAAACAAAAAAAATGTGACTCACTTTATTATGATATTTGCTTTATTGTGATGATCTGGAACCAAACCCACAATATCTAGAAAATATGCCTGAATGCACTAGATATATGTGACACACTTAAAATGTGTGAATTATACAATACATGAAGCCCAGTGCTTCATGACAGTCAACAGTTTTATGGTTCTAGGGTTATGTTTAAAATGTGACAACTTCAAAGCAATTATAAATTCTGACTGATGAAACAAATTGTGTGATCTCAGTAGTCATGTTTTAGGTTTAAATTCACTGTCATTTGACTGGAAGGAAACCCTGTTTGCAGAATCGATAGCGGTTGCTGTGTAATGCCTCTGTAATTCAAAATCACATTTTATTATTTCTTTTGTCTGATTATAAACAAAGGATTGCTAATAATTCACTGAAATACATTAGTTGTAGATATGTTAATTGCAAGTGACAGAAACCCTCCTCAAACTGGGTTAAGCAAAATGGGGAATTTATTGGTTCATACACCTGGGAATTCCAAAGGTGGTGCTGCTTTCAGCATGACTGGCTCTAGGATTTAAAGAGAGCCACGGTCATAAATTGTTTTCTACTTCTCAGCTGTGCTCTCCTCTCTGCATCCTCAGCTTGGTCCTCTCTTTGATGGAAATTTGGCTGCCAGAAACCCCAGGCTTGTGTTTTCTCTCTCAACAAACCCAGGGGAAAGAGATTCATTCCAAACTCCTTCAGAAGTGTAAGCATTTTGTGTGATTGGTTTAGTGGCATTAGATATTCATTTCTGAGCAAGTTACAATGCAGGGCCATGAGATGGTCTGACCAGCCAGGCCTTAATCAAAGACCCACCTCCACTTAGAATACAATCAACCCACTCATCCTCATGTACTCCCAGTGAGGACAGGTGGAAATACAGCTTGTGGTATCAGAGAAAGAGGGAATGAATTCTTGAAAAGCAGAAAAACAAATTTCTACAATCATTACCAAAACATAGATCTTTAGAAATCAATTCAGTTTTTCTGTGAGGTGTGACTCTTCTGTGCCTGTTTTTGTTTTTAATTTCTTTTCTTGATAGTATTTCTTTGGCTTTTATTTATTAGGATTATAGTATTTCTTTGGCTTTTACTTGTTAGGATTATAGCATTTCTTATTTTCTGTCACTATTGCTGGTAAAGACTTAGAAGCATAGCAACAACAACAGAAAATACAAACACATAATCTATTTCTAATTTTGTGGTAGAGCTGGGAACATGCTCCAGAGGATGAAGGAAGCAATGATTCCATTTGGGGTGGAAATTCCATAGAAAATCTTTTTTCAGATGTCAGTCACGTCCATCAGAGATAAGCTTGGTGTGTTTATATGGCCAGGGGCTTTGACCTGGAGCCTGCCTGTCTTTACAGCCCTCTTAAAGAAGGTCCCCTGAGGTATTCCAGAGTAAACTGTGCTTCTCAATAGCTCATAAAAAAATAAGCAGCATTTTATAGGATGCCTTTTCCTCATGGAAGATGTAATGTGTGAACACACTTCTGAATTTTATAAGAATCTGTCCAGGAAATCTGGCTTATAATGTGCTAGAATTCTACACCTTCCAAATGTGTACAATTTATATTTGTGGTTGAATTCCTTTGTAGTTTTTTTTTTTTTTTTTTTTTTCAAGTATGTCATGGCTGGGTTCCTACTTTTGAATTTCTTCTTCTATTTCTCCACTCACTGCTTTTGATTGAATTCTGTATGCCTCTGACCTCATTCAAATGGTGTTTTTTTTAAAAAAACAAAACTTCTGTTTGAATGTGCGCATCACCCCATCCACCCCCACCAATAAAGCACTTCTAAATATAGGACCCAGTCTGACTCGGTAGGAAATTCTGCGATTGTTTGAGCTCCACAGGTAGTCCAAGGCAGATGGGATAATCCTGCCTCTGGGGCATTTGATGATGTGCAGAGAACACGTCAACCAATGTACCTACACGTTCTAAATGCTGTGTTACGGTTGAAACGCAGGTGAGAATGTGAATACAATAGTTTGGTTCCCCGACTATACATTTTTATTTTTAAAGGGATTTCTTTCATGTTTCACTTAGGGGAATGACATTTTAGTCCTTGGAGTGCCTGAGGGAACATGCTTATATGATGGATTGAGAGATAATATTACTGTCTCGGGGGGACGGTCCTACTTGTACTCCTTGAATGTTATTTGCTTTTGGGGAATCTTGATGGAACATTTATCTTTATAATCATTTTACTTACCATGCTGGTAAGTGCTACAGCTCTGTCTGATGTAAATATGGGGTGTTCATTACAGGAAAGTTGTTTTTATTTTATTTATAAATACTCTTTTTAACACTTCAGGGCCTGAAAAATATTTTATGACATTCTGGTTACCAATGTGTACAAATAAAGTAAGAGGAGAATATCGCTGTTTAAGTACCTCTCCCACTGAGAGCAGCACAAATGTCCTCTCCTATCTTGATTGTATACAGTCAGCTCTCCATATCTGTGGGTTCTGTGTCTGTGGATCCAACCTACTGTGGATAGAAAATATTTGGAAACAAAAAGTCTGTACTGAACAGGTAAAGACTTTTTCGTCATTATTCTCTAAACTATACAGTATAACATGATTTATATCACATTTAAATTGTATTAATCGTTACAAGTAATCTAGATATGATTTAAAGCATACAGAAGGGTGTGCCTGCATTACATGTACATATGACACTATTTTCTATCGGGGACATGAGCATTCTCAGATTTTGGTTTCCACGGATTTTGGTATCTGCAGGGAGTGCTGGAACCAATTCCCCACCAACACCAAGGAACAACCGTATATTAAAAATGCATAGAATACATCTGATCACATAAAAGTATACATGTATATTCATGTGTATGTGTACACACATAGACACACACACAGTATACTTCAAGGAAAAGAAGAAAAGTATCATCTCACCAGAGCCATCACAGTAGCCTCCTTTCATCTACCTGGGTCTGTTCTCACCTGCCAGTGTCCCATTACCTACAGAATAGCTCATTATCATGAGTAAGAGCTGTAGATCAGCTAGTTTCTCATTTTATAACTTTCCAGTGTTTTTCCATTGTACTCATTAGATAACATCTCCACCATGGCCCACAGAACCATACCCAATTTATCTCCTGTGTACATCATGTCTGAAATCGTGTTCTATCACATTATCACACATTTAATGAGCTTCTCAGTCATACTGGCTGCCTGTCTATTTTTCAAACTCTAGCCAGGACTTTGTTTCAAGCCTTTGAACTTATTGATACCTTTTTTTAAGAACACCTGCTTCCAAATTCTTCACAAGTGTATCAGTGAGATATAGCCAAACAATGATGTAGAACAAATGTTTACAAAATGTGTGCAGCGTAAAAATCAGCATTTATTTAGCTCATATGTCACTGGGAGGCTGAGGGGTGACTGGAAATTGACTCATGCAGGCTGGGCTCAGCGAGGTGGCTCTTCTGGCCCTCCCTGGGCTCCCTCCCATATCTGCAGTCAGTCAGCTCCTCTGCAGGTGGCTCTGTTCCACCCACCTATCATCTGGCCCTCATGGTCAGAAGGCTGCCCTTCCATGTTCTTCTTACAGCCATAGACAAATTGCAGGGACACAGATGGCAATGCACAAGACTGCTTGGGAACCAGCTTAGAGTCATGCCTGCTTTATTCTGTTGACCAAAGCATGACCCACGGGTCTAATTCAGAGACAAGGGATGGAGAAATATCCCCTGCCCCTTTTCTGGGAGGAATTGGAAAGTCACAGTAGCAAGGGTTGTGGGTACTGAGAGGTGTAAAGGATCAGGTCCACTGTTTCAAGCTACCACACCTCTTCTCTCCCCCTCTGGTCATTCAGTTTTTAGCTCATTTGAGACACGTCACAGAAGTAATCCTCATCCTTACATTGCACCAAGGATATTTCTGCACATCGCTGTATTTTATTTCCTCAAATCATCTTGTCTACATATGCACTATCTGTGTTCCTCCCACCTCACTAGAATATAAGATCCATAAATCTACCCTGAGGAACTGGAGCTGTGTAGGTACAAGATAAGCACTCAGTGCAATGTTGTTGAATGGATGATAGGTTTAAATGTCAGTTCCTGTTCACATTAATTTTTGCATATTATCTGATTTCACTTAGAATTAATGAGGAGATTAGGTTTCTAGTCTAGAATCTGCTTTTTACATGATCTGTGTCTTGGAGCAAGTTATCTCTTTATCACATTTGCTTCCTCCTATGTGAAACAAAGCTATTAACCTATATAGGTTCATACTTTGCTTTCAGCTCTACCTGTCTGTGATTATAAACCCTGAGTTTATTGAACAAGGTATATTTGCATTGCGTTCATTCCTGAGTGCCATGGGAAGTGGTATGTCCACAAACTAAGCAGTAGTCCCAGATATTGCAAGCCTTCTCAGCAAGTGTCAGTGAAGTCCCTACTATGTACAGAGGCCATATTAGAGAGGGGAGGGGGAGTCCATGGATGGCAGGGAGGCGACGTTTCTGCTACCGGGAACTTACAGGAATAGCAAATGTGAAACGTCAGGATAAAAAGGCAAAGTGCCCAGAACTGAGAGAGAACATCCACAGGACTTAGGAGAGCTTTGCACACATTGCTACAATGATAAGTATGATTGCTTGCTACCATCATTTTGGGCTATTCATATATTCTCTAATCTTAGGGAGAAATTATTTAGCCACTTTTTGAGTAAAGGCCATGCTTTCCAATAGTCTGTATATTTTGGCTTAATGTACAGTGTGTGTATATCCCTATTTACATTTTCCTCATAGAAACCAAAAACAACTTACTGTGCATGACTGAGGATCTCTCTTGATTTTCACTCCTCCTGACAGCCATGAAAACAACATATTAATTTCCCCTGGACTTTGATGTGACGTTAATGTTCATTTAGCTGGCCATCTATGTGATAACTGTCAAGAAAATCTCTTGACTCACCTTAAATATACAAATCACATGGAAGCGAATCATCATCTTAAATGGGGCCATATGGCTTTTGAGGTTGCTAAGCTAAATCAGCTTTAAAAAGCTTTTAAACCCCCTTCTGCATAACCAGGGGAAGTGCTGGGAAGTGCCCCATGGTTGTGGCTCTAAACTATTCCTGTTTGCTTAACGTCCCCTCCATGTCAAAGTGATATATGCTGTTGCACTGCTGGCTTACACAGGAACCAGGGAAGTCAAAAGCAAGCCCCTTGGTTTTCTGTTGGCATGCCTTGGAAATCTATCAAAGTGAGGCCTCTAAGGACGTATCTTAGTGTGACACTAAATGATACGTAACAGGGGGTTGCCTAATATGAGGATACGTGCAAAGATGAGGGGAAGAAAAAAGCATGAGTGAGTTGTAACTGAAATTATACAAACTTTAAAAACCCTACAAGTATTAAGGAATTTGATATTTTTTAAAAATACATGTCAAGAGGAGTAAGTTCCCCATGACGTTTGATCCCAGCTGCATTTCTCTGCACCTCCCAATGCTTTAAACGGTGTGAAGCACAGACTTTACATCAGCACAATGCCAATTGATTTTAGTCTACAGTACTGAGTATTGAGCAAGTGAAGGAAAAACGTCTTCCTCTCCAAAGTGGGCCTTCATTCCTTGGTGACAATTGCTGGTCCTCCCCAAAAGCCAAAACTGCAATATTTCAGTGTTTGTCATCAATAATTTTTTTTTTAACTCACCCTTCACACCTTTACTGCTTCCTGCTCCCCACCCACTTTCCAGCACATTTAAAATCAGTCCAAAACCTTTGCTAGCCTTCAAGTGTCTGCGACCTGATTTATTTCATGGATATATTAAAACACACTTGGACCCAATGTATGTGACCAGTTTTACTTGTCTTTCTTCTATGCTTGTAATAGAATTTTTATAGTACAATAAAATATCTGGAATCACATCACATTTTTTTTATCTTCTGTTTCCTTGAGTTGGGATAGTTTTGCCAGGATGCCATTGAAGAAAGTTACTTCACCATGATGGTGCTAGGAAGAAAACCAAACAAACAAACAAAAAGTCCAGGATTCTTGCAGCTTCTAAGCCTGAAGGTTAGAGAGACTCCAACCATTTAGTTTCCCTGATTTTTTTTACATACCCTCGTTTCTAAATGATTAACCTTTTTTTTCCCCACAGTGATTAGTTTTATAGAATGTGTATTTTGACTTCTGGAAGAAAATTCAGACAACCTGAACCTCATAGGGCTCTCTATAACTTCCATACCTCCATGTGGCATCAGTTTGGGAATTTACTCAGGTGTCCATCCTCCTGTCTCTTCCTCTTCCTCCTCAACCTTCTGCTCCTCATTGCTATTGAATAGACAGCACATGTACATGGAAACAGTTACAAACTACAAAGGTTTTTACTCATAAAATAGTCCTCTTTCTTGTGTCTTCCAGAAATCCTGCTTTGAAGCTGTGTCCTTTGTCTGCATCTTCTTTCTGAGACCCACTTTTGCACACAAAGACCTGTAATCCTTGCTCCATCTTCACAAACGTTCACATAGCACACACTGTTTATTTTGCGTCTTGCTTTGAGTCCATGAAAAATGCATCTTACATAGCATTTCCATATCATAACATGTAGAGCTGGCTCATTCTTTTTAATAACTGCAAATAACTTCATTGGGCATATGTACTGTAATTTATTTAACCAGTCTCCTACTAGGGTATACTTAGCTTGTTCCCAAACTTTATTTCATATCATGCCACAAAAAGTATTTTGTGTACATATCATATTTTATGTATGTATCCATATGTCTCCTGAATGCTTAGAAGTTGAGCCAAAGAGATTGTCAAATTTTATAGACCAATTGGATTATCCTGTGAAATGGAAGATTCCCAAAATAAAAATAATGCCATAGTACTTAGAATAGGCAAGAGAAGTATTTCAAATGGCAATAATTTGGGAGTGCCTTTTAGTTTTTCTTGCTACATCTTGGTCCATCTAGAAGGCTGATCCATGGAACCTGGGAAGAGAGGGCCATATCTTCCCACTTCCAAGTCAGCTATTTTTTTGCTCCCTAAAATCAGATGGACATTCCATTCAGTAGTTTCTTACAATTATATTCTGCAGAGTTTTGGCGAATATTTTAATGTTACACGAATTAAGACATGTCTTATAATCAGTGGGGTTTAAATTCTAATAAAACGTACTTTTTATAATGGAAATCAGAACAAATTTTTGTGGTTTAGAAAGAAAAAAGCTTTGTTAGTGTTTTTTCAAATATGTTATTTAGATAAGGTTTCAATTTAGTGCAAAATCTTTAGGTTAATAACTCAATACTATTTTTATTATCAGTGCTGTATTTTACTGTCAGTTGGACCCATCTTGAATTTTTGAAGAGATGAATTGCTACTCGTTCTTGTGCTTATTTATTAAGCAGTCAGAATTATTCATTTAAATATGCATCAGGTCTTGCACTCTCAAAATTTTTCATGTTTTACATTTTCTCACTTCTCTTTGAATTAATTCTAACTAATTTATTTGCAAATAATTCCCCTCATTAGAGGGGAGAAAAGCTTCATGAAGTGAGGTTTCGTTTCTTTCTTTCTTTCTTTCTTTCTTTCTTCCTTCCTTCCTTCTTCCTTCCTTCCTTCCTTCCTTCCTTTCTTCCTTTCTTTCTTTCTTTTTTTTTTTTTTTTTTTTTGCTATCACTGTACCTTCAGGGACTGGCTTGGAATACACACTTGATAAATAAATATATGTTGCGTGAATGTATCATGTGGCCCCATCATAGTTCCTAAAACTGAAAAAAAACAAACCCAAAAGCCAGTTTCACTCCAAATGCTGATTGAATGACAGAATCAATTGTTTCGTTGGAATGTTATTTTCAGAAAGAAAGAATGGAATGTACGAAGCCATTGCAAAGTGCAGCATGGATTTACATTTTTCTTGAAGCCTTCTTCCAAAGCAGAGTTCCTCTGTTCTGAAATTATTGATGTTTGATGATATGGATGATGCATGCTCTAGGAATTTTACCACCATCACCATCCTCCAATAGAAGGGATACGTAGTAGATAATTAATGTTGTCATTTAAGGGTTGCCCACGCATCTTTGGAAGCCATGATGAGAATATGCCATTGACTAACCTTTTGGTCTGACTCTCCTGGCCCTGAACAATGCCCCCTTCTTCCTCAACCTCCATTCCTGGCCTTCTCCCTACTATTCAGAGTTTGTATATATCTCTTCCTTTCATGCCTTGGGTTTGGAGACATTCTACCCTCATTCCTTTTGTGGATTCTTGAGATGTCCAGATGTATTCAATATTATTTTTCTTTCTTTTCTCTCGCCATAACACAACCATATCTTCACATGGTCAACCTGACCACTGTGAATAAAAGACTTGACTTTTTAGCTTCTCTTTCGCATGAATGATGTCAGATGCTGGTGGTCTGTTCAATGGAAATATGACTGAAGATGATGCTTGCAATTTTCAAATTGGACCATGACAAGGGGGAGGTGAGGTCTCAGGACCTCCTCCCTCCTCCCTGCTAGTTAGAAAATGAGGTGTCCTGGGCTGTGTGGATGAAGGAGGACAAAACAGTAATGACAGTGAAGCAAAAACACAGGACTCCCAAGCCCTGTCGCCATTGAGCTCTGGGCTGCTTGCATCCTGGCAGCCTAAGGTAAAACAGACAGCTGTCTTATTTAAGCCTCTGTGATTTCTGGTCTTTGCTGCAGCAGATGCAACTTTCTTCTAAGCGATCTTCTCACCCATCATTTACACAGCCAGTGAAAAAGAAGCATAATTCTGTGTCCTGTTCACTGGACATGTTGCCAGACTCTTACAAGATCCATGAGAAATAGGGGCAGAAAGTGGAATAATGTTTGGAGGCATTTACCACTTAACAGTGCACTGTGGGAACAGCAATATGAAAAGTGGGTAATTGGTAGGAGGACGCGCCTTGCATGGTGATTGTGTTAGAAGGGACTTGGTGGAGGCAAGCGTGCTGGAACGATCTGTTCCAGCCGGGGTGGTGTCAGAACGTGGCGGTCCTGACATGGTGGTCCTTTGTGTCTCAGGAGCAAAGTGGCAAAATGGCAAGGATGGGGGTTGCTCATCTCACGCTCACAAATGAGACGGCACCTGGAGAAACACATTTCATCCCAGACACCTCATTAGCAGAGAGACACAGATAAATTGGACAGCGTTTGGAGAAGAATAAAAAAAATTCAAAATATAAAAAGAACAACACATTAAGCAAGGTACTGAAGGAATTGATTTATGAAGAAAGATTAAAGGAACTAAATATGTACTCCTGGCTAAGTGGTATCTAAAAGAGAACATAATAGAACATATTTGAGAGGGTAGAAACAAGACCCATGAAAAGAGATGATTTAATTCAGTCTCAGAGGGGAGTGAGTAAAAACAATGAAATTCAGAAAAGAGAAATGTACTATAAAAGTCCAGGGAACAATCCCAAAGATGAAATCTGTTTGATCACACTAATCTTGCAGCAGGAGACTCACTACTTAATAGACTTAATCCTACTGATAAGAACAGAATAAATGTTTTTATGTTGAGCGGCGATAACTCTGTCTGCTCGCCGAGGGACTGTGGCTGTAGATTTGCTCAGCCACCCATGATGACAAGCTTTGGTCCACCTGCCCACAAGTAATAAAGCAGGCAACCAAAGGAGATTCACTAGTTGTCCTGAGGAATGTATATTACCTGCATTACTGTTCTTTCTCTAGGGTATTGGTTGACTGGTTGAAATATGTGTGGGGGGCCGGGCGCGGTGGCTCAAGCCTGTAATCCCAGCACTTTGGGAGGCCGAGACGGGTGGATCACGAGGTCAGGAGATCGAGACCATCCTGGCTAACACGGTGAAACCCCGTCTCTACTAAAAAAATACAAAAAATTAGCCGGGCGAGGTGGCGGGCGCCTGTAGTCCCAGCTACTCGGGAGGCTGAGGCGAGAGAATGGCGTAAACCCGGGAGGCGGAGCTTGCAGTGAGCTGAGATCCGGCCACTGCACTCCAGCCTGGGCGACAGAGCAAGACTCCGTCTCAAAAAAAAAAAAAAAAAAAAAAAAAAATATGTGTGGGGGTCTACAATGGGGTAGGAGCAGGAGATAGCAAGAAGGACAGCTGGAAATGAGTATTTGTTTGTATACTTGAATCATCTGTTCTTGCATATGCAGATAGGTACCAATTGTCCATCTCTTTCCCCATATATTAGTCCGTTTTCATGCTGCTGATAAAGACATACCTGAGACTGGGTGATTTATGAAGAAAAAGAGGTTTAATGGACTCACAGTTCCACGTGGCTGGGGAGGCCTCACAATCATGGTGGAAGGCAAAAGGCATGTCTTATACGGTGGCAGACAAGGGAGAATGAGAGTCAAGTGAAAGGGGAAACCCCTGATAAAACCATCAGATCTTGTGAGACTTATTCACTGCAGTGAAAACAGTATGGGGAAAACCACCCCCATGATTCAAGTATTGCCCACGGGGGTCCCTTTACAACATGTGGGGATTATGGGAACTACAATTCGATATTTGAGTGGGGACATAGCCAAACCGTATCACCTCACAAAATAAAGAACTTCTGACTGATGTCTCCCACTTGTTTAAAAAAAGGAAAGGAAAAGATGAGTACTTCTAAGCCATTCGAAGCACTGCAGGAAGGTTTCTTCTGTTTGAAACCCCAGATCGTGTCTCACAAGGCACAGCTGAAGAAGGGCATTCTGATCATGCTTTCAGGAATAGCACCAGCGAGTAATCTTGGAGCTGCTTTCCATCTAGGGGTACGATTCCAGAAGCAAATAATTAATATATTAAAATTAAACATTATTTGGATTTATCAAATGAGTATAACATGGTGAAACCCCATCTCTACTAAAAATACAAAAAAAATTAGAATGGTGGTGGGTGCCTGTAGTCCCAGTTACTTGGGAGGCCGAGGCAGGAGAATGGCGTGAACCTGGGAGGCGGAGCTTGCAGTGAGCCGAGATTGTGCCACTGCTCTCCAGCCTGGGCAACAGAGCAAGACTCTGTCTCAAAATAAATAATTAAATAAATAAATAAATAAATAAATAAAATAAAATAATAAAAATAAATAAATAAATAAAAATGAGGAAAAAGCCCCACAATTCACCTTTCATCCACCTTCTCTCTCAGCTCCATCCTATTTCAGGCCTGTTTCCTTCCATTGCTTCTATTTGTCTTAAGGCATTTATGTTTACACCATAAATGTAAGTTTATGGTGTAAAAAGAGTAGGTTCCCAGTAATTACAAGCTTAACATTTACAATTGTGAATATGCATTGACGAGTGATTCACGTCTGGAGATGATAAACTTGTTGAGTGATTCCGGAGCACAGTTGAGTCATGCTGGTTAGCTATGGAGCTCAGTCTCCTGTGGAGGCTGAAAAGGGCCCCTCAAAGAAGACTGTGGCTTAACCCCTAGAATCTGTAGATGTGCTGCTTTAGGTGGTGAAAGGAACTTTGAATATGGAATTAAGCGAATGATCTTGATATATGGAATTTTTCTGAATGATGTATGTAAATCCACAGAAATCACAAGCATTCTTATGGAAGGGAAATAGCAGGGTGAGAGTAAGAGATGGAGACTAATAAGGCGAGTTGGCTGAGTGATATGGGGCCACCAGCCAACGAGTCTGGGCAGACATCAGAAGCCATGAAGGGTGAGGAAGTGGCTCCTCTCCGGTGCCTCTAGGAGGAGCTCAGGACTGTCTGCACCAGGATTCCAATCTACTGAGACTCATCTTGAACTTCTGACCTTCAGAGCTATAACCTGGTTAATTGCTGTTGGTTTAAGGCACCAAGCATGTGATTTCATTTTTTGTATCAGCAATAGGAGAATTGTATACCCCCTGGCCAGCATCCTCATCTCACTGAAGGTATGTTTCTTTGTTTGTTTTGTTGTCACACTTTGTGGTGACACAAACTTGGCTCCTTTGTGGAAACTGCCCATTGAATAGGGATGGTGAGAGCTGAGAAGGCCTGAGGTGCATGTCAAGGTATCACATTTGAACTTTAATGGAAATATGACTCAGGAGAAAGCTAGGCATCTGCACAAGTACAAACTCTTCCATATTTACAGCTTTGGGAATGCATTTCCTGAGGTCTCTGGAGTGCGTTTTTTTTTTTTTTTTTTTTTTTAACTTTTAAGTTCAGGGTACGTGTGCAGGTGTGTTACATAGGTAAACCTGTGTCATGGGGGTTTGTTGTACAAATTAGCTCATCACCCAGGAAATAAGCCTGTACCCATTAGTTATTTTTCCTGATCTTCTCCCTCTTCCCACCCTCCACCCTCCCTTAGGCCCAGTGTGTCGTTACCCTCTATATGCCCATGTGTTCTCATCATTTAGCTCCCACTTATAAGTGAGAACATGTGGCATTTAATTTTCTGTTCCTGGCATTAGCTTGCTGAGGATAATGGCCTCCAGCTCCATCCATGTCCCTTCAAAGGACATGATCTCATCCTTTTTTATGGCTGCATAGTATTCCATGGTGTATCTGTACCACATTTTCTTTATTCAGCCTATCATTGATGGTCATTTAGGTTGATTCCATGTCTTTGCTGTTGTGGGTAGTGCTGCAATGATAGGTTTTACTCTAGCTGAAATTGCTATGTACATACTGTTTTTAAATTCTTTATTTCATTTGATTTTTTGTTAGCATTTTCTAACTTATTTCATGGCCTTTACATCTATATCCTACTGTGATGTGAGGGATTACTATATTTTGATTGTGTGAAGTCAGTGGACTTTGTTTATGATTCATGGCATCTATCTCATAGCTTCTTGTTTTTAACATGCATAGCCATTTACTGAGTCTTCTATCCTTTCCAGAAGGTTGATCTGGAATGCCACCTTCATCATGTTATGTACCTGAATTAGTCAAGATAAGCTAGCCTATGGGATTGTAACAAATAAGCCTTGAAGATCATTGCTATGTATGATGGCCTGAACGTTCACTCCCAAGTTCATATGTTGAAATTCTAACTCCATGTCACGTTATTAGGAGGTGGGACTTTGGGGGATAGATTATGAGGGTGGAGCCCTCAGGAATGGGATTAGTGCCCCGTGGACCTCAGAGAGCTCTCTTCTTCTTGCCATGTGAGCGTTCAACTTGAGAAGTCAGTTGTCTACAGCCTGGTAGAGGGCTCCCCTAGAACCTGACCATGCTGGCAGACTCACAGGCTCCAGAAGTATGAGAAGTAAATCTCTGTTTTTCGTAAGCCACCCAGTCTGGGGTACAGTTTGGTAGCAGCCTAAAGTGACTAAGACACTGTAGCAAAAAAAAAAACCCTGAATTTGTCCCACAAGCACAATCTAAGGTAGGTCGCGGTTTCATCTTAATGTTATTCTGTCTGTAGCAGATGGCCTTGAAGGCAGTCACAGGATGGAAGGTGTGACTGTAAGGTGTAAGGCTGGAGGTGGCTTACATGATTACCATCACATTCAGGAGGCAAAACTCAGCTGGACGTCCCCAACCTAACTGCAGAAGAGGCTGGGAGCTTTTGTAATTGTGTGAATGGAGACAGGAAGAACTAAGGTGAACACATAGCCGTGTCTCTGCCATAGTACAATGTGTGCCTGGTTCTGCTGCTAGACCCTCTATTTTATTCCAAAGAACTATTTGTCTATTCTTATTTCAGCACAATTCTCCTTTAATTACTATTATTATAATTCTGCAGGACATTTTGACATATAATAGGATGAATCTTTCTCTATTATGTTTTTCTTTCCACCTCTCCCAATTATTTTTCGCTTTCCTCTTGCAAAATTATTTTTAAAATGTATCAAGATATACTCCCACCCCCACTCTCTCTCTCTCTCTCTCTCTCACACACACACACGCGCGCGCGCGCATCTCATTGGTATTTTGATTGGAAATGTATTATATTATACTTTCATTTTGAGGAAATATCAATCTTTTTATATTTCTCATCTTTGTGCTAGATGCTTCTAAAATGACCAGTTTGAAATCCTTTTGAAGGAATTCCAGGAACATTTAACATGTGATAAAAATTAATGAAATTTTGAAAAGTCTAACTTGGAAATCCATGTCAGCAAATCACACAACTGCCCGGTCACTTGTGCATTTGAGGAATCAATTGAGACAGCTCCTTACATGCCAGTCATCTCCACAAGTGCCTCCGTGACGGTTAATAACGCATGGAACGCGCGGCCCACGCGCAGCCAACCAACGACAGAGCTCCCGCCCACCCTGCGTCTGCTCCACTTTCAAATGTGTTGAAACCTTGGCGATCTTTTCTGCAGATTCCTGAATTGTGACTCCGAAACAAATGGATGGATTTGAGTGCATGGCCACCTTCTTTCTCTTCCTCAGAAAACTGCATCCCTGCTATGTAGATCATGGGCGTCCCTGGCTGCGTGGAACGTGGGCGTGGCAGCCTCTAACACTCTCGGCTTTTTCCCTTAGCGTAAACTGTGAGTAGGCCGGGCGCGGTGGCTCAAGCCTGTAATCCCAGCACTTTGGGAGGCCGAGGTGGGCGGATCACGAGGTCAGGAGATCGAGACCATCCTGGCTAACACGGTGAAACCCCGTCTCTACCAAAAAATACAAAAAGTCAGCCACGCGTGGTGGTGCGCACCTGTAGTCCCAGCTACTCGGGAGGCTGAGGCAGGAGAATGGCGTGAACCCGGGAGGTGGAGCTTGCAGTGAGCTGAGATCCGGCCACTGCACTCCAGCCTGGGCGACAGAGCGAGACTCCGTCTCAAAAAACAAACAAGCAAACAAAAAAAGTAAACTATGATTATTGTTAAAATGCCTCACTCATTAGTAGCTGGTTGGCTTTATTCTGCATGTTAATAACATATATTGTAAAGTTTTCTACCATTCTGATGATTTTATTTATTTCCTTAATATGGATGAAACTCCATTGCCTCTCCTTAATTCCTGATGAAAATCATAATAAAGCCACTATGTATTGAGCAGTGTTATATGTCAGCACTGTTTTAGTGACTTTATTTGTATCCATTTCTTTAATTCTCAAATCCATACCTTAGTGATGCCAGTGTTTTTTTCATTTTGCAATTGAGGAAACTGCCGCATCCACTTTAAATAAATAGCTCAAAGTCTCTCAGATGTAAAGCAGACTGCACATGAAACACCCCACAGTGGCTGTGTCCCCACTCGCCTGTTGCCACATGAGAGAGACTCCCTTCTCTTTGGCTAACATACAAACACATGTGGAACTGTTCTTTCCACCAGTAATTTCATTATGTATGATTGAATGGCTGGAGATCTTTTTAACACCATCTGAGAACACGCCAATCTTTTCTAGACTAAGAATATCCTTTGAAATAATCCAGTGGTTCCAATCCGCAGATTGGAGCCAAGCCCCATGGAGCCTAGGCTAGGCCATCTGGTTCCTTCCTCCTCTTTAGACCAATGGGTTGGCCAAGAAGTGCTCTCCACTGGGGTGGCGGAGGTGCCATAAGGCAAGTCCAACCACCCCAGCCTGTCTCTGGGTGGCTTGCTTCCTACTTGCCACGTCCCAGAGGCCAAAGCAAGTCACATGGCTGAGCCTAAAGTCAAAGGGAGGGGGAGTAATTCCTACCCACCATGAGGCCAAAGGAGGTCACATAGCCACGTTTGAAGGTCGTGAAAGTGGCAAATTATGCCTCTTGCATAGAAAGAGTGGAAAGGAGACTATTCTTTTTTTTTTTTTTTTGAGACAGAGTCTCACTGTGTCGCCCAGGCTGGAGTACAGTGGCCTGATCTCGGCTCACTGCAACCTCCGCCTCCCAGGTTCATGCCATTCTCCTGCTTCAGCATCCTAAATACCTGGGACTACAGGCTCCTACCACCACACCCAGCTAATTTTTTGTATTTTTGGTAGAGATGGGGTTTCACCATGTTAACCAGGATGGTTAGCCTGACCTTGTGATCCGCCCGCCTCGGCCTCCCAGAGTGCTGGGATTACAGGCGTGAGCCACCGCGACCGGCCAAAAGGAAGCTATTCTTTTAAGCAAGAAGCGGTATGAACAATCTGTATCAATCTCTAGGGTTTGCTATTAAGTAAAAACATTAGTACTGAAAATAAGAGAAAGCTATGACTTATGTTAGCAATAAACTAGAGACAGAAATTGCATCTGGGGAGAGATATTGGGTGGAAGAGGAGGAAAGATCTTACTATTCTTTGAAACTTTTTGACAACTTCATTTTTTTTTTTTTTTTTACCTTGTACTCCTTTAGTAAAAACTATAGCAATCAAAAACTTTCAAAGTAAGGATGAATTGTGACCAACTATTTATTAGCCTTTTCTTTCTATTACTACACAATGGGATTTAAAATTTCTAACTTTTGAGCCATGTTTAACTGAAGGTCTAATACAAAATTAACTGTTCCCTAACTGAACAAAAGGCTTACAGGTTTCAGAAATGGAAATATTTATTTATAAAAGAGAAGATTTGTAAGAATACTCTGTTCAACTAATAATCAAAGAGGTTGACTTAAAACAAAAACAAACTACCTTTTCTTCCTGTGGTCCATTGAGTCGGGGCATAAATAATTAAATGAAAACTCTCAGTGTATTGGTGAACATCCGGTGAAGCGGCTGCATCCTTTTCCCAGTTCTGCACTTGGCTGATTCTTTCTCGCCATTTATGTCTCCGAGGGATTCCCTGCTCAGAGAGACCTGCCTCGTTCCTCTAAGGCAGGCTCATCCCCCGTGGGTCTTTCTCTGTCCTCATAGCCCGTGTTATTTTCTTCGTAGCATTCATCTTGTTTGTTGGTCTGTTCTCCCTGGAGTACAAGCTCTGTGGCAGCATGCGTGTTTACCTCTGCACCCGCAGTGCTAGAATGATGACTGCTTGTTTCAGTGACAAAAGCAAACTACCATTTTAAAATTCAGGTTTTTAATTTACAAAGAGTAAACGTGACCTGTTTTGGTGCGTAGTTCTGTGAGTTTTCACAAATGCACAGATTTCTGTACCTGCCACCATCAATACACGAAACACTTGATCCTAAACCTTCCTTCATGCTGTCATTCCACAGTGAAATCCTCACCTCCCTCCCTCTCCACTTGACCAGAGGCAACCAGTGATCTGTTTCTCATCACTGTAGCTTTGCCATTTCTAGACCATCGAGTTAAGGTCATCATAGAGCACGTAGCCACCATGAACATCTTTTGAGACTTACCATGTGCCAAGCATTATTCTAAATGTTTCATATGCGCACAGTCTCCTAAAACCGCTTCTAAATTATTCCCATTCATTCTGTAGATAATGAAAATGAGTCTCAGGGCCGGGCAAGGTGACTCACACCTCTAATCCCAGCACTTTGGGAAGCCGAGGTGGGCAGATCACAAAATCAGAAGATTAACAATAGCCTGGACGATATGGTGAAACCCCGTCTCTACTGAAAATACAAAAAAAAAAAAATTAGCCGGGTGTGGTGGCAGGCGCCTGTAGTCCCAGCTACTCGGGAAGCTGAGGCAGGAGAATTGCTT
Organism: Trachypithecus francoisi; assembly: GCF_009764315.1. NCBI lineage: Eukaryota > Metazoa > Chordata > Mammalia > Primates > Cercopithecidae > Trachypithecus > Trachypithecus francoisi. The sequence continues at coordinate 3,618,846 of NW_022681456.1, forward strand.
GAACCCGGGGGACGGAGGTTGCAGTCAGCCAAGGTTGCCAAGATTGCACCACTGCACTCCAGCCTGGGCAACAGAGTGGGACTCTGTCTAAAAAAAAAAAAAAAAAAAAAAAAGGAAAATGAATCTCAGGTCTTATAAGTAGTACAAATACTATTTACCTAAGTTCTCAACACTAGGAAGTACCAAGCTAAATGCCAGCAGCCAGCCCTCAAGCTAGAGCTCCTCACCCCCCTGCCTCACAGACACAGAGCAGTGAAATTAGTGAGTATGCACACGTTTCCAGTGCCTGGCACTCTGCATTGAGAGCAATAAAGTTACTCATAACCCTGTGTCTGTGACCCCTTCTCAGGGGGTAAGTACCAGGGCCACACTCCTAGGTAAACTAAGTGTCAGCTGAATTCCACTGCAGCATGGCTGATAAAAACAGAAACAAGCCAAATACCCAACAACGTTGAGGGAAGTACAGCAGCCATGTGCTCCCAAAACATCTGGAAGGAAAAGGGAATTGGGATGCTGTCAAAATTGTGATCACAGTGTCAAAAATACATGGGATTGGCCATGTGGACTGTGATGTGTAAGTCATTGTTCTGACACAATGTAAAAAGCAGACATGTTTCATCAAGACAGGAAATAAAACCAGAGAAAACTTAAGACTCTCTTTGGCATAGCACAGCTGACACTGACCCTCCTGTCTGCACCTGCTGTGTCTCACTGGTGCTCTCAGTGTTAAACACACTGGCCAGTGATGGTGTTCTGGACAAGTGGGATGAGTTGCAAATGATGTTCAAACAAAGTCTGTTTTTGACTGTCTCAGTCTGTGTGTGTTGTTATAAAGGAATACCTGTGGCAGGGTAATTTATAAAGAAAGAAGTTTACTTGGTGTGATGGTTAATATTGCCAACTTCATTGGGTTGTAGGATGCGAAGTATTGTCTCTGGGTGTGTCTGTGAGGGCGTTACCAAAGGAGATAGACATTTGAGTCAGTGGACTGGGAGAGGCAGACTCACCCTTAGTCTGGGTGACACCATCCAATCAGCTGCCAGTTTGGCTAGGACAAAGGAGATGGAAGAAGGTGGGAGAAGCCAACTTGCTGAGTCTTCTGCCTCATCTTTCTCCCATGCTGGATGCTTCCTGCACTTAAACATCAGACTGCACGTTCTTTGGCTTTTGGACTCTTGGACCTACACCAGTGGTTTGCCAGGGGCTCCCGGACCTTTGGCCACAGACTGAAGGCTGCACTGTCGGCTTCCCTAATTCTGAGGCTTTAGGACTTGGACTGGCTTCCTGGCTCCTCAGTTTCCAGAGGGCCTATTGTGGAACTTCACCTTGTGATCGTGTGAGTCAATATTCCTTAATAAACTCCCTTCCATATATACATCTGTCCTTTTAGTCCTGTCCCTCTAGAGAACCCTAGTACACTTGGCTCATGGTTCTGCAGGCTTTGCAAGAAGCATGGCACCGGCATCTGCTTTTGGTGAGGACTTCAGGTGGCTTTCACTCATGACCAAAGGAAAAGGAGAGCTGGCTCTGTAGAGATCACATGGGCAAGAGAAAAAGGGGGTGCGGTTGAACTCTTAGCAACCATCTCTAGAAAGAACTCTCGAGGGAATAGAGGGAACACTTACTCATTGCTGCAAGGATGACAGCAAGCCCCAATGATTCAAGCACCTGTCGGCAGGCCTGACCTCCAACATTGCAGATCAAATTTCAACATGAGGTTTGGAGGGTCAGATATCCAAACTACAGCATTTGCCACTAATGTTGTCAGTGCATTGCAGAGTAATGCCAATTGAGAAAACTGGTACAATTGATTGCTATCACTATAAATCATTAATCATTGTCTGATGTCAATATGGAGGTATAGAGTTTCGTATCAGATTCCTGCCCATGATTTGAAATTTCTGAATATCAGTGATGAACTATGTCAATCTAATTTACACTAACAGGATAAAGGTCAGAACAAATAGTGATTTTTTTGGTTTTTGTTTTTGAGACTGAGTCTCACTCTATCACTAGACTGGAGTGCAGTGGCGCCATCTTGGCTCACTGCAACCTCTGCCTCCTGGGGTTCAAGCAATTCCCCTGTCTCAGCCTCTTGAGTAGCTGGGACTACAAGTGCATGCCACCATGCCCGGCTAATTGTGATTTTTAAAGGATCTCAGTATTTGTTTCTGTAGGTTTTTTAAGATGATACTCAAAAGATATAGACTTCTGTTACTAAATGAAGATGACTGTAGATTCCCACAAACCTTCCTTCAACATTTTATGTGGGGAACGTTCTTTAATAACACAAGACATTCATGTTGGTCACCTTTGGGTGCTATTTCAAGTTCTCTCAAGTTCAAGTCAAATCCAGGCATGGATATGGTGACCAGTTCTGTACAGGCTTCAGCTAGATGGGTGCAGGTGTAGTCTGATGGCTTCTTATTTCATTTACATGCTATTTTCGACCTGAGTTTTTTTCACCTTGAAGAAAAGGTGTGTGCATCCCAGAAAGGTGGAAGAGTAAGTGCTTTCTGGGACAACCTTGACTAACTGGGGAGTTAGAGCCAAGAGATAAACATCCTTCCTCTCCTTCCTCAAGAGGGCAGCTCTGCAGTGACCCCTTAAGGCCCATTGGGAAGTACCAGGGACCAAGTAGCCACTTACCTCTTTGGATGGTCAATATGATGATGTGCCTTGTCTTGACTCTCCCTCTTCCTCTGTTCTTGCTAGTCTCTCTCCCTCCTGCACCCTGAGATCATGTTTCCAAGTAAACCACTCATACCCAACTTTACCGTAGACTTTCCCTTTGGCAAAATCCAGGTTCATGTGTCTCTCACTGTGGTGGTTAATATTGAGTGTCAACTTGATTGAATTGAATGATGCAAAGTATTATTTCTGGGTGTTTCTGGATGTTGCCAGAGGAGATTAACATTTGAGTCCAGGGACTGGGAGAGGAAGACCCACCCTTAATGTGGGTGGGCACCATCCATTCGGCTGCCAGCATGGCTAGAAAAAGCAGGCAGAAGAAGATAGAAGGAGCAGATTTATTAGTCTTCCAACCGTCATCTCTCTCCCATGTTGGATGCTTCCTGCCCTCGAACATCAGACTGTAGGGTCTTTGGCTTTTGGACTCTTGGATTTACACCAGTGGTTTGCCAGGGACTTTCAGGCCTTCAGCCACAGACTAAAGGCTGCAATGTCGTTCTCTACTTTTGAGGCTTTGGGACTCGGACTGAGCCACCACTGGCCTCCTGGCTCCTCAGCTTGCAGATGGTCTATCGTGGGACTTCACCTGGTGGCTGTGTAAGTCAATTCTCCTTCATAAACTCCCTTTCATATATACGTATATCTGATTAGTTTTGTCCCTCTAGAGAACCCTAATACACTAACTAAAAACAAAAATCTCTGTAGATTTTAAGGACATGTGAAAGAAGGTAGGTTTCACTGAGATTTCAATTTTCTCTTGTGGCAATATTGCCCATACATTCAATGTTTCTCTCTTTACAAAAGGCAGCTAATAGGATAGGATCAACATTCATGGTTCAAAAGCATTTTTCCTTTGGAAAATTGTTTTTAATATTAAAGAGGCATTCATTCATTTATTTCTTTCAACAAATATTTAACACCTACTATCAAGTACTGTTCTGAGCCTTCAATAGTAATAAGACCAAGTCCCTGTGATGGTTAATTTTTTATGTGGTAACGTGACTGGGCCGTGGGATGCCCAGATAGCTGGTTAAACATTATTTCTAGGTGTGTCTCTGTGGGGTTTTCTGGAAGAGATGAGCACTTGAATCAGTGGACTGAGTAGAGGAGATCTCCTGTCAGCAGAGTGGGTGAGTATGCTCCAACCCATTGAAGGTCTGAATAGAACTAGAGATTGAGGAAGGTTGAATTAACTCTGACCAGCTGCTTAAGATAGAACATCAGTCTTCTCCTGCCCTCATCACTCATGGTTCTCAGACCTTCAGACCCAGGCCAGAAACGACACTATCAGCTCCCCAGTTCTCCGGCCTTTACATGATATCACCACCTTTCCTGGGTCTCCAGCTTGCAGATGGTAGATCGTAGGATGCCACAGCCTCCAGATTGTGTGGGCCAATATGCCAATACTGCATAATAAATCTCTTCATTTATATGTGTGTGTGCACGTGTGTATTGTGTGTATATATATATATAATTTTAATATCCCCTATATATAATATTAGTCATATATACATATATATACATACATATATATAAAAAAATATTGTATTACTCAGGGTTCTCCAGAAAAACAACCAATTGGATATACATAGAAATATGCAAGGGAATTTATTACAGAATTGTCTCACATGATCATATTGGCTGAGAAGTCCCACAACCTACCACCTGCAAGCTGTGGCCCCCGGGGAAGCCTGGGGTGCATTCATTCTGAGTCTGAAGGCCTGAGAGCTAAGACGGCTGCTGATGTAACTCCCAGCCTGAGACCGAAGGTTTGAGGACTGAGGATGGGGAGAAGAGGATGCACTGATCCAAGTTCTGGAAACTGAAGACCTGAGAATCAAAAGCTGCAATGTCCGAAGACAGGAGAAAACAGATGTCCCAGCTCAAGAAGAGAGCGAGATAAAATTACCCTTCATCTGCCTTTTTCTTCTGCGTTGGCCTTCAGCAGACTGGATGGTGAACTGGCGAGGATGATCTTCTTTCCTCTGTCTGCTGATTCAAATGCTAATCTCTCCAGCCTGTAAACACTTTCACAGACACGCTCAGAATTAGTGTTTTCTCAGCTGAGTATCCCTTAGCTCAGTCAAATGGACACATACAATTAACCATTCTCTCTCTCTCTGTCCACACACACACACACACACACCACAGAGTTGACCTTTGAACAACACAGTTTGAAACTTCATGGGTCCACTTATTTTATTTTATTTTTAAATATTTTTAAAAATTATTTTAAAAATTTATTAAAAATTTATTTTAAAAATTATTAAATATTATTTTTAAAAATTATTTTATTTTTAAAAATAAACATAGTGGAAATTTTTTGAACATTTGAGACAAATTGAAAAAAGTTGCATGTGAACCTTGTGGCCTACAAATATCAAAAACTGAACGTTAGCTATGTCATGAATGCAAATAATATATGCAGATACTAGTCTATTTTTAGTATTTACTGCCATAAAATATATACAAATCTAATATAAAAAGTCAACATTTATCAAAATTTTGCATACACAGGCAGACTTTCACAGGGTCATTTGTAGTCAAAAGAAATGTAAACAAATGTAAAGATGCAGTGTTGAATATTTATATTTTACTTCTATAAATATAGATATATAATTATATATATGTAAAATTGTATGTATTTCAGGGTTCTTTAGAAAAACAGAACCAAGAGGATATACGTAGAAATATATATCACAACCGCATAAAATTAACTGCAGCATACGCCACAGTACTGTAGTAATTTTGTGGGCACCTCTTGTTGCTGTTTTGGCAAGCTCAAGAGTTGTGAGTATCCACTGAAATTGCCGTGTGCTCCTAACCATCTTCTCATAGGCAATTCATCTCCAGTAAATTGCGTATCACAATAAAAAGTGATCTCTAGTGGTTCTCAAGTATTGTTCATTGTGTTGAATGCAATACTGTAAACCTTCGGTGGCACCATGGGGCCCGTACCGAGGGCCACTGGTGATGCTGCAAGTGCTTCCAAGAAGCAGAGAGAAGTTATGACATTGCAAGAGGAAGCTGAATTGCTTGGGATGTGCTGTCGACTGAGGTCTGCAGCTGTGGTTGCCACCGTTTCAGACAGACAATTCATCTTGTAAACAAATGACACAAGCGTACAGGATCGATAAATACAGTAAAGTGCTGGAAATGTGTTTTCTCTTTCTTATGATTTTCCTAGCGCTCTCTTTTCTCTAGCTTGCTTTATTCTAAGAATACAGTATCTAATACGTATAACATATGAAATATGTTAACTGGCTGTTTTTGTTATTGGTGACGCTACCCATCAACAGGAGGCTGTTAGTAACTAAGTTCTGGAGGAGTCAAAAGTTCACAGATTTTTGAAGGTGGGGAGTTGGGGTTGGCACCCCTAACCTCTGAGTTGTTTAAAGTCAACTGCATATATATAGAGATATATATGTGTATGTGTGTGTATAATATATAGCCTACATATTTGTGTATCTATACCTACACACATATATGTATATATGTAAACAGAGCCATGTACACATATGTATGCATATGTTTACACACATATACACATACGTATATACACACATATACAAATATACACATATATATGTTCTGTTCTGTTTCTTTGGAGAACCCTAATATAGTCACCATTTTCATGGAGCTCATTCTGTGAATCTATTTTAATTACAAATCCAGATAATTATTAATTGTCAATGTTATAGTAAGAAAAACTCAAGCAACACTTAAGAAGGAATTGTTACAGTTTCGACCCACCCCATTTGGAGTTAATTTGTCAGGCAGCATTATCACGGAGATAGTCAATGTAGGTAGGGTAAAGCAGAGCTTGCACCAAAGACGCATAGGCCGAAATTGGCTCCCACATGTAAGGACTGTCCTAAAAAATACTTAGAATGTATCTATATGCTGATACAATTGAATTAACCACCCAGAAATCTACAGGTTTCATTCCAGAAAAAATTTATTCCAGAAAAATGGAATTTTTGCCTTTCATTAAATAGTCCAGCCTGACCATGAGGCCCGCATTTCCCCTTGGTAACAATTGGTCTGAGCTTTCTAGCATTTACAGATTTTAGCAAGGCAGGACTTCTCAGTCTGGCACACGGATGCAGCGCTCACTGCTTTCTCTTTGATACCCAGTTTGTTTACCTTACCAACCGGCCTGTGTAATCACTTCAGGTTTGACCATCGCAGTCAAGGATAACTTCACGTTATTTAGGGAGAGATGTCTAATACCGGCACGCAAGTGAGTGGCAGTAAATTATTTCAGCAAGCTGCCTCTGGGGAGCCATAATAACGCAGAGGCCATCAGCCATGCTGAGCAGGACCGGCGGGATGACATGGTGCAGGGGATTGAGTGTTCCAGGTGGTAAGAGGCTCTCCTTAGACTCACTACGTAACACCGAGCAGATGTGATGAGAAAGTGAGCTGCCTTCCTTAGGAGCGTTGGCTGCATTGTCTCTCTGGCTGAGTCTCTGCAGGCAGGCAGAGTGCTTCGTGGAGTTTTGAGCATCTGCATCTCGTTTTCCCTGGCAATCCGGCTGCTTCTGAGGTTCCATCATTTTGACCTGGCTGCTTCCTTAGTTGGAGGTCTTTCTCATTGACTTTATTTTGTATTGCGTCTCCCATCATTTGATATCTGAGAACACGGAAGGGCACAGCAAACCATAGATTTCTCAATTGTTCACATGTAGGACCCACTGTGGTGTGAAAAAGTCTTGAGCTGGATTCTCGGAGTTTCCTCTCACTGTGGATGCTGACTGCTTATGTGAGCCTGGACACCTCACCTTTCTTCTTGAGTTTCAGCTTTCTCTCCACTCAAAAGCGCGTTCATAACATCTGACCCCTGTGCTCCTCACCCTTGTTCAACAACGTAATAAACACGAAAACGTGAAATGCGTTTTGCTCTGCACACAATCGCTGTTCTTGCTAATGTAGCATCGTTTTGCCCCTTGTCAAAACAGAAATTCAAATTCTAGTGCATAGGATGCCTTTGCTCTCTGATTGCTTTTTAAGTTTTAGGGTTTTAATATTCCCAAAGATTCTGATTCAGAGTAGAGGAAACGCAGCATGTATATTTCCTCCAGTATTTTATTACAAAATATTTTAGACATGCAGTCATGTTGACCAGATTTTATACTTAACACCCATATACCCATCACCTTGATTCTGTAATTAGCATTTAAACTACATCTGCTTCATCACATATCTGTCAATCTGTTCATCCTTCTTGCATCTATTAATCCATCTGACTTTTGATATATTTCAAAGTAAGATGCAAACATGAATATACTCTACCCACCTATTTCAGCATGCCTCTCGCTAACTCGAGTTTAATGTTTGTTCCTCTTATTGTAAACGTTACACACAGTGAAATGCAGACACCTAAAATGTACCAGTTGATGAGTTCCAACGCATGCAAGCTCCAATTGAGACAAAGATCATTACCCTGGCCCCATGGAGTTTCCCTGTGCCTCTCCTTAATCAGTTCCCGTCCTTAGCCAACAGAGGAAATTTTTGCTCTTTTTTTCATCATAGAGTAGATTTGCCTTTGCTAGAGTTTCTTATAAATGGAAGGATACGCCCGGCGCGGTGGCTCAAGCCTGTAATCCCAGCACTTTGGGAGGCCAAGACAGGCGGATCACAAGGTCAGGAGATCGAGACCATCCTGGCTAACACGGTGAAGCCCCGTCTCTACCAAAAAATACAAAAAACTAGCCGGGTGAGGTGGTGGGCGCCTGTAGTCCCAGCTACTCGGGAGGCTGAGGCAGGAGAATGGCATGAACCCGGGAGGCGGAGCTTGCAGTGAGCTGAGATCCGGCCACTGCACTCCAGCCTGGGCGACAGAGGGAGACTCCATCTCAAAAAAAAAAAAAAAAAAAAGGAAGGATACAGTATCCATGCTTCTGTGTGATACTTCTTTCACACAGAATATTCTGAGGCTCATCCATGTAGTTGCATGTAGAAGACAGTCTGTTACCTTTCCCTGCTGTGGAACTTTTCATTGCCTGCCCATGCCATCAGCTGTTTATGCATTTTCTTCTTGGTGGACACGTGGGCTTTTTCTAGTTTGAGGCTACGCTAAATAGAGTCATTATGAATATTTGAACAGAGAAAATCTACACTCAGTCACACATCCAAATTACCATGATCCACAATTGTACTTTAAAAACTATCTTTGGAGCATTTGGACTCTAGAATTTGTCATCAGAGAGATCTAATGATCCAAGGGCAAATTCTACTTACTTCTCCCCACTGACTAACTGGGTGAGCTCATACGAGTCCCATGACCTCCCTTGGTCACCTTCTGAGATGCATGGTGGATGCTCCACACGTGGAAGCTGCTAAGGCGAAATGATAAGCATGGATGAATGTTGTCTGGGCAATGGACGCACCAAGCCTCCCTCTTCTCTCAGGTCTGGCTTCTCAGGCCTCTGAAAAATAGGAGCTTTCATCTCAGCTCTCCCTGGAGTGGTCCCCTGTGGACTTCATCTCCGGCCCTCTCTGTTCATTCCTCATCCCTGGCCAGGCCCAGAACCATCCTCAGTAGCAAGTCCAGTCCAGGGGCTGGCTGATGATCCCTGGGAGACATGTCTTTGCGTAGGTGCAGGGTCTCCATGGCTGCCCCCCGCTGTGCAGTCACCCCGGCACCATGACACAGAGCTGCTTTGCTCTCCTGAGTCCACCAGATGGATGTATTTATTATTTTTAAGTGTATAGCCTATGAGTAATATTCTAAGTAACATCTTTTCAATGTGTCTGGCTAACCCTTCATTACCCACATTGCATCCATTCACTGAAGTAACAGTTCTCAATGAAGTATAGAAGTCACATTCTAAGAAACATTTACAAAATTAATTTAATTTTCATCAGACTGATTTTAAAAAGAAATTACTTGGAAGCCATGAAATTGGCTTTCCTCAGAATCCAAGGAAAAGAATCTAAGGAGTAATTATTTCCAAGCAGAGGTACTGGGGTTAGTGCACCCCCAGGTTAGAAACAGACCCTCTGGGCCGGGCGCGCTGGCTCACACCTATAATCCCAGCACTTTGGGAGGCTGAGGCGGGCAGATCGCCTGAGGTCAGGAGTTCGAGACCAGCCCCAACCAACATGGAGAAACCCCATCTCTACTAAAAATACAGAATTAGCCGGGTGTGGTGCCGCACGCCTAGTAATCCCAGCTACTCGGGAGGCTGAGGCACGAGAATTGCTTGAACCTGGGAGGCAGAGGTTGCAGTGAGCCAAGATCATGGCACTGCACTCTAGCGTGGGCAACAAGAGCGAAACTCCATATCAAAAAAAATAAAAATAAATAAAAAGAAAAAGCAAAGAAACAGACCCTCTGCCCTCGGTGCAGGCCTGCCTGCTTCCCAGATCCCGTCTCCCGCTTCCCGTCTTAGACACTGTGTGGGACACCATGCACTGTGCAGGGCAGGCCTCCCTCTGCCCGCCAGCTTCACACAATTCAGCAGGCGGCATTGAGGCAGCGCAACCTTATTCCCAACACCGTGCACAGCATGAAGCTTCACTCACGTTTGTTACATTGATGTCTCTCCAATCTACGTGACTCCAGTTCACCTAAAATGTGATTGTGCCCTGTGTCTGAGTCAGTGTGGATTCCACTGTGTGTTGTCGGGAAGGGGCAGTGAGGCCCGTTGTCACCCACAGGCAGCGAAGGCTCCTGTAGAGGGGAGTCTGTCATCCTAAGTCCCTGCAGTGTGAGTATCTGCGGATCAGGTCACCTCTTGATAGCCCGTTAGCATGCATTGCACGGACACCTTGCTGCTTTTACACGTTGCATCTAACAAGTGAGCTTTATCCTCATTTCCAATAAAAAGCATTTACCCTCTGGGATTGTACTGTCTAAAACCCATAATCAGGGAGGAGCTTTTGCTTTTTTTTTTTTTTTTTTTAACTTTTCTTTATTCACAGTGGTCTTTAAAAAAATCCCTAAATATTTTCTTTGTCTAAGGTAATGTGTGCTTTCTTCCCTTTCCATTGGGAATAGCAGATCAAAAATGGAGTCAATTTACTTCTAATTGGCTACTCCCTAAATTCAAAAAGACGCATTTTGGCAATGCCCCTTTTCCGAAACGAGCCCGCAGCACACATGCCAGCCACTTGTGCTGTTTGTGTCTCCTCTCCCTCCATCTTCAGGTGTGTTTTCAATTTCTTTTTATTTTTTAATTTTTTTAGTATTATTTTTGAGACAGAGTCTCACTCTGTTACCCAGGCTGGAGTGCAATGGTGTGGTCTCGGCTCACTGCAAGCTCTGCCTCCTGGGTTCAAGTGATTCTCCCACTTCAGCCTCCGGAGTAGCTGGGATTACAGGCGCGGGCAACCATGCCTGACTTAATTTTTGTATTTTTAGTAGAAATGGGGTTTCACCATGTTGGCCAAGCTGGTCTTGAACTCCTGACCTCATGATCCGCCTGCCTTGGCCTCCCAAAATGCTGGGATTACAGGCGTGAGCCACCGCGCCCAGCCTTAAATTTCAAATTAACACTTAGATAATAAAGAGTAGCCTGCAAATAACTCCTAGCATTCATAGAGGTTTTGTGGTCCCCTGCAGTAAGAATGGGATTAAATTCCTGTTCAACAGTGTCCATCCAGGCACAGGAAGGAGGGCGATCTCCTTTTGGCTACATTCAAATCGAATAGAATTACCTCTAACATATGTCTACATTCAGATGTAATAGAATTGTCTCTGACATAGTCTACTTACAGCAAACATGATTGATTTCTGAACCATCAGCCCCTCTGCCTTCCTTGGTGACTTCACAGCCACACTTGGCTTCTACATGCGTCCTGTCCCTGGCTCTGTGCCAGGGGAACATGATCTCCCAGCCCCCATGGGCGAGTCATTGTTGACTAAACCCACCTCAGGGATCTCCTTGTTCGTGTCAGTGACTGGTCCAGTTTCATGTGACCTGAGCGAGTTCTGGGGATGTTTTCTTATTTCATAATGTGAAGGCTACAGCCACCAATACCAACAATAATTGAATACTTCGGAAATAAATACGAATAACCACCACCAATAACAGCAGAAATGGAATCCTACCAGAACCAACCACCTCTCCGTCTAATCTGGGCGCTGTCTTTAGCCACCAGTCCAGGACGCAGATTGCACTGGAATTATCGCGCCTCGCAGCAGCCCTCATCAGACGCCTGTGGCAGTTCCATTTGCCCCAGGGTAGCTCTCAGCTGTGTGTTTCACACTTGCTCCATGGGTCCCAGTGGGACTGACCTGGGATCAATGGATCAACCTCCAATGACCCATTGAGGCAGTTTGGTCATGAACCTGTGGTTCCTTTTAGGTCTTACTTGTCATCTTTTCCAGCAATTCTTGGATTCACCTCTTTAAAAAGCTTTCTACACATGAATCCTTGTCTCAGGCTATCTGTTTGAATGAAACTACATGAAGGCAGATATCCTTGTGGCACCATGAGATGCTTGGAACCACAATGCACGTCTTGGGACCAGGAGGAAAGCCAGGGCCCACAGGCTCACGTGGCAGAGAGTAGAGCCTTGTTGAGATATGGAATTGGCCACCAGTGAGACTGCTCCTCCTCTGGATGCCATGGTTTGTAAGAGGATAAACCCACTATTTACTTAAGCGACTTCTAGATGGTCTTCTGTTACTTTACGCCACAAGCATCTTCACTGGTCTGCTAATATGTGCTCTAGACTCTTGTATCCTACCATTGAACTCACGATGGCACTTCTGGTTGGTTTAATCAGCCAACAGAAAACTGCTAAAAATTGGTTCCATCATCCAGCTTCTTTGAGTCTCTTCCCATAGAATTGAAGAAACAGCTGGCTTTATTTGCCATTCAGCAAAAATCACACACCCCCTGCTTTGCAGGGACTTAGAGTTGAAGTAGGATATGTCCACTTCAACTAAAAACGTTCAGTCTCAGTTTCCATCCACCCACCACCAAACCCCCAGTAGAAAAATTAAAACTTTCCTCCTTTTTATATGGTAGCAGCAAGTGGGTGATACTTTAACTTTTGTTTCCAGATTTCAGTTCTCAGCAGCCAGTTATCTCACAGTAGAGCTGGGTAGAATTAGGCTGGCACTTCAGTGGAGTCGTTTCATAAAGCCTGTGGGGTCAGCGTTGAGGGTGTTATGTAAATCGGCATGCTGCTCAACGTTGAGCAGTACTTGTATTTTGTGCTTACGTCTTTTGCAAATTCCATTGTAAAAATCTAAATAAAATTGTGTTTACCACTTTGAATCCTAAAATGCCTTAATACTATGGTGTGATACAGAGGAGAAATGCCTTTTTTCTCCTTTGCCTCTCTATACCCCATACTTCGTATAGAGCCTAGCACACAATAGGATCTCAATGAATATTTATGTTATAGATCAAATCCAAGGAGATGGTGGCACTTACATTCTTGCTGAACCTGGTGGCAGGAGTAGTACTGTAATGTCAACCTGAAGACTTGTCCATTATTTTGTGCCTGTGCAATAAAACTCTCCCCAGATATCCAAATTTACCTTCAGTTTGGTTCCAGCTACCAGTTGTCCTGAGCATTTTTGCACTTGTAGTGCAGTGATATGATAGAGAGATTGATCTATTGAGTCAGAAGATCTTTAGCATTGTGTAAGCCTATTTGACATCTCATTGATCAGGTTATTAGGTTAGGATGCCTGTTCTCCCCATTACCTACTGCAAATCTTTCCAAATGTAGCTGTCAGCAGCTTTAGCAGTCAGCAGCTAACCATGTCATCTCACACTAAGCTATTCCAGGGCGGTGGCTCTCAAAGTGTGGACCCAGGATCAACAGCATTTGTTAGATGTACAAATTCTCCTGTCCCACCCCAAACCTGCTAACTCAGAAACCTCAGGGATGGGGCCCAACCCTCTGTGATTTAATCCCTTCCAGGTGACTCTTGTGGATGCCAGGGTTTGAGAGTCACTGCTTTAAGAGTGGAGATTGTGCCTCTATTTATACTGACACCTCAGCTTCCTGACCTGTGATTCCAGTTACTATAGAAATCTATGGTTAAATGTGTCCCCATGTGGTTTTCATTTATGCTGAACCAACCAAACAATAAAACCAAACAAATTCAAGTTCTCCTCAAACATACTATTAAATATAATGAATTGGAGATAGCAATAAGATAGCATGAAATACAGAATAATGAACCAAACATAAGAAGTTTATGCTGCTTAATATGTTTCAAGGACCTTTGTTTCAGAATCACACTTCTTAGGAAATGACTTGCCTCTCCACCAGCAAGTGGGACTGCTTACAAAAGAGAATAGTTCAATTTGAGATTTTTTGAATGCAACAGATGCATTCACATATAATGCTGTTGATATAATAAAAGATAATTCCCAAGAGACAGAGAGAAAACTGTGTCATAAAACAATGGTTTCTTAGTACTCTGGGGTATGTCTGCTCCCAAGAAATAAAACTGTCCTCCAGTTCCACTCACAGGGAATTGGGTTTGTCGGTGCGTTGGATTATAGACCAGGAGGTGACAGGATCTCCTCCAGGCTGTCGTTTAAGTTAGGTGTCTGCTAGCAAGTGACAGAAACATGCTCAAGTGGACTTAATAGCCAAGGGAATGCCTGCCTTGGGAAACTGAAAATTCCAAGTGTGAGGTGGCCTTAAGGAGACTGGACTCAACACTGCAGCAGCGCACCTGCAGGAACTCTGCCTTTGCAGGTAGCTAGTGTATCCTCATACTGCTCCGGGCATCCAAGCAAGTTCCATCTCCCTGCTTAGAGCTCCTGTAATCGACACCTCATGCAAGCCTGAACAGAATGGGAGAGAAATGAAAACTCTTTTCCTTTTTAAAATGCCCAGAACCCCTCCTTAACTGCTCACTATTCAGATGGCAATCCATCCCTAAACCACCTATGCTGGTCAGACATCAAGAGATATGTGAGATATGCTGATTGGCTTAAACCAGTGGTTCTCAAACTTTTTGGTCCCTGGCTCCTCTTTTTCTGTTCAGAACTATTGGAGATTCTGCAAAGTCATTTGTTTATGTAGTTTATACCTGTAGATGTGCACCGTATTAGAAATAAAAACTGAGAAAATTAAAATGATATATTTATACATGTATTTTAAAAAGCAATTGTAAAGCCATTGAATGGTAACATAAATGATATAATTGTATGAAAAATAATTATATTTTCCCCTCAAAAGAAAATTAATGTGAAAGGTGGTACTGCTTACAAGTTTGCAAATGTCTTTAATGTCCGACTTAGCAGATACCACCTAAATTCTCATATCTGCTTTTGCGTCCAATCTGTACACCTAAATTCTAATATCTGCTTTTGCGTCCAATCTGTAGCAAAAACGTGTTTTTATTGAAGTATAGGTAGACTATTCAGCCTCACATATATGTGTAGTTGGAAAACAGAATATTTTAATAGCTTTATCAGTTTATTGCATATATTCTTTTTTAATACTATACTAAAACTTGTCATGTGGCAGCTTCTTAAAGTTAGTTGCAATGTGGATTCTAAAATCTTATCCATAAACTTCTGGTCTATCTTGGATTTTGAATGGTTCTTGTATCCACACATGATTGAATAATATCATGAATTGGTAATTTGGAAAATATTAATTCACTAGTGATGTTGCACTTCCAAATGTTGACCCATTTCATTTTACAGGATCAAAGTCACCTTTTCTTTTAAATATCAGCACCAATGTCATCCAAAAAGCTTGCAAGTATTATTGACAAAGAGTCAAATTCTGTACAATTTTGAAGAGATTTATTCTGAGCTCAATATGAGGACCTGTGACATAGCCCCAGGAGGTCTTGAGAAATCATCACCAAGGTAGTCCAGCTACAAGGTGGTTGTATACGTTTTAGGGAGACATGACATCAGTCAATACATGTAGGGTGTACATTGGTTAGGTCTGGAAAAGCAGAACCACTTGAAGCAGGAGTTTCCAGGTCATAAGCAGATTCAAAGATTTTCTGACTGGCAATTGGTAAAAAGAGTTGTTATTTAAAGACCTGGAATCCACAGACGGGAGTGTCTGAGTTAAGATAAGGGATTGTGGGAATCAAGGTTCTTACTAGGCAGATGAAGCCTAGAGGCTTAGGTAAATAGATGATAAATATTTTTTATCAGACATAAAATGGTGCCAGGCTCTTAGTTAATTGTCTCGTCAATCAGGAAAAGACCTGGAAAGGGAAGGGAATTCTCTACAGAATGTAGATTTTTTCCCACCAGAGACAGCTTTGCAGGGTCATTTCAAAATATGTCAAGAAATATATTAGTGGGTAAAAGACTTTGATTTCTTTCGAAGTCTGCTGTCACGTTGATATCTTATTGCTACAAAGAGTCTGTTTTGTCAGTCTTACAGTCTCTTTTTTAATATTAATGCGGGTCATTTCTGCCTGAAATCCAAAGGGAGGAGAGCATAATGAGGCACGTCTGACCCCTCTCCCCAACCCCGTTCCACCCCTGCCTGCCGTTTTATAATGGCCTGAACTAGTTTTTCAGGTTTAGAAGGACCTTGGCTAAGAGGAGGGGTTCATTCAGTTGGTTAGATGGCTTAGAATTTTACTTTTGGTTGGCAATGCTGAGATGCTTTCAGAATCACAGTAGCAGATACCAGTTTTCCAAAATTCTAATTTTTGCCTTCAACCTGTAATTTGATAATTGGTAACAAATATTGCCAGTTTGTTTATTATTTTTTGACATGACTAGCTCACTTTGTTCATTTTTCAGAAAATGTTTGTCAAATACCTAATAAAAATAACTAATTTCTCAGTCATTCTTTTCAGTGAAAATGGTGTTCCATGAAAAAACTAGCTAGTTTAGCTTGCAACTCAGTCACCCAAGTGCTTTTCTTCAAGACAGCTATAGGAATTCAGTATGCAGTATAGTGCTATATGCATTTTGTCACGGACCAGTGAAAAGACGTGCATTTGAAGACAAATATGTAATAAAAGTAATAATGTTTACTGCATCTTCAAGGACATCCCTAAGTGAAACTGGCATTTCTCACATTGCGAGTGTGCCTCCGTGACGAACGCTCTCACTGGGAAGTGGGGTCCTTGGTTCTCAGTCTTCTTGGAAGAAAGAATTCGACCAAGAGTCCACTCAGTAAACCAAGCAAAAGGTTTATTAAGGAAATAAGATTCCTCTCCAAGAAAGGAGCAGGCTGACCCAGTGGGGAGCTGCAGTAGCAGTGAGGGTTAAGTAGTAACAGAGTTTGCTTAAAAGAGACGGTTCGCTCTGAAAGACCAGGCAGAGTGGGCTGCTGGAAACCAAAAATAAAATTCTCAGCCACCCAACCCATTGAATGGAACCCCTCCTCTCAGCCAAGGGCATTCTAAAGTTAACCTGAAAAACTAGTTCGGGGCATAATGAAAAGAGGGGCTTGCACCTGCCTCATGATACCCTCCTCCCTTTGGAATTCAGGCACAGCTGACAAGCATTAATTTTACAACACCTTAAGACTGACCCATCAACTCGTCATTTACATCAGGTATAACTCCCAGTGCAATCCCTCCCCCCTCCCCCCCATGATAGGCCCCGGTGTGTGATGTTCCCCTTCCCGAGTCCAAGTGATCTCATTGTCCAGTTCCCACCTATGAGTGAGAACATGCGGGTTTGGTTTTCTGTTCTTGTGATAGTTTGCTAATAATGATGGTTTCCAGCTGCATCCATGTCCCTACAAAGCTGATGGGTGCAGCACACCAACATGGCACAAGTATACATTTGTAACAAACCTGCACGTTATGCGCATGTATCCTAGAACTTAAAGTATAATTAAAAAAAAAAAAAAAGACTGGCCAACAGGCTGTTTGTAGCAATAAGATATCAACATGACAGCAGCCCCGAGAGTTCTTTCCTGTGGTTTTCATTGGGTCAAACTCTTTCCTTAAGTCCCTGCCTCTATCTCAAGTCCCTGCTTTTGTCTAGGTCTAGTTTCCTGCTTCTGTGTGAGGTTTCTGTCTTTGTCCCACCTATTTCCCACCCAGGTTTGTGGGATTCTTCTTTACTGTCAACAGATGCACCTGCCCGGGCTGGTGATCGATATGAATCTCACCGGATGGCGGCGTTGCTCCTTTGCCGCCACCCCAGGAAAGGCATAGAGCAGGGAAATCTGTACTTACTGCACTTGTGTGTCTCTTAGGAATTTCCCCTTTACCCGTTTTTCTTCTCATCAGCACGTGGCTAGCCATATTCTGACAGTTTAATCACAGAAAGAGTCATTACTAGGCATCTTAAGGGACATTTTGGGGCATTCCTTCCTGCATAGGTATTTCCCCTCCTTCCTTTCTCAGGGACTCCCCACTTTCCTCATACCTAGTCATCTGCCTACTCCAACAGTAAACCAGTTCCTAGTGCAGTTGGGTTTTGCTACCTTCCATGGTCACGCCAGGCTGACAGCAGTACTCATCATTGCCTTTGTACCATCAGTACAAATGGAAGCACAGTGACAAATGTGAAAAACATCTTGGTTTCACGGTGAAAATAGTTTTGACTTTGCAGAACCCTTGAAAATACCTTGGGGTTCTCCCAGGAGTTCACAGATATTTCATTGAGAATCCCTGACTTAAGCCATTGAGAACATACTTGTAATTAAGAGTAGGGTCATTTCCAGCCAATCCACAAGGCTTGAGAATGGCCGAGGGATGTGTTCACTGGAGAAATACAAGTGAATTGCTTTAATGAAAGAAGGGTAAAAGAAAGTTGAGTGGCAAAAATCGCAGACGCTCAAGATAACTGTCCAAGGAGACTGTGGGCTTCTTCATCCACAAAGCACTTAAAGAGAAGGGAAAAGATGACCTTGTTCCAGATGATTCAGTGATTTCCTTGCCAGAAGGCAGCAGGTCGTCATATAATGTTCCTTGTAGTCTGTTAATTGTGTCAGATCTTATGAACATGCAGAAACTTTCTGCCATGTGTTTTGCAGGAACTATGCCACATGACGTATCAGAAAAATCCCTGGTTTTGTTTTAATACATTTGACAAGTCAGGGAGACTTAGATTCTAAGACCAGAGCTGCCCTTAATTAGCACCTAGACTTTAGGCATGTCATCAACTTCGAGTATCAGTTCTCTCCTCTATATAAGATTTAGTGATTACCTAGGCAGGTCAGCTAGGTGCTCATTGCAACTGCCATGTGCCTGATACTTTGGGACTAATTAATGAAAATCCCCTGAAACGTCTTAGTTATACCGGAAATATTTTCAATGTTTAAAAGTAACTGTTGCCCGTCTTCAGAAATAGAAGCTGCTTCCTATCAGCCAGGAGTTTGATTCTGTCTTCGCTGTCCTTTGCTTTTCCCCCAAACGCTGTCCCAAGGCTAACATTTATCTGGTGCAATGCAGTACCGCCAGGTCAGTACTCACGGCCATCCTGATTGGCCCCTTAATGTATGGATTGTTCAGTATTTTTTGAATATCATTCCTGGGTGCAAGATTCCATCTCAGATGGGCGTTTGTCTGTGGGTTGAATGTCTGTCTGTGGGTTGAATGTCTGTGGGTTAACCCTCCCTCTTGTCTTCCCCACAATCCCAGATCTTCTTCCAGCCAGGCTGTCCTTCCCTCAGGGTCCTGAATCTATCCTAAAAGGACAACTTTACTTGACCTTTGATGTTTAATGGGGTGAGAGCCTTGATGCACTTCAGATTTTTCAGAATGAAATCTCTACCAGAAGCATACACATCTCTCTTGTCACCTCCCTCCTAGGTTGACCACAGTGCTTGATTACGCTGCCAACACTGTGTGTCTAAGCATGTCTTCCCACTCTCCCCTCTTAGAAGGATTAAGAGGGAGATCAAAGAAAGATGGATGGGAAAAGACATCCATCTATATCCTCAGCTGTGCACAAGTGCACACATCCCCAAAACCAAGAGCACTGAGGATCAAAAACACATACAAGAGCTCACGCTGTGTGCCTTCTAAAAATAGCAGAAATTTATGTCACTGTATCCCTTGAACAAGATCTTGAAGGTTTTATAAAAATGGACAAGAGAAGACAGAATAATATGTTTAAACATTACTTTGGAGAGTTATATGTTGCAGTTATTCTCTATTGCCTACTTTTAGCATTCCAGGTATATGTTTGGAATAAACGAAAGCACCCCCAGCCTCAAAAAAAAAAATTAAAATGTGATGATTTTATCAACATACTTGTTGATTACGTAGTACACACAAGGCCAGGGCTATCTTGATGAAAAGTGTACAGATAAAGGTGCTTGCTGTTTCCTATGATAAATTAGGCCTTGGTTATATCAATTACAGCACAAGGTGGTAGGTGCCATAATAGAATTATCTACAGAGTACTACTGGAGTACAGGGGCACTTACATGATTTGGTCAAAGAAGAGTAAATCAGAGAAGTCTTCCCAAGAAGACTTTCTGTAAACCGGATCTTAAAGGAAGCATGGGGTTTCTCCAGGTGGACCAAAGGTTGAAGGATATTCTACACCCATGAATAGCATGAGCAAAGGCCCTTTAACATACATAGAGCGCATGGGTGATTTGGGGAGTGGCAGAGAGTGCAGTGGTTAAGTTCTTGCACACACAGAGTCTTAGTTGATCCTCACAATCATCCTGTTATTTGGGCTAAGCAAATTGTTACCATTTCCCATATTAGAAAATCAAGGTTCAGAGACATTGTGATCCAAGGAGAAAGAGCTGGTAAATGCCAGATCTCTGGATCTTGAATCTCGGTCTTCCTTCTGCAAGAGTAAAGATACTTACACCCTTCTATGAGGTTCCAGAATCCATGCAGGGACTCAGGGCTTGTTCACAACCTCCCAGATTGAATCCGTTCTCTGTTGATAGGTTATCTACCTGTAAAATAATTTGTTTAATAACCTGATGTGAAGGAAAACTGCTTGCTAGGAGGGAATGGTGTTCGAGCTGGGTAACTTGGTCTGCAGCGAAACTCTGGTCTTCACTAAGAGTACAGTGTGCCCCAAATCCATTACAATCTACTATAGAAGAATTTGCAAATCCATTGCCACTTTTGAAACACATGAACCCAAATATGACCTGGATCTGGTGAAATGATGAAAATCAACTGAGATGGATTATCTACACTCAAATACCTGGAATTTTGGAAAAATCCTTATTTAGCTGAAGCCCAAGTCCTTCATGAATTTTACGAATTAATTAATGTATACATGGTATATTCTATACAAAATTTCAGTGTTTCACTGTAAAATGTTTCTCAGGAAGGTTTTTAGAAAATACAGCAGTCATTAAAATAAAGTGGCATTTCTATTTCTGGAGATAAATCCACTTATGTTCTGAATTAATTTGCATAGAAACTTTTCACCTTCCTTCAATTCAAACAGATAGTGTCCAGAGCGTCTGACTCTAACTCACAGCGCCAACAATTCATAAGCTGAGCCCTAACTGGTCTTCTGCCCTTTTGATAATTAAATTTATTTCTGAAAACCTCCTGAGATTTATATTTTTAATATCTCAATTTGGATGAGGGTTGATTTCTTATCTGGACAGAATGTTTCTCTTTCTGAAATGTTAATTGGGCAGAGAACCCAGAGATAAACAAATTGATTTAATTTTAATCTTCTTTCATGGTGATGCATAATGATAACTGGTTTCTGTCTCATAGGGTTGAAAACCACAGCCTTAATAAGAGTTTGTGGGTATATTATGCAGCTTTAAATAGCTTGTGTTGTGCTAGACTGCTCTCCATAAATTATTCGAACTCCAGCACTATCTCAGGGACTCCCAATTCTTGTCTGCTGTGGATTTTCAATCAGTGAAACTATTAGTGTGACATGAAGAAACTCTGAGCCCTCTGCTATGAAGAACAGCTGAGATTCCATGCCTAGTGTTCCATGAATAAGATTCGTTCTGGAGGACCTACATTGGTCTCTGTTGCCAAGTGAAAAGCAGTGCTTGCTGTCAGGCAGGATTCAAAGCCTAGGCTTCCAGGCAAGGCATTTGAAGGATCTGTGCATAGCTCTCATATTGGTTGTGGTTCCGACTGTTTATCCTAAGTTAGGGATAGTTAGAGTCTGGTTAGACTCAGGATGGTAAGTCATAGACTCTTACAGACATATTTTTATATCCCATCGTAAGTATCACCTCTCAGGCATTCCCTGAATCCTGCAAACCAAATTAAGTCCCCAATTTACTTTCTCATGGTACCTTTCACTTTTCCTTCATTGCACTCTCTGTTATCTGTCATCCTAGGATTATCTGTTTAATGCCTGTCTCCCTGCAGTCTGCTGCTACCATTTACTAATATCTACTGGGCAGAGAAGTAGTTCACACTTCTCCATCACTGTGACGCTAGACATTCTCATAGAATTTTCTCTAAGAAAGGAAAAATAAATGTGAAGGTGATATGTGGCTTACAGGGGGACACCAGGATAAGTAACATGAGAGTTTAATCTTCTCCAATGGAGGTGTCTGGCAGCATTCCCAGTGGTAGAGCCACTCTTTACTCTCCCTGATAAAGGATGTCACCCACCCTTGGTGAGCAAGTACCTGAATGGGAGATAAACTTTTGTTGTTTATTTTATAGGTGGTATTTGTTACCACAGCATAAGCTAACTTCACCTGCCTGATCTATTCCTACCTGGGTGATAAGCTCCGTGACAGTATGAACCAGGACTATTTTGTCTTCGGGTATATCTCTAGCAATTAACAAGTGCCGGCCGGGCGCAGTGGCTCATGCCTGTAATCCCAGCACTTTAGGAGGCTGAGGTGGGTGGATCATTTGAGGTCAGGAGTTCAAGACCAGCATGGCCAACATAGTGAAACCGTGTCTCTAATAAAAATACAAAAAAAAAAATTAGCTGGGTGGTAGTGGTGCACACCTGTAATTCCAGCTACTCGGGAGGCTGAGGCAGGAGAATTGCTTGAGCCTGAGAAGTGGAGGTTGTGGTGAGCTGAGATCACGCCACTGCACTCCAGCCTGGGTGACAGAGTGAGACCCTGTCTGAAAAAAAAAAGAAAAGAAAGAAAACAAAAACAAAAAAGCAACAACGACAAAAAACAAGAGTCAGAAACAAAGAAGATGCATGTTAAATGTTAAATGTTTTCATAGAAGATGTACATTAAGACCCCTGGACGTCTTGCTGGGTGCCCACCCATGAAGAGTTGAGCCCACTCCTAGAAACCTACATATTGCCACAGACTTTATATAGTTGCCCATAGAGCTGTCAGCGTGACACTTTTCATGTTGAATTAAAATATGCCTTCCTGTAACATTCATGCATTGTTCTGGCCTCAACAGCTGTTGGTTTTCCATCCAAACCCTCCTTCCCCTGAACAGTACTCTTTTCACTGGAGGCCAGCAGCTATATTCCACGTGCATGCTATCCTGTTTTCCCAGGGAGTTTTCTCCATGAACATGTTCCTTGGATGACTGGATTTAGATTCGATTCCCATGACAGAAAGCAAGAGTATGCTTGTGCTTTTTACATTGATAAATATTGTAAAGAAATTGAAGTATTTTAAAGCAGGCTTAATATTAAAATTCTATCAAGTTGACTTTTTTTGCTGGGGGGGTTGTATTCCAGCACAGAGCCCAAGGTAGAAGGACTTTTAATAAATACTTCTGATTCAGGAAGCAAGAAGAATTCTAGGTTACATCATGACACTATGTTAGATAAAGAGGAATGAAATTAAAATAGAGATTTACCATCTATGCTCTTAGCTGGTAATAACTCATGAAATCTCTCACACATGTAAAATATTACATGTGCGTAAGACTCACAGGCTTTTGTACCTGCTGGAGAAAATAACCGGCGTCTTCATGTTTGCGTGGGTGAGTTGTGCTGTGATTGTTCATCTCCCAGACCTCTCCTTTCAGACCCCTGAGGAAATTTGCTAATGGCAGAGGTCTTAAATTGGGCCACATGTATACCTGTTGCTATGCAAAACCATTCAAAGGATATATGGACGTGAATAGTTTCAAGAGTATCTGTTTTCTGAGTTCTCTACTTCTGTGTATATTCTCTTTCCTAAAATTGATCTGCCTAAGAAAAATACCTCAAGTTAAAGAACTCAGCTCCACATTTGCCTTTGTACCTACTTTATAAATAAAGCTGTTTTGTCACTCATCTAGGTGGATTGCGTTGGGTTGTAAAACCTTATGGGCTGACAGCCCTGTAACACATTTAGGGATGCTGGTATCTTTGAGAAAGTGGATTACTTGAATGACTGGATATCAACTCCTTTGGCATCCATGTAATTTCTGATTCTTTGCTTTCAACAAAGTAGGAGGAGAACATGTTCATATTGTCAGATCTTGAAACATCACTCTTGATGATGGATTACCATACAGTTTTTGTCGTAGGAGTTCCAATAATTGAGTGCCGTTACTATGACAAAGTACACTCCATTCAACGTTTCTCAGGACAGCATTTATAACATTGAAATGTAGGGATTGAGTTGAGACTATGCTTTCTCGCTCTTGGAGTAAATGCAACGCTTCTCCAGTCCATGGACCCGTGTCTTTAGGGGAGAATGCCTCAGCACTAGAACATCAGTTATCAGTCATTGACACTCCCTTTACATTCTCTTCTGCATTTCAGAAGAGCACCTTACACCTGACTTTCCCAGACTCCCTTTTCCTGTGTGGCCCTGGGTTACGGTCTGCCAATGAGAGGCATGAGGTTTTGGAAGGTAGACAGGAAGTCACTGTTTCCTGTGGCTTCACAGAGATTGCTGACGTTCCCAGCAGCTTGGGAGCCCATGCTTGAAATCACCCACTGAGCTGACCTAGTCTGCTGTAGTCCCCTGATCCCGTCGCTCGCCGGTGGTTTCTAATTCCTCATTTTAAACACTCTCTACTTGAAATATTCTAGAGCCGCTTTGGTTTTTCTGTCCAGATGAAACCCACAGGAATGGGACCCTTCCCTGACCACATGAAGTAGGCTGTGGCCATGTGACTTGCTTTGGCCCAAATGATGTGTGTCACTTCCATGTAGAAGCATTTCTGAGCCAGAATGTGATCTTTCATGCTGTCTCTTCATTTGGTTGGGAAATTCCAAAGCAGTGTGTAGTGAGGGCAACATCCTAAGCTGGGTTCCATCAGTCTGGATTCTTGCCTGTCCACATAAACATCACATTTGAGCAAATGATGCATCTTAGTTAAGTCAGCAAGAGTTGGGGTTGTTACTTCAGCATATACACCACCCTGACTATGTAATTCCTGATGGCAATTCATTTCTGATAAACATTTCATTGTATTATGTTGAGTAATTGTTCTTTAAAATATATAGTTTGTTTTACTGTCTTTTTGCTTGTGTGTATACTGAATATATTTATAATGAAATCTCAACATAGAATGTTATTTATTTTAAAATATTTAGTTGACAAATAGATTGTACCTATCCAGGGTGTACAACGTGATGATCTGATGTATGCATATGTTGTATAATCATTGTCACCATCAGATTTACCCATCCGTCACCACCCGTGCTCAATGTTAGAACCATCGCTTGTCCATGCTTTTGTTTTGTTTTGTTTTTGAGTCAAGGTCTTGCTCTGTTTCTCAGGCTGGAGTGCAATGGTGTGATTACAGCTCACTGCAGCCTCCATCTCCAAGGCTCAGGCAGTCCTCCTGTCTCAGCCTCCCAAGTGGCTGGGACTACAAGTGTGCCTTACCACATCTGGCTAATTTTCTAATTTTTTGTAGAGACAGGGCTTCGTATGTTGCCCAGGCTAGTCTTGAACTCCTGGGCTCCAGTGATTTTCCCGTTTCAGCTTCCCAAGTTGTTGGGATTACAGGTGTGAGCCATGGCACCCGGCCATAACGTGTTCATCTTGTAACTGAAAGTTTGTACCTCTTGTCCCCTTAAAGACGTCTCCTCATTTCTCTCATTTCCCAGACCCTGGCAGCCACCATTATGCTCTCTGTATTTAGGAGTGAACATTTAGAGCCTGTGTGCACAGATAAAAAAATAAATTTGAATCTATATGCATATTTTTGCTGCTGAGAAGTATGACAGAGTAATCAATAAAAGACATTTGAACGTAAAAATAGAACACATTAGAGCAAAATTCTGTGGCATAAGTAAAATAAAAATGGAAGCTAAAAAAAGTAAACTGCTATAAAACTTAACTCTGGTAAGGAAGAGGTTGTCTATGTATTTCTTTAAAAGTGAATAATGGTGAGTATCAAATCACCATGGTATTTAGATTCCAGTGAATAGTTTTAAAAGGAGGATATAACAGTTTAATTTTAAAATGTCAATAGTTACAATATACTGAAAATTTCAACCTTTGCAGCTTAGGAGGGAAAATTTTAAATGTCAACTTTAAAATGTGCCTGGGGATACAAAGTTTTGTCAAAATTATTCTGGAGCATTTCTCTCTCATAGAATTTTCTATGGCAATGGCAGTGCGCTCTAACTTCGCCTAATGTGGGAACCCCATTCACATGTGGCTGCGTGTTCTTAAAATGTTGCTGCACAACCAAGGAACTGAGTTTACCTCATTTTATTTTAACTAATTGAAATTTAAATAGATTTCCATTACCAGGGGCTATCGTTTTGGACACTGGATTTCCCAGGTGTATGCAAATAAGGTAACTAGGTTATTGGACCACCAGGTATAAAAAAGCTCCAAGTAAAATTGCAACGTTATTTCTATTCACTGCTTTAAAAGGAAGGCAACCTACTATATTAGTATTTCAGGTTTTTCCTACCATTTTCAGTCACCACAGAGACAACCCTCTGCTTCTCACAAAAACACCTCTGGGGGGGAAAATAAAGCTCCACCCCATTGCCAAGGGAAGACGTGAAAAGAACCAGTGTTCTGGGGAGAGACGTGTAGGATTTGCACTCAGCTTGGACCCATGGAGCAGAGTCTTCGGGACCTGCCTCTGCTCGGTGCCGATCCAGGTGCCAGGTGGGCAGGTGTTGGCAGGGGTGGTGGCAGAGGCAGAAACAGCACCTTTTTCTCTAATGTTGCTGCACGGACAGCTGCTGGGTGAGATGAGCAGCAGTGGAATGTTTGTGTTAGAGAATGAAACAGAACAGAGCTTGACTGTTCTTCCCGAAGCTTTGCACCTGCCTCGGGACTGAATTAAAGCAACCTTGATACTCGTGCAGTGAAGGCAAAGGGAGTCTGGAGCACCCTGTGGCCTGTTCCATGCTTTGCCTTGGTGTCTAGTTCATGTACATTCATGACAAAATTTTCATGGAAAAACCGTAAGTCAGAAGATGTAAATCCCCTGTAACCCAGTCACCCAAGAATGTCAAATTTGATGTGTATATCCAGCTTTCTTAGACATTTCTATATTTGTACCTAGATTATCTACCGAGGGAGACACAGACAATGAAAGCCATAACATCTGAAAATCTGTATACTTAAATCTTAGGTTGGTTCTAAAGCGATTGTGGTTTTCTCCATGAAAAGTAGTGGCGAAAACCATAACTACTTTTGCACCAACTAATGTATATCAGTGAGTTTTTTCTTTATTTTTACTTTTTGTTTTTTATTTTATTTGGGTTATAAAAGGATATGTGGTGAATGAGCAGAGTCACATTGAGAACTTGAAAAGGCCTGGACATTGACGAGCATATCACACTTACCTTTCCCTGACAATTAGTTTGAAATACCAATAACAAAATATGATCTACAAAATCAGTTTTAGAAGGTCCAAAAGGATTTTTCTTCTGATGATGACTTTTGAATGTCATTTTATACATGAAACGCTTTGAAATAAATGTGTGGCTGCTTCCCTAACTATTTTAACATGTTCTTAAAGCCTGAGATAATCCAACTGCTCAAGCAGGGTCATCCCAGGGTAATTCTATGTCTGTAGACCCAACTTTCATCCCACCTGAGGCTTGTTCCGTGAAAGGTACTGCCTGAAACAGACCTACTTTTTTAGTGGGGTGGTCTCGAATTCAAGTCTCTTCTGTTGTAGGCTGAGTACATTTCCATGCATTCAACACCGGTGCTATGGAGCTAGCTGTATGTGGATACCATCGGGCTGTTGAGTACTAATAAAAAGGAGACTAAATTCTGTGCAATCAGCTTCCTTTTCCAATGTGGAAACGAAGGCATTGCAATCAGTTTAGCAATGTGCTACAATCCTGTTATTGTCATTGTTTTCACTGACAGCCTAAGCACTGGCAGGATATTTGGTGTCTGGGAAGGACAGAGAGACACTAAAATAGCTGGGAGAATATGTTCTTTGGAGGGCTGGAGGTTTTAGGCCACAGTAGGGCTAGAGGAGAGAATTATGCAAGCGACTGGAACTCCATCAAAAAACAGGGAGAAAGCACCAAGGGAGACCAGGCCGTCAGCATTTCAGAAACATTTTGTTGCCTGATGAAGGAGAATCTGGTCTAGCTGGAGTCCACCTCTTTGAGAAGTTGTAGGAAGCTGGACTCAAGTCTGACCCACCTGGTGCGCCTAAGCCTTTGGCCTCCCTCCTGCAACAGCTTATGTGATTCCCCCTGAAAGCAGGTCTCCAGGATTTTCTTCCCAATAAAGGACAGTCACTAGCTGGAAAACATCCAGTTCAACAAATGGTCCCATGTTATAGGTGTCTGTGTAAGAGGTAACAGTAGAGAGAAGGTGGTTATAGGTGGACAAGATTCAAAAGAGAGGGTTGTCTAAAGAAGGAAGAAAATCACATGGCTGTTCACGAACGTCAAGTTCTGTACCATGAGGCCTCTTGGAACCACAGTAAGCAACTGTGGTGCCCTTGGGAATCAAGGGTCACCTTTTTCTTTCTCTCTCAGTGTCTCTGCTCCATGATTCTCTCTCTTGACCACCGTTCTCTTCCACTTGCAGATGGCTGGCCATCCTAGGTCACACTTGCATGAATTTTCCATGTGGAAACCCAGCACCACCTGGCTCCGTTACTTAGTACCTTTGGTTCAAATTATTGGGAGAAACAAAATCTGATTAAACATTTTGAGCTGTCATTAGAGTCCACAGGCCACAAGCCAGATGAGAAAGGGCAGTCCTAAGATGAGGTCTCTGACCCTGGCTTGGTGTGACCAAAGAGTGGTGTGATGATGCAGGGTGAGCCATGAGCACCACTGTTTTAAGGAATAGAAACTGTGGAAGGGACATATTCGCACAGAGAGGGGTATGGAGCAGACAGAAATTCTGACACATACCTAGTTGAGGAGAAACTGGGACTATATCTAGCATTTTGAGGAAAGACCAATGAGATAGTGTTGATTAAAGGGTAATCAAAGATTTGTGGGGAGACCCGGAAAGAAAGCTTGGAGAGTTTCCTTTGAGATGGGCACTGGCTTTTGGACATATGGAAAACATGGGGAAGTGACTTTTCTCCCATCAAGTCCACTGGCGTTAACTTACTTAGTGGTTGAGGATCCTCATGGGTAAAGAATTTGAGTTGTATCTGTGATCATGATGACACATAAATAGCATGTCCAGTGAACTGGAAAATGGAAGAGGACTGTGGAATAGATGGGCTTTCTAGAGTGATGCATTTAGGGATAAAAGGAAGATGAGTGCTTGTGGTGCTGGAGCTGGGGGAACCCAATGTGTACATCTCTTCCCAATGACACATTCAATGGTGCTATGTTGGGAATTTGAAAACAGTCATGGTGGGAACATTTACACCATGGAAATTGGCAGGTGTTGCAAATCAGGCTTGTAGCCACACTCCGTCTCCCTGCCAGCTGCAAAACATTTTCCATCCCACTACCCAGTCAGCCTCATTGCGTGAAGGCACAGACGAACAGTGTTTCTAAGTGACAATGTGGTAGTTTCTTCTTGAATCTTTCCTAAAAGAGTGCCTATCATGGGGAAAATGTTCCATATGGAAACCACGGAACTGTCAGTGCACAGACAGGCACACAGCAGAAAGGAAGGGAGCAGGGGGATGATGAGCCTAGCAGCTGCAGCACACGTGCAAAGCCTGGTGGCCCCAGGGTGGGCTCATGCAGCCAAGGACCACGGGTCACTAGGACAGAGTGGAGAGCTGGGCATCGGGGCAGCAGTGGTGAGAGTGACCAGCAGGGAGCATGATGGATGAGCCACAAACAGTGACTCAGGTGGATTTGGGAGCAAATGTGAGACACTCTCGGGGTCTCAAAAGAGGAAGAGCCTGGCTTTGAAAGGTTGAGGAACTGAAGCTGCCCAGGTGGATGCTGTCAGACCAGCCAGGCTAGGGCTCAGATGGTAGCTTGACCTTTCTTGTCACCAGAGACTCGGATTTGGGGCATGCATGTTGTAGTTGTTGGATCTGGACTGTAGATGACCTTAAATGCCAGGATCAAAAGGTGACACTTTATACTTGGAGAACAGTGAGTCACTAGCTATGATCGATTGACAGATAGATAGATGATAGGTAATATAGACAGATAATAGATAATGGATGTAATCCAATAGGTAGATGCTAGATAGATCAGTAATAGGTAGGTATGTAGCTAGATAGATGCTAGGTAGATAGGTAAATGACAGATAATAGATGATAATGTAGGTAGATAATAGATAATGGATGTAAACAGATAAATACTAGGTGGATAGATATCAGGTAAGTAGGTAGGTAGATAGATGCTATGTAGCTAGATAGATGACAGATAAATCATAGAGAATAAATAATATAGATAGAAAATAGATAATGAATGTGAACAGCTAGATGATGGATAGATTGGTAGATAATAGGTAGGTAGATGCTACATAGATAGATAGATGACAGAGAGCTAATAGATGATAATGTAGAGATATAATAGATAATATAAACAGATAGATGCTAGGTAGGTAGATATTAGGTAGGTAGATGGATAGATGCTAGGTAGATAAGTAGATGATAGATATATAGCTAGATAATAGATAATGGATATAAACAGATGTTAGGTACACAGATAATAGGTAGGTAGCTAGATATATAGATAATAGATTGATGATAGATAATAGACACAAATGCATAGGTAGACAATATGTTAGATTTTAATATGGAAGAAAACAGTTATAAAGTTACTTTCTTGTTGCAAACTCAGTCCTTCAATTGCGGTTCTACATGCAGTGTATTTAAATGGTTTGACTTGGAGTTGTCCAGATAGCACATGGATATACCTCCTTCATTTCTTGGTGATATTTCTTCTTGAACACAACTTATTTATTTACTCTCAGGCCCAACACATATACTCTTTCCTGATGTTGTAGAAAGGAATTTAGAGCAAGAGAAACCCTTCCCTCGCCTATGTACAAGGACTTTCTGGTCAGAAGAGGACTTAGCTTCATTTCTGCCCATATATGCTACTTGTCATATTCCCAGTGATATATCCCTCACTCCAACTGAAATAACAGAGGATGTTGAGTTATCTTTATTTTTTTAATATCAGGGGATGATAATCAATGTATTAAAATCTGTGGTTACTCAGGCATTAGCACTTTCGAGCCTTGGTGAATTCTAAGGGCAGAAGCAGAGGTTCCCAACTCTATGACCTTCAGGGAGACAGGCAGGTAATACCATGAAGTGAATTAGGCAGAGCGAGTAGAAGAGAGAGGTTTGTATTTGGAGGTGCCCCAGGGAATCGTGAGAACTGGCACAGATGGAAGAAATCATGCACTGTTTATAGGTGGCAGCCCCAGCTGATTGGCGCTATACTGAAGTAGATAGGTCAAGAATTATTGAGTTATGTTCCAAGACAAGCCAAAATTCTGGATTTTTTTAAAGCAAATGTCTTAATTAAATGATTGGCTCAAATGATCAAAATGGAGTAAAATTACATTAGGGAAAATATTTGTAGGACACATTCAGCCTCTGAGCTGCCCTTTAATGACTCCCAAGAGACAGACACGCCTTCCTGAGTCCAGCCTGGCTGCTGCAGACCCAAGGCAGGCAGGCAGTGATTTTCCAGTTTCACTTCAGAACACTGTTGTTCCACTTTTGCTCACTGCATAACAAAGCACCCAAACTGAATGCTCTAAAAAGCCACCATTTTCTTATGCTACTGGATTCTGTGGGTCAGGAACTGGGAAGGACTAGAGTGGGTAGGTGCCTCTACTCCACAGTGGCTGCGGCCTCAGCCAGGAAGTCTTGGAGAAGCTGGCAGACCCCTGAAGCTTGGGATCTTCTGAAGGCCCACTCCAGACATGTGTGATGGTTGAGGTTGGCTCTTGCCTGGGACCCCTGCTGGGGCTTCAGACTGACTCATGGCACTACTTCGTGGTGTGGTGGGCCTTCCTCACAATATGGCAGCCTTAGACTTCTTAAGTGGTGGCTCTGAGCTCCAAACATCACAGGAGGATGGTGGAGGCTGATCTTTCTCTCAAATGGAACTCACAGCCTCATAGCCTGGCTTCTACCTCAAGCACAAACTTTCCTCCTGCTCCTGCTTGTTAGGAGGAAGGGTGCAAGGGATAGGAGACAGATACTGTTGTGGTCATCTCTGGAAATACAATGTGCCATATCTGCTGAACACCAAGTGAACTGAAGTGGTGAGAGGAAAGCTGAGTGGAGATTTAAACCGGTCAATTAGAAGGTACAAGCTTTCCCTTCTTGTTTATCAAAGTGTCTGTCTTCACCTCCCCTGGTGTTCTTTGTAGTTTACAACCAGTTTAGCACTTAGCTTTCACCCAGTGTCATTACTGCAGACTGGTAATGGCTGTGAAATGGTTGCTTAAGTGTTGTACAGAGTGGAACAGCTGGCTCTGACAAATCACGGCATGAGAGCACGTGGACTGCTAAGTGCCAAGACGCAATGTCAACAGAGGAGCAGCCCGGGAGTGGGCTGCCAAGCAAGAGGCTGGGAAATACGGAATACTCTTCAGAGGGCCAGTCAGAGAGGGGGAACACAGTTATTAATCCCTTGTTAGACAAATCCCATTTTACAGTTGTGAAGGCAGAGGAATTCATTCTCCCCTTTAGCTCCTGAAGTTACAAAATCCACAAGTTGCTCTTTCAGGGTTTTTTAGTGCAAAAATATAGAAAAAAATACCAGTATGGAATAATTATTAGCTTTGTCAAAAATAAGACGTGCCGTCTCTCTTTTCATCCAGTGCTTGCTGTAGAATCTGGAAAATTATCTCTGTTCTACTCAATTAATCTTTCTCATGACAACCAGGTCAATTTGTCTCTTATATAATCAGAGCTGGGTAAACATCCACACATTCTTATTCCAGCTTTTAGTTTGTATGTTTATATCCTAACAGGAAAGAGAGCCAGAGAAGGTTTTCTCTAAAACACAATTTGTCCAGGTTGGGTTACAGGAACAAGCAACCCGAAGACCTTCATGTTTTGAGGCCGACAATGTTTACTTCCCTCACACATTACAGATTTGCCAAGGTCTTGTTTAGATTGTCCTTGGCAAGGGCACAGGCTAATGGAGCAGGCACCTCCTAGAACATTTACAGTCACGGGGTGAAGGAAAAGATGACATAACACAGCTTTATCCCTCCTAGCTTCCACCAAAGGTGACAAACAGGCCTTCAGCTCACAGTTCATTGGCCAAAGCAAGACACGTTACCACACCCAGAGTCAAAGGGAGTAGGGAAGTGTATTAGTCCATTCTCATGCTGCTGATAAAGTCATACCTGAGACTGAGTAATTTGTAACGAAAAAGAAGTTTAATGGACCCACAGTTCCACATGACTGGGGAGGCCTCACAATCATGGCAGAAGGCAAAGGAGGAATAAAGGCACATCTTACGTGGTATCAGGCAAGAAAGAATGAGAACCAAGCCAGAGGAGTTTCCCCTTACAAAACCATCAGATCTCGTGAGACTTATTCACTACCACGAGAACATGACGGGGGAACCCCCCCCATGATTCACTTATCTCCCACCAGGACCTTCTAAATAAAACACATGGGAATTATGGGAACTATAATTCAAGATGAGATTTGGGTGGGGACACAGCCAAACCATCTGAGGAAGTGAATTTCACTGTGTCTGGAGGAAATGGTGATACAGTCCTCACCAATCACCTCATCCGGCGAGTGATGTAAAATTTCAGAGGTGCTCCTTTCTTTCACATGTCTGGCAGTCTACTCAGGTGAGTTAAGAAAATATCCAGTTTTTGGAAGCTTTTAAAATCATCTGTTTTCTTGTTTGTAAAATGAGAAAGGAGGTCGTTTGTTGAAATACTTAAATGTGCTTTCCTTTCTGCATTTCTGAGTCAACCACTTTCTTCTTGGCCAGTCCAACACATCCATTCACCTGGGTGGGGGTGGTAGAGTTAACTGCCCCACCCACCTTGATGTTAGGTGAGGTCACATGTGACGTGTGAGCCGGAGAGGCATGTGTCACATTCAGGTGGGAGCTTTGCGAGCTTCAGCAGACTCCTCTGTGATGTTGGAGAGCTGGTTCTACAGCAGGAAGTTGAAGAGAAAAAGAACAGGCCATGGACCCAGGTCCTAAGATCCAATATGGGATTTTCATCCTCAGTGGGAAAGTTGACTTGAAAGCCAGATTTTATGGCGTGACTGAGAGGAGGATCTCTTGAAAAATCTTCCTATCCCTTCCCTTTTTAATATACCATAAGGGAGACCTAGCAGATTACATTAATAGATTTTATTATACTCCAAGAGCAGGGAGGAGGAGAACAGGATGGGCGAAGATCAAACTCCAGCTCTGCCGACATAAATTCAGGCCTGAGGGACTGTGGAAAGAGAGAAGGGAGGAGAGTGCTGCGGACTGCCTTCAGCACTGAGTGAAGCAGGTGTCTTCCCTGCCCCTAATGGGCCAGAGACCCTAAACTGGGAGAGGGAGATAGGCAGGAACCCCAAGGTCAGGCCTCCACTCTAAGTAATCTGAGTTCTGGAAGGAAATTGTCCCACAGGGGTGATTAAGCAACAACTAAATACTCAGGGTTTATTGAAGCCAGATCTAAATTCTTATCAGCAGAGGCTGACTCTACTCTGTAGCCTAGTGGTATCCATGTACTCAGATCCATATGCCCTATAAAGAGACGGGAAATAGGGCACAAATTGTCACATTTGCCAGCAGAGACCCTCCAGTGACCCAAAGTAACAGCATAGCGTAGTGCGTAAGAGCAGAGCTCCTGGAGTCGGCCGCCTGCTAGCTGTGTGACCTGGAGCAAGCTACTCAACCTCTCTGTACTGCAGAGAACTTAATCTGTACCATGGGGTAAAATTTCTTTTCATAACAGCTCTTGCAAAGTGATACCAGTTTTCAGACAAGACTGTTTCAGTAGGGTATTGATTTTTCACTCCAAAAGCGCACTATGAGAAGTGCTAGTTCAGCATTACAGGTTTAAGCAATTTACTCATTTCACACTTTCTAGTTGGAGAACATCCTGTCGAACAAATTTTAATTGTGCATCGTGTTTGGGTGGAAATGGCGTCCATGAGAGGCTGCCCACTGACGTTTCCAGAGAACCCACTGAAATGACCGGGGTCGTGGGTTCAACTGTGCTCCCGAAAATGCCCTCAGCCCTTGCACCTGTGGATGTGACCGTCTCTGCAGATTTAATTAGCTTCAGATGAGGTCACACTTAGGGTGAACCCGAAACCCAAGGTCCAGTATTCCTTTGAGAAAGCCACATGGCCAGGCACCGTGGCTCACTCCTGAAATCCGAGCACCTTGGGAGACCGAGGCAGGAGGATCACTTAAGCCCAGGAGTTGGAGGCTGCAGTGACCTCTGACTGAACCACTTCATTCCAGGCTCGGCAACAGAGTGACACCCCGTCTCTAGAAAATATTTAAAAAGGAAGGCCCCAGGAAGGGAGCTGTGTAACCATGGAGGCAGAGCCAGGAGTGATGCTGCACCGGATGAGGAATGCCAAGGTGTGCTGGTTACCACCAGAAGCGGAGGCAGCAGCTGGAGGATTCTTCCCTAGAGCCCTGGAGGAAGCATGGCCTTGCAAGATAGTGATTTCTGATTTCTAGCTTTCTGAACTGTGAGAAAATCAATTTCTTTTGTTTTATGCCACCCAGTTTGTGGGAATTTGTTATGCTAAGTCTGGAAAACTAACATAACCTGTATATATCCTAATTAACTTATTAATAAACTGTATGGAAATAGACGGTTCTAAGCTGCTTGCAAAGATGTCTTTCAGAAGTCTTCAAACTTCTCCTTGCAATGCTAGCTACCCTTGTCTACAGCTTTTTTCTTTTCTTTTCTTTTCCTTTTTTTTTTTTTTTTGTTTTTGAGATGAAGTATTGCTCTGTTACCCAGGCTGGAGTGCAGTGGCGTGATCTCAGCTCACTGCCACCTCCACCTCCCGGGTTCAAGCAATTCTTCTGCCTCAGCCCCCTGAGTAGCTGAGATTACAGGTGTGCGCCACCATGCCTGGCTAATTTTTGTATTTTTAGTAGAGACGGGGTTTCACCATGTTGGTCATACTGGTCTCGAACTCCTGACCTCATGATCCACCCACCTCAGAGCTTTCTTCTTAATTTAAATCCTAGCCTTGCAATGGATCCTCTCCTTGCTTGCTGTGAATTACTGGGGCTTGATGACGTTAATATACATTGCTCTAAAGGAGAATGCAGGAATAGCTTATGTTTCTAATGTCTAGGGAGCTGCCTGTTGGAAATGGAAAACATCATCTTTCCTACTAACATGAATAATATACACACACATATATTTTCAACAACATTTCATTTAGCAGCAGGGTTTCAGGAATGAATCAAAGTTGTTATTTACCTCATATGAGAAAAAACAAGTGGATGTTTGAAGCTTTTTTGGCACGTGACAAGGGTTATATAAACATTTGTTAAATAAAATAAGCACATTGTTGGTTATGATTGCAGGGCAGAGTACTGGGGCATGGGGACAGGGAGTAGTCAGGCCAGTGGAAATCTTAACCAGACTTTGAGGATCCCATAACACAAATGAAACCCCAAGGGACCCCAGCCACTGGCTTCTGCAGAAGATGCACCTGTGATGATGGAACCCCACACTAGCTCAGGCAACCTGAGAACAGACAGTGCATGTATCCAAGAGGCACCTGGACACGTCCCTCCTTCTGCTATGATGCTCATGTAGACCATGTTCCTCCTCATATTCTGGTCCTCTTGCTGGAGAGAAGAGAGGCAGCTCCGAGAGATGGTTTTACCTGAAGAGTTACACCAAGTGTTCTTGCCAGAGTGGAACTACCCTATTCAGTGAACATTTAGTTTTGTTCCCACTTCACTATAAAGTGGGAACTTGTATAAAAAGGCTCAGAAGTTGTAAAGACAGCAAGAAACCACACTTACTCTCTACACCTAAACGGGTGCTTTCAGCTGATGGTGTCAGAAAATGGTTAAACTCGTAGAAGCAGAGAGTAGTGTGTTGGTTGCCAAAGGCAGGGAGTGGGAGAATGAGGAGCTGCTGTTCAATGGGCATGAAGTGTCTGTTATGCAAAACACATAAGCTCTAGATATCCATGGCACAGCACTGTGCCTATAGTCAACAATACTCTACTGTACTGCACACCTAAAAATGTGTTGAAGGCATAGATCTCATGTTAACAGTTCTTACCACAATGAAATACAAATATTAAAAATGTAATAAAAGAAAATACAAATAAAAGAAAAAATTCTAACTTGAAATGACTAAAACATTTAAAAAGTGGACTAGCAGAGAACTGGATGTGTCCTGTAACTAAAAGACAGGCATAGACTTGCTTCAGGAATGGTTGAATCCAGGGCCTCAGTGTGAGTAGGACTTGATTTTTCTCCCTTGCCATGAGCTGACTTCATGCTCAGCCTCTTCATGGTGCAGTAGATCAAATCTCACACTC
Organism: Trachypithecus francoisi; assembly: GCF_009764315.1. Lineage (NCBI taxonomy): Eukaryota > Metazoa > Chordata > Mammalia > Primates > Cercopithecidae > Trachypithecus > Trachypithecus francoisi. The sequence continues at coordinate 3,656,155 of NW_022681456.1, forward strand.
TCCCAAGTCAAGTCAGGGGTGAGGAAGCTGGGAGGGAGGGGGTAATTCTTTTCTTCTCACGCCTGGAAAATTCCCAACATTCGTCAATATGTGTGAACCCAATCACAGTGACCAGAAAGAAGAAGAGCGCTCATTGTTGGAGGCCGACCTCATTGGATGCCTGCAGCCAAGGCTGTCGCCCAGGGTGGATACTGTGAACGCAAACCACACGTCACTTAGGGATGCAGCTGTTGTAAAGGAAGCTATGCTGGGTCGCTGGGGCGTGTTCTGACTCAGAGTCATCCTGATGTCCATGACAACACATCTGCCAGTTACCATAGTCTCAGAGAATTACCAGTGTGGGTCATCACCAGCATAATTGACTGATAAGTGTTACTTTTAATCTTTAGGAGGAATGTTGTCCCAAAGTCTGGTAGCATGTTTTGATAGTCTTCTGTAAGTTTTTTTTCTTTCTCCTGTTTTTCTCTTCATTTCTTTTCTTTCTGCAAACTGAAAGGTTACCTTTAAAAATGTGCTAACTGAAGTGGTTCTTACTGAAATATGAGGTATTAGTATATTCCTGAAAATAAAGAAGCAATAGCAAGAAAATAGCCCTACCAGATATTAAAATACGTCGTAAGCTATTGTGTTTAAAGCATTTAGGGACTGGTGCATGAGAAGGCAGACAGATTAATAAAGGCAAGTGGATAGTCCAAAAAATAAGCCTAAAAACACAAATAAACTTAGTATATTTTATCAATGGCATTTATGCCAACAGGTACTGGATGAATCATTTAATAAGTAGTGTGATTTTAGAAACCATACAGGAAAATACAAAGCTGGATCTTTATTTCACGCTAAAACAAATTCCAAATGGACCAAGAGATTTTCCTTACAAATCAATTTCCTAATAAACAATAAAAAAAAAAGACAAAGCAACAGGGAAATGCACAAGGGATTTGAGCAGATGTTAAATTTAAAAACAAAAATTCAAAGATATGTATGTGAAAAAATGTTCAATACCACTCAGACTTCATGAAATACTGTGTTCATCAGAATCGCAAAGATCAAAAAGAAAGAAAACAAGGACTTTAAGACACTGTCAGTGGATATAAACGTGGGTAGAATCTTTCTGAATGTCAGTTTCGCAAGTTCTATACAAATTGCATCTCTTTTCACTTGGCAATTCCTTTTTTAGGAATTTGTCCTACACATACATGTGTGTGCTGAGTTGTGTGGACATGGCAGTTTCCTGAAGCCCTTGTTATGGTATCAAAAATTAGGAACCACCTCTGTGTCCATCAGGGGGTCGCCAGTCGAGCAGATTTTGCTCAAATACTAGCACACAATGGATTAGTATGTGTAGAAAAAAGAATGCAGCGGATCTATACATGCTTTACATCGACACATTCCCAAGATATGTTTTTATGTGTATATTTATACGGGTGGTCTTAGCTTACGGTGGTTCACTTTACAATTATTTTACAGTGGTGCAAAAGTGATAAGCACCCAGTGAAAACCATACTTGGGCCACCCATGGCACCAATTCTGTTTTTCACTTTCAATACAGTTTTCAATAAATGACATGAGACATTCAACACTATAGATGATTTTGCCAAACTTTAGGCTAATGGAGGCACCCTGGGCATGCGTACAGTAGGCTAGGCTAAGTTCTGATGTTCACTAGGTAGAGTGTAGAATGCACTTTCAATTATGATATTTTCAACTTACAATGAGTTTTATTGGAATGTAACCCCATCATAAGTTGAGGAATATCTATCTATCTATCTATCTATCTATCTATCTATCTATCTATCCATCCTTCCATCCATCCACCCACCCACTCATTCACCCACCAACTTATCCATTCATCCATCCATCCATCCACCCACCCACCCACTCATCCATCCACCCACCCACCCACCCACCCACCCATCCACCCACCCATCCATCCATCTACTCACCCAATCATCCATCCATCCACCCACCCACTCATCCTCCATCCACCCACCCACCCACTCATCCATCCATCCACCCACCCACCCACTCATCCATCCACCCACCCATCCACCCACTCATCCATCCATCCACCCACCCACTCATCCACCCATCCACCCACCCACCCACTCATCCATCTATCCATCCATCCATCCATCCATCCATCCATCCATCCATCCATTCGTCTATCCATTCATCTATCTACTGTCATGCATTGCTTAATGACAGGGGTACACTCTGAGAAATGTGTCATTAGGCAATATGGTCATTTTGCAAACATTATGGAGTACACAAACCTAGGTAGTATAGCCTACTCCACACCTAGACTGTATGGTATAGCCTATTGCTCTAGGCTGCGAACCTATACAGCATGTAACTGTTCTAAAACTATAGGTAACTGTAACACAATGGTAAATATCTGTGTGTCTAAACATAGAAAATGTACAGTAAAAATACAATAGTATAATCTTATGGGACCATCGTTGTACATGCAGTTAATTGATGACTAAAACGTCGTGCAGTGCATGACTATGTGCATGTACGTATATGTGTGTGTATATATATTATAGATATACCTACATATGCATATATATAGTATAACTGTGTGTAAAGTGTGTTGTCACTGGTGTACATATATTTTAAATCCACATATCTAAGTATGTTAATCTCTTAGAAAATGTCCCACTAAACTCAGGAGGAGTTTGACAATAGATGTCTGTAGCAAGAGGAACTTCTCCTGTATCCCCATTCATGCCATTTGAATATTTATAACATTTCTCTACTATTTTTCAATGAAAAATTGTTAATAAAAAATTAACAACCTCCCAAAAGACATCCCTGAGAATTTACGTTTATTCGTTTATTAACCATAGTTCTGATTTTGATTTAGAATGCCTTCTTTAATTAAAGAAGTATATTTAAGCAATCTCTCTGAAACACTAGTAACCATGAAGGCTGAGAAAATAGCAATACAGTTCAATTATGTAATGTAATGAAATTAGAGGGTTGTGGTTCTTAACAGACAGTAAAATTAGGTCTTATCCCAAACCCTGAAAACTAGACACATCTCAGCCCCCTGTGAATCGTGGAACCCTGGGAACATGGAAATTAGTTGAGTGTTCTGAAACAGTAGGTGCTGGGGAGGTCCCCTGAACTGCTTGTCTGCAAATATTTGTCCTGCTGGCTCTGCTGAGATGATTGACTTGGCTACATTTGGAAATTACAGGGCTGATTAGAACTTTGAGCTCACATCTGATATCTCCCATTGGAGGGCAAGGATTATGTTTTGTTTCGCTTTGTTTTGTTTCGCTTTGTTTTTGTTTGTTTTAAGAAGAGTCAGGACTTTGGTTAGTTATTGCATAGATGGGATGGAAAAAGGGTAAAATTTTGTTCAGATAGTCAAGCATCCAGGTTTCTGTGTAACAAAGAAGATAATGGTAATAATCGTCATCAGAGCTAAAATCGATTTTCTACCAGGCACCGTGTTAAGGACTTGACATGGCTTAGAGTTCCTTATGTGCTGCAGGAGTAGGACTCTGGTTTTGCATGTCTGCTGGTTTATATGACGACCCCATGATGGGAGACTCAGTGACATGCGAAGATTGAGGTCTCCACATTCCAACCATGGACACGTGGGCAGTTCAGAAAGTGTTGTCATTTATTGGTTTAGTATCAATGACGCAAACCGTTTGCTCTGTGTTTCTGGAAATGGTGATGAACGAATGCAGGTTCATCCTGCATACCCTCTCTTGCCGACCCCTCCCAATTTAGCCATCCATTTCTGGGAGGGAATGTTGAGGGTGCAGCCCATATCAAAGTTTTGTTTTTCCAGATGAGAAAACCTGTTCTGCGTGGAGTCATAACGATTCCTTTGAATGCATAAACAATGTTCCCACATAACAATTTGTAAAATATTTAAATAACATCCTTGACTGTTGTTGGGTGGTGGTCTGTGTTCAGCAGGAACAAGGAGAGTTCTTTCTCCTCTCCCATATTAGGCAGAGGGCAAATCAGACCTAAAAGGCATCTGCATGTGTCTATGTGTTTCCCTTCTGCCTGCCTGCGTGTGTTCCTTGCTGGCTTTACGGTTTTTCAGAAACGCAAGTAATAAAATAAGGTAAGTGGTTCTAAGTAGCCGCTCCTTACACTGAGCCCTCTGACCTCTTGCTTTGCTTCATTTCTTCATGGAACTTATCAGTGTAATAAATGTGTGCATGCTTGCGTTCCGTCTCCCCTACTAGAATGTTAGTTCCATGGCAAGAGAAAACGTATGGTTCTTTTCACCTGCATATCCAGTGTGTGAAGAGCATCTGAAAAGAGGGAGCACTCAAAAAGAATTTGTTGAATGAGGCAGAGAGTGGTGATGGCTCATGCCTGGAATCCCAGCACTTTGGGAGGCCAAGGCAGGAGGGCTGCCTGAAGCCAGGAGTTTGAGACCAGCCTGGGCAGCATAGTGAGACCCCATCTCTAAAAAAAAAAAAAAAATAAGAGTATTTGTTGAATGAGGCTGGTGTGGTGGGACACACCTGTAATCCCATTACTTTAGGAGGCCAAGGTGGCAGGTGGATCACTTGAGGCCAGGAGTTCGAGACCAACCTGGTCAGCATAGTGAAACCCCGTCTCTACTAAAAATACACAAAATTAGCTGGGGGTAGTGGCACACACCTGTAATCCCAGCTACTCAGGAGACTGAGGCATGAGAATTGCTTGAACCAGGGAGGTGGAGGTTGCAGTGAGCGGAGATCACACCACTGCACTCCAGCCTGGGCAACAGAGCAGGACTCTGTCTCAATGTTTTAAAAAAGTATTTGTTGAATGAATCAGTGAATGAAGAAACACACCCAGAGGCAGATTGGTTTACTCCCCTCAAATTACTCACTTCAGTCCTTTATAGCCATGGCTTATTATGTACTTATTTTTAATAGTAGGGGTGGGGCCACTGACTTCAAAGCCTCTAACAGCTGGTGTCCCTGTCCATCACGCTGGCACAGCTCCTGGCTGCTGTGCAGCCCCTTCTACCCTGTTTCTACTCATCCCACATCCCTCCTGAACTAGCTAGCACCTGTAGGAACGCCTGGCCTCGGGGACCCTCCTCATACACTGACTGTCAGGAGGGAAACCAGCTGCTTGGAAAGACTAAAGATGATGTGCAGAAAGCATGTAGCTCTAAGATGGCTTTTAAAAGCCATTGAACATCTGTCTGCGCTGGTAATTAAAAAAAAAAGCCCACAGACTAGGCTTAATGGAGTGAAATAGGTGGATTCAGATGTACTCCAGGAGAAACAGGAGGTCCCCAAAGCCAGCAACTGGCCTGGCCAGAGACTTGACACCATGCATGGCTCCCCCTCTGGGCTGTGTCACTTGCTCTGTGCCTTTGGTCATTCTCCCCACTGGGCTCCCCTGAGTTGGCAGGTGCCTAGCCCGTTTCTGGCTTTGAGCTGCTTTGTCTCTTGAGCTGGTAGAGAAAAGAGACCAGGATGATCTGTGATCAAAGCAGCATGTTTAATATACAGTAGTGTCCTTTAATCCAAGGTTTTGCTTTCTGGAGTCCGAAAACATTAAATGGAAAGTTCTAGGCTGGGCGCGGCAGCTCACGCCTGTATTCCCAACACTTTGGGAGGCTGAGGCAGGCAGATCACTTGAGCCCAGGAATTTGAGATCAGTCTGGGCAACAGGGTGAAATCCCATCTCTGCTAAAAGAAGAAAGAAAAATAGAAAAAAATTAGCCAGTGGCGGGCTCCTGTAGTTCCAGCTACTTGGGAGGCTGAGGCAGGAGAATGGTGTGAACCCGGGAGGCGGAGCTTGCAGTGAGCTGAGATCGCGTCACTGCACTCCAGCCTGGGAGACAGAGGGAGACTCTGTCTCAAAAAAAAAAAAAAAGAAAAAGATTAGCCAAATGTGGTGGCTCACACCTGTAGTCCCAGCTCCTGGGGAAGCTGAGCTGGGAGGATCACTGGAGCCTGGGATGCAGAGGTTGCAGTGAGCTGAGATCGTGCCACTGCACTCCAGCCTGGGTGAGAGAGTAAGAGTCTGTCTCAAAAAAAAAAAAAAAAAAATCCAGAAATAAACATTTCGCAAGTTTTAAATTGCATGCCGTTCTGAGTAGTGTGAAGAAGTCTTGTGCCGCCAGCCCCATCCTTCCTGGGACGTGAATCGTTGCTTTGTCCTGTACTCGCAACCCTCCTGCATGAGATACCTGCCCCCTTGTCACCGACATGGTCTCCTGACATCCAGCCATCGACATCAAGATTCTTAGCTCCAGGATCACCTGCAGCAGAGGCTGCTCCTTCTGACCTATCACGAGGGGTTACTAGCAGTCAACGCTCCTTCTGACCTATCATCAGGGGTTACTAGCAGCAGAACGCTGCATCACAGGGCCTATACCAGCCACCTCCCTTCATCTCATTATGCAGAAATTTTATTACCTCTCATCATCATCCTAAGAAAAAGGGTGAGTACAGTGCATGAAGATATTTTGAGAGAGACCACATTGCCATAACTTGCATTGCAGTATATTTTCATAATTGTTCTATTTTATTATTAGTTATTATTATTAATCTTCTCCTGTGTATAATTTATAAATTAACTTTATCATAGGTATGTGTAGGAAAAAAAAATAGTATGTATAGGGTTTAGTACCATCCATGGTTTCCTATATCCACTGGGGGTCTTGGGTTGTATCCTCCAAGGAAAAAGTGGGGTTACTGTCATCACAGCTGCTGCGCACAGCTGTGCGGGTTGTACACTGCTCCACTGTATGAGGCCCCATTCATATCATACTCTATATGAATACAGCCTCCTGGGGTTGGCCAGTCCCAAGTTGCATGGCCATATGGCAGCCCTAGGCATGATCCTATTTGTATAAAATTATAGATTGGGTGTGGACATGTACACAGAAGAATGATGACTACATTATGGCTAGCTTAGGTGGCAAGTGATGGAAGTTCAGGTTTTTTTCTTTCTTTCTTTCTTCCTTGTATCTTCGTGTGTGTCCATTGATTCAGGCATTCATTCATTCTGAAGATATTTAACTTCCTCATTTACAGCTCGCGTAAATCTCAGAAGTGACAGATGACATTGCTCTGCTTTAAATCTTTAGATGTCTTTTTGTCCTGGACAGAGTCTTCAAATGTTGGAATTTCACATAAAAGTCAAGATTTGTCTTTGGCAGCCCCTGGCCTGCATGCCCCGTAGATGCGACCAGGACTCTGCAGTTTGGGTTGTCAACGTTAGTGTATTTTGTGCTTTCTAATTAATGACAGGCTGAGCTTTGCTTCCAGGGATTTTAATTTTCTATGAATCCACCAGTTATTGAAAACTCTTCTCATCATTTTCCCTCAGTGCAGTGGAGGTCATACCCTCATGCTTCCCCTTTCTTGGCTTCCCTCGTGGGGGTGTGGAGACCCCCCCATTTCTTCTGTGAACCAATTCCTCTTCTCTTTGATCGCCTCAAACTATTCTCTACATCCTTATGTCCATTTAGAGCCCTTGTAATGCCTCACGGTTAGCAAGACAGCAAAAATGGGTTGCATTGAAGTCACAGGTCTTACTTGTAAATTTAACTTTACCCACTGGAAGGGCAGTGGGAAAACAGATTCCCTTGTACAAGTGAGGGTATAGGAACACTTAGAGCTGAACTTCCTTGTAACATGACTTCTGCTGCTGTGTGTCATGCCCCCCGTTCTTGGGAATTCAAGGGTCTAGGGGATTCGAGTGGCCTCCTTTAATGTGAGGTGAGACATCCTAAGGGGAATGCAAAATGATTCATTGGAGGATAAACTAAAATCAGGACTTGGCAACTTATTATTTTTAATCCATTTGTATGTATGTTTTGTAGCACACATTATTTCAATAGTCCAACCCATGGTTCAACTGTAAAGTTTATAAACATACAAACCTATATAAAGGTTGCATATGAATTTTTTTTTTTTTTTTGAGACAACGTTTTACTCTGTTGCCCAGGCTGGAGTGCAATGGCACAATCTCGGCTCACCGCAACCTCTGCTTCCCGGGTTCAAGCAATTCTCCTGCCTCAGCCTCCTGAGTAGCTGGGTGGGATTACAGGCATACACCACTACACCTGGCTAATTTTGTATTTTTAGTAGAGACAGGGTTTCTCCATGTTAGTCAGGCTGATCTTGAACTCCCGGCCTCAGGTGATCTGCCCGCCTCGGCCTCCCAGAGTGCTAGGATTATAGGCATGAGCTACCGCGCCTGGCCACATATGAAAATATTTTTACTGATAGGGGTACATGACAAAGAATTTGGAACCATATCATTCCGATTGTTACTTTAACTAGGCTTAGCTCTTTCTTCTGCGTCACTGTTGGTCTTTAACTGGCTATAGTGGAATAGTCACAAAGTAAGGAGACTTAGCAAAGTATATTCCAGTAATAGAAAGAGGGGCCTAGTGTCTCCCAAAGTGAAAAGTGGGACATGATTCCTAAAATACTGACAGTGGCACCGTAAGCAGGCATATCCATGTAACTGTTGGTGAGGGCAGGGCCAAGACGTCCAGATGGGGCTGGAAGTGGTTCATCATATAAGCAAAATGTTATGTGCTATATCAACATGTAGATTTAGTGGAAAGTGGCTTTGTCATAATTTTTTTTTCTGGTCAACCAGAAATTAGAAGCCAAGAGTGATTTCAAAATATGTTAATACAGCTACGACCTATAAAAAATGAAGCTTATTTTATGCTTTGACACTATTAATGAGAGAAAATAAGTAAGGAGACAAGGAGCAATTCGAAAAAGCTTTACTGTGACCCAAAAGGGCACATTTCCATCAATTAACTGGGAGGAATGCCATCACCAAATCTACATGCGTAAGCATGTGGCACCCTTTGGTGGGTGCACACTGTGTATTGTTCCATAGATTGAGCCTATATGGGACTCGAAAATGGAGATACCAGGTTTTACCAGGGTTTGATCTACTCAGAGACTATGTGGCCACATGAATCTCTGGGGGAGAAACATGTAGACAAATCCTTCATTTTAGAAGTGAGAGAAGCAGTCCAGAAGTTTGGATCTCTTCCTGTCTTCCTTCCTCCAATTCCCTGGAATTCTACAGTCAGTTATTGATTAAGGCCAATATTAGCCTGTGGATAGCTGATTAGCCAGTAATAGTTTCTAACAGGACTACGTTCATTATGAACAAATAGCCTGAGACTTACACACAATCCAAATTTCTCTTCTTGGGCTTTGAACCCTATATATCAAAACTTCTCTCCCCATCCCCCTTCCTTTCTCTTTGCTCTCTCTTCCTCTTTCATGTTTTTCCTAATACCACACACGCACACACACACACACGCACACAAATCTTAAATAAATCTCCCACCAAACAAAACACTGAAATTCCCTTTTATCCCACTTTTATCTCATCCATTTTGCTTTCTGTCCCTATGCATTCTTTATAGCACACATTTGTATTAGTTCAATAGCCCCAGTGTGAAATTCATAAATGAATATGCCTGTATTCAGGTTCCATATTAAGAACACTTCCACTGACAAGATTGCGTAAGTAGGGAGTTTCTCTTTGGGGCAATGTTGCCTTCAGCCTAAGTCTCTGCATACAGCGATTTGGAGAATAAACTCAAATTTATAGTCTTTAGGAGGCTGACACCTCCCATCAGTTGGAGTCCCCTGGTGGTTGTGGTGGAGGGAGATGCAAATCCTCCACCCAAAGCCATCTCTCTTTCCACCATAGTGACAGGGCCACAGTGAGGATATGGCTGTCCAGGTAAAGACTGACTTCCCAGCACTCGCTGCTCTTGCAGCCTTGTGTGGCCATAAGACTAGGCTCCTTGCAATGGAAGGTGAGTGAATTTGGGCATGCAATGCCCACCTCATCTGCTTAAGAGGAAATCCCTGGCTCTGGTCTACTGCTCTTCCCTCTTCCCCTTGGCTGGGATGATCATGAGCACAGAGACTTTAGAAGTTATAGATTAAAAACAGTAGAGATGCCTTCAGCCTTGATCCCCGAATGACTGAGTGGAATAGAGCCACCCAACAACCTGGGTTACCAGCAATGGATGTTCACAGGAGGAGGAAATACACTTCCTTGTTCTGGAAGTCACTGAATCTTAGCCTCCCCTTGTTATATAATTGGAAATGATCATAAATAACTCAGGCTACATTAAACAAGAAGGGACTAGATGGGAAGATGGGGAATATTTATATGCCTAAAGGAAAGGCTGAGAACCAGATTCAGAAATGTTAGCTGTGTTAATTTCTGCAAACCAGAGAGAAGGAAGTAATAGACAGTTGTACCAGAGCCACAAGGCTGGGTGAATTTCCCCCAACCTTTTTTATTTGCTGTGTCTCTTTGTTCAAGATTATATTCCAGAGAGAATCGTTCAGCTGGACTGGCTTAGGTCATGTGTCCACCTCTTGTCCAGGGTTGGAGGGAGAAACTCTTGACTTACAAATCCACCGTGGTGGTATACAACGGCAGAGGGGTGGGTCATATAAGCAAAATCAAGATGTTGCTACCCAGGAAAGGGGAGATTGGGTAGAGGGAGCAAAAGCAACAACTACGCACCACATTTCTGAACCCTGGATGCTATACTTGAAAATGTGCGTGTGTGTGTTTATAATATATACATATTCCACATTATGTAGACATATATGTATATACACATTACATATATATATTTATATATATATGTATATAAAATATACACAGACCCTGCAGTTCTATTATGTTTTAAAAACACAATATACCCTTAACCCCAGGCAGGTTTTGTTGATACCCAGTCACAGTGCATGTGCATACTATGGGGAAAATTATGGCTTTCCCCCATCACCATGGTAGATATATTATTAAGAATAAATCTACAGCAAATTATCTTCAGAAATCAAGTGCTGTGTTTATCTCTGTGTAATGAGGCTGTCAGTGTAACCTGTATTTATTGAACCACAAGTAGGTTATAAAACTTCCATTAATGAATGTAGGTAACTCAGTTGTCATAACGGGAGAAACCAGCATTCGGTTCGGACCCAGTGGAGCCCATGGCATGTGTTCTAGGAACTACTTGAATGGTTCCAAATGGTGCCACTGACAGCTCTGAGATTCGCGCTTCAAAATTATTAACCCAGCACACACTGTGTTCCGTAAATACCGTGTCTACACCTCCGAAGAATGACTGTCCAGTTTATTGCATGCATTTTACTTGATATTCACACACAAGGATACTTCTTGTGCCGGGTGCGGTGGCTCACGCCTGTAATCCCAGCACTTTGGGAGGCTGAGGCGGGCGGGTCATGAGGTCGGGAGATCGAGACCATCCTGGCTAACACGGTGAAACCCTGTCTCTACTAAAAATACAAAAAAATATTAGCCGGGCGTGGTGGTGTGCGCCTGTAGTCCCAGCTACTCAGAGGCTGAGGCAGGAGAATGGCATGAACCCGGGAGACGGAGCTTGCAGTGAGCCGAGATCGTGCCACTGTACTCCAGCCTGGGTGACAGAGCGAGACTCCGTCTCAAAAAAAAAAAAAAAAAAAAAAAAGATACTTCTTGAGTGAGTATGCCTTCTTCAATTCCGAACATCTAAAACATGCCCTAGAAATGTGTCTTCTCTTATGAAAATGCTCTGTGTCTCTGAAAGACAATTCCCAGTGTCCTGTATAAAATTCTAGGAAAAAACGTTTTTGCAGAAATAATGCTACCGATTATAGCTTCATTTGCTACTGTAGAATTATTAGCAACAAGTGCTGGATACTTCATGGGTTAAACAAGCCACCGTGTCCTTCTTAAGAACTTGAAAAGGATTCATTGGAGAAACATCGTCTGAATTCCAAATAGCCTAGTTATGAATAAAATTTCAGAAAAACATATAAGCCCATTATATATCAGAAAAGGCCTATGTACTGATATCTCCTGTATAATGAAAAGGTTGTCACAGCCAGGTTGATGACCTATTTATTTAAAGCAATGTTGATTCAATAAAATTCCACTGCAGAGTAATTGGGGCAGCCTTTAGAATTCATCTTAACATAATAGTAGCTGTCCACAGTGGATTGCACTTTTGTTCGCTGCCATGTCTTGGTTGCCTACAATTTAAATGAGTTTCTGCAAGGCAGGAATCGTAACTATTCTCTGAGTGTCTCACCTGAGTATCCAGAAAGGTCAGATGGCTTTTTGGCATCTGCATGCAATTCCCAATTTTTAAACGACTGCATTCAAAGTGTTTGCATGCACAATGATTATTTAAAACATAAAAGATGTATTTTCCCCCATAGAAATAATGTTATACATGATGATTGTTTTCTAAAAATGCTAATGTTTGCAGTAGGGCCACACCTCAGAAGCAATTCTTGCTCTCTTTGTGGACTAGGCAAATCAGTATGTGTGCTGGGGGTTCCTAAGACCACCCCCAGGTCCAATGAGTCGCTAGAACTGACAGGACTCAGCGTGTGGTGAGAATCACTGCTCTGATGTCTTAGCCAAGGAACACAAAGCACAGTCGCAGGGGGGAAAGGCACCGGGGAGGAGACCAGGCTCACGCTCCCAGGAATCCTCTCTCTGTGGAGTCATGCAGGATGCACTTAATTCCTCCAGTTCCTCCAGCAAATAGCTGGGACAGCACTGCCAGGGGAGCTCACCTGAGCCCAGGAGTTTGGGGTTTTCACTGGGGGACTGCTCACGGGGGCACCCTCTGCCTGGCACATACCAAAATTCTACGCTCCCAGAAGATAAGAAAGTGTCCAGCATAAACCACCCCGTTTGCCCAGTCTAGGCAGCGTGAGCCCCTCTGACCATGAAAAGGGAGGGAACTCTCCCCAAATCCAAGTTCCCAGCCACGCTTGCCAGCAGGTTTTCCTAAGGAGGGCTGTCTCAAGCCTGCGGCCTCAGGTCTTTCCTGCACACTCCATTTTAAAACTGTTTCCATGGGAAAAGACATGTCCTGCTTTTTCTCGAAGCCCTGGTCCCTAGGACTGTCATCTCCTCCTCACCTTCTGTCCCTAATATTAATAGCAGGAGGTGGTCTCACTTTCTCCTGTGGCATGGCAGAGGGCATTCTGAGATGCGGGCTGCAGCACCACTGCCTTGTCTGCATGTTTGTGTGGGCACAGTGATTACCAGTCTGGAGGAGCTCCGTGTGCGCCGCCCCCACCGTCCTCTTCTGCCCAGGTCCCATTGACGTGCTCCAGGTTCCCCTTGGTACTTTTACTTCAAGACTTTTCCTATTTTCCACTGAAGGACTAAGAGAAAACACAGCAGAAACATTATCTTTTTCAAATGTCCAGGCCAGCTTGTAAATAAAAATCAAACCGTTTGCATTTTATTTTATATTTTATTTATTATTATTTTTCTTTTGAGGCAGGATCTCACTCTGTCACCCAAGCTGGAGTGCTGTGGGTCGATCTCAGCTCACTGCAGCCTCCGCCTCCCAGGCTCAAGTGATCCTCCCATCTCAGCCTCCCAAGTAGCTAGGACTACAGGAGAACACCACCACCCTCAAATAATTTTTGTATTTTTAGTTGAGATGGGGTTTCATTATTCTGTGTTTCTTTTAGAAACTTGAGTTGGAAAGAACATATGGAATGGAAAGCATACAGTAAGAAGACAAGATTATAAAACGTAAACAGGGCTGGGCACAGTAGCTCCCACTTTGGGAGGCTGAGGCAGGTGGATCACTTGAGGGAATCATTATTCCCTCCCCTGTCTGAACCTCAGCCTCATTTTGGGCTTGGAACCTTGCTAGGAAGAGTAGGTAATAGAGACAAAATGTCCATCAGTGCCTGGCACTGGGAGGCATTCAGTGGATGTGCGTTCTTATTTCAATCTTTACTTTTGTACTTTAATTGCCTTTTTCTATTGAGTTTGGCCAGGCTAAGGGGTTTCAGGTAGTTTTGTGTTTGTGTCTGGCTTTGGCTTTATTTAAAGACACAAGCTAGTGCAATGATACTCTGTTTCTTTCTGTAACTAATGTTTGCTGGCTATCAGTATACCATCTCTAGCTCTTTATTAAAGGCAGGAAAAACTGAAAGAAATTAGGACAGATGGATTGGAAGGTGACTGCAAATTTGTGTTTAAATCCTAGTATACATGAGCTTACACCTGCAAGGCAACAGTGAGCAATTAAGCTCCCTGTGTTCCCAGAACCAGCGTGACCCGGGGATTCCCCAGAGCTGACTCAGACCCACACGTGCTGTCTCCAACAGGGCAAAGGTGAAGAAAGGCGTGAACATCATCGGCGTGCGAGCCAGCAGCCCTTCCATTTGGGATGTCAGGGAGCGCACGGATTATACTGGAAAGTATGCACCAGCTGTCATCGTTTGTCAGAAGAAAGCGGCTGGCTCGGAAAACAGGTGAGTCCCAGCTGGCCTCTGATATATTCAGATCAGCTGCAAATGTGGCCTCTTTTTTTTTTTTTTTCCTGGATTGCTAACAACCGTTTCCACTGTGGTTTGCGTTTGGTGTGTGTCATCTATTCTATCAGGGCCTCCAGGTAAGATGAATGGAGGCCTTCGTTTGGGAAAGATGGGCTATTATTCACAGCAGACCTACTTAACACCGCAGCAGAGCACCGTGTCACCTGCAAGGACTGCACCATGCAGATGGAATTGACCCACAAACCATGTTCCTCTTCAACATGACCTCTTTCTAGTCTATGTTATTAGATGAACTGAAACTCTGCCTGTCTCATAAAACGGCCCATTTTGCAAGTGTTAGAAACGAAAGCCTATACGTCTCTCTTCACATGGGTGCACTCCACGTTTGCAGTGTATATTTAAATATAATGCATGTGATTGTATCCATGGGCAGGCATTTTCTGATGGTCCAGTGAACTATCTGCAGTAGAATTGCAGGAAATTGTGGATTACTCTAGGGAGAAATTAAAACCTGAATCTGTCTCTGATAGCCACCAAATTAGAAACAATCAGTTGACAGCTGGGCAAAGGGAGGCTTGAAACTCAGTCGTTCTTGTCTGATTGCACTTTCCTGAAATCTCATTTGTGGCTCAGGGGATTTCCTAGTCTGGTCACATATTTTTGTCACCTGTATGTTGCTTTATGCTCATGATACTATTGAAAATCTCAACAATAATGAAAGGACGAATTCCAGTATGCCATGCATTATTTCTGGAGTGCATTTTTAAACTTCATAGCTCAGTGTCGGGAAAATATCCTTATTTTTTATTATTTATTCTAGCAGGGAGCTCATGAATCTGAGCTGACAGCTATTATGATATTTTTTTGGCTTATTACCAAGGAGCATTTGAAACCAATGTGGGGATGATTTGATCTGGATTCCTTTCTGTGCTGCTTTACTCAACGTTGGTTTTTAGGAATTTGGATTATCAGCAGCTCTCGTTTGGGCCTTTCCTTTTTATTCCTGAAGATTTGCTTGTACAGCAAATGAGAGGGAAAAGAGAAAATCTGTATTTGAGTTCAGTCCTAGATATTTATGTAGTGATATATTTCTGTAGTGATAGTGTGCCAAACTGGTGACCTGGATGAACTTACGGATACACACATTGAAACACGTCTGTGCCAGTAATATAGTTTGGAAATAAGGTGCTATCTCAATAAAAGATTTCTTTTGTGTTTTGTAGTTAGCAAAAATTGGGATAGATGGACACATGGATGGACGGATGGGTAGACGGATGGATGAATGGATGGATGGATGGGCAAATGGACGGATGAACAGGTGGATGGATGAGAGGGTGGATGAACAGATGTGTTTATTCTTTATCAGAAGAAAAGAATAGATTTAGGGAAAGAATCTCAACCAATGAACTTTTATTCTCTCTTGTGATTTCTTTTGCCATCTATTGTTATGTATTAGTAGAAGTAGTAGTTGTAGTCTTGTCTATAGAGGCTGAGGGAATTGAACCATTAGAAAATATTTATGCCTTTTTTATTGTTAATTTCTGACAAATAGTTCAGTTCATCTTGGACACAGAGAGAGACCATGGGTGGCCTCATGGTGGCTCCTTCCCATTGAAATGTCAGCTGCCTTTTTATATTTCCAGGGGCTTCCAGAATCTCAGCACATTCAGAGCACATCCAAATGCAGAAATGCATGGTGTTTGCCATTTTTTTTTTCATCTGTGTCAGTATCTTCTTTAAGAAACAAGTACCCTGAATAGAATATAAAGCTCTTCTTTTAAAATCCCTAATTCTTCATTCTAAAGGAAGAACATTCCTTATCTCTTTGTGGATTCTGATGCCAGTTTTCTGTTTCCTTTTTTATCTTTTTTCTTCTTGTCTTCTGGAGGCCAGGATATGTTTCCTCGTACTAGGAGTCTGGATGATGGAAAAAGCTTATACATGTACAGATACACACATGCGCAATATGTTATATGTGTGTACATGCATACAGCTTAGTATAAGCATATAGAACATATATATGTGATATAGATATGCAAATGCATGCATGCATATAGATGTACATTTCACAGGTTTTTGTTGATAGACATATGTATTGATGTAGGGATTTTACACGGCAGCTAGAAAGGCTTTGCTTAATGAGGAAGCTCTAGAATGGAAGTCTTGTAGTTTTGGGAGCAGGTCTTTTTCTAGCTATGCTCCAGCCCATACAGTAGTGTCTGGCACACAGTGGGCTGTCTATAAATATTTGTTCAATTTGATATTTGTTCTAGAATTAGACCGTATCTCTAGTATTTATGTATTATGATACAGATCTGTATGCACACTTATTTAGTGGTTTTCTGTATACTTGTTCAAAAAGTAAGGTGCATCGCTGCATGTATAGTGAGGCAGCATTTGGGGAAACCCAGAGAAGGGTACTTTTGTGAGCAGACTATGTCCCAAGAAGTCTACACAAAGGACTGGCAACTGTGATTTCTACGGAGACAACTGGGAAGCTGGGGGAAAAGGCTGAATGTAAATTATTTTTTAGAGTGAACCATTTGAACTGTTTGATTTTTTTTTTTTTTTTTTTTGCTGTGTGCATGTATTACCTATTTCATAAGACATCCACAACTAAAATAGAGATTTTAAAAATATGATGTATTCATTCCTCTACTCAACTTTTATCTTAGCTTTAAAACTGTTCATTTTACTTCTGTCTTTGGAGAATTAAAGAAAAATCATGCTCCATGATTACAGATAGTGATGGACTGCAATGAGATGTGTTTTTCTTAAGGATAATTGGAAGATGTATTATAGATTAGATGTTTTAATAATATTAGTAGGTTTTGCTTCAGAAGGTGTTTTGCTTTATAATTTCCTCCTACCTTCTTTGAATGTTTTCCAGTTATTCTTAAAAGTCAGAATCTGATCATCATAATGCAAAAGAAGCAGTTTTAATTAGCTTGAGAGTCATAAATTTGGTATTGCTAATAATTTGCCATGGATCAGGAAGTTGCGTTAATGAAGTTAAGTCACTGTGACAGGTTTAATTTTATGGATGAAGGAGACACTTTTGTGCTAGTGGTGAACTCACCAGGAGTGAGGAAAGATCTCTTATCTAAGTTGAAATGCATCCTTCCCTGTTTGAAGAAGTTAGGTTGCTGAGAATGTGATCATAACAATATGAACTTATGAACGCTATCACAGCTATCAGATCTGTTTTGACTAAGCATTGCCTGCAGAATAACCAGTTATGCCGTGTCCATCAAATTGCAGTTTGCATTTTCAGAATCTTGCTCACTATACTCCTATGTTAACTTAGATAAATATGTAACAAAAGCCACATATTATCATTTCCTTGTAGTTCTCTCCACAGATAAGTGTTTCCCAAAGCTCACCACAGTTCATATGTAAATGATTTTAGGTGTTACGTAGAAATGAGGTTAAATATACTTGAATGACAGAAACTTACATTTATTTAAGTTCTCCAGCAAGACTTGATTGAAGAGAAGTTCATCTCTTTTAAGGGCTAGTAACTCTTTAAAGCTTCTATCCTTAGCTGATCGATACATTATAGATAGGCAAGAATACATAGCTAAATTTAATCTATTTTCATAATTATCTATTTGTTCATTGTAATACTGATTTTACATTTTTGATAATTAACATTTCATTTTAAAACAAATGTTTTGTTTTGTTTTGTTTCCTGAGACAAGGTCTCACACTGTTGCCCAAGTGGGAGTGCAATGGTGTGATCTTGGCTCACTGCAGCCTCTGCCTCCTGGGTTCAAGCGATTCTCCTGCCTCAGCCACCCAAGTAGCTGGGATTACAGGCGTGTACCGCCACACCTGGCTAATTTTTGTTTATATATTAGAGACGGGGTTTTGCCCTGTTGCCCAGGCTGGTCTTGAACTCCTGAGCCCAAGCAATCTACCTGCCTTGGCCTCCCAAAGTGCTGAGATTACAGGAGTGAGCCACCATACCCGGCCTTAAATAGACTGTTTTCGGAAACAAATAGGAATATCTTAAACAAGACAGAAGTTTTTTCTTTCTCACATAAAAGAAGCTTAAGGCTGGCCACGGCTGGAATGGCAGTTTTCCTGTATCACTGGGGTCTCAGGACCCTTTCCTTCTTCAACACCATGTGAATGGAGGGCTTACATCCTCATAGATCGAGATGGCTTCAGGAGTGTCAGTCATTACATCAGCATTGCAGGCAAAAGAAAAGTGACAGAAAAAGGTCTTCTTAACTGGGTTGACTCTTTTTAGGCAACCTTCCTGGAAGCTCTTTTCACCCCTATTTCTCTCTCTTGCATCTCATTGATAAGAACTTAATCACATGACCAAACCATACTTCAAAGGAAAGTAAGAAACACGATTTATTACCAGCAGTGTGCCCAGTTCAAAATCAGTGCTCTGTTCTAAAGAAAGAAGAGGCTGGGCGTGGTGGCTCACGCCTGTAATCCCAGCACTTTGGGAGGCCGAGGCGGGCGGATCACGAGGTCAAGAATTCGAGATCAGCCTGGCCAATATGGTGAAACCCCATCTCTACTAAAAATACAAAAATTAGCTGTGCGTGATGGTGTGTGCCTATAATCCCAGCTACTGAGGAGGCTGAGGCAGGAGAATTGCTCGAACTTGGGAGGCAGAGGTTGAGGTGAGCCGAGCTCATGCCATTGCACTCCAGCCTGGGCGGCAGAACAAGACTTTGTCTCAATGAAGAAAAAAAATAAAAATGAAAAATAAAACAGAACTGCAGCCTGGGGAAGTGGGACAACCAGCAACCTCTATTTCATCAATTTATAAAGAATACACATATGGGAATTCCAGTAGTGATGAAAAAAGCATAGTACCTCACTAACCGCCTTCACTTTAGTAGGATCCTTTAGAAATTTGCAGTACAATGTAATAGGGTGGAGAAACTCACATTAGCACTGTACCAGAACAGTTCTGTGTATGTTAGAAACTTAAAGAAATGCTTGTTAATTTTCCAGCAGACTGTCATCCAATAAATGAAACAATCAGTTCTGCTAATGCCCAGAATCTGAGTATCAGCAAACCTGAGACAGTGGTATGAAGTCATCAAAATGGTGTGACTTTCCGTTCGTGGGCAACTGTGATTTATGATACCTTAAATAATTTCTATATCCTCCCTATTGACTATGGATTACCACAGTTGTATTTATTACCATCTGATTCTGCAGAGAGAGTGGGAAGAACATAAATGTGAGATCCAGAAAATCTGATGTTTAGTTCTCATTTTTATGCTGTGTGTCGCAGTGATGTCTGTCTGGCAGATGACCAGAGAGGAAAAGCAACTTCCTCTTCTGTAATACTGGCATAACAATGCCAGCCTTCACTGAACTATTGTGAGAATCAAATACAGTCACACATGTGCACACACTTTGAAATAATTATCAGAACCTTCATCATTTTTAGATTGTTAAAACACCCATGTAGTATATGCAGCACACATACCCAAGTCCTCTTAGACTATGAAGGAAGCTTTTATTTCCAGAGTCTAAATTTAAATTTCCCAGAGTACAAGATGAATCATATTAGTTGTATACCGAGACTGTATCAAAGATAATGAAGTTTCCCCATTATGTTTAAATTTAGAATCTGTCAAAAGTATTTCCATTCAAGTTTGTTTTAATAACTTCTGCATTAGCGATACAACAGACCAAGATGTTGTTTTCAGAACTATTAGATATCATTTCTACTAATTATATTAGCAAAAAAAAAAAAAACTCGGCTGGGCACCATGGCTCACACCTGTAATCCCAGCACTTTGGGAGGCCGAGATGGGCAGATCACAAAGTCAGGAGATCGAGACCATCCTGGCCAACATGGCAAAGCCCCATCTCTACTAAAATACAAAAAAAAAAGTTGGATGTGGTGATGGGTGCCTGTAGTCCCAGCTACACAGCAGGCTGAAGCAGGGGAATCGCTTGAACCCGGGAGGCGGAGGTTGCAGTGAGTCAAGATCATGCCATTGCACTACAGCTTGGGTGAGAGAGTGACAGAGTGAGACTCCTTCTCAAAAAAAAAAAAGAAAAGAAAGAAAAGAAAGAAAAGAAAATGAAAATAATAAAATGGTTTTCTGAGGATGAGGGAAAATAGAGAACTCTATTTTTTTTTTTTTTTTTAAGACGGAGTCTCGCTTTGTCGCCTGGCTGGAGTGCAGTGGCGGGATCTTGGCTCATTGCAAGCTCTGCCTCCAGGGAGAACAGAGAACTCTTTTATCCTTCTGGGGGATTTGTGAAATGGTTCTTCCACTGTAGAGATATATTTGTCGGTATCTGGCTGATAAGATTTAAAACCTGAATCATAGGACCCTGAAATTAGGGTTCCAGATATATATGCTCTAGATAAAAACTTAGCCATCAGTCTGGAGAGATGGGCTATAATTGCAGCATTTTTTTTTTTTTTTTTTTTTGGTAATAGCAGACAGTTAACAACAGTCTAAATGCCCATCAAGATGTGAATGAATTTAAAAAGTTGTGTTCATGTAATAGCATTTTTGCAGCAATTATGAGGGATGCCATTGATTTGTATATATCAGCAAGAAATTAACCTGAAACTGTAGTGTTGAACGGGGAGAAAATCTTGAATAGTAGCATGTGTAATATGTTACCACTAATGTAATTAGGAAGAGAACCCCCACAGCAATGTGTTGTTTTAGAGAAAATTACTGAGTTAATACAGGTATAGATGGGTTAAGGACATGACTGTTTCTTGAAAAGCCAATGTGTGAGAAATGCAAGTTCAGGTGAAGTACGCAAAGATATTTTCTAGACATCGTGGGGAACAGAGCTTTAGAATCTTCCTAAGATAGCACTGAGTTTTACCCCAGTAAATGTAAGCTTATCTACATTGCCTCCCTGAAAAACATTTAAACTAAGCCAGGAGGCAGCAGTAATTCAAGCATATGGCCTGGCAGTCAAGCGGAATGATGAACCCCATTCTCTGTGAAATCAGACTTCAGGCTGACTCACTCAACATTTCCTGACACTCATTCAATCTCATTATACAGTAGCACGAGGGAGTGTGAGATTTGCCTTAATTTACCCTTGTATTGCTTTGCTTTTATTATATCCATATATCTGGTATTTAATATCTTCTGTTTCCAAGTAGAGCACCAAATTTAGAATTAAATTATTGAACATCCACTTTCCGTGGGTAATGGCACTGAGTTACCGCCGAGCGTCTTTGCTAGTGGAAGCTGCTGTGGCTTTTTGATAGGATCTCCAGAGTGCCATAATACTAAAATACCGACTGCTTCTCTTGCTATAGCTGCAAGAGTCATGCATGTGGCATAAATAATAACCTAATAGCAGCAATAATTACATTATGCCACTTGCCGCTGTTCATCAAAATGCTTCATCAATACATTCCAGGGTTGTAGATCATGGCTGATGTTTGGTTGCTGTCGCTTTGTGATTTCGGAGTCCTATGAAGGCCACTAGATGTTGCTTTGAGGAGAGAGAAAGCTCCCTTTTCAATGGAACTACCAAACACATCTGCAGTGGCAGAAATATCTAAAGTGACACATGACATTCCATGTAGAAAACCGTGTGCTGCTATCTGTCTTCATGTACATGTCTGAACTTGCAACTTCAATAAGTGTGTGTGTGTGTGTGTGTGTGCATGTGCACGTGCATGCACATATGTGCAGGCCTTAGTGTCCTCTCTGAGCATGGAAATCTTCAGTAGCAGTCCTACAGAGAAGGAAATGTCTATGTCTATGTCTACATACAGCTGTTTTTCTATATCTAATCTATGTATAGATACTGAATCTATATCTACATATATATCTAATCTATATAGTTTTGTCTATAGATCCATATTTATATCTATCTTATCCATACCCATATCTATACTTATATATGTATTAGTAATATATACACACACTGTAAAATCCGAAAGTATTTTTTTATTTGTTAAGGATCATGAACATTTGCAGTCACTGTTTCTGATGGGTGTTCATTGTCAATACGTGAATAGATTTCTGCATCGCTCCAAAATAGCCTTGGATGTTTTTGATGACGAGGGAGTGTTCTTTGTGACAGCCACTTCCTTTGATCACTTGACTGTGTGGGCCACACGGTCTCGGGTCTGTCCCTTCACACTTGGTGACAACCCTTTACCATGAGGATTTGATCAAACTTGCTGAAACCTCCAGATTCCCCTGGTGTGCTTAGCTTGATGGAACAAATGCTGTGTTTGGATGATCTGTGGCTTGAAGGCCTGGGGAACAGTTTAGAAAGATGATAGTATTTCATGGAACATTAAAAAAAGAAATGAAAGAAAAATTATAGGATCCATCTGAAGAAGCTTTATTTACAGTCCCACTGATACAAACTATCATCTTGTTTCTTATGTCCTAAAAATCTCATTCTAATTGTTGTTTCTCATGGACAGGATGTCTTATTTTTTAAGTATTAATATATACAGTTTGGTAAAGCAACTTTCTTCTGACAGCTTTCACCTGCCATGATGTGTGTCATTCAGTGTAAGAACTTTCTGTGGTGACTTCTTAGTCCTTTAACCCTGGTGACTAACTGTGACATCAGTTAGAGAAACTGGCAATATGGGCATATGACTTTATATTCCTACTTAGAACCTTTTTAAAGCTCTTGTGTTATAAATTACATACTGTCAAATTGACCTATTTTAGGCACACAGTTAAATGAGTTTTAGAAGATGCCTTTGGTTGTCCAGCCATCACTGCAATCCAGTTTTCCATCACCAGAAAAAAAAAAAATCAGCTTTTACTCATTTGCATGAAGTTTTTATTTCTATCTCAATTCTAGGCAATCAGTGGTCTCTTCTGTCTATAATTTTGCTGTTTCCATAATAGCCCAAACTGTAAATAACCCAAATGTCTGCCAGCTGGTGAGAGATAAATAACTGTGGTACATCTAAGCAGCAGAATACTACTCAGCAATGAAAAAGAACAAGCTATGGAAGCACTGAAAAAACGTAGATAAGCCCTGAAGTGTGATGCTGAAGGAAGCCAGACACAAGAGAACATGTTTATGATTCCATTGATATTCAATTTCTAGATTGCATTTTAAATTAGTAGATTTTCAACTTCTCAATAGGACCCACTAAGTTACGAAGTACCTGGTGACCTTAATTCTTTCTCAACTGCTCTTTTATTTTCTACATAAGCTTGCTCTTTTCCTTTTAGAACTTTTTCTAAAAGGAACACTTAACCTCCATTTAAAAGCTCTGTGATCAGCAGTAGAAGAAATAAATGATCCATTCACCAGCCATTCTAATCAGGGGTAGCCTTAAAAGCTATTTCACCTTGCTATTTTGAAGAGGTTTATTTCTTTAAACAAATGATTCCAATTAATAAATGCAGGTAGTTCTAGATACTTAATCTTTTGTCTTAAAGGTAGATCCAGTTTTTCTACCATAGAAAAGAGATATTGGGGGTAAATTCAACTCATATCACAAGACCAGTGACCCCTTTCCTATAACCTGAATTTGAAAATCCTCCAGGGTAAAATGGGTTTCTGTCTTGTGGACAGAATACCAACATGTGACGTAATTGTATCAGGATCAAATTCAGAGTCTCCGAGAGACATCAACTGGGACTCTGTAAATATAAGAAAGTATCTCCTCATTTCAGTCAATATCAATTTCAGTCACTGGGTGTTTCTGTCTGTAATTACTCAGCATTGTTTTTGGATAACTCCCGAAGTCTGGGAAACTTGCTAAATGTGGTTTTGATTACTCACTCCTGGAGGCAAGTGTAACATGGATGACAGCAACATTTTGTTTGGTCTACAGGTCCTTATTATAGCAGATCTACAGGCAGAACACCTGTGCGAAAGTCTTGAAAAGAAATGAGAACACGTGGGTGCTTGAAAGCACTGATGGGAGAGGATGATTGAATTTGGTTTTTAATATCGAGACACAGAGATGATCTCAACATATACAGCTTAATCATGGCGTGCCTTGGTCATTCTTTTACCTGAAATCATTAAAAAGATGGAGGGCTTAGGGAATAAAAATGGTGAAGCTTGGTCCAGGTTTCCTGAAACTCTGACAATAACAATATTTCTACAGTATTTGTCATGTCTACGTCATACCTGCAAGGTCACTTCCATGCTCCTTTAACTCCTTTTACTTTTAATTCAAGTAAATTTATTCCAAAGGGAAGTTATAAAAAATGGAAAAACTAGGATAATTTGGATTTAGAAGTTAATTGTGAAAATCAAATAATGAAAGGAGTCACTACTAATGATTTCCATGTGGAGACTATGGTTTGCAGCCAGTTTCGGGGGCTTTTTCTTCTGTGTTAGAACAGATAGTTGGCAGGTCTTACAGAAGGATTAGAGACATATGCACCCGAGAGTATACCTTTCTCCTTAAGAGAATCAAAGGATTGAAAGCAATATGTCATGGTATTAAGCATTTCACTATGTATTATTGTTCTCTCCAGCTAAACCCACAGCTGGAAAGAGAGTAGGGGGGTTGGGAGGCCCTAAGATTATTTAATGTCTATTCTGCTTAAACACCCACCAAAAATCAGGTTAGGCCTCACCAAACGCTGTCTTGCACACCTATGGTGACAGATGCCCCACACAAACAAAAACGGTACTGTGCAAAACACTTATCTATCTATACATATATGTGCACATACATCATATTCCTAGAGGCCTTTATAAGTTGCAAAATGTCTTATATGGGAAATTTATGTTTTCTCCTGATTGTTTCCTTGATACCTTTAAAACAAGCATTCTTGGCCAGGCACGGTGGCTCATGCCTGTAATCCCATAACTTTGGGAGGCCGAGGCGGGCGGATCACCTGAGGTCAGGAGTTGGAGACCAGCCTGGTCAACATGGTGAAACCCTGTCTGTACTAAAAATACAAAAAGTAGTTGGGCATGGTGGTGGGCACCTGTAATCCCAGTTACTCAGGAGGCTGAGGCAGTAGAATCGCTTGAACCCAGGAGGCGGAGGTTGCAGAGAGCCGAGATTGCACCACTGCACTCCAGCCTGGGCCACAGAGTAAGACTCCATCTCAAATTAAAAAAAAAAAAAAAAAAAAAAAGCATTCTTATCTGTTTTTGGTGTCATAGATTGCTTTGACAATTCTGTGACATTTATGAATCTATCCTCAGAATAATGTTTTTAATTTCCTAAAATGAAATTCACAGGAATCCTGAGGAATGCAGCTATATTGAAATGCGGCTTTCAAAACATTTTCTAAATTGTGATAAGGTATTTTATGAGCTTCCTTAATAAAACTCTGAAAACAAAGCCTAGCCGCACCTATAATAACTACTGTGATTTCAAGTAAGTGTTCAGGGCAGGGCACATTTTGAAATATCTTTTACAAATCCAATAGACTCTGAAGATCGCTGCGGCTCCTGTTGGTGAAAAGTCACAGCTACTCTGGTAGTCACCGAGGTTCAACCTTGAAGGACGAGCTGATTTTCAGTTCCAGGGTAGAAAAAATAAAGGGCTGTTTTTTTTCCCAGCCAAGTTCATAAAACCCTGAATTCTAAATCCATTCACACCAGACTAATAACCCCTTCCTTTAAAGGAGCTCAGATTTCTTAAAATGCAATAAGACATAATTAAAGGGAAAAAGTATCTTTAGCATATAAAAGCCTAAACCTCCTTGGGCTATAACTGGGAATGTGTATTCTAGTAAAACTTCACATGAATGGAAGTGTAACCAACAGAAAGCTTCAAAGAACGTCCTATATAGAAAAGCAATATGTCAGTGTGTGCCAACGTTCATTAAAATTTTTAATAAACTTTGTTTCTACATTTTAGGGTTTATCTTAATAATCAGGAGTGTTATACCTAAGCACGGTGTTCACATTGTTACTGATAACAGAAAAAAATTAGAATCCTTAAGTGCTAGGAATACAGGCGTGATTAAATAACTATAGCATTTCACAGAGCAAAATGTAACAGAGCTGATAATGGTGTTTTAAAAGATTTGTTGGCATGAGGAAACGCTCTCAATTTACTGATATGTTAAAAACGACATGAAATAAAATGTATAGAGCAGCAACCTGATTTTGTTAATAACCAAATGTATATGTGCATATTTATACACATATATACATATATATACACACACACATATACACATATATACACACACACACACACAATATAGTCAACAGGCTAAAACTGAAATATAACACAACTTTAATAACAGTGAAATTATGACTGATATTTATTTCCTCCTGAATTCAAACCATAAAATGTTGAGAAGCTGCCGTGTGCTAGGCACTGTACTGTATGACACCAATGGCAAACAAAACAGAGTGTATGTTCTCATGATCTTAGAGTCTCATTCTTTCGTTTGTTGACACTTGCCAAATCTTTTGCAATAAACATGCTTTAGTTTTATTAATTAGAAAAATATATGCCAGGGTTTTGATTCTTCTATTGTTCTTATAAACTCGCAGTAGAAAAATGATGCATTTCCTTCAAGTGTGAAATTGAGGTTGACATGAAGGGAACTGTCAAGGTATTAGAAAATGAAATTGTTTATCCTCCTTAGGGTAAAAAAAAAAACAAAAAACAAAACTTTCTTTGAAAGTGACTGCCTTGTGATGATCTTGTAGTTATATTCATCAATACATTTTTGTGTTGGCATTTAAGTGACTATCTTTTTGCCAGGTAAATTAGAATGAATCGATTCTATTGTACAATAATCTTAGGCTATATATTAAAAGAATACAAAGAAACTAAGGACGTCAACAAGTTCCAAGGCGGTGGATGTATTAGAAGTCGGATTTTCTTTTATAGCATAAATATCATCAGAAAGAAGCCAGGCTTAATTTCTCCTTGTTCCTTATTCAACCGTGCCTGCCACATAGAAAACTACCTCCAAACTAATTTCGGAATGACTTTGAGATGGGGTTATGGGCCTAAGAAATTGTATCAGAAGCCTCAGGCAGGATTTATGAGAAGATGTGGATTGAATTTTGCATGGGGAAGGAAAATTTCATTTAGTATTTATTGTCCAGTGCTATTTTAGCATCAGGCAATGAAACAGCTTGACACCCTTAAAGATGCTCCCATGGGTCCACCCCACTCAGGGGTCGGCAGGTGCCATCCCAGAGAACCATAGGAACAGCAGGTGGCTAATGTTTTCCCCACTGAATGGCCCTGGCTTCTCTGTCTCCCTCACCCCCTTTGATTGTAGACATGCTCAGACCCTACGACTCACCCCTTTTCATTAAAGTATTATATCTACCTTTAGACCTTTTGAATTGGTAATCTGAGTACTAATACCTCACATTGGTTAACAGATAAATATGTACCAGCTTCTTCAAACGGTTTTACCTAGAGCTTATTTCAATTTAACCAACTTGATTCTTCTAATGCTAAGGGTAGGCAAAAAAATCTCATTGCCATTTGATGGATCTTGAAGCTGAGGCCCAGCAAAATTTAGGTAACTTACATTACTTTCTGTAGTGGGCTGAATAATACCTCCCACTCCCACTCCCACCCTCACCCCAAATATACCTGTGTCCGGAATCTATAGCCTGTGAATATATAGCTTACATGGTAACAGTCTCTGAAGATGTGATTAAGTTGAGGACCTTTAGATGAGACTAATCTGATGGGTCCCATGTAATCACAGAGGAGAGAAAGGCAAAGGGAGATTCGGTGTCAGAAGTAGGAGATGTGGTAATGGAACTAGAGGTTTGATGGATTTGAAGAAGGGGCCAGAAGCCCAGGAATGTGGAAGCCTCTAAAAGCTGAAAAAAGCAAGGCAATGGATTCTCCCCTGAAGCCTCCAGAAAGAACCAGCCTGGCCAACACCTTGATTTCAGGCTTCTGACCTCCAGAGATGTAAAGTAGTCAATCTGCATTATGTTAAGCCTCTGTATTTGTGGTCCTTTGTTACAGCAGCCATCGGAAGCTAGTACATCTCCTTAGTTCAGTTCTGCAGTGATGGTGTGTTATGGTTTGGCAATGCAAGTCTCATCCTGAATTGTAGCTCCCATAATTCCTACATGTTGTGGGAGGGACCCAGTGGGAGATAATGGAATCATGGGAGCGGTTTCCCCCATACTGTTCTCATGGTAGTGAATAAGTCTCATGAGATCTGGTAGTTTTATAAGGGGAACCCCTTTCACTTGACTCTCATTTTCTCTCTTGTCTGCCACCATGTAAGATGTGCCTTTCACCTTCTGCCGTGATTGTGAGGCCTCCACAGCCACATGGAACTGTGAGTCCATTAAACTTCTTTTTCTTTGTAAATTACCCAGTCTTGAGTATGTCTTTATCAGCAGTGTGAGAACAGACTAACACCTGGTAGAACTAGGTTTCAAACACTGGAGAGGCAGGTTCAGAGCTGGATCCCTCAGTCAGACGTTGCACTTACGGACTTTTGGACTTGGTCAGATCCCCTGGAGTGAGGAAAGCAAAATGATTAAGTGAATGTTAATGTGGGTTCACAGGGTCTGAGTCCAAGTCCACTCCCTACTACCGATCAGCTGTGCCATTGTCTAGAATGTGTAGCCTCTTGATGTCCACACACATGGAATAGATGTAATGATGACACATCAAGCAGTCCTGAGGATGAGGAAGTGAATGCATGAAAAGCACCTTGCGTGGTTCTTGTCTCATTGTCAATGTGATTGTAGGGGAGAGAAAGGAATATCTTTTCCTCACTTTCTGCATGGTTCATGGCTGACACCCCATAACAAAAGACAGATTAACAAGAGA
This sequence comes from Trachypithecus francoisi, assembly GCF_009764315.1. NCBI lineage: Eukaryota > Metazoa > Chordata > Mammalia > Primates > Cercopithecidae > Trachypithecus > Trachypithecus francoisi. The sequence goes on from NW_022681456.1 coordinate 3,685,180, forward strand.
AAAGCATAACGAATTTATTTAACCAAGGTTTTATATGACACGGGAGCCTTCAGAAATAAAAATCGAAAGAAAACTGTGGCTTTATGCATAGGTTCAATGAAGAATGGACAGTTATGTAGAAGGGTGATTGGACAGAAAGGGGTATGGTCTGTTGGTAATAAACTGGAGGGGGGTTTGGGGTATAGCAAGGCTATTTGTTTAGATTCTCCCTGGCCTTCAGATATAGGGCAGGACCCCTCTGGAATGAGGGTATTACAACCTCTCTTTGGAGAGGTAGTCAGAGAATTCCTTTATGACCATGGCTCAGGGGAGAATGGCAGGAGGAGGTATAGTGGCGTTCTTGCTTCTGCTTCTGCGGTATTCTCATCACCAAAGTTCCGTATTTTGGGGAATTATGTTCTGGGCCCTAGGATCATGGCGACATCCAGTAATAGAATAAGATTTTATAAAGCCAGAAGGGTTTGAAATGTCAACTTTCAATCACATTGGTAGTGCTCTAAATTTATTTGTTCATTCATTTGTCTATTCATAATCATTTTATTTGTAACTGTTAGGTTGGGAAAGGTGTATGTACAAAACATCTTTTCTGAAATTAGTTCAAAAAATCATGCAGGGCTAAAAACCAGTGTACTGACAGCAACAAGACACAGCGTTCTGATTTCTGGGGAGCATTAAGTATGTGGTTGCCTGGTTTCTTCTGGGAAAGTCAGTGGGCATCTAGATTAAGAGATAAGTAAAATAAAGTGGGTAGTCCTGTATACGTGGTGCTTACAGAGCAAATACTGATTGAAAATATGCTGAACTGGGGCTCTGGGGAGATGCAAGAGTTAATGTTCTTCCAGAAAGGCCTCATGCTGTAAAGCAGCCGTTTATGCTAGCAGGCTTTGATTAAATGAGTCTCTCTGAATGACTAAAGAGCAATTCTATTATAGGCAGTCCTTGTTTTCCATCACCAGGCGTTCTGGAACATCACTAATCATGGAGCATATTGTCTTACACTGGACTGTATTTTCCCATAGGAACAGTGCTGCAATTTCAGGGGGTTGGAGGGTGTTGCATTCCTTCCTGAGGGCTTCAACTTCAGACAAATCATAGCTATCAAGAGAATGGATCATAAAAGCAACATTCTAACCATCTTCAACATCAATGATCATTTCACGCAGTGAAATTGCATACGTTCTCTCCTGTTCAGCAAATGTATATTAGGCATCTAATTTACACCACATACTTTGTTAGGCCCTAAGGATGCAAAGATGAATGTTGGGGATGAACGAACAGTCCCGCGTGTTCATTCAGCTCACCTGCACAGATAAATCATTTCAATTCACTGAGGTTAGCGTGATCAGAGATGGGTGTACATACTATTGATGTTCTAAGAATCCCCTGGGCTCTACGCACAACATAAAAATCTAGCCCTTCAATGTCAAAACTCAGACCATAATTTGTCAGCTGTGGTTTATCAGTAGGAACACTACAGTTAGAGTGAGAAGATACATTTTTGATTTTTATATCAGTTAAGAATCTATTGAAAGAGACAGAAAATCCAGCTCCAACTACTTTATTCAAGGGAGAAAAAAGAAGAAACAAAGGAAAAGATTTAATGCAGATGATGGTGGTGGTGGTGGTGATAGAATTATGGGCGCATGAAACAAAAAGTCTTGAAGTAGACTACTGCGGTTGGATATGATTTGTTTGCCCCCACCAAAATTCATGTTAAAATCTGGTCCCCATTATGGCAGTGTTGGGAGATGGAGTCTAGTGGGTGATGTTTGGGTTATGGGGTCAGATCCCTCATGAATGGCTGAGTGCTATGCTCATGGTAGTATGTTCTCACCCTCAAAAGACTGAATTGGTTCTTGAGGGAGTAGTTAAGTTCTCTTAAGAGTAGGTCGTTACAAAGCCAGTCAAGTTTTCTCCTCTTCACACATGTATGCTCCCTTGTTGACCTTCTCCATTGTGTTGTGATACAGCCTCAAAACCCTCACCAGAAGCCAGGGCCATGCCCTTGAGCTTCTCAGCCTACAAAACTGTGGGATAAATAAGCTGCTTTTCTCTATTAGTTACCCAACCTCAGATACTTTTTTCTAGCAACACAAAATGGACTAAGACACTGACCTTCAAGTATGGCTGGTGTGGTGGTTTCCAAACACGTCTAGAAATTCTTTGACACTCCTGCCTTCAGAAGGTGGAGTCCAATAACCCTCCTTTTGAATGCAGGTTAGATGTAGTAACTTGCCTCTAATGAACTCCTAGCAGAATGAAGCTGGGTCCTAAACTACATTTCTACTTCTGCTTTGCTCTTTCTTGAGGGACTCACTCTGGACAAGCTAGGCAGCTGCCATGACATGTGGACATGCAGGCAGCCAGTAGAGAGGCCCACGTGGGGATGGACTGAGGACTCCTGCTATGGTCAGCACAAACTGACCAGAAACATGAGTGAGCCTCCTTGGAAACAAAGCACCTAACCCCTAGTCGATCACAGTCCTGGCCAACTTCAGATGGTAACCCCTGAGCTAAAACAACCCAGCTAAGCTGCTCCCAAGTTCTTGACCCTCAGAAACTGTATAGCTAATAAATATTTATGTTGTTTTGTTACACCACAATATTGCTCCGTTTATGGCTTAGAAGATGTCACCAATGTTCAGTGTCTCTCTGTCATCTGATTTGTCTCTGTGCTAGCTATAATTCTCAGAAGGGCTCACCTCTTTTGATGATAAGTGGAATATAACAATTCTGACATCAAACTGTCCCATTTTCGAATTCAGTAGAAAAGATACTACAAAGTCTGTCTCCAGTAGTTCTTCCAGAAATCTTGAGATTTACTCTGATGACACCAGCCTTTGTCCTGTGCCTCTCCCTGGGCCAGTCCTGTTGCTGCAATTTAGGTGCATGCTGGAGACACAGGAATAGGGTCAGTGCCATTGAAACTCAGAAAGTAGTGGGGTGAGAGGCAGCTTTCTATCTGTCAGACCATGGTCTTATTAGGAAAAGAGGAGTTGAATCAGGAATTATTTGAGTAGCTACCATTTTTCAGGCACAGCTCTAAGCACTGCAGATGCTTCAGGATAAAACAACAACGAAAGAAGAAAAATGCCTACATTTCATAAAGTTTACATGCAAGTGGATGAATTCTGGGTAAACACACTGTAAATGCAGCTAGTCATCCCATATTTATTATTTAACAGCTGTGTGACATTAAATGGGCAACTTTCTTCTGAGTCTTATTTTCCTCATCTGAAACATTAAGGTATAAAACGTATTCTCCCTCCTTGGCAAGATTTTTCTAAGGATAAAATGAGGTAATAAAAGTGAAAACAATATATAAAGCAAAGAATATTATTGTTTTCCATATTAAAACTGATTTTGCAGCCCAGGAGGAAATATTTGCAAATCATAATGCTGACAAAGGACTCATATCCAGAATAGAAGACAAATGACCCAGTTAAAAAATGGGTAACATATTTGAACAGAGATTTCACAAAAGTAGATGTACAGATGGTAAATAAGCGCATGAAAAGACTCCCAGCACCTTTGGCTATGAAAGAAATACAAATTTAAACTACCATGAGTTACCATCACACATCCACTACAATGGCTACATTTTAAAAGACTGACAAAGCCTTATACTTGCAAATTCATAGTAGTTGTTTCACAATAACCCAAGTGTCCAACATCAGGTGAATTGATGAACAAATTTCTATGTATCCATAAATGGAATAAGACTCAAAAATAAAAAGGAATGACACACTGGTGCACATAACATAGATGCATTGCAAAAAAAATTTTGACTGACTGAAAGAAGCCAGACACAAATGATTATATACTATACGGTTCCATTTATGTGAAAATAGAAGGCAAGTCCAATCAATAGTGACAGAAGGCAGGTTAGGGATTACTGAGACCAGAGAAGAGAAGGGAATTGAATTAACAGGTGCACGAAAGAAATTGATGGGTTGGTGGCTATATTTTATATCATGATTATGATGTGTTTACATGACTATATACATTTATCAAAGTTCAACCAACTATATGCTTAAAATGGGTGCACTATTTATGTGGAACTACAAAAGACCTAGAATAACCAAAGCTATCCTAAGCAAAAAGAACAAAACTGGAGGAATCACATTACTTGACTTCAAATTATACTACTGAGCTATAGTAACTTAAACAGCATGGTACTGGCATTAAAACAGAGACACAGATCAATGGAACAGAATAGAGAACCCAGAAGTAAATCCACATACCACCAGTGAACTCATTTTTGATAATGGTGTCAAGAACATGCATTAGGGAAAGGACAGTCTCTTCAATAAATTGTGCTGAGAGAAACTGAAAAAAATAATCATTAGATACTGGAATACAACTATGGGAGAAGACTATTTCTTAAACAGTTTTACATGGATTTGGAAAACTGATTATCCATGTGCAGAAGAATGAAACTAGACCCCTATCTCTTGCCATATGCAAAAATGATAATCAAAATAGATTAAAGACTTAAATCTGAGACCTCAAACTATGAAACTACTACAAGAAGACATCAGGGAAACTCTCCAGGACACTGATCTGGTCAAAGATTTCATAGGTACTAACCCACAAGCACACACGCCAAAACACACACGGACAGATAGGATCACATCAAGTTAAAAGTCTGCACAGCAAAGGATACAATCAACAAAGTGAAGAGACAAGCCACAGAATGGGAGAAAATATTTACAAACCACCCATCTGACAAAGCATTAATACAGAATATATAAGGAGCTCTAACAACTCTATAGGGAAAAAATCTAATAATCTGATTTAAAAATAGGCAAAAGACCTGAATAGACATTTCTCAAGAGAAGTCATACAAATGGCAAACAGGCATATGAAAAGGTGCTCAACATCACTGATCATCAGAGAAATGCAAATCAAAACTATAGTGAGATATCATCTCACCACAGTTAAAATGACTTTTATCCCAAAGAGAGACAATAATAAATGCTGGTGAGAATGTGGAGAAAAGGGAGCCCTTGTACACTGTTGATGGGAATGTAAATCAATACAGCCACTATGGAAAATGGTTTGGAGGTTCATTAGACAACGAAAACTAGAGCTACCATAAGACCCAGCAATCCTACTGCTCGGTATATACCTGAAGGAAAGGAAATCAGTATATCGAAGAGATATCTGCACTCCTCTGTCTCTTGGAGCACTGTTCACAATAGCCAGGATTTGGAGGCAACCTAAGTGTCCATCAACAGATTAATGGATAAAGAAAATGAGGTACATATATACAACAGAGTACTACTCAGCCATGAAAGAATGAGCTCTTGTCATTTGCAACAGCATGGATGGAACTAGAGATTATTGGGTTGTAAGTGAATAAACTAGGCACAGAAAGACAAACATTGCATGTTCCATCTTATTTTGGTATCAGAAAGTCAAAACAATTGAGCTCATGGAAATAGTATGATGATGGTTACCAGAGGCTGGGAAAGGTAGTGGGGGGCAGAGGGGGAGGTAAGTTAGATGGCTAATGGGTACAAAAAAATAGAAAGAATGAATAAAACCTAACACTTGATAGCACAGCAGGGTGACTATAGTCAGTAATAACTTATCTGTACATTTTAAAATAACTAAAAGAATATAATTGGATTGTTTGTAACGTAAACAATAAAAGCTTGAGGGGATGGACACCCTATTCTCTGTGATGTAGTTATTATATATTGCATGTCTGTGTCAAAATATTTTGTGTACCTCATAAACATATATACCTAGTATGTAACCACAAAAATTAAAAATTAAAGTGTACACTTATATGTAAATTGTGATTCAATAAATTTAACTTGAAAATAAATTAATATTTGACTACGCCCTCATTGACCTTCTGAGACTTCAGAATGGCACTTTGGAGAAAAGTAAGAGAGAACAAGTTTCTCTAAAAGTGGCCTCAGAAAATTTCAGCTGGCATAGTTTTCCACATTTCTGCCCAGCAAGCTGAGGCATTCTGAATCATTCAATTGGCTCTATTGCTCAAAGTGGTAGGTTCAGTAAATAATGTGTGTAATCAGGAATTGCGATATGGTGAACTGCAGGCCAGATCGGGTCTTCAGATACATTTTAGTTCACCCACACTATGTTTTCACATTGGGACATTTTACATCCAAATGTAGACCTCTGGCTTCTCATGCAAAATGATAAGATCTGCAGCACTGGGTCTGTCACTCTGTAGCAACCATCAGTGGGAATGGAGCCCGGTACCCTATGTAGGAGGAATCATACTGCAATTTTCATCAATGCATATCCTGCTTAGACCCAGCATTCATCACTCATTTTTTTAATATGTGATTACTCATTGATTTTTTTGAGACTCTTAGTTTATTCAGTATGTGTATTTTGGGGGATACATTTACAAGAAGTGTGATATACGCAATAGCTCCTTTAATTTTTATAATAATCTGGTGAGATCGATATTCTTATTTCCTCTTTATGGGGGAGAAATGTAAGGACAAGAAATGAAGCAATTTTCCTAAGGTCACTGAGGGTAGGATGTCCTAGTTTTGAAATTTGAATTGTCTCTTTCTCTTCTGCAATACTTTCTATTGGCAACAAGAAGAAGTAGGAAGAGGAAGAGAAGGAGAAGAGCAAATATTTTACTAATAAGAGCTAATAGAGTAATTATCTGCTTTCTTTATACTTTTGCATTTTCATTTATCCAGTGCTTCAGCTAGCACACAGTTCGTGCCTAATTGTTGCTGCTGTTGCTGTTGAACCACATTTATTTTCTCCATAAATATTCCCAGTTTCTTTTTTAATAAAATATTTCTTCTATGCTGACACTTGAGAAAACTTCCGAAGCATGATGGTTTCAATGGATTGTATAACTCATGAGAGTATTTTATAATATAAGTTAAACTCTATAGCACAATATTGATAACACTTTACAGTCTAGATTCTAATACTCTGTTCAACATGTTTTGCCCATCAATTCCACCAAAGCTGCCAGCTGTTCCCAAATCTAGTGAGAGCTTCCATTGCCATTCCCATCTTCCTAAAGATAGGATAAATTAGCTTATCACAAATCTGATGGGTTGGAATTGTATACTCAGGAGTACACAAAAGAAGGACAGTGTGCACGCCATGACGCTGAGTTGATAGTGGACCAAATAGAATATGTGGTGGAGTTTTGGTGTCTAGCCTATACAGTGTTAGACATGAAAATCCATAGACTTTCTATTTTTTCATGTTTTTTTATTTCCATAGGTTATTGGGGAATAGATGGTGTTTGGTTACAGGAGTAAGTTCTTTAGTGGTGATTTGTGAGATTTTGGTGCACCCATCACCCAAGCGGTATACATTGCACTCAATTTGTAGTCTTTTATCCTTCACACCCTTCCCACCCTTTCCCCTTGAGTCCCTAAAATCCATTGTGTCATTCTTATGCCTTTGCATCCTAATAGTTTAGCTCCTATTTATGAGTGAGAACATACCATGTTTGGTTTTCCATTCCTGAGTTACTTCACTTAGAATTATAGTCTCCAGTCTCATCCAGGTTGCTGTGAATCCCATTAATTCCTTCTTATGGCTGAGGATGTCATTGTATATATGGGCAACACTTTCTTTATGCACTCGTTGATTGATGGTCATTTGAGTTGGCTCCAAATTTTTGCAATTGCAAATTGTGCTGCTATAAACATGCATGTGCAAGTACCTTTTTCGTATAATGACTTCTTTTCTTCTGGGTAGATACCCAGTAGTGGGATTGCTGGATCAAATGGTAGTTCTACTTTTAGTTCTTTAAGGAATCTCCACAGTTTTTAACACAGTGGTTGTACTAGTTTACATTCCCACCAGCAGTGTAGAAGTATTCCCTGTTCACCACTTCCACACCAACATCTATTATTTATTTTTTATTTTTGATTATGGTCATTCTTGTAGGAGTAAGATGGTTTTACATTGTGCTTTTGATTTGCATTTCCCTGATCATTAGTGATGTTGAGCAGTTTTTGATATGTTTTGATGGGATTGTTTGTTTTTTTCTCACTAATTTGTTTGAGTTTGTTATAGATTCTGGATATTAGTCCTTTATCAAATGTGTAGATTGTGAAGATTATCTCCCACTCTGTGGGTTGTCTGTTTACTCTGCCTACTGTTCCTCTTGCTGTGCAAAAGCTCTGTAGTTTAGTTAAGTCCCAGCTATTTGTCTTTATTTTTATTGCATTTGCTTTTGGGTTCTTCGTCATGAAATCCTTGCCTAAGCCAATGTCTAGAAGATTTTTTCTGATGTTATCGTCTAGAGCTTTTGTAGTTCCAGGTCTTAGATTTAGTAATTGATCCATCTCATGTTGATTTTTGTATAAAAATGAGAGATGAGGATCTAGTTTCATTCTCCTACATGTGGCTTGCCAATTATCCCAGCACCATTTGTTAAATATGGTGTCCTTGCCCCACTTTATGTTTTTGTTTGCTTTGTCAAAGATCAGTTGGCTGTAAGTATTTGGGTTTATTTCTGGGTTCTCTATTCTGTTCCATTCGTCTGTGTGCCTACTTTTATGCCAGTACCATGCTGTTTTGGTGATTGTCACCTTATAGTATAGTTTGAAATAGGGTAATGTGATGCCTCCAGATTTGTTATTTTTGCTTAGTCTTGCTTTGGCTATGTGGGCTCTCTTTTGGTTCCATATAAATTTTAGGATTATATTTTCCAGTTATGTGAAGCACAATGGTGGTATTTGGAAGGGAATTGCATTAAATTTGTAAATTGCTTTTGGCAGTACGGTTATTTTCACAATATTGATTCTAGACAAACAAATGCTGAGAGAATTCGCCACAACCAAACCAGCACTACAAGAACTGCTAAAAGAAGCTCTAAATCGTGAAACAAATCCTGAAAACACATCAAAACAGAACCTCTTTAAAGCGTAAATCTCAGAGAACCTATAAAACAAAATTACAATTAAAAAAACGAGGTATACAAGCAACGTGATGAATGGAATAGAACCTCACATCTCAATACTAATGTTGAAAGTAAATGGCCCAAATGCTTCACTTAAAAGATACAGACTCACAGAATGGATAAGAATTCACCAACCGACTATCTGCTGCCTTCAAGAGACTCACCTAACACATAAGGACTCAGATAAACTTAAAGTAGAGGGGTGGAAAAAGACATTCCATGCAGATGGACACCAAAAGCCAGCAGGAGTAGTTATTCTTATATCAGATGAAACAAACTTTAAAGCAACAGCAGTTAAAAAAGACAAAGAGGGACGTTATATAATGATAAGAAGCCTTGTCCAAAAGGAAAATATCACAATCTGAATATATATGCACCTAACACTGGAGCTCCCAAATTTATAAAACAATTACAACTAGACCTATTAAAAGAGATAGACAGCAACACAATAATAGTAGGGGACTTCAATACTCCACTGACAGCACTAGACAGGTCAAGACAGACAGTCAACAAAAAAACAATGGACTTAAACTATACCCTGGAACAAATGGACTTAACAGGTATTTACAGAACATTCTACCCAACAACCACAGAATATACATTCTGTTCTCCAGTGCATGAAACTTTCTCCAAGATAGACCATATGATAGGCCACAAAACAAGCCTCAATAAATGTAAGAAAATTGAAATTATATCAGTCACTCTCTCAGACTGCAGTGGAATAAAACTGGAAATCAACTCCAAAAGAAACCTTCAAAACCATGCAAATACATGGGAATTATGTAACCTGTTCCTGAATGGTCAGTGGGTCAACAATGAAATCAAGATGGAAATTAAAAAATTCTTTGAACTGAACGACAGTAGTGACACAACCTATCAAAACCTCTGGGATACATCAAAGGCAGTGCTAAGAGAAAAGTTCATAGCCCTAAATGTCTACATCAAGAAGTCTGAAAGAGCATAACAGACAATCTAAATTCACACCTCAAGGAACCAGAGAATCAAGAATAAACCCAAACCCAGCAGAAGAAAGGAATTAACCAAGATCAGAGCAGAACTAAGTGAAATTGAAACAAACAAACAAAAAAATACAAAAGATAAATGAAACCAAAAGTTGGTTCTTTGAAAAGATAAATAAAATTGATAGACTATTAACAAGATTAACCAAGAAGAGAGAAAATCCAAATGAGCTCAATTACAAATGAAACAGAAGATATTACAACTGACACCACAGAAATACAAAAAATAATTCAAGGCTACTATGAATACCTTTATATGCATAAACTAGAAAACCTAGAGGAGATGGACAAATTCCTGGAAAGATACAACCCACCCAGCTTAAATCAGGAAGAATCAGATACCCTGCACAAACCATAACAAGCAGCAAGATTGAAATGGTAATAAAAAATTACCAAAAAAAAAAAAAAAGGTTCAGGACCAGATGGATTTATAGCTGAATTCTACCAGACCTTCAAAGAAGAATTGGTACCAATCCTACTGACACTATTCCACAAGGTAGCAAAAGAAGGAATCCTCCCTAAATCAATAGACTTTCAGATGAATTTTTAGGAGGTATGGAAACTTTGGAATTCTTAAAGGACAAAAGAGAATCAACTGAAGAATTAGAGGATGATGATGATGGCAATGGTGATGATGGTGATGATGAGGGTGGTGATGGTGATGGCAGTGATGGTGACAGTGATGAGGGTTATGGTGATAATGGTGATGATAGAGATGGTGATGATGTCAATAATGATGATGATAGTGATGCTGGTGATGATGATGACAATAATGTTGATGATGGCAATAGTGGTTATGATAATAGTGATGCTGGTGATGATGATGACAATAATGATGATGGCAATAGTGATTATGATAATAGTGATGCTGGTGATGATGATGACAATAATGTTGATGATGGCAATAGTGATTATGGTGATGATGGTGATAAGAAGATGAGGAGGAGGAGAATCTGGAAAGTTGTGTTTCAAAACTGAAGAAAAGAAGAAATAATTATTAGATGCTCAGATGTAACTGCAGAGAGAAGAATAATTGTTCCCTAAACTTTGGGTCAGTCTTTTTGCTTGTCTCCCATCTTGTTTTAAACCTGTGTTTAAACTCGCTCCTTAATATATTAGTAAAGTAGGTTAAAAAGTTAACCTTGTAGATTATTATGGATATTATTCAGAGGATGAATGACCTGTGGGGACTAAATTATGGTGCTGTGATTTGCAATCTATAAATGACTGCAGATTCTAGATTTAAAATGTGTGAATAAAATGTTTTAAATTGTTTAAAAACAGTCACTGTGTACTTACATAAGTTTTTTTCTTTGCTTGGAATGTCTTCCCTTTCTTCTTTCTCTCTCAAAATATACTCATCCTTTATCATTCAGCTTAAATTCCTCATTTCTGAGAGTCCCCAACACCCAGTCCCCTAAACAAAGATACAAGCACCTTATTTTTCCTGCCTGCTTTCAGAATACTCTATCCATAATCCATTTGCTTCTTTGGGGTTTTACCTTCTTATATAGTCTTGTGGACTCTTTAGATTTCTTCTGTCGACTTTCTACATGTGACATATAAATATTAAAGGTGCCAAGAAAATAGCAAATAATATAAAATCACTTTGACTTAGTCTTTATGACCTGGAAGGAAGTACAGGTTTGTCACCTGCAACAAGATTCTTCATACTTACTGTGAAGTTATAAATTTTCTGCAGTACTGGGCATCCATGACTTTTAAATGACCATCACTCGTTCCCCTTTTCATTCACTCATTAAATATTTATTGGACACCTATTGTGTGATAGGTACTATTGCAGATACCAGAGACATAGCAGTAAGACAGACAGTCAAGATTATTGCCCTCATGAATGTTATTTTCTAATGGCAAAGGACAGACTAATAAATAAAGAAGCCTGGGAACCACAGCTCCCCAATGTTCTGTTCATTTTCTTGGGGTAGAGCTAACCTCACCATCTGACTGTAGGGCAGGGAGTGGCATGATCTATATCTAGCTAATTCCCCTGGCCATGAGTATTGGTCTGTAGATGAATGAGTGATATATTTAGGTCCAATGAATATCAATGCCAGAACTTTTGCAGGGAATAAACTTTCTTTCTTTCTGTTTCTTTTTTCTACCTGGAGCTGGTAGAATGGAAACTTGAAGCTTCTAGAGATTAATTTGATGTCATATAGCATTGCTCTCTGCCTGTAACGAGTACTCACAGAGGAAAGAAAGAAATTAAAAGAGAGGTGACGAATACTCATGACCATGTTTGAACACCTAGATCTATCTAGTTATGCCTGAAGTCAATATTTTTTCCAAGACTTTTCATGTACATAAGTCAGTATATACATATTTGCTTAAACTGGTTGAAGCTGGGCTTATGCCATTTGCAGTCCTATACACCATGTTACAATTCTGACTATAAACTAAGTAATTAGCATGCCTAATTGAGAAGCCATTATCTGATGATTGATATGCAATCTCAATGATGATAGCAATGGTAGCAAACTTGGATTAAGAAAGTCACAGAAATTGGGAACAGGGATTATAAGTTCTAGGATATTCATTTCACAGATGGAAGACTTGAATGTGCAACGGATTAAGGATTTTGTTCTGTGCCTAGATTCTTAGAAGCCAGTTTTGATGACACCCAACACAGTGATGATCACAAGCCCCACGTGGTTGTTATTCCCTGTTGAATTTAGGAGCTGCTGCTGGCGGGGCATGGTGGTGCACACCCATAATCCCAGCAATTTAGGAGGCCTAGGTGAGCGGATTAGTTAAGCTCAGGAGTTCAAGACCAGCCTGGGCAACATGGTAAAACCCCATCTCTACAAAAAATTATTAAGAGTTGGCCGGGCATGGTGGTATGCACTTATAGTCCTAACTATCTGAAAGGCTGAGGCAGGAGGATTGCTTGAGTTAGGGAGGTCAAGGTTGCATTGAGCTGTGGTCACACCCTGCACTCCAGCCTAGGCAACAAAGTGACACCCTGTCTCAAAAAAAAAAAAATTAAAAAATTAAAAAAATAAAATCTGCTGCTAACATTTAATAGTTTTTCCCATGTGTTTCTATGAGGATATTCTGGAAATTTGAAAGTTTTAGAAAATTTTAAGATGAAACATGAGAACATCTCTCCAATAAAATCAGATTTTTTTTTTTCAAAAGAGAAATTGCAGGGTGGTTCCCTAAGCTACTTTTCTTAGCAGCCTCAGAAATCATGAGACATGAGATTGTATTTTAGGATCATCTAAGTAAACTTCCATTTCTCCCTCTCCCGCCTCCTTTTTCTAATCTGAGGGGATAGATCGTGAGTCCTTCAATCTCTGTGAAATGCTTTTCACTTTGGTTGTCATTTTAAATATGAATTTTCCCTGAATCCTAGAAGCTTTATTTCATTTTGTACCTTTTCCTATAGCCTGGGAATTACATTTTGTCTTGATGCTGCAATTTCAAGATTCTATTCTTTATGTACGGTATCATAGACAAAAGGTGCTCAAACTTTATCCTCATTTACAGGGGAGACTAAAGACAGAACAGGAAAGATGTAAAGACTGTTATAATTGAAATTACAATGTTTTGAAGCGAAGTTCATTTTACTTGCCCAGTTTTCTTGTAATCCACTGGAATCCATCACGAAAAGCTTATTACTGCTTGGTGGGATGTTTTATCAGATATCTACAAAGGACTGGGGTCATCGGTGCAGGAAATGAAGTGCATAATAACACAAATACAATTAAGCTTTTGGGTCATTTGGGCTGTTCAGGAACTGAATGTCTAGTTTCTTTTATCACAGAGGAATGCAGCCCAGGAGCTATTAGACACTTTCCTTCTGTTTTTCCATTTGGATGGGGGAAGGAGGAAAAGTGGGTCATTGCGTCTAAAGTGATGCCCTTATATACCTAATAGCATGCTTTGTTTATCAAAAGTTGAACAAGGCACGTCAGTATCACCTTCTGTCTAAGGTAGACCCCACCCAGGTCCCTTTGGGCAGGTTTTACCCACTGTGGTAACAGCCAAGGGTAGAGAAAGAGCAACGGAGAATGCAGTCTACACAATTGTTAGCAATCTAGGCAGCTTATTAAAGCCATCCATAGACTGAGCAGTTTCCTCCAGGCTAGAAGCACCTCAAGCCAGCTGGAGACAAGGGGGACAGATGAGTCAGGTGAATTGCTTCCATCCTCAGGGTATGTATTGGAGGTAACTGACTGAAGAGGGGGACAGATGAGGTCAGGTGAATTGCTGTCATGTTCAGGGTATGTATTGGAGGTAACTGACTGAAGAGAGGGACAGATGAGGTCAAGTGAATTGCCGTCAGGCTCAGGTTATTTGTTGGAGGTAACTGACTGAAGGGGGGGACAGATGAGGTCAGGTGAATTGCCGTCATGCTCAGGGTAGGTGTTGGAGGTAACTGACTGAAGGGGAAACAGTAAGAACCCTCAAAGCCAGGATAACTCCTTAATCGCCCCATGACTCTGCCTTATACGGTCTTACTCTGTGTTTTCTACTCAAATTCCTTCCTCAAATTTAACCTAAACACCCTCTGAAGTGGAGTTTCCCAAGCCATGTTTTCACTGTCCCAGAACACCTGTTCATGTGTTTCATTTCATTTTCCTAGTGATGTCACCAGCACAGGGAAGATCCCCATTACTGGGGCCCTAGGAGGGAATCTCACAGTGGGTCTCCACTCCATCTGTGTCCTCAGTGTGTATGTTCCTATGGGGGAAAGGGGTCAAAACTCTGTGTCCTCCTGATCTTGCCTGTGTTCATCATTTGTCTTACTGGCCAAAATCAACGGGTAGAACATCACGTTTCTATTACTGAAACAGAATAGCTGAAGCATACTTATCTCATATTCATGGCTTTCCTTTTATGTACTCATTTCTGATCCCGTTATGTTCATTCCCCTCGTTCAGCAAGTTTCTGTTTTGAGTAATGCCAGCCCTCACCTCTTCACCTCTTTCTAGGGATTGGTTTTACAAATGCAAAGACCATATGAACCTTAAACATGCTACTATCTGCTTTTATTATGTTATTTGTTTTATAAGGGTAAATTAAGTGCAATATTTTGCATTTTTTTTTAGTATTGTCTATCTCGTCTACTGGAAGATAAGGTTCATAGAGCAATAATGTTATTTTCCTTTTTCTCTTCCTATACTAGTGCCAGCTCCCAGAATATTACAGAGCACACGATAGGCAATCCATATATATTTCTGAAGGAATGAAGGCAGGCTGGCACTTTACCCTATTTGGCAGGCATATTATTCTAAGGTAGAGTAACAGAAGGAGCTGCTAGAGAAAGAGAGAAATGAAGTGATTCCCTGGAGGGAGCAGAGATGAGGAGGGAGAGAGCCCTGCCCATTTGGAGCTCTGAATTTTAGTTCTTTTCGGAGTCCCCCTATGTCCCCACCTTAGATCCATAATATAGTAGTCCTACATTCTCATGTTAGACTTCTTACACAACTTTACATAGAATTCTCTTACTTGTAACCAAAGAACCTTAACTGATGAAAACATACAGGAGGATCTTAATGCAGACATCCACCTACACCAAGTGGAATATTTCATTTGCCCCACAGTGTATTTGGATTTGATGCATCTATCCAAAACGCTGCGTTCTGACCAAGTTAACCAGTAGAGAATTCTGAGAAGAAAAAAGATGTTGGAAATTACAGTTATCTTTGTTTCTATTCATCAAGATTTTGGTGTAATTAATGCCTGTAATCCCAGCAATTTAGGAGGCTGAGGCGGATGGATCACTTGACGCCAGGAGTTCAAGACCAGCCTGGCCAACGTGATGAAACCCTGTGTCTACTAAAAATACAAAAATTAGCTGAAGGTGGTGGTGCATGCCTGTAATCCCAGGTGCTCAGGAAGCTGAGGCAGGAAAATCTCTTGAACCCAGGAGACAGAGGTTGCAGTGAGCTGAGATCATACCATTACACTCCAGCCTGGGCAACAGAGTGAGACTCCATCTCAAAAACAAACAAACACACACACAAACAAAAAAAAAAAAAGATTTTGGACAGATACGTCTCATCTTGGAGCTTAAACCCCTGCAGTTCTTCATTCTGACAGTGCTTAGAGATATTTATGCCACTGAGAAGTCATTGAAAACATTTCATTATTAAAGCTTCCTATGTACTGTTTACTCTCTGGGTTCACATGAGAAAGTGAACCATGAGGGAGTTATGTTAGTGTGAATTGCTTTTTCTATTTAATTTTCACTGCTCAAAGGAGAAAAAAACAACCAAAGCAGGGAAATGTGTCAGTATTTTGTGGCCCTATAAGGGGAAAATAAAATCAGGTTGGGCATGGTAGCTTACGCCTCTAATCCCAGCACTTTGGGAAGCGGAGGTGAGTGGATCACTTAAGCCCAAGCGTTCAAGACCAACCTGGGCAACATGGTGAAACCCCATCTCTACTAAAAACATAAAAATTAGTTGGGCATGGTAATGTGCACCTGTAGTCCCAGCTACTCGGGAAGCTGAGGTGAGAGAATTGCTTAAGTCAGGGAGGTCGAGGCTGTAGTGAGTCGTGATTGCACCACTGTACTCCAGCCTTGACAAGAACAAGACCCTGTCTAAAACAAACAAAAAAAATCAAATAACAGTATTGCTCCAATAAGCTTTTCAAAGCCAATGAACAACTGATTTCTGCTTTTAGCCCTAGATAGACATTTGCCATTTCCAGATCAGACACGATTGTAGTGAAGAGAATAATTAGAGAGGTTAAAGGAGGAGAAATAGCCATGTGGATGCGCCTGGAGGTCAGCAACAGCAGAAAGCTCTTACCCTCCCGAGGCCTGGAGGGACAAAGGCAGGGAACAGTGTTACTGTGCTCAGTAAGAGGTGGGGTCATGGAGGAGGGGCGACTTCTCACCAGCTAGAGTTTCAAAGGAATTCAAAGGAATACAGGCACCAGCAGCAATATGTGTTGTTTAATTTTTATTTATTTATTTATTTATTTGAGACAGAGTCTCGCTCTGTCGCCCAGGCTGGAATGCAATGGTTCCATCTCAGCCCACTGCAACCTCCGCCTCCCAGGTTTAAGTGATTCTCCCGCCTCAGCCTCCCAGGTAGCTGGGATTACAGGCGCCCACAACCACGCCCAGCTAATATTTGTATTTTTAGTAGAGAAGGGGTTTCACTATGTTGGCCAGGCTTGTCTCCAACTGCTGACCTCAGGTGATCCACCCGTCTCAGCCTTTCAAAGTGCTGGGGTTATAGGCGTGAGCCACTGCACCCTGTCAGCAATATGGTACAACACAGAGACGCAAGAAGGAAAACCCAAGCCCATCCGGCCCCCTGTTCTCCTGCCAGGAACTCCCACTGGCAGAGTCCAGGTGGGAGCTGGAGGCCCAAGCCTACCCATTGGTGTGACCCAGCATGTCTCCCATATGGGTTACTCCCTGGGTGCAAAAGAGGGTGGAGTATGAATCTTAGTGAGGGGCAGCCCAGGGTCAATAGCACGAGTGATTGTCAGTCGTCTTCTGCACCTCGGGTTCGGTCTGTAGGTCGTGGTCGCTCTGGAAAAGGCATTCAAACCTTTTGCGTTTTTATTTCCCTCTCCTGGTGGCTCATTGCATTTTTTTAAAAAGTAAGCTGCAATAGGGAAATATAATAATATTGTTACCACTAAAGCATATATTTCTCTTTCCTCCCATGTGAATATTTCCTGTGTTGACTTGCCTATTACCATCTTTGGAACATTTCCAAAATCCATCCTTACCTTGGTCGTTATTCATGCCTGAGTCACTTCTCACGTTGAATATTGTAATTTCCTCCTTTATGATCTTCCTAAGCCCTTACTCTTTAGACATCAGGGGGTCGCGACTGAGTCAGCCAAGTATTTCTTTCTTCACCAAGCCAGCCTTGTCATCGCCAGTGATAGATATCCTGCCCATTGCTCTCTAAAACCAGTCTGGAATGGCTCTTCTGCTTTTAAAGATTCTCCACTAAGGTGCTTAGTAATTTCTGTGAGTGCACATATACCTGAAAACTCACCCCTGCCATCCATCTTATGAATACTTCTCACTATCTTAGCTCTCATTCTTAGATAGCTTAGTATGCTTTTAAAAACTTGTGCAGGTATTCACTCAATAAGCTCATTCAAGAAAGTATTCATTGCATGTAATATTACATCTGGTACTCCACTGTGAGGAATAGTAAAGTGAATGAAACCACTCAATATCTTCATGAATGCAACCTACAGACAAATCTCTTCCCACCACATAAAAGGGTGCAGGATTCTCTTTGTGTTCCTATTGAATTTCTAAGCCCCTTACCTTACTGAGTTTGCTATTTATTTTATAATGCACTTGTAAAAATAAAACTGAATCTCCCCATTACTTTGGAATCACTTTGACATTTATCTGTCCCAATCTTACAGCAGAGTGGGACACACCTGGAACCCAGCCCTTCCCTCCAGGAACCTGAAACAGTGCCTCTCTTCAGGCAGTGAGAGAGACATCCCCAGGAAACACAATCAGAGCCCATCACTATCCCGTCAAAGCCCTCAGCACTCCCCATTGTCTTAGGCTTGTTAAATACCCATTGCTCACAATGTGTTCTCTCCCAGTGTGAGAGCGGAGTGGTGGGAGCAGCTCAGGGAGGAAGGGAGGTGACTCAGTGTCACCTTCTGTCAGCTCACTCATGCCACCTCTCTGTACCTGCTGGTGGGCATGGCCTTGTCTGGCTCAAGCTTTTAGCAGGTTGCACCCGTTGCCCGGGAGAACGGATTGCAAACAGCTATCAGCTGGAATGTGTGAATGTATGGGGCGTGGCTCCTAGGAAAATCCTGTCCACTATGTAATCCTCTGAATGTAAAACAGGTGCTTGAGGACCGACCTCTCCTTCTGTCTGAGTGCCATCACTGTGGACACCACTGGGAGGTCTCCATCATCAGCCTGGGCCAGGTGTGTGCAGAGTGAGGCGGAAGACCTCAGATAGCTGCCTCACAGCCCTGAAGTGCTCCCTTTTTTTTTTCCCTAACACCTGTGGGTTGCTTATATCCTTGAAATTATTAGTAAGGCTTAACATTGGCTTTGATCTCTTGTTTGTGTGAATCTAATAGAAGAGCCAAGTTTTTATATTATCTTAAGGCTAAACTCCTTCCCCCTTTGTAAAGATAACAAGGCTTTTCAAAATACGACCAGAGCCGACCTCTGCCGAGACTCCCTTGTTTTTCCCTGTCAGGCAACCTATGTTTCTGGCATAGAAAGTCTCTTGTCAGCCCTAACTCACCGGGCTTCCCTCAGCACCAAGCATCTGTGCCTGCTCACTGCTCGTTTGCTCAGCTGTGATGTGTTAAGCATGTGCCATGTGCCATCACTGCTGTAGACACTGGCATTCCCTACTGAGTACAGGGCATATGTCTGAAGTGTTTGAGGATCCCATAGAGGCCAGGATGATTGTAGCTGAGAGGGAGGGAGAGAGGCAGGAAAAGAGGGCAGAGAGGTAGGTAAGGATCGGATCACATGGGGACTCAGAGGCCAGGATGAGGACTTCCGATCTGATTCATTTGCAGGAGGATATGAGAACTTTTGGAGGAGGGACATGTCATGTTCCATTCTCTTTTTTTAAAGGGAGATGGTAATTATTGTCAAGTGGTATCAAAGACCAGCAGAGGCAGAGGAATAGAAATTGAGGCAATGCCAATGATCAAAGCTGAAAAATCTATTATATATAAGCCGATTTACACTGCTTTGTACATTTCTTAATATGTAAATGTTATAAAATTTACATATCCTGTCAACACAGCAGGCATATGCTTGTAATGTTAAGAAAATTGGATGCATGAGTAATGCCAGCAATAAAAAGTGTGTCTACAGGTGGCCTCGGCTTTCCACGCAGCATATTTCTGGGAAGAAGCTCATCACAGTAGAAGCAATGCACTTTTCGGAGCCAGAGATTTTCTGGTCCTGCCACTTGACCTTAGGCACATCTAAGTCCTCTGCTCCTTATTTCCTCATAAACCAAACAAGACGATGCTAAAGAAACACCAATCGCTTACCCTGGTTTCCACACAGAGGCACAAGAGAAACGTGGCTCTCTAACGTGCTTGGTAATTGACTTCCACTGGTTCAAGTTTCTATGTAAATGCCTGACCCCAGGGGATTTCTCTCTTCAGTGTCCTCTCCACTCCCCGGGAATGTGAGGCAGGCTTGTTGGATGAGCATGTGTTCGTGGATGCTCACTTTTCACCAGGTGGAACCCCTGAGCTCCTGACTGGATGGTGGAAGGGAACACAGAAGGGAAGAAGCTTAGAATGTGCATTCGACAATATAACTAAGGCACATCTTGCCACCCAGCCCTAGTCACAACACAGCACAGTTTGAGCTTCGAGTCTCTGATGCTTTTCTCTCTTTCTCAGTTTCTTGCAAACCCGGGTGGAGAATGGGGATTAGTTATCGATCCCCAAACATGTCAA